>NC_041738.1:47054171-48304171 GCF_004115215.2 Ornithorhynchus anatinus
CCCTTTCCCTGAACCTGAAACCCTTCACAAACCCTGGCTTGCTCTTGCAACTCATCCTCTGCACATTGCATAAGAGCAGAATTTGGCCAGAAGATGCTGAAATTTGTATCAGTCAGTATTAGAAGCCAGTTCTTTCTAGACCCATGCTCTATCCATTAGGCCACACTATTCCCTCACTGGTTCCTGCTGTGCAGGAACTCTCTTTTGCTCAAATGCCTGCTTCATCTTTGGGATTAATCTAAGACCCAGCAAAAAAACCACACTATTTTATACTTCACTGAGGGCTAGCAAATCAAGGGAGGATAGTGATATTGTAGCATGGCTCAGTGGAAAGAGGCCGGGCTTTGGAGTCAGGCGTCATGAGTTTGAATCCCAGTTCTGCCACTTGTCAGCTGTGTGACTGAGGGCAAGTCACTTAACTTCTCTGTGCCTCAGTACTCTCATCTGTAAAATGGGGATTAAGACTGTAAGCCCCACATGGGACAACCTGATTCCCCTGTGTCTACCCCAGTGCTTAGAACAGTGCTCTGCACATAGTAAGCGCTTAACAAATACCAACATTATTATTATACTGTCTATAGTGGTAGGAAAGACAGAGAAGGACAGGGTTTGGGTGGGAAGATAAGGAGTTCAGTTTTGGACATGTTTAGTTTGAGTTGTAAGTGTGATATCCAGATAGAGATGTCTTGAAGGCAGGAGGAATGTGAGATTTCAGAGAAAGAGAGAGGTGAGGGCTGAAGATATAGATTTGGGAATTATCTGCATAGAGATGGTAGTTGAAGTCCTGGGAGACAATGAGTTCTCCAAGGGAGTGGATGCTGATGGAAAATAGAAAGGGACCTAAAATTGAGCCTTGAGTAGCCCACACTGTCAGAGGGTGGGAGGTAGATGAGGATCCAGCAAAAGAAACTAAGGAACGGTCAGAAAAGTGTCCCCTTTTCAAAGTGAATTTTAGGTATTGAAGTTAATTTATTAAAAGGATGTCTTTTTCTTTGTAGAAATAACTAATAATATTAATAACTGTGGTAGTTGTTTAGCACTTACTATGTGCCAGACAGTCTACTAAGGGCTGGAGTGGTTACAAGTAAATTGGGTTGGACGCAGTCCCTGTCCCCCATGGGGCTCACAGTCTTAATCCCCATTTTACAGATGAGGTAACTGAGGCACATAGAAGTGAAGTGAGTTGCCCAAGATCACCCAGCAGACAAGTGGCTGAGCGGGGATTAGAATCTATGACCTTCTGACTTCCTGGTCCTTGCGGTATCCACCAGGTCATACTGCTTCCAATAACTTTGTATTATATATTATTTATTTGTATTAATGTTTGTCTCCCCCTCTAGATTGAAAGTTTATTGTGGGCAGGGAACATGTCTACCAACTCTGTTGTATCATACTCTCCCAAGTGCTTAGTACAGTGCTCTGCACACAGTAAACACTCAATAAATACCAATGATGATGATGACAATGATGATGACAGACTCAATAACTATCACTGATGATAATGATGATAGAACCAAGATCCTCCAGACTGCTTTGCACCAGACTTCCCTGCAGTCTCAGTGATGAAGACTCATCTTTCGTAGAGTGAATCACATGTTCGATTCCGAACATACACATAGAGTGGATCTTTGTTAGCCAGAATTTTAAGAGCCAACTGACTTGTTCATCTCTGCATGAAATACAGGCACTTTTAACTCCCCCAAAGGGGGCAGTTTCCCATAACCCTGAATAAACAATCATAAAACTATTTTATCTCCATTTCAGGATACCTACCCAGACTCATGTAGGTTGATTGAGAGTCCAATTTCAGCTCATGTACAAGTTTTCAAAACATAGTCCACTATATATTATTTACCTAAGAGATAAAGATAGAGGAACAGAGATTTATCAGACAATAATGTATTCCTGTGGCTATTTAAAATCCAAGACAAATACTGAAGTTAATCCAAAGTATTTCTGTTGCAAGTAGGAGAACTCAATTCAATGAAAATCCTTCATTACGATAAATTGCAGTACTAGTATTGTTCTAATCATTTTTTATTGCAGTGAATTTTTTTCAGCAGAGGGATAATAACTCATTGATCGGCTTTTTACTTTTATTTTTGAATAGACATGATTTTGTTGAGAAGGAAGTATGAACAGATGTGATCCATTTGTACCTGTAAAGCCAAGTCAGCAAAACCCTCCCGAGGCAGACCAGTGGTAAAAAGAAAGAATTAGTCATTTGACTCTTGAGGTAACTCTGGTTCCTTTTTTATTGCTAATAAAGTAAAAGCAAAACACATTTTGCATTTTCTATCTAGCAGGTCAGTATAGTACTTTGCCCAAAGTGGAAAATTAGAAAATACTGATGTTGCTGATCACATTAATGGTGCTGATGAAGATGATGATAATGATTTTAATAAACATTCTACCATATTAAAGCATTTCAATGTGATTATAAAAAAGGTGGTGGGTGGGTCTTACTTTAATGACTGCCCTTCATAAGCATAGGAATCATTAAGAAAAGCAGCTTGGCCTAGTAGATAAAGAATGGGCCTGGGAGTCAGAAGGACCTGGGTTCTAATCCCAGCTCTGCCACTTCTCTGCTGTGTGACCTTGTGGAAGTCCTTTAACCTCTCTGTGCCTCAGTTACCTCATCCATGGCTCAGTGGAAAGAACCTGGGCTTGGGAGTCAGAGGTCATAGGTTCGAATCCTGGCTCTGCCACTTGTCAGCTCTATGACTGTGGGCAAGTCACTTCACTTCTCTGGGCCTCAGTTACCTCATCTGTAAAATGGGGATTAACTGTGAGCCTCACGTGGGACAACCTGATTACCCTGTATCTACCCCAGCGCTTAGAACAGTGCTCTGCACATAGTAAGCGCTTAATAAATACCAACATTACTATTATTATCATGGGGATTAGAACTGTGAGCCCTATGTGGGAAAAGGACTACATCCAAACCAGTTACCATATATTTACCTCAGCACTTTGTACAATGTCTGGCATACAGTAAGTGCTTAATAAATATTATTATTATTATTATTAATAATGAGAGAAATCTGGTCATTGCACCACCACAAGTGCCTTGGGGATTCCACCATCTCTGGACACCCCTACCTTCCTGGGGTTTCCTGTTGGGGATTTAAAACCACTGGATGAAGTTCTAGAAGAAATGGTTGGAAAAGTGGGGGGTTGGGAGGAGCAGCAGCACATGTTGGGATGTGTAGAATAATGGAAAACTCATAGGCAGGAACATCAGCTCCAACCCACCTTGCTTGGATAAGCACCCAGCTGGCTTCTCCAGCCTAGAAGCTATGGTCTTTTGCCCAGTGAAGCTCTAAAAAGACAAGGCAGAGTTAGGCTTCACTCAGCAACCAAGATCCCTCCCCCCTTCCTTAATGGTATTTGTTAAGTGTTTACTATGTTCCAAACCCTGGACTAAGAGCTGGGGTAGATACAAGGTAATGAAAGCAATTAGGAAAGTCTAATGATGATCAAGATTTATGCATAAAGTATGTAGAAATGCCTAGCATCCCTGCTAGTGGTTTCCATACTTCTCGAGGAACCTGAATCCCCTCCTTTTACCCTTGGCAAACCTTTTGGACAGGTTAACCCCTGAAGGGGCCCTCCTACCCACAGTTCCTGTTCCAGCCTCACTTATTTTTAAAAGCCCCACATATAACCTTGGTTTGTTGTCTTTTTTGACTGAAATGTTATAGTTAAGGAGCCCACTGTTACTAAATTGCCTCACGCAAAAGAAAAAAAGCAACCGCAGTAGTCGAGAACTCCTTATTTATTCCTCATCAACCTGTACAATGAATAAGTTTGGGGGACCGGAATAGAATGCCACACACCTGAGATTAATTAGCTTGGACCACAATTTCAGGGCTCTGAGGAGGAGGTATGCAGCATGTGGCTCGGAGAACGTTATGTTAGTGCTTGGTTTTTTCATTTTTATAGCTCTGTTGGGCTAGTTCAGCTGAATTTTTTTCCCTCCGGATTCTGGATTTTGGACACACACACAAGACTAATGGAGGCGAAACCAGAATGTTTCCAAGTAAGAAGAAACTTGTCAAATATGCTGTATCCCACTTCCAGTGAGTGTTGATTGAGGGCTCACCATTGCATATCTCCACCCCAGGTTGGTTATAGAGGTTCACCAAAGAGAAGGCAACCCCCACACTGAAGGAGCCAACAATCGAAGGTGAACATGGGGCAAAAATCAATCAATCAATCGTATTTACTAGGTGCGGAGCACTGAATTAAGCACTTGGAAGAATACAGTACAGTAGAGTTGTTAGACTTGTTCTCTGTCCACAGCACAGTTGAATACTAAGGAAGGACTCAGGGACCAGACTTGTCATTTCATTCTATTGAAAAGTCATTTCCCACTATTTATTTAACTTCCATGAACTGTGCCAGGTGTTTATGAGACTATAAATGAGAAGACAATGAGGAGTTTATAATGAAAGAGGAAGACACAGTGGAAACTATGAGACCCAGCTGGGTCTCCTGGGTTGGTGAGAAAGAGGGGTACTCAATCTTTCCTCAGAAACAGTGAAATTTTGTAGTCCCCTATTGCTCTAGAATGGTCATTAATTCACATTCATTATGAAGCTTCTCTAGGCAGCCAAGATCTAGGCCAGAAATGGGTAATTACTTCAGTCGGAGGGTCCTTTATTCAGTTTGGCAAACTTTCTGGGGACTTGTTGAAGGTGCTACATAAATTGGCACTGCATAAATTCCTCCAAGGTGTTATGATAAATAGCAAGAGAAATGGAGAAGAGAAAGAGGGAAAATGTGGAAGGTTAAAGAGGCAGAGGTAGTTGTACTTCCACCTGTAGTGATTCCTAATTTGCTCCAAAACTCCAGCAAGATGCACTCAGTAGCCTATATATACCATGGCCCGTGAAGCCCCTTATAAAATATTCAGGAGCTACAACTGGTATAAAGACAGTCTTTTCTACCAATCAGGGGGCAAGCTGAATTTCTCACACCTAGAAGTGTGGCATCATTGCCAAGAAAATAGTGATGAAGGTAGGGTTGAGGGACCCAAAGGAGTACCCTCAGATACTCTAAATGGGCCTCAGGCCTACTCCTCAACTATAAGAACCCCTCCAAAATAATGTAAGTAAAGAAGATTTGCCAAGTTAATTCTCAGTTTGTTGATCTACCAGTGATGAATACTTCAAAATGAAAGATTCAAAACCCTGAGAAAACTCCAAGGGAAGAAAGGAAAGAGCTTCACTAGGTGGCTGCTCTTAGATCATGATCTCAGTTCTTTTGTTATTGTAGTTAGCATATACCTTCCTGTCATGGCCTCACCCATCCTATTTCATATCTCTAATGATTCATCACTTCCAGCTCATGGGAGTGAACCTCACATCCTACAGTGAACGTCACATCCTACATGGAACAGAATCTTTAAAGACTGGCACATTTTTCTGCTTCCTGATTTATCATTTTTTTTCCTTTATGCTTCTTTGGGAAGAGATAAGAGTAATTGCCTAATATACCGGACTGTAGGAAAAATCAGAAACCGGACAATTTGCTCCAAATACCCTTGGTCTGAAGTATCTACAGTGTGTAATCGTTACCCCTACTTGGAAATGGGGAGGCACATTTTTAGTTTTTTTTAATGGTATTTGTTAAGCCCTTACTATGTGCCTGGCACTGTTTTGAGCACTGCGGTAGATACAAGGTAATCGGGTTAGACTCAGTCCATGTCCCACATGGGTCTTACAGTCTTAATCTCCATTTTGCAGATGAGGTAGCTGAGGCAAGGAAGTGACTTGCCCAAGTTCAGCAGACGAGTGGCAGAACCGGGATTAGAACTCTATCCATTAGGCCAAGCTGCTTCTCATTAATGGATGCACAGCGTTGAAGAGAGAGTTAGTTTATCAGTCATTCAGTTATTCAGTCATTCCAACACCTGGATAAAAATCTCACTCAATAATAGCATCCTTGCTGAACTCAAAACAAACATACAAGCATATTCTGAGCAAATTTCATTAGCAAACACTAATATTGGGGTGGTACTCCATTGCCAGTCTCTCTTTCATTTATTGTTATGTGCTTACCAAACACTGTAACAAGTGCTGGGGTAGATAAGATGAGATATAAGATAATCATATTCTCTTTTGACTTCTTTCAACCAGGCTCTGATCTGTTTCCTTGTTTTCTCTTCAAGCCACTAGAAGGTGATTCTGCAGCCTGATGAGTGGAATAATTTACCTCCATGTTTGGCCGATTGGTGCCAAGCTGTTTTGTCTTGAGGAAGAAACTGAGACTGGGAACCCCACAGTTTCTGAATTTCACTCCCCACCCAGTGAGAATCCATGGCAGAATGAAGAACTGGAAGTCTAGGAAACGGAATTTTCTTTTGAGAACATCATTAAATTAAAGCTTCTTCCTTCATCCACCTTGTAGAATGGAAAGCAATGAAAGTCCCATTGGTAAACCTAACAGTCTGTTACAATAGTCATGGACTCGACACATCCATTAACAAGGGTCATGAGTTTGAAAGGGCCCTTTTGGGGATCGTAACTTTCAGACACCAGAGAGCTACCAAGGAGACTTCCAGTTTCAGAAATAATGAAATGCCTTTCAAACAAAGATTGGACTTCCTCCTCTGGACTTGGGTGGAACAGGAAAAGTAGGTGTAGAGTCTCTTTCATTTTTAATTAGTACAATCTTTGTAGAAGCATAGAGACAGGGATGGAAGGAAAGAGGCAAATTAGCTTGGCTTGTCTTCTTTCTTTTCATTTCTTTTCCTCCCAGAGGAACTTTTACAGTTACTCTCCTTGGCTTCCTAATGATTGATTTTTCTTCTATTCTGAAGTTTTTACTTGGTGCATCCCCTGTGCCAAGCACTGAGCTAACTGCTGGAGTGGATCCAAGATAATCATAACAGATTCAGCCCGTGTCCTGCCTGGCATATCACCTGCATTAGCCTCCCCATTGACCTCCTTGCCTTCTGCCTCTCTCTTCTCCAACTCATAGTTCTCCAGTGATCCTTCTGCTTGGATCATTTCTAAAAAAAGTGTTCTGCACCCCTCAAAACTTCCAGTGGTTGCCTATCCATCTCCACACCAGATGGAAACTTCTCACCATTGGTTTTAAGGCACTCAATCAGCTCTCCCCCTCTTACCTAACCTCGCTCCTCTCCCACTACAACCCAACCTGCACACTTTCCTCCTCTAACACCACTTTATTCACTGTGCTTTGACTTCATACCTCTTGCTGTTGACCTCTTGATCATATCATGCCTCCCGCTTGGAATTCTCCTCTCTTTATATCCAACAGACCCCACACTCATCTTCAAAGCCCTACTAAAATAAAATCTCCTCCAGGAAGCCTTCCCCAACTAACCTTTCATCTCCCCACCCTATTCTCTCTCCCTTCTGTGTCACCTGTGCCCTTGGTTCTATACCCCCTAAATCCTTAATATTCTCCCTACTTTCACATCCACAGGATTTATGTGCATATCCTTATAGTGTGTTGTTTTCCCTTCTGCTAATTCATTTTAATGTCTGTCTCCCCCATTAAATTATCAACTCCTTGAGGGCAGGGCTCATATCTGCCCACTCTATTGTATTCTCCCAAGTGCTTAGTACAGTGCTCTGTACAGAGTAAACCCTCATAAATACCACTGATTGGATTAGAGAAGATTAGAGTGCATTATCTAAGAGGTTGGGAGAGCAGGTATCTAACCTCCATTTTACAGGTGAAGAAGCAGTCAGACCAGGCTGGCACCAGGAATGGGATTAGAACCTGCCTCTTTTGACTTCCAAACCTGTGCTCTTTCAATTTAGCATTGCTGTCTCCATAATTAGACTCCATTTTCCAAGTCTTCATGATAAGTGTTTTATTTATTATCATCCTTCATCATTATGTGCTTAGTTCAGTGCTCTGCACACAGTAAGTGCTCAATAAATATCATCAAATGAATTTGCTCTTTACATTTTCATCATCCAGTAGTTGAAGATGTGTCGAGGGCCACAGTGAGGATGGAAGTTCTCTTGAGGGTTACCACCTACCTTTTGCCAGTAGGCAGAATCCCTGGAAGTAAGAGAAGAGAATCTGGCCTCCCTTCAGAATTAGATAAATTTCTCAGGGTTCACAGATCAAGTTCGTTCATTCATTCATTCATTCATTCATTCATTCAATCGTATTTATTGAGCGTTTACTGTGTGCAGGCCACCGTACTGAGTGCTTGAAAAGTAGAGTTCAGCAATAAAGAGAGACAATCCTTGCCCAACCCAGGCTAACAGTCTAGAGGTGGGGAGACATATATCAAAATAAGTAAATAGGCATCAATATAAATAAATAGAATTAAAGATATATACATATATACATAAGTGCTGTGGGATTCGGGGGAGGGAAAGAGCAAGCAAAGGAAGAGAGCTGAGGTGATGTGGAAGGGAGGGGAAGCTGAGGAAAAGGGGACTTAGTTTGGGAACTACTACCAACGATCTATCTGCCTGTATGCAGGGGAACAGTCACCTTTAAATTGGAAACTCATTGTGGGTAGGGAATGTGTCTGTTTACAGTTATATTGTTATATATTTTGTTATATTGTACTCTCCCACACGGTAAATAATAAATATGATATATTTGTCAACCATAAGACCGTCTCCCCCTATCCCACTCTCACTAGAGTTGGCCTGGTCTGAGACTACACTGTAAGACTCTAGATGTAAGGTCCTTGTGGACAGGAGACATGCCTGCCAACTCTATTTCCCAAGCACTTAGTACAGTGCCCTGCACCCAGTAAATCTAGTAATGATCAATTGACTACATGAGTACAAAAACTAAGGAGGAGTAAACCACCAAATCTGGGCTGAAAAGAAAGTGGCAGCCCTTTGGGTTCATTCCTGTTTCCTACTTAATGTTTCTGAGGCCTTGTGCAAGTCTCTATGAACCAGAGCCTTTTTTCAGTTTCAGTCTCCCTTACCTCTCCACCCTACTCCCATCAACCTTTCCCTGCCCTCAGTAGCTGACCAGTCCTGGGGCTGGGATATCAGGCAGATGGGAGATGAAGGGGTGAGAAGATGATAGGGTAAGCCAAAATGAGAAAGGACCGAGGGGGTTCCAGGTATCCATGCAGGGTGAAGGTAGAAGAAAGAAGAAATCTGTAGAGTAGGAGTATTCTACCACAGTGCGGCTAAAGAGTAAGGTCTGCTGCATGGTGAAAGAAAATTCTGGATCTAGGCCATAGCCACAAGCATTTTATCCAAAATTCAATCTAAAATCTCACCCTGTATTCCCAACCCTAACATCTCAATTGTTTAACCCACATCATCTAATTTTGCACTGGTTTTAACACCTGCTTTATCTGCACACACAAACACACACTCATTCATACATACATGTGTATGTATGCACATACATTCAATGCTTTGATGGCACATGTTTTCACCGCATATTTTGGATGGAACACTTCTGGGGAATCAGGGATTATTCTTTCATCCATGCAGTTCTACCAGCACAGAATGAGGTGTAGTGTTGAAAGAAACAGTTTTGTGCACAGGTACAACATCAGTATGGGAGTTTTCCTTAATGCAGGGTTACTAAGGATGCAATCCTTGCTCTTTAGGAGAACCGAATGTGTAGACACACTCACACATACAATACATTTTCACACACAGTGTCACATAATCATATATGCTCCCATGCCTCTGCGCCTGCTCAGTAATAATAATAATGATAATGAGAATGGTAATTATAATAATAATAACAATAATATTAAGCCCTTACTACATGCCCAGTACCAATACACATGATACAAACACATAAGACACAATCCCTCATGAGGCTCGCAGTCCAAAGAGGAGGGAGAACAGGTATTTAATGCCCATTTTACAGATGAAGAAACTGAGAAACAGAGATGTTAAGTGACTTATCCAAGTTCACCTAGCAGGCAAATGGCAGAGCTGGCATTAGAACTCAGGTCTCTTGGCTCCCAGGCTCCTGCTTTTTCCATCTGGCTACATGTTTCGCGAAGGGGAATTTATTGATGGGTTACCAAGGTTGAGAAAGGCCTGGGACAAAGAACACTTCACCCCTGGGTCTCTAAATCTTTCTTCAAGAAGCTTTCATCAAGAATTCTTCAGAAGAAGCTCAGTAATCGAATCAGATCAAATCCATGGTTTTTTTTCCTCCCTCCAGGAAGGAAACTCAGAATTTGTGCCCAGTACTTCTTGTTCACTTCTCCGGCTGAGTTGGAAACCCATATGTCATCAAAGATTTCTCTGTGATATGGAGCCATATAGTGCACCTTTGTTCAAGGAGTTGGAGGCTGGCTCATGTGATAGTGTAGCAGGTAGATCACTTGAGTAAATTGGTTCCCTTTCAACGGGACTCGAATAAAACAGTCTAGCCCCTTTGGGGAGTGGCTGACCTTCCTTGGCCCTGCAGCTAATAGTGGTATTTTTAAAGTTCTTACTATGTGCCAGGCACCGTACTAAGCTCTGGGATGGATACAAGCAAATTGAGCTGGACATAGTCCCTCTCTCATGTGGAGCTCACGGTCTCAACCCCCATTTTACAGATAAGGGAACTGAGGCAGGGTAGTGAAGTAACCTGCCCAAGGTGACACAATACACAAATAAGGGAACCAGAATTAGAACCCCTTAACTTCTGACTCCCAGGCCCGTTCTCTATCCACTATGCCATGCTGCTTCAGCTGCAGCTTTGGGCTACCTCCCCTTTTTGAAGTCCCTCTTCCAGCTCCTGAGAATTGAGCAGGTCAAAAAAACCAGGTGAGAGATCCACCTGCCAGATTCCATTCTCATTTTTGCCCCGGGGGCTCCGTGGAATAGAACCGGGGGTTGTCGGCCCGTATACCTGAGCCGAGAGGAACTTGGCATGGGCGGTTCTGCCACTTGGATCCCTACTGGTGGCTTGAACACCTGGAGCCTCGGCGTTGACACTGCCTTCTTTTTCAATCGGATTGACTTTTCCGTCTTGAAAATGTGCAGCTCGAAAAAGCATCTAGAATGTTTCTTTTCCACTGCTTACTCAGCTGTTACATTGTAAGCTCCAATTCCAGCCTTTCATTCTACGTGTCCATTCGAATCAGAGCCTTTGCCGCTCGATCTGGTTTTGTTCATATCCTTCTTTAATCTTTTTATAGCTCGGCTTGCTCAGGCAGATCCTCTACCTGCCATATGTAAGTTATTTCCGTCTCAGGGGCTGCGCCTCACCTCTCATTAGCAGGAAGCCAGAGTTAAGTCTAATGGGCCACAGTAAAGATGTTTGAGAAACTGAAACAGGCAATGGCAGAATTGTAAGTGAGGTTTAACTCGACAGGCTTGGCAAGATGAAGTCACCAAAAACATAGGCTTTGTCTTGATCGTATTTTAATTCTACCTTCATCTCTCCCTTGGTCAAAAAGAACATACTCATTTTAATGCCACAGACTGGAGCCAAAACCAGCTGGAGAGGATTTAGACTGAACAGAGGAACGTTGGTGCCTTTGGATTTTGCGATCGAACCTTAATTATGGTTCTCGGACTTGGCAATATGGAGCTGTTAGTTACCAGATCCTAACGTTTGGTTACATAACCAACAACCGCTCCGTGGCAAATATGATCCCAGGACATAAACAGCTAGCGTGAACCACCCAACCACCCTCCCCAAGTACTTTTTTCCACGCTCAGCATCATAGTTGGGAATAAAAAGCTCAACAGAAACACCTTCAAAAGTATATGAAATTATGCACGCTCGGGGATTTCTGCCTTAGGAGAGAATCACTGGCCAGAAGGGACTTTGCCCTTCCTACTGATGGTTTCAGAAATTCTGCAGGTACTTAGACATTACCAAGTGCCAGTAACACTTGGCTGGATCCTCTTCCAAATAATAATAATAATAATAACAATGGATAATTATGGTACTTGTTAAGTGCTTACTGTGTGCCAAGCACTGTTCTAAACACTGAGGTAAATACAAGTTAATCAGGTTGTTATAGGATCTATACCAAATGAGGCTCACAGTCCAAGTAGGATATAGTAGGATTTAATTCCCATCTTACAGATGAGGGTACCGAGGCACAGAGAAGTTAATTTTTTTATGGGGTTTTATTACTATGTGCCAGGAACTGTTTTACACACTGGGTAGATACAAGCTAATCAGCTTGGACACAGTCCTTGTCCCACCTAAGGCTCACAGTCTTAATCTCCATTGTACAGATGAGGGAACTGAGGCACAGAGAAGTTAAATGACTTTCCTAAGGCCACTCAGCAGATAAATGGCAGAGTCAGAATTAGAACCCAGATCCTTCTGACTCCAGTCTTATGGTCTTTCCGCTAGACCACACCGCTTCTCTACTCATGTTTAATATTCACCCCTTCGCCCTATTAACTTCACTCAACCTCCTCTATTCCTCCCCATACTTCTAGACTAGGGGACCCCAAGCTTCTGCCTAAAGCAAATAGCCATATCATTCTCTTGCGATGAATTCTTTTTTAAAAAACGGTATTCGTTAAGCACTTACAATATGTCAAACTGTTCTCAGAACTGGGGTAGAAAAATGAAACAGCCCAGATGCAGGCCCTGGCCCACATGGGGCCCACACTCTAAGAAGATTTCCATTAGAAATTAACTGAAAAGTAGTGGGCAAAAGTAACTACATCCTTCTTGGCTTCATTTGGAGCTCAGGGGATGTCTCAGCTTGGCCATGTGGGCTCACTGGTCCTACTGGGCTCACCAGGCACAGCATGGCCTAGTAGAAAGAGCATGGGCCTGGGAGTCAGAGAACCTGGGTTCCAAACCTGGTTCTGCCACTTGTCAGCTGTGTGACCTTGGGCAAGTCACTTAACTTCTCTGTGCCTCATGTTTCTCATCTGTAAAATAGGGATTCAGTGCCTGTTCTCCCTCCTATTTAGAATGTGAGCCCCATGTGGGACAGGGACTGTAGAAGAAGAAGAAAAAGGAAGAAGAGGCTAGTGGATAGAGCCACTAGGATGGGCTTGGGAGTAAGAAGGATCCGAGTTTTAATTCCGGGTTCATTGCTTGTTGACTGTGTGACCTTGAGCAAGTCACTTAATTTCTCTGTGTCTCAGTTACCTCATCTATAAAATAGGGATTAAGTCTGGGAGTCCTGTGCGGGACAGCGACTGTGTCCAACCTGCCTAGCTAGTATCTACTCCAGATGCTAGTACAGTGTCTGGCATATAGTAAACACTTAACAAGTAACCATTAAAAATTATAATGGTAATAATAATAATAAGACTGTGGTGGTATTACAACCCCCTTCACCCCACCCAGAACTGGATCCATCTTCTTTACTCTGGCTTTTTCTTGCTCAGCTCTTAGAGCTAGGGCTGCTATTCAGGAGGAAGGAGGGAAAGGAAAGGGGAGCAGAGATGGGTTCCTTGATGACAGTCATGGTACCTGGGGTGACTGGCTTGGACAACCCTGTATATTCTTGCAATTCCTATACACAGCAGGCCCTGGGAAGTTGCTCCACTATTCTCAAAGTCTTATACTACTTCCGGCACTTGAGATTTTTATCAAGAATTTGTGTGACACTCATTATTTGCTTCTTAGTCATCCCATAAAATGGTGCAACATGAGTAGCTCAGATGGGATATGGTGACCTCAGATTAGGAATTGGAGGAGTTGTTTCTATTATCTAAAGTTCATTATCACCAAGAACAGCAATGTCATCTTCATTGTGAGCCATGTTTTTGATTAGGCTCAAATATACAAGATGTCCTGTGGTGTTGGAAATAGAATTCAAAGAACTGAGAATCATAGGTTATTGTGCCAAAGGATGCTTGGGGAATTTGAAGTTTACAGACATGAGACCTGAGGTCTTTGGCTTTCAGAGACTTCTTTAAAACAACTGCAGTCGATGGATTATATCTGCCCTCAAGCCTCCCAGGTGGATTGGCAAAGATCCCCCTGGCTGAAGATCCCAAATCCGGTCATCAGTGGACCTCCCAGTTCCACCCTCAGCCTCTGAGCTAGGCGCCCTCAGGAGCTGACCATAAGGCTCCTCTTATCTGTCCAACAAGCAGCTGAACAGCAAGCATTCCAACCTGGCTTGAGGCTGTCAGGAGAGACCTTCTTCTCCTCGAACACAGGCTCCGGGAAGACCAGAAGCCGATGAGGAAAATTTGAAAACCACAGCAGCCTTCTAAGTAGCATAGTAGGAATTCATTATGTGCAACTTTGGGAGTTAAGTTTTGATCAAAAATGGGTCTTTTGTATGCAAAAGATGTACGCACTGATGTACGCACTGATGTACGCAAGATTAAGTAAAGTCATCATCAAGTAAAGTCATTTTCCAGTGCAAAGATTGATTTTCCTTTTCTCCACAAAATGTGTGCGTGTGTGTGTATGTGTGTGTGTGTGTGTGTGTGTGACTGAATTTATAACTGAGTAGTGTTTCAATGAGTTTTGGGCATTTACATGAATGTTTAGCACAAAGCTTGTGGAATGCATTTCAGAAACTGATCTTAAAGGGAAATCTACATAGAAAGGAAAATGTCCACTTTTTGACAAATCCATTTTCTTATAAAATAGCTACAAAAGTATTTTCTGGTTTATGTTTATCAGGATCATTGCCACTTTGACCAGAAAACCTTAAGGGGCCTTCTTTGTTAGGTGCCCTGTCCCATGCAAAGTAAGATGAACAGATCCAGAGGGTTTTTGCTCAACAGAGGCAATCCCGTCAATACAGTAGAAACAAAAGGGGAATAACAATTTCAAACTTGGCAGCCTGCCCCAAATGAGGAAAATAGAAAGAATAAAGACCAAGATGTGGGTACAGCTATGCTTCTTGTGTTCAACAGCTTTGCAAGTTTTCTATCCTAACCCATGATATCTCTTGAGCTTTTCAAGCTGTTTTTCGGGAGAATCTAAATGATCCCGCTGTTTGTTAGCATAAATAAGCTAAACAAACATTCCCTTTTAGAACTGAGAACAGAGATTCTTAATGGACATCTGGAATGAGTTGGGCTTTCACAATCTCTGCTGTTGATATTCTAAGTCTTGAAACTTTACCCTCGGCCTAATGCGGTTCAGGAGTGGTTCCGTGCATAATAAAACCAATCATTACCCACAGTACACTTGGGTGAGGCCAGTCCTGAAACAAAGAAACAAGATCATATGAGCAAAATCACAACTTTGAAACTTTTAACTGTGATGTCTTGCTGAAAAATTTTAAGAGCAGTCAAAGATTTTAGAAAAAGTAAAATGGAAAATGAGCAGTAAATGTTACAGGTACTAAGCCAAGCATCTTTGGATGCTTCAGAAAATCTTTAATTTCATTGGAGTTTAGTTACTAGTAGCTTCAGGGTGCTAAATAGGGGCTTAAAAGCTCAAAAGAAATGACATTTTCCAAGGTGCCTCATTTATGATAGGAAATAGCATAGTCCTGGATGATTCCGACTCATTCCTTTTTATAAAACTAGTAAGAGAAGACTATCACTGGGACCAGTTTACCAAGGTACAACCCAGTGAAGGGGAGGTAAGGTGGTGCCTTTTGGATGTCGGTCTCCCCGCCTCTAGACCGTAAGCCCACTGTGGGCAGGATTGTCTCTATTGCTACACTGTACTTTCCAAGCACTTAGTACAGTGTTCTACACACAGTAAACACTCAGTAAAAATGATTGAATGAATGAGTGAACGAAAGAGCACAGGATAAAGAGTCAGTTGCATCACTTAACCTGTTTGGGCCCCAGTATCCTTATCTATACAATGGGAATAAGGTACCAGCTCTCCCAACTATTAGATTATGAGCACTGTGTGAGACCTGGATTGAATTTAGTCTGGTCATCTTGTCTCAATCCTTCAACTTGGCAAATAGAACATGATTAGTAAATGTCATTTAAAAAGGAAGGGGGCAACAGCAGAGGGGGATTGAGAAGAGAAACCAAGTATACCGAGGAATCTTCTTCAAATGCCGTCGAGTCTTTTCCCACCCATGGCAACTCCTTGGACACACCTTCTTTAGAATGCCCCATCTTCTGTCATAAAGTTGCTCTGGTATGTGTGACCATAAAGTTTTCTTGGTAAGGATATGGAAGTGGTTTACCACTGCTTTCTTCCGTGAAGTCAAAGTTGAGTCTCTGGCGTAGTCTTTAATCAATGTTTTGATCACTTGATCACCTGCCTTTGACTCTTTCCCATGCCGCTGCTGCCCAGCACAGATGAATCGGCTTTGCCTGAGAATTAATCCCTGCTCTTTCCATGGGAGAACACTCTCTTTGATTACTTTTACTGAAAGAATCACTTCTAACTTTGAGTTTAAAGACTTTTGCACCATCAGGACATACGTAAACGTTGGAGATTGTATAAACCTATTTTCTTCACATAAAGTCTATCAACTTTTTCCAACATTATCACTACATTTGGTAAAGAGGAATAGCTTCATCAATATGGTAATGTAAGTTAAGACTAAGAAGTGCACTTCCTAAATGCTGTGCTTTTCAGGAGCAGCTGGTGGCAGCCCCGAAGCGGTAGTAAGGAAATTTTGAGAAGGTAAGTAAACTGATCCCAGTAATTCCAGAAACTGTGTTTGACCTTCCACCTCCAGGTCTGCCTTCATAACCTTTAATTCCAGAAACTGTGTTTGACCTTCCACCTCCAGGTCTGCCTTCATAACCTTCCCTTTCCTTCCCTTCTCTCTTTTTTCCTAATCTACTTACTCACCAGGCCTTGTTCTCATCTCTCCCGTTACCAACCTCTTGTTAATGCCCTCCCCAAAGTCTGGAGCTCCCTCCTCCTTCAAACTAAAAAGAACACTTAACCAGCTCTTGGCCTTACCTCATTGATTTCCTACTACAATCCTGCTGCAACCCAGACTGCACACTTGGCCAACCTGCTCACTGTACTTCAATCTCATCTTTCTTGCCACTGACCACTTGCCCACATCCTGCCTCTGTCCTGTAACACCATCCCACCTTCTTATATAACACCACTCTCCACACCTTCAAAGGCTTATTAAAATAATATTTCCTCCAAGAGGCCTTCCCCAACTAAGTCTCTTTTCATCGTCTCTTTTCCTTCTTCCTTCAATTTGTATTTCATTTTAGGGTCTGCTTCCCCTACCAAACTTCTTATGAATGGGGGAAGGGTATGGGATAGAAAGTTGGGGACCCAGGATCTAGTTCCAGCTCTAGCACTTGTCTGATGTATGACTTAGGGCAAGGCACGTAACTTCTTTGTGCCTTGATTTCTTCAACTATAAAATGGGGTGAAGATAACTTCTGTCCCTCTCTCTTAACCTGTGAGCTCTGTGTGGGACATGGACTGTATCCGATCGGATTATCTTGTATCTGCCTCAGGGTTTACCCAGGATCTGACACAAGGTAAGTATTTAATAAATCCCAGCACGATTGGTAATTCTATTGTTCTTTCCCTAGCATTTGGAAGAGTGTTCCTCACACAATAAGCACTTAATGAATACCACTAATTAATGGGATTGTCACCCTCCTAGAGCTGTGATGAGGCTCATCCCTGTCCCTTTGACTTTGATCCCCTTTTGTCATAGAGTGGTCAACTGCTGCTCAGGTATATTGCCTCTGCCTCATTCATTATCCTTAGCCGAGCAGAGTTCACTGACTGCCTTCAGCCCCTTCTGGACCCTGGGCAAAGTGTGAACAGCAGAGCAAGAAACACTTCAAAACAGCTGTGTTGGCCAGGTAAGCAATGGGGCCGGGAATGCAGAGGAGAAAAAGTCTGTGGCTGGTATGTGTTTTGTCTGGTTGTTGTGTGTGGTGTCTGAGTATGTGTATGCCTGTGAGATGAATTGCATGGATTTCTTTTTTCTGTTATTGGTGGTGGAGTGATTTAGGGCTTGAAGGGATGAAAAAAAAGAGTTTGAGAATGAAAATACAAAGGACAGAAGGGATTTAAAATTTAAAGTAGCTGCTTTAGCAACAGACACTTGTTAAATAAGCAGAGTGTTCGGGACAGCAGGTTTCAAAATGTCAGGCTGAGTTCATTGGATTTGATTACTTTTCCCTGCCTGGAACCAAACCTTATATCATTCCAGATTTTGTTCTGTTTGCAAGGACTATGTGGCCACAGATTTCAATTGGCTGCAATCTCCAGTGCTTTCCATATTTCTTCCAGGTTTGGATTTCAACCACTTTGTGCCCTGCCCAGAAGAGTTTGGGCAACTCTATAGCAGTGCAAGAGGATGGGAAACTTACAGATAATTGTCTTTTTTATGCTGCATCTACCTGATCAATCTATTTTATTTTTCAATGTGAAAATTTCCATTCCAAGTCCTTGGAAAGTACAGTGCGTAACTATGGCTGATCTCCTTGTGCTTTGGAAAAAAGACAGCTCAATTCTCCCCAGGGGCCCAGGGCTCTTCCGACCCGTGGGTTTGGTGCATAGTGAAGCATTAACCTTTCCAGGCTGTGAGAGTATAGTTGGGTACTTCTCATTTGGACGGTGGCATTTGCAGAAGATATCTGCTGCCTCGATTGTAATATCCCCCAGGGAAAATTGCTTTCTTTTTAGCCCAGCAACAGGACTATAGGTGGCTTATGTGCTCTCCTCTTTCTCTGAGCCATGTTGGCTGCATAGATTTGTCCAGTGGGTGAACTAGGAGGCTTTGTTTGACTGCCAGTGAAGGAGCAGATGGCTTAGAACCTTCCCCAAGAATAATTCCAATCCCTTCAAAACCCTGCTCTTGATTTTATCAGCTCTTGATTTGCTTCTCTCTGGGATGAAGATGAGGAAGGAAGTGAGTAGATCGTGCTTCAGACTCCAGACTGTGGCCAGTGGCCAAGTCTTGTGGACGCTGATGAGTGAGAAACTGGTTCTGCCTAGGCCCTTCAAAGCCTTATTGAAGGCACATCTTCTCCAAGAGACCTTCCCTGACTAAGCCCTCCTTCCCTCTTCTCCCACTCCCTTCTGCGTCGCCCTGACTTGCTCCCTTTATTCATTCATCCTCCCAGCCACACAGACCTTATGTACATATGTGTAATTTATTTCTATAAATGTCTGTCTCCCCCTCTAGACTGTAAGCTCATTGTGGGCAGGAATGTATCCATTCACTGTTGTATTGTACCCTCCCAAGCATTCAGTACAGCGCCCTGCCCACGTTAAGCGCTCAATAAATACGACTGAATGATCGACTGACACTACCATTATAGCTCACCGCATTTGTGGCTGACTCTTAATGGGACAGGGTTGCTTTCACTCTGAAAGGCAAAAATAAATTGATCAGTGGTATTTATTGAATGTTTACTTTGTGCAGACCACTGTTCTAAGTGCTTGGGGAAGTACAACAGAGTAAATAGACCCGATCTCTGCTAACAAGGAGCTTAGTGTCGGACATTAAAATAAATTACAGATAGGGGAGGTGATCGAGTATAAGGATATGTATATAAGTGAAATTAACACTAATAATCATATTAATTTTGGTATTTGTTAAGTGCTTACTATGTGCCAAGCACTGTTCTAAGTACTGAAGTAGATACAAAGTGATCAGGTTGGACACAGTCCCTGTCCTACATGGGGCTCACAGTCTTAACCTCCATTTTACAGATGAGGTAACTGAGGCATAGGAAAGTGAAGTTATTTGCCCAAGGTCACATAGTAGACATGTGGCTGAGCCACGATTAGAACCTACGTTCTCTGACTCCCAAGCCTGTCATTCCCCTTCTTAAACAACTCCAGTGGTTGCCTATCAACCTCCACTCCAAACAAAAAATCCTCACTCTAGGCTTCAAGGCTCTCCATCACCTTGCCCCTTCCTACCTCTCCTCCCTTCTCTCTTTCTACCGCCCACCCCGCACGCTCCGCTCCTCTGCCGCCCACCTCCTCACCGTCCCTCGGTCTCGCCTATCCCGCCGTCGACCCCTGGGTCACGTCCTCCCGCGGTCCTGGAACGCCCTCCCTCCTCATCTCCGCCAAACTGATTCTCTTTCCCTCTTCACAACCCTACTTAAAACTCACCTCCTCCAAGAGGCGTTCCCAGACTGAGCTCCTCTTCTCCCTCTACTCCCTCTGCCATCCCCCCTTTACCTCTCCACAGCTAAACCCTCATTTTCCCCTTTTCCCTCTGCTCCTCCACCTCTCCCTTCCCAACCCCACAGCACTGTACTCGTCGGCTCAACTGTATATATTTTCGTTACCCTATTTATTTTGTTAATGAATTGTACATAGCCTTGATTCTGTTTAGTTGCCATTGTTTTTACGAGACGTTCTTCCCCTTGACTCTGTTTATTGCCATTGTTCTTGTCTGTCCGTCTCACCCGATTAGACTGTAAGCCCGTCAAATGGCAGGGACTGTCTCTATCTGTTGCCGACTTGTTCATCCCAAGCGCTTAGTACAGTGCTCTGCACATAGTAAGCGCTCAATAAATACTATTGAATGAATGAATGAATGCTCTTTCCAATAGGCCATGCTGCTTCCTGTGGCCACTATTGTGGACTGAAAACATGTCTACCAATATTGCTGTATCGTACTCTCCCAAGTTCTTAGTAAGGTGCTCTGCACACAATAAGTGCTCAAAAAATGTGATTGATTGATTGATGGAGGTGGGGTGAGTACCTAATAGCTTTTCGTGAAGCGTTCCATATTTTTCTATTTATCTAGATGGTGGTGTCTTGTTTTTGCTTTGTTCTCTTTTGCTTTGCTGTCTGTCTTCCCCATTTAGACTGTGAGCCCATCATTGGGCAGGATTGTCTCTATCTGTTGTCGAATTGTATATTCCAAGCACTTAGTACAGTGCTCTGCACATAGTAAGCGCTCAATAAATACCATTGCATGAATGAATTAATGACTAAGTGCATAGGTGGGACGGTGAGAAAGGAAAATATTTAAGACAAATAAATAGTAAAGGATCTATAAAAAAGGGGTGAAATTTCATAGGTACATAGGTGCAAGGTAATAATAATAATGTTGGTATTTGTTAAGCACTTACTATGTGCAGAGCACTGTTCTAAGTGCTGGGGTAGATACAGGATAATCAGGTTATCCCACATGAGGCTCACAGTTAATCCTCATTTTACAGATGAGGTAACTGAGGCACAGAGAAGTTAAGTGACTTGCCCACAGTCACACATCTGACAGATGGCAGAGCTGGGATTCGAACCCATGACCTCTGACTCCCAAGCCTGGGCTCTTTCCACTGAGCCACGCTGCTTCTCTAATAATAAAGGTAATATTTTAGGGACAAAAACAAGCAACCCAAAGAAAGGATGGGCAAGGCTGCCTAGGCAAATGTGAAGCAGAAAATGACAGGGGTGGGAAGAGTTATTGTCCGTCATGAGCTTAGGTGTCACTCTTCAGTAAAATAACAAGGAAGTGGGGTGTACAGATAGGAGTAGGATGAGCAAAAGCCAGAATATAATTCTTCCTCTGTGCTTTGCATTGACTGACTCCTCTTAGACTAATGGGTCCAGTTTTGGTCCCCATACTTTAGAGGGTGTAGAGAAACTGGAGAGGACTCAGAAGAAGGAACTACCAGAACGTTAAAAGGGATGGAAATATCAAAGGAATTGGGACTGTTTTCCCTGCAGATGATACAGCTTAGAGATGAATTATTAACTGTCTTCAGATACTTAACCAGGGAAGGTTTTTATGGTGAGAATGCTGATCAGTTCTCTCCAAGTCCTCAAAGGATCAAAGAAGAGGAAATGGTCTGAAACTAAAGCAGGAGAGAATAGCGCTGGACAGAAGGAAGAATTTCTTTACTGTCAGTCTCAGAGTGATAAACTACATAAACCCGCTACTGATGAAGGTTGCAGACTCTCCAACCAGAAATACGTTTAAGAAGAAAAAAGGCAACCATTTGGTCTGAATGGTTTAGTCATTCATTCTGCTGGAGGCAGGGGGCTGGACCACATGACCTCCCCAAATCCCCTGCAGGCCTAAGATTATAAACCCAGACCTGCTGAGCAAGGGAAGTTCAACCTTACGCATGACAACATGAAGATATAGTTAACATGAAGATATAAGAATTTGGGAATAGTGTGTGTGTGTTTGTGTTTGTGTATAAATAAAAATAATAATAATAATAGTATTTGTTAAGTGCTATGTGTCAAGCACTGTTCTAAGCGCTGGGGTAGATACAAAGTAATCAGCTTGTCCCACGCGGGCCTCATGATCTTAATCCCCATTTTACAGATGAGGTAACTGAGGCACAGAGAGGTTAAGTGACTTGCCCAAAGCCACACGGCTGACAAGTGGCAGAGCTGGAATTAGAACTCATTACCTCTGACTTCCAAGTCCAAGCTCTTTCCACTAAGCCACAATGCTTGTTTATGTGTGTATATTCCTGAGGAGCAAAAGGCAATTAAAATAATTTATCTATGCTTTGCAATCATTCTGTCAACCAAAAAAAATGGTATTTATTGCTCTCCTACCGTGTTCTAGGCAATGTACTGAGTACTTGGGAGAACAAGGCACTTCCTGCCCTTAAGCTTACAAACTCACTTAAGTCATGAGCCCCATATGAAAGAGAAACTGACCATGTGTTCAATCTGATTATCTTGTATCTACCTCAGCACTTAGTACAGTGCTTGGCATACAGTAAGTACTTAACAAATATTATTATTATTGTTATTATTAATAATAGTAATAAAGAGAGTGACAGATAATACATATAAAATCTGTTGGATTCTTGTGATTAAGGAATGGGGGATTGCTCTGTGTTAATTTTGGAGTTCTGCCTCTCTCTGTTCCTCTGATTGCCTAGGGAAACAAACAAACTCACCAGAGATAATGTCTCAAAGATACTTCATTAACAGTTGAGGCTGCTCGGGGCAAAACACGCTTTTCAGTTTGTCAGGTACAACTGTGGTTTCCATTTTCTCCAAAAACTGCAAAACTAAAATGGATTCATGGAAGCAAATTTTACAGGTTTCTGCTCAAAGGGGCTGGCTCATTCCTGAATGGGAAGGTTTGGAGGCTAATATTGAAAGCTGAATTAGGTGCATTATCGAGAACGGTCGTCACAGATACACCTCAAGGCTACTTTTGATCCTTACTTTTCTTTCCATGTCTGTCCCACACTGGTATTCCTTCACTGTGGTTTCCCCTCAAAGACATGATGTTAAAAAGCAAGAGGGTCTTTGTGTGTTTCCCATTATTTGAAATACTTTGGGAATTAAATGCATCTTTTTCTTGAGAAGGCTAGAAAATTCCAGAGACCTCAGCTGTAATAATGAAGCCCCACCGATATAAATTAACATAAAATCTGTCCTCCTTTGTGTTTGAAGGCAATGCTACAGACGGTGAGATGTGCACAGGTATCACGGATAGGTGATGCACAACTGGCCATCCCTTTACCCGTGCCTTTGTGTGTTTTCCATTATTTGAAATACCTTGGGAATTAAATGCATCTTTTTCTTGAGTAAACACAATGGAACCATGGATGTATAACCCTGACAACAATCCCTTGATCCTGTTCTCCTGAAACTCCAATCCAAACCTCCAAGTTGAATCCCCAGGTCCTAGTCTCTCCACTCTGAATTTTCTCTTTTGTGAAGTTGTCAGATGGAAGACGAAAAGCTGGCCAATCCCAAATTAGAAACAGCAGAGCTATGGATTAGTCTGCTTTGTGACTGCCCAAAGATAGGAGGGTCATTTATCAGCCAGAGCTGCCAAAGAGCTTGCCAAAGATGTCAACTGGCAGCTCATTGCAAATGATTTTGCAGCGGGCTTTTCCTTCAAGCACTAGTGGAAGAGCAAAAATACTTCCAAAAAGAAGTTGGCATTTATTACAGGGGAAGGCTAGAAAATTCCAGAGTCCTGAACTGTAACGATGAGGCCCCACCAATGTAAATTGACATAATAGCAGCCCTTCTTTGGGTTTGAAGGTAATGATATGTGTACAGGTAGGGAAATGGGTACAGGTGTCGTTGATAGGTGATGCATGACTGGCTATCCCTTTTGCATTCTGTGCCTGGAAAAATTACCCCTTGCTGCATAGTTGCATTTTTTACCTACAGTGCCTGGCTCTGTTTTATCATTGTGCTCTTGATGTCATCATCTGTCCTCCAAGACAATGGCCCCCTGGATTCTGGGGCCTGAATCCCATCTACCCATGGCTATATGCTATGTCATTTGAGGTTTTGCATCATTATGTCTTTAAAGTATTTCTTCTGTCTGCTCTGAGTTCAGCGACCCCATTTCAGCTCACCATAGAGAAGTTGTTTGGGTGTCATGCGGACGACCATTTTTCTCACATGCCCTGCCCTGTTTAGGTGGGATGTGGAAAACATTGCTTGATGTTGGTAGTTTGACTACACTTCAGGACTTTCATATTTTTTGTTTTACATGTTTTGAGGCGAGCAGCGTGACATAGTGGATAGAGCATGGGCCTGGGAGTCAGAAGATCATGAGTTCTAATCCCAGCTCTGCCACTTGTCTGCTGTGTGGCCTCGGGCACATCACTTCACTTCTCTGTGTCTCAGTTACCTCATCCTTAAAATAGCTGTAAAAACTGTAGCCCCATGTGGGGAAGGGACTGTGCCCAACCTGATTTCCTTCTATCCACCCCAGTGCTTAGCTCAGTGCCTAGCATAGAGTAAGTGCTTAACAAATACCACAATTATTATTATTATTATTAGGAGAGATTTACAGGTAGATATTAGACTGTGCCAGTTACGTTTATTGAAAATGATGAAAAAGAGGGAAGGGAAGAAAACACCAAGACTAATTAGATGAGAATGCCTGCAAGATCAAGGAACTACTTGGAACACAAAAAGTTATATTTGAACAACGTTGCACATCTTCATAATCCCAATAAGGAGTGTTTTTTGAAACTTTCAATGCAGAATACAAAGCAAACTAAATTCTCAATCTCCATTCCTTTCAAACTCACCTTCTCCCAGTGCCTTGCCCAGCAAAGAGGAGGAGGAAAAGGGGTAGAAAGAATAGAGGGAGAGGGAGGAGAAGGAGGAGAGAAAGGAGGGGGAGGGAAGAAAGGAGAGAAAGGAAGAGGGAGAAGAAGAGGGAGAGAAGGAGGGAGGGGAGGGGAAGGAGGAAAGAAAGGGGGAGAGGAGAGGAGAAGGAGGGAGAGGGGTGGCACAGCAGACATGTGGTGGAGCTGGGTTCTAAGGTGACCTTGAGCAAATCACATCTCTGTGCCTCACTTACCTCACCTGTAAAATGGGGATTAAGTCTGTGTGCCTCATGTGGGACAGGGACTGTTTCCAACCCAATTACCTTGTAAATACCCCAGCACTTAGAACAGTACTTGGCACATAGCACATAATAAATACCACAATTATTAAGAAAGAGGTGGTGGAGGAGGGAGGAGACAGAGACACAGGCATACTTCTATGCCTGACCCTAGGGGAAGAAGCTTTGGCATCTTAGTCTCTTTTTTTTCATTGCCTTGAGTATTTCCATTTCACATTCAGCAGGATATCAAACAGGAAGAAACTCAAGCCCTACAGTGTTCACCTCTGTGGGTTGGAGGCCACGTCAAACCATGAAAATGCATTCACCCTCCCAGAAGACATGAAAATCAAAGGGTTAACCACCAGGCGCCCAGCAAGCTGAATGCCTTCTTCATTCGCGGATGTGCAGTCAATTCATATTTCACTGCATATTTGCATACCATGACGTCATATTCAGATCTCATTTTCATCTCTCCTCTGCACATCTGTGAAACTTCTATTAATATCTGTGGGAGTCAGAGACATATACATCAAGTGCAGAAGAGACACAAAAATATTTGAGAATTCCACCTGGGTGATGACAGTTTCCAACTCTATAAATCAGAGTTCCTACCATAGGGCAGCCCAGCATGTGGGGAAGTATGATTCAACTAATTTCCATGCTGAATTTTCACTCCCTTTCTATATGCATATATAAATATACATACATATACATACACATATAGACAGTGTATATTTCAGGTCTGCCTTCCTACGTGATCTTTCCCGAATTCTCACTCCAACTGAGCTCACACTTAGGAGAGTAGTTGTCTGAATATCAGTAGCCTCAAATTAATGATACTAGTACTTATATTTTATTCATATTAATGTCTGTCTCTATAGACTGCAAGCTCTTTATGGGCAGGGATCATGTCTGCTAATTCTGTTGTACTGTACTCTCCCAAGCCCTTAGTACAGTGCTCTGCACATACTAAGTGCTCAATAATGATAATAATGGTATTTGTTAAGCACTTTCTATGTGCCAAGCAATATAAGATAATCAGGTTGGACACACTCTCTGTCCTATATGGGACTCACAGTCTAAGGGGTGGATAGGTATTTAATCCCCATTTTACAGAAGAGGCAAGTGAGGCACAGAGAAGTTAAGTGACTTGCCCAAGGTCACACAGCAGGCAAGTGGCAGAACCAGGATTAAGATTCAGGTCCCTTGACTCCTAGGCCCATGCTCTTTCCAGTAAGCCATGCTGCTTCTCATCACTTCAAATAGTGCAAGTGTTCTTCAAGGTTATGCCACACATGAGAAACCTGTGGATAATTCAGTGGCAGTGGTAATAATAATAACAATAATCATGGTATTTGTTAAGTGCTTACTATGTGCAAAGCACTGTTCTAAGCACTGGGGGGGGATACAAGATGATCAGGTTGTCTCACATGGGGCTCACAGTCTTAATCCTCTTTTTACAGATGAGGTAACTGAGGCACAAAGAAGTTAAGTGACTTGCCCAAAGTCACACAGCTGACAAGCAGAGGAGCCGGGATTAGAACCCATGACCTTGGACTCCCAAGTCCGTGCTCTTTCCACTGAGCCTCGGTGCTGAGCTCACCTACTTTAGGGGCAAAGTTTGGGGCTCTCTAGGCAAGGCCCCTTATCCTACTACCTGTCAAAGAAGGATGCTCACTGGGAGCAATGCAATTTTCTTGTCCTCTCTAGTACTTGGCTGCCTAACCCAGAGATTCGCTGAGACCGCCCCTGCTTTAGCTTTTTCAGGGAAGAGGAATATCAAGGGGGAAAACATTCCAAATGGGCTCGGATTTGCCAATGAGCAACTCCAGGCAGGGGTTGTTCTGGGAGGGTCCCTGGGTTTGGTTGCTGAATTCAGGCATAGTGGAAGAATCCCCGCTGGACTCATCCACCCACATACCGACACGTGGCTGTACTTGGTCCCCTCCCTGGGTTCGGTGGTAGGTGACTGGGCTGATTTCCATGATTGACAGAGATTTCACTGTTTAGAAAATGGGTGGGGTTTGTGGGGAAATCAGGCATAGAAGTAGCATTAGGGGTCCCTCAGGGAAATGTGCTTGATTGAGGGGTTCAGGTGGACAGCTGTACGATGGCTTTATCGTGTGGGGAGGGTGGTAAATTTTCCTCTGCCTCAGAAAAAACCATATGCCTGAAATTGGCCCTGGTTGGGAGTGAAATCTGGCACTGATTGATAGCACAATAGAATGAGCTTTATTGAATTTCTACCTAACAAGCTCTGGCCCTGAAAGAGAGGTTCTCAAATGTTTCATTCTTCAAGGAAGCAACCTACAGTCTTGCAGCACTTCTGGTTTCCCAGCACCTCACTGCCACAACAGAAAGTGAGGAAGGATTTGCATAAAGCTGTGAAAGAGCCTCTTGGGGAAGAGGGAGTCAGTTGCCTTTTTCACTTCGTTTCAGTTCTTTCACCGATAATTTATTCTCTCTCCATCTGGGCCCATCCAACTTCCGTATGTACGTACGATCGAATGTGCAGCCTTTTTATTGATTCTGCTTACCCCATTTGGAAATATTGTTGTGTCCTTTAGGACATAGGATGGAATGTGTCTCATGCTTCTGTTGTGTTTTTCCAACTGTTTCATAAAATGTATCGTACCCAATTGGCGCCCAGTAAATATTGTTGAAGAAAGACCTTCCACAAAGAATAGTATTTATGAAGCATTCACTGAGTGAATATACTACACTTGATATTACTGGACCTATAGAATTATTGGAGGCTTTGTAGCAAATCAGATTGAAAAAAGCTCAACATGTCTACTACCGTGGTTACACTGTTCTCTCCCAAGTACTTAGTACAGTGTTCTTTACTCAGAAAACACGAAATAAATATGATTGATTGAATGATAATAGTGGCTTTCCTCTCAGAGTTTGCATTCATGTTGAGATGAATGGGAAAAGTCAAGTATTTGGGCAAACATTTGATTTTTTTCCTTCAAGGTGGACATTCTTGGGCCATTACTGTGTTGGCACTTTTTGGTGTGATTCACGTCTGATTTAGGGCTAGAGTAGAGAGGCATAGACAACTGGAAATTTTGGGAGCCACTGGTCTAAGGTGACATTTTCTATGGAGTGTAAATTCACATTTTTTATGTTTCCCTTTTGGTTTCTCTTCCATATTGGGTGGAGGAAAAACTGCCTTTTCGTCAGAGGAATAGCTAGAAAAGACTCAACTCATGAAGATACTGTATTCAGTTTTAGAACTGGAGAAGAAAGCTTCATGAAGCTAAGTCTGTAAGAAAGTATTTTCATTGCACGTGTCTTCGGAAGAGGACATCAGGAGAGGAAGCCATCATGAAGATACTTTATTCAGTTTTAGAACTGGAGAAGAAAGCTTCATGAAGCTAAGTCTGTAAGAAAGTATTTTCATTGCACGTGTCTTCGGAAGAGGACATCAGGAGAGGAAGCCATTTAGCCCAAGGCTGACACATGCAACCTCCGATTCTGGGGTGAAGAGCTAAGGTAATTCCACATTCTCAAGGGATCAGGAGGGGCTGGCTCTCACCCTAAATACAGTGAGTCAGCAAACACACAGCTGGGACCCAGAAGATTTTTCACTTTGGCTTGAATGAGACCTGACTTCAAGGAGAGGATGGGAATGAAGAGGTGTTATATAATCAGTTTCTTTCAAGGAACTGAGAAATCTGTAAAATATAACCAGCTCCAGGCATCATTCTCTGCCCCAGCTGCTCCTGGCAACCTTCTGGGTGCTGTTTTGCTCTGGCACCAGTCATCACTAAGCAAAGACATCTGCCTGAACACTCTGGGGAATAGTTTGACCTTTTCTCCTGTGGCTGACCCATTGAACTTTTGTAGAGTGGAGGAGAGGAAGGAAGTTGGAATCTTAGATTCCAGCTGCTTTTGACCAACAAACACATTTGGCTTTGTCTCATCCTTTTTCCTCTTTCATTTTGTACTTCCTTCTACTCCCTGGAGGAAAGAGAGGATTCCATCTTTTAGCAAGTGGGTTAGAGAGGTGGAGTGCTAGGAATTAGGGCTCGTGGATTTTGGGAGAGTAAAAGGCAAAGGTATTTATTGAGTGTGCTGTACTAAGGTCTTGAGAAAGTACAATAAACAGAGTTAGATGTGATCCCTGCCCACAAGAAGCTTACAGTTTACAGAGAAGCAGCATGGAGTGGTGGAAAAAGCACAGGCCTGGGAGTCAGAAGACCTGGGTTCTAAACCTGGCTCTGCCACATGTCTGCTGTATGACCTTGGGCAAATCACTTAATTTCTCTGTGCCTCAGTTACCTCATCTGCAAAACAGGGATTAAATCCTACTCCTTTCCTCTTTAACAGTGATCCCCATGTGGGCCAGGGACTTTGTCCAACCTGATTAACTTGTATCTACCTCAGTGCTTGGCACACAGTAAGTGGCTAGCAAGTACTATTATTAATATTATTATCATTACCTATTATTACAGAGGGAGAGAGACATTAAAATAAATTACAGATATGGAAAGTAGTAGAGTGTAGGAGATTTACATAAGTGCTGTGGGGCTGGGGTGTGCATTAAAGTGCTAAAGGGGTGCAATAAATAGGTCTATGAGCTCAGACTTTTCAGTCTGGAAAAAGGTTTGTGAAGAGCAGGGCTGGAAGTAGTAGGTAGGCTGGAAGAGCTCTGAAACTCACCCTCCAGGCAGAGACGCTGCAACCTGCCTAGAGCTAACCCTTGTTCTTGTTGAAATCTGCTCATTTTCTCAGCTTGGAGTGACTTGGCTGAGTCCTCTCTCTTGCCCCAGGAAGAGGAAGCCTTGGATGCTCATTTGGCTTTTTCTCATTCATGACCATAAAGCAAAAGTCATGGAATCTCTGATCACAGGTGTATTGCTCCTGAATAATAATAAGAATAATGGTATTTGTTAAGTGATTACTATGTGCCAAGCATTATACCAAGTGCTGGAGTACATACAAGCTACTCAGATTGGACACAGTCCCGATACCACAAGGGGCTCACAGTCTAAGTAAAAGGATAAACAGATAAACAGGTATTGAATCCTCATTATGCCGATGAGGGAATTGAGGCACAGTGAAGTTAAAGGATTTGCCAAAGATCATACAGCAGGAAAGAAGTAAAGTTGGGATTAGAACCCAGGTCTTCTGACTCCCAGGCTTGTGCTCCTTCCGCTAGGAAAAGTTGAAGAAGGAATAAGGAAAAAGGGAGAGGAGGAGAAGAAGATGAAGAAGAGGAGGAGGAGGAGGAAGAGAAGGCTATATATGATATATATAGAGAGAGCGATTTATATATCAATATATAATAATAATAATTATGCCATTTGTCAAGTGCTTAACTATGTGCCAGGCACTGTACTAAGCGCTGAGGTGGATACAAGCAGATCAGGCTGGACACAGTCCCTGTCCCACGTGAGCTCACAGTCTCAATCCTCATTTTACAGATGAGGTAACTGAGGCCCAGAGAAGTTAAGTGACTTGCCCAAAGTCACACAGCTGACAAGTGGTGGAGTCGGAATTAGAACCCATGAGCTCCAGCTCCCAAGCCCGGGCTCTTTCCACTGAACTACACTGCTTCTCATAGATATATACCTTCTCTAGATATGCATATACTGCCTTTCTCTCCACTAGAATGTAATCCCCTTGGAGGCAGGGATTAAGTCTACCAACTCTATTATATTGTACTCTCCCAAGTGTTTAGTGCAGGACGCTGCTCATAGTGAGCACTCAATAAATATCAATGATTGATTGTTTGACCAGGGCATGAGGAGCTGAAACACAGAGTAGAGGGGTTGGGAGAGAAGACTGGGCTTAAGGGAGACAAGGAAGAAGAATGGAGCTCCAGTCTAGTGGGGAGTGGGCAATGGAGAAGCAGGCTCAGAAAAAACCCCCTCCCTTTCCCTGTTGCAGCAACAATGATCTATCTTTTGCTGAACTGTATATTCCAAGCGCTTAGTACAGTGCTCTGCACATAGTAAGCGCTCAATAAATACTATTGAATGAATGAATGAATGAATGAATGAATGAATGAATCATGCTGCTACAGCTAGCTTTTGGGACTCCTAGCCCCAATTCTTTCCTCTCCCCTATCTACCCACTCTAACCACTCTCCACCCCGCAGCACCTCATCTAACACCCCATCCAGCATCCTCCAGTGTCACTCCAGCCCTCCCTCCTATTCCTCCTTCCCTTAATGGATCCTAGAACCCAAAGCTGAACTCAGATACCTGCCAAGGCCGAAGGAGAGCAGATCATTTTAAAAGACTTTACTTTTTCCCTTTCTTCTTGCCCATCTGTCTCTCCCTCTCCTTCTGATTTTCATCTATGTATTCCTGTCTCTGTCTCACTTTTCTTTCTAATCCGGCCTTCTCCTCTGCCTAAATTCTAAGCTCCTCTCACCTCATGTACATGTTCAGATCTTTGGGTCCACCCCCTTTCCCTCTGCCCTCTGGAACCCCACTTTATCCTGGCTATACTCTCTGACACTGATTTAGCAAAACAAATATGTGATGCCTCTAGCAGGACTCTGGGGATCTCTGATTTTGTTTTTCCCTCATATTACATGCAGGTTGTAGGACCAACATTGTAATAATTTGATTTTGTTAATGCTTAGAGAGAGAGAAGGAGGGGCTCTCACATGAGGAAAAAAAATATATTCCTTTCTGTGGTGTTTATTAAGCACTGACTGTGTGTCAAGCACTATACCAAGTAGGAGGGAGGCAGGTATTTAATCCCCATTTTCCTTTTCAAGGCAGCCTTTTCACCTTAAAAGATAGTACTATGAATTTAAGCAGAATATTTCATCTCTTCAACGAGTAGTTTCAGTAAGACCTTTGCCCAAGGAAGGTCTGAAAAATCAAGACCGTAGAAACTTCATTTTGTGGGAACATTTACTCTGGAAGATTACTTATTGTAGCTTTTATTGCTTTGCTTTATGGCTTGTTTTGCTTCATTTTTCTCTGGATTTTCCTCTGCATTAGTTCTTCAGTAAACACACTGGAGCACTGTGAATACATCACCCAGATAAGCAGAATCTGAGTCATCCCAGTGTTGTTTAGTGGGCTCTAGATCATCTTTGAATGCCGAATCTCTCCCTCCTCCTCCCCCCGGCCCTACCCCCACACCTTACTCTCTACCCTTTTTCTGCCTCTCCCTTTTCTTCTCCCTCTCCCCTCCCTCCCAAAAGCAAAAATATCATTCCATGCAAGCTTGTTAGCACCCAAGTTCTGTGATGGTAGAATTTATATCCTTCAAGTGTTAAGTCCAGTTTGCTGTCAGGACATTTAAGAAAAATTGATCCGGTAGAAATAATAACTGAAATCCATGAAGTTTTTTTTCTTTAACCTCTTTGTATTTCAGTTAAAGCAGTAGTGCCAAGAAATGATCACTCTGAGAAGCATTCATGCAGTAATAGTGAGACTCCAAAAGGGAAGCTAATGAGCTCTGCTCCTTAAACCAGGCCTGGTACAGGTAGGCCTGTTGATTGATCGAGGAATTGATTGGCACCAAGAGTGTTTTCCAGTTTTGCCCAGGAAATAGCTTGGTTGCTGGACTGGATATGGTTGCTTCTGCAAAGACTCTCTCAAGCTCCTCCTATACCAGGTCTCCCTGCCTTCCTCCCTGGTATTTTCCACTTAGATAGGGGAGGTGAGTGTGAGAAAGGAATTTTCTTCCTGGAAATGCTGACACTGAAGAACTAGCATTCTACTATCTCACTGGCTGCTCACTCATGTCTAGAGGTGAGGCACAGACAGGGCTGTTCTCATCAGTTCTTTCTGGATTCTCTCCAAATTCTCATTTGCGAAGCAGAAACTAATACTGCTCCCTAAATAGTGGCTTTCACTCAACCATGTCGAAGTGCCTTGTAAACATCAATACTCGCCACACTTCTATGAGGTAGACAAACACCATTACACTCATCTTTCCTGTGAATTCAAGGCTGTTTGTAGAGCAAATGACTTCCAAAGTTCAACAATGAAGCCCGTGGCAGGCCCCATAGAAGAGTCTCTCTTGAAACTAGTAGGCACCATTTCCCACCACTCCCAGGGGAACAGTAATCAATTCAGAGTGCATTACCCTTTTAGTAACATTTGATTTTAGAACAAGAAGGCATGCTCTTCACTCAATACTGGTAAACGTAATGCCTTGCCATGAGCATCAGTAGCCTGAAAAATATCAGTCCTGTGGGTACATTTCAATCTCTTACTTGCCTGAGCTTGATTTCTCTCCTGCTCTGGCTTGTAAGCCCACAATAATTTGCAAGGCTATTGCAATTTGAGAGAGATTGGGCACCTTCCTTCCAAAAGGTTCTGCGTAAATGATAAATCTGATAACCGTAGATGGAATTCTACTATCAACCTTCACATGAAGCAAAAACTCCTCACTACTGGCTTCAAAGCTCTCCATCACCTCGCCCTCTCCTACCTCACCTTCCTTCTCTCCATCTACTGCCCAGCCCACACATTCCTCTCCTCTGCTGCTAACCTCCTCACTGTGCCTCGTTCTTACCTGTCCTGCCATCGACCCCTGGCCCACATCCTACCTCTGACATGGAATGCCCTCCCTCGCCACATCTGCCAAACTAACTCTTTTCCCCTCTTCAAAGCCCTACTGAGGGATCACCTCCAGGAGGCCTTCCCAGATTGAGCCCTCCCTTTCCCTCTGCTCCTCCTCCCCTCCCCATTGCCCCTACTCTCTCCCTCTGCTCTACCCCCTTCCCCTCCCCAAAGCACTTGTGTATATTTGTACATAATTATTACTCTATTTTGTTAATGATGTGTATATCTCTATTTATCTATTTATCTATTTTGATGGTATTCATGCCTGTCTACCTGTTTTGTTTTATTTGTCTCCCCCTTCTAGACCGTGAGCCCGTTATTGGGTAGGGATTGTCTCTATCTGTTGCCAAATTGTACTTCCGAGTGCTTAGTACAGTGCTCTGCACACAGTAAGCACTCAATAAATTCCTTTGAATGAATGAATGAATGAATACAAGATTAAAGCTTCTTGTGTTCAGGGATTGCCTTTACCAACCCTTTTGTACTGTACTCTCCCAAGTGCTTAGTACAGTGCTCTGCACACAGTAAGCTCTCCCTGAATATCACTGATTGATTTATTGAGAATGAATTAGTGGGTTACACTGCATTGTAGTTCTTTACAATATTCTCACATAGGATAGTTTCACATGATGGGGAACGTGTCTACCAAATCTGTTACATTGTATTCTCCTAAGTGCTTAGTACAGTGCTCTGCTTAAAGTAAGTACTCAATGATTGTGATCTATCGATTGACAGGGAAACAGGCTTCCTTCCCTTTCACTTTCATCCCTCCTCCTTAGCATCCATGTTAACAGGTTCTGATCACAGCAGTCTAAATTTAAGGAGGCCTGAGTGTTCGCTCTTCCATAGAGAGAATTCAGCACAATGAAAATAAAGTCAAATTCTGCCCTTATTGTATATCTACCGTCTTTCAACTATTATCAATAATTGTTGACATCGGTATCAAAGGGATAATTAAACTTTTAATGGTTGGAAGGATTTTGGGCAGTTACTCAAATGTACTGAGTCTGATCTCCTTAACAAAGGTTTTTTTTTTAATTTACGGGAATCAAACATCAAAAGTATCAGTAACACTTGGAAATATGGGTACATTTTAATAATATGTTGCCATGGAATTCCACCAGAAATGTATATTGAAATAGGAGGCATAAATTGAGTTTAAAATAACAAAACCCACTGGTTTGGAATCAAGAACCTTTGTGACCACACACAAAATATAGGCCATGTACTGCTCTGAGAGGTTAAACCGCCAAAAGGCAGGAAATTCAAAATTTAGGCTGAAATACCATTCTTCAAACCTCCCCAGCCATGGTCTGTGCTTTGGTATTCATGGAAAAATCACTCTCATTTCTGACATCTCTCAGTAGTGCTGCAGGATTTTACTCACTGACTATAAAGTTTGTTCTCCTTAGGCAAAATCTTCAAACAGAAGTAGCAAAATCATCCTCCTGTTCCCTTTTACAGAGCACCACTGAACTCAAGATACTTTTCAGACTTGTACTGATTATCTTTACAAGGCCTCTATGTGCTGATTTCACAGATACTCCCATTTCACAGATGAGGAAATCGAGATGAGAGAGAGGGAGGAACCCCTAGGTCTTAATACAGTGCTCTCTATACAGTAAGCGCTCAACAGATGCCATTGACTAATGGTCACTAAATAGATCAGTGGGCGACCAGGGTATCATATAGGGCCTTTATTTCCAATCCTGTCATGTTGTCTGTTTTATGGACATGAAGCTGGTAATGAACCAGGACTATAGGACACAGTTACCTGGTTTCCCATTAAAGGAGAGTCAAATAGTCAGTCAAACAATGGAATTTGCTGAGTGCTTAGTGTGTACCCAGCACTATACTAAATGGTTGGGAGAATACGAGAGAATTGTTAGATATTTTCCTTTTCCATAAATAGCCTACAATCTAGATGGGGAGGCAGACGTTTAAATAAATTTCAGATATCTACCTAAATACTGTGGGGCTTGAAAAACAAATCCATGCACTAATGCTTGTTCATTTCATTGCCTCTGCCTGACTAACTTGGCGGCAGAGAGTGGGGTGAGTAAACTCCCATCCTGGGGGCTTAAAATGCTAGAAGCCCCATGATCAGAAAAATGTGTGACCCAAAGTGCTTCAAGACCCTTTTCATGGGTCAAGAATAATACTTCCTGATACCAAAATCCAAATTCCTAGTATAAGGTATCATGGATTGTTATTATTTCCGAGATGGAAAATTAACTTGAAGGGATGCTAAAATTGGACAGAATGCTCAAAAATGTTTTTCCTGGGAAGAGGGAAGATCTGGATTTCATTTATTTTTGGGAGACTTCCAAACTATGTGTACAAGTGATATTTGCCTGGAATCTGTACATCAGTTGTTTGACTGATTAACAAAAAGTTTCTTTCAAAAGACCGTGATCTCTACTTCTTCCCATTCGTACCCTTCCAAGGACTAATGAAGCCATTTAAATCCCCAGTATGTGTTACTTGCCAGGTATGTACGAAAAATGAATAAACTCCAGTGTTGGACAGATATCCTATGAAACACATGATCTTTCTGCAGGAGGAATAGGATAAAACTTTCATCTCCCACTCCTTTCAACATCACCCTGACTTGCTCCCTTTGCTCTTCCCTTCTCCGAGCCCCAAAGCACTTATGTACGTATCTGTAATTTTATTTATTTATATTGATGTCTGTCTCCCCCATTCTAGACTGTGAGCTCGCTGTGGGCAGGGAATGTCACTGCTTACTGTTGTATTGTACTTTCCCAAATGCTTAGTACAGTGTCCTGCATACAGTAAGTGCTCAATACATATGATGGAATTAATGAATAAACAACTCTGAAAGTTGGGTGGAGACTTTCCAGTAGAGGTCTAAGAACTGACTGGTGATCTGGGTGCTGAAATAGTCCTTGACTACAATCTGATTGAATATTTTATCTGCTATTGATCCCTGATGTTCAGTTACCAGAAGGCTTCAGAATGGGGAGACTGAAGATAGGAGGGAGGTAACAGGTTTGGAAGATTTAATGAGTCTCAAGCCATGCACAGATTTGTCCTCCTTAGAGAAGTAGAATGGCATAGTGGAGAGAGCATGGGCCAGGGAGTCAGAAGGTCATGGGTTCTAATACCAGCTCCACTACTCGTCTGCTCTGTGACCTTGGGCAAGTCACTTTGCTTCTCTAGGACTCAGTTACTTCATCTGTAAAATGGGGATTAAGATTGTGAGCTCCATGTGGGACAGAGACTGTGTCCAAACTGATTACCTTGGATCTACCTCAGTGCTTAGAACAGTGCCTGGCACATAGTACAAGCATAACAAGTGCCATCATCATCATTATTATTATCATCAGAGGTTGAGTGGAGGTGGTTTCCCATTTGAATAACAGAATGACTGTTCCGTGTCCAGTTGTTTGTACATGATCAATGATCTGCCTCATGATTGAGCGGGGGTGGGGGTGGGGGTCGGGGGGGTGGGGGGGATGCATAAGGATTACTTCCCTTTCACCCCCTTACCAATCCCTGGCCTTCCCTAATCTCCAACCTCAGGCCTGTCAACAATAATATCTCAGACAGCCTCAGCTCCAGAGATAGCATTGGTGGCGAGTGTGTGGTGCGGTGTCCTTAGAAAGTCAAAAAACCAGACCACAAGAAGACTCTCTGGATCTAAAACCAATCTCTTGAATTGTAGCTGGAGGCAAATTGAAAGCCAGCTTCTCTTTGTAAAGCCCTTTGAGGATAAGACCAATGAGCCTGGCTATTCTTCTTGAATTTCACCCCTGTTATTCTGCTGCCTTGCATGCAAGGCCTTCAAATTATCTCTGCCTTTTGAAGCCACGACCACCAGGGTCGGATGCTGCATCTGCTTTGGGCCTTTGCTAACCGATGAGACTAAGAGAGTTGCTGACTGTTGAAGAAGCTGCTTCAAACGTGACTCCAATCAATAAACCAATCAGTGGTATTTATTGTGCACTTACCTTGTTCAGAGCACTGTACCAAGTGCCTGGGAGAGTATGATACAAGAGGGTTGGTAGAAACACTCCCTGCCCACAAGGAGCTTACAGTCTAGAGGGGAATAAAGTCATTAAAATAAATTACAGATATATACACAAATAATTTGGAACTGAAGTTGGGGTGACTATCAAGCGCTCAAAGGATACAGATACAAGGACAACAGTGATGCAAAAAGGAGAGGGGATAAGGGAAATGAGGGCTTAATTGGGGAAAACCTCTTGGAGGAGATGTGATTTTAATAAGAGAAGCAGCGTGGCTCAGCGGAAAGAGCACAGGCTTGGGAGTCAGAGATCATGGGTTCGAATCCCAGCTCTGCCTCTTGTCAGCTGTGTGACTGTGGGCAAGTCACTTAACTTCTCTGTGCCTCAGTTACCTCATCTGTAAAATGGGGATTAAAACTGTGAGCTCCACGTGGGACAACATGATCACCCTGTATCTACCCCAGAGCTTAGAACAGTGCTCTGCACATAGTAAGCGCTTAACAAATACCAATGTTATTATTATTATTATTATAAGACTTTGTCAGCTGGTAGAGTGGTTGTCTGGTGTACATGAAGGGGGCAGGAGTTCCTGTCTAGAGGGAGGATGGGGGCCTTCAGCACTGCCAGAATTGGAGGTGAACAGAAAGAAGTGCCCCCTAGGGAGAATGTAATCTGCCAACAGGGCGGAAGCCAGGGGAAACTCCGGAAGAGGCAAGGGCCTGTTTTGCTCCTTTCCTTTTCCTTGACATTATTGGCAGAGTTGAGTTTGGGGAAGGCAATAATGGAGACTGACTGAGCTGTTGCAGTGGAATTTATTCAGAGCACTGTTGCATGGTGGTTTTCACCCAGTTTACATATTCACTCCTTCTAAAAGAGAAGCAGCGTGACCCAGTGGAAAGATCATGGGCCTGGGAGTCACAGGACCTGGGTTCTAATCCCAACTCTGCCTCTTGTCTGCTGTGTGACCTTGGGCAAGTCACTTAACTTCTCTGTGCCTCAGTTACTTCATCTATAACATGGGGATCAAATCAACCTCCCTCCAACTTATTCATTCATTCATTCATCGATTCAATCGTATTTATTGAGCATTTACTGTGTGCAGACCACCATTCTAAGTGCTTGAGAAAGTATGATACAGCAATAAAAAGTGACAATCCTTGCCCACAACGAGCTCACAGTCTAGAGCGGGAAGAACTTGGACTGCTAGCCCTTTGTGGAACAGGGACCATGTCCAACCTGATTAACTTGTACCTTCCCCAGTGTTTAGAACAGTGCTAGGCACATAGTAAGTGCTTAACATGTACTATAACAATAATAACATTAATAGTAATAATAATATTATTGTTATTATTATTGAGTTCTCCCCTTATACTAAGCTCTTGGAAGAGTACAGTGGAGTTTGTAGGCTTAGTTCCCCTGGACACCTTAAAGAGAGAGAGGGGATATTCCTTCCTTGCTTCTCTAGGAAACCTCACAGAAACCTTCTGCATCTTTAGTGCACATCTCCAGGTTTTTGGCTTACCCCAACCCTATCTCACATGGAAAGCTTTGGAGTAGGAGATGAGCTCAAAATAAGCTTAACGAGCTAATAGGCTAATAAGCCTAATACGTCTAAATAAGCCATTTTTGTCTAGCCTTCAGTAACTCTTCTTGAACTTCCCTTTTTTATGATATTTGTTAAGCACTTACTATGTGCAAGGCACTTTACTAATAGCTAGAGCAGATACAAATTTATCAGGTAGGATACAGTCCCTGTCCCACATACACAGTCTTAATCCCCATATTACAGATGAGGTCACCGAGGCACAGAGAAGTGAAGTGACTTGACCAAGGTCACATAGCAGTCAAGTGGCAGTGCTGGAATTACAGTGGCACTTTAGAACAGTGTTTGACATATAGTAATAGCTTAATTTGTTTTGTTTGGCTCTCTGCCTCCTCCTTTTAGACTGTAAACCCGTTGTTGGCTAGGGATTGTCTCCATCTGTTGCTGAACTGTACATTCCAAGCGCTTCGTACAGTGCTCTGCACACAGTAAGCGCTCAATAAATATGATTGAATGAATGAATGAACCAATACCATTGGAAAAAAAGTACAGAAAAGGGGTTTCTTTTCTTCTTGAACCCTCCCTTTTTTTCAAAGGATTGATTATGTTTGGATCTGAGGCAAAAATAAATCAGCTGACTTTGGGGGTTGTTATGGCAAATGACAATAGTTCTTTCTTTGCCCACTCAATGAACACCCCCTAGAAAATCTTGGCCTCATTTCTGCCCCACTCCAACCACACTTCCCTAGGGGTTCTACTTGCCCAGATGTAGAAAAGCAGTGTGGTCTAGTGGAAAGAATACAGGCCCAGGAGATTGAGGTTCTGGGTTCTAATCCCAGCTCCACCACTTTTCTGCTGTGTGACTTTGGGCAAGTTACTTAAGTTCTCTGTGCCTCAGTTACCTCATATGTAAAGTGGGGATTAAGACTGTGAATGCTATGTGTCCCACCCGGTTATCTTGTACCCACATCAGCACTTAGTACAGTGCCTGGCACTTGGTAAGTGCTTAACAAATACTGCTCCCCCCAAAAAATCTAAAAAATGTTGATGTGGCAAATATAACGTTTCTGGCCCCAGGGATTCCTGTTCTTAAATGTGTTCTTTTTCGGATTTGCTTTTCGGTTATCACTAATGTGTAAAATACATCAACACAGAGTAGAGCTCTTTGGTTATGTCAGCTAAAAAAATCTGCCATCACCTTGGATGCTATGGTCTAAGAGTAAAGTCATTTCACCAAGAATGTTTCTGAGTATTATCTGCTTAGAATATCAGCCTACTTTGCACCAGAACAAATGGCAGGCAGCAATTGGAAAAATAATATAATAAATTATTAGCACTCTGATGATTTGAATCAGATAACTTTCCAACAGAGGCTTTTGTTTAGCTAAAAATAGATCCACACATGGGTTTAGATATAAAATTCCATAATGAATAACCAACTACCTATCTCTATACATATTTTCTATGCATAATAGAATGGAAAAGTTGCTACAGAGTATTCATATTTCCACAAAAATTCTTTCCTAAGGAATATGGCCAAAGGAAAGTCAGAAGAAAGGAATTTCTTAAAAAAAATGTCAGTGGTATCTCCAGGGCGTAATTGCCTACCCACCAACAATATAGCGAATAACAAGATTTGTCTGGCCTGGGCCTTTTGGCGTGATTATAATGTGTAATCATCTACTGGGTCATTGAACCCCAATGACCTTATTCCATTCTTTATGAAGTCCGTAACCCTCTCAGCAAGAGTTCTCTGGTTCTCTGACTTCTTTGAGGTCCTTGGCTGCTCAGGATGGATAGAGTGGTGGTGGGCTGAAGAGTTCACGTTGAAACATGAATCCCCATGCTGGGGAGTGAATCCCAGTAGCACTTACTACAGAGATAGGAATCATATGACTTCATCAGAATCCTCTGTGAACACAGGGTGAGGTTCATGCTGTCAGAAGTCTCTAGGAGTCAACATTCATTTCACCATTTGAAGTCTCCATCACACCCTGACCACCAAGGGCTATTACAATACTCCCCTCACCCCTAACATAATACTCTTAAGGTATCCAGACGTACATTCATACACTCTCTCTGACTCAGAGGCTCAAGCATTTAGGCACATCTTATCCAGTAATGTGGTACTCTCCAGTGACATACAGCACCCACCCATGGCAGACACGCACACTTCTCCACATTCAGACTAACTGAGCACCTACTGAAACCACATAGAGAAACTGGGGGTGGTGTTGTAATGGCCCCACAGAAGTGTGGAACTTTCCCGGGAACCACTGCTCATTGGCCCCTTCCCATTTTGCTTTATACAGACAGTACAGTGCCTAGGCCTGTGGGTGAAGGGCAGAATACCTGAGTGCTTCAAACCATTCTCCATGAGAAAAACTTGACCAGGACATGACCTCTTCACCCTGAGGAAAGCCTGTCCACATGTCGCCTGGGAATGAAGGTGAGCAAACCCTCCTTTGGACCCCTCTTGGCTTCATTCAGTGGTGGCCTCTCCAACCAAGAGAAGCAGCATGGCCTAATGGAAAGAGCTCAGGCCTGGGAGTTAGAGGACCTGGGTTCTAATCCAGACCCTACCAATTGGTTACTGTATGGCCTTGGGAAAGTCACAACTTCTGTTTGTCTCAGTTATCCTATTCACTCTCCTACTTAATAATAATAATAAAGGTATTTGTTAAGTGCTTACTATGTGCCAGGCACTGTATTAAGCAATGGGGTGGAAACAAGAAAGTCAGGGTGGACACAGTCCAATGTCCCATATGGGGTTCACACTCTCAATCCATATTTTACAGATGAAGTAACTGAGGCACAGAGAAATGAAGTGACTTGGCCAAGGTCGCACAGCAGACAAGTGGTGGAGCCGGGATTTCTCATGGATGAAAATCTGGGGTCAAAGAAGGAGATATCTTGGTCCCAGATACTATCCCAAACCTTTAGCAGGTAGATACAGGAAATGGCCAGATTCTAGGTCACCCTCACTGAATGAGACTTGTGCATTCTCTCATTATCACACCCAGCCCAGGCTTCACAGGAGAAACCTGGTGCTGAAAGGACAGCTCTGGATTACCTTCAATTTCCAAGCTTTTGATCCCATTCATTTCATTTTAGTCTATTTAGAACCTGGAGACATAATAGTCTCAGGCAGTTCTTGCCAAAGAGTAGGATTCTTTTCATTAAAATAGTGCACATGATCTGCCCCATCGTACAGCCAGCATGAAGACAAGCATTTTCCTTTAGTCCACCCTTCTGCAAGAGGAGGATTCATTGGTTCATTCAATAGTATTTATTGAGAGCTTACTGGAGGATGTCTTTCTCCAAATCAATCAGTCAATCAATCGATGGTATTGGGGGAGAGCACTGTTTTAAGCCCTTGGAAAAGTACAGAACAATAGAGTTGGTAGACATCATCCCTACCCTTGAGAAATTTATAATCTAGCTGGGAGACATTAAAGTAGATTATGGATTGGGGAAGCAGCAGGGTATAAGGATGTGTACATAAATGCTGCAGGGCTTGGGGTCAGGTGAGTGTCAAAGTGCTTAAGGGTTACAGACAGCAACTGGGCACACTCCACTGGGCAATCATCCTCCCCAGTTTGGGGAGCTCAGTTTGGGAAGACCTCTTGGAGGAGGTGAGCCTTCAGTAGGGCTTTGAAGAGGGGAAGAGTTAGTTTGGCTGAGGTGAGGAGGGAGGGAGTCTAGAGACTGTAAGACCCCCACACCCATCCATAGGGGACCCTTCTGCCCCTCTTTGCCTCTTCAGAGAGAATGAACTCTGTGCTGAGGTGCCATTGCTATTTTTAGATTCCCATGGGTCACTAGTGGAGGAAAGAAGGATTTTGTTCTGATGGGGGGAAGAGGAAAATTTCTGCTTAGTGGTTCTCGGGAAAGGGAATAGCTTCCCACCCCCTGACTTCCCTTCAAGATTCTCATACTCATCCAGTCCTTCCTCCCCCAACTAACTTACCCAGAGACTGCATCATTTCATTTTCCTCTCTTTGTGTGGAAAAATCTTTCCAGCAATTTTGATTAGCTTTTGCCCCCGAAGTGGTGACGGCACTCAGGGAAAGGAAAATGGAAAATGGGGTAGATCACCAGTTTTCACTTGTGGGTGACACCCACTCTGAAACCCAACCCACCACACCTCCCAAACTAGAGAAGGCCCAGAACCAGCTGGGTTCCAGGGATTATAGGTTTAAGAACCTACAAGGATGGCTCACCTGAAACTGAGGTGTGATGAATTAATTATTATTATAGTATTCTTAAAGTTCTTACTATGTGCTAAGTTTTGGGGTAGATACAAATGAATCCAGTCAGACCCAGTCCCTGTCCCATGCATGTCCCACTCTGAAAGGAAGGGAAAGCACATATCCTAATCTATTTTTGCCAGTGAGGAAACTGAAGCCCAGGAAGGTTGAGTAAGTGGCCCAAAGTCACACAGCAGGGCCAGTGGCAGAATTGAGATTAGAACTCTGGATCCCTGACTGCCGGATCTGTGCCCTTTCTACTAGGCCTTGCTGCCTGCCAACTTTCTGGCTCTCTAGTGATAATTTCAGAGAACTCAGATGGTCAGTAATGGGGTGTGTCCAGGTGAACAAGGATATAGTGTCATTGGCCTAACTTATTTTCCACAGCTGTGTAGCCACTCAGGACCAGTCAAATCCTTTCCCCCAAGAGTTGCACCCTCCAAACCTACTTGTCATCCATCATAGAAAGGATTTGGAAATTAGAAAAATCCCAAGTCAGCAGAAATATGGAATGCTAGCCCTGTAGCTCTAGCTGCCTGTTAGGAAACTTGAATTGGTCCAGTTACCTTCAGATACTGCTCAGGCTCCTTGGAGCAAGTTTCCTGAACTGAACAGGTCAGGTGAGAACCCACTGAAAAGCAAAGTGTGTCTTGACAGTGTAGTGCATACCAGACAAATCCAATATTTTTCTGAATTTCCATTTGACAAGACATTTGGCCACCTTTGTATATTGCTTAGACCTGGACACTGGAAAGTCTTTGCTGATCTTTCATCATTAACACCAGTTACACTCCTGACTCTTGGAACAAGTTCAGATTCTATTTGCAAACAAATCTGTGCAAATGTTGGCAAGTAGTTCAGTTCCAAATGCCTCCCAGCACACTCCCCAAATCAAATGTGAAGAGAAAGCGACTCTTTGTGTCAACATTGTGGTGTGAAGGTAACATTAATTGTCTTAATGTTATTCTGCAATGCATGAGGAAGTCAAAATTGGGCCACCAGAGTTCAAAGGTCTGAATTGTTATTTCCAGTTCTGCTAGTGACTTTGAGACTACGCCTGAGATTCTGGGGCTTTGAATTTCACCGTCTCTGCCTTGGGGATTCCAAGTCTTCTGCCCTTGAATAATTTTGCAAAGATAATCAAGTTCTTGCTGCACCTTCTGTTTATGAAACTTCAAGTGTTATGCATTGGAAGTTTGTATTGGAATTTATATCGCTGATGACTGAAGGTTAATGGGTCTTATCCTCCTGATAGGGGAGGAGAAGAATGATTCTCGATCAGGGTGAATGGCCTCTAGGCTGCTCAGCCTGCTTTAGGAGAGATCGCTCTAGGAATTGGGAGGGCACATTCATTCTAACTTTTCTTCATCAACAGGCATAAAATAATTATCAGAAAACCCCCAGCATCCAGGCTGAACAGCAGAGGGCACAGGTGGAGTGAGTTGGAGAATCTGAACATCTACTTTGTATTTATTTCAGTGTCCGTCTCCCCTTCTAGACTGCAAGCTTCTTGAAGGCAGGTACTGTGCCTATACTGTAGTGTACTCTCCCAAGCGCTTAGCTCTGCCCATAGTAAACAATCAATAAATACCACTGATTGAATGACTGATTCACTGCTTCCTTACCAGTCTCTGAGGTCCCTTGCTTCCTTCAAGCTTCAAGCAAATAAGGAATCAGTTAAAGGCAGAACTAACTCAGAGCAAGCCCAGAACACAATCTCGCACCCAAGAATCCATGAGTATAACCACATTCCTTTCAGCCAATTCAGAAAAAATGAAGACAAAAAAGATGTTGCAAATCTCCAATAAATATCCTTGAATTGTTGGATTCAAACAAGGGCAGTCACTTAGCTTCTCTGTCCTTCAGCTTTTTCATCTATATAGTGGGGATTAAATATCTGTTATCCCTTCCTCAGATTGTGAGTCAGGGACTCTATGATCAGACTATGTTGTATCTATCCCTCTGTTTAGCGATGTGTTTGAAACATGTAGCTACTTAACAGATACCAGTGAACTCTCTAATACTCTTCCAAGCGCTTATTACAATACCCTGTATACAGTGCACACAATAAGCTCTCAAGAAATACCTCTGATTGATTGATTGACTGTTGGGCCAACTGGATTTTTAGGGCTTACTCTTTCAAAGAATCTGCATCAGTTAAATTTCCTCTCCCTGAGTAGTGATTTCTCTGTGAGGGGCACTGCTAATCGAAATTGCCCAAGAGGTCTTCCACATTCAATATTTAACAATAATAATAATGATGGCGTTTGTTAAGCACTTCCTATTTGCAAAGCACTGTTCTAAGAGCTGGGGAGGATACAAGGTGATCAGGTTCTCCCACGTGGGGCTCACAGTCTTAATGCCCATTTTACAGATAGGGTAACTGAGGCACAGAGAAGTTAAGTGACTTGCTCAAAGTCACACAGCCGACAAGGGGAGGAGCCGGGATTTGAACCCATGACCTCTGACTCCCCAGCTCATGCTCTTTCCACTGAGCCAAGCTGCTTCTCTGCTTCTCTATTTCAAGGCAGAGAAAGAGGGCTCTTCTCCGTATGCAGATATTCTCCTAGTTTATTTCCTCAAGTTGCACAGATTCCAGTCTCAATTACTGAGGTGAATCTTTTTATCATGCTGGGGGCAATTTTCCTTTCTCTGAAGCAATTGGGATGAAATTGCATAACTGCCTTCCAAAGTTTTGATGACACAATTTGATTTGGGCCCTCACGATGTTATTGTTATTTCCTTTTTCCTGTCAAAAAAAACATGTGGACTGATGATCCTTGGTAGGCAGGAAAACATCTCTGAAAAGGAAGCACTAAGACCACTGAAAGCCTATCTTGCAAGCAATAATGAGATTCTAAAATGGAAAGTTAAGAAAATGTTGTGAGATGTGTTTACATCAGAATCTTAAAGCTGAAGAGTAATAGAGAAACAATGTGGCATAATGGATAGAGCACGGGCCTGGGAGCTGGAAATACCTTAGTTCTAATCCCGACTCTGCCACCTGTCTGCTGTGTGACCTTGGGCAAGTCACTTCACTTCTCTGTGCTTCAGTCAGTTCATCTGTAAAAATGGGGATTAAGACTGTGAGCCCCACATGGGACAGGGACTGTATCCAACCTGATAACTTTTTATCTACCCCAGCAGTACTTGGCACATAGCACTTAACAAATACCATCATCATCATCATTATTATTATTAATTGAAGGGTCTGCAATTTCCATAGTTCTCTTTTTACCCATTAAAAAGTCAGGTTTTCTCTCTGGCTTTTATTAATTTCCTGGCTCTTTCCCCGTCAGCCATGTTTGTCAAAGGAGCAGTGCCCAAAGATTTTAGAGGGCTACAGTGAGACTGTCAGCTCCTTATGGGGAGGGAACGTGTCTTCCAACTCTGATATACAGTACTATTCCGTGTGCTTAGTATAGTGCTCTGCACATGGTAAGCACTCATTAGATACAATTCGTTGACTGAATCCCTGGGGTACTTCATTAGGGTTCATGGATTGGATTGGAGCATGTCCCAAGTATTTAGATACTAGATCTTTCCTTGTTCTTTCCCTGTTATCGGTTCCATCTTCATGGTCCAGGGTCATTAGTCTGTGGGGATATTCAGGAACACAATTTACTGTTGGAAAATGGACCAAAAGGAGAATTCACAAAGGGGTATAGGCCCAGTGTATTCTTGAATCCATCCTCTGTAGTAAATTAAGCTGCTGTTCAGTGTTCTAACCACAAAATATTGAACAGTGTTGGACTGAGATCCACTAACCTGAGCCCATGAAGATCTGGCTATAATGTGCTTTCTTGCCTTCTGATTTTTTCAATTCAATTAATGAATCAATCAGTTGTATTTATTGAGTGCTTACTGTGTGGAGAGCAATGAATTAAGTGCTTGGGAGAATACAACACAGTTGGTAGATACCATCCCTGTCCACAATGAGCTTACAGCCTGGAGGGGGATACAGACACTGATGTAAATAAACAAATAAATTATGGATATATACATAAGTGCTTTAGAAATGAAGGGGGGGGGCGGTAAGTAAAGGATGCAAGTCAAAGTGCAAGGACAACAAAGATGGGAGTAGGAGAAGGGGAAATGACGGCTTAATCGGGGAAGGCCTCTTGGAGATGTGCCCTCAATAAGACTTTGAAGGTGGGGGGAGTAATTGTTTGTCAGATATGAAGAGGGAGAGTGCTCCAGGCCAGAGGCAGGAAGTGGGTGAGCTGTCAGCAGCAAGATAGATGAGGCTGAGGTACAGTGAGTAAGTTGGCACAGAGGAGAGAAGTGTGTGAATTGGGTTGTATTAGGAGAGCAGTGAGGTAAGGTAGGAGGGTCCAAGGGTGCAACCTGATTACTTTGTATCTACTCCAGCACTTAGTATTGTGCCTCGCCCATAGTTAGTACTTAACAAATATCATTTTAAAAATACTATTGAAGATGGTGCCTGTCCCAGAGTCAAGATTAAAAACCGAGTCCTCTGACTCCCAGGTCTATGTTCTATCCCCTGGGCCATGCTGCTTCTCACTCCTCCCAATCAATCAATTAATCATATTCAGTGAGCACTTACTGGAGAGCACTGTACTTAGCACTTGGGATCATTCAATACAACAGAATCGGTAGATGTGTTCCCAGTCCATGGCGAGCTTACGGTCTAGCAGGGGAGACAAACATTAATATGAATGAATCATTTTTAATATATAAATGGTAAATATGTATGTAAGTGCTGTGGGGTTGAGGGTGGGGTGAATATCGAATGCCCAAAGGTAATAGATTCAAGTGCACCGGTGATGGAGAACAGAGAGGGAGCTGGGGAAAAGAGGGTTTAATTGGGGAGGGCCTCTTGGAGAAGATGTGACCTTATTAAGGCTTTGGATAGTTCTCTCCCCAACTCACACCACAGATTCTGGAGACCTGATATCCTAGAGCCTCTGCCTAGGTGACTGTCCTGCAGACAAGATATATAGTCAGGACTTGGCAGATTTTGTCCCACAGGAGACCTAGATCAGAAAATAATTAGCAGCACTGACTAAATGTAAGAAATATCAGTACTTTACAGTATAGGAGAACCTTAGGGGTCACCTTCTTGCAGAACATATACCTTAAGGAAAACCACATTGCAGGACTCATACCATACATATATCCATTTCTTTTGTCACCACCACCATGTTGCACTGTATTCAGACAGACACGTGTTGTCAGTAGAAGGTACTCTAATTCTACTACTGTGTTCTATCCAGTGAAAACACATGATCTGGCAGTACATGAGTGTACAGCCAATGTCCTAATACTGTACCTCAGCATTCTGATAATCTACCTACCACACATCCTACCCGAAGAGAAGTTCAAAACTATGTTAGATTAGGTAATTCTCCTTTCAAACACATGTGGAATCCCTGACAAAGTCTCGAGTAGGTGTCAGCTCATTAGCCATTCACATTACGGGGTTTCTTTCAAAGGGAAGAAATCGCTCAGTTCTGGCTGATGATCTAGGGCTATTTTGCCCTTCTATAAAATTCACACCGAAGACCAAGGAAATTGCATCCTCATTCGAGGATGATGATGATGAAGGTGACATTTATGATCTGCCACAACAGAGATGTACAAGAATCACCCGGAAAATACTTCCAGGCAGGCATCATTGGGAAATGATTTTGCTTTGTCTTTTTTGCTGGAATGTCCTTTTGCAATCATTCCCAGTATTTCATAAAAAAGCAACACTTCATTAGATGTTGAAATTATTTCATTTTATAGACTTTTACTCAATGGTTATTATGGGGATTTCTCCAGGCTCGAAGGCCTAGTCTTGCATTCAGTGATCTAGATTAAGAATGAAAAGGCCAGGGAAAATAAAAGCCTTTAACTAGGGTGTGGGATGAGATTTCGCCAACCATGAGAGCAATAAACAGCCAGTGGTGCAGACTCTCTTGTGCAAGGCAGCCCCAAGAAGATACTAACCTTTATATCCATGCCAAAATTCAGAAGATTGAGGCCAAAAGGGTAGTGGCAAGGAGTATTGTTAATCAGTTTAGTTGGCCAGTATAATTTATTGAGTGCTTAATGTATGCAGAGCCACTATACTAACTACTTGTCAGAGTACAGTATTACAATATTACAGACACATTCCCTACCCACAACAAGCTTACAGTCTAGAAGGGGAGACAGACATAAAAATAAATAAATAAATTACAGATATGTACAAAAGTGCCGTGGGGCTGGGATGGGGGGAATGAATGAAGGGAGCAAGTCAGGACGATGTAGAAGGGAGTTGAAGAAAAAGAAAAGAGGGATTAGCCAGAGAAGGCCTCTTGGAGGAGATATGGCTTCAGTGAGGCTTTGTAGTAGGAGAGTAGCGAGGTGAGGTAGGAGAGGACAAGGTGATTGAGAGCTTTAAAGCCAATGGTGAAGCATTTCTGTTTGATGCGGGGGTAGATGGGCAACCACTGGAGGTTCTTGAGGAGTGGTGAAATGTGTACTAAACATTTCTGTAGAAAAGTGATCTGGGCAGCAGAGTGAAGTAGGGACTGTTATCAGTTGCCCCGTGGGCTTTATCAGAAGGTCTGTCTTTCAAATGGGGAAAAAGAACCAGTCATGTGGTTCAGCAGGGCAAATTTAGGAATGATGATAATGATAGTATCTGTTAAGTGTTTACTATGTGTCAAGCACGGTTCTAAGTACTGGGGTAGATACAAGCTAATCCGGTTGGACACAGTCCCCGTCCCACATGGGGCTCACAGTTTTAATTTCAGGGCCTAGTTTAGCATTACAGGCCACTGAGGCTGCTGGAAGGAAACCCAGGGGCTAACCTCACTCAGTGTGTCCCTCCTTCAACCCTACGCCTTGCCCCCACCCCCACCCTGCCTGCTATCTGCTATCTCTAGACTGTAAGATTGTTGCCGGTAAGGAACATGTCTACCAACTCTGTTGTATTGTACTCTCCCAAGCACTTAGCACAGTGCTCTGCACACAGTAAGTACTAAATAAATACCATAGATTGATTGATGTCAGGCCTCAGAGAGTAGAGGAGTTACACTCCATGATTCTCCAATGCATGTGTGGGGGTCAGGGGGCATAGAAGGGGTGCAAAGTAGACCCTTCCTCTATTTACCCCCCTGCAACAAGGAAAATAGAGGAACAGCTTGGCCTAGTGGGTAGAGCATGGCCCTGGGAGTCAGAAGGGAGTCCGCCACTCGCCTGCTCTGTGACCTTTGGCAAGCCACTTAACTTCTCTGTGCCTCAATTATCTCATCTGTAAAATGAGGATTAAGACAGTGAGCCCCACATGGGACAGGGACTGTGTCCAACCTGATTAGCTTATGTCTACCCCAGCGCTTAGTGCCTGGCCCATAGTAAGCACTTAAATAGAACCATAGAAAAAACTCTACTCCCCAAAAGGGTTTGTAATAGCATGTATCTTCTGAGCTCATTTACACCCAGACAAGTTGAGAAGCAGCGAGGCTCAGTGGAAAGAGCCCAGGCTTGGGAATCAGAGGTCGTGGGTTCGAATCCTGACTCTGCTACTTGTCAGCTGTGTGACTGTGGGCAAGTCACTTAACTTCTCGGTGCCTCAGTTACCTCATCTGTAAAATGGGGATTAACTGTGAGCCTCTCGTGGGACAACCTGATTACCCTGTATCTACCCCAGCGCTTAGAACAGTGCTCTGCGCATAGTAAGTGCTTAACAAATACCGACATTATTAACAATGAGGAGGGCAGAAAGGAGAGAAAGAGGGAGGGAGGGAGAGCAGGGGGAAGTCAGAGAAGGAACTCTACCACCTCAGGTAAAGCAGAACTCACCATTAGGGAACCATAAGAGCAGTTTCCTGATACTGCAACTCCAAATTCTCACCACAGCCTTCCTTTCCCTCCCCACACAACTCCAAAGATTCTCCACGCCTAGTCCCCAAAGCACTTTCTTAATAATTGTGGTATTTATTAAGGACTTACTATGTGCCAAACACTGTACTGAACTCTAGAATAGATACAAATAATCAGGTCCACATAGAGCTCACAGTCTAAGTAGGAGGGAGAACAGGTATTGAGTCCCCATTTTGCAGGTGAAGGAACTGAGGCCCAGAGAAGTTAAGTGACTTGCCTGAGGTCACACAGCAGATATGTGGGGGAGCTGGATTAAAACCCAGGTTCTCTGACTCCCAGACTCTTGCTCTTTCCACTAGGCCATACTGCTTTCCTAAAGCAGCTTCTGGCACCTGTCCACATTGTTGGTCCTGCAGCCCTTCCCGGGCAACCTTGCAGCCCGAAGGCTGCACCTTGCCAAATAAATGCCAGGATGGGACTGCCTGGACCTGGAGGGATGACCAGTTGGGAGGAGTGTCAGAGCTTGCTCACACCACCAGCCGCATTGATGGAGTCTGACCAGAATCTCCCAGCCTACCCCACCAGGATGGCCAGGAAGGACAGGGTCAGGGTGGAGGACTGGACAGCAGTCTGAGAAAGAGGTGGTGTAAGATGGGCAGTGACAGTAGACTGGGCTGGTTTTTTTCAAGCACAATTTGTTCTTTGTGCAGGGGGACAGTCGACTGGATGGAGGAGGAGGATTTTTAAAAGAAGGTTTGTGTTTGCACTCTCCCTCCCTGTTGGAAGCAGACAGCATCATGGACTCAGTCCTGGTCTAATAATGATAATAACACTATGTGCCAAGCCCTGGAATAGATACAGGATAATCAAATCGGTCCCAGTCCCTGCCCCACATGGGGCTCACAGTGTAAATAGGAGGGAGAACAGGCACTGAATTCCCATCTTACAGGTGAGGTAACTGAGGTACAGAAAAGTGAAGTGACTTGTCCAAGGTCCACAGTGGACAAGTGGCGGAGCCAGTATTAAGAACCCATGTCCTCTGACTCCCAGGACCAGTCTCTTTCCACTAAGGTACACTGCTGCCCAGTTAGGGATGTTTCCAGATGTGTATTTGTGATCTCTGCTTTCCCAAGAGCTTGGTATGATGCTCTGCACACTGTAAGCACTCAATATATTATAACTACTCCAACTTAGATTGTGAGCCCCATAAATAACAGTGACTGTGAATGACCTGATAAACTTCTATAATTATAATGTTGATATTTGTTAGGCGCTTACCATGTGCCGAGCACTGTTCTAAGCGCTGGGGTAGATACGGGGTAATCAGGTTGTCCCACGTGAGGCTCACAGTTAATCCCCATTTTACAGATGAGGTAACTGAGGCACAGAGAAGTTAAGTGACTTGCCCACAGTCACACAGCTGACAAGTGGCAGAGTCGGGATTTGAACTCATGACCTCTGACTCCCAAGCACGTGTTCTTTCCACTGAGCCATGCTGCTTCTCTAATAACCTTCTATCTACCTCAGTGCTTAGAACAGTGCCTGACACATAGTAAGACCAAAACTAATCATGATAATAATAATAATAATAATAATAATTGTCTTCCTTGTCTACTTCACCCTCCCAAAAACTTACTAAAGTGCTCTGCACACACTAAATGCTTAGACTGTGAGCCTTATGTGGGACAGGGACTATGTTCAACCTGATTAACTTGTATCTAACCCAGGACTTAGAACAATCTATGGCACATAGTAAGCACTTAACAAATACGATATATAAATACCATACTTATTTAAATAAATAAATACCATTTTAAAATTGATTGGTGTTTGTAGTTCAGCATACAGAGCTTCTAGTCTTCCCCAGGGCATGTAAGGTGCCCCTGTTCTAGGTTCTGCCCAAGGCACACTTTTGGACAGCAGAAGAGATGAGAACTAACTGTGCAATTGTGTGTTCCATGGGGGTGCACAATCACTCACCTTTCTCTCACTCTACCACACTTTTTCCATTCCTTAAAGCCTCAGTGGTTTGGCAGTTTTATCTGAAGGAAAGCAAAATGCTTCATTTAATATTTTTCCTTGAACATGAGCCCCAACTCCATTGGATAGCCAAGATGTCCTAGAAGAGAGTTCAATTTTCAGAACAAAGCCTGAATTGCAGGATTTGGTATCAGTATTTTTCTGCTGTTTTTTTAAAATATTTTTAAAAAAGGGGGAAACCCTGATTTGTTGTCCCTTAAATAAACAAAAAAAAAAACAAAAAAAAAAAACCCTCTCAGCCAGCGCTCTGTAAAATGATGAACAACTTGGCTTCCGAATCCATGAAATAATATGCCTATGAATTTTAAGGGAAGGGAAATTTTCTTCCTAATAAATCAACTTCTCTAATTGGGGATTTTATTTTTAAGGTTCTTGGTTTGGGAAACTCTCAATTCATCAACTCAACACTATTTGGTTACACAAAGTGTGGACACATCCAAATAAACGGAGAGGTTTGTGGAGTTCATGGCTATTAACAACCCAAACCCTAGGATTCATTCAAGCATTTCACAGGGATTTTCTTTCCAAAAGGCTCTGTTTTGCAATACACACCTCTTACAAGAGACTCAATCTCACTTGTGCTTCTTACAGCTGTCAAAGGAGGAGAACGAGTGAAAGCAGCCATCCAGTAGAGTGGCCGAGTGTGAGGATCTCCAAAGCACTGTCCGGGATTGGAGGGGCTGGGGGCTGGGAGGTGGGGGAGAAGGAGAGGAACAGGATGATGTGTTATGAAAATGTCACGCTGACATTTTTGCTTTGAGACATTTCACCGCACTTGTCATTTTTTTAATCACATCTCCTTGCCAGGAGAAATTTTCCTATTCAAACTTTGAGTGAGTCTGTTTTGGTCTTGAGATTGGTCCACTTCCAATGCACAGAAAAAAACATCTTGGTCCCAGTGGTCCAGTTCCATGCTAGCGTTTGGTGGGATAGTAGGAATGTCAGTGAAATGAAACTAGTTGGGTGTATGAGGAAAGGAGGCCAGGTGAAGGATGGGAGCAGTTTAAGGCTACTACTAAAGGGGCCTGGCCATTCAAAGGTCTCTCAGCCTCAGGCCCCTTCCCCCACTCCTATCCCCCAAGTCCCGCCATCCACACTTTGCTGCCATTATTGGACTCAAAATAGGGTGACGAGTGAGATGCCATTTGTATTGGACATTGGTACACGATACCACATGTGTTATGCCAGGCATGCAGTAGAACATAATGATATAATAATGTTGGTATTTGTTAAGCGCTTACTATGTGCAGAGCACTGTTCTAAGCGCTGGGGTAAACACAGGGGAATCAGGTTGTCCCACGTGGGGCTCACAGTCTTAATCCCCATTTTACAGATATATTTTGGAGCATTTTGTGGATCTCTACCCAAGCCTAGAACATTCCTCTTGTGGGGAGGTGTGTGTGTGTCCGTGGGGTGGAGTATCCCTGAATCTCTCATTTGCTCCAGAGTCTCTGTGTTCTCTGCCCATTGCTTCTCTGAAAGTGGGCACTGCATCTGAGTCAGAGAATATGTCAGGAGTCAAGGCACGGCATGACTGGGCACTGAAAATAAAAACGGTGATCACAAAGACATCCAGTGACATTCAGGATTGGAGACAGACTAGTTAATAATTGTGGTCTTTGTTAATCATTTAATATATTCCAGGCACTGTACTAACTGCTGGGGTGGGTACAAGCAAATCAGGTTGGACACAGTACCTATCCCACATGGGGCTCAAACTCTTAATCCCCACTTTATATTTGAGGTGACTGAGGCCGAGAGAAGTGAAGTGGCTATCCCAGGGTCACACAGCATGCAAGTGGTGGAGCCAGAGTTAGAACCCAGGTCTTTCTGACTGTCAAGCCTTGCTCTATCCACTAGGCCACGTTGGAAGCTGAATTATCCAGTATAAAACTGGACAAATGTCCACCCTGAGTAAAAGCTGCTCTCCTCCCTCCCTCTCTCCCCAACCCCCACAGGAGAGGAAGGAGGGTGCAGGAGGAGAGCAGCCTGGTGAACATCAGCAGGATGGCCTAGTGGATAGAGCATGGGCCTATGAGGCAGAAGGATTCTGGCTCTGCCATCTGTCTGCTCTGTGACCTTGGGCAAGTCTATTCACTTCTCTATGCCTCAGTTACCTCATCTGTAAAATGGGGATTAAGATTGTGAGCCCCATGAGGGATTGAGACTGTGTCTAACCTGATTATCTTGTATCTACCCCAGCATTTAGAAAAGTGCTTGACATATGGTAAGCACTTAACAAATACCATCATTTTTTTTCATCTAGAGCATGCAAGGTTGGGGGAGTTGGGGACAAGTATGGTCTTGTTTGGAACTGGAAGGAGTTTGAAGATTATTCTTTTTTTGCACTAATGTGCTGTTCATCTTATTATTGCTGTTGATTGATTGATTGATTGGTTGATTGATTGATTTAATTGTTGTTGCTTTTCTTTCATTTATCTTTTTATTCTTTCCCAGGGAACTCTCTTCTTCTCCGCTCTACTGTGAGACCACTGTGGGTCAAGGTAAATGCCTGAATCCATTGTCCAGGACCTTTCCCCAGTATTTAGCTCATTTGGGGCAGGAATGTGTCTATTGTTGTATTGTACTTTCCCAAGCGTTTAGTACAGTAGTACGGCTATCTTACTGGTACAGGCTCTCATAATATCCTGGCTGGATTATTGTGTCAGCCTTCTCTCTGATCTCCCTTCCTCCTGTCTCTCCCTGCTCCAGTCTATTCTTCATTCCGCCGCCCAGCTCATCTTCCTGCAGAAACGCTCTGGGCATGTCACTCCCCTTATTAAAAACCTCCAGTGGTTGCCTATCTACCTCCGCACGAAACTAAAACTTCTCACTCGAGGCTTCAAGGCTCTCCATCACCTTGCCCCCTCCTACCTCTCCTCCCTTCTCTCTTTCTACTGCTCCGCTCTTCTGCTGCCCACCTCCTCATCGTCCCCCGTTCTCGCCTATCCCACCATGGACCCCTGGCCCACGTCCTCCCGCTGTCCTGGAACGCCCTCCCTCCTCACCTCCGCCAAACTAACTCTCTTCCCCTACTGAGAGCTCACCTCCTCCAAGAGGCCTTCCCAGACTGAGCTTCCCCTTTTCCCTCTGCTCCCTCTGCTGCCTCTCTGCCCCCCCCCACCTCCCCTCAGCTAAGCCCCCTTTCGCCCTCTTTCCCTCTGCTCCTCCCCCTTCCCTTCCCCTCCCCTCAGCACTGTGCTCGTCTGCTCATTTGTTTATATTTTTTTTACCCTATTTATTTTGTTAATGAGATGTACACCCCCTTGATTCTATTTATTGCCACTGTTTTTGTCTGCCTGTCTCTTCCGATTAAACTGTAAGCCCATCAATGGGCAGGGATTGTCTCTACCTTTTGCCGAATTGTACATTCCAAGCGCTTAGTACATTGTACATATAGTAAGCGCTCAATAAATACTATTGAATGAATGAAAACAGTACTTTGAACAGAGTCAGTGCTCAACAAATACTATTGAACGAATCAATGAATGAATGCTTCAAGTATTGTAATTGCAGATTAAATAGCATTAGTTCTACCTTAAAAGGAACCACTCCCAAATGCCCCAATTCTGGTCAGTAAACTGGAGCCTGCATGTCCTTTGTTTTACACAGAATATGAACGGAGAAGCAGGATGTCATGAGTCACATCTCATTAAGGAGAGCTGTGTTTATGGCTCCCCCCTGGCTATTACTGTTGGTTTACTCCTTCTGCCCAAGAGTTGAGAGAATAAGAGATAGGTTAGGAAGATTTTGCACCAGCTCAGAATGTCTTTCCATACTTAACCTCCTTCCATGACAACCGGAGAGTCTTTAACTGAGCTAAAAAGCCAACAAGTTTGAATATGAATATTCGAGTGGAGCCTTTGTAATGGGAACTAGTCCCCCCTGGGGCTCTGGGAATAGTGAGCCCAGGTAGCCTTGAGCTGCTTGAAAGAATGTGCAGTGTCAGCAATCAGGTTGGCAGGTGGACGTGTGGGTGGGCAAGAGCAAGGATGAATAGTTCGGGAGGCCAGGGAACCTTGAGGGGGGCTCCTGAAGGAATGTGTGTCCTGGGGGCATGGGAGTGGGGGAGGACCACAGGGGGAGGTTATAGAATTATACAAAGAGAAAATGCAAGAACAGCACAAGAGTTAGTTCTCCATCCATCCGCCTCAGCTTCTCTTCCCAAGTTCAATTTTCCATCGTGTTTTCTCTCTTGGTTCAGTGCTTGACACCTAGTAAGCTCTTAAAAAATACCATTAGTACTAAATCCTTAATGTTCTCCTCTAATATCCTATTATATACAACTCCCATCCACAAATTTTTCTAAACCTTTTACTAACCTATTGATGTTTTCTGCCTGTGCAGCTTCCTGTGGTAACAAATTCCATTGTCCTCACATATGAAAAAGTACCTTCCTTTGTTTATCTTGAAACTACCCTCTACAAACTTCAATCTTCTAGGGTTGTAGGATTTGAAAAGCAACAAGTCTTGTTTGCTCTCTCCAAAACTCTCATGTTGAGGAGTCCTCACCTCCTCTAAGAGGCCTCCCCAGTCTGAGCTTCCCCTTTTCCCTCTGCTCCCTCTGCTGTCTCTCTGCCCCCACCTTCACCTCCCCTCAGCTAAGCCCCCTTCCCCCCTTTCCCTCTGCTCCTCCCCCTCTCCCTTCCCCTTCCCTCAACACTGTGCCCATTTGTATATATTTTTATTACCCTATTATTTTATTAATGAGATGTACGTCCCCTTGATTCTATTTATCGTGATTAAGTTGTCTTGTTTCTTGTCCATCTGTCTCCCCCGATTAGACTGTAAGCCCGTCAATGGGCAAGGCATGTCTCTATCTGTTGCCAAATTATACATTCCAAGTGCTTAGTACAGTGCTCTGCACATAGTAAGTGCTCAATAAATACTATTGAATGAATGAACGAATGAATGTTTCATAAACTGCAACATCTCTCCGCTTTGGTCTTTCCTGACAGTAAGTCCTTCTTTTTTCTGGTTTTGTCTTATGCTGTCTTATGCTGTCGACTCGTCTTGGACCCATAGTGGCACCGTGGACATATCTCTTCCAGAATGCCCCACTTCCATCTGCAATCATTTTGGTAGTGCATCCATGGAGCTTTCTTGGTAAAAATACAGAAGTGGTTTACCATTGCCTCCTTCTGCGCAGTCAACTTGAGCCTCCCCTTCAACTTACTCCCATGCCGCTGCTGCTCAGAACAAGGGAGTTTTGACTTGTAGTAGATTGCCTTCCACTAACTAGCCACTGACCAAGCTGGAATGGAATAGGTATGCCGCTGCTTGACTCTCCTTCTCCAAGTCAAGACTGTTAGAGTACTGGAAACTCTCTAGGTGTGACCGTGAGAGGGGCCTTCTCTATTCAGCCTACCTTAATTATGGAAGCAACTGTTCTTGTACATTTATTTCTTGTTTGATTTTCTCAAGATCCAGTAAGCAAAACTGCTGGTGGTATTCCAGATGGACAAAAACCATAATTTTTCTCTCTTTCCTGATTGGTGCACATTATATCTGTCCTTTGTTTTTGAAGGTGATGCTGATGGTGAGACTATCCATGCCTAGCAGCATAGTTGAAAAGACCAGTGAAAGACCACAGATCATTCCCCATTGTGTGCACAAGAGACACACTTGCTGTGTGGCCATATTTACCACCTGCTGGGTCTGTCTCTTGTCAAATCTGCCTCACTGTCCTCCAGATCTTTGTGAAGGAAACCCAATTACTGTCTACAAGGCTGGTCTGCCTGCTGCACTGATCTCTCCAAAATCTATCACTTTCTGATGTTACTTGAGCTTGTGATAATGAGAATAATAATTATGGTACTTGTTAAGTGTTTAATGCTGGGGTAGATGCAAGATAATTAGGTCTGATACAGTTCTTGGACCTCATGATGCTCACAGTCTAAGGATGGATATTTAATCCCAATTTTACAAATGGTGAAACTGAGGCACAGAAAAGATAAGAGACTTGCCTAAGGTCACATGACAGGTAAGTGGCGGAATTAGAACTCAGGTCTCCTGACTCCCATTTTTGAAATTTTTCCACTACCGAGTGCTGCATGAATTTTGATATCCTTCTGTAGCCAAGTTCTTTGTCAATAATTATGGTATTTGTTAAGCACTTACTATGTGCCGAGCACTGTATTATGCACTTGGGTAGAGTCAAGACAATCGGGTTCATGGGATTCCATGCTGCCTAGGGAGCAGAGTTCAGGGGAAGCATTATGTTCGGAATTGCTGATAAATCTTTGTGTGTAGGGCTCCGAAGGGGTAGACTGGTAACAAGCCTTGGTTTTCTTCAGACTATAGCACCATGCAGATTATGTGCAGTGATTTATAATCATTCATTCATTCAATTATATTTATTGAGCACTTACTGTGTGCAGAGCACTGTACCAAGCACTTGGAAGAGTACAACAGTGAGCAGACATATTCCCTGCCCACAATGAGCTTACAGTCTAGAGGGTGGGAGGCAGATATCAGTACAAATAAATAAATTACAGATAGGTACATAAATGCTGTGAGGCTTGTAGGGGGGATGAACAAAGGGAGCAAGTTAGGATGACACAGAATGGAGTGGGAGAAGAGGAAGGTGGGGGGGTTAGTCTTCGAAGGTCTCTTGGAGGAGATGTGCCTGCAATAAGGCTTTGAAGCGGGAGAGAGTAATTGTCTGTTGGATTTGAAGAGGGAGGGCGTTCCAGGCCAGAGGCACGAAATGGGCTAGGGGTTGGTGGAGAGATAGGCAAGACCTCACCTCCTCCAAGAGGCCTTCCCGGACTGAGCTCCTCTTCTCCCTCTACTCTCTCTACCACCCCCCCTTCACCTCTCCGCAGCTAAACCCTCTTTTCCCCCTTTCCCTCTGCTCCTCCCCCTCTCCCTTCCCATCCCCTCAGCCCAGTACTCGTCCGCTCAACTGTATATATTTCCATTACCCTATTTATTTTGTTAATGAATTGTACATTGCCTTGATTCTATAGTTGCCATTGTTTTTACGAGACGTTCTTCCCCTTGACTATCCCGGCTAGACTACTGTGTCAGCCTTCTCTCTGACCTCCCTTCCTCCTCTCTCGCCCCGCTCCAGTCTATTCTTCACTCCGCTGCCCGGCTCATCTTCCCGCAGAAACGATCTGGGCATGTCACTCCCCTTCTTAAACAACTCCAGTGGTTGCCTATCGACCTCCGCTCCAAACAAAAACTCCTCACTCTAGGCTTCGAGGCTCTACATCACCTTGCCCCTTCCTACCTCTCCTCCCTTCTCTCTTTCTACCGCCCACCCCGCACGCTCCACTCCTCCGCCGCCCACCTCCTCACCGTCCCTCGGTCTCGCCCATCCCGCCGTCGACCCCCGGGCCACGTCCTCCCGCGGTCCCGGAACGCCCTCCCTCCTCACCTCCGCCAAACTGATTCTCTTCCCCTCTTCAAAACCCTACTTAAAACTCCCCTCCTCCAAGAGGCCTTCCCAGACTGAGCTCCTCTTCTCCCTCTACTCCCTCTACCACCCCCCCTTACCTCTCCGCAGCTAAACCCTCTTTTCCCCCTTTCCCTCTGCTCCTCCCCCTCTCCCTTCCCATCCCCTCAGCACTGTACTCATCCACTCAACTGTATATATTTCCATTACCCTATTTATTTTGTTAATGAATTGTACATTGCCTCGATTCTATTTAGTTGCCATTGTTTTTACGAGATGTTCTTCCCCTTGACTCTATTTATTGCCATTGTTCTTGTCTGTCCGTCTCCCCCGATTAGACCGTAAGCCCGTCAAACGGCAGGGACTGTCTCTATCTGTTGCCGACTTGTTCATTCCAAGCGCTTAGTACAGTGCTCTGCACATAGTAAGCGCTCAATAAATACTACTGAATGAATGAAAAGACCGAGGCACAGTGAGAAGATCATCACCTATAATCACACATTATCACCTATATGTCTTCTTGTGTATGTGCCTCAAGGACTCAGTCACCAGCATATGCCAGGTCCTGGGTGACTGCCAAGTGGTCTTCGATGAAGCATGTAGCTTGTTGAGAAGGAAGAGTTCCTCAGCAGACCAGAAGCACATTCCAACACCAGCTTCCAGGCTCCTCATCATAACGGCAAAAATGGTGGCATAGCGTAAGTTGAACAGGACTGGACCCACCACATAGAGCCCTGCCTTACCCACAGGCACCTCCAACTCTGACTTGGTTTCTGGCCTTCATTTTGTCCTTAAACTTCATTATAATTTAGAGAGGCAAGGCTGACTGCATCTTTAGTGACCTGTTACAAGGAGTCTGGCTAGGATCTAAGTAACAGTGGAGGCTCTGGTAGGTTCTGTAATCTGCCCGCACTTTCTTCTTAAAGATGGAGATTTTGGTGACCTCTTTGAAGTCCTATGGCATTTATTCAGGGTTCTATACATGGAGGAGGAGCTTGTGTCAGTTTCTGAAGATCATCTGCTGACTAATCCTTTCCCTTCTACCATAACCCAGCCTGCACACTTCTTTCCTCTAACACAGACCTACTTACTGTAGTTTAATCTCACCTTTCTCCCTGCCGATTCCTTGTCCAAGTCCTCCCTCCAGCCAGGAACTCCCTCCCCAGTCAAATCTGACAGACCACATTCAAAGCTCTACTAAAATCATATCTCTTTCAAGAGGCCTTCTCTGACTAAACCTAGCTTCCTTGTTTAAGCCCTTCCTTCTATGTTACCTATAATCGTGGATCTCTTCCTCTTAAGCACTTTGATATTCATCTCACTCCAGTCCCACAGCACTGATGTACCTAAGCAACTAAAATATATTTTAATGTCTGTCTCCCTCCCTAGTCTGCAAACTCCTTGGGGACAGTGATCATATCTACCTACTATATTGTATAGTACTGTTCAGAGTGCTTAAGTACAGTGCTCTGCACAGAGTGCTCAATAAATATCACTGATTGAATGACCTTCCTGGTCGTGCCACACCCCACCTTAGTCCTAATGTGTGTTTTTCCTATTATTGTATTACCCTTTTACAATTTTTCTTACTTTTTTAAGAGAAGCAGTGTGGCCTAGAGGATAGAGCACCAGTCTGGGAGTTAGAAAGAGCTGTGTTCTACTCCTAGCTCTGCTGCTGGTCTGCCGTGTGACTCAGGACAAGTCACTTAACTTCTCTGTGCCTTGGTTTTCTGATCCATAAAATGGGGACTAAGACTGTGAGCCCAGTGTATGACATTGACTATGTCCAAGCTGATTACCTTGTATCTCCCCTGTGGACACAATCCATGTTCCACATGAAGCTCACAATCTCATCCCCATTTTATAGATGAGGTAACTGAGGCACAGAGAAGTTAGATGACTTGCCCAGATTCACGGAGCAGACCAGTGACAGAGCTGGGATTAGAACCTAGGTCCTTTTGACTCCCAGGCCTGTGCCCTATCCTCTAGGCCATGCTGCTTCTCTTAATCCTGACCATTCTGGTCTGATCCAGCCATTCTGCACTGTTCCTGACCATTCTGGATTGTTTTACCTCATGGTCATCCCAGCCTGGGGGTTAAGTGTCCCACCTGAGGGTGAAGGGAGGGCAGAATATTGAATCTGGATCAGGGTGGGGGTCTCCACTTCATCCCCATGGAGTGGAAAAAGGCTCGTGGTGAAAATGGGACTCCCCGAGGTCCTTAAAGAAGCCATTGAGAATCAATAAGTAGATTATTTCCTTTGGAAGGCGGATCACCACATGAAGGATTAGTTTGGGTCCTGCGTTAGCTTCACACTGTCCCCTAAAAACCTGAATGGGGGAGGAGGGGGCGGGCTCCCCTAGAATCCCAGTCTCCAGTCAAGCCGATTGTCGGTGCCCACAGCTTGAGCTGATGAAACATGTGAAATACTCTGGGTGCAGCTAAGCAACTGGAAAAACAAGGGGTGTGGGCCTGGGCTAGTTCCCTCTATTCAACACTTTGATGCCTTTAAAAAGCCCTGGCTCTGTTTCCCTGCCAGCTACAGGGGGCATTCCCCAGGCCTTCTTCCCACGCCCCAAGGCCTGCCCTCCTGTTCTCCCTCCTGAGTGCCATCTTTGTGCCCTCTGATGCTGGAAAAAGAAAAAAGCCCTGGTGGGCTTGGTCTGTCCCGGTTCCATAGTCCCTAAATAAAGATCCCAGCTGCTCCGGCTGCACCAGGCTTAGGTGGGGTCCTGAGGTGGGCGGGTCAGATACTCACAGTTTTCAGTGTCAGAGGGAACTTGACGAAACACCACCAAAATGATTAAGAGGAAACAAAACTTGTAAACATGTTGTCAAGGCCATGTGGTACCGTATATGGGTTAGAAATGCTTTACTGGAGGAAAGAAAGTCTTCCTCTTTCCCTTAAGTACAAAATGAGGCAGTAAGTGGAATCAGATGCTCTCCTCAGTGCTGCCAGCCAGCCATGTGTGTTTGTGTGTGTGTGTGTGTGTGTGTGTGTGTCCGGGTGTCTGAGCCATTATTTATGGGGCAGGAGGGTCGATGGAATGGAGATCAGTTTTCCCTGGGCCCCCTTAGGGGATGGTAGAAAATCCAAATCTCAGAGGACAATTTAGTGATTGGAAAAGAGAGGAACCTTTCCTTCATCATTATCATCAAGCGCTTAGTACAGTGCTTTGTACATAGTAAGCACTCAGTAAATACTACTGAGTGAATCCTTGGTATTTACTGAGACTTTACTATGTGCAGAGCCCTTGGAAGAGTACAACAGAGTTGGTCTATATGTTCCCTGCCCACAACAAGCTTACAGTCTAGAGGCAGACATTAATAGAAATAATTTATCAGCAAGTGTCAGGTGGAGCAGCCCCCCTGTTGTGCGTTCAGCATTTTATTTAGCTACCTCATCTGACATAGTTGTTCTATTACCGCTAGGATCCTTCTTCTTCCTCTTGCTCCCACTATTTGTAAAATAATTTGTCTGCCTTTCTCTCCCCTTAATTTGTAAATCTCTAGAAGGCAGGGACCTTGTCTTTTGTTTTTGGGGTACTCCCCTAAGAGCTTAGTACAGTACTCTGCACAGGGAATGTGCCCCCAAAGTACCATGGAGCCATGATGATGATGATGATGATAAAAATTGTAATGGTATTTATGAAACACATCCTAATGTGCCAAGCATAGTACACAGCTCGGACACAGTTCTTCGCCCATGTAGATCTCACAAACTAAGGTAAAGGGAGAATAGGTATTTCATCCCCAATTTACAGAGGAGGATACTCAGGCGCAGAGAAATTAAGTGACTTCAAGGGGAGTCAAAACTTGAAGCAACATCTGCCAGTCCCTTGCTGTTTCTGCTGTTCATGATGGGGCCGGCTGGGCCTCTTACTGGCTGCTGGAGAACAAAATGGCTCTATCTCACCCCCTTAAACTCATCAGTGATGAAACATTTTAACCTTGGGCTGAAAAAGCAACAAGTTGAACAGTGTCTCTCCCCACTTCAATCTATACTTCACTCTGCTGCCCAGATTATCTTTCCACAGAAACGTGCAGGGCATGTCACCCCCCTCCTCAAAAATCTCCAGTGGTTGCCTATCAACTTCCGTGTCAAGCAAAAACTCCTCACTATTGGCTTCAAAGCTCTCCATCACCTTGCCCCTTCTTATCTCACCTCCCTTCTCTCCTCCTACATTCCAGCCCGCACACTCCGCTCCTCTGGTGCAAACCGTCTCACTGTGCCTCGTTCTCACCTGTCCTCCTGTCGATCCCTGGCCCAAGTCCTACTTTGGGCCTCGAACGCCCTTCCTCTTCAAATCCTCCAAACAGCCACACTTCCCCCTTTCAAAGCCCTACTGAAGGCTCACCTCCTCCAAGAGGCCTTCCCAGACTAAGCCCCTCTTTTCCTCAACTCCCTCTCCCCTCCCCATGGCCCGACTCACTCCCTTTGCTCTACCCCTGCTTCCTGCCCCACAGCACTTGGGAATATATGTACATATCTATAATTCTATTTATATTACATTAATGCCTGTTTACTTGTTTTGATGTGTATATATCTATAATGCTATTTATTTATATTGATGTTATTGATTCCTGTTTACTTGTTTTGATGTGTGCCTCCCCCTTTCTAGATTGTAAGCCGTTGTGGGCAGAGATTGTCTCTATTGCTGAATTGTACTTTCCAAGCTCTTAGTACAGTGCTTAGCACTGAGTGAGCACTTAATAAATATGACTGACTGACTGACTGAATGAATGAATGAATCTGTGGCCCGCAAGTTCCATCATAGCGACCTCCGTGCGCAGAGCAAACCCTCCTTCCCTCCACCTGGACCTCCCCACCCCTCACTATTGCCAGGGTCCTTCTCGCCTTGCCCCACATGCCTGCCTCCTGAACTGTTAGGCCACAGGCAGGACTGCAGCAGTTTGGAACCAGGCACTGTGGCTTGTAGAGGTTGGAAGCTTAAGGATTGCTCCCTCCAAGGATTTTCCTTTATTTTACCCTTAGTTTTGGGTGGTAATCTTTTTTTTATCAATCAATGGTATTTACTGAGTGCTTACTGTGTGCTGAACACTGTACTAAGTGCTTGGGAGAGCACAATATAACAGTTGGTAGATTCATTCCCTGCCCACAAGGAGTTTACAGTCCAGAACTGCTCCCAATGTCTGTAATTTATTGCCGGTTATTTACATCCCTTAATTATTCATCTGTCTCCTCTCACCTTGGGGTAGCATTTGTTTATCTTGTAACTAGTGCTCTGCACCTAGTGAACACTGAATAATTATCAATACTGTTCAGAAGTGCTGGTTAACTGGGATCTCTCTGGGTTCCATGCCAGGGTTTTCAAGAAAACAGGGGGAGTCCCAGATTCAATGCTGTGTTTCTCCTACATCTGCCTCATTTTCCCCTCTACAAGGTGGAGAATGGACCTGATGTGGGGGCTAAATGAGATAGGTAATTGGGAAAAGTGCTTTGGAAACAAAAAAGTGCTCTACAGATTCAAAGTTGGCTTGCTTACAGGCCTGAGACTGCCTCTCTGTCTCTCTCTCTGTGTGTTTCTGTCTCTGCCTCTATCTGTCTCTCTCTTTCTCTCTCTCTCTGTCTCTTTCTCTCTCTCTTGCTTTGTCCTTCTGTCTTTTTTTCTTTCTCTCTCTCTGTCTCTCTCCTCCCCTCCCCCAACCCCAGGAGCACTCAGTGCTGACTTAGGCACATGTGCTCATTCCACCCTGCCTGTCTGTCCTCACTCACCTCCCCCCCCTTCTCTAACCAGAGAGGAGGGGCAGGGGAGTAGCACTTTCCTGGGCTCCGAGGCCCCTGGCAGACTAAGCTGGACTCTGGCCTCCATTAGTAACTATTGCCAGGGTACCACCCTGCAGCAGCTCCTCTCGGCAGCAAGACGGTAAAGAGCCTTAAAAGAATTAAGGATAAAGTTGCCACTCAGATTGCAGCTCTTTTAAATTCACAGGAAGGTTGTGATTTTTTCCCAACTTTTCGCAGGAACAGTAAATCTGTCTCTCTCAGCAGTTACGCCAGTCTTCCAGGCGTCCACTTCATCCCAGCTGTTTCCCACAATGAATCCAAGAACACACAATGTTATTGTTGGGATTTTTCTCTCCAGCCTGCTTGGGCTGACAGATCTCTCAAGCCTGCTGCTGGTATATCCGCTCTCCACCAGCATCTAATCAAAGCCCTCTGAGCTCCCTTGGAGGATTCAGGGGCAGGAGGGAGGATCAGCGGTGCTCAAGCCAACCCAAACCCCACATATGCTCTTTCTCAAGCTGAAGTTGACATCACAAGGCCCAGCTGGTGGAGCTAACCTCGGGTTGATCTGGAAGTTTACAGACTTTAGGGAACAATTATGTAACAGCTGAGACTGGCAGGCTGGACCTTCTCTCATCACCAGAGCCAGGAACAAAGTAAGGGTCCCGCAAAACTCGGTGTGTGTGTGTGTGTGTGTGTGTGTGTTCTGCTGAAAATAGCACTGTGTATTACCTTAATGAGGGCATAGAACAATTGGAAAGGCCCTCTTCAGAAGGAAAGCTTGAAAGAGAAATCGTGTCTGTCCCTGCCATTCCTGGACACCAGAATGTAAACCAGATACAGCACTTGGCAACCACAATATTTTTTTCCAATTTCACCCAAGACTGAAGACATTTTGGCAGATTAACTGATGATTCTGTGTCAGAGATGTGTCCTCCCCTTGCTCTGGTGATAAAATTTCACTTAACATTGCACAACTTTTTTATTCAGCCATCTTGCAAGTGATATTGCCAAGTCCCAACACTGGTAACACCCAAAGGGTCTGATGACCTTAATACTAGAGGAGACATAGACATTCCCTATACCATTGCTATCAATCAGTAGAAGGAATATTTTGGGCATTCACTGCGGGCAGAACACTGTACTAAGCACTTGGGAGGGTACGATTAGACTCAGAGGACATGATCCCTGTTCTCAAGGAGTTGACAAGGGAGAGACCATCTAAATTACAATCCAGTCATTATTTAGGGTCCCTCGAAGAGAAAATATGCCTTTTACTGCCTTCTCATCCCATGGCTCCTGACAAAATGGCAAAAGGAGAACCAATCCCTTAAAAAAAAGTCACAGCAGTGGGCGATGGGGTGAGGAGCAGCACGGCCTAGTGGGAAGACCTTGGGACTGGGAGTCAGAGGACCTGGGTTCTAATCCTAACTCCTCCACTTATGTGCTTTGTGACCATGGCAAGTCACTTCATTTCTCTGTGCTTCAGTTTCCTCATCTGCAAAATGGGGAATCAATACCTGTGCTCCCTCCTTCTCAGAATGTAAGCCCTATGTGGTGTTTGTTAAGTACTTACTATGTGCCCAGCATTGTATTAAGTACCGAGTTGGACACCATAATAAGTTAGACACTGTCCATGTCCCATATGGGGCTCACAGTCTTAATCCCCATTTCACAGATGAGGTAACTAAGGCACAGAAAAGTTAAGTGACTTGCCCGAGGTCACATAGCCGACAAGTGGCAGAGTGGGCATTAGAAGCCAGATCCTACTGACTCCCAAGCCCATGTTCTATCCACTAGACCATGCTGCTTCAGAACCTGATTATGTTGCATCTACCCCAGTGCTTAAAACAGTGCTTGGCACAAAGTAAGTGCTTAAGAAATACCACAAGTATTACTATTATAATGATCTAAAGTCATCATTGAATATTAACAAAGAAAACACATCACTTCTGTTTCCTTAAACGAAAGCCCTTTGTGTGCAATAATAATGACAACATTACTACTAATAATAGTAATGATGGTATTGGTTAAGTGCTTACTATGTGTCAAGCACCGTTCTAAGCTCTGGAGTAGATACCAGATAGCCAGGTTGTCCCACATGGGGCTCACAGTCCCCCATTTTACAGATGAGGGAACTGAGACACAGAGAAGTTTGACTTTCCCAAAGTCATGCAGCTGATAAGTGCCAGAGGTGGGATTAGAACCCCTGACCCCTGACTCCCAAGCCTGTGATCTTTCCACCAAGTCACACTCCTTCTAATAACAACAGTAATGATGATTCCGGTATTTGTCAAACATTCACTTTGTGCCAAGCACTCCATTAAGTGCTATAGTGGATACAATCACATCAAATCAGATCCAGCCCAAGCCCCTCTCCCACATAAGGCTCACAGTCCCAGACTGAGAGAGAACAAGTTTGTAATTCCCATTGTAGAGATGAAGAAGTTGAGGCACAGAGATGTTAAACCACTTGTCCAAGATCACACGGCAGGCAGCTAGCGGCAAATGTTAGGAATCACCAGGGTCAGAGGTCAAGGAATGGCAGCACGGAAGCTGCATGAAGGCTTTGGTGACGTCCTTATCTCGTCCCCCTTCTGGTTCCAATTTGGGACCAGAGTCCCTCGGCTCTACACAGGGTTAAAGTGGCCCCGCCCAGCCAATTATCACTGGTTAAGGCCCAAAGCGAGATGTCTTTTCCAATCCTCTAAATCAACTTCTTGTAACTTAAGAAGAGGCCCAGCTGGCCGAGGGCACATCTGTCTTTTTGTCAGCCAGTCAAAGAGTACTGGAGGTCCCCAGGATCCAGGGCACTCTAGTAGGCTCTTGCTTAGAGATGTACACTTCTAAGAGCCCATAAGGCAATGTTATCCAGACTCTTTAAAGCAGCAGAGAACGTGTCCAAATGTCTCACTACTGAGAAGTGAAAATGTCTGTTTCCCTTAGTGTGCATATAGCACTGCAGAGAGGTAACATCAAATTCCTTGGGCTAGCTCCGGTTTGGATCAGATTTCTTTTCCTTCTGGAGACACGCTCATATGAATGCAGCCACCCAGGGCTTGTGTGACTGAACTTAGCGGACACCATCCCTTCCTGAAAATGCTCCTCCGTAGATTGAAGAGAGGGGCCCTATTCTGATTTGAGCCCAAATCTGCCCCAGGCTGCAGAGAGAAAAGAGAATTCTTGGTCAACATCTGGTTCTAGCATGCGAATGCAGATGATGGGAGGAGATCCCAGGCCCCACACTAGGCTGGGAACTTCCAGAACAGAACAGAAACCTTGAGGGAGCCCCAAACTAGGCTGCTCAGGGATTCTCTGAACTGGGGTTGGTTCAGAGCCAGAATGGGCCTTGTTCTCTGGGCAGACAGTGGATGCTCTTAGCCCATCTGAAATCACATCTCCTGCTGAAAGCCCTCTCCACCTGACTTCTCACAGCCCCACCTTATATCACCCAACTGCCTTATCAGCTCTTCCATGTCTCCTAAGCATCTAAGAACTCACAACCTCCCACACCACTTATAAACACATCTTCGTACTCTATGATTTATTATTATAATGGTATTTGTTAAGCACTGTATTAAGTGTTGGGTAGACACAAGATAATCAGGTCCCACATGAAGTTCGCATTCTAAGTAGACAGAAGCACAGGTATTGAATCCCCATTTTGCAGAAGAGGGAACTGAGACACAGAGAAGTGAAGTGACTTGCCCATAGTTACATAGCAGAAAAGTGATGGAGTCAGGATTAGAACCCAGGTCCTTTGACTCCCAGGCCCACACTCTTCCCAATAGGCCACACTGCTTTCCCATCTGTAATTCATTCTTTTGTCCATTTTCCTGACTAGGTTTTAAGGTCCCTGTGTATAGGGATGATGTCAATTAATTTTATTGTACTCTTCTTAGTTTCCAGTGGGCACTTAATGGATAATATTGACATTGATTGATTGACTGATTGGGTCAGGTACTCCTGAGCATTCCAGAGATGGAAAGGATTCATGTCTGGGAGAGTGGGAAGAGAGGCCCCAAAGTTGTGCTTGATCTCAACAGGGTCTCTCCATTAGCCCCCATTCCAATCAGGCTTACAATGTCAGTAAGTGCTCAACACAGCGTGGCTTAGTGGAAAGAACATGGGCTTGGGAGTCAGAGGTCATGGATTCTAATCCCACCCCTGCCACTTCTCAGCTGTGTGACTTTGGGCAAGTCACTTCACTTCTCTGGACCTCAGTTACCTCATCTGTAAAATGGGGATTAAGACTGTGAACCCCACATGGGACAACCTGATGACCTTCTATCTACCCCAGTTCTTAGAACAGTGCTTGGTACATAGTAAGCACTTAACAAGTACCAACATTATTATTATTATAGTCTAACAGAAAGAAATCCAGTAGTTACTGGTGGCCCCCAGTCAAGCCCACACTGTGGGGTTGTGCTTATGAATTGCCTGCGGAATAGCCCTTATTTATATTAATGTCTGTCTCCCCCTCTAGACTGTAAGCTCATTATGGACAGGTAACATTTCTACCAACTCTGTTGTACTGTACTCTCCCAAGCACTTAGCACATTGCTGTGCACATAATAAGTGCTCACTATATGCCATTGATTGATTACCACCAATCCCAATTTATAGTGACATCACAGGAATGTTACCTAAACCAAGAGGTCAAACAATGTCCCCCCACTGGTCAAGCATCCTAGGAAGTGTCCAGCCTGTTGGGAAAATTAGTCCAACTGCAGTCTGACCTGGACCACCCTGCAGAGCCAGTAGGGACCAATTGAAAGCGTGGTGCTCCGTGGCTAATATAATAGAATGCTCCTGTAAAGGTCCTAAATGAATGGGGGAAAAAAAATGCAAGAGGCGAGGGTGGGGATGTGTGTGTCTGTGGAGGGAGGTGTGGAGGTAGAATAGAGATGGTAGGAACAGAAGGGTAGTCTAGAGATCCTGGGTGGTGTTGGGAGGGTGTAAATTTAGCCAGTCCCTCCTCCTGCCTCCCTGTCCCCTTCTGCTGGGACTAGACAAGCTGAGGGCCCATTTCCAACACCGATCGTGCTGCAACTGCCGGATGTGAGCCTGGGGTTACAGAGCAGGAAGCACGCACATAAACGGGCATCGGCTGAGTGACTCCCCCGGACGTGCGCCTCCTCCAAGGGAGGATTGCAATAACCACACAGCCGCACCCCTCCCCGCCTCCTTCATCCGCCACTGGAGTCACCCGGTTAGGGGAGAAAGCAGGACTAGGAAAAAACACTCCACAAATGATTCCCGTATGACCACGAGTCTCTAAAGAGAAAGTTTACTTCCCTCTTCTTTCCAACACGCATTCAGAGCACTGGGCACCGGATGTGGGCACATCTTGTTGTAGAACAAAAGCCATTGAGAAATGAGGCTAAAAAACTCCAGGGCTGTTGCCAGGCAGTTTTATCTTCTTTCAGTGTCATAATTAATCGATGTAAATACAAACAGGAGGACTAGCTGAACTATAGTCTCAAAACCATATTTATGATGTGAATCAATCAATCAGTCATATTTATTGAGGACTTAGGCCTCTCCTGGGAGCAGGTAAATCCAAGCTAGGGTAATAGTCCTGGATAGGCTCTTTAGAGGGAAATTATAGGGCTCAGTATGGCCTATAATTCTGTCTACTGAGTAATCATAACTAAACAGCAAGTAGACTTGCGTAAAGGTTGGTACCTCCAGAGACCACTGGGCTTGTCCATCTTAGAGATTATCTTGCAGCTACACATTTGAGAATAAGGATACTTTTAATTCAGGTGACCAGAATTCTGGTCAGTTTAGGCAGGAAGGGGAGTGGGGTCAAGGGCAGAAAGAAATGGGTGTCAGAAAGAAGGGAGGGAGTCAAAGAGGGAGAAAAGGAGAGAGGGGAAAGAAAAATGAGGAAAGGGAAAAAAGGAAAGGTAAGGAGAAAGAGAAAAGGAGAGAAGGAAAAAAGCACGGTGAAAGAGAGAGGGAAAAATGAGAAGATGAAGAAAGCAAAGGCGGGGGGGATCTTGGGTCCTCCTCATTCACTGACACTACTACGGCACAATCACCCACCACTGCCCATAGTTACCCAGTCCTAACAAAATGTGGTCACTGTGGGGTGGGCAACTGTAAGGTGTGATTCTCTCTCCTTACCTTGCCATAAAGCAGATCAATAAAGAAGACCCCAAAAAGCATCATGACCTTCCCACTCCCTTTTGGATATCTGGTCACCATCCACCTGGCTCAAGTCCCAAAGAGCCCATTGCTTTCTGTACTGCTACTTTCTTTGTTAACCAAATCAGGAAAGTTTGATTATCTGAGTGAAAAAGGCTGTATCACATTGGTCATGGGATTTTTGAAAGCTCTGAGTGGGCTGCCTAGCCTGGAATCACTAATCTCACCCCTCTCCCCTGCTGCTCCACAACAAAGTGAGGGACTGGGTTATAAAATAGGCATGGAAAGACCCCAAGGGGATACTTCCACAGTGTTGCTCTATCACTTGTCTACTGTGTGACCTTGAGCAAATCACTTCACTATGAACCTCATGTGAAACATGAACTGTGTCCAACCTTATTAGTTTTTACCTATTCCAGCACTTAGTATAATGCCTGGCACCTAGTAAATGCTGAACAGATCCCATTAAAAATAAAAAGCTCTGCACAGATGAGAAGGACATCTCTTTCTGATACCCCCACCTTAGACCTTCCATGCAGAAGTCCTGTTGCTCAAAGACAATCCAAGTCACGGAACCATATTTAGGGCAAGTCCAGAGAGACTGAGGGCAGGGGGGAAATGTGAATACACTCCCCTTTACTCCCACATTCTCCAAAGATACTTCCCACCTTCCTGTGTGTGGAGTTTTACCTGCCAGCTGGAGTCACTCAGTGGGCCAAGTTGCTTTACTCAGAGATCAGGGGATGCCTGCATCATCATCCTTACCATCATCATTATTGAGTGCCTACACCGGGGAGAGCACTGTACTAGATTTTTGGAGGCAGACAGTAAGAGAATATGTGGTCCTTACCCTCAAGGAGCTTACAACCTCATGAAGGAGACTGACAGAGGTAGGTACAGTATTTATACAATGGGAACCAGAAGGTAATCAAAATACAAGTGATAACAAAAGCAAGTCCCAAGTGAATAAATTAGTGAGCAATTAATAAGGGGAATGACTAAACGGATATAAAGGCAAATGCTAAGGGGGACTGATTGAATGTTCTGAACCCCTTATAAAGGTGCGGATTAATCGGGGAATGCTTCCTGGAGAAGGTAGCTTTTTGGGGTGTTGCAGTCAAGTAGGAACTGAGAGGCTCTGCTCCCCACTGTAGCCTGGGAAAGAGACTTGAACTTACTGAGGAGAAGAGGTTGAAGCTCACAACTGGCAGCCAGACTCTGAACCAATACCCTGCAGGCCCACAGCTTACATGAGAAACAGAAGGCTTCATTAAGCTCATAATGTTTCTGTTGCTAGAATGAAAGGCTCAATGTGGTAAAATTAATTGACATTTTGAAGCAAGAGCTCAATAGTTCATATGAAATTACATCCCCCCTAAATCTGTTTAACTTAATCTAATTCTGGAAAAGATGTTCAGGATTGGGAGTTAATGGAGGCTAGGGCTAAGTGGAATCTATTGTGCTGGTGGCTTCAACCATGTCCTGGTAGATTGATCTCATTGGCAACTTTAAATTTTTCCAGGTATGGCTCCATTCCTCGCTAAGGAACTTTCCTTCCCCATGCACTACCGAGCCCCTTTTAGAGGAAATTTGTTCATCATCCAGTGAAGCAGTAGAGAAGCAGTGTGACCTCATGGAAAGAGCATTGGCCTGGGAGTCAGAGGACCTGAGTTCTAAACCCTGCTCTACCACATGTCTGCTGTGACCTTGGGCAAGTCACTTAAGTTTTCTGGGCCTCAGTTACCTCATCTGTAAAATGGGGCTTAAAGGTGTGAACCCCATGGGGGATATGGACTGTGTCCAACCTGATGATCTAGTATCTACCTCAGCGCTTAGTACAGTGTCTGGAAATAGTGTTTAACAAATGCTATTATTATATATATAAAGAGAGAGAGACAGAGAAAGTTGATCATTTGATATATCCTTATTAGGGTTAACTGTATGGTTGACCGGTTTGCTTCTGCCATTTATGTTTATCTGTTTCTCCTGTACATTGCAGTTCTTCTGTCTTTGGAGCTGTGGCATTCAGCTGCGTAGTTAAGCCTGTCCTGCTTCTGTAGAACAGAGACCAAGACTTGCCCTTCTTTCACCCTGCTCCCTCTCACCTTATAAAAGGAGAGGAAACCGGTGCCCAGATTTGCATTTCTTCAGAGAAACAGAGAGGTGGAATCCATCCCAGGTTTGCTCTACCATCTCCTGCTCCTCCCACCATCTTTAGCTGAAGGGGGAAAAGAGATGGGGATGAGGAAGGGAAAGGATGATGGCCACTGCTGAGGTGACAGAGACGGTCACTGGAAGCTTCTCTGTAGTGCTGCTCACACGTCAAGAGAGCTTCCTGGTGACTGATGCAGTACAACTCAGCTGAAAATCAGCTGAGCTAGTCTCCGAAGTAGTCACCTGTCAGCAGCTAATGTCAAGAAGGGCCTGGCTTATTTCAGACACCTCTCAGCCTACAGGTAGTTCTGCCAATGACACCTTCTGGACTCCTTTCAGGAATGGTAGATTTCAGAACCAGTGCCCTTCCACCTACTGCTCCAGGACCTGGGCCTTCACTCTTTGTCTCACTTATGGCTTTCCCTCATGCTGTTTTCTTCTGAGGGGTTATTTGGTGGCCTCAGGAATTGTGCCTTCCAACTGGCTCCTGGGTAGAGTTCCAGTAGAGTCCTTATCTCTTGTGGCTCCGCCATGGACCTCTCCATAAGGAACAGAAAGGGAGGCTAGTGACCCAGATACAATTACAAAACTGCAATACTGAAGAGGTGGATAAAGGTAAACATGGTCATTTTAGCCCACTGATGAGTGAGGCAGCAATAGTTTAGTGTAATAGTTTAGGTCTGGGAATTGTTCTGTCCCTCAGTCTCCTTATCTGTAAAATGGGGGTAATACCAATTCCTTCTCCCTACCTCACAGAGATGGTGTGTAGACAAATTAAGATGAATATTGGGAAAGCATTTGGCGGGGGGTGGGGAGGGGAGTGCTTCCAATTTCAAGGTATCATGGTGAGAGGCTGGATTTGTTTAAGCTGTGAGAAGCCGGGGGCAAGAGTCCAGGTATTAGATGACAGACACTATTAAACTAAGGGACTAGACAGGAAAAGATAAATCTTGGAAAGCTGTGGGAGAAGAAATGGCAGAATTTGATTGTGGAAGAAAAAGAGAATCAGGTTCATTAGATATCTCCTAGGCTATACTCTTGAAGAACTGGGAAGGAGTTGCCAGCTTGGCAATGAAATCCACTGAAGGCGTAGTGAAAAAGTTGAGAAATTCCTAAACAGCCATTATCTCTCCTAAGTACATGGAAGCCTTTTGCTCTACTCCAGGATTTCGTATTCTAAGTTCTAAAAGAGTAACCCCCAAGGCATCTTCAAGATGCTGTAACCCAACTGTTTCAAAGAACCCATTTGGATAGTTTTATAACGAAGCTTTAAAGAAGTGCCATCCAAATTTTTAAGTGAGGAGCACATAAAACCCCCGGGATCAGATACTGGGATTACGTAGCCTCACACCATTTTCAATTTCACTAAAACAAAAGTCTGCCCTTGATGCCTAGGTTTACTATACAAGATGATACGCAATGCTATCGCCCATCACGTCGTATTTCCAAACGGAGGGTCCTCCTTACCCTTCCTTGGCTCCTGAGGACCAGAGGGGGCTTCAATTTCCCTATTCTGATTGAAAAGTGAAAACAGGTGATGAATTGCAGCCCTTTTGGCTCCTGGGTCGGCTTAGCAGAGGAGGAGACCTAGAAATGAGACCGAGCCAGCCTTGGCTCTCTGCTTTGAATTACGAACTGTGAGACACAACCTTTTTCTTTTCAATTTTTCAGAAAAAATTGAGATCTCCAATTCTCCCCAAAGGGACCCCCACATTGGAAAGACCTGGGACTTTTGCTTCCTTGGCTTCCGGCAGCCACAGTCTACAGCAGAGTGCATGGTCAGGGTTTCCCTCCCCTTACGTCTTTGAGTTCCATTCACAAGAGCAATTCCTGTAGGGATTGGAAAATTCTGGGCTAGATCCCAGAGGGGCAAATGGGGGCAAGGCCCTCCCTTGCCAGAGAAGGGGGGATATCTTGGTTTTGGACTACCTGTCAGTCAATTTTCCCACTCGGGGCCTGGGCTCCAGAGACTACAAGATATATGAGCAAAGAAGAAATAGAGGGTCAGTCCCCATCACCACCCCAGAGAAACATTCCTCAGGGTTCTGTTCTTTCACTTCACCTCCTAACAAGTGCGTCCCTGACTCAGTCAGGGTCACTGCTTGGAAATTACCATCCTGCCTGACCTTCCAGAAGCCCAGATGGCCCAAACCCTCTGCCATTTTCCACACTCCAATGAACCAGGGAAACAAACAATATCCAGATTGACCAGCCAATAGATGCAGACCAAGACCCCACTCCATTCCCATTGATCCTGCTGTTTCAGCGTCCAGAGTCCTAGCCTGTCTTGAGGGCAGGGATCATGTTGTACTGTATTCCCTCCCAAATTCCTGGTACAGGATTCCACACACAATAGGCAGCCAATAAATACCAATGATCGATCGATTGCTTAGGGATAAGCCTCTATTCATCTCCCCTTGGTGTACTAGGAAATTGTTCTCTAATCACAGATTTGTCCTTCCTGGAGAAGAAGAAAGGTCATGGAGCTGCAGGAACCCTTCCATCTGAGTCTCAATTACTTCTATTTACCTACACCCTCTCACACAGATATACAATCCCTCAATCCCTTCTTAGACTGTTAGGCCCACGTGTGAAAGGGGCAGAGTTCAACAATTACCTTTTCTCTCGACCAGTGCTTAGCACCTAGTGAGCAAGTTCCGCTAGAATATCAGCTCCTTGAGAGCAGGGATCATTTCTACCAACACTATTGTACTCATTACAATGGTACACACAGAGTAAGCTCTCGATAAACACTTTTGACTTAGTAAATACCACCATCATTATTATTATTATTGCAGAACTCACAATGGGAGAATATTGATCATTATTTCTTATTTTCCAATCTATTTTAATTTGAAAGAAAACTTTTTAAAACGCCTTTGCTACACTGAGAGAGAAAATCCATTCTGTTCCCCCTAAACTTTCATCCTCCAAACTAAATTGCATCCCTTCAGTTGCCAAGAGATGCTTAGTTCCAGTGAAGTTCACTGTTCTAAGTTCATGTTTGCAAACCCCATTTAAGGAGCGACCATTTCACAAAACAACCAAAACAACCCAGCATTTTCCCAAATCACAACATCAGTGGGATAGAGACCGTTTGCCAAGATCTCAGAGACAATAGATTTGGGTGCAGTAATTATCCTGCGTTTGCAGAAACCAAATCCTTTCAGAAAAAACATAAAATTGCAAAATGATTCCAATAATCAAGTGACAAAGGCAGAAGTTCTAAATTTGGTCTTTAGTAAGTCACCTGATGGTGCCTCATGACATATTTATTTGCCAAATAAGTACAAGTCAATTCAGTTCAGTTATAAACATTGCCATGTGGATGAAAATCTGGCTGGCAGGCTGTAAACAATGAGCAAGGGAGAGATTCATTTAGGGACTGCAGGATTTAGTGCTGGATCCAGAAATACTACCTTCAGGGCTGGGATAATCAGAAATAAAGTGGGTGGGCTCCTTTAAGGAATGGGTGGCTCTGACCCAATCAGGTGAAGGTCCAGTTTGAGCCTAGGGAATTGGAGTCCGAACAAAGGGAGGTTCCATCAGGGCAAGGATGAAAAACAGTCCCACTGGGAAAAATAATTCCAGCTCTGCAGAGGGTGAAACGAGTTTAGTCTTATTCATTAATGTGGAACACCAGCCTTGGAGAGTTTGAAAGCTGGAAATTAGAAACTTTCAACCCCGGACTGAAACTCTAATGAGCCCAGTTCTTCCCCTTTGGGTCCATAAACAAGGAGCCTCTCTGAGGCAGAGGAAAGATGAGGTTCCTAAACTACCTCCCTCAGTCCCTTCAATGAGTTCCCCTTCAGTCGCACTGCAGCTTGGGCACAGTTGGCAAGCACATTTAGCCAACTCATTCGCCTGAGGCTAAGGTTTGGATTTCCTGTCTTTGCCTTAGCTGCCTTAGCTCAGCAGATCCTTTGGCTTTATTTTTCAGGGTGAGATGTAAAAGCCTCCTCTTTAGGCTGGCATCCTTTTCACAATGAGCTACTTCAAGAGGGTGTTTTTTCTGCTTTTGCATGTTTTAAATCCTTCAAGACGCCTATGACTTCCTAAACCGGAGAAAAGGAAACTAAAGCAATGTAGGACATTGTTCTTTGAGAGCTTCATTTTTTGGTTTTGTTTTTCTTACTCAAATAAATGTTTAACAAGAAATATTAAACCACAATGGCTTCCACCCTTTCTCTTCCTCCTCTTCTCCTTCTACTACCCCTGTCTCTGATCTAGTATCTTCTTTCAGGCTTTGAAGGATGAAAAAGAAATACTATATTACTGCATTTGGGTTATCTCAGACAGCAAAAAGAAGTCCACCTGAAAAAGAGTATCAGAAACCTTGATGAATTGAACCTCCCATCAGACAACCACACAAGCCTGGGATCAACTACCACCAATATAAATTATCAATTACTCAATCAATTCCATTTCTTGAGAGCTTACTGTGTGCAGAGCATTGTACTAAGCACTTGGGAGAGTAGAATATAATAGAGTTGATAGACGTGTTCCCTGTCTAAAACGAATTTATAGTCTAGAGGGAGACACAAGCATTAACATAAATAGATTAATTACGGATATGTGCATAAGGGCTGTGGGGCTGAGGGAGGGGTGAATCAAGGGTGTAAATCCAAATTCAAAGGATATACAGAAGGGAATGGGAGAAGAGAAAATGAGGAATTAGTCAGGGAAGGCCTCTTGGAGATGGATTTTTAATAAGGTTTTGAAGTTGGGGAGAGTGATAGTCTGTCCGATTAGGAGAAGCAGCATGGCGTAGTGGACAGAGTTTGGGCTTGGAAGTCAGGAGGTCATGAGTTTTAATCCCGCCTCTGCCACTTGTCTGCTGTGTGACCTTGGGCAAGTCACTTCACTTCTCTGGGCCTCAGTTCCCTCATCTGTAAAATGGGGATTGAGCCTGTGGGCCCCACATTGGACAGGGACTGTGTCCAACCTGATTTGCTTGTATCCACCCCAGCGTTTAGTACAGTGCTGGCACATAGTAAGCACTAAACAAATGCCATAATTATTATTATTATTGTATCAAGAGGAAGGGCATTCCTGGCTAGAGGCAAGACGTGGGTGATAGGTTGGTGGAGAGATAGAAGAGATGGAGGTACAGTGAGTAGGTAGGCATTAGAGGAGTGAAGTGTGCAGGCTAGTTTGTAGTAGGAAAGCAGTGAGATAAGGTAGGAGGGGGCAAGGTGATTGAGTACTTTAAAGCTGATGGTGAGGAGTTTCTATTTAATGCAGAAAAATTCCCCATCAAAAATGAAAAATTCAGAAATTCAGAAATGAAAAATTCAAGGGACAGTTTAACAGAAACTATGGATTTGCTCCATTTCACAGTGAACTCTATTGTGAATGAATGATAGTTTAAATGAACAGAGCCATGACATTTAGAAAGTATTTGTTTTAATCACTTTCACTATAAATTAAATGTCCATATATGCTCTAGCCAACAGCTTAACCTGTAGCAATAGAACAGTCTGCTGCATAGCAAAGAAAACTCAGGCATCACCTTCTGACTGGTTGCATCGCAGCACATTTTCCAGATGGTAAGAGCCTGAAAATGAGTTTACTATTGTAGACTTTCTCCCCAACATCTGGAATCCCAGAGGGAGTCCTCAACTGCCTGATCTTATCCTTCTGAGAAGCTAGAAAGAGGTAAGAGTATGATAGACCTCATCCCTCTTCTATTAGCCTCACCTCCCCCTCTCTACAGGTTTGGAAACTCACTGGTTTCTGCGGACTCTATTTACCAAGATCGGATCATCCCCTTGTACTTAACAATATCACCTTGTTGTTTCACTGACTGTCCTTGCCAAATGGAGGGTAGCCATTACATTTGGACTGTTTGAGCAAGTTGTCTATGAAAGAGACAAGCTCATCCTGATTGTTTTTCCTGTTGGAAAACAATAGAATATTTTAAGATTTGAAGAAAACTCCCATGAATACTAAGTCCAAATTGTGGAATACAGTAAGATCTCACCCAAACTGTAAGACTTCCAACTCTGATCTAGGCTCAGAGCTTTTGTTAGTAGCCTTTTAGGTGGATGTTTGCCTTGAGAGCTAATCTACCAATTCAGTCTGGATAAAAATGCAAACCCTCCACCTTAACTTTCCACTTGTAAAGGTTTAAAAAGAAGAGGCCAGTTTTTTTGAGGATGGCTATATAATCCATAGTATTAAGTTATTCCCCCAGGCATTCCTGGGATGGTCTAGTGGAAAGAGCTCAGGCTTGGGAATCAGGGGACCAGGGTTCTAATAAACCACTTAGCTTCGCTGAATTTGGGAATTCAATATAAGTTTTCCCTCCTACTTAGACTGTGAGTCCCAAGTGGGACAGGGACTGTGTACAACCTGATTACTTTATATCTACTCTAGGGCATAGAATAGTGCTTGGCATATAGTAAGCACTTAATGAATACCACAATTATTGTTTTTATTATTAAGTGACTTCCTCATTTACAGAGGAGGAAATAGAGGTTCAGAAAGGTAGAGTCCCCTAGCAATTCATCTGCAGATCTGGGTTTTGAATTCCCAGCTGTAAGTTGCTGTCATTGCTATCTCTAGTGGGCCATGTTGATTCAAAATATGGATGAGGTCAGAACAATATACTATTAATTCAGCATTCTACTTCACCCAGAGCGGCCTCCTAAAACAAGCTATCTATAAGAAGTAGACACATACCTATCAAAGGTTTTCCCTTCCCACATCTACATCTGAATGGAAACAATCCATCAGTCAAATGTATTTATTGATATTGAGTGCTTACTGTGTGCAGAGCTCTGCGCTGAGTGCTTGGGAGAGTACACTATAACAGAGTTGGTAGACCTTTTCCCTGCCCACAACAAGCTTCCAGTCAAGAGGGAGCTTACTGTCTCATAAAGAAAGTAAGACACAGTCCCAGCCCTTGAGAGGCAATAGGCATATGGAACTCTACTGTGAATGACTGAAGGAAATAACTTGATGTGTCAAAATAAAAAGTACTGTGTTTCCTCTGCTGCCCTTCTGGCTCAGCCCCAGTGAGCTGACTAAATATTGAGATGGGCTCCATTTTCAAATAATTCATTAATCATTCACATCCAAATGCAAGTGCTTCTGGGAAAATCTAAATCTGTTCTTATCACTTTGTATTCCAGCAGACAAGAGCCTTTCAACCGAGAATGCCTGCTTATGTGGTAACTGGCTAGATTGAAGACCCAGCTTGGTGGTAGGTGTAATAGTAATTATAAAAGTAATAATAGTGGTATTTGTTAAGGACTTACTATGTGGCAACTACTATACTAAGTCCTGCGGCAGGAATAATACAATCAGATCAGACACAGCCCCGTCACACATGGCGCTCACAGTCTAAGAGGGTCAATAGGTATTTAATTCCCAATTTGCAGCTGAGTCACAAAGAAGTTAAATGACTTGCCCAAGGTCACATAGCAGCTAAGTGGTAGGTGTCTAGACATCCAAGAGCTGAGATTCAAACATTGTGGGCTCCTCATTTTTGAATTTTCCCCAGCCTTCAGTGCAGTGCTCTACACCCGGTTGGCGCTCAATCAGTACAAGTGATGAATTGACTGATTGAATGGAGACCTTCCTCCCCTTCTTTAGCCAGAGCGGGTAGATGGTTGAGCCTGTTTCTCAGCCTTGAGGGTAACGACCTTTTCTTCTGGCTCAGACTTTGTATGACTCTTGCCCTTCTAAAGATGTAGCAACCACAAAAACTGGTCACGGTCTGGGTCCTAGGAGGAGTCACCAGCTGATGAGTTTCAAGAAACACCAGGTCCTGTCTCCTCCACAGCCTGAACATTAATTCTAGAATGGTGTAGGAGGATATAGAGGGATTTTCCGGGTTTCACTCCTTCCCCAAACAGACTGAGTCATCCGGAAAGTCTGTTTCCAGGTTCTTGAAGATTAGAGGCCGGACATGATGCCGTTCCACTGCATTATTTCTGATTCAGTGAGTTCATTTGGAATCATGGCTTGAAGTAATAATAATAATGTTGGTATTTGTTAAGTGCTTACTATGTGCCAAGCACTGTTCTAAGCGCTGGGGTAGACACAGGGGAATCAGGTTGTCCCACATGGGGCTCACAGTCTTAATCCCCATTTTACAGATGAGGGAACTGAGGCACCGAGAAGTTAAGTGACTTGCCCAAAGTCACACAGCTGGTAAGTGGCAGAGCCGGGGTGTATTTCCTTATACCATCCCACAATATTTACTTGTCTTCATTTCTCTCTCGACTGTAAGTTCGTTATGGTCATGGAACGTGACCACTAAGTCTACTGTTTTGTACTCCCCCAAGGGTTTAGTACCCTGTAAATGCTCAGTAAATACCACTGAACGGTTGACCGATTTCAGTTTGATAGATAAATGGACTCAGGTTAGGCCTTTCCCCATGGATATCTGAGGATGCCTGGGTGTTTGGGATGGAGGCAACTTCCCTTTTTTCCTCTGGGGACTCTGTTGCCAGCTGCGCAGACTCGCTGCCCGGGGCTGTCCACCGCCAGGAGAAGATGAGAGCATGGCAGGGTGGGGAAATTTGAGAAATTTCCCGCCTGCTACTTTGGAGAAGGGGACTCCCTGCTACTTTGCAGCTGTCCAAAAGTGGATGAAAGGGTGGATGAAGTCAGCTGCCAAGGGACTGAGACTTCCAGAAGGTTGGGGGAGGTAAAAGGGAACTTCTGGGGAAGATGGAAGGATGGAAAATTCCTAGGAATAATTATTATAGTATATGTTAAGCATTTACCATGTATCAAGCATGATAGTAGATACAGTATGTGCAAATTGGACACAGCCCCTGTCTCACAAGGGGCTCACAGCCTACGTAGGAGGGAGGACAGGTATTTACTTCCCATTCTGCAGATGAGCAAACTGAGGCACAACGAGATTAAGTGACTTGTCCAAGATCACACAGCAGGCAAGTGGAGGAACCGGGATTAGAATCTGGGTCTTCTGACTTTCAGGCTCCTGCTCTTTCCAATAGGGTATGCTGCTCAACAGGGCCCAACAGGTCCGCTGGTCTGGACAGCCCCAGGTATGAGGGCCCTTTCAGTCCACCACATCTCCCCGGCTACGAGGAAGTTCAATCTCTGACATGACCACCGTGCCATGTCTTCTTGCCTCTTTACCACCTCCTAACTCAAGAGGGAAGGGGAAGGGTTGCAAACAACAGGACTAGAAGGACTTTTTCTTCTTTTTTTTCCATTTTTAGAATTTATGTGAATCAGTGGTATTTCTATTCCTTATTTATCATCTCAAGAATGTGTCTGCATACTTTTTCTGATGATTACCAAATGCCTCTAGTTATAGAAATGTTACATGTTGCTCCACAGGTTCAAATTCTAAAGACTCAAGCCAACCTTTCATTCTTCCGAAGCAAAGAAACAGAGTTTACCAGGCAAGAGAAGCACTGTGGCCTAGTAGATAGAGCATGGGCCTGGAAGTCAGAAGGACCTGGGTTCTAATCCTGGCTCTACCACTTTTCTACTGTGTGACCTTGGGCAAGTCACTTACCTTCTTTGTGCTTCAGTTACCTCATCTATAAAATGGGGATTGAGACTCTGAGTGAGTCCTATGGGACAGGGATTGTGTCCAACCTGATTAACCTGTATCTACCCCAGAGTTTAGTACAGTGCCTGGCACATAGTAATTGCTTAGCAAATACCAGTGAAAAAAGGTTCTATGTAAAGGAATCTTCAGGACCAAAACCCTATTTTCCCCTTGTGGACCAAAACTTCCCAAGCATCCTGCTCCTAAGCATCCATCTCCTGGGATTAAGATGCAGCAGGCAGGAAGTTTTGCTCACCTTTGGCAGGGATCCATCCACTGGACCATTGACTGACTTACTTATCAAGAGGTAGTGTGAGCTAATGTAGATTTCTGCACTAAGAGCCTGAAGAATTGTATTCCGCTCCCAGAGAGACTCCTAATTTACCATAGGTAAAGCACTTGACTGCTCTGTCTGTGCTTTGGCTTCCTTTGTGCAACATCTCTGTCCCACGGGAGGTGATAATAATAATGATTGTTATGGTATTTGTTAAGTGCCTACTATGTGCCAACACTTTTCTAAATGCCAGGGTTGATACAAATTAATCAGGTAGGACACAGTCTCTGTCCCACACAGGCCTCACAGTCTAAGTAGGAGGAGTTGAATTGAATCCCCATTTTACAGATGATGAAACTGAGGCACAGAGAAGTTAAAAAAAAGTTGGTATTTGTTAAGCGCTTACTATGTGCAGAGCACTGTTCTAAGCGCTGGGGTAGACACAGGGGAATCAGGTTGTCCCACGTGGGGCTCACAGTCTTCAACCCCATTTTACAGATGAGGTAACTGAGGCGCAGAGAAGTGAAGTGACTTGCCCACAGTCACACAGCTGACAAGTGGCCGAGCCGGGATTTGAACCCATGACCTCTGACTCCAAAGCCCGGGGTCTTTCCACTGAGCCACGCTGCTTCCTGGTTGCGTCACTGGTTACGTCACTGGTTGGCCAAGTTCGCAGCAGACAAGTGGCAGAACCAGGTTTAGAACTCAGGTCCTCTGACCCCTAGGCCCCTGCTCTTCTCCCTAGGCCACATTGAAGAAGATAATTGCTCCACAAGTAGTAGTAGTATTTGTTAAGCACTTACTCTGTGCAGAGCAGTGTACTAAGAGCTGAAAGATAATGTAGAGGTAGCAATTAGACACAGTCTCTGGCCCTTATTGGGCTCACAATCTAAGCTTTCCTTTTTTCACAACGAAGGTGCTGCAAGAATACAAGGCAATGATATTGTGTTGCTTTGGGAAATGTGGTAACCCCAAAAATTTGATCAAAAGAGAGACAGAAAGATAGAAATATAGACTGATCAGTGCCTTTTAATTTAAAGTGATACTTTCTTGGGGTTTAAAGAGTCTGTTCTTTAAGATCCAGAATATGTCAGGTTATATCCATGTTTGCAGTTGTGTCCCCAAAGACCGTTAGGGAACCAATTACCTCCTCATATTAGATACAAACACAGAGTGCCATTGTCATGAGGTTGTATAATTATTCAGAGTGTCTGGCAAGGTTTTAGAGTCTGCCTTTTGCTCTCATGATCTGCCCTTTGATGAGAAGAGGTACCTCACATGAAATTGCCTCGCTCGGCTCTCCTTTGTCTACCACTGTTGTCACTGAACAGTCCACAGCTGTGCCCCTTTAATTGAGCTCATGTGTCACCCCATCCTTTCCCCTCCTTTCTCAAGACATCTTTATTTCACTTATCCCTGCAGTTTCTGTTAAGAGTGCCCTGCTAATAACCATCCTCTCATAGGCTACTCCCAGAACAGCTAGATGAAATGAGCCTTTTTATAGTATTTGCTAAGTCCGTCTCCCCTTCTAGAATGATAATAATAATAATGTTGGTATTTGTTAAGCTCTTACTATGTGCCAAGCACTGTTCTAAGCGCCGGGGTAGGTATAAGGTGATCAGATTGTCCCACGTGGGACTCACAGTCTTCAATCCCATTTTACAGATGAGGGAATGGAGGCACAGAGAAGTTAAGTGACTTGCCCTAGGTCACACAGCTGACAAGTGGCAGAGCCGGGATTAGAACCCATGACCCCCGACTCCCAAGTCCTGGCTCTTTCCACTGAGCCACGTTGCTTCTCCTTGCAAGCTCCTTGTGAGCATGGATCATGTCTATCAACTCAATTGCATTGTACTCTCCAAAGTGCTTAGTACAGTGCTCTGCACGTAGTAAGTGCTCAAATAATAGCATTGATTGAGTGACTGATTGATTGAAATGCCAAGTGATGGAACCTAAACCTAAAAGCTTACTTGGGCATAATGTAAAATCATCTGTTTCACATGTCGAAGTAATAATTCTAATTCCCAAGTGAGCAGCTGCCCCTAATTATCTTTATTAAAATGGAGTCCACTTTAAAATAACATTTGTACTAGCTACTTTCCAATTTTTTTCTTGTATTGTCATGGGAATCTCAACTGTGACTGTGTAAATTTAGCTATGATCCTAAAGAAATTAGACCAAGTCTCAAAGACATCAGATGATAGGTAGATGCTTGAACAAAAATTGAAACTACAACTCACAGTTCCAATTCTCTTTTCTCTAAATGCTCATTTTAATGGATAAAGTGGAATTCAGTGGACATTTATGACATGACAAAAATGTGCAATGGAAGGAGGTTGTCAAGGGTTTAGTTCATTTTTAAATAATTGACTTTTCCTGAATTGTTATATATAGGACATGATAATTAAATATAGCACATAGGTGTCTAAAATAGATCATTATAATGTTCCTGGGAAACAACAAAGGTGAGTTCTCAAATCTGGTAATTTTTTCAGTATATTAATTTGACCTGCCTCCTTTGAAGAAACTATATCATTCATTAATAGAATGACAGAGTCTCCAACCCTCTTACAAAAGTCCTAGATAAGTGAAGGAGCACAGAAGACATCTTTGAATGGAAGAATTCAGACTCGATGAGCCCCTTACATGGGACAGAGACCATGTCTAACCTAATTATCTTGTATCTTCATACAATGCTTGCCTCATAAAAAGTGCTTAACAAAATACCATAAGTTTATATTATTTTGTATATTCTTCTTCTTATTAATTGAGAAATGATACTGGTAAAACAGCACAGACCTGGGAGATAGAAGACTTGAGTTCTAATCTGGTTCTGTCACTTGCCTCCTGGGTGACTTTGGCCAAGTCATTTAACTTCTCCATATTGTTTCCTTATCTGTACAATGGAGATTCAAAACCTGTTCTTCCTTCTACTTAGACTATGAGCCTATGTAGGACAATGGTTGTTTCCAACCTGATTAATTTGTATCTATCCCAGTGTTTCATGTGGTGCTTGGCATATAGTAAGCACTTAACAAATATCATAATTATTATCATTACTATTCTTACTCTAAGTTGTCGTGGCCATGCCATCTTTTAGCAGGCACCACTATGACTAGACTGACTTTGCATCTGTGTCTGGCTGAAGGGTAGAGAGGGAGGGGAGGAGGACAAAGATGTGGGGGGAAAATCATCTCTTTTTCTACATTAAACTGGGAGATAATAATGCAGAGGGCATCTCTAGTAACTTTATGGCAGTCCACTCTTTGCCCAGTGAGAGAAGAGTCAAGCTGCATGCTAAATGTGTGTCTTCACCTAGCTAGAATTCAAGTTGGTGTTTTAGGGGGTAAAGGTGGGTTAGAGGAGGTAATAATTACCACCCCAATCATGACACTTTCAACATTATTACTTTCTTTTTTGTTTCAATAAATATCATCCACACAGCAAGTATGATTTCAATAAGGTTTCTTGAAATCACTAGCCAGAAGTTTGGAGGCACAACATTTGAAAGGACTCATTTTAGAAGCTAACATTATCAAAAGCTGGTGAATATCAGAGAAAAATTTCATGAGGGAAAATGGCAGTGCCAAACTGACTTGGAACTTGGAAATGTGTGAGGACTTTATTTCTCTCCCTGGCTCCAATCCACATGAGTTCTAATCTCTTCCTGGAATTCCTCTTCCCTTTCAGGGTGACAGCAGGACTGTGTCCATTGCATAATATGCTTCAATTACATCAACCCCAAAACTTTGCATGAGAATGTAAGCCAGCCAAATCTTCTCATCGAAATTAGAAAAGAGTCACCTGAATTACACTCATTAACATTTAGATTCACTGTTTTGAAATCTAAAGGACCTAAAATAATCATCTTTTGGCTTCCAAAATATGTTGTCATTTATTTCTAGTGTCATCCTGGCTCTACCACTTGTCAATTGTGTGACTGTGGGTAAGTCACTTCACTCCTCTGTGCCTCAGTTCTCTCATCTGTAAAATGAGGATTAAGACTGTGAGCCTCACGTGAGACAACCTGATTACCCTGCAAATCTACCCCAGCGCTTAGAACAGTGTTCTGCACATAGTAAGCACTTAACAAATACCAACATTATTATTATTATCATTCAATTCCGAATATGGAACTAAGAATCATTCTGAGGAAGTCCCTGAAGAACAAAGATTACTTCAACTGAGAAGCAGTGTTGCCTAGTGGATAGAGCACCGGCCTGGGAGTCAGAAGACCTGGGTTTTAATCTGGGATCAAGTTGGTAATTTGGTAATCTGGTGACTTGGGCAAGTCACTTAACTTCTCTGTGCCTCAGTTACCTCATCCGTATACTATACTTTAATACTATAAAAAACAAACAAACAAACCAAATCAACAGACCTGCAAATCCAAGAAATGACTCACCTTAATCATATTCTGCCCAAGGGGGCCTTGATTATCACAGAATAGTTATGGGAAAATAGGAGAATCAAGGCTGATTTGAAATATCATAACAAGGAAAGCAACACGGTGATGAAGTATCCCAAAATGTAGATTTTTACTACTTTTTCCAAATATTGTCCCATCACCAGTTTGTCCTGAAAGTTGGCCATTATAGTCTAGAAAGTGTTGTGCCATTCGATCATTTTTTGCTCTTTAACAAGCCACCAGTACAAAACTCTGAAAGACAATTATATACTATATTTAAACAAAAATACAATTACCATTAAGAGCCCAAAAGTAGCTTTGCATATGTTCTGTTGCTTTAATTGTTCAGTTTAGAGATTCTGAGGTAAATGATCTGTTTTTCCTCACAGAGACGGATCAGCCCCATACCTACCCTTGTACCTACATTTTCACAGCTAGTCTAACAAAACACTGTCTGCTCGGAAGGTTGGGTGTGCTACTGTGCTAACTCTGTCAAAATGACAATTCTTTCCAAGCTCCACAAGGACTCTGGAACCAGCTAAATATTTTACAAAGAAGGACTAGGGATTGGCAGACTGTCTTGACTCAATATTTCAAATGGAAAATTGAAACCACACTCTGCAAAGGCTGCAGCCACCCACCACTGGAAGGATGTTCATATAAACAAAGTAATGCAAACCATATTACCTTCTTCCTCTTCTCATTCTTTCCGCTTTTCATTCTCTCCTACTTCTTCAGAAGGCAACTGACCCCTAATAAGACATCAAAATATAAAGGGCTCTGGAACTATATCCCTTAACAGTTTCTAGAGGGCTGATATGTTGTCTTGAACCCAGCTCCTAACACTTAAAATTTTTAAAGTGATCAGAGACCAGCTCTTAACTGGAATTGATCATCCTCCTCTTCTGCCACAAAGAAACGTCTCATCAACAAGGGAAGATCAAATAGTACCTGCATCAAAATGACTGGGGTAGACTGGGTTCTCTGCCTTTTTTTGTCCTGATTCCCTGCAGGAAAAAGGGAAAAAGACTAAATGCTAGGAAAGAGGGGCTGATTCAGTGAATAGTCAACTCTCAAGGGCTCTACCAATAACCCAGAGTAAATGGTGTGATTTTTATTTTAATAGTATTTATTAAACACTTACTATGTGCCAGACACTGTATTAAGCACCTGGGTAGATAGAATATAATCAAATTGAACAGAGTCCATGTTCCACACGGAGCTGACAGTCTTCATCCCTATTTTACAGATGAGGTAATTGTAGCAGATAGAAGTGAAGTGACTTGCACGAGGTCACACAGCAGGCAAGTAGTGGAGCTGAGATTAGAACCCAGGTCCTCTGATTCCCAGGCCTATACTCTTTCCCCTAGGCCATGCTGTTTCTCACTTGGTAGTCATAATCTGTTATTTGGTTCCCTCATGTGAGAATTGGTCAGCACGAACTTGCTTCCAGTGCCAATCCAGTGTCAGCACAGGGGAGCTACTGGATTTTCAGTGATAAAGTGTGGAAGTATGGATGATGCTCTCTCTCTCAAGACCACTCACATTCACTGAAATAGTTTCACCATTGGCAACATCATCTTCACACTGACGGATGACTCGCTCTATCAGGGAGGCAAGTTGTTACTGACTCCCATGCCCTCACCAGTTGTTTCAGAAGTTTAACTCCCTCCTCAAATCCCATCTCCCTGCGTCACCCATCTCTTGCCCCTAGTAACCTGGCCATGTACTGTACTGAGTAATTAAAACCTTCAGGCATGATCTCCCTAAAATCTCCCCTGCTCCTCGCCAGTCTCTCCTTCCTCCTGCCCCTCAACTCTCCCATCTTTCCCAGCAGTATCTCAAGAGATAATCTCCTGCCTCCTCTCAAAATCCACCCCCTCCACCTGCACCTCTAGCTCCAGCCCTTCTCACCTTATCAAATTGTTTCTCCCCTCTCCCCCCAACATGACTGTCATCTTCAAATGTTCACTCTCCAATGACTTCTTCCCCCACTGCTTTCAAACACGCTCATGTTCCCCATCCTTAACAAATAACTGTCCCTTGACCCCGTGATTCCCTCAAGTTATCACCCTATTTCCCTCCTAGAATTCCTCCCCCAACTCCTTGAGTGAATTGTCTACACTCACTGTCTCCACTTCCTCTCCTCCAATTCTCTCCTTGACCTCCTCCAATCTGGCTTCCACCCCCTCCATTCATCAAAACTGGCCTCTCAAAAATCACCAGTTAACTGCTTCTTGCCAAATACAATGGGCTCCATCCTAATCCTCCTCAACCTCTCAGATGCCTTCGACGATGTTAACAGCCCCCTTCTCCTGGAAACATAATCCAACCTTGGCTTCACTGACACTGACCTCTCCTGGTTCTCTTCCTATGTTGCTGGCTACTCATACTCTGTCTGTTTGGTGGGTTGCTCCTCCACCCTTTTCTCTCCATCTAAACTGCTACTGCATTAATAAAATCACTTATCCTCTCCTGGCTTGATTATTGTATTAACCTCCTTGCTGACCTCCCAGCCTCCTGTCTCTTCCCATTCTAGTCCATACTTCATTCTGCTGCCCGGATCATTTTTCTACAAAAATATTCAGGACATGTTTCTCCATTCCTCAGGAAACTCCAGTGGTTGCCCATCCATCTCCCATTAAATAACTGCTCTTCACGATTGGCTTTAAAACAATCAACTTTGACCCTTTCTACCTCACCTAACTACTCTCCAATTACAAACCCAGCCCGCACACTTCACTCCTCTAATACTAACCTTCTCACTGGACCTCAATCTCGTCTATTTCGCCGCTGACCCCTTGCCCACTTATTCCCTCTGGCCTGGAATGCCCTCCCTCCTCAAATCCAACAGTTACTCTCCCCCCCCCCCCGAAGCCTTATTGAAGGCACATGTCCTTGAAGAGGCCTTCCCTCTAACCTCCCTTTCCTATTCTCCCACTCCCTTCTGCATCAACCTGACTTGCTCCCTTTATTCATCCCCCCTACCAGACCCACAGCACTTATGTACATATCTGTCATTTATTTATATTGCTGTCTTCCCCTCTAGACTGTGAGCTCGTGTGGGCAGGGAATGTGCCTTTTTATTGCTATAGTGTACTCTCCCAAGTACTTAATATAGTGCTCTGCACACAGTAAGCGCTCAATAAACTTGACTGAATGAACGAATGTCTTCCCTCTTCACATCCGACAATCTCCCTTACAACCTTCAAAGCCTTATTAAAAGCACATCTTCTCCAAGAGGCCTTCTTCAACTAAACCCTCATTTCTTCTTCCCCCACTCCCTTCTATGTTTCCCCATCTTGGATTTGCTTTGCACCCTTTATTCACCCCTCCCTCAGCGCAGCACTTACGTTCTTATCCGTAATTTATTATATTAATGTCTGTCTCCCCCACTAGACTGTAAGCTCATTTTGGGCAGCGAATGTGTTTACCACTTTGCTATAATGTACTCTCCCAAGTACTTAATATAGTGCTCTACACAGAGTAAGCACTCAATAAATATGATTGATTAATTGATTGATTCTACTCATGAACCATCCTTTGGGGTTGGCTTGGAGGTCTTTGGAGAGACATTTTCCAAATTAAATAGCTCCTTTGCACTAAAGTTTTGTGTGATTGCTAGAAAAAATCATTAATATAATTCCCCATGGGAGCCCCTAATTTTATTCATGTTTCCAGGGAGGGTTGGGGAAACCAGGAAATAGAATAATGGATGGAGCTATTCATTGGTAAAATATTTGGATTTTTTTTGCTTTTCACACTGCAGTGAAGTCTGGCTTCCTTTGGCTATTAGCCCAATGGAAACTGCAAAACAGCCTTCACCTCTGGCCAACACATGTGGATTTTTCCAAGTCCTTTGTCCAGCAGAGCCTTTGGCTGGGGCATTTTGTACCTTAATCTAGTAATGGAACTATGATGGACATTATATGGAATATGGCATCTGCTACCAAACCATTCCCTGAGGTTCTTCCATTGTTAAGTGATTGAAGATGCAAAGAGCCAGATAAATGCCCATCAACAGTAATTGTAGTAGATATTTTGTTAGTATAACCCTCTTGGGCCATATATACAACTGTGTGGTTAATATTAAGAAGCAAGCACAGCTGGAAGATGATATTATTCCATCCTTGCGACCATACTAATGCTAGATTGAAGCTATAGTCTCTCTTTTAGAGACACATTTTCCAATTCCAACTGGGACCTTCACCATTTTTTCAGCCTTTCTAAAGTCCTTCTAATGCAGACTATTAAAATCCTCCTTAAGTACGCTTCCTATTTTTCTCTTCAAACTTCCCTGATGTGCTGAAGGAATTATTATAAAAGTCTGATTATAAAGAGTTATCCAAATATGAAAATATTAAATAGCAGGTGAAGGAATGCTAAAAAAAAAACCCTCAGTCTCATGGTCAAACCTAAAACAGAAAGAAAAGGAAGACTCTCTCCTCATCACTTCAATTCGACCGACAGCTGAACAACTCCACTTTGCCGGCTGACCCCAGCTGATATTGCTCCACGCCAGCAGGTGGAGCTAATAGGCAAATAGCTTTCATCATTCTCTGCCTTTATGAATAATAACAATAATAATAATAATAATGGTATTTGTTAAGTGCTTACTATGTGCCGAGCACTGTTCTAAGCACTGGGGTAGATACAGGGTAATTGGGTTGTCCCACGTGAGGCTCACAGTTAATCCCCATTTTACAGATGAGGTAACTGAGGCACAGAGAAGTTAAGTGACTTGCCCACAGTCACACAGCTGAAAAGTGGCAGAGCTGGGATTTGAACCCATGACCTCTGACTCCCAAACCCAGGCTCCTTCCACTGAGCCACGCTGTTTCTCTTTACAGAATGGGTGACTCCATAGTTTAAATTAATTCATTCAATCGAATTCATTGAGTGCTTTGTGTGTGCGGCGCATTGTACTAAGTGCTTTGAAAGTACAATTTGGCTTAAATGAGGCCTGGTCCTTAAGCACCTCTCTCTCCCGAGGTTACCTGTGGATGTGGTGCATTTTATTGTATTAATGAGTTCAAGGTAGGCCTCTAGGCTTCTATTTCCACTGCTGGTAGGGATAAGAGTATTAGAGTACCCTCAATTTTCCCACAGTGGATGCTTTTTTTACTATTTCATGAGGATAGAATTAGGTGACATTTCAGCAGTGTTGGGAGCAACAGTTGGAGCCTTCTTGCAATAATGGTTCCAGTATGCTGGTTTTCCTTAATGGAGGCCTCATCAGGAATGTAATATCCCACTTTTTAGGAAAACGGGCTGAACCTGAAAACTGATCAGCATGGACCAGGTAGCTATTAGCACCCTCACTTTGCTGCTCTAACACCAACCTACTCACTGTACCTCCATCTCATCTACCGCGCTACTGATCCCTCGTCAACATCCTGCCTCAACACTGGAATTCCCTCCTCCTTCATATCCAGCAGACCACCACTCTCCCCACCTTCAAAGGCTTAGTCAAATTACCTTCCCTCCAAATGGCCTTCCCAGACTAAGCCCTCATTTTCCCTCCTCCCTCTCCCTTATGCATTGTCCTTTCATTTGGATTTGTACCCTTTATTCACCCCATCCTCAGATTCACAGCACTTCTGCATTTAGCCATAATTTATTTTAATGTCTGCCTCCTCCTCTAGACTGTAAACCCCTTGTGGGCAAAGAAATTATCTTCTAGAGTGTAAACCCGATGTGGGCAGGGATTGTCTCTCTTTACTGCTGAATTGTACTTTTCAAGTGCTTAGTACAGTATTCTGCACACAATTAAGTGCTCAATAAATAGGATTGAATGAATATATACTAAACATTGTACTGTCCCAAGCACTTAGTACAGTGTTTTGCACACAGTAAGTGCAAAATACACACTATTGATTGTTTGCTTGATTAGGAAGCAGCATCTTTTTTAGTGAGGTGCCCAGTGTCAGCTTCCTGGGTATTTGTAAAACCCAGCCCTGGAATGAGACACTTCCTACAGCTTGTCTCCCCTGCCCCAGATCACCCCCCAAGCTGCATTGAAGCCCTCCCCTCTGCCTCTCCAGCCCACCTTTAGTGCCACAGCCAGGAGGAGGCTCTGACTATTCAAATACTTGGATTCTCCTCAGTTTCTAACTGCACACAATAGGTTCTCAATAAGCACTAGTGCTTGATTGATTGATTGATTGAATGCTAGGGTTCACCCCTCTCCCCATCTGCCACTGCAGTCTGGTCTCTCCCTTGGTTGTTACTCCTGGGACCCTTCACCTGAAGTAACCAGCCCTGACATCTCAAGCCCAGGTCCTCTCACTTCTCCCATAAGGCACTAAGGGATGGGCACCTCATGGCTCTGCCCCAAACCTGTGCCAAAGCTATCTGGTGGAGCAGCTCTTCCCCCTGGGGAAAAAAGGAGAAAAACAATGGAGGTTCTTCCCCTTGGGGAAAAAAGGAGGAAAACAATGGAGGTGGGAATTTAGGGCTGGTTGAGGAAATTGGTCACTAAGAGAATGTCCCTGCCCTGATAAATGCATAATGGTCTCCATCCCACTCACTCTCCCCAGCTTCCTGGGACCTTCTTTGGAAGTGTAGACTACTTGAGGAGACTCATGAAATCCTTCCAGCTCTTACAATGTGCTGGCAGAGCTAATGGACCATTTCAAAGGTCTAATGCTACCAAAATAGGGAGGAACATTGGCACCAGAGAGAACCAGTTTCCATATTTGGGATTCTTCCAACATGACCAAATCTAAATTCTAATTAAGGAAACTTGAGCTCGTCTCCTCTCCAGGTCTGCTAACTCCTTAGCCTGAGACTAGAGTTCTGCAGTGAAGTGGGGAGGGTAAGTGAGATGGAAGGAATTATATGCATTATCTCAAGCCCATCATCCTGGGATTTGCAGTGAATCAGAGAAGTGGCTTTACTCATTGAAGACGTGTACTACTTCCACATAAATATTCAGAGCACTGATTTAAGAACAAGTTAAGACAGTGAAGAGGGATGAACTGAAGATGATTCACTAACCATGCAGCAATACCTCTTCCTTTGTGTTAGAACGAATTATTGAGGCAACATGGTGAAACCAGATTATGGCAGGATGATGTTTCAGTAACTCTGTGGCTGGTTTCATTATAGCTGAGCACAATCATACCCCAGTACTCACAGATACTCCGGACAGAAAAAAAAACTGGTTTGTCAGGAAGTTTAAAAGTTTGGCAAGTCAATGTTACCAAAGAAGTTCTCTCTATAAAAACTAATGGTAGATGAGTTTTGGAAAGAGGTGGAGACTTAAAAATTTTCCATTGTAGCCTAAGGAATGACTAGATTTTAAGCTCCTTGAGGGCTGGGATCATGTCTACCTAGTCTATTGCACTCTCACAAGTGTTTAGTACATCTGTAAGAATGTAAACAATGGCCTGTAAGAGTTGAGTATAAAAGAGATACACACACACCCCCCTACCCTTCCACACCCCATACCTAGACTTCAGAGCTCATAGTGTTAATATTGAGCTTCCTGACTCCTCACTAATGAAAGCAAAGCTGGTAAGCACTGCATCACTCCCAGCTACAAAACATTTTTTCCCCAATTAAACTGAGAACAAATTGCAGAAGATCTCATAAACCTGAGTCAGTAGCAAAGAAGAGGGGCAGGCGAGTAAGAGCAAAGTAATGTTCCAAGGGAAAAAACATCCAAATGAAGATTACTGTACATGATGATGGGTTAAGAGTCATCAGTCATAACTCAGGAAGAAGAACTTGGAACCACTGTCAATTATTTCTCAAAAACGATTGGTTTGATGAACGGTCACAATTGAAAAGGCTAATAGAATTATGGGCGTCATCAGAATGAGCATTAAAACCAAAACAAAATTCAGAATTTGTAATGATGAAAAGATGATATGTTCCATAATACTCCATACATTTCTAGCTTTGCTATTTGCTATAACAGAACTAGAAGGAAACTACTGAAATGATTAAAGGGCTATGCAACTGTATGCTCCTTATGGTCAGGGACCATGTTCTGCACTCCTACTGTATTCCTCTAAGTGCTCAATATGGGCTCTGTACAGAGTAGATGTTTTTAATGGTGTTTATTGAGGGCTTACTATGTGCCGAGCACATAGTAAGCACTGGGGTGGATACAATAATCAGGCTGGACACAAATCCATGTCTCACATGGGGCTCACAGTCTTAATCTCCATTTTACAAATGAGGTAACTGAAGCACAGAGCAGTTGAGTGTCTTGCCAAAGATCATAAAGCAGACATGTAGCAGAACTGGGATTAAAAACCAGGTCATCTGACTTCCAGGCCAATGCTCCTTCCACTAGATTACACTGCTTCTCCATATTGATTGATAGAGCATCCTCAGTTCAAAAATAGAAATGAAAGATGCATGATTAGAAGAAACATGATTTAAGTTCAACCATGTGGACAGGGCAAACCCTGATTTATTGTTCACAGAGTCCCAAAAGTTTTAAAAAAGAGGGCACCCACTGAAGCTTGAAAGTGACAGGTTAGAGAGAAAAAGGAACACTTCATCACATGGAGGATGGTAAGTGTATAGGATTCAATTCCCCAGGATATTCTGGAAGTGGGGATTATTAGTAGGACCCAGAAGGATTTGGATAAATTAATAGGTGAGAGGTCTATAATGGATTCCTAAAGCCAAGCGCAGGGAAATTAGAAGACTCAAGGAAGATAATAGGTCCATGATGGGTTAATGGAGAAAAGAGTTTAGGATGAAGGAGGTACACCCCTAACAATACCTCATCACCCTTTTCCTTTGTAGGAGACAGAACATTGGGTTTATTGGACTACTGTCTTACCCAGTAAAATCTATGTTTAGTAGTAGTATTAATAGTATTTATTAAGCTCCTATTGTGAGCAGAGCACTGCACTAAATGCGGCAGAAAATAATGTAAAAAAATTTTTACAGTGTAAGAGGGAAGGAAGAGGTTGGTGACAGAACAACACAGGAAGATGAAACTAGAAAAACACAAAAGTAATAGAAGAGACAAGGATGATGATAAACACAAGAATAATAATAATGATGGTATTTGTTAAGCGCTTACTATGTGCCGAGCACAGTTCTAACCGCTGGGAATAAGGCACCATGGCTAGAGGAACAGAGTTTAGTTTAGAGAAGCAGCATGACGTAGTGGATAGAGCATGGGCCTGGGCCTCAGAAGGTCATGGGTTCTAATCCCAGGTCTGCTGCATGTCTGCTCTGTGACTTTGGGAAAGTCACTTCACTTCTCTGTGCCTCAGTTACTTCATCTGTAAAATGGGAAATGAGACTGTGAGCCCCATGTGGGAGAGGGACTGTGTCCAACCCAATTTGCTTGACTCTTCCACCCCAGTGCTTAGGGCAGTGTCTTGCACATTGTAAGTGCTTAACAAGTACAATAATTATTATTATATTAGATGCAGCCTAGTCCATCAATCTCGACAGACAGCCACAGTCATGACCTTCCTAATATTCTAAAATCCATCATATTGATTGCACACTTACTGTGTGTAGAGAACTGTACTGAGCACGAGGGAGAGTACAACACAACAATATAACAGATGTATTCACTGCCCACGATAAACTGAGAAGGCCACATCCTGCTGGATTTTCTCTCCCTGCCCAGGCTTTAGCAGGGACTGACAGAAAGTCCCAATAGCATAGACATTCTCTCTTTTGTGGGTTGGACTAGGCAGAATCTTACTGGGAACTTGTTGTGATCTCATGCTGCAGGAGTTTCCTCATCCTTCCCCAGCATTTGTGTGGCCTAGCTCATGTTCTCACACTTCTTTTAAACACAGTTGTACTTAGAGTGTGAACCCAATGAGGGACAGGGACTACCCCAGAGTTTAGTTTGACACATAGAGCTTAACAAATATCATTTTTAAATACCCAGCAAATCAAACAAGCACGAGAACAACCTGAACTACAGAGAGAACTGGCTTTGCCATGCAGCTGAAAGCCAAAGGCAAGACCCCTAATGAAGATCTGGCTTTCCCTCCCTACCTCTTTCCCTCACTCTCTCTCTGCCTCCCTCCTTCCCTGGTAGAATAAATATGGGAAGACTCCTTTGGCCCCAGAAAGCAGCTGTATGCCTCAACTTCAAGCACAAAAAGGCTTTTGTCAGGCACTAGCCAATCAATGGGGTTCACTCAGCAGATAACTTGCCCGCTGGGAACGTATGCAAGCTCAGCTGTGAGGGCTATTAATTTGGGGAAATTAACTAATTACCAGTGTGTGGCTTCTCTACTGCCAGAACCCGGTGATTATGCTTCATGAAAGCTCGTTGTGTGTCTGTTTAAATGGCAAGATTCCCACAGTTGTTTTTAATTAAAGGCAAAGACTCCAACTGCGGGAAAGATGGCGAGGTGAAGACTAGAGGGATCTGCCATGCCAGCTCTGCAGAGGGGACTCTGAGAACTTTCCCCCAGCAAGGCTTTAGTGAGGAAGTCTTGCTGTCCTCCAAGAATAAAGAGCCTGGGGAACTTCCTAGCTGCTACATAGTAAGTGTTCAATAAATATGAGTGAATTAATGAAAGTTGCTGTTGTTGCTGCAGTCAGGCCCACCACCTTCCAAGTAATCATCAGCCTCACTCTTTTAGGTTTTTCATTTTGAACTCTAGACCCATGGGGCTTTTCTGTTTTAGCCCCCAGTCTCCTGCTCTCTGTTCCCCAGGGTGATATAGTTCAATTCTGTTGAGCTTGGGGTGTTGGTAGAGAAGAGGGTAGATCAAAGTTAGTTTTGTCTCCCTGATTTCCTGGAGACTTAAAGTCCAAGTCTCAGAGAGTCTCTGGTCAGAGCATAAAGTGTTCTAAGAGAACTGAATTCTCATGCCCAGTTCTTCGCCCCACTCCTATGGTCCCTGGTTCTGCCCTTGGGGATTCAGGCCGACATTCTCCTATCTAGGTATGTATCTATCCATATCGATTTGGAAATGGCGCCTTAAGACCCTTCCTAAATACAAATTCATATATGTAGATTGATCTCTTTAATAATAATAATGTTGGTATTTGTTAAGTGCTTACTATGTGCCAAGCACTGTTCTAAGCGCTGGGGTAGACACAGGGGAATCAGGTTGTCCCACGTGGGGCTCACAGTCTTCATCCCCATTTTACAGATGAGGTAACTCAGGCACTGCCCAAAGTCACACAGCTGACAAGTGGCAGAGCGGGGATTCGAACGCATGACCTCTGACTCCAAAGCCCGTGCTCTTTCCACTGAGCCATGCTGCTCTTCATAGAATAGGAATGGTACTATCTAATAATAATGTTGGTATTTAAGTGCTTACTATGTGCAAAGCACTGTTCTAAGTGCTGGGGAGATACAAGGTGATCAGGTTGTCCTCATGGGGCTCCCAGTCTTCATCCCTATTTTACAGATGAGGTAACTGAGGCCCAGAGAAGTTAAGTGACTTGCCCAAAGTCACACAGCTGACAAGTGGTGGAGCCGGGATTAGAGCCCATGACCTCTGATTTCCAAGCCCGGGCTCTTTCCACTGAGCCACGCTGCTTCTCTGACACAGCACAAGGTAGGGCCCTCTGAGATGCCTTGACCTGCTTCTTGAAAAAGCAGGGTGGGCTGTGGTGAAAATCGCCTTTTTGGAAAGCTGATTAGCTTTCCTCGCCTCACCGGTATCACCCCCCACAGCCCCAACCGCTGCAGGGGAAGAAGGGATTGCCCACCCACCAGGGAGCTGCCACAGCGATAGACACACAAACACTGAACTATATTTGGTTTTTATGGTATTTGTTAAGCACTTACTATCTTCCAGTCACTGAACTCAGTGCTGGGGTAGAAACAAGATATTCGTTTTGGACAAAGTCTGTCCCATCTGGGGCTTACAGTCTTAAACCCCATTTTACAGACCAGGTAGCTGAGGCATAGAAAAGCTAAGTAACTTGCCCAAGGTCACACAGCGGACAAGTGTTGGAGCTGGAATTAGAACCTAGGTCCTCTGACTTCCAGACTCCAGGCTCTATCCATTAGGCTGTGCTGCTTCCATGCTGTTTGCCTGCACTCTCGGCCCTTTCCCTGCCTCATGCTCACTATGTGTACTTCACATATGCCACGTACTTGCAAATGGACTCAGTCACCTAAATTCTCAAGTATACATTGCATGCTGACATTCACTCACATACCCAAACTCACACACACTCTCTCTCTTTTTCATATAGAGAAATTTGAGGTTGAGGTCATGGGTTCATATCCCGACTCTGCCCCTAGTCAGCTGTGTGATTGTGGGCAAGTCACTTCACTTCTCTGTGCCTCAGTTCCCTCATCTGTAAAATGGGGATGAAGACTGTGAGCCTCACGTGGGACAACCTCATTCCCCTGTACCTACCCCAGTGCTTAGAACAGTGCTCTGCATGTAGTAAGCACTTAACAAATACCAACTTTTTTTATATACATACACATACGTGTGCACCCACATGCACACAGAAATGTGCCGCACGCTCACAGACACTGACTCAAGCACCTAAATTTTCAAGTATACATTACATGCTGACATTCACTCACATACCCAATCTCTCTCTCTCTCTCTCTCTCTTTCTCTCTCTCTCTCTCAGGCACACACACACATACACACACAGAAATATGTCACACACTCAGACACTGACTCAATCACCTAAATTCTCAAGTATACATTGCATGCTGATATTCACGCACATTCTCTCTCTCTCTGACACACACACACTCACACACACATACACACACACAGAGATATACCACTCGTATACCTTTACTACTGCTACTAATAATTATTGCTTAATATGTGCCGAATGCTACTAAGCACTGGAGTAGTTATAAGTTGGACACGGTCCCTGTTACTACTATCATTGTTGTTATTACTTTTATTAAAGACAGAAGCAGGCGGGTAGGAAGGGGAAAAGGTGGCTGAAAGGAACCTATATGGCATTTTGCTCCTCTCCTCAGGGGCCCCGGCTCGGGTGAGGAGGTGAGAGCAGGTCAGCTCTGAGCACACTTGCTCATATTCCCTTGCCCTCACCCCTGCCAGCCCCGCCCAGCCCCGCATGTTTATCCAGAGAACTCACAGAGTGCCTTTTCTCCAGACCCTGGAAAAAATCCAGGGGCAGACAGAAGATATCTGTTCAGGTGAACGTCCCTCCCCAGTTCTGGGAAGAAGGCCTCCACCTGCCCGCTCTGCCGAATCAAAGCAAAAAACGGTGTTACGTGAGACTAGTGTACCAGTTCCTCAGGAAAAACGGGCTAAAGGCTTGTGGGCTCCCTTGAAGGTGCGGGACACTAAGATTTGGCCTAAGGGCTCTGAAGAAGGTGAATAAGAAGAATCGCTGAAAATCATTTTGGACCACCGACGTGGCAGGGAACGGGGCTGGCAGGGCTTCTCACCACAGCTGTCCGGGAAGCCAGCGTTATATAACAGGAAAGTCAGTCGGGATAGCAGCAGCATTCTGTACGAAGGAGACTCCACCTTCTTTCTTCCTTTCCCCCAAATTCCTCATTTCCCTTTACAGTCTTTTTGGTGGAGAAACCAAGAAGGCAGCATATTTATATTCCCAACTCAGATAGCTTTGTTGACTTCCCAGTCCTCCTACTAATTTGTAAACTCTCCATGTGCATCGAGAAGCTTACTTTCATGGGCTACGCTGTCTGAAACCCTCTTTCTCCATGCCTCTGCCTGTGCCGTGATTTCCCAACCCTGACGAAAGAGCTCTCTCCTCTGAATCCATCGGCACCTAAAGCAAACTTTGTATAACTTGGTGCCCACTCTGATCTTCAAATCTCAGCCAAAATCCTGATCATTCCCACCTTCAAATTTCTCCTCTGTTCGGTTACCTCTTCACAGTTATGCTATTTCATATTATCTATTAACAATAATAATCGTGGTATCTATGAAGCACTTATTGGGCACCAAGCTCTGTTCTAAACACTGGGATAAATACAGGATTAACCAGGTCAGACCTACCCCTGCCCCACATGGGGCTCACAGTCTAAAGGGTAGGTAGAACAGAGATTTTATTTCTATATTACATCTGAAGAAAGTGAGGCATAGGAAATTTAAGTGATTTACCCAAGGTCACTCAGGAAGTAAGTAGCAGGATTAGAACCCTGGTCCCCCAACTCCCAGGCCCGGGATCTCTTTATTAGGCCTCTCTGCTTCTGTTTAACTTTGGCGTACCATGTTATGCTATTTTCCCTAAAATTGCAAAGCCAATTTTGCAAAAGTAAAAGTCAGAAACACAATATCCTCTCGAAATGACTTAAGCAAGTAGTTCCAAGCCAAATGTCTCTCCTCGAGTGTCCTAGCACTGACCTTTCATCTGACCCAGCCCAGCCATGTCATTCAGGCTCCAGACCTTGCTGCCTCCCGCTATGCTGACTTTTCCCTGCAGGGCCCCCTTAGCTTCACCAGGAGAAGGCTGAAGTTGGCGTGGTTGTTTTCCAGCTCAGTTTGCTGCACTCCAGGGTAATTATGCCAGAGACACCGAGTCAGAACCAGATGTGGTTTCAGAGGTGAAGCAGCTGGCACTGAAAGATCTCCACAAAAAAGTGGAATGGGGGTAGAAAGGAGAGAGAGAGAGACAAGAAACACACACCGCTTTCTGCATTTCTGTCCACGATGGAGATGAGTCTTTCAGAAATTGCTAATATTTAGGTTACAGAATTATGAATCACTAATATTTGTGTGGCAGCACAGAAACTTCATGACTCACTACAATTTATTTAGAAAGTCTTTTTATAAAGTTTACCTCTCCTGATGGAAGGCCCCATGAAGGCAGCTGAGTTTAACTATCAGAGACTTAGCCAAGAACCCTCCCTGGATAAACCTTTCTGGTTGCTGTTTAAACTTGGTGGATTGGTCTTTTATGAGCCCAGGCCTCTAAATGCTTCGGTCCACAGGCTGGCAGGATTCTTTCCTGCTCCCTGGGCTGAGGCAAGACTAATTTTAAACACCTACTGGATAGGGCTCTCTTCTCTGGTCTCTGCTCCTGAACTGAAAGCCAAGTATGAACTCTGAACCTTCCTTTCAGCTTAGACGTCCAACACACATACACTCATGCCTAAATACATACACCCCCACCTCTTATGATGCATAATGGCAGGTGGTTATCTCAAAGTTTATTATTTAATTATTTGACAAAATGGACATTCAGAGGCCCCAAGAGTATGGTTTTTTGACTCAACTGCGTGGATTCTTTTTTTAATGGTCTTTGCTAAGCATTTACTATGTGCCAGTCACTGCACTAAACAGTGGAGCAGATTTAAGCTGATAGGGTTGGACTCGGTTCTTCATGGGGTTAACATTCTTAATCCCCATTTTACAGTTGAGGTAAATGAGGTACAGAGAAGTTAAGTGACTTGCCCAGGGTCATATAGCAGGCAAGTGGCAGAGCTGGGATTAGAACCCAGGTCCTTCTGCCTCTGAGGCCTGTGCTGTTTCTCAGGATTTGTTCAGACTACGGGTTTTTCACCAAGCTGAAGCAACCAATCAAAAAGAGGGCCTGAATTCTAATAATAATAATTGTGGTATTTATTAAACACTTGTTCTGCACCAGGCAATCTACTACTTGCTGGGGTAGATACAAGCAAATCGGGTTGGACACAGTCCCTGTCCCGTATGGGGCTCACAATCTCAATCCCCATTTTACAGATGGGTTAACTGAGGCCCAGTGAAGTGACTTGCCCAAGGTCACACGGCAGACACTTGGCAGAGCCAGAATTAGAATCCATGACCTTCTGGCTCCCAAGCCTACTGTTCTATCCACTACATAATGCTGCTTTACCTGTGGTTTGACTTTAGGCAAATCACTTCACTTCTCTGTGCCTCAGTTAACTCATCTGTAAAACAGGAATTCAATACCTATTCTCCTTCCTACTTAGATTGTGAGCCCCAAGTGGCACAGAGATTGCGTTCCGCTTGATTGACTTGCATCTTCCCCAGCATTTATGACAGTGCTTGACACTTAGTAAGTGCTTAGCAAATACCATAAAATAATAATGATAATAATATGCAGTACAGCTGTTAGCTTTGCTAGTGCAAGAGTTGGCATATTGTCCCTTTCTCTGTCTCACTTTTAATTTCCCTGAGTAACTATTATCACTGTCTTACCTCAATATCTTATAGTTTGCACCAAAACCTGAAAGCATATTATTTACCTGTGCGAGAAGGTATCTGTAGACACTGAAAGTTCTATTAAATGAACTTCTATTTTTCTCTTCGGATTTCTCTTTTGGATACTTTGGTACTTAATATCATGAGCTTCTTTTGAGTTTTTCAGCTGGTTTGTGGAACAGCAAGTGTACACCAATACTCTCAACAGCTAAACTATTGAGATCCAGGCCTGCGTCCAGCCCCTGTCTCAAATTCTGCTTTTACTCTATCACATCCCTCTCCCTTCTCATTCTTTGTGAGACAGCATGGATTTCTGGATAGGGCACAGACCTGGGAGTCAGTAGGACCTGACTTCTAATCCCGAGTCTGCCACTTGTCTGCTGTGTGACTTTGGGCAAATCACTTCTCTGTGCCTCACTTACCTCATCTGTAAACTGCAGATTGAAAGTGTGAGCTTCGTGTGAGACAGCGACTGTGTCCAACTCAATTTGCTTGTATCTATCCCAGTGTTAAGTACAGTGCCTGGCACATAGTAAGCACTTAAATACTACAATTATTATCATTATCATTATTACCATTATTATTACTACTACTAATGAGTAGGTAAAGTCTCCCCCTGGTTAAACAGAAACAAAGATCCCAATCCTTTTTGGTGGAACCCAAAGCTTCAGGCTCACAGCATCCCAGTTCCGAAGCATTATTCAGGCAGTGTCTTAGGCCTGGCAGGAGCTTGTGAACATACAACCCTGCACCTTCTGATCCACCCTCCAGAAAACACAAAAAGAGTTTAAACTAGGGGACTCTGGGGAGGGCCGCAAGAAAGAATCACTGCCAACCTTCCTCTGCTTAAATAGGGTCTGTCATATGCCATCCCGAACGTGCTGGGCACAAAACATACAGTTGCCTGGGGGCAGGTGTTTCTTCTTTTTGTGGAGAACCTCTTAAAATTGCACACTGAAATTTTAAGGTGCCATTCTCTCCCTTAGCAGATTGAGACTTGTCTGTAATATACTGATTTATGTTAATGTCTGTCTCCCTTTCTAGATTGTAAACTCCTCTGAAATTTTAAGTTGCCATCCTCTCCCTTAGCAGATTGAGACTTGTCTGTAATGTATTGATTTATGTTAATGTCCGTCTCCCTTTCTAGACTGTAAACTCCTTGTGGGATGGGAACCTACCAACTCTGTTGTACTGTATTCTCCAAGTGCTTAGTACAGTGCTATCCACACAGTAAGTGCTCTATAAATACCACTAATTGATTGATTAAGACCAGAACTCACTATCTTTAAAATCACCAAAAAGCAACGTGGCCTAGTGGAAAGAATGCAGGCCTAGATATCAGAGGTGCTGGGTTTTAATACTGACTCCGCTAGATGCCTGCTCTGAGGCCATTGGTAATTCATGCAAGTTTTCTGTGCCTGTTTCTCAGTAGTAGAATAATAATAATGGTATTTGTTAAGCACTTACTCTGTGCCAGGTACTGCACTAAGTGCTGGCTTGAGGCCGCACGCTCCGCTCCTCTGCCGCCCACCTCCTCACCATCCCTCGGTCTCGCCTATCCCGCTGTCGACCCCTGGGCCACATCCTCCCGCAGTCCTGTAATGCACTCCCTCCTCACCTCCGCCAAACTGATTCTCTTTCCCTCTTCAAAACCCTACTTAAAATTCACCTCCTCCAAGAGGCCTTCCCAGACTGAGCTCCTCTTCTCCCTCTACTCCCTCTACCATCCCCCCTTCACCTCTCCACAGCTTAACCCTCTTTTCCCCCCATTACCCTCTGCTCCTTCCCCTCTCCCTTCCCATCCCCTCAGCACTGTACTCGTCTGCTCAACTGTATATATTTTCATTACCCTATTTATTTTGTTAATGAAATGTACATCGCCTTGATTCTATTTAGTTGCCATTGTTTTTACGAGATGTTCTTCCCCTTGACTCTATTTATTGCCATTGTTCTTGTCTGCCTGTCTCCCCCGATTAGACCGTAAGGCCATCAAATGGCAGGGACTGTATCTGTTGCCGACTTGTTCATTCCAAGCGATTAGTACAGTGCTCTGCACATAGTAAACGCTCAATAAATACTATTGAATGAATGAATGAATGAGGATTAAATTGGGTTCTCCCTCCTACTTATAGCATGAGCCCCTTGTGGAACAGGAACTGTGTCCAACCTGATTATCTTGTATTTAGCCCAGTTCTTAGTACAGTACTGAACAAAATTACAATTATTATTGTTTATAGCACATAATACCTCCTGCTTTTCTATCATCCTTATTCAATAGTATTTATTGAGCGCTTACTATGTGCAGAGCACTGTACTAAGCGCTTGGGATGAACAAGTCGGCAACAGATAGAGACAGTCCCTGCCGTTTGACGGGCTTACGGTCTAATCGGGGGAGATGGACAGACAAGAACAATGGCACTAAACAGCGTCAAGGGGAAGAACATCTCGTAAAAACAATGGCAACTAAATAGAATCAAGGTGATGTACAATTCATTAACAAAATAAATAGGGTAACGAAAATATATACAGTTGAGTGGACGAGTACAGTGCTGTGGGGATGGGAAGGGAGAGGTGGAGGAGCAGAGGGAAAAGGGGAAAAAGAGGCTTTAGCTGCGGAGAGGTAAAGGGGGGATGGCAGAGGGAGTAGAGGGGGAAGAGGAGCTCAGTCTGGGAACGCCTCTTGGAGGAGGTGATTTTTAAGTAGGGTTTTGAAGAGGGCAAGAGAATCGGTTTGGCGGAGGTGAGGAGGGAGAGCGTTCCAGGACCGCGGGAGGACGTGACCCAGGGGTCGACGGCGGGATAGGCGAGACCGAGGGACGGTGAGGAGGTGGGCGGCAGAGGAGCGGAGCGTGCGGGGTGGGCGGTAGAAAGAGAGAAGGGAGGAGAGGTAGGAAGGGGCAAGGTGATGGAGAGCCTTGAAGCCTAGAGTGAGGAGTTTTTGTTTGGAGCAGAGGTCGATAGGCAACCACTGGAGTTGTTTAAGAAGGGGAGTGACATGCCCAGATCGTTTCTGCGGGAAGATGAGCCGGGCAGCGGAGTGAAGAATAGACCGGAGCGGGGCGAGAGAGGAGGAAGGGAGGTCAGAGAGAAGGCTGACACAGTAGTCTAGCCGGGATATAACGAGAGCCCGTAATAGTAAGGTAGCCGTTTGGGTGGAGAGGAAAGGGCGGATCTTGGCGATATTGCAGAGGTGAAACCGGCAGGTCTCGGTAACGGATAGGATGTGTGGGGTGAACGAGAGGGACGAGTCAAGGATGACACCGAGATTGCGGGCCTGCGGGACGGGAAGGATGGTCGTGCCATCCACGGTGATAGAGAAGTCTGGGAGAGGACCGGGTTTGGGAGGGAAGATGAGGAGCTCAGTCTTGCTCATGTTGAGTTTTAGGTGGCGGGCCGACATCCAGGTGAAGACGTCCCGGAGGCAGGAGGAGATGCGAGCCTGAAGGGAGGGGGAGAGGACAGGGGCGGAGATGTAGATCTGCGTGTCATCTGCGTAGAGATGGTAGTCAAAGCCGTGAGAGCGGATGAGTTCACCGAGGGAGTGAGTGTAAATGGAGAACAGAAGAGGGCCAAGAACTGACCCTTGAGGAACTCCAACAGTTAAAGGATGGGAGGGGGAGGAGGCTCCAGCGAAGGAGACCGAGAATGATCGGCCAGAGAGGTAAGAGGAGAACCAGGAGAGGACAGAGTCCGTGAAGCCAAGGTGAGATAAGGTATGGAGGAGGAGGGGATGGTCGACAGTGTCAAAGGCAGCAGAGAGGTCAAGGAGGATCAGAATGGAGTAGGAGCCATTGGATTTGGCAAGAAGGAGGTCATGGGTGACCTTAGAGAGAGCAGTCTCGGTAGAGTGGAGGGGACGGAAGCCAGATTGGAGGGGGTCTAGGAGAGAATGGGAGTTAAGGAATTCTAGGCATCGATTGTAGACGACTCGTTCTAGGATTTTGGAAAGGAAGGGTAGTAGGGAGATAGGACGATAACTGGAGGGGGAAGTGGGGTCGAGAGCGGGTTTTTTTAGGATGGGGGAGACGTGGGCATGTTTGAAGGCAGAGGGGAAGGAGCCCTTGGAGATTGAGTGGTTAAAAATAGAAGTTAAGGAAGGGAGGAGGGCAGGGGCGATGGTTTTAAGAAGGTGAGAGGGAATGGGGTCCGAGGCACAGGTGGAGGGGGTGGCACTTGCGAGGAGGGAGGAGATCTCCTCTGAGGATACTGCAGGGAAAGATGGGAAAGTAGGGGAGGGGGTCGGTGGGGGGGAGGGGAGAGGCGGAGGGGTGACTTTGGGGAGCTCAGACCTGATCGTGTTGATTTTCGTGAGGAAATAGGTGGCCAGATCATTGGGGGTGAGAGATGGGGGAGGGGGAGGAACAGGGGGCCTAAGGAGAGAGTTAAAGGTCCGGAACAATCGGCGGGGGTGACGGGCATGGGTGTCGATGAGGGAGGAGAAGAAGCTTTGCCTGGCCTAGGAGGGGGCAGAGTTAAGGCAGGAAAGGATAAATTTGAAGTGTGTGAGGTCGGCTTGATGCTTGGATTTTCGCCAGCAGCGCTCAGCAGCTCGAGCATAGGAGTGTAGGAGGCGAACGGAGGAGGTGATCCGGGGCTGTGGGTCAGTGGAGCGAGAGCGGCGGAGGGAAAGGGGGGCGAGAGAGTCGAGATGAGTAGAGAGGGTGGAGTTGAGAGCGGAGACCCGCTCGTCGAGAGTGGGAAGAGAGGACAGGGCGGCAAGGTGAGGAGAGATGCTATTGGAAAGACGGATGGGATCGAGAGAGCGGAGGTCTCTGTGGGGCAGTAGCGAAGATTTGCAGGGGGAGGGAGTGTGAGAGATGAGGTAGGTGAGAAGGTTATGGTCAGAGAGAGGGATTTCAGAGTCGGTGAGGGAGGAGATAGTGCAACGGTAGGAGATGACGAGATCGAGGGTGTGACCGAGTCGGTGAGTGGGCGCCGTATGGTGGAAGAGGAGGTCGGCAGAGTCGAGGAGGGATAGCAGGCGGGCGGCAGAGGAGTCGTCGGGTACATCCGTATGTATGTTGAAGTCTCCAAGGATCAGAGTGGGCAGAGAGAAGGAGAGAAGGAAGGTGAGAAAGGAACTCTGTTGTAGAGATTTCCTAAATAGATCAATGACTCAGGAAGAAATTTGGACTGAAGTCATTCTTTTCAAAGAATACAAGCATCTCGCCCCAGAGTCCTCCTTCCCATGAGGAATATTCAAATATTTACAACTTCATCCCACTTGCTCGTGGAATCCCTCTTTGTGCGCGTTCGTGACATATGGTTTCTGCAGTGTGTACGTACTTCTTCCCAAAGCTCCACGATGAATCATTCCTTTCTGTTCAACATGATCTCTCCTATTGGATCACTGCAACGAGTCTTCCGGGATTATCTTGGCACCTAGTGTCAATTAAAAAAAACCCTAGCAGCCCTACATAAATATTATGTTACAGCTTTGCTGTGGGCTTATTTCCCTAGCCTGTAGCGGTCCCTGCACCCTTTCCAGTTTGCCCTTTTTTCCTAATTTGACAGAGAAAATTGCTTGGCCGACTCTTCTCTCTCTCTCTCTCCACTCCCCCTTCTTTTCATCCCACACCCCTCTTTTGGGTGTTCCTGAAGCCCGTCTTGGAATCACACTTCTATTGGGAAGATTTGGCCACTTTGATTCTCAATGTCACCGTGCAGCTGGGAAGACCTGGAAACTACCAAACTCCTTGAAAATTTTATAGCCCTGCCCCATAAAAAGGTGGGTGAGGGCCCTGGCCCAGTTTCACCGACCTCCCTGAAGTTGATGTCCCCGAGGAGTGGCTGGTCCTGGCCATTGTCATTACAGACAACCTTAGGCCCAATGTCTCCCCAGCTGAGAAAACACAAATTGGGCTGTGTGCTGGTAGGGTGGGGGTTGGGCCACCTGGTTCTTCCTCGCTCAGCAGGCTGGACACCGCTGAGAGCTGACCTCTGGACACTTCTTCGCTGCACTCCACGATGTTGATGAAAGAGAATGAGAGGCTGGTCTGTGGTTAGGAATGGAGGAAGCCAGAGTTCAAATAAGGGGAGACCAGCAGGTCACTCGGAAAAGGAGTTGAAGAGCAATAGAGAGACACGAGTCATTTTCGCTAGACTGGAAGCTGCTTGGGAGCAGGGATCGTGTCCACCAACCCTATTGTACTGTGTTCACCCAGTAAGTTCACTCAGAGAAGCAGCGTGGCCTAGTGGATAGAGTAGAGGCCTGGAAGTCATAAGGTCCTGGGTTCTAGTCCCGGCTCTGCCACTCATCTACTGTGTGACCTTGAGTAAGTCACCTCACTTCTTTATGCTTCAGTTACCTCATCTGTAAAATGGAGATTATGACTATGAGCCCCAGTAGGGAATGTGTCCAACCTGATTACCTTGTATTTAGTTAAGCACTTTGAACAATGCCTGGTACATAGTAAACAGTTAACAAACACCAGAAAAAAAAAGTGCTCAATAAATACCATCGACTGATTGGTTTTTGCACCATTTTTTCCATTTCTCCAACCCAAAACAACCTTGCTGATCATATGATGGGCTCGGGGCTCATTGCTGAGCCTGAGGGCCTGTCAGCCTCTTCCGCTAGCTTCCCTTTCTCTCTGGGATGTGGGGGGCTTTGCCTGTGGTTATGTTCCCCTTGGACATAAGGGCCTTCCTCCCCTCTTCCACAGAGAGTAATGTTGACAGCAACTCTCCTTTCCCTGAATTGAAGCAAGGAAATGCTCATTGTGGACAAGGAGTGTGTGTACCAATCTCTTGTATTGTACTCTCCCTGACACTTAGTACAATGCTTTGCAATACAGTAAGCACACAGTAATCAATCAATTGTATTTACTGAGTGTTTATTGCGTGCAGAGCATGGTACTAAGTGGTTGGGAGAATATAACAGAGTTGGTAGACTCGTTCTCTGACCACAGTGGGCTTACAGTCTTGAAGGTGAACAGGTGAACAGTCCCCGGGGCCAGAGGGTGGAGCGGGGTAAGCTTCAGACACCAAAAGCGTGAGCTGGACAAAGGGGATGCAGGGAGTGTAAAAGGTGGAGAGGTTGGGAGCCAGCTGCTGACCCACGAGCCCACCCCGAAGGAGCGGATCCCACCGGAGCCAAACTTGACTAAGCCAAGGCCAGAGGAGCCGGCCCCAAAGAAGCCAGATATGGGGACACGGGGCCTGCAGGAGGTGTGGGGGCCATTGGTGCTCAGGAACACATTCTCTCTGCAAGGGGGTGCTGAAGACACCACTGGCGATGGGCCGGATCCCAGTTGTGCATGGGAGGCACATAAGGTCTCCCCAGGAGCCACTCACACAGGCTCCAACGTCGACACACAGCCTGACCTCTTTGCGGTCCGGCAGCTGCTGGTAGATGGAGACTTCGATGTCCGGTTCCAGGTTGGAGTCCATGACCTCCTGGTACTCTTTCACCGGGGAGGCCATGTCCTGCTTGACTTTCAGGAGGGCATCCTCCAGCCCGACCAGCTTGCGCTTGGCATTGCTGAGGGCCACCTTGTCCTGCTGCTCAGATTCGGTCATGGCCGCCTCCAGCTTGGAATTCTGGCACCTGGCATTCTCCACCTCAAAGAAGCATGGCATAGTGGATAGAGCACGGGCCTGGGAGTCAGAAGGATCTGGGTTCTATTTCCATCTCTGCCGCTTGTCTGCTATGTGACCTTGGACAGGTTACTTCACTTCTCTGCCTCTGTTACCTCATCTGTAAAATGGGGATTGAGACTGTGAGCCGCAGGTGGGACAGGGACTGTCTCCAACCCGATTTGCTTGTATCCACCCCAGTGCTTAGTACAGTCTCTGGCATAGAGTAAGCATTTAACAAATGCCACAGTTATAACATCAGCCGTCAGGTCGTGAATCTCCTCTTTAGTGGGGTGTAGGCTCTCCCCATGCCGGATCACCATGGCCTTCATCTCCCTACGCTTATTGTGACACTAGGACTCGGCCTCTGCCCAGCTGTGGCTGGCGATGTCATCGTCCTGCACCTTGATCTCGGTGATAATGGCAGTCGGTGACCAAGGTGTAGTTGTGGGCCTAGAGCATGTGGATCTCCTCATTCTAGATGCTACACGGCCACACTTTAGGTATTATGCATCACTGCTGTATCCCTTTGAGCTGAGCAGGATGGGGGGGGCTCTTTTGGTTGCAAACCCAGCTGAGAAGCAGTAGATAGAGCTCAGGCCTGGGATTCAGAAGAGCTGGGGTTCTATTCCTATTCGCAGCTCTGTCACTTGTCTGCTGTGTGACCTTGATCAGGTCACTTAACTTCTCTGTGCCTCAATTACTTCATCTGTAAAATGGGGATTAAGACTGTGAGCCCCAAGTGGGACAGGGACTGTGTCCAACTTATTAGCTTTTCTCTACCCCAGTGCTTAGTGCAGTGTCTGGTACAGAGTAAGCGCTTAACAAACAAAAAGTCATCATCATCTGACCCTCCCTTCTCACTTCTCCTCTTCCACTTGATTAGGGGGCAGGTCGGGTAGAATAAAATACCCTTAATAATAATATTAATAACAATAATACCATTAACTCCCCTGCTCCTCCCTCCTCTGCCAGAGACCAATTCTGCAGTAACTAAAAGCACGACTTCAGTAGGGCGAGGTCATGCAGCCTCCCCTCCACCAACACACATGGTGGGGGAGGGGTTCTTCCCAAACTTCCTATAACAAGTTCACTCCTTCCTTTGCTATCTGGACACGATGGGAAAGCGTATACCATTTCAGACAGCAACTTTTCCATAATACACAATAGGCCTTATACTTGAAATCTGAAAAAAAGGCTGAGAAAGTAAACTTTCATCACAGCCTATCATTTAGAAAAGTGGGGTGTGTTCTGAGTTTATCCTTGGTTTTATCTGGGTTTCGAAATGCATTTTTTTTTTTTTTACCAGGTTGTGGGAAATTTTCCCCCAAGTGTTTCTGATTGACTATCGATGGGGCAGACTTCCCTGCTACCTTCTTAAAGGCCCTCCCTGGACTCATAAAGAGAAAATAATTGCAGCACAGCATGTAAGCACTTGTATTGCCAAGACCTAACTGTAACCTACCCTCTAAACCGATTCTACCGTCTGTGTTCCGAATGAGGTCTGGGAGATCTCAGTTTGCTAAAACAGGGGTGGGTTAGCTGGGTATGTTCCAGGGATTAATGGATCTTCTCTACTGGAACAGATCCAGTGCACATAATAGCAATATCCAACCGACAGCAATAAACGCAACCCAATTCCTCCTACACCAGAAACTGTGGAAACCACCATCACTGCGTCCTTTTGGCCTTCAAGGGCTTCAAACGATCGCGGATGGAAGATGAAAGAGCTTCCAGGGACTGACTTTAGTATTGTGGTCCATGAAGAAGTCCAACCGTGGTCAGGGGCTTCTCAGCTGTATAGTTGGGTACCTAAGTGTGAGCTCAGCTTTGTTTTATTGATTAGGCTAGTTAGAGTTCTAACTCCTCATCAGTCAAGCTTCTCTTTCTCCCAAATCCAGAGCTCTGTAGTTGTGGCTAGAGGGTGAAAATAATAATTGTGGTATTTAAGCTCTTACTATGTCCCAAACACTGTACTAAGCATTCTAGACTGCAAGCTCATTGTAGGCAGGGTATGTGTCTACCAAATCTGTTATATTGCACCCTCCCAAGAGCTTAGTACAATGCTCTGAATTCAGTAAGCATCCAATAAATATAATTGATTGGGGTAGATACAAGATATTCATGGGATTCACATTCTGTGTAGGAGGGAGTAGCAGCTGCTTGGCAATGATATCATCGATATGTATCTGTGGTCTTGGCCTAGCTAGATATGGGAGCCCAGAGGAGCCATGACAGTTTTCACAGTGGTCTTCCCGATGACTTTTCACTTTGTTTCTATCTTCAGTGGCTTTGGCTGTAGCTACAGGTGCTTCTGAGAAAAGATGACATGGCTGGTCTTAAGGGTGAAGCAGCGATTCCCAAACGTATCTGCAGGCAAATTGGGGGTCCAATTGCCCTGCCTGGAAAACGCTATTGGAACATTCAGAACATAAATCAGTATGGTCCCAAGGGCAACCATTCGGGATGCAGATAGAGCCATTCTTTCCAAATGTTTGTTTCTGCTTTACTCGGGGGAGTGTTTCAGACTAAAGCCTCCTGATCCTTCACGGTAAACTGCCACTGTTCATTCAGGCCTAAAAATAGCATTTGGATGAAATTATCCTGATAGTTCAATCAATCATACTTATCTAGCACTTACTATATGCAGAGCACTGTACTCAGCGCTTGAGAGAGTACAATACTATAGAATTAGTGGTCATAATCCCGGCCCATTACAAGCTTACAGCCTAGAGGGGGAAGCAGACATTAATATGAATAATTACCTACATCCAACCTGAATCTTTCCCATACTTTTGCATTTAAAAATAGCATATTCATATTAAATTGAAAATGCTTCACATTGGATACATTAAAAATACCCAGAATCCCAAAACCATTTTGAGGCCAAAGTGAATGATCTGGTTAAATTTAGGGTAATACTAGCCCCAACGTAAGCATTCCACGGAGTCTCCAGTGAGGGGCCTGCTAGGTACAGTAGAGCTGTCCTTTGTTTTGAAGAAGATATCAGCAACATTAAGCATTCATCAGTAGCTGGGTACCACTTCAAATCCTAATAGAAATCTGGCCTTGAAACTTTCTTTTTGCTACTGAAAGCAATGTCTCAGCTGTTTGTATTTTGGGTTAGTTATAGGTGATGGGAAATGCAAGATCAGCTCTTCTTGTTCCAGTTGGGCCACTAACTTGCTCTGAGACTTTGATCAAGACTCTCACTTTCCTCTTCCGAAAAATGGGAGCTTCCCACCTCCCAGGCATTGAGAATAGTAACTCGCAACCAAGTCAAAACAATGCAAAACCTCAAAACTATGGTTTAGAGACTCCATAGGCTTGGCAATCAGGATTTGTAACCCAGGGTGATGGTATACTGTGTTTGCCCACGCTTTTGGAGCCACATAAATACAAATGGTGGCCCACAGATATATACAAATATACAAATATTGAGAAATACAACTTTCTCTTAAAAATCACTGCTGATTCTGACCAGAGCAGCATGGTCAGAAGCCCTGGATTCTAAACCCTACTCCTCCATTTGCCTGCTGTGTGTCCTTGGGCAACTCAATTGTTCTGTGCCTCAGTTTCCTCACCTGTAAAATGGGGATTAAATGGGGAGTCAACTACCTGTTGTCCCTCTCCCTTAGACTTTGAGTCCCATGTAGGTCAGGGACTGCGTTCAACCTGATTATCATGTATCTACTCTAGTATTTAGCATAGTGCTTAGCACATAGCAAGAATTTAACAAACATCGCAATTATTTACTTCCCAAATTTAAGGAAGAAAGGCTAGCTAATACTTGGAGGAAAAGACTTTGCCCTATCTGTGCTTTATTTTAATGTCTGTCTCCCCCTGTAGACTCTAAGCCTTTTGTGGGAAGGGCTAGTGTCTACCACATCTATTGAATTATACTCTCGCAAGAGCTTAGTACAGTACCCTGCACACAGTTTGTGCTCAAGAAAGACCACTGATTGAAACTCATACCAGCAGCTATGGCAACTGTGACCATTTAGGCATGATAATAATAATGATAAATAATAATGTACTCACTCTGGGCCAAGCACTGTGCCAATCTCTGGGATAAATACAAAATAATCAGGTCCCACAAGGGGCTAACAGTCTCAGTGAGAGGGATAACAGGTATTGAATCCCCATTTTACAAAAGAGGAATCTGAAGCATAGAGAAGTTAAGTGACTTGTCCAAGGTCACACAGCACGAGAAACCTAGTTTAGAACTTAGGTCCTCTGACTGCCCTTGCTTTTTCCACTAGGCCACACTACTTCTGGACTTGACTGATTGATTGACCACCATCACTGGGCCATCACCATTAATAATTATTATTATGGTATTTGTTAAGCACTTACTATGTTCCAAGCACTGTTCTAAGCAGTAGTGTAGATACAAAGTAATCAGGCTGAATTACTACCACCATCACCACCACCATCACTGGACTACCACCAGTTCAGAGATCATCTTCCATAACACTCAAAGAGGGAGTTATGAGATAGAGCCATGATGGGATCACTCCAAGAAGCAAGAATCAAGGTAAACATGGAGGGAGAGTCACTCTAGGGGCCCTTTCTGCATCCCTTTCCTGAAAAAAATCCATTATCTGCACTGCCAAAAGTCTTCCCCCTTACCATCAGCTTATGCCACTGACTTCCTCCATCTGGATCAACCGAACCAAGGAAAATCCCTGAAGAGCTCTGGCCAAGGGAAAAGCACAGCAACTCTAAGTAAATGAGCATTGATTAATATCTGCTGCTTCATGACAAAAAGTTGCATGGTTTTTCCAAAGCATTTTCCCAAGTGTCTTTCTCAAGCTAATGACAGGGGACTTTTTGTGGGTTGGAAGCTCAGAATTCAAAGCTTAGACCTTGGGTAGAACTTCAACCTTTGTTCATGCTCTCATTCCCCCTGGACCTCCTACCCCTTGGCTTTTACCCTGGGTGTAATTAGTCTTATTTTTAAGTTTGGTACTTAGCAGCCTTAAAATGTACTTGGCTCCCCAAGGCAATATGTGACGCTGCAGCCTGCTTATAGAGATTGACTTCAGTGTACGTACTGTATGTGCTGAACGCCATCCAAACAGAGGCAGAGGGAAAGGCAAACAGGGCCCTGGGTTGGGCACCATGCATATTCATTAAGCGCCCCTATTTTAAGCTTGAGAAAACAAGATCCCCTCTGCAGATTGGTTTAGAAGTCAGTGCCTAGGGAAGATCAACACCAAGAAATGCAGAGATATGAATCACAGATGCACACAAGTAACCTGCTATGCTGTATATTTAGCAGCAGGCTATTTTAGCTCATCGCGAGAAAGGACCCACTGTAGGTAGTCGGCTAGGGCCGCAGAGCTTTTCCCTTCTGGTTTACCAGCTCAAATTACGGCCTCGATTGGAGCTGCTCAGTGCTATTACTCTGCGGTGGCTGTGACGAAGGAGGGGTGTTGATAGTAGAAGTACAGTTCTGAGTGGGCAGCGGTCCACAGTGCCCTGTAGATGACTGCCACCTTCCTTGGGTGGTGTTTGAAAGTCTCCCCAGAGCGGGGAATGGTTGGAAAGGCCTAGGTCACCTAGGGTTCCCCTTAATCCTCCAGGATGGGATTTAGGCCCCAGGGTAATTGGGTAGTATTTGTCCTGGAGATAGAGGAATTGAACGTTCAGTTCTGCCAACCTAGCACCTTTCCTCACCACTATATTTGCTAGAGAAATAGTAAAAGGGAAAAAAAATCTAGGAAGGGGAATTTCAAAGTCCTTTGGTTTAATCATCCGAGGCCTGGATGGACTCCATGAGGTTTGGCTTGGATCTCTAGATAGGTTGTTTTATCTCTCTCTCTCTCTCCCTCCCTCTCTCCTCAACAATCAGTGGATTGACGCAGACCTGGGTTAGCATTTACCAACGGTTTAAAATAATCTGTGCTCAGAATAGACAGGGCAGTAGTTTACATCCCAGCAGTACATTTCCATGTGGAAGTGTCTGTGCTTCTAATATAGAAAGAAAATGAGGCATTATGAGCCATAAAACCAGTACCAGCGATCAAAAATAATGCCCAATTCAGATTTCCATTCTGTCCTGTTTCAAGTCACTGCTCTATGCAGATGGCAGTGTCAGTTGCTCTTTAAACTCAGATCTGATCTCATCAAAACTGATATACCTGGACCCTAGCAAAAAGGAGGGGGTTGTCGTGGCATGGCTAGATAGATCTTGGTTCACACATTAATAGCTCTCTATATATCCCTTCTAGACTACTGCATCAGCCTTCTCACTGACTTCCTTGACTCCATCCTCTATCCACTCCAGGCCATGTATCTCTCTGCTGCCTGGATCATTTTCTAAAAAATCATTCTGTAAACATCTCTCCACCTCCAATGGTTATCCATCCATCTCCACATCAAGCAGAAACTCCTGACCATCATTTTTAAGATGCTCAATCAGCTCTCTCCCCACTCTCTATCCTTACTCTTTTCCCACTTCAACCCAACCCACACACTTCACTTTCCTAACCCCAACCTACTCACCGTACCTCAGTCTTGTCTCGCTCACAGTTGATCTCTTGCTTACACTTTCCCTCCTGTCTAGAACTCACAATCTTCAACCCCATTTTACAGATGAGTTAACTGAGGCACAGAAAACTTAAGTGACTTGCCCAAGGTCACATAGTAGATAAGTGGTGGAACTAGGACTAGAATCCAGGTCCCTCTGACTCCCAGGCCCACGCTGTAGTGACTAGGCCATGCTGCTTCACCTGACCATTTGAGTGGGTTGAAGAAATATTGGTGGATTATGGTATTTATTAAGTGCTTACCTTGTGCTAAGCACTGTATGGGACCCTGGCGTCAAAACCCTATAACTTGGTGAGACGTGACCCCTGTCTCATTTGGCACGCACAGTCTCGTGATGAGATGCAGATAAAAAGAGTGATCACAAGGGATTACGAACAACAATAAGTAACAGAGTCAGCGAACAGATGTTAAGGGGAGTAAATAAGCAGTTCTTGGAAGGGAAAGTCGTCAGACTTCTCAGCACCAAGGCAACAATCTTTAGTTACAAAACCACCATAATTTCCTTGATGTTGCAAATGTTGCTAAAGGTAGGCTGCTGATACAGGGTCCTGGTTTTTTGAGAGGACTGGATGAACACTGAGTGATGGCAATTCCAGATCTCCTGTTTTTCGGAAGTTCTGGGCCACCCGCATTTCCACCCATGCCAGTCCCCTGCCCCGGCAAAAGCTGAGACAGATTCAGGTGGGGAAACAGACCTTGTTGAAAATAGAGACATCTTTTCTGAGAGTGCCTTGAAAATAAAAGTGAACTTCAGTTGCAGAAAGGAGCCCCCCAAAAGGGAACAGGTATGCTGAAAATACCTACTTTCAGAAAGGATACATTTGACCTTCCAGATGTACCAGGCGTATTACAGCTCTGCAACATTATAAATACCTAATGTGAATCAGTGAATATTAATAACAAGAGATCATCTTCCAATTTAATTCTGAACTGCAAGAAAACCCCTCTTTATGTAGTTGGGGTGGGTGGGGGCGGGGCGCAGATTTACAAATAGCCAGAGAGTGAGACATCTACCCCAGAAAAGTGGAAGATTTTGAGATGGCAAACTGAACAATCAATCAGTCATATTTATTGAACACTTACTGTGTGAAGAACAGTGTACTAAGCATTTGGGAGAGTTCAATATAACAATATAATAGAGTTCACAGTCTAGAAGAACACAATACAAAACAGCTGAATGATCAACTAATTGGACTTTAACCAGGGTCGGGGGACTCTAGAGTAGGAGATGACTTCACCTAGTCACAAAGGAGGTACAACTTGAGTCTGTTTACTATTGTATTGTACTCTCCCAAGTGCATAGTGCTCTGCACACAGTAAGCGCTCAATAAATACAATTGAATGAATGAATGAATTCACCATGCAGGGACACTCTAGGAACAAGTTATCAGTAGTGATCTGTTAACAATCTGCTTTGTTCCCAAGTACAATTTAGAGTCTTATTTTATAAGTTATTAGGAAATCTTAGCAACAGTGATTACAGACACATTAAGGAGTACAAATTACTAGATCTTTTGGAAAGAGCATGGGCCTGGGAATCACTCCACTGGTTCTAATCTCATTGGCCATTGGCCTGCTGTGTATCCTGGGGTAAATCACTTAACCTCTCTGTAAAATGAGGCTATGGTACCTCCTCTCCCTCTCCCTTAAGTTACGAACCGTATGTGGGATAGCGATAATATCCAATCTGATTATCTTGTATTTCTCCTAAGGTTTAGCACGGTGCTTGTCAAATAGTAAGTGCTTAGTAAATTCTACAAAAGAAGAATTGTAAGGGTGTTAAAAACCAAAAAAAACAGAAAGAGAGTAACCCGGTTAGTGAAAAGTGATTTCATTTCTTTCTAAGATGGAATGACAGTCCTTGAAGATAAAGGGAAATCAATCAATCAGTGATATATATTGAGTACTTACTGTGTGCAAGCACTGCACTAAATGCTTGGGAGAGTACAATACAACAGAGTTGTTAGACAAGATCCCTGCCTACAAAAAGCTTACAGGCCATTTGTTGTTGTTGTATTATGTTGTCGAGTCATATCCAACCCATAGCGATGCAATGGACACATCTCTCCCAGAATCCCCCTCCTCCATCTGCAATCGTTCTGGTAGTGTAAGCAGAATGTTTTCTTGGTAAAAATATGAAAGCGGTTTACAACTGCCTCCTTCCATGTAGTAAACCTGAGTCTCCTTCCTCAACTCTCTCCCATGCCGCTGCTGCTCAGTTCAGGTGAGTTTTGACCTGTAACAGATTCTCTTCCACTCGCTAGCCACTGCCCAAGCTAGGATTGTAATGGATATGCCTCCGCTTGACTTTTCCTCCCGTAGTCGAGACTGGTAGGGTACTGGGAACTCTCCAGGTGCAACCCAGAGAGGTTTAAAGGTCACTGGTACTTTTCAATATGACATTCTCATCAAGGAGCTAGGAAGATACGGTATGACTTTTGCTGATGGAAACATGAATCTTTATGCATAATCATATGCAAAGGCAAGTTGAGAAAATGCATGGCATAGTTTTGGTGACTGTCAGAGATTTGTCTTTCATTCCCTATCATCTATCCTTTCCATCAGAGACTTGCCTGGAGGATCTCATTGGGATGGTAGATGACATTACCAAGTGGGACTGCAAGAACTTCAGAAGACAATCTACCTAGGCCTACAAGAACGTATGGATAATCCTGATTCCCTTTTTCTTGTCATTATCAAGCGATGCCCACATAGCAGAATTTGGTGACTGCTTTCATCTCTGCATTGGACTATGTCAGGAATTCATTTTCTGGTTCACTAATGGCCAAATGCGCCACCCTGGAGTAAACTTGGGAATTTCTGGAACTTTTCTAGCAGCCCTTCTTGCTCAAGTTGCCAGATCTATTACAGAAAGTTAATTTGTTTGATCATCCATTCATTCATTCGATCAATCGTATTTATCGAGTGCTTACTGTGTGCAAACCACTGTCAATAGATACAGCTTAGAGATCAGAATATTATTCCCTAAACTTCTGAATCTGTCTGCTTCCATAGTTTGAGCCTGAAAGTGTGAGGTTGGCTTTCTTGGTATAGACATTCTGGAGAGCAGTGAGTAATTGTAATAGTAATTGTAGGAATAGTATTTATTACATGCTTACTGAGTGCAGAGCACTGTTCTGAGCACTGGGAGAGAAACACACATGGTGCTCGTCCCTCACAGTCTCACTATCTTAGATTTTAAGTGGAGAGAAAGGATTGGAGACAGACACATCAGGAGTGATGGAACGTTGATACACAACATAGATACTCAAACTAGACTCAAAGTCTTGATGGGGATGAAAGCACATGCTGGGAGCAGGGACCCTTCGGGACAGGAGAGAAAGCAACAGTTACCACAGTGCTTTTTTCAGTGGCGAGGAAAGAATCTGAGAGTGAGCAGGAGCAGTTTTCATCCTCGGCTTCCATTAGCTTTCTTTTCTGAAAGATGATGATGAGGCTGGTGCTTTGAAATCCTGTGTCATTTCTTCAGATCTTCATGTGTTAAGGAAAACTCTAAGCATCTATTCATGATCCCAACTTCCTTGTTCCCTTTGTCCCATCACTTCAAAATCTCAGCTGCTGTGCCACCAGATGGGGACTTGATTATCCTTTGGAGGAAAAATGTTGAAGTAGAAGGCGTGAAAATGGACCATCCATCAAGTCGTTTTTAGGCCTCCTGATAATTGCTGGTTCTCATATCCTGTTGTAACCCAGACATAGCAGGCCAACCCGCCCTAGTCAGCCCCCACATAAATTACAACCTCTTTCCCCAAGCTCCCCAGAAAGAAGCATGCCTAGTGGAGAGAAGCAACACGGCTTAGTGACAAGAGCTTGGGCTTGAGAGTCAGAGAATGTGGATTCTAATTCTGGCTCTGCCACTTCTCTGCTGTGTGATCTTGGGCAAGACACTTAACTTCTCTATGCCTCAGTTATCTCATGTGTAAAATGGGGACTGTGAGTTCCACGTAGGACAACCTGATTTTCTTGCATCTACCCCAGTGCTTAGAACAGTGCTTGGCGCATAGTAAGCTCTTAACAAATACAGTACTGTTATTAGTATGTCTTCAGGTACTTCTGCCATTTAACTGATAGGTTGTGTTAAGGGAATCTTCTCAACCCGGTTCAGGGAAGGTCACCTAGTTACAAAGAGCTCTTGACTAACTCCTGGAGATGGTGTCAGCATCCTGGCTGTGGAAAGGAAAAGCTCCATGAGCTAAGTTTGCTGTTTTGTTGGTTTTGAATGGATCGTCCCATTTCAGCTGTTTTGTTTTGCCCAGAATCGGAACCAAATCCAGCATCTTACAGGACCTTTTCAAAGGGACAAATAAATCTAAACTGGTCTTTTTTTTTTGCCATCTCAGATGTCTCCAGCCAATACCACCAAAGTCATGTTATTCCAGACATACTGTCTCCTCGGTGAGCTGCAGCTACGGACGCAGGATCTAGAAAAGGCCTTTAAGCCATCCTTCACGCTGAAAATGATAACTGAAGACCCCAGAGTCTTGAAAATCTGAAGTTTGAGATTTTGGCCAAATTAAGTAATCTAGATGGGCCAGCTGAGGAGGTGGAATAGCATTCTGGAAGTGTCTTAAATAAACAACAAGCCTTCTCTGATTGATCACGGAGTCTTCAGATTATGCCAAGATAACCGCTGGTTACCTGTCATAGTCTAATCAAGAGGCGGCTGGAGAGGTAAGAATGAGAATAATAATAATAATTATTACTGTTATTGCTGTATTTGTTAAGCACTTACTATGTGTCAAGCACTGTTCTCATACTTGGGGTAGATGCAAGTTTATCAGATCAGACAGAGTTTCTGTCCTACATGGGGCTCACAGTCTAAGTAGGAGGGAGACCAGGCAAGTAATTCCCATTTAAAAGATGAGGAAACTGAGTCACAGAAAGTTAAGCGACTTGTCCAAGGTCATAGAGTAGGCAAGTGGAGAAGTCGGGATTAGACCCGGGTCCTCTGACTCCAAGGCCCCTACTCTTTCCACTATGCCATGTTACTCCAGAGAAATGAGAAGCAGAAATCAGCTTCATCTGGGACCAATGCGTCAAGATAACAAACTTTCTAGGCCATTATGGAGACAAAAAGGAACAAGAAGCCATTACCATCATCTTCAACAATGGTATTTACTGAGTGCTTACTGTGTGCAGAGCATTGTACTAAGCATTTTGGGAGAGTACAATGCAACAGAGTTGGTAGACATGTTCCCTGTCCACAACGAGCTTACAGACAAGAGACAAGAAGAGGAACTGGGCTCTGTGGGAGTATTACGATGACTGGTAAGGTCTAGGGAGAAATTTAGTCACACCCTCATTTAGTCATACCCTCAGGAGAGCCTGAGGGTAGAAAGGGTGTCATAGTGAGCTCACATTAGATGTGGTATGCTTATGATTTTAGAGTCTTGGGATGAAACAGCACATTATTTGGGTACTGTCTATTCGACTATAAAGAGAATTGTGCACTCCCAATCACTTAATACAGTGCCCTATACATAGTAAGCACTAAGTGCCTTTAACTCATTGGAATCAACTTAAAATGAATGTAGAGCAGGGACATTCGTCTACTACACTGATGTGTCATGCTCTTGGATTGAGCGGTGCAGTGATGAATATTTAAAGCACCATATTTATTAATCAGTCAATAGGATTTATTGAGCACCTACTATGTGACGATCACTGTACTAAGAAGCAGCATGACGTAGTGGATAGAGCCCAGGCCTGGGAGTCAGAAGGTCATAGGTTCTAATCATTCATTAGTATTTATTTAGCTCTTACTATTCATTCATTCATTCAATAGTATTTATTGAGTACTTACTATGTGCAGAGCACTGTACTAAGCGCTTGGGATGAACAAGTCGGCAACAGATAGAGACAGTCCCTGCCGTTTGACGGGCTTACAGTCTAATCGGGGGAGACGGACAGACAAGAACAATGGCACTAAACAGCGTCAAGGGGAAGAACATCTCGTAAAAACAATGGCAACTAAATAGAATCAAGGCGATGTACAATTCATTAACAAAATAAATAGGGTAACGAAAATATATACAGTTGAGCGGACGAGTACAGTGCTGTGGGGATGGGAAGGGAGAGGTGGAGGAGCAGAGGGAAAAGGGGAAAATGAGGCTTAAGCTGCGGAGAGGTAAAGGGGGGATGGCAGAGGGAGTAGAGGGGGAAGAGGAGCTCAGTCTGGGAACGCCTCTTGGAGGAGGTGATTTTTAAGTAAGGCTTTGAAGAGGGAAAGAGAATCAGTTTGGCGGAGGTGAGGAGGGAGGGCGTTCCAGGACCGCGGGAGGACGTGACCCAGGGGTCGACGGCGGGATAGGCGAGACCGAGGGACGGTGAGGAGGTGGGCGGCGGAGGAGCGGAGCGTGCGGGGTGGGCGGTAGAAAGAGAGAAGGGAGGAGAGGTAGGAAGGGGCAAGGTGATGGAGAGCCTCGAAGCCTAGAGTGAGGAGTTTTTGTTTGGAGCGGAGGTCGATAGGCAACCACTGGAGTTGTTTAAGAAGGGGAGTGACATGCCCAGATCGTTTCTGCGGGAAGATGAGCCGGGCAGCGGAGTGAAGAATAGACTGGAGCGGGGCGAGAGAGGAGGAAGGGAGGTCAGAGAGAAGGGTGACACGGTAGTCTAGCCGGGATATAACGAGAGCCCGTAATAGTAAGGTAGCCGTTTGGGTGGAGAGGAAAGGGCGGATCTTGGCGATATTGTAGAGGTGAAACCGGCAGGTCTTGGTAACGGATAGGATGTGTGGGGTGAACGAGAGGGACGAGTCTTACTATGTGCAGAGCACTGTACTAAGTGCTTGGAATGTACAATTCGGCAACAGATCCGACTCCACCACTTGTCTGCTGTGTGATCTTGGGCAAGTCGCTTCATTTTTCTGGGTCTCAGTTCTCTCATCTGTAAAATGGGGATTTGAGACTGTGAGCCCCATGTGGGAAAAGGATGGTGTCCAAACTGATTTGCTTATGTTCATCCCAGCACTTAGTACAGGGCTTTGCACATAGTAAGCGCTTAACAAATGCCATCATTATTATTACTATTATTAAGAGTGCCATTGTATTAGTAGATATGATCCCTGCCCTCCAGGAGCTTACAATTCTTGGCTTTTCATCAAGAAGGATGTGTATTACTTTCTGAAGGGTAATAAGGAGAATATGTTCACTTTAGATTGGGAGAAAATGGGGGTGGGCAGAGGGGAGGTAAAGTGCATAAAAAGAACTCACATTTCAAAGAGCAGTCCAAGCTAATGATCTACTGTGGAATGGAATCCAGTTCTTCCTTACTCATTTCACCCTTATGACTCTGATATGAAAAAGAACATGGAAATCTCAATCCACATGGACAATGGAAAAATTCTTCCCAGAGTTTCCGAATCTTGCATTTCTATATATAGGCCCATGTAGGCCATCCAAGCAAAGCTCATCTGCCACTATTTTAACAACATGGCATTTTCAAGCAGCTTCCAAAGTGCAATATTTAGTTCCTGAGAATTCTAGAAAGATAAGGGTGAATACCTCAGATAAAAATGATACATCTTTTCCATGCCAATTGCTTGATAAGCAACACTTGTTAGAATTGAGAAAATCTCAAGTGAGAATGAAAGACTACCAATACATCCGTATGTAGTAGATTATAGAGGTGGAAGGGAATGCGTGTATGTGCATTTTATATTCAAGACCTCCAGAAGTGATTCCACAGCTTTTTTTTTTTTGAAACTTAATCCCAGGGTTCATCAACCCTTATTCTCAGGAAAATTCATTCTCATAACTAATCTGTATCCCTCATCCTGTAGTATACTTCCCACTAAACCCTATTTTACAAACTTTAGATCATTTTCAATGCTGACTTCTGAACTCTCCAGAAGTGCTCCAAAAAAGCTTAATTTGTGGAACCCAGAATTGGGCATGTTACTGTACTGGAAAGGTTTGGAGCTATGTTGATCATAGCAGGAGGATTATATCTTGGTTTCTTCATATTGCACTCCTTGACCCAAACTCGAGTATTATATCCGACTCATGTTTAGCTTGAAGTAATACACATCCTTCTTCCACCCCCAGTTCCTTTCCGATGAACTCTATCATACCCCCACCCCCCATTTCCCTCTGCTCTCCCCCTCTCCCTTCCCATCCCCTCAGCACTGTACTCGTCTGCTCAACTGTATATATTTTCTTTACCCTATTTAGTTTGTTAATGAATTGTACATCACCTTGATTCTATTTAGCTGCCATTGTTTTTACGAGATGTTCTTCCCCCTTGACTCTATTTATTGCCATTGTTCTCGTCTGTCCGTCTCCCCCGATTAGACTGTAAGCCCGTCAAACGGCAGGGACTGTCTCTATCTGTTGCTGACTTGTTCATTCCAAGAGCTTAGTACAGTGCTCTGCACATAGTAAGCACTCAATAAATACTATTGAATGAATGAATGTGGTTATTTTTCCTTCCTGTGTTCTTCTGGGCCTAATTTCATCATTCCTGCCTATGTCAATTGATGATTTTTGTCCCTTGCTGTTTGAATAGCATCCATTAACATGCAAATTATTAGTGTTCATCTATACCCCTCAGGAGGTGCAGATCTTGCTGAAGAAACCGTAGGGCTCAATCAGCCATATTCTATTGTCTCCTACTGCATTAGAAGTGCAGACTTGAAGTAATAAGGCTTTAGAAAGTGGACCTGCATCATCAGGAGAACTTCCCTATCAAGGTAGGAGCCCCACACTTCTAACATTGATCCTGGGCAGCTCCTATTGAGTTATCTCCAATCAAGCATTGTGGGCATCTTTTCAGAGAATCCAGGGATCATTACTCTTGGCAAGCTGCCCAACATCCTTGAACTATCTTTGCCTGTAACCCAGGGTTTTAACTGTCACTGACACCTCACTCCTTGGTTTGACAACTAGATTTTCATTCCCAGGGTCGCCACAGTAGTTCCTCTCTAGGTCAGTACCAGAGAAATAACAAATGCCTTTTTCATCCTTCAGAGATTAAAATGAAAAGAATATTTTCTCTTTTATCATCTCTTTTACTCCCCGAATTCCAATGTTCCCCTCACTGGCCCAATGTTCTCTTCCATTTTGGAATGTAATTATTTCCCTTCAGGAGTCTGTCTAATGCAACTTCTTGGCATTTTTTAAAATGTAAGATTTGTGGGAAGATCCTGGCCAGTTTGTTTACTGTAAATCAGTGGTTCCTGGCAAATCACTCAGGAGCGACATGCTACTTATGAAACTATGTCTAATCCTGTGGCCTCCCCCAGGCCCACAACCTGGATCCAGATGGGACAGAAGTAGCTGATCTTCTCTTTTTAACATTTATCCTAATAATGCAAAGTTTAGTGGGGAATAAAGTTGTCCCCTTTTTCTAAGTGAGAGGGACAAGGACTGAAAGAATTGAATGCTCAGCTCTTGGCTGCTTGACCCCAGGTTGAGAGCGTTTTCCCTCTTCACTAACTGGCTTGGCTATTGTGACAGGAACAGAGTTTTTGGGGACTCGCTGTCCCGTAGAATGAGGACAGAGCACAAGAGGCAAAACTTACACTGCTTTTCCCCTTGCCCTGGGCAAACCCATCTCCCTGTATTCCTGTTACAAATGAGAAAATGAACAACGTGCTTTGAGTTTTATAAATGCCAGCTTTCACCCAGGGCTTAAGGAAAGAGGTGCCAGACCTTAAGCTGTTGGATGAAGAGTTGACATCCACTAGTCATTATAATTCTCCACAGGGCTCAATTCCAGATAGGCCAGGGCCCAGTGTCATAACATAAATTAAGCACTGCTTTTACCCAATCCTTCCCCCTCTCCACAACTCTTCCCACTGAGCCTAGACTATTGACTGTAGGGGCGGGGAAATGGAAAACTTACCAAGTTTATTTTAAGTGCTGGATATACTCCTTCTTAAAAATTTAAATCCATGTTTGCATGCTCTATATTTCAGATTGGATGGGCTCCTAGGGCCAGGACAAAGCCTAACTTTATTCTGTGCTTAATATGGGCTTTCATTTCATTAACTTTATTAAAGTATTAAACTTCCCTCACCTGCTCCATCTCATCATCCATTGGGGGCAAGTCTACATTAATGGTGAACTATGAAACTAGTTTACAGGCAAATAAACTCTACTGCTCTAAAGGTAACTGCCATGCTGTATCTAGGCCTGGTCTTTGATCATGGTCTTAAAACACTTGCTCTAGCATTTGTCTTTATCCAACTGTTCTCAGTGCTGTGAAAATATGAGTGGGTTGGAGTATGCTTTAAAAATTCATGTAGGAGGTTCTGAATTTTTCCTTGGAAATCTTATAGAACTCCTAAATGGAAAATGTGATGAATGGGGGAATTCTTTTATTTCCAAAAAAAAAAAAAATGAAATAAATCTGACTCCCATCAGCACTGTTAAACTTGGACAAAACAGCCTTAGGTAACACCCATTAATCTTCCTATAAAAAGCCAAGATTAACTTAAAGACTTAGGGTTAGAAAGACATAATAGAAACTGAGAGAGCAAATTGGGTTATTTTGAATTTTATTTCACAAATGAATCAAAATCACAAAGGTATTTTACAGAAATATTTTAGAAAACTGACAGTTTCAAAAACAAAATATGGCCCCTGGAAGATCATGCAAAGCAAAACAATTTACAATAAAATTTTGTACATAGGAAATAGTAAAATACATCATTTTTCACAGAAAAAAGCACATACATAAACTGCAGGCTGAGATAGCCTACAGAAAATACTATTAAAAATAAATTCAGATTTTAGAACGAAGTCAACAATCCAAGAAAAATCTAAACCACATATTTTAGGAGAGAAGAGAGGTGAAACAACTCCATCCCAATGTTATTGACCTTATTAATTTACACTTGAAATTCCAGTAATGCGCTAGGCACTGTGTAGCACCCACAATGAGGAATAGATCCTGACCAATAAGCTTCCAACTTCTTAATGACCTGATTGAAAATTTCAAGTCCATTTGGGAGAATTAAAAGGCTTGACTCTGAGAACTTCACTGTAATTCTGTGACATCGTTTTACATTCTAGTGGAGCCAGTGATCCCAGAACTGGAATCTCCTTCAGTGCCTCTATCTGTGGTCCACTCCACTCCTTATGATGTACACAGGGAAAAAAAAAAGACTATCTCCATTTTAAATGCTCACCCTCTCCTGTTTTAATTTCTCCATGGTAGGAAATAAAAAAGAATGCTTTAAATTAAGCAGCAATGAGAAATCCAGCAGAATTTCAAGAACTTCAGTCATGAGCCATAAGAGGTCAGTGGACCCCAGTTAGATCTTCTGAAAAGGACCAGCCACAATCACCCAGAGCCCCCCACATCTTTCCTCTTTAGACATGCTCAAATGAAAACAGTCATATTATAGAGCCTTCTCATTAGACAGGGCCACTTCATTTCATAGTATTTACATGCCCTTCACCCAGGGACACCCAGCAAAGGTTGGTTGATTATTTTGGTCGCTTCCAATGACAAACTCCCTCCATCCTTCCCTGATAGATTCTGCCCATAGAAATTCTCCTACTGGTTGAAACTTCAGATCTAAGAAGTGATGGAAAGGGAGGGATAAGGGCCTAACCACCAGGCCTAGCATTCCCACCCCAACTCCACCACTCTGGCTCCTCTCTAAACAATCTCATTATATGATACTGATTTGCCTTTCAAACTAGGTGGCATGGATTTTTCCATGAAGCGATGACTATTGAACACAGCTGGATAAGTCTTCTCACTGATTAAAAAAAGCATTACATTCCCACTGCCTTGGTCATTGAATTCCATTTATAGGTGTTGAATTCCCAGTCACCTTCATGGGAAGACCAGAAGTTTTGGCCCATAGCTAGTCCTCCAACGATACTTGCTTAACAAGGCCATAACTAAATTTATACCCAATCACAATTCTGGCAACAAATAAGCATTTAATAGGGCTTTTTGGATGTGTGACCTCAAATTACAGTTCCTCAAGGAGTCGAACCTCTAAGCCCGGGCCAAGATTCAGACTAGTTCTAGGTTATGTTTTAATTACAACATGGAGTCTAAGTTTTTTTTTCTCTCTTCTGCTCCTGTTTCAAAGATACATTGATGATGAATGAAAGGAAAAATGAGACAGATAATATGGGAATTAAGGGGTCTCTCCACTATTAGAAATGAGGGCAGGGACATTTTATTTGAAAATTAAATGTACACATCAAATGGAGCACAACTCTGAGTTTTTTCCATTCCTGATTTTTGCAGGAGGCTTCTTGATCAGATGAACTTCTGAGATTCCTCTTTATGATTCTCCTATTATCACCAAGATTTAAAATCAAGTCACCTGATTTACCTTGCACTATGAGTTATTCCAAGTGGTCACTTTAGAAAGCAAAAAAACCCAAAAACCTTGCAGCTGTTTAACATCTGTTTAGCAAAAATAAAACTTTAACTGTTTTCTTGCTACATACCTTCAAATGTCACATTCAGTAAATGTCATATGCAATAAAATATTTGGCCTTGTCTCCCAAACAGTTTTCCTGGGCAAAACTTCTTGAGAATGTACAAACCATCTTAGGTTTTAACTTGCTGCTAAGTCCTAAGAATTCATTCCATGGAAAACAAAGTCTCTAATTTGAGACACAAACTTCTGCAAAAGTGATTTGCTTTAGATTTCATGGGATTTCACCCTCTCAGATAAATCTCATTCACCTCACAGAACGGAACTTCAGTAAGGTTCTCCAATAGGGATCAGACCTCCAAACATGATACAGAAACTAATGTTACCCAGGGTTCTACTGAGCCTTGAAACTTTGGCAAATGCTGTTTCTTGAAGCCAGATCTAGCCAGGGAGGAATTAATTCACATGGGTTACCTTCTATAACTCAGCTATTAAACCCAAGGATGGCTTTGTGAGCAGTCATCTGTGACTGCTCCTCTTTTAATACTGCTCACCAGAGAGAAAGGGTTACTAGACTTGGAGTAAGGAGATTCATTCCAGCTACAATTAACAAAATGTGCATATCCTCTAAAAGGGCATTTAGATAGATCTCAAGTGTTTCTTGCCTGATTGTAATTAAATCCAACCCACCAAAAAAAAATCATGTTTATGAAGATCTTAAAGATCCAAGTAGAGCCTAAGATACTGAGGATTATAAAAAAATCCATTTCAAATCCCATACATCTTAAAAAAGGTCAACCTTGGATACCACTCACAGATGCACAGATGTTGGAAATCAGGGTCTGGCAAATGAAGTTTGAACTCTAAAGAAGTCCATCAGCCCCAACCCTCAACAAAAAGACATAAGAGAAAAATGAACATACTTCACATGATTGAAATGAATGACAAAATAACATCAATCTTTTGGATCATTGCTTAACTCTAGATAAAACCAGCACTGCTGTATAGAATAAACTGCATTTGGTTGTTAAAAACAACAACCGGTTGTGTGCTGAACCATGGAGATGTGCCAGGACAGGAACCTTATTCCTTCATTTTCCCACAGGTAACTCAGGCCTCTTATTCCCTACAGATTGTTTGACCAGCAAACAATTAATCCCACATTTCTCCATTGGTAGGGATCCTGTGTTTATGATTCTACACACCGCATTCTTCATCCTGCCTGACTCAAACCCTCTCACCCACAATATAACCTACCATGTCAACCTGAACTCACCAGCTAAGCTGGCCTGAACTAAACAATAAACCACTTAATCCCAAACTATATTCTACAAAACCATCCCTCTGCCCTATCCCCATTTCCCACCCTCATCCCCCAACACACACGCATCTGTGAAAAAATTCCTCTGTTTCTGAGGTTCCTGACTTCCATATCGGGGGTGGTTGGCTTGCCAGAGATTTGAGGTTGCCTCCTAATAATGGGCCACCTGAGCATTGGCACCAGTCCCAGGGTGTCACCAAGGGGCGCCCACGTCCCGATGTGATGATGCCTTGGGTTAGGCACCTTCCCTCTGAATGCCAGGTGTCCCGGGGAGAAACAGAGATGCTGAACTGGTGGAGAGGAGATGTGGGCAGCTGCTAAAACCTAGGTGGTTCTCCCTGAAGGAGATGGGGCGGGTTTGCTCAGACTGGATGCAATAGCCAATGCCATTTGATAAGTTTCCTGCCTCTCCAATTTGCAAAAACAAAAACAAAAAGAGTTTTAAGAAAATCAGTCTCCTGAAGAAGCGCACTCTGCCAGCCCTGGCAGTCTACTGCTTCACAGCGAAGATTCGGAAAGCCTTCCCATCACGAGGAGTCCTCAAGCTGGAAGAGAAAAAGAATCATGAGCCTGAATCAAGAAGCGTCTTCCACCCGCCATCAGCTTTTTCAGACAGAGAGCCGGGGAACTCTGCACAACACACCATAGGAACCCAGTCACTGACATTATCCCACTGAAGTTCTGCACAGAAAAGTCAGTCTGTGGCAAATCCATTTGCTTTGAAAAATTTCTGTTTGAACCTAGGTTAAGTCATTAGGGCACTCTCTTTTTGACATGACACTTCCCTTTATCTCAAAACTGAAAATAAATTTGGTGGCCATAAGCAACTCATACTTGCCCAGTGGTCTCATCCTCTGATTTATTCCAGTTTTTGATCAAGTTCCTTTACCTGCTTCTTATCATGGCAGTGTGAGGTCAAACAGTGTCAGCCTGCCTAGATTACTGCCATATTAATGTTGGCTCTAACAGCTGCTACTCTCCTCATGTCTGACCTTTGTCTTTCCATGATGCTCAGTAAACACTGTTGGTAACGGTGAGGATGACGAAGGCATTCATTCTTTCATTCAGTCGTATTTATTGAGTGCTTACTGTGTGCAGAGCACTTGGAAAGTACAATTCAGCAATAGAGAGAGACAACCCCAGGTCACACCAGGCTTACAGTCTAGAAGATGAGCATGCAATTTGAAATGCAACCAGACATTCGGGGGACAAAAAAGAGTTCAATAACAAAGTTTTCTATTGCCAATTTTCATATTTTCTGGACAGCCTCATACATTTGGCTACCCTTGAGGTGCCCTTTTGGAATATGAAGCAGAACGGAGCATATCTTGTGATAAAGGCATAAAGAGGAGCCAAGACATGACACAGGAATCCTCTGACGTGCTTATTTTGTAGCTAGCTCTTTAGAACCGATGCCAGCAAGGAAAGTGAATGATGGTAACACTCCTGCAAGGGTCCCTCACATGAGGACAGTTATTATCCAGTGACTGTGGGGATGATTTATGAGAAACACTACTCAGAGTCTTCCCCTACTTTTATGGAAAGCAAATTTCCCCAAGTTTCTCTTTCCAGATTAACAAATTTCCCCTTCTTGAGCACACAGGGACCTAGCCCTCCCTGAGGGCCTGGATTTCTAATGTTGCAGTAAATGCTGGCTGAAGTTGGCTCCAGTGAAAATCTGAGACATCTCCCAAACTAATATGCTCCCATATTTCTTTCTTTCCAGACCTTCCTTGGGACTCCACACCCAAATCAACAATGTGCTACCAACCAAGAACTTGTTGGCTAAAAATTGGGCTTTCAGAAGCTTAAAGACTCAGCTCTACATTTGGAAGATTCTTGGACCAAGCTCAGCGGGACCCAGAAGTTCATGTGACTCACAGAAGCTCTCAGACCCCAGTTATCTCCTATCATCCTCCCTGGTTTCCTCTCAGTCACCAACCTTCTCCTGGTCTCTCACAGGCTGATTTCCAGAACTCACAGCTTTCCCCTTCACTATTCAGGTTTAAGAGCCAGTAATCAGACTGGGACATCTTTCTAACTCTCTGCAGCAGGGAAATCTCAGTTTGACAGCCACCAAAGGCGGCTTTCTTGTCCTTTTGGAATGTAAGGGAAAAAATCACCAGTGCTCTTCTGAAGTATCTAACTGGCTGGCAGGGCAGTGAGACGGGCAGCAGCTGGGAGCTTTAAACTGCTGCCAACTATTTTGTTTAATAATAGAACAAAGTCTCCACTGCAAAATGCCAACAGCAAAAGCAGATTTTGGATTGTGGAGTGAAAGGTGAAGGCGATTCTTAGAGGGTGAAAGGCTCTGACCTTGAAAGAAGAGGCTATTACCCTAAAAAAGCCCAGAAAAATTAAAGGAAGCCAGATATGGTCACCAAGTGTGATGGAGGGATCTTCTCCCTGGAAAGCTCTATAAATCAGCTAGATGAGCATCTGCCCTGGGTGGTTTATATGTGACTCTGGAACTAATGTGAAGGAGAGGAATGGAAGAAAAATGAATTGAAAAGCTAGCTGTGGAAATCTCTCCACCTCCTTAAAATGTTCCCAACAGACTAGAAGTAGGACACTGGGATACACATCAAACCAGGTTGGTTGGCAAACACTGCCATTCCCAAAGGGCAGCCATTTTGAGTCAGCCTGGAAGAAATATGAAACCTGTTGAGGTTAACTGGAGTGTTTTGATGTCTGTCTTCCCCCTTCTGGACTGTAAGCCTGGTATGGGCAGGGATTGACTCTCTGTTTCTGGACTGTACTTTCCAAGAGCTTAGTACAGTGCTCTGCATATAGTAATCACTCAGTAAATATGATTGAATGAGTGTCTCCCACCTGCTCCTCAGGACAGACTCTAAAGAGACAGAGGAGAGACTAAAGGAAGTCTTCTCAAATAGAGGTCCTCTTGAGAAGGTACATACATGTGGGAAGGGATTAAGGGAAGGGGAGTTCTCGGCTTGCTCACATTACTGGTCTGTCCTTGTGCACTATAAGGACCACTTTATACTTAAACAGCAAATGAGAGCTCAGTGTTACACCCTGCTTCAGTGACTCAGTGCTGCCCAAAATGCCCAGCAACACAATGCCAAGAGAGGGGAGGGTTTCTATTTTTCTCTTCCCCTCCAGCTGCATTGAAAATGACCCAGAAAGGAATGCACTTATGAGCTCCATGATGAAAAATTGATATAATTCTGTTTCATAGAAGGGTTGCAAAGTAGGATGGCTGGGGCTATTGTGGAAGGAGAAGTGGTCCTTCTAGGATTTAGGCAAAACAGTGCAGATTGAGTCCCCTTAATTAGCAGGCACCAAACCTCTGCTCTAGTTTCCTGGTATCCCTGGCTTTAGGGAAAGGGAGGGGGCCCCTTTAGTGAAGAATAGCTTTCTCCCTTTTTAGAGATATGAGATAGCTTTTCTAGGGGTCTTTTCATGCCTTTCCACACCCGCCGCTCCTGGCAGTGCAAGCTAAACTGCAAAAATCTGCTGGGAAGTGATCATCGGTTTGGAAATATCCAGAAGAAAAGACATAAATGGATGTCTCTTTCTTGTTTACATCTTGAGGGGCAGAGGCCCATTCATAAAGATCACCCTGCTTCTGTCTCTGTTCCAGAACAACAACTCCACAGGTTCAATCCTGTTGTACGTCCCAGAGACATTGATTTCTTTGGATGAGAAACAGCAGGGCTCAGTGGAAAGAACACGGGCTTGTGAGTCAGAGGACATAGGTTCTAGGTGACTCTGCCATTTATTTGATGTGTGACCTTGGGCAAGTCATTTAACTTCTCTGTGCTTCAGTTTCCTGTCAAATGGAGATTAAACACCTGTTCTCCCTCTATTTACACTGTGAGCTCCATGTGGCACAGGGGCTGCATCTGACCTGTACCTACCCTAATGCTTAGAACAGTCTCTGACACATAGTAAGCACTTAAATACCTTAATAATAATGAATGACCCTGTGTGCATCTTCTGCTGATCCTAGGTCAGGTATCCTGCAGGCAACCACTGTCTAGAAAAACTGTCTCCCCAGCCCCCTCCTCCCATCTTTCCTCCCTCTGTCAGGCAGGAGGTGTGGAACTAACCATTAACCAACTGACTGACTCAAGCCTGCCCTTTCTGCCAAGCAGTGTGGTGGTTTTGAAGCAGGGATGTGAACTTGCATACTTGACACACTCACTTGGCACCGTTTAAAGTTATAAAAAGAAAAAAAATCACATTTAGGCAGGGAATCCACATTTGAAATTCAATCCCCAGAGGCAAACAGTTTGAGGAAGTTTGGAGGGAGTAAAAAACATGCGTTTTATAATGGAACAGCTGTTTCAACTGTCATTTATGGTGGTTGTGGAGTTGCCCACCAAGGAGACAGAGAAGGAGACTGGCAGAGGAGACAGGAAGTCTACAGCTCAGATTCCTCGGGATCTTGGAGAATGAAGGACTGTCTCAATTTGGTTAAACTACAGAGCCAATTAGATCTGGAGTGGACAGCCTTAGAGTTTCTGTCTCTGGAAATCTCCCCTCACACACACACACACACAAAAATGGGATGAATGTACAGAAAACACAACCAAATTCCAGTTATCTGTCATTAAGATCAAAAAGATAAATAATGCAGAAGAATTGTCCCTGTTTCTCACAATGTTCACTGCCCAATGGGGCTTTTCTAGCCATAGATTTAAGTGGTGAGGTGAAAGGTTCCAGAGCCTCTGTCCCTCCTGGTAGCTGACAGTAACATTTTCCAGCTTCTTCTCCATATGTCTGCTAAAAATGGGACACTCTAAAAAATAATCCCAAAGCTGGGATCCTGTCCAATTTATACCCTTTCATGGCTGATGAACCAATTTTACTGATGCCAAAACCCACAACCCAGTGCAGAGTTGTTCAGAGTGAAATACTGGGCTATAAGCAGTGGGGAAAGAGAGAGGGAAACAGAGAAAGGCAGAGAGAGAAATGGAGTCAGAGAGAAACAGAGAAGGAAAGATACAGTCATCAAAAGAGTCGAAGACAGCGTCAGAGACAGTCATCCGGGCGGGGGCTGGGGAGAGTCAGAGACAGTCACAGTCAGAGAAATTGTCAGAGACAGTCAGAGAGAGACAGAATCGGAGAGTGATTGAGAGAGACAGTCAAGAAAAAGAGAGTAGAAAAGAAAGAGTCAAAGAGAGACCAAGTTGAAGAAAGACAGAGGGAGAAATGGGGAGAGGGGCCCACAGAGGCAGACAGACACAGGTTAATGGGAGGATGAAACCTCTCTTGCCATCTTTGGAGACGGGGCAGACCTAGTTGCAAAAGACATATTTTGACCAAGCTCCAAAATTAAGAGTGGAGTCTCTGGTTTCCAGTCTGGGTTGGAAAAGCTCCAGGCTTCCATACTCTAAATCTGCTTACGCACAGTAGTCTGTCTGGTTCATACCTCAAGGCTGCAAATCTCAGGACTTCAAGTCATGCATGCTCCCTCCATTTCCAGCCCCCTCCCTCCCACACCCCTCGTCCCTCTGCTCTTGCTGAATCAAAACCAAAGTCCCAAACACCTCATGTCTAGCCAGCTCAAAGTGGAGGTGGAGCAGGGGGCAATAGCATCACCTGTCAGTTTAGTTCACTCTCAAATGCGCAAGCTGGGTTACGAAGCTTCTAAAGAGTCAATCCTTCAAAGGACAAGTTTCCTTAGCATTGTCCCTTTCCAAACCTATTGCATTTTAGCCAATCTGGCCAGCTTTACATATTTATCTAAATGACAAAAATCCTTTTTCACTTTATATCCACAAGCCCATACACCTCTTGGGTACTTTACATCCGTTCCCGAAATTCCCGAAAAAACCCCGTCACTCCGTTTCTGGAGTAGGTCCCGGGGCTCCTGTTCCCACAGCCGCCCGATGGGAGCTGTCTCTGGGAATATTTCTCAACCAGTTGCTCCCAGGGCAAGAGGGTGAAGGGAAGGTTCATTTAAAAAAAAAGAGGAGGAGCGAAGTGAGTCCTGCACAGATCTCTCTCGGTCTTTTCTGCCGTCAGTCCTAGGAGACGCCCTTCCTGCTGTGCTGGGGGATTAAGCCCTTGGCTTTTCTCACAGTCCATTCATTCAACCTCATATATTTGGGACTCCTCCGAGTGAACCCTGGGCCCTGGATGGCGTCTGTGCATGGGAACTGACGTGATGGGGCAGCCGACCCCTAAGTTCCACCCCCAGGACAAGCACAAGGGGAAGGAACTAGCATTCAAGGAGTCAGGTAGCCGTGCCTTCCCCAGCAGACTGCTGACACCAGCAGGACTCTTTCAATCAATCGATTGACTGAGAAGGAACATGACGTAGTGGATAGAGCATAGGCCTGGGAGTCAGGAGGTCATGGGTTCTAATCCCAACTCTGCCACTTGTCTGCTGTGTGACCTTGGGCAAGTCACTTCACTTTTCTGTGCCTCAGTTACCACATCTGTAAAATGGGGATTGAGACTGTGAGCCCCACATGGGACAGGGACTGTGTCAAATCTGATGTCCTTCTATCCGCCCCCGCCACCAGTGCTTAGTGCATGTAAGCCCTTAAATACCATTATTATTATTATTATTATTAATTGAGCATTTATTGTGTGAAGAGCACTTTCACACTTTGTTCTATGGCCCCATCTTGTCACCTCTACTCCCAAACCCTAGTTTTATCTTGGATGGTCCTTAATCCTGTTTGGAAAAACAGACTATTCTTCCCACTTGTCCACCGCCACAGTTCACAGCCCCCTCCTTATCTTCACAGATATTTCCCAAACTGACATACATGATGAGGGGTTTCTGGGGGGCTGAAGAGGATGGTGCACTAATATGAGCCAACACACTAGAAATCTGCACTGCCACAGGGACAGTTTCTAGAGCAGCAGCAAGGCTTAGTGGAAAGAGCACGGGCTTGGAAGTCAGAGGTTCTAATCCCGGCTCCCCTACTTGTCGGCTGTGTGACTTTGGGCAAGCCACTTTACTTCTCAGTACCTCAGTTACTTCATCTGTAAAATGAGGATGAATTCTGTGAGCCCCACGTGGGACAACCTGATAACCTTCTATCTACCCCAGTGCTTAGAACAGTGCTTGGCACATAGCACTTAAATATCATCATTGTCATCATCATCATCATTTCACTTGGTTCAGTCACGAAACCCTGTACCATATTTTGGAAAGCAAATGCTGGACTTTTCATTTGGTTTTGGATTTAGGAATCTGGAGAAGCAAAGGGTGGGTAGTAAAGGGTTGTGGAAACTGCTCTGAGGCCTGGTGCTTTGAGTCAAGTTAAATGACAAAAAAGAAGTTAACACACAGACTTTTGTCTGTTCCATTTGCCTGATTTTCAGCTTGACTGTGAAGTCACGGGATCTCTGACGGTTTTGGGGAACTCCAGGACAAAGGAGGATACCAGTGTTCTGCACTCTGTCGGTGCTCAATAAATATTATTGATTGCTTGATTGATGCACTGAGGGGGAGGCAGGAATCCAGCACTTTAAATCTTTCTACCATAAAGCCCTTTCAGTAGACCTCAATAACAACCCTAGGATGAAACAGGGTCAGTAATCTCCTTTTCTTCCCTAGTTTTTTGTAGATGAGCTCCTTTTTTCAGGTGTAACTAAATGGTTCCAGAACTAGGGCCAAGGTTATCTGATCTAAGGACCTTTGAATTCTGTGCATACTTTTATGTTTGGGATCTTCGTGGTTCCATTAAATTATGGAGATTAATCTAATGAATAATTCCCTTATTATCAAGATCTCCATCTAAAGAAAATGATATGATATCCAGGGGGCAAGAAACCTGCTCAGTATTCTTTCTTCAAATCCCAGTTCCTCGGTGCCAAGAGCAGTCATGGAAAAATGCTCACATTCTAGCACCAAGCCAGCTTGAGCTCAATCTCTCTCTCAAGGGTGTTATTTCCTTTTTAAAAGCCCATTTGTTTATCCCTTGGGATTTTCTTCCTCTGTAGGCCAAAAATTCCACCTAATCAGCATCTCAATTTCCCTTCCATTGAGCCAATGGCATTTCCTTTCCTAAAGTCTGCCGTGTTTCCAAAAGATGGGAGAGAAAGAATAATTTGTAACAGGCCATGTATTTATCTGCAGAATGGAGTTAATATGCCAGGACAATCAGGCCAAAGCTATGGGTTGTGGGAATCTGGTTTGCTGACATCCATTAGCAATGACTTGAATGGAAAATCCAAGGGGAAACTCTAAGTGACAAACAATTTTGCATGTTTTAAAATGCTCTAGGATTGACCTACAGTGCAGGATGGTCAGCCAAACAACTGCTCCATAAAGACTCAGTTTGTGGAAGTCTTACAAAACATCCACATTCTTAACTCAAAGAGGGTCAAGAGTTTGCACAAGATAGGAATGAAATTAAGATATTTGAGTTAGGAATGAAATTTAAATATTTGAGTTAGCTCAGGTATCACCCATTGCCCTTTAATTTACATCTTCTGGCTTCTCCAGAGCCCAGGTGGATATTAACAGTCCAAGTGTTCCAAGAGTAGAAAAGATGTGGCCCTACCTTTCAGACTGAATTCCATTCCTCATTGAACCGACATAAATCTTCTTCTTATCTACGGGCATCACGTCGACGTACCCTCCGGTTTCATCTTTAATGACTCCAGCGTGTACTGCTGTCTTGCAGACACTAGAATTCTGGAAGAGTGAAATAGAATTGATTAACCTAGAGATTCAATCATATTTGGCAAAATCAGGAAAGGATTTTAAGGTGGACACAAGGGGACTTCCCCAGCTTCAGAGTCCAAAATATGGAACCACTCCCACATTATTTTCATCTTTTGGCGTTTCAGAGTACCCGCGTCATCGTAACATCAGTACTGTGCTGAAGGACATGCGCCTCTTTGAATGTCAACCGAGGGCCATGAATGAAGAGAGTTGCTTTTCACAATCCTTTGAGGTTAAACATTGTGAGAAGCTTTTTACTCTTCCCGAAATAAATGCTGATGTCCAAAAATGCAATGTCACAACAGTGAGTGGTGGTAGCAGTGGTATTTATTGAGGATCAACTGGGTGCGGTGCACTGCATTAAGCACTTAGGAAAGTATATCAGAAGTAAGAAGTACTTTTATTAATGTCTGTCACCCCCTCTTTACTGCAAGTTCCTTGCAGGCAAAGAATGTGTCTTCCAATTCTCTCAGACTGTACTCTCCTAAGCACTTAGTACAGTTCACTACACAGAGTAAGCACTCCATAAATTCCACTGATTAAGAGACATTTTCCCTGCCTTCAAGAAGCATAGCCTAAGCAACAAAAATTTCTTTTTACCAATTTTTCCTCTTCATTATATTTTCATTAGGTTTTCGTTGGAACATGCATTATTACCAGCAGATTGATATGACAGATACTTACACAGAAAACCAAAAGCAACACTGAATGCCAGCACTTGATAATAATTTAGGGTACCAGGATTTATATGCAGCTAATTAAAAAAGAACAATAGTCTCTCAAAAATATTTTTAAGAATATTGAAATGTAGAAAAAAAAATCTACTTTCCAGATCCATCCTCAGGGTCAAATGTGGGTGCAATTTTACAAATCTCAAAAGAATTTGTTTAAATTGCCTTGGAATCCTATAGTTTACACAATTTCCTCCCTGTCCATAAAAGGTAGATTTCCTTAATCCCTATATATTTATTATTTTGGATAACCTATCTCCTGGCAGCTTTTCACTGTTTGATTTTGCTTCTATTTATGGTAAACCCAGCAAGGGAACAGTTTGTCTAAAAGAGATGCTCTGAATTTGTTCTAGATTGTATTGGGTAATTAATCAATCTAAAGTTGGCTCAGAAAATGAAACTGCACAAGTGGACTGAGAAAGCCTCCCTCTGGTATCTACTAAGAAAGAGAGTTTAAGAGGTAATTTCTTAGTTCTTCTTTTCCCCATCCTGATGCTCTCCTGCCTATGTAAATACAGCAGTTGTCCCCTCTAGATTAAACTGCCCTTGCCCTTCTTTCTGGGGAAGCCTTTGGCATAGCACCCTATCACTCTTGCATCCTGTCATTACGAAAGTCACCTTAGGAAAGAATATTATCACTGCTGCATTAACCACCCAGCAATGTGTTTTACAAAAATGGCTGAATCTCTCCCTTTCCCCTTGAGATTTAAAACTTCTAATTAAGAGGTACTGTAGCCTAGCGGGAGTGCAGACTCAGTCACAGTGAATAGAAACTGCAAGGCCTAGTAGAAAGATTAAAAGCCTGGGAGTCAGAGCACCTGGGTTCTAATCTCAGCTCTGCCATTTGCCTGCTGTATGATCTTGGGCAAGTCATTTCACTGGGCCTCAGTTTCCTCAACTGTAAAATGGGGATGCAGGACCTGTTCTCCCTCCTTCTTAGACTGTAAGCCCCATGTGGGACAGGGACTTTGTCCAGTCTGATTAACTTATATCTACTCCAACACTTAGAACAGTGCTACACACAAAGCACTTAAATATAAAAAGAATAATCATGATAATGATCAGAAGTCCTCCTCTTCTGCCACTTCTGACTCACTGAATCACCCTGGATAATGCCCAACCCTATGCTGTCTCCATTTACTCATTTGACAATGAAGGAATTGCAACATCTAATGCCAAGGAACCTTGGGTGTTTTATGCAAAAATCCTCAAAAAAAGAACATAAAAAGGCATAAACAAAGGAATGAGTCTAAACATGTTCTCATGCAGTTTGTTCACTTTCAACACTCTCAATTCTCCTGTTGGGCAAAGCAAATTTATTGCAAACTAGAATTTACTTGTAATTTGGGTGTTTACAGCTTCTTGTCCACTGCAATCCAGCTAAATTTACAATAAGCTTCAAAATAACTTTATGGAGAATTGGAGGTTTTGGCTCAGCACTGAAAATAGGTCCTCACTCCTTTAGAGGGAGTGGGTAATGCTTTGTGTCAAGAAAACTGAAGGGAATATTTATTTCATTCATTTTCAAATTGTGCATTTGGTAAGAGAAAGATGACGGGGAGAAAACGTTGGCAATTTTGGATACGAGGTGTCATTCTTCTCTGTGGGCTGATCTGACGGAAGTTGCTTTGAGAAATTGTTGTGCCTTTGTAGTTTCTATTGGGTAACTCTACAGTTGTTTACTCTGTAATACACTCTTGGGGTTTGTCAGAGGAGTGTGATTTCCACTGGTGATAAAATCAGCTTCATTATGCAAGCTTCCTTCTTCAGGAAATCCCTTTGAACTAATTGCCTCTCCAATGAGAAATGCTCAAAAGCCAAAAGCTTTATCTCACATTCCCAGACACTTAATTGTGTCCTCTCCTCTCCCAAGTGTTCCTGAACAAAGATGGGCCACTAATTTTCCTCTCCATAAATCCCATCATGAGTCGATTGAGAATATGGCTCCTCTAATAGGAGACGGTATTCTGATATTTTGTGATTCGGTAAAAACTCTCCCTTCCTCTTATTCTCTTCCTTTCCCACCCTTCCTCTTTCAGAGCTTTGAAGTATGGACTGTGCTCTCTGCACCTCTAAATTCTGATGCAACCTGAATATCTACAATTTGTTGCTAATTCCCACACCTCTGGGCTGTAGAAATCCCAGGGCCTCTAAGGAATTTTGTCCTCTAAAATCTCCAGATTAGAAGGGTGCCCAACTTCCCTTGGTAAAGCATTCCCTTATCACTTATTCCTTGTGGAGAGTACCATCTATTTGCAATACCTTCCAATGTAATGGAAGTCCATTTCCTATTACTTCTCCTACAAGGCCACATCAAACATCTTTTCCTTGCCCTGTACTGAAATGCCAGAGCCAATGTCTTTTTCCAGAATTCACAAGTCCATCAAGGGAAAGATGCAAAGAGATACCTGCATTGGAGAAGAATGCCCTTCGATAGCTCCTCCAAAGAAAGGGCATAGTTTACCCAAGATGGGACCCCAAAGTGCCTTCTGGCTTTAGAAGCCAGTTCCAAATCTTTCACACCCTGTATTCTGCTTGCCCTTGGCAAAACACAACCACCAAGTTCTGAGGTGAAAAGCAGCAAAAGGGACAGTGGGTAACAGAAGGCTCTGAGCCAAATGACTTTGTGAAGAGTTAAGTTTCTAGGAGTCAGGAACAGATGATGTTTCTTACAGAATATACCACAAGGGAGCTGCAGATGAAGAGGGAAATGTCCTGAGTAAAATATGGTTTGGGTTTTTGCTCAGTCCAAAGCATTTGGCAAATATCTGGGTATGAAAATACACCCCAAACTCCTCCACAGTCAAGTAGAGAGCCCGTCCTTCCTTTGGGACCTGGGCAAGTTGGAAATTTTCTGCCTGAGCCAAAAGGGTTTCTCCTCCCTTGACCTCCCCACCCTCAATAGAAAAAAGACTGTTTCCAAAAAAAGCAGAATTCAAATTTCCTGAGAATTACTTTTAAGTGTTCAGTTGGGGAATGCTTAAGGATGTGTCAGACGAACACCCATCTGAAGCACATCACATCCTTTCCCCTTCCTCCCTCTCCCATAGCACAAAACATCCCCTCCAACGGTGCACAGTATCCCTTTCTGTCCGGCCAGCCATGTCACCAAGCTTTCCTGCCAACTAAATGACCTGCCATAGTGCATTCTGTCCCAAATGAAGCACACAGTGCACACTTCTGGAGACAGAGAAGACCCATTCTTTATATCCAAAGTTTCTGGGCAAAATGTGGATTTAATTTGTCTATTTTTAAGCACCCATCCTGTCTCAGAAGTTGGGCAAAAGCTAAGGATTTTTCTTCGCTCTGGAAATAGCCTTTTTAGGGCAGCCTTACTCTGGGACTTGAGAATCTTAGATTTCCTCTTGTCTTCTCCTTCATTTCTTCCCTTAGTTGCCCAGCACCCTATAGAATCCCAATAGTCAAAAGCTCGTCTCTGGCTCTTAGGCTCCACAGATCTACTCATCACCTCAATCCGTTTGCTTCTTTGCAAGTGGCATTTTGAGCCCGACCCAAGGTATGCTCTCTCCTCAGGCCCCTTCCTTCTACTTCTCAAGAAATGGTTTCTCTACTTCTGTGAGCAAACACCAGCCATAACAGACCTGTGCTGTTGGCTAGGACAGAAGTCTTCAAAGCTGAGGAGCAACCAGGGATTCGAAAGGCTTTGGGCAGTGACCCCTCAACTCCTGCTGGCTCTCCATCCTTCTCATTTGGTGGGGACTTCAGGGGTGGCAAGGAGTGATTGTGGCTTCTCCTGGCTTGTTGTTTCTAAATCTAAAGTTAACTCTCCAGGATTCTCTCAGTGGAGTCCATTCTTCCTCAGTCTTTGGTGAAAAATCCCCAAGAATGAACTTTAAATTTAGGAATAAACCACAGGAAGCCATTGTACTTCTTTCCACACTTTAGTTCTCCCCCAGTGGGGGATGTTAGCATGTGGAACCTGTTCTCTGGGCAGCAGCTGTCAGGAAACCTAAGAGAAGAAGGACCTTTCTCCTTCCATCATGAGTTTGAGAAAATAACTTTCTCTGGCCTCACTGGAGCAACTTAATCTCGACTACTTTGGAAGGCTGATGTCTAAATGTTATTTATTAAGCACTTACTGGTAAGTCAAGCACTTTTCTTTGAGCTGGGGAAATAATAATAATAATAATAATAATAATAATAATAATGTTGGTATTTGTTAAGCGTTTACTATGTGCCGAGCACTGTTCTAAGTGCTGGGGTAGATACAGGGTCATCAGACTGTCCCACGTGAGGCTCACAGTTAATCCCTATTTTACAGATGAGGTAACTGAGGCACAGAGAAGTGAAGTGACTTGCCCACGGTCACACAGCTGACAGGTGGTGGAGCCGGGATTCTAACCCATGACCTCTGGCTCCCAAGCCCGGGTTCTTTCCACTGAGCCACGCTGCTTCTCTAATGACAGTAATAATGCAGATATTTCAATCAATTGTATTTTTTATCCACATACTATATGCCAAGCATTGCACTAAAGTTCTGGGGAAGATACCAGATAATCAGGTCCCACATGGGGCTCACAGTCTAAGTAGGAGGGAGAACAGGTATCTCCAAGTTGTAGATGAGAGAACTGAGGCACAGAGAGGTTAAGTGACTTAACCAAGCTCACATAGCAGACAAGTGGCAGACTAGGGTTTAGAACCCAAGTTCTCTGACACCCAGGCCTGTGCTCTTTCCAGTAGGCCACATTGCTTCTCTGATACAAGATAGTGAGATAGGATAAAGTTCCTGTCTGACATGGAGCTCACAGTCTAACAGGGTGAAAGAATTTATCTTTCAAGCAATTTATCCCCACTTTATAGAGGGAGAGTGTTCTTAAGTGACTTTCCCAAGGTCACACAGCAAAGGGGGTGGAAGAGTTTCACCTAGAACTCACTTCTCTGGATTTCCAGGCCTGTCATCTTTCTACTAGTCAAAGACTGTAGTTGTTGGGATGCTGGTGTTATATAGTCATCTGGCTGCCAGACCATACTGCAAGTCCTATAAGATTGAGATCTTTGAGGGTAGAGACCCCTTTGGTTACTTTAACTGTGCTTTCCTTAGGGCCTAGTACAGCTTTCTCACACAGTGGATGCAGTACTGTTCCCTGAAAGTGTCATAAATTGTAAGACCAAGTGGAACCACCTCCAAGAGGCAATAAAGATTCCAAGGAGAGAGACACACCATTGAACATTTTTCAGTGAAATTTTACTTCTTAAATAGGCCCAGAAGAGTCTCTGGGACCTGGGTCTCCTAACCTGTTGGAGGTTCAGAAAGGAGCTTCCATGCACACCCACCAGAGATCCAACAACCTGCCTGGTTCTTTCCACTTCCCCTACCCCCTTCACAATCTGCCTCTTCCAAACCAAGCTGGGCTTGTTCTTCCTATTGCTGCTTTTGGCCCAAGGTGCCCACTCAGCAACCCACCGAGCATCTGTTTGTTTGCTCTGTCCCAGCTCCAGGGCCCTGGGGTTTATCACTAATTCAAAAAGCTTTTCTACCTCTTCCCTCATGATCCTGTTCTTATGGGGCCAAGAAGATTCTCATTCACTTTCTCCTCAAGCTGATGTTTTCTAACACATCCAGAATCAATTCTTCCAGTTTCCCTCCCCAACCGCTACTATTTTAAACGTGGGTCGACCCCTTCAGCTTGTAGGCAGAGCTGGAGAGGAGCGGGGCCTAGGGGGAGGGTGGCAGAGCAAACGAATGCAGGGGGCAGCAACAGAAATGTACAACTCTCTGCTTTGGGGGGGGGGGTCCCTGGCCACTGACTGGCTAACACACCCTTGTCCTCCAGCTCTACCCACAGGACTCTAGTAGCTGTTTCTGAATGTTCAAAAATTACTTCATGACTCTTCATGACTCCTTAGAACAACAGGAAGAGAAAAGATGTCATGCTGGGCTTGGTCCTGGAAATGGTAGGGGCCTTGAGGCTGATTTTCTTATATGACCCTGTGCTAAAGGAGTGAATGTTCTTGCCTTCATTGCCAGAGCATTCAGATAGAGGTCCCCAGGCCCACTCCCCTGCTTCCAGGCATACTGCCACTAAACTAATATAGAGAGATAGATTTCAGTCTGAGAGGACTCTAGGGAAGGGGATTCTGCAATTTCCTTTAAGGACCCATTCTAAGGTCTATTAATGCTTACAATTCTGAAAAAGATCCTTAAAAGATCTGAAAAGTGCTGCAATGATTCCATTTCTTTTTGTTCTGCCCACTGTGGAAGAAGAGAGTCGTTGGTTAACATTCCTGGAGAGAAACCCTTCTGAGGCGTGAAGATGGTTAAGCCACCCCTCTGTCTTACTTTCCCCAAGGTAAATAGTTTTTCCCTACTTCTGGAGCCTCCAGATCCTCCTGCAGCCAGTGGCCTTTTCCCCAGAATCTACCAGCCCCCTTCTTCTTCCTCTCACCCTTCCCTGCAGGCAGAGCCCTTCTCTCCCATAAGCCCGTTGCCACTGCCCTGTGACCTAATGGATGAAGCACAGACCTGGAAGTCAAAGAACCTGGGTTCTAATATGGGTTCCACCACTTGTCTTCTATGTGACCTCGGGCAAGTCACTTTACTTCTCTGTGCCTCAGTTACCTCATCTATAAAATGGTGAATAAGATCATAAGTCCCGTGTGGGACATGGACTATGTCCAACCTGATTATCTTGTATCTGCACCAGTGCTTAGTACAATGCCTGGAACATAGTAAGCACTTAAATGCCATTAAAAAAGAGAAGCAACCCACTTCCACTTCTCTGTGCCTCATTTGTAAAATGAGGGTTAAATACCTGTTCCTCCTTAACCTCCTTATACTGTGAGCCCCATGTGAGAGAGGGACTATATCTGATCTGGTTATCTTATATCTACTTCAGTGCTTGAGATATAGAAAGCACTTAAATACCAGAAGTTTTTTTAGGCAAATTATCAGTAGAACGGTATCTTTGCCAGTGGGAAATTCAGAAAACTGGTTTCCCAGAGAGCTCAAGGTCCTTAGCTGACAACTCACTAATGAATACTCAACCAAACCTAGAGATTTATGTAGGATAAAGTGATAAAGGATGGGGAAACTGAGGTCCAGACTGGAAGAGGGGAGCTGCCCAACATGCCAAGTGTCAGACTTCCTCTTTTCCTGTTAGATTGCACCATTTCATAAACAAGGTCATGAGAGGCTTTCAAGAATGCTCATTAAGGTGTTTAAACATACTCACATCTGCATAAATGTTGGTGCCGTACACTGGAGCCCAATAGGATGGTTCATTTTTGCAGTGAGCTGGACAGTAAATTCTGGAAAACATATAGAAAATTATTCTTTTCTTCCAACCACCAGAGAAAAACAAGGTGAATTTTTGAGTTCTTGGAGCACCTGACTGCCTAAATCAGGATCCACACAAGGCCCTTTTTCTATTTAGGAAGATAATTTGATGGATTAATGGCATGCTGTATTTTTACATCTCAAAGGAGTTAATTAAGACACTAATTTTTGGTGCACAAAAAAATTGGGAAATTTAGAAGCACTATTATGATACTTCAGAGCAAATACACCTGCCTGGCTTCCAAATTTCTGAAGCTGGTTTAGGGGGTGTATATTATTTAGGGGAGTCAAATTACTGGCCCTCAAGTTACAGAAACCTAGGTAGCTGAAAACTCACTCAGAATCATCTCAAATTAACTCTCTTAGGTTAAGAAAGTGGAACAGGAGTCATCTTATTCCAATGAAAACAATAAGAATTTGGCAGATGAAGGTCAAAATCCTGTTCTCTGCTGACTACATATTTAAGTAATAAAAACAGACATAAATGACAGAACTATGGACTCAGCTGAGTGGTGAATTTGGTCAAACTGATAAGATGGAGGAGAAAATTTCCCATCTTCATCTCCAGTTTAACTCGGAGGCTACTGGGATCCAGATCATCCTTTTAAATCCCTAACACCAGTGAAGAATCTCCACCAGTCTTGGAGGTTGACTACCCGTGACCACCCCTTGGGTTCAGGAGTAGGGATTCTTTAACAGTTGTCTCAGTTCTGCTGTCTTGGTGTTACCTTGGGCAATGGGTTCCTGGCTTTTCAAACTGACACAGTTCTGCCACCGTACTGTAACAATCCAGAGTCTGCACTGTGGGAACAAAAGAGTCGAGAAAGGTTTAAAAGAGCTCTGGTAGCCAATGGGCTTAAGTTTATGCCTATAGAAAAATCAAAAGTAGTTATTGACTGCTTACTGTGTGCAGAGCACTGTACTAAACTCCTGGGAGTATACAGTAGAGTAAGTAGACAAATCCCTGCCCTCAAAGTGTTTACAATCTAGAGGGGGGAACAGACATTGAAATTAAATTCAGATAAAGGAGGCCATGACTAGAAATACATCTACACAAGTACTGTGGAGGTGGGGGGGTGAGTATTTAAGAATTTATTGGGCCTGGGTTCAAGAAAGGTAAGAGTTTCATCCACAAACTAAGCTGTGGCTCAAAACAGTCATTCCCCTTGAGTGTTGTTTGTCTGCATGCTCCTATGGAAGGTTGGAGTGAAATGTCACCCAACAAAAGGATTTTATGCTGAAAACCTCCTTCAACTACCAGGAACAAATATCAGTAAACAAAAGGTGGTACAGGTTTGGATGTTGAGATGCTGGAATCCACAAACGTGCACACTGTTTTATTTCTGGCCAAAATATGTATCTGCTGTCATGTAGACATATGAATAATGCCCAATAAATAGCCAACTGAGAGTTGGTTTTGGTCAAAATATAAAAGAGACCTTTTTCTTAGTATTAACAGTGGACCTGTAAATACTATAAATGTACTATAAACAGTATACCTGGGCTTGAAGACTGAATGATTCTTTTCAAAAGGAAAAATGGATGGGAAGACATAACTCAAAACCTTACCAAAACAGTGGAGGATTTGGCGAGAGTTTTTTTGCTTATCTAATATCAAAATAATGAAGACATGGATGAAAAAAATCAAATTTAGGTCCAGGCACAATCCCACAGTCACCATCACCACAGATGGTAGGCCACTAAATATTCTCACCTTTGCAGGCATCCTAAACTGATGGTTCTGATCAGGGAACTGAAGGCTTTGGGATTTCATGATTTAACAAAGTGCTTTGTCCCTGCTGGACTCAAAGCATCATCACCCTCATCAATGACCACAAACATCTATTGTGATTGGGTTAGAGTTAGATACAATCCCCTCCTTATGGCCATTTAAATTGTTTGGGCTAATACAAGTGCACACAAAGATCCAAAAAATCAGACCAGCTCACACACACAAAAATTTACCAGCCCAAACGTCTCCCTAGAAGTGCAAATGAAAGCGATAAAAATCCTTTTTTTTCCTTTTTAAGACCCTACAGATGTGTGTTTGTACAGCAATCGGTGGGAAAAGCAAATGAAAGGACATCCCTAAATTTTTATGTTGATCCTTGTGGGCAGGAAACATTTCTGCCAACTCTGTCATATTGTACTCTCCCAAGTGTTTAGTTCAGTGCTTGGCACACAGTACGCACTCAATAAATATGATTGATTAATCATGGTTTTTCTCCTTTGATGACAACTCTGAGTCACTGGATCTCCCAGATGACTTTGCTTCATGAATGAGGATTCCCCAAGTCAAATCTCCCCCAAACATCCAGCTATATCTGTTTTGACTCCCTTTGGTAAATAACCAAAGCCTTCACCAGGTGGATAAAAAAGTCCCATGTTCAAATTGCTGGAAAGGCATCACCAGGAAAATGACTGAATTTTCAAATAATGAATGGGATTTGTTAAGCTGACACTATGTGCAGAGCACTGTACTAAGCACCTTGGACACTACAATGCAGTAGAGCTGGAAGACCTAGACAGTGCCCAAAAGATTCCCAGAGACACATCGTTTTTTCAAAACCTTTTCATGATGAACGTGTCCCAGAAGAGGAAATGAAATCAATAAGTACAAAGAACTCCTGGGAGAAATCCAAACAAATCTGTATTTTGCATATTGATAAAGGCCATTTAACTTACTTGTAACTTTGGAAACCATGAAGGAGTTGGAAGACTTGTATTTACTGTAAAGCAAAGGAAAAATATGAATATATAACCACCTTCTAAAAATAGACCGAACTTGACCCAGCTTTCACTGTCTTAGTATTTGCTGAACAGAGACACATGTTTTCAAATGGAATCAAGTATCAGAGAAATGTAATATTTCCAAGAGCCTGAAATCTCATCAGCATTACGTTTGCCTTCTGCTCTCATCCCCACTGTTAATCCAGAAGCTTTTTGCTCACTTTATTTAATGAATCTTGCTTAATTTAGTAGCCTGACCAGGTGAAAAAGCATGGCCTCGTGGAAAGAGCTTGGAGCTAGAAGTCAGAGGACCTGAGTTCTAATCCCAGCTCTGCCACTTATCAGCTGTGTGAACATGGGCAAGTTACTTCGCTTGCAGCATGGCCTAGTGGATAGAGCGTGGGCCTGGGAATCAGAAGGTCATGGTTTCTAATCCCGGCTCCGCCACTTGCCTGAAAGTCATTTCACTTCTCTGTGCTTCAGTTACCTCATCTGTAAAATGGGGATTGAGACTGTGAATCCCACATGGGACAGGGACTGTGTCCAACCTGATTTCCTTGCATCTTCCCCAGCACTTAGTACAGTGCCTGGCACATAGTAAGCGCTTAACAAATACCATCATCATTATCATTATTATTATTACCCTGTGTCTCAGTTCCCTCAACTGTAAAATGAGAATTAAGCCTGTGAGCCCTATCTGGGACAGGGACAGTCTTCTCATCTGTAAAATGGAGAGTCATATCTGTTCACTCTCTGTTCAGTGTGAACACTGGTTGGAGCAGGGACCGTCTCCAACCTGAATACCTTGTTTCTATCCCAGTGTACAGAGCAACTGCTTAATAAATACCATAATAATTACAATTATCATCATTATTCCCAAGTGCTAAGTACAGTGCTCTGCACACAGTAAACACTCAATAAATACCACAAGTGGAATGGTAGCTCATGTGAATGTCAAATAAGCTCAACAAATCATAGAACTACAAAAATCTGGAGATAAGGCCTAAATCAGGAATTACCTTGAAGATTCAATTCCATTCCTTTCGGACTTCACAAAAAAGGGGACTCTGCCCCTTCGGGTGATATCTACCAGACCTCCTTTGTCGTCTATGACCCCGTAATGAATTGCTGCCCGGCAAATGCTGGATGACTGCAGAGAACAGAAGAGAGAGAAATTCAACAAGTCTTTCCTGAAAATCTTTTTCAGCCAAGAAAGCAACAGTTCCAAACGAATGTTAAAAGTTAGACCAAAAAGCCAATTTGATCAGAGTCTACTAGAAGGCTCAGTCATAGGATAATTGTCATCCCATTTCAAACAGTTAACATTAATCTAAATTATAGAATTGATTATCTTTATTCCTGAGGCTAACTTGATTCTCAAAAAGTCCCCATTAGTAACTTTCGAACTTCTATACTTATCCTGGCAAATATAGCTCCCCCTCAAAGAGTGCTTATAACTATTGAAAAGTCTGTTCTCCTTGATGGCCATTAAGTGAAAGCTTTTCAGGCCTGGTTTTGTCACTTAGTAGACAAGAGCTTACCTTTCCTCCATTTCAAGCCTTTATTAGGGAAGGACTCAAATTAAAAAACACTAAACTTTTCAGTTTCCACTAGTTCAACTTAAACCTCATTCAGAATGTTTGCATATGCTCAAAAACAAAAAACAAACAAAAAGACTTACACTTTCATAAAAAAGAGTTCCAAAGATCTTTGCCTTGTTGTTCAGGCAGCCTGCTGGACACTGGTACCTGATTAAGAAAAATATATGTATATTGGAAAGATTACAATCAATTCTTAACTCCATCGATTTGGTTTTTCAAACCTATTTTTTGACACAGATGTCTTTTCATATAATCTTTTCTTCAGAAAGAATCCATTCTTTAGCTCCTGTGGAGTAGATATTTTCTAAGTGAGGACTGCATTTTAAGTAAAACCTTAACCAGAGTTCTTGTTTGGATGGGTGGAGACAAGAGACTTGATTTTAATGGTCTAGGTTGACAGGAATGCAGTGAATGAGGGGAACAAAATTTCAGTGCCAAACGTTTAATAAATGGTGGTGACCAATTGGGAACTGTGGGTTATCATGGCCATCCATCATTTTTAGCATGAAGTAAATGGAGTTGCCCTCCCGCTAGACTTGGCATGTAATTTGTATTGAAAGCAATGAAAGACTTTTTCATAAGGATTATACAGCAACTTGATTCTAGTCAAAATGAACAGAATGTAGCTCATGGGTATTCCATATTAGCCAAGCCTATGGCACTGGTACTCCTACTGGCCTACAACAGCACAAGTGTGAACACAATGAAATGGTACCTGTTGCAAGTTGAACCTTTGCATTTGTCCCTCATTTTGGTTTCACACTTAATGACTTGTGCTAGGAGAAAAAAAAAGAAATGTAAATGTCAGAGGTAAAAAACAGACAGAATGAACTTGCAGAGCCAGGACCATCTGTAAAAAGACTGTTCAGCAATCCACCAAACATATTTACTGAGTGCTTATTCTGTGTACGGCACTGTACTGAACTCTTGGGATTGGACTAGAGTTAATGGACACCATCCCCACCCTCAAGGAATTTACAACTTAGAAGGGGAGACAGACACAAATACATATTACAGATAAGGAGAAGTACATAAAGGGCTAGGAAAAGTGAGTACCCAAGAGCTTAGGTGACACAGAAATTCTGAAGTGACTGCAAGGGGAAGCAGTGTGGGTTAGTGGATACAGCACGGGCATGGGAGTCAGGAGGACCTGGGTTCTAAAACCCCTCTGTCTCTTATCTGCTGTGTGACCTTGGGCAATTCACTTCACTATGCCTCAGTTACCTGACCTGTAAAATGGGGTATGAGAGTGTGAGTTCCATGTGGGACATGGACTGTGTGCAACCTGATTAGTTTGTGTCTACCCCAGTGCTTAGGACAGTGCGTGGCATAGAGTAAGCACTTAATAAATACCATAAAACGGGGGGAAAATAGGATGGGCAGATGAGTTGAGGTCATTGGCAAGGCTTCAGGGAGGGTTAAACTTAGGGGGAGAAGGGTAGGGTAGGTAAGCCAGATTCCTTGTATCACCACTGGTTTGCTCTTCAGTGTTGCCTCTGCTCCTGCTCCCTTCTGGCTAAGCTCATCTTCACAAGGAGAGGCTTCTCATGGAACACACTCCTGCTTGTTGGCAAGAGAAATACCCACAGAGATTCTTCTCCTCTTGACTGGCGGTCTCCAAAAGAGTCCCTAGCTGCTGCTTACACTTGCCCGCCACTAGTCTGACGTAGAGGAAGTGGTTCCATATTTCTCCATTATTTTTTTGGTCCTCGGGTCCCACACACTCTTAGGCCACTAGGGTCCAGTCTTGGAGTTGTATGATTTCCTTGTATTCACCTGACTGTTTAGTACAGTGCCTGGCACATAGTAAGTGATTAACAAATACCACATTTATTATTACGAGGCTAGGGGGGCGGTAAATGCTGGAAGAAACTGACTCATGTCTTTTGTCTTGGTGGATATAATCATAATAGTGGTATTTGTTAAGCACTTACTATGTGCCAGGCACTGTACTAAGCACTGGGGTGGATACAAACACGTCAGGCTGGTCACAGTCCCTCTCCCAACATGGGGCTCACAGTCTCGATCTCCATTTTACAGATGACTTAACTGAGGTTCAGAGAGGTGAAGGGACTTGCCCAAGGCCACACATCAGACAAGTGGTGGAGCTGGGATTAGAACCTTTGACCTTCTGACTCCCAGGTCTGTGCTCTATCCACTATGCCATGAAAGGAACCACCAATCCACGGGACAAATATTTCTGTACCAGTCCTCTTAGTTAAGAAGCAACTTGTTTCATTAGCTTTTCTCCCTTTGAGAGCAGGAGTTGTGATCTCCGCCCCAAAGAGGGGTTTGTCAGATAAAGCAAGAGACCTTTAATATAGGCCACTACCAATCTGGCAGGTGAAATTTAGAAGAATTATTCCCTCTCGTCAACATCGGGCAGAAGGTTAGCCTTCACCCTGGAAAGCACTGAAATCTTCTGTGGGCGGCCAACAATCTTGCCATCTTTCCTTAGAACGGGGCCTCAGTTTCAACTCTGTCCTCACATGGGGGAAAAAAAGGAATCGCCAAATAAAATACCTGACTGAAATAAAATGCCACCCAAGTGTAATTCGGGCCCGGCAGCTCTTAGAATGCTTATTTTAAAAATTACTTACAGGGACAGAAAGAAAAAATCCTTTTTAAAAAAGAACGTCTAGGGTCTGGGAAGCTTTGAAAGCAACATCTCACCCTGCTGCCCAGTGTTTGCCTACTGGAGACCTCTCAGTCCACCCACTCCACTCATATTTCCACCCAAAATAAGATGCCCTCCTACAGAACTGGTTCAAAGCGGGCAAGAGTTGAAGGACAAAGATGCTCTCTTACCCATGTAATTGTCCACAGTGGTTTTCCTGGGCTTCGTGGGTTTGGTTACCTTCTCTTGGATCCACACATGTTTTTCCTCGGGAATCTGAGCCACCTCGACTTCATTCGTCTCGTCTGTTTCAGGGTTTTGACCATAGGTCTCATCTTATTCGTGGAGAGAAAAACAACATATTGGTATTAACTGTAAACTCAACTGTGCTTTAGAAGGGCATGGCTTTTTTTGTTGGCTTGAGGTTTTGTTTTACAAAGATTCATTTCTGAAGATTTGGAAGCTCAACAAATGCAAGTCAAATGCAGAATCAACCGTGCCCAGGTGGAATTATACCAGGCAAGGTGGTTTGCTAGTGTTCACAGTATTTGCTTTGTACCTAAGGAAAAGGATTGGCCAGAGGTTAGGGCCCCTAGCTGAAGGTCAGAACGCCAAGGTTCTGGTCCAGCTCTCCTGTGTACATTGGGATACCATGGCTGAACAACGTCATGGAAATGTTCAGGGAAATAATCTGCGCCACTGACCACTGGGAGCTACTCACGTGAAAGGGAGGATACCTGACCCAATAAAGCAGCACCAAAGAGTTTCTAAAGATACTGACTTCTCCATTAAAGCCCAGACCAAGTCTTCGTTAAAAGCAGGAAAGATTCTGCCTCACTCTCCCAGGGACTATTCAAATATAATGATCATTTACAATTCAATCAGTGGTATTTACTTAGCGCTTACTGTTTGCAGGACACTATCCTAAGTGCTTTCACAGGACAGGCCTTATTCCACAAAGGGAAGACCAGGTAGTGTAGAACTAGGCAGACTGACTTGATACAAATTAAGATCAGAACACTATCAGGAAAATATTAGGCAGGGCACTTTGATGATTAGGCAAAAGGGGCAGCTCTCCTGGGTCATCAACCTCAGGAAGTCTTGCAACCACTTGGGTTGGGGATGGGGGGTTGGGGGGGGCTACAGCCATTTGCCCAGCAGCCTTTATCCCTGGCCCTCAACCAAAGGGAAAATAGCTCCAATATTATTGAGGAATGGTGAGTGGGCAAAGGTGGAGGGCACACACTGCCCAGGGAGGGCAGAGGGAACAAGCTTTCACCCAGAAGCCCCTAAGAGTTGAACTGCTTCAACCCCCCAGAGCTTGAATTTGCCTCATGAGGACAATGGTGTTGGTTTTTAAGATTAATTAAGGAAGGGCAATCTGAAAATCCCCTTCAACCCACTCAATAGCACACCTTGAATATCTGGAAGAACTCTCATAATAATTCAAAAGGAAACTACACCATATACAGCTAGAAGGCTATAAAGGACGAGTTAAATTCCAACATTCCATTATTAGTGCTAATTATTACTTAAAAAGTGTTGTCTAAATTGGGTGTCACTTGTTAGCTACTTCTTTTACTTAGAATATGGTGGATTAACCTTGCTTCCCACTCTAAATCAAAGTTCTCTATTTAAAAAGATTTCTTCTCATCTCCAAATACTTGTCACATTTTCTACTTGTCTTCCATAGGCAAATTTTTGCCGTCTGGTGAAGTTCCTCCACTGAGTCAAAGAAGCTCTGGGAAACACAGAGTTCATTGCTTTGTACACTATGCAAAATTCTTCTTTATTCTCCCTATGTCTCAAATTCTCAGGAAAGGATTCTGGGAGAGAAGTTACTACCTTCCATTGTTCCTCAGAACCCTGACTGCTTACCTTCTCTGAATAAAACCACTTCCCCCCTTCAAAGCCCTACTGAAAGTTCACCTCCTCCAAGAGGCCTTTCCAGCCTGAGTTCCTCTTTTCCTCCTCCCTTCCCCATTGCCTCAACTCCCTTTGTCTGTTCTATCCCCATCCCTGCCCCTCACCACTTGTGTATATATAATAATATATTATATATATATATAGGACAGATTATTCTATTTTATTAATGATGATGATTAATGATTCTATTAATGAAATAGAATTATATAATTCTATTTCTTTCTATTGATGCCTCTCTACTTATTTTGTTTTGTTGTCTGATTCTCCCCTTCTAGACTGCGAGCCCATTGTTGGGTAGGGATTGTCTATTTGTTGCCAAATTGTGCTTTCCAAGCACTTAATACAGTGCTCTGCACACAGTAAGCACTCAATCAATACAATTGAATGAATGAATAAAACCATGGAAATATAGAGAGGGACTAATCAAAAACATCTATTGAATATAATAAGCATTGGGTGGATGTTAGTACAGACCCAATCTCCGACCCACGAGGACTTCGGAAAGTAGAAATCGGATGAGAAAGTTTGCTCAATATCTGGATTTTGACTGTCTCTGATGTGTGAATGGTTCTTTCTTTCATTTTCTAAATCAATTCCACTGATCAATAGGTTCTGTATATGCAGTTTCACTATCCTGTTGGATACAGAACTATCTTTAGATTCACCTCTGATGAAGGTCTCTGTACCAATGTAGAAAATTAGCCTCCTTAAGGAAACAAACCAAAAACGTTGGTCATCTTGAATCACACAGGGTGTATGGTCAAGGAGGTTGCATGGGATCATCTCGCAACCAAAACGTAGCATCCAGACTTGCCAATCAGTGGACCCAAAGTCCCTTCTAATTATTGCCGTATTTGCTAAATGCTTATTAAGAGCCAAGCACTCAACACTGGGGTAGATTCAGGATAATCAGATTGGAGGCAGTCCCTACCCACTTGTGGCTCACAGTGTAAGGGGGAAGGAAAACAGGTATTTAATTGCCATTTTATAAATGAGGAAACTGAGGCCAAGAGAAGTTGACTTGCTCAAAGTCACACAGAAAGAAAATGGAGGAGTTGGGATGAAAACTTAAGTTTCCTGACTCCCAGGCCTGTGCTCTTCTGATTATGTCAAGCTGCTTCTCAATTCATTTTTAATTTTTAAGCATTTAAAGATTAAATTTCCCTACCATGAATCAATGATGGACTTTAATGTAAAGAGAGGCAATGTGGTTGAGTGGGCATGGCCATCTCCAAAGGGGTCTAGGAGAACTTGTGTGTCTGAGTCAACTGAGACTTTTCAGAAATGTCCCAGAGCAGCTCATATAGGAGAGGTGCACATCTGCCCTGAGTGCTAGGCCACGGTGCTACATACATGGCTGTGGGCTTGGGCAGTTGCAGGGATAGAAGGAGGGGGCCAGAGAATCACAAAATGTGCTTCATGTAACCTCACACCCCTCCACTTACTTGCTCTAGGTATCTGCAGGCTACATGCACCTAGAGCTTATGGAAAGGGTGTGCTCCCATTTTAGCAGATGCAAAAATCATGCTGACAAAATCAAAGAGGGAGGCAGAGTGGATTCTTAATAATGATGATAATAATAGTAATAATGCCATCTGTTAAGCACTTATTATGTACCAGGCACTGTACTAAATTAGAAAGCACAGGTCTGGGAGTCAGGAGACCTGGGTTCAAATCCCAGATCCATCATGGGCTTGTTTTGTGAAGTTGGGCAATCAATCAGTGGTACTTATTGAGTGCTGACCATGTACTAAGCATTTGGGAAAGTACACTACAACAGGATTGGAAGACATTCCCTGCCCACAAGAAAATTAGAGTCTAGAGTAAGCTTACAGTCTAGGCACATCACCTAACCTCTCCAGGACCTAGTTTCTTCATTTGCAAAATTGGGATAAGATCGACTGTGAACCTTGTACGGGACAGGGACTGAGTTCAATTTCATACCTTTGAATCTATTCTGGTGCCCTTTAGCAAATAGTAAATGCTTAATAACTATATTAAAGTGTCTAGGAAGTATTAACTCAGTGGATAGTGCACTGTCCTGAGATACAGGATGGGCTTCGTTCTCTTTCCTGCTTCTATCCCATGATTTTGAGACCAGTGGGGATAATTGACCTCCAATTTCTTCAGATTTGATGCCTGCCCCTTAGTCACTTAACTGGAATGTGCCAAAGATGTTTGAGAAAAAACTGGTAAGGTACTTTAAGAGTCTCTAAATTAAAAAGGTTCCACCGAACACAAATAACATTTCTGTTTCCAGCCATTCCCCTAAATGAGGCCAATACGGAGAACCAGTTGATCTTCTCTCGATGAAAGACATCCCTGTCTGCCTCTACTCTTCCCTCCAGAGCAGAGTGCTGAGCAATGGGGAGAGAAGATTCTGTACCTCGATAACACAGGTTGTTCTTGCAGCTGCCTCCGTAGCTGGGTGGGCAGGCTGAGCAAGGACGGCCGTTTTTGTAAGGAGCTTCTCCAATCCAGTTCCCCCTAAAGACAGGCAGAGGGACAGCATGAGATGTACTTGTCTGCTGGATCGATACACAGTACAGCATACACAAGCACACACTTGCCTACCGTACTCTTGGAGGCTCTGTACCTGGTTCCTGTCTTTGCGGTCTCAAAACAGTGGCACCAAAGTGGTCAGTGGGAAAATGAATGTTCCTACTGTACTTGCAAGCTGGCAGATTGCAGCAAAGATGGAAAAAGGCTGCTCTTTCCATGAACTTATAGTCTGTAGCTTTCTAGCGACAAGTAAGTAAACTGACAACGCACAGTAGGCCCCCTTTTCACTTCACAACTGTTTAGACACGAGCTAGTATTTGCATTTGGCTCTTTCAGATGGCCCTTGCAATACCGCTGCAGCCACAAGTCGACCAGTGTTCCTTGAATCGTGTGGCGGCTGATCTGAAATGCGGAGCTTGTCCATCTAAAAATGGGCAGCACTCTCCACCCCAGAGAGCCATTTCTGAGGCAAAAGACTGACTCTCAACCCTAACGCTCATCCTGCAAACCCTTGCTTGGAAGAGGCGGAGTTGAAACTGTCAGGACAATATAACAGTCTCAAAAATATGAGGTGGAAGTGTGCAATTGTCAAAATTGCGCCACATATAAAATGAGTTCTGCTTCCTCATAAAAAGACTCAGACTTTTCAGAACATAATATGAAATGATGATTCATTCAATAGTATTTATTGAGCGCTTACTATGTGCAGAGCACTGTACTGAGAGCTTGGAAAGTACAATTCGGCAACAGAGAGAGACAATCCCTGCCCAATAACGGGCTCACAGTCTAAACCGGGGAGACAGACAGCAAAGCAAAACAGAACAAAACAAAACAAAAAACACACAGTCTGGCGCAGACATCATCAAGATAAATAGAATCATAGATATATACACATATATAAAATAGAGTAATATGTACAAATATATACACACAAAATAGAGTAATAAATAGTATATACAAATATGCACAGTGCTGAAGGGAAGGGAAGGGGGAAGAGCAGAGGGCGGGAGGGGGGGAAATGGGGAGGGGAGGAGGAGCAGAGGGCAAAGGGGGAGGCCTCAGTCTAACTGCCACTGTAAATACCTTCTTATCACTTGGCTGCCCCTTTACAGTAAAATTGAAATTTTCTTCTTCATAGAATATAATGTAGCCATTAGAATGGGAAGCAGCGAGGTTTAGTGGAAGGAGTACAGACCTGGAAGTCAGAGAATCTGGATTCTAATACTGCCTCTGCCGCTTGTCTGCTGTGTGACCCTGGGCAAGACACCTAAATTTTCTGTGCCTCAGTTACCACATCTATTAAATGGCAATTTAATCCTCTTTCCTCTGAATTAGACTGAGAGCCCTATGTGGGACAAGGGCTGTGTCCAACCTGATAATCTGAGAAGCAGCATAATGTAGTAGTTAGAGCATGGGCCTGGGAGTCAGAAGGTCATGGGTTCTAATCCTGGCTCTGCCACTTATTTGCTGTGTGACCTTGGGCAAGTCACTTCACTTCTCCATCTTCCAGCTGGGATTGAGACTGTGAAGCCCATGTGGTACAGGGACTCTGCCCAACCCGATTTGCCTGTATCCACTCCAGCGCTTAGTACAATGTGAAGCACAAAGTAAGCCCTTAATACCATTATTATCATTATTATTATTTTTATCTTGTATATGCCTCACTTAGTACAGTGCCTGGCACATAATAAACCCTTAACAAGTACCATTAAAACAAGACAAATGAGCATACTTACTAATGTAAAGAAAAAAAAAAATCAGAATGAACGTCAAACCCAAAGACTCGTCTGGGTACATTTGTGTGTTCAGATTGACAATTTACAGTGCTAACCCAAAGAGTTTAGCTCCTCTCTCACTCCACCTGATTCAGCCTGGCAACTGGGTCACAATAACCAGGGAGGAAAGCCTTCTTTGTGGTATCCAACACATTTGGGGCAGAATTTGATTAGGACTCCAAGCCATCTCCTTTCACATTAAATAGATTGGGTCTCCTCTTTCAAGTAATGTTCTGCAGTTATTTCTGATGATTTGAGAATGGGTGAAGGTAGTTTGTGTGAGGAAAGGAGATGTGGAATAGACCCTCCAATCCTGCAACCACAGAAATAAAAAACAAACCCAAAAACTAGGGTAGCCTCAATCCCACCAAGGCTTCTAACTTGGAGCCCTTTTAGGAGATAGCTAAGCTTCATGAAAAATGACCTAAGCCAATCTGCCTTTAGCTGAGCAAGCTGCTGAAATGTTACCACAGACATGCCTGGTATTCTTTCCAGAGCCTTACTTTTCCGCTCAACCCCAAATGGGCCAAGTCTGCTAAAAACCATGTGGACATCTTAGTTTCAGCCAGTCCTTTGAAAACAATGTCATGTGTAAACAGGGCCTGTGTTCCTTACTTGATTTCAATCTCCAGATATTTCTTTGGACTAAACTAACTAGATTGTGATCTTAATGTGAGAAAGAGAAAGAGAAAAAGATGAGAGATTGGGAGAGGGAAAGAGATGGAAAATGAAGAGAGAGGGAAAGGAGGGTGGAGAAAGGAGAGAGGGTGGGGAAAAGGGGGGGGGGAGGAGGGCAGAAAGAAAAGAGGGAGTAGGAGAGAAAGCGAGAGAGAGAGAGAGAGAGAGAGAGAGAGAGAGCACACAAATATAAGCATAATCATCTCTCTTACTTTGGAGAATAATTGCAGACGAGGTAGACAGCATTCTCCCACACTTCTCCCCACACATTCATCCTCCTGCAGGTGTTCACGGCACAGCCAACCTTGTTGGTAGTGGCCCAAACTATCTGGAAAGACAAGGCATGCGTGTTAAAGCAAAGTCAAACAAATCAGCCTTGGGTCCATCCCCTTTGGCCTCTTTTCAGATTCAATGCCTTTCCACGCTTCTCTGAGATACCTCTGCTATCCATAAATCAGGTTAACACTTGCATTTTTCTTAAATGTCAACTAAGGGGCTGATATCAAGATCTCACTTTTAAAAGTAAGTGCTTTTCCAACTCCTCCACCGCTTTTCAGTCTTCAAACTCCTTGAAGAGAGGATACCACTACCCTTGATTTCTCCCAACAGCCCCTATACATTGAAAAGGGGCTTTTTCCAATGCTTCTGGGCATCTGCCTCTCTCCTTACCTGGGTATAATGAGTGCACATGGGCCCAGAGCATCTCTCTGGACACCAGGGATTACACTCATGGGGGTATGGGTAGGTATAATCTTTAACTTCATCGTACCAAGACTGGACATGGAAGGCAGGAGAACGGTACCTGCAAGAAAAGAATCATTTTATAACTGGGGCCAATCATTGTGAACCACAAAATCCCATTATACTGCAATGCCCTCATGGAGATCGACTACTTCCAGTATTCTGGGTTCTTTGGATCCTCCCAAGCACTCAGTACAGTGCTCTGCACATAGTAAGTGCTCAATAAATGCCGATTGATTGATTGATTTGGAGAAAAGGCTTACGTGAAAGTAGGGCATAGTTAAAACGAGAGGTTGCAACTTTCAACCATTCTGCACTTGGCATTCTACTCAGATAACTATAGGCGACAACCCTTGAACCTCCAAAACCCCACTTTTATCACCCAAGTGATTATGATCAAAAATAAACTGATGTGTGAGATAGATTGATTATTTTTTTTCTCTTGAGAAAGTTCATATCTGGTATGGGGTAGCGTGAGAAACGAAGCCTCAGAAGGAAGCCAGCCTAGCAGTATCTGACAGTTCTGAAGGATGTTTTGGAGTTGTGCCATTTGAAGCCTAGTTCTTAAGGAACGATTAATGATACCCAGACCAGCAAGGAGTGCAACGGGTATCAGGTAAAAGCACCAGCAGATTGATTCTCACCAGGAGCTGGCAAGACCATTTGTTTTGCGGTGAAAAACAGTCATTTCTTCCCGGCCTGCTGGATCGGGGCTTAAAATTTACCAGGAAAGAAAATAAACTTTTTGCTAACCCAGGATTGTGCTGTAACCCGCAAGTGTAAACAGAGTGGTTTCAATACAGAAAAATTAGGAAGAGAAATGACCATTAAAGAGCAATGTGGTGAACAAGGCGGTTAGAGGCCTTGTAACAATTACTGTCTGGACGCAAGAGCAGTACGGTGGTGGTCAGTGACAATTTTAGAGAAACTTCTCTTCGGACAGTCAGCTCAGCTGGAAGGCAGTGCTGTCTTCAGAGGTGCTTTCGAGATCTTATCTTTCTTAAAATGGCTCCCTTACCTCCTGATAGTCAATCACTTGATCGGTCCCCTAACAGAATGTTGCAATCCCAGAATTAGATAGTAAGCTTATTGTAGACAGGAAATGTGTCCATCAACTCTGTTGTATTCTCCCAAGCACTTAGTACGGTGTTCTGCACATAGTAAGTGCTCAATAAATAGTAATAGATTGACTGGCATGCAGTCGGATATGTCATTAAAATGTATTTTTCACATATCAATACACCTAACCCAAAAATGTTCAATTCCCAACTTCAAAAACACTGGAAGATAACATTTGAACTTTGAATAAAAGCAAATTTAAGATTATAAAGAAGAGATGACCAGTAGTTCTGGAGAGTAGGGATCCTGTCTACCAACTCCATTGTACTCTCCCAAGTGCTTACTGCAATGCTCTGCACACAGTAAGCACTCAATACTTATTGTTGATTGATGGGTGCATTTCAAAACCCAGCTGTATAAAAAGACTGAGATCTCTTGGTATATATGAAATAAGAAAACAACATCTGAAAACTCCACAACTGTAATGAGAGATCGCAGGGGCCAGGCCAAAGAGGCTTCTGGGTTCTTACCTGCCCCAGTGAACTGCTAGATTCTGTCCAATGGACATCAGTAGAGTAGTGGGTCCGTGTTCCCAGATGCATTCATGGGCCCAGGCTTCTGCCGACTTCTCCAACTCATCATCCCAGGTCTGTGGAAGAGTGAAATGTAGGCAAAGTGGAGCAATTTAGAAACCAAGAGTCAGTGAGTAGAGTATGGTCTCTGGGTGGTCCTATTGACAAGAACTAAAGCAGAGCGGCATCATGGTATTGGCGGGAACTACCCCTTGGCTTTCTGAATGAGCAGACTAGATATGAAAAAAAGACAGAAATAGGAATGGCACAGGACCACTTTCTACCCAAGACTATCAGAAGTATAAACTCAAGCAGGACAGACCTAAGCAAGGTCACTGTCCTTATAATGTGTGAGGCTGAGGAGCTCAAACTAAGATGCTACCAACTGTGTTCATTTGTGTGATTTAGATAATAAGTTCCTTGAATAGAGGGGACCTGGCTTTTACCTTTAATGTAAACTCCTAAATTCACAGTGCAATAATCTGAACACAGAAGGTATTCACTAAATGCTACTGAGTGAATTAATGAAGTAGAGAAGCTATGTAGCCTAGTGGAAAGATCCTGGACTGGTAGTCAAAAGGACCTGAGTTCTAATCCTAGCTCTGCCACTTGCCTGCTGGATACCTTTGGGCAAATCACCTAACCTCTCTGTGCCTCAGTTTCCTCATTGGAAAAATGGGCATTGAATACCTGTCATCCTTCTCTCTGTGAGACCCTTCTGGGACAGGGACTGCGTGCAATCTGATTATCTTGTATCTAACCCAGCACTTCATACAGTGTGCAAATTAAGAGATTAACAAATACCACTATTATTATTACTACGACTACTATTACTCTTCGTGGATGAATGAATGAGTGAAATCTGGGCTCCTCCTTTAGAGGACAAACTCCTCCAAGGCCAAAACTATTTCTTCTGCTTCCTTGATAACACCCCCACCCCCCCAAAGTCTTTTGTATCTAGTGGGTGTGAAATGTTGTTTCCCAACTGACTGGCTGTTGAAATTTTAAAAGCCTTTATAAGTACTGATGACAGGATTCACTTCCTGAAGACTTTGCTATGGTGAGGTATTAATGTTAGACCTGTCTTAAACCTCTGTCGGTAGGTAATCCATGGCCAGCAAAGGTGGATTACATCTCTCCCTAATAATAATGTTGGTATTTGTTAAGCACTTACTATGTGCAGAGCACTGTTCTAAGCGCTGGGGTAGATCTAGGGTAATCAGGTTGTCCCACGTGAGGCTCACAGTTAATCCCCATTTTACAGATGAGGTAACTGAGGGACAGAGAAGTGCAGTGACTCGCCCACAGTCACACAGCTGACAAATGGCAGAGCCGGGAGTTGAACCCATGACCTCTGACTCCGAAGCCCAGGCTCTTTCCACTGAGCCACGCTCCCTACTCAGCATATTCACCCACTGCAACCCCAGTGGGTGAAAGCCCAGGGAGAAATATCTGGAGGCGGTTAGCGGTGTCAGCTGGGGTGAACTGAAGCACAGAGAGGCTATCCAACCCTCCTGGAGGCTGTAGATGCCTGCTTATTGAGGCCAATCCTGGCAATGCAATCCATTGCAATGCCTGTCAATGACACGCATTAAAAACATTTGGCCAACGGGTGAAAATCCGCCCCCTAATCCCATGCCACGAAACCTTCTCTGACCCCTCCGCCCAAGGGATTGGCAACCCATCTGAAGATGGAAATCCATTTCCAACAGGCAATTTGAGTCCATCTTCCAGTTCCCAGAGGCAGGGTGAAGTCTAAGCTCCTTCGCAGCTGGCTGAACCAACCTTCAGGGTCACTGGCTTCTTAGAAATCATTGTTTATTTTGTATTCCAGTTCATTATCAACATGGAGAGCGCTTTGTTTTGGCTGAAGGCCACTGCCCGTACTACTGTTCTTTCAAAAAGAAATAAATAAATAGAAATCCTTCTTAAGGAGAGAAGGCCCACCAGCCCTGCAGGGTTTTGTTAAGGTAATAGAATTTTTGGCCAGCTTCTCCCCAAAGAATGTACACAAAAGTGCACATCTGGTACATGCAAAACCTTGTCAAAATGGAACCTGGGAAATCAGTTTCCATTAAAACAGAGGCACTCTGCTACGAATCTTAGATTCCTCTTTCCTTACATAGGCAAGTCAGAGAATACGTTGATCTTAGTACGGGCTTCGGATGTACTTTCCGCTCATCTCTGTTGGCTCTCCCTTCTTTCCTCACCTTCTGACTAAATTGGAGTCATCTTTTCCCCCCGTCTGCTCCACCCCTCCAACTGAAACTAGGGCCCAGGCCGATCAGTCATTGAAGTCCATCAGATATAAACTCTGACATTCCCCCAGCCAGCCGTGTGGGCAGTAGGTCAGAAAGACGTTTGAACTACTCTGTCACAAATTAGCATTGGTCCTTTTCTTTTTATGGAATGAAGGGATTTCTGCCCAAAGAATGTTGACCCCATTCCCCATCACTATTTCCTCTGGGCTCCTCACCCTTAAGGTGGCCTACTATATTCAGCTTTTCTAGCCAAGTGAGGGCACAGTTAAAACAAAGGATTCAAGGTGAACTCACGTGTTGAAACATCCTCTAGATAATGTTAACTAAATAGGAATACATGAAAGACTGATTATGGTTTTTCCAAGTGTCACCATTCTATACCCAACTCCTTTCTTCACAGCATATAGGGTTCTTTCATTTGTGCTAAATCTCCCATTAAACCACTAGAAAAGCACATTAAGCAAAGACAAACATGACCATGCTTGACAAGTAAACAGAATCCAGCCAGTGAATACTCTGCAACTGCAACAGAGTTAAACTCCCCTGCCAATGAAAATACATTTGGCTGCCTTGCAGAATCTTGCATTCACTTTTTTTTTTTTTAAGATCCATCCTCCCCAGTATGCCACGGACAGCTGAATGTTTCCATTTGCTAGTTGTTTTTAAGCCCCCAGATGAAATAATATGGATTTGAAATAGCAATTCTAAGAGACAATTATTCTTTCTTGCTGACAAAGTCAGAATGTTTAATAGCTAAGAAGTTGGCACCAGAAGGTGAACAGTCAGTGCAATAACAGAACTGTCTTTACTTTTCTGCTTTTCTTTATTTTTCCTTCTCCCTCTTGATTTCATGAAAATTGATTTCCTGCAGACTTTTATAGTGAGACCTAACATATGCCCAAAGAACTCTGGGTTCCAAAAAAAAAATAAAATTGTAATTCTGAAAAGGATTTCCAGAGTCGTCCTGTCCCAAACATCCACTTCTGGAGAGAATTGTTCGGAAACTCCCTTGGACCTAAGCGAGCCTAGTTTTTTTCCTTTAACAAGCTCCTTGGAAGGAGCCTATCTTATGCCTTCTGAAAATACTAATTGCTTTTACCCACCTGCCATTTCCCTTTGGATCATCAGTGTGTCTATGCTATTTAGTCATAACAGAATCATCGTTATCCACAGCACTACTTGAGCACCCACAGTGGGCAGAGCACAGACCTTTGGGAAATATAAAATACAGAAGAGGAAGACAGTGTTCCTGCCTTTGAAGAACTTATAAACTAATAAGAGAAAGAAATAGGCACAAGTTGCCAAACATAGAAAAGGTTAAAAAAAAAAGATCATGGATGCAAAGAATAATCAAAAAAGAAAGAAATTTGAATAACAAAAGAAATAGACATGTGCTAAGATGGCTGATAGGATGATGTGAAAATAAAAGCGGGGAGGACACACATGGCAAAAAGCAGGGGTGGGGGTTGGTTAGCACAAGCTTTCAAATGAGAGAAAGATATTCTGTCTTTACTCCAGTCACTTCATGACCAGGTTGACAAGGGCATAGTTGGCTCAAATGCCTCTGGTATCACCATCCACTATTTTTCAATTTTATCCCAGTATGGATCATTTATTGATAATCACGTGACTTTTCGAAAAGCACAACCCAAGCAAGGAGGCTATCCACCCTGCCAATAGTATAGGAACAATTTTAATGTTTTTAAAGGTGGAGGTGGAAAATACTTTCACAACTACGGAGCTCCATTGGGGTCCAATTCCAAGCCTGGGGAATTTTCTCAAGGAAAGAAAATATGCTTATTCTACAGATCTCTGGAAGAAGAAAGTGACTATTCTTAAAGGAAACATTGGCCTTGCTTCACCTCGTAAAATGGAAGTAACCTTTCACTACCTTAAGTTTGAAGAGACTTACAAGGTTGAAAGAATGTGATAACATACCATCCAGAGCACAAGGCATTCTCAGGCCAAAGTGGTAAGAGAGCTATCATGAATAGTCTTCTCCCTGGGCTGGTTCAGGACTGGTTCAGTGGTAATGGGGCCTTACATAATATTACTGTCATAATATTCATGGAAAATTTAGATTGACTGCTAGGAAACAATTTTATAAAGCTTAGAGCAGTTAAATGGTGGGAAAATCTGCCAAGGGAGATGGTGTAATGGTCATTACACTATTGAAAGGACTAGGCTAGACACTTGCCTATTAGAAATGATTTAGAAATGCCAGGGGCAGAGAGATGGAGCAGATAATCCAAAAGACATGGATTCTTCCACTAGCATGAAAGCCCATTATGGGCCGGGAACACGTCACTTCTTTTTCCTGTACTTCTCAAGTGCCTAGGACAGCGCACTGCACACAGTGGGAGTTCAAAAACTCCTACTACCATTATTATTTCCAATCCATATTAGCTTGTGATCTAATCTTCTATTTACTGTGGAATGAAACGACTCCAGGAAATCAGACATTTTCCCCAGGAAAAAATAAGATAGTGGGTTAGAATATAGTCCCCTTACTAGACAGGGGCCTGGACTCTAACCCAGTCTTCCTAAGAGAAAGTGAATTAACCCAGACCTTGTCCTCTGAACACTTGCTTCCAGAGACAGACTTACCATGTATTCCATATTTGAGGCCGGCGGGTAGACCTGGCCTCTCAGCTTGTTGTGGAGCATCAGTATCTCTTCTTTGTCTGACCGGGAGATTGCTCTCCTGACTCTGGAATGAGGCTGATCATTCTGATATTTGCTCAGAAGCTTCTCCAGATGAGTGGCATTGGGTAAGAAAAACCCCTGGGTTTCACTTAGGAGAAGCACTAATCCCAAAGGAAGGATCCAAGACATGGCAGCACTCATGGTTTCTCTCTACTTGATGAGAATCTGGACAGAGAGGCAGCACTTAGTATTTTCCTCGAAGGCAGCTGCAGGGCTCTTAACAGATCTGGAATTAAGTAGAAGGGAAACAAACAGTAACTCAACCTTAGCATTAAACCAGATATGGTATTCGCCCATGCAGTGAAGAGTTCCCAGAGAGGTAAGAGATTCCAATCAGGAAATACAGTGTAACAATCCAACCCAACTTCCCCTATAATCCCAAATTCTTATCCCTGCTAGGTACTATTGAATTCCAGAATTCTCCTATCAGATAAGTGTGATAACACCTGATACTTACATATACCAATCATGTATTTACCTCCAAGAGGCCTGCATTGAAAAATCCAGCTTATACCACTCCCAGGAGGCAAATGACTTTCAAGCAGGTGGTCTATGTTCTGTATCTCCCTGCCCACCTTTGGGACCCTTAATAAATGTTAAGAATAAATGTTGGAAAAGCAACATGGCTTAGTGGATAGAGCATAGGCCTGGGGGTTAGAAGGTCATGGGTTCTAATTCCAGCTCTACCACATGACTGCTTTGTGACCTTGGGCAAGTCATTTCACTTCCCTGGGCCTCAATTATCTCACCTGTAAAATGGGGATTAAGACTGTAAACCCTATCTGGGACAGTGACTGTGTCCAACCTAACTTGTATCCAGTGCTTAGAACAGGGCTTAGCAGACAAGTGCTATAATTATTATTATGTTAAATAACCACAATACTGAAATGGCCCATTTGAATTTGCATCTACAGCTAACAGCAAAGAACTTAGCTAGGAGTAATTGGGTTTGGCCAAGAGTTCAGTCCAATGATGCTCATATTTGATTTAAAAGAACAAATAATGATACAAAATCCGAAACAATGAAGTCCAACACCAAGACTTCGAGATTTGTGAGGAAAATAGCATTCTAACACACTGGAATATGTTTTCTCTTCTGGATTTAGGTGGCCACTAGCTATGCCCTTGTCTTCTGTACTCCCCACCAATTCTCCCCTCCTGTCATGTTATGCCTGGTTGGAGTGGAGAATACCAGAACAGTCACCCAATGGGCTACTGTGGCAGATAAAGTATTTACTAATTTCAAATGACTGTAGATTTTTTCTCTAGAGAAAATATCCCCAATATAACCATCCCAGTTTTGTCTTCCCATCCCTTGGCTACATCTCGGACCCTTTCAGAACTAAACATCCTTACAATGGTCCATTTCTGGGGCAACTTTCCATTTCATCTTGCTGGGGAGAGGATCAAGTTCATTTTTATTCCTAAGCAGACACTGCGCATACATACACCATGATTACAGCTATATGGCTGACTTTTCACTTGCAGAGGTGAAAAGGGTACAGAGATTTTAGTGATGGTGGTAGTGTGGGGAGAGGAGGCTGGAAAGGGACAGGCTTCAAAAAAAAAAAAAACCAACAAAAAAAACTTCCAGTCTGGAAAGTTACCCATTAGCCCTTTCAATCCTGAATGGAAAATATCTGCTCTTGTCAGAAACCTGGGATTTGCAAAGCTCTAGGGGCCATCACCTCAAGCACCTTCATCGAGTTCACACCCTTGGCAACAGCTACCTAGAAGTAAATAAAGGCTTCCAAGAGGAAATATGTGTAGATTCCCTCATTTAACATTGGGGAGTTTTTTTCCACAAGTATAACCTTTAGAATTGACATTTCTGAGAACAACGTGAAAGCCTGATCCTTCTCAAGACATTCGGGGGGCCCAGCTGATAAGGCAGGAGATTCAGAATATAATCTACATGAAGGCAATAGACTATACATGAAAGTATACTATAAATATAAAATTGGGGGAAATTTTTCAAGAAAGGACTGCCAGTGACATCTTGTCTTCTTGTCTGTCTCCCCTCTTCTAAACTGTGAGCCCATAGGCTAGGAATTGTCTCTGTTGCCGAATTGTACTTTCCAAGCACTTAGTATAGTGCTCTGCACACTGTAAGTGCTCAATAAATACACCTGAATGAAATATGTCATTATAAAAGATTAATTTCATTTTGAACAATTTACTGTCATACTAATGAAAACCATCTTGGTACATTTCAATAACCCCTTCTTGACTTTATCTTCCAGCCAAAGTTAGATGTAAATGGACTCTTTCCAAAAATTGAATTCTGCCCTCTCAAGCCACTTTCATCCCCCTCAATCAGAATCTTCCCCTTCAGAGATTTTAGAAGAGGAAAGATGTTCCTCCAAAGAGAAAGAGTCTTTTTCTTTTTGCAGCTCCACCCCACCGTTGACCTCAGAGTGTTGACCTTTGATCACATCCCTGGACACCCTATCCACATCTTCTTCACCAGTCAGTCCCTCTTACCTTTCTTATTAGGGCACTTGTCTGTTTTCTATGAACTCTGGTCGATTTTATAGCTTGCAAACTATTTGATATTATCAAACTTCAGATTACAGAATATTCTCTTACAAAAGACCACAAAGACAAATTCCAGGAAGCTCCTACTCTTTCTAGTTTTATTTCCTGAAGCAATTCAGTGTGTTGAACAATGAAAACATATCCACCCTTTCAAAAATGTTATGCAAGCCAACCAGCCCCTGTAAAAGGGAAAATCTTTGCCAAATATCCAGGTTCAGGGGTCCAAAATGAGAAACCAGTTCCAGGCCTAGGGTTGCCAAAAGACAGAGGGAAACCACTGCCAGCTTTCCAAATTTGGGGATATCGAGGTGAAATGTCATCATTATAGTGAAACAATCAAATTGGTCATCCGGAGATGACGCACTGGAGTACTTCAAATACCACTCTTTGACGTAAAAACAGAGACGGTCCAGGTCTTGAATTGCTGTAGAAAAGCTGAAGAGCCCAAAGACCACTTGACAACTGAAGGTTTTTTCCCCATCTGAAATCAAATATTCATGCTAAGGAGACTCAAGGGCCCCTGCCAGGATGATACCTCTAAGACTAAGGGAAATAAGAACTGTCTTTAGTTCTGGCTCTATATTCAGCTGGTCATTTCACACTGTCTGTTCACAGAGGCTTCCCTCAAAGGAAACCAAGGAATGTGTGAATGTTGGCTCCAGTCAAAATGGTTTCATTTCCTCAAATCAATTTCTAATCCTACTCTACTTCCTTTTTCCCTGCTTTTGCCTTCTTAAGGAACACTGTGAGAAAGGACAACATTCAACGAAAATGATTAACTTTCAAACAAGTGTGTATGTTCCAACTACCAAGTTTGAAATATTCCTAAATATAAGGGTTTGATCTTCATCTGAGTTGTCTCTTCTAAGAAGGTAAGCTTCATTAGGGCAGGACAATAGCACAATACTATGCAAATGAAGACAAAATCTACTTAGTTCAAATCTATTCACCACAATTCCCTTTACTTCTAGGAACTCCTGGAAAGCAGAGTTCTGCTTATTAGTTATTACTAGAAGGGGATTTGGGGTAGATTTCCATGTGCTGGAACATTCTAACTGCCATATTCTCAAATATTCAAATGTCCCTCCCAGACAATTGGATTGATATTTGGATTTTCAGGTTTAGGTTCGATGGGTCAACACTGGATAATATTCATTCATTCATTCAATAGTATTTATTGAGCACTGACTATGTGCAGAGCACTGTACTAAGCACTTGGAATGTACAAGTTGGCAACAGATAGAGACAGTCCCTGCCCTTTGGCGGGATTACAGTCTAATCAGGGGAGACAGACAGACAAGAACAATGGCAATAGAGTCAAGGGGAAGAACATTTCATAAAAACAATGGCAAATAAATAGAATCAGGCTAATGTACATCTCATTAAACAAAATAAACAAAATAAATAGGGCGATGAAGATATATACAGTCGAGCGGATGAGTACAGTGCTGAGGGGGTGGGACGGGAGAGGGGGAGGAGGAGAGGGAAAGGGGGGAGAAGAGGGTTTAGTTGCGGAGAGGTGAAGGGGGGGTAGAGGGAGCAGAGGGAAAAAAAGGGGGGAGCTCAGTCTGGGAAGGCCTCTCGGAAGAGGTGAGCTTTAAGTAGGGATTTGAAGAGGGGAAGAGAATTAGATTGTCGGAGGTGAGAAGGGAGGGCATTCGAGGACCGCGGGAGGACGTGGCCCAGGGGTCGATGGCGGGATGGGTGAGACCGAGGGACGGTGAGGAGGTGGGCGGCGGAGGAGCGGAGCGTGCGGGGTGGGCGGTAGAAAGAGAGAAGGGAGGAGAGGTAGGAAGGGGCAAGGTGATGGAGAGCCTCGAAGCCTAGAGTGAGGAGTTTTTGTTTTGAGCGGAGGTTGATAGACAACCACTGGAGGTGTTTAAGAAGGGGAGTGACATGCCCAGAGCATTTCTGCAGGAAGATGAGCCGGGCAGCGGAGTGAAGAATAGACTGGAGCGGGGCGAGAGAGGAGGAAGGGAGATCCGAGAGAAGGCTGACACAGTAGTCTAGCTGGGATATAACGAGAGCCCGTAGTGGTAAGGTAGCTATTTGGGTGGAGAGGAAAGGGAGGATCTTGGCAATATTGTAAAGGTGAGACCGGCAGGTCTCGGTAACGGATCGGATGTGTGGGGTGAACGATAGAGACGAGTCAAAGTTGACACTGAGCTTGCGGGCCTGAGAGACGGGAAGGATGGTCGTACCATCCACGGTGATAGGGAAGTCTGGGAGAGGACTGGGCTTGGGAGGGAAGATGAGGATCTTAGTTCCAGCTTCATCATCTCAAAACACTTTCAGTGGGTGGAGCAATGGAGATTATTGATGGCTGTATTAGATATAATAAATGATGGTGGTATTTACTCACCTTGTACTTTGTCAAGCACTGTGCTAAGTGCTGGCAACCAAGATAATTAAATCAGACACCACCCTTGTCCTGCACAGGGATCAATTCTTTTTCTAAGAAATCTGTTAGTCCAGAATGTATGATGAAGGGATTGGTAGGATTGTTTGAGAGGGGAGTGCCTCCAATCCAATTTGGTCTCAGGGTACTCTGATGAAAATGCCTTAAAACCAACACCCAAAAAGTTAAATGCTGATGAGAGAAATAACCGGGTTGGAGCCGTATCCAAGTTTCAAGCCTCTTTTTGTCTTGATTTTTCCCTATTCCTTTGGTAGGATGGAAAAGATTGTTTGCACAGCTCACAGTGCAAGTTTAGACTTTTATCATCACTTTTGATAAACAAAGCCTAAGGATATCACTGAGATGTGTGATGCCTTCTACCCAAGCTCACTGGGATTTCTTGGATGATAATTTCTGGCTAAAAGCTAGGGAAATCCTGAATCCACTAAGCAGCAGCAAAGCAATATTTTTCCATTCATTTTGCTATGAAAACTGACCCAATTTCCTAAAATGTGCAGAATAAAAAGTTGAATTTTTGCAATGTAACTTTTCTGTCCTCAATCAGGGAGGCTTCTCAGAGATGTATTCAAAATGTGCTGCTCCCTTGACTTCCAGAATATGCTAAACTATTTCAAAATTAATTGTTGTGATATTGCCTAATCCTGATTAAAGGATACTTCTTGAAGTCATAGGGCAGCACAAATATACAGCTGTGCTTATACAATACAGAACCCTCTCCAAGTGATTCATAGGCCAAAAAAAAGTCAATCTTCTCAAGAGAGTCTAAGTGATTATGCTTTCTTCCATTGGTTATCGACATATCCTTTACTGAAAGAAGAATCTGTTCTAAGGAAGGCCAGAAGACATGGCCAAAGCTACAAAGAAGGACTCGCAGAAAGGCAAGGAATCTCCTTGTTCATATTAGATCTCTCTGGTTGAAAAAGGGCTCAAACGTCTCTCTCCTTTTAAGGTTTCTCCACCCTTTAACTACTGGATGCCCTCAGTTGAGAAGTTTGACAGATTCTCTTGTATTCCTGTCCCCGAAGTTGGGAACGGCTACTTCGCTAAATGGAGCAAGCCCCTCTCCTCTAGGACCCGGGCGATATTTTTCTTTCATTAAAAAAAAAAAAAATCCACCAGCCCCGGGGTAGTGCTGCCATGTCAGCACATCTGGATCCGATCAGAAACCAATGAGTCGGCAGGAAGAGCCTGTGTCTGGAACAGACACGGAGGCACCTCACAAATATAATAAATTACAACTGGGGACAAAGGGAAGGTATTTTCGAGACCAGAAGGCTCAAGGGAGGTCAGGGCTAAGTGAATTTCTCAAGAGCGGTTCTCAAATGTGGCTCGCAAGCTGAGGAGGAACATCGTGGGTAAGTAAAAAGCTTCTGAGCCGCGGAGAGAATGGGAATGAATGTGAAGCTCCGGGCAGCAACCTCACACACCTCAAAACTCACTCCTAGCGGCTCCACCCAAGGCAGTGGCCTCCTCTTCAGCCCCCCTGATGAGCATACAGTCAAGGCTGCCCCCCCATTTTCCCTAAGGGCTGAAGAAGCCCCCCACACACCGGGTTGCACGGCTGTACAACATTCTCATCCCGGTCCTGGCCTTCTCCTGTTCCTTTTCCTTTATCCAGGCTCAGTCCCCACCCCTTCTTCCAGCTCCCACCCCCCTGAGGCAAGTTCTGCGAGGACCTAAAACAGCAAGAGATTTGATCCCCACCCTGAGAGCGGGGAATGAAGGTTAGTCTGGGGAGAGGCAAAAAATACACTGAGTTTCAACTCCAAAATCAGCTCCGGGTTGTTGAGTTAAGGTTGCAGTGCGCGCCAATGAGCATGTTTTAGGCAAAGAAATCCTCAAATGTCCCCCACCCCCCTCAGCTTTCAGCCGAAGGATAAATATTTCAAGTCGCCTCGGTTTAAAATAACTTGGACAGATTCGCCCAGAGAGAGGTCCCAGGGGATCGACAAGCTCCAGGCTCGGCTCCCAATCAGTTTAAACAACACGCTGCTTGTGTACGATTGAATGAATGTTCCCAGGAAGCTGATAATTCCAACTCTCCCCAACGCCGATAACACGCGGGCGCTTAAGGCCCCAGAACAAGGACCCATCTGTACGCTCCGCATCCTTCCCCACCCCAACCCTCCTACATTCGCGGGGGCCAGAAAAAGAAATAAATCCCCCCCAAAGTTTTTTTTTAAGAAAGATTCACACGCACGACCGTAAACGTTTTCGTGGGAAGTTTACGCTCTCGAGGGTCCGTACCTCCAGGACGCGGTCAGCTCTTAGAGAAAACGGTCAAGGAGAAGTGAGCAAGGGTTCGCGCGTCTTCGATTGAAACGTGCGGCGAAGGTGATTTTTTTTTATGTTTTTCCCGACGGAAAATGGGAGCCGATCGACGACGAGACTCACCTCCCCAGGGTCGACCCCCTCCGCAGGTTTAACTCCTCCCAGGCCGAAGCCGCTGGGTGAGGCTGAGCCCCTTCCTCCTCCACCTCCTCCTCTGCGAGCAAGTGCAAGGCAGCGCTGCGGGCGTCTGGCCGGGACTGGGCTTTGCGCTGGCCGGTCCTGCCTCATTTATAGTGTCGGGCGGTGGAGGAGCGCCGTTTGATCCTGCCCCGGCGCTAATTAGCGTCCTTGGCTGGCGCGGCTTCTTCTGACGACAGGGTGGGTTGGACGGGGGCGGGGGGACGGAGGGGAGGGACCCCGGAGGACCCCCGGGGGGACCCTCCCCTCTCAGCGGTTAGGACCGAGGAGGGAGGGGCACCGATCGCAATCCAATTTCCCAACCCGCCTCTGATGGGATTGTCTCCCTTTCCTGCTGTATTGTACCCTCCCAAACGTTTAGTACAGTGCTCTGCACCTGGAGGATGCTGGAGTTGAAACTCAGGGGAGGGGCGCCGATCGCAGTCCAATTCCCAACCCATCGCTGATGGGATTGTCTCCCTTTACTGCTGTATTGTTCTCTCCCAAGCGCTTAGTACAGTGCTCTGCACCTGAAGGATGCTGGAGTTGAAACGCAAGGGAGGGGCACCGCTCGCAGTCCAATTCCCAACCCGCCGGTGATGGGATTGTCTCCCTTTACTGCTGTATTGCACCCTCCCAAACGCTTAGTACAGTGCTCTGCACCTGAAGGATGCTGGAGTTGAAAGTGAGGGGAAGAGCAACGATCGCAATCCAATTCCCAACCCGCCGCTGATGGGATTGTCTCCCTTTACTGCTGTATTGTACTCTCCCAAGCGCTTACTACAATGCGCTGCACCTGAAGGATGCTGGAGTTGAAACTCAGGGAAGGGACACCAATCGCAGTCCAATTCGCAACCCGCCGGTGACGGGATTGTCTCTCTTTACTGCTGTATTGTACCCTCCCAAACGATTAGTACAGTGTTCTGTCCCTGAATGATGCTGGAGTTGAAAGTCAGGGGAGGGGCACCGATCGCAGTCTAATTTAACAACCCGCAGTTGAGGGGATTGTCTCTCTTTACCTTGTATCTACCGCAGGGTTTAGAACAATGCTTGGCACGTAGTAAGCGCTTAACAGATATCATTATTATTTATTATTTATTTATTTACTGCTCTATTGTACTCTCCCAAGCGCTTAGTACAGTGCTCTGCACGTGAATGCTGTTGGAGTTGAAAGTCAGGGGAGGGGTACGAAGTACAGTCCAATTTCCCAACCCATCGCTGAGGGGATTGTGTCTCTATTATTATGGTAATTGTTAGTCGCTTACTACGTGCTGAGCACTAGTCTGAGCGCTGGGGTAGATGCAAGGTAATCAGTTTGTCGCACGTGGAGCTCCCAGTTTTAATCCCCATTTTAATAATAATGTTGGTATTTGTTAAGCGCTTACTATGTGCCGAGCACTGTTCTAAGCGCTGGGGTAGATACAGGGTCATAAGATTGTCCCAAGTGAGGCTCACAGTTAATCCCCATTTTACAGATGAGGTAACTGAGGCCCAGAGAAGTGAAGTGACTTGCCCCCAGTCACACAGCTGACAAGTGGCAGAGCCGGGATTCGAACTCATGACCTCTGACACCCAAGCCCATGCTCTTTCCACAAAGCCACGCTGCTTCTATCGCTGTATTTCACTCTCCCAAGCGCATAGTACAGTGCTCTGCAGGTGAATGATGTTGGAGTTGAAATTCAGGGGAGGGGCACGAATTACAATCCAGTTTAACAATCTACAGTTGGGATTGTTTCTATTGCCGTCCTGTACTTTCCCAACCGTTTAATACAGTGCTCTGCACACAGTAAGCGCTCAATAAATGCGATTGACTGAACGGATGAATGAGGTCAGACTTGAAAGCCGGTGTATTTTGCTTCTAGCCGGCATGCATCTCCCGTGACTCAGTGGAAAGAGCTTGGGCTTGGGAGTCAAAGGTCATGGGTTCGAATCCCAGCTCTGCCACTTGTCAGCTGTGTGACTGTGGGCAAGTCACTTCACTTCTCTGTGACCTCATCTGTAAAATGGGGATGAAGACTGTGAGCCTCACGTGGGACAACCTGATTACCCTGTATCTCCCCCAGCGCTTAAAACAGTGCTCTGCACATAGTAAGCGCTTAACAAATACCAACATTATTATTATTTCCCCAAACCAACCTTCATTCCCCACTCTCAGGGTTGGGGAGGAATCTGTTGCTGTTTTAGTTCCAGGCAGGACTCTCTTTAGGGGAGTGGGAGCTGGGAGAAGGGGTGGGGACTGAACCCGGGAAAGGGAAAGGGAGCAGGACCAGATGTTCCAGCCACTCTGAGGCCCACGGCCGAGTTGCGGGAGATGCCAGAGGGGAGGGAAGAGGGGGAAAGGGGAGGCCTTCCCCTCTCCCCCCAAAGCACAGGAGCGGGCGAGGCCTGACCAACCTCGACATTCATTCATTCATTCAATAGTATTTATTGAGCGCTTATTATGTGCAGAGCACTGTACTAAGCGTTTGGAATGGACAAATCGGCAACAGAGACAGTACCTGCCCTTTGACGGGGGGGGGGAGACGGTCAGACAAAAACAATAACAATAAATAGAAGCAAGGGGAGGTACATCTCATTAAAACAATAGTAATAAATAGAATCAAGGGGAGGTACATCTCATTAACAGAATAAATAGGGTAGTGAAAATATATACAAATGAGAGGACGAGCACAGTGCAGAGGGGAGGGGAAGGGAGAGGGGGAGGGGCAGAGGGAAAGGGGGAGAAAGGGGGCTTAGCTGAGGGGAGGTGAAAGAGGGGGTAGAGAGGGAGCAGAGGGAAAAGGGGAAGCTCAGTCTGGGAAGGCCTCTTGGAGGAGGTGAGCTCTCAGTAGGGCTTTGAAGAGGGGAAGAGAATGAGTTTGGCGGAGGTGAGGAGGGAGGGCGTTCCGAGACGGCGGGAGGACGTGGCCCGGGGGTCGACGGCGGCATAGGCGAGAAGGGGGGACGGTGAGGAGGTGGGCGGCAGAAACGGGTGGCCGAGCACCCTGGGATGGGAGCGGTGGAGAGGCAGTTTGGACCATCTGTCAATCAGTCGGTCGTCTGTTTTGAGCTCTGACTAGGTGAGGAGCTCTGGATTAAGCGCTTGGGAGAGTGTAACGTAAGACTGTAATTAGACTTAGGTTACTGGGCAGGGATGGTCCCTAGCTGTTGCCGAATTGCCCATTCCAAGCGCTTAGTCCAGTGCTCTGCACAGAGTAAGCCCATCATTGGGCAGGGAAGGTCTCTGTTGCCGAATTGTGCATTCCAAGCGCTTAGTCCAGTGCTCTGCACAGAGTAAGCCCGTCATTGGGCAGGGATGGTCTCTATCTGTTGCCGAATTGTCCATTCCAAGCGCTTAGTCCAGTGCTGCGCACATAGTAAGCGCCCAATCAATACTATTGAATGAGTGCCTCCGTGGCGGGGTCCCCGCCTGCTCTGCGCTCCGGGACTTTTAGCCGGCGTCTCCGCCGAGCGCCACGAGGGGGCGCGCCTCTAGGCTGGGTTAGCGAAGCCCTTCGCGCCTCGGGGTTGGGCCCGGGACACTGGGGCCTGTGGGCTTAAAAATAAAAATAAATAAATGGCGGTATTTGTTAAGCGCTCACTATGTGCAAAGCACTGTTCTAAGCGCTGGGGGGTACAAGGTGATCAGGTTGTCCCACGTGGGGCTCACAGTTTTAATCCTCATTTTCCAGATGAGGGAACTGAGGCAACGAAAAGTTAAGTGACTTGCCCACAGCCACAGAGCTGACAAGTGGCAGAGCTGGGATTCGAACCCATGACCTCTCACTCCCAAGCCCGGGCTCTTTTCACTGAGAAACGCTGCTTCTCAGAGGTGGGGGGAAAGGTGGCACGATCGACCCTCTGCCTATTTCTTGTAAGGCCGCCCATGAGCGAGAGAAAACCTCCTACTGGAGTTCCCAGACCCCCCAAAGCTGCTGTACCCCTGAGCAATGACATAATAATAATAATAATGGTGGTATTCGTTAAGCGCTTACTATGCGCAAAGCACTGTTCTAAGCACTGGGGGGATACAAGGTGATCAGGTTGTCCCACATGGGGTTCACAGTTTTTAATCCCTATTTTACAGTTGAGGTAACTGAGGCACAGAGAAGTTAAGTGACTTGCCCGAAGTCACAGAGCTGGCAAGCAGCAGAGGCAGGATTAGAACTCACAACCTCTGAGTCCCAAGCCCAGGCTCTTTCCAAAAGCATCACATTTGTCCTGGCACCGCACTAGGGCAGAAGCAGGGATGGGTATCCCTGTTTTACAGTCGGGAAGATTGAGGCCCAGAGTTTCTCCTTACTGGACTTCACAGCATCATTTCCTAGATTTGTTCAAGCAGATGACTGTGATCCTGCACCTTGAATAATTTTGCTCTTGCTTCTTTTTCTTTCACTCTTACTGAGCTCCCTGGCAAAGCTGGCTCTTCACCCACTGAGGTACCTGGACACAGGGGCCTCTTCCTCAGCCCAGTCAGCCCCCGGCTGATTCCCCCTGCCCCTAACTCTGTAATCGTCGCTATGTCCCAAACATTTAATACAGTACTCTGCATACAATAAGCCCTCGATACCTACCACTGAAGCGCTTAGTACAGTGCTTTGCACACAGTAAGCGCTCAATAAATACGATTGAATGAACTGAATGAATATCGATCGATCGATGGCTTCCTCTTTCAGCTCTTTGATCAGACACATTAGGCCGCATTACAATTTTCCACCTTAATCTCCCAACACCCCGTCAGCCAGCCAACCCTGAGGGGGTAGAGGGGAGGCTGTTTGCTGACAGACCTGCCCTCTGCTACAATTTAAAGCTGATATTCCAAGTTCTTACTTCACTCTGCTACCTGGATCATTTTACTTAATAAAACAACCTGCTCAGTCCACATCTCCCCTCTCCTCAAAAACCTCCGATGGTTGCCCATCCATCTCTGCATCAAACAGAAACTCCTTACCATCAGCTTTAAAGCATTCAGTGAGTTCTCCTCCTCCTATCTTACCTCAGTGATGTACTGCAACTCAAGCCTATACATTTTGCTCCTCTAACGCCAACCTACTCACGGTTCCTCCATCTTGTCTATCTCACAGCCAACCCCGTGTCCTCACCCGCCCTCTGGTGTGAAACTCTCTTCCCTCTTACGGATCACCACTTTTCAAAGCCCTCCTGAAATCATCTCTCTTCCAAGAGGCCTTCCCTCGCTTAGCCTCACTTCCTTAATTACACCCTCCCTTCTGCATCATTCATTCATTCAATTGCATTTAGTAAGCGCTTACTGTGTGCAGAGGTCTGTATTTAGCACTTGGAAAGTACAATTCAGCAATAGAGACAATCCCTGCCCACAACGGGCTTACAGTCTAGAAGGCCAGAGATGGGCATCAAAACAAGTAATCAGGCATCAATATAAATAAATATAAATATAGATATATACACATCAAACCAAGTAAACAGACATGCATGTAAATAAATAGAATTATAAATATGTACAGATATAGACAGGGGCTGTGGGGCTGGGAGGGGAAAGCAAAGAGAGCGAGTCAGAGTGATGTTGAGGGAAGCAGAAGCTGAGGAAAAAGGGGGCTTAGCCTGGGATGGCCCCTTGGAGGAAGTGAGCCTTCAGTAGGGTTTTGAAGGGGGGAAGTGTGATATTGTTTGGCGGATTTGAGGAGGGGGGCATTCCAGGCCAGAAGTAGGACATGGGCCAGGGGCAGGAGTTTTTGCAGATCAGAGGTACAGAAGGGGTATACACCAGAATGGGTTAGCTAGAACTTGAAATCCTTCACAAAAAGATCAAATTATAACACTCACCAAGGCAATGAATGGATTCTGCTTCTTCAACAGGTAACCCATAGAAGAACCTCTGGCATATGCCCTTGGGTCTTCTTATTCTTATTATATTTATTACTGTTGTTAAATGTTTACTGTGTGTCAAGCACTGTTCTAGACATTGAGATAGATTAAAATGAATCAGGTTTGATCCAATCGCTGTCCCACATGGTGCTTGCAGTTTAAGTAACCTCTTAAGCACTTTGATATTCAGCCCCATGGCACTTATGTACGTATCCATCTGTGACATTAAGGCTGGCTTAATATCTGTCTCCCACCTCTAGTCTATAAGCTCCTTGTGGGCAGAGGTCATGTTTACCTACTCTATTGCTCTATTGTATTGAATATGCCCAAGTGCTTAGTACAGTGCTCTGCATTCAGTAAATGCTTAATAAATATCAAGATTGAATTAGCCTGACATATTTCCTGTCCACAAGAAACTAAGGGGCTGGGAGGGAGACAGAGAAAAATATTTACAGAGTAATCTAAATAAATATTTGAATGTACAATAGACTAAGCATATGCATAAGAGCTGAAGGGGTACAAATAAATACATAAGAGCTACAGATGGCTGGTAGGTTTACTTAATTAGGGATGCTGAGAATTAACTGGAGAAGACTTGTTGGGAGAGGTGGAATTTCAGGAGGGTTTTGAATTTGGAACAGACTCTACCTATTGGATTTAGAGAAGGAAGGAGTTGCAAGTAGGAGGTAGAGTCAAGAGCAAGATACAGTTAGAAGGCTGGTTTGGGAGGAATTAAGAGAGGGGGTAAGAGTTGTGTGACTAGTCGGTGAAACGTGGCCTAGTGGATAGAGTAAGGGCCTGGGAGTCAGAAGGAGCTGAGTTCTAGTCCCAACTCTTCCACTCGTCTGTGTGACCTTGGGCAAGTCATTGTTCTTCCTCTATGTTTCAGTTCTCTCATCTGTAAATGAGGATTAGGACTGTGAGACACATGTGGGACATGGACTGTGTCCAACCTGATTAGGTTGAGCTCCTCATCTTCCCTCCCAAACCCGGTCCTCTCCCAGACTTCTCTATCACCGTGGATGGCACGACCATCCTTCCCGTCCCTCAGGCCCGCAATCTCGGTGTCATCCTTGACTCGCCCCTCTCGTTCACCCCACACATCCTATCCGTTACCGAGACCTGCCGGTTTCACCTCTACAATATCGCCAAGATCCGCCCTTTCCTCTCCACCCAAACGGCTACCTTACTATTACGGGCTCTCGTTATATCCCGGCTAGACTACTGTGTCAGCCTTCTCTCTGACCTCCCTTCCTCCTCTCTCGCCCCGCTCCGGTCTATTCTTCACTCCGCTGCCCGGCTCATCTTCCCGCAGAAACGATCTGGGCATGTCACTCCCCTTCTTAAACAACTCCAGTGGTTGCCTATCGACCTCCACTCCAAACAAAAACTCCTCACTCTAGGCTTCGAGGCTCTCCATCACCTTGCCCCTTCCTACCTCTCCTCCCTTCTCTCTTTCTACCGCCCACCCCGCACGCTCCGCTCCTCCGCCGCCCACCTCCTCACCGTCCCTCGGTCTCGCCTATCCCGCCGTCGACCCCTGGGTCACGTCCTCCCGCGGTCCTGGAACGCCCTCCCTCCTCACCTCCACCAAACTGATTCTCTTTCCCTCTTCAAAACCCTACTTAAAAATCACCTCCTCCAAGAGGCATTCCCAGACTGAGCTTCTCTTCTCCCTCTACTCCCTCTGCCATCCCCCCTTTACCTCTCCGCAGCTAAAGCCTCTTTTTCCCCTTTTCCCTCTGCTCCTCCACCTCTCCCTTCCCATCCCCACAGCACTGTACTCGTCCGCTCAACTGTATATATTTTCGTCACCCTATTTATTTTGTTAATGAATTGTACATCGCCTCGATTCTATTTAGTTGCCATTGTTTTTACGAGATGTTCTTCCCCTTGACGCTGTTTATTGCCATCGTTCTCGTCTGTCCGTCTCCCCCGATCAGACCGTAAGCCCGTCAAACGGCAGGGACTGTCTCTATCTGTTGCCGACTTGTTCATCCCAAGCGCTTAGTACAGTGCTCTGCACATAGTAAGCGCTCAATAAATACTATTGAATGAATGAATACCCCAGCGCTTAGAACACTGTCTGGCACACATAAATTCTTAAGAAATAATAATTAAAAAATAATGTAAAGTAGGGTGAGTTGGAGGAAAGCAAAGGAGCTGATTGGGAAGAGTTTCCGCTTGACTTAGAGCCAGGGATGATTATCAGAGTTTTGGTCCAGAAAAATCTGACCCATCATGCACCTTTCCCAGCAGTTGAGCATCATTCTAGAACAGAAAGCTGGTGCACGACATCTGCCAAGTTCCACGCTCACAGAGATGACCCAGCCTATGTCCCTAAATTATCACTCTCCTCAGTTTCTGGGAAAACACTGCAACCTCCTCAATCCCTCACCTCACCCTCCGCCCACTCCACTTGCTCTCCCTCTTCCTTCCCTCAACTTCTTCAGAATTCGGTCCCTAAGTTCTGCAGAAATGGGTGCCCTGACTAGCATTAAATAGTGACTTGCCCAGTGTCTGTTTCCTTAGCTCAGCAGTGACTCATGCTCTGAAACCCCAGAGAGTATTGTCAGATCCCTGTCCCTCTCCAACCCCAGGGCTTTCAGTCAGCAGCCAAAATGGTGACTCGGGAATTAGTTGGCTGGAGACGGTCTCCTCGAAAAATCTGGGGGGAATCACCCTCCTAGATCTGGAGAACTCCCTGCTGGCCAGCTGGGCCAAATGATGCCTTTGAGGTGATCACCATTCGGATCTTCACTACAGAACTCTGATGGATAGATCCATTTCAGCCCCTGGGATGAAGACTTTCTCAAGGGCAGTGCGGACGGCTGACGGTCCTGAGAAAGCAAGACTGTCATGAGGAGGCTCATGAGGAGGCTCTGACCAATGTGAGTGGATCAAATATTGCATTTACTCACATAATTGTCCCACTCTGGGAATAATTTTTGCAACTGCCAAATAGGGGAGGGATTATTTCTACCCACAAAAGGAGCGAGAGAAAAAAAAGGAGGAAAGGAGGATAGAAAGAAGGAGAAGGTAAGAGGGCACTTGATATTTATCGCAAAGGCACTCAATTAATTATGGCAACTCCTACCCCTTCTTCTCTTTCTGTCCTGGAGTTTGCTCACCCCCGTGAGCCTGTCTCTGTAGCTTTAGATCGTTCTGATTCCGCTTTTCTTCCTGCCTTGATGTGTGCTATCATTGCTTAAAAAAAAATAATATTGTCTTTCCTCCTCCAAACCGGGGAAGGGGGAAATTATACAGGAGGGCAGGCAATTAGTGAGTGAATCTGGTATCCCAATTGCTTGCTCGATCCGTGGTATTTATTGAGCACCTACTGTGTGCAGAACACTATACTAAGAGCTGGGGAGAGTGCACTACAATAGAGTTGGTAAGCACATTCCTTGTCCACACAAGCTTACAGTCTGGGGGGAGACAGATGTTAATATAAGTAAATAATTTATGGATACGTACATAACTGCTGTGTTAGACTATACCATCGCTGTCCGGGGCAGAATGGTTTTGCTTTATGCTGTTTTTTTCTGTGAATGTGTTGATTTTAATGAGCCGTCGCTTCATCAGTTTTAGAATAAATTAAGAATGTATTTTTAATTCTTCACCCAAGCCCATACATGAGATAACTTTTCCCCCAAATAAGCCCACTCGCAGGACTGCTCTGCTCTGCCCTTATGACTAGCACCTGCCATCTTAGTTTCCTCTCCTTCTGACACACCGTAATTTAAGCTTTATACCATACCCCCTAACTTAGCCAATAAGGGTGAGGCAAGGGCAAATAAGAAGAGGGTGCTGTTGGTCTTTTCTCTTCTCATCTTTTTTTCTGATTAAAAATGAAATCATCTCAGCACTCATCATGGCCTTGGGGCTAGCATGTCTCTGGCTGCAGGTGTGGTACCTGGCTCTTCCATGTGCCACCCTGGCAACTGGCAGTTGCTTCTCAACACAGTTTCCCGCAGAGGAGGAAGACCTGGGAGGTGGCCTCTGGTATACTACTCCACAGGGGTGGAGCAGGTCTACTTCTCTCAGCGGCCTCAGAGGCCCTCTCTGTATAGAGCAGCCTTGGTTTATCGGTTCAGCAAAATGACATCGATAGCTACATCCAAGTTGTTGTAACATCAGATTTTCATCTGGAGGACATATTTATGGGAAGAAGAGGAAGCAGGAAATGACTTAGCCAATGATGGTAATTAAATAGTAAAATCTCCATGTCACTTGGTTCAAGCAGCTGATTCGGCATAAAATATGAAACAGACTCAAAAATGCAGACAGTGTTTTCTTCTTAGTTTACCTGGATTTTCTTCATTTCTCATGAGAGATCCTCAGAGAAACAGAGTGTAAAAAAGAATGCATTTGTCCTAAAACTTCAAAATAAAAAAGAATGGGAATTGATTTCAAAAAGGTTTTGAAGCTCCTTGCTTGGCATTGTTTTAGAATGATTCACTCATGCCCATTTTCTCTATTTCTGCTCGCCTAACTAGAGTGAAATCATTATAGAGTTATAGAGTTTATGTCCTGTCTTGTTTCGGGCAAGAACCTCATTGGTCAGAAAATGAAGGGGTTACTCTAGGATGGGAATTCCATAATAAGGAATTTAAAAGCTCCACTCATCAGGTGAACATTACCTCAGAGTTTGTTCTCTACATTTGCAGCCGGAAAACAGTTAAAACATGTCAGGAATTGTTTACCATGACAGCTGTTTCCCTGGTACCGCTTGCACTTTCTTGCCCCTGCCGGTTGAGTTCCTCCGGTTGAGTTCCTCCTGGGACAGAGAGTGCCAGGAAAAAGTAGAGAGGTAGAGGGACAGCATATCGCCAATGTCTTCCTCAGAGGTCTATTATATGTGGGACCCATTTTTGGCTGAAGCAACCACAGCATTGTCCCTTCGTGCTGCGACTTGTCAGGCAGTTCCTTTGACCCAGCTATTTTTCAGGATTTCTTCCAAATTTATATGCATCACAGAATGCCCTGGATGTGAATAGGATCAATGGGATGGGGAGAGGGAGGCATAGAGAAAAAGAGTGTGTGTGTGTGTTTGTGTGTGTGTGTGTGTGTGTGTGTATGGAGGGGGCATCATGACCAAATGGAAAGAGCATTGGTCTGGGAGTCAGAGGGTCTGGGTTCTAATCCTTGTTCTGCCAATCACTTGCTGTATGACCTAGGGCAAATCATTTAACTTCTCTGTGCCTCAGTTTCCGTAGTTTATAAAATGGGGATTAAATACCTGTTTTCCCTCTTTCTTAGATTGTGAACCTCATGTGGAACAGGGACTGCATCCAACCTGATTAACTTGTATCTACTCCAGTTCTTAGAACAGTGCTTGACACATAGTCAGGTGCTTAAAATATACCGTAATAGTAACCATAATAATAATAAGGACAAAGGGGAACAGGAAAGGGATGAGAGTTGGGGGCGTAGCATTATGGTGTCAGTGTCGGTTTGGTCTCCAGGAGAAGGTAGTTTGGAAATGGAGACTAAATGGGGAATGAAGACTTGAGAAAATTGGATGGGGGAAAAATCATTGGAGATCTCTGTGGGGAACAGGACAGATCTGTGGGAGGCGGTGTTTGGGAGAGAAGTTAGGTGAGGTCAACTCATCTCTCTCATCCAACCCATATTTTCAATCTGTCACCAAATCCTGTTTGTTCAATCTTCACAACATCACTAAAATTCACCCTTTCTTCTCCATCCAAACTGCTACCTTCTTAATCTGAGCCCTTACCTTATCCACCTGGACTACGGCTTCAGCCTCCTTGCTGACCTCCCTGCCTCCTGTCTCTCCCAACTCCAGTCTCTACTTCACTCTGCAGCCTGGATCATTTTTCCACAAAATAGTTCAGTTCAGGTTTCCCCACTCTTCAAGAACCTCCAATAGTTGTCCGTGCACCTCCACATCAAACAAAAACGCCTTTCCATCTGCTTTAAAGCCCTCAGTCACCTTGTTCCCTCCAATCTTACCTCCTTGATTTCCTACTACAACCCAGCTCACACACTTGGCTCCCCTAATGGCAACCTACTCACTGTATTTTGATCTCATCTACCTCGCTGCTGAGCTCTAGCCCACGTCCTGCCTCTGGCCTGGAAGGCCCTCCCTCTTCATATTCGACCATCACTCTCCTCACCTTCAAAGCCTCATTGAAGGCACATCTCCTCAAAGAGGTCTTCCCCAATAGGCCCTCATTTCCTCTTCTTCCACTCCCTTTTGCATTACCCTTATACTTGGATTTTCACCCTTTATTCACCCCTCCATCAGCCCCACAACACTTATGTACCTATATGGAATTTATTTATTTATATTAATGTCTGTCTCCCCTGCTAGGCTGTAAGCTTACTGTGGGGCAGGGAAAGTGTCCACCAACCCTCTTAAATTGTACTCTCCCAAGTGCTTAGTACAGTGCTCTACATACAGTAAGGGCTCAATAAATATGATTGATTGATAGGAAGGGGAATCTGGATTTCAAGTCCTGGGATTCCAAGGTTTTAGGGCTTCTACTTTTTATTCCCAAATTTGTCTTTTGCTCACTGAAGTCTCCTGCTCAATAAAGTACCTTCCTCTGGCAGCCTGATTAACTCACCTGGAAGTCCCAAAGACCAATAAATTACTGTGCGGCCCTTTGGGTTTTCTGGGACAAGAACACTGTTCCTTACGAGGAGCTGGACCCCAATCAATCCTGGGCTGTTCGAAAAGAAATGTATTCCGATCGATCTCTTTGACATCGTGACCAAAACAGTGGCAAATCTCAGATTCCTCCTCATCAGAGAAGGCAGGCTGGGAAACCATCACCTTGGACAGAGCGATCCAGTCGTCAGCACATCTTATTTCTAATCAGCAGGCTGAGGAGCAGGCCTCCCCCATTCTCATGGCAGCTGTAAAAGCGACTTATTGCTACTTAGCCATTCAAGGGAACCCATCAGCTAGGCCTTTTCCCTCGACAAAACTGGTTGAATGAAGATGGAGCTGAGGGGATGGCAGGGCTGATCCAGACACACAAATCAAGCCCAGGAGATAGCCTCTGTTGACTCTGGGCGGACATCCCGGAACACTCCTGGGATCCGCTTCTGCTCATGGGAATGTGAGTCTTCATATCTGCGTAACCAGCCAACCCTAACTCGTGGCTCTGATCCCGAGACGAGCATAGCCCTTAGGGCTTCCTCACGTTGGCTCCGGTTCAGTTTTGTCTACGGGATAACTCAGCACCGCTTCACGTCAGTTTGACTTTCAGTCCCTCCCGAAGAAGGAAAATACACCGAATAGTCGTACAAAGAGAGCAACGTCTTATCTAGCCATGACATAAAGCCTTTCCCCTCTGGTCCGTCCCTCCTCCCCTCCCCTCCTCCACCCCCAGATTGGCGAGCACCCGTAGGAAAACTCAGTGAAGGGCGTGGAGGGCAAGACCAAGACCCATTTTTTTTTTCCTACTCTTTCAAAGCCATTCTGGCTACTCTGGCTAATGACTGATGGTTTTTGCTGACCCTACAAGATAACATAGGGCCCCTGGCTTTCCTTTTAGCACTCAGAAGGACAACCACGATGAGGCAGAGTTGGAGCAAGATTAGTTCCCAAGCAGCCTGCCATTTGCCAGAGCAAAAACAGTCCCTCTGCTCAAGACCACACACCACTCAGGCGAAACACTGAGTCATCTGGCTGCAAAAAGGTACCTCATTAGTGCTCTTTTACCAGAAATGTTATTTCATCTTGAATACTATTGCAGAGATCAAGTAACAATTTCCAGATCCGCAGATTTGACACTGGCAATTCCCAGACTTTGCAAAGCCCCGGGGAAATGTCTCTTTCTGATGAAGGAAGAAGCTTTGCCTGTGCCTAGCACCTGGGCTGACTGGACTCTGGAGGACCTAGTTCCCAGGAGTCCCTTTGCTGAAATGATCCTAAATCCTGAATCAGACAAGGGCGTGCCTGGGATACAGATCCACACATGGGAACCGTGATGTTTCCACCAAACTGGATGGAGCTGGCAATTCCAAAGCCCAAGTGAGAAGTAGTGTGGCCTAGTGGATAGAGAATGGTCCTGGGACTCACAAGGATCTGGATTCTAATCCTGGCTCCACCCCTTGTCTGCTGTGCGTCCATGGGCATGTCACTAAACTTCCCTGTGCCTCAGTTACCTCATCTGTAAAATGAAGATTAAGACTGTGAGCCACACATGGGACATGGACTGAATCCAAGTTGATCAGCTTGTATCTATCGCAGCGCTTAGTACAGTGCCTGACACATAGTAAGCACTTAACAAATACCACAAAAAGTAATAGTAGGAGAAATATTCTGCATCTCACAATGTCAAACATCTTCCACCACAATTACTGGAATATAATGAGCATTACTCCCATTTGGGAACTTGGGAAAGTTTCCCCATCAACTATGAAATGGGGATCCTACACCTAGGTAGTAGTAATGATATTTACTGTACTAAGCACTTGCGAAAGTGCAAGAGAAAGGAGCGACACATTCCCTGGCCATAGGGAGTTTCCCTCTAAAGGGTGTAAAGTTGTCTCACAAGTATAATAATAAATGTGGTGTTAAGTGTTTACTGTCTGCCAAGCACTGTTCTAGAAGCTGAAGTAGATTCACTGTAAGGTGGATATGACAGGGAATTGAATGAAGGTGTTTTTGTTCTCTTTTTTTCTCTTTCTCTTCCCACGTTCCCCTCCCACCGCCCCACAACACAAACACACTCACACACATCTCTCTTTCACTCTGCTTTGGAGAGACTCAACCCCTTTCCCCACCCAGTCAACTCATAATATCTTTATCAGACAAGTCTGAACACTTATCTGTCCTCATCCACCAGGTCACAGTGTCCCCTTGGCCAAGAACACAAGAACTAGGTATGGAGAAGTGAGCTGACTTGCCCTGGTCTGTATTTGACCTGAAATAACGCCGGAGTTAATCCAAAGAGATCAGCCTAGGTGACTTTCACACCCTCAGGTGGGATCATTTAAGTAGGTACCAACTTGCTGAACTCCTCAGTCCCCAAAAGCAGTTACATTTGTCGGCCATAGGGAAGCTGTGAACCCCTTATCGGTTTAGGGGTTCCCTGATAATGCCAGCAGGCTAGGGCAGCCTTGGAAATCCCTCTCCTGTAAGCGTTCCAAAGGGATCTTGATTCGGTCTAAATTCCTCAGGGTCCTCTCAAGCCTATCGGGGCAACCGAGGGGAGGTCAGGACCCTCCAAGCTCATGCCAGCCAAGTCTGGAGAAGCCGGCAGGGTTGCCTGGTGGTTGGTTGAGCCCCAGTGTTTAGGGAACCTTTGTCTGCTGAGTTGCCTGGGGGGGATGTCTGCATTTCACCACACCTGTCATCCAGGTCCTCCTCTCACGAGGAAATGAACAGCTCCTCTTGGCAGTGTGGACCAACAAGATCCTCAGGTAGTTCTCCCAAGTCACACGGTAGAGGCAAGGGAGCCAAACTGGTGACTTGGAGGGCCAGAAATGAATTCTCAGCCTAACATGCTTCCTGAAAGTGAATCAATGCTGAATCAGATCAGCTTGCTTGTCTCAGCCCTGGAAGCAGCATTCTTAAATGCAGAATCCCACATTCCCAGACCCCTCTCCTGATCAGATCACTACTGATAGTTTGCTCTAATTTTTTTTAATAGCATTAAGTGCTTACTATTCATTCAATTATCCAGTCATTCCATCGTACTTATTAAGCACTTACAGTATGCAGACCACTGCACTAAGCACTTGGGAAACTGCAAAACAGCAATAAAAAGTGACAATCCCTTACCGTGTGCCAGGCACTATACTAAATGCTGGAGTAGATACAAGACAATCAAGTTGGGCACAGACCATGTTCCACATGGGGCTCACAGCTTTAAAGCCCACTTTACAGATGAAGTAACTGAGGTCCAGAGAAGTAAGTGACTTGACCAAGGTCATACCCTTGAAAATGGCAGAGCTGGGATTAGAAATTAATAATAATAATGTTGGTATTTGTTAAGCGCTTACTATGTGCCGAGCACTATTCTAAGCGATGGGGTAGATACAGGGTAATCAGATTGTCCCACGTGAGGCTCACAGTTAATCCCCATTTTACAGATGAGGTAACTGAGGCCCAGAGAAGTGAAGTGACTTGCCCACAGTCACACAGCTAACAAGTGGCAGAGCCAGGGATCGAACCCATGACCTCTGACTCCCAAGCCCGGGCTCCTTCCACTGAGCCATGCTGCTTCCCCAAATTAGAAATTCAGTTACCTCATCTGTAAAATGGAGATTAAAGCTGTAAACCCCATGTGGTACATGGACTGTACCCAACGTGATTATCTTGTAGCTACCTCAGTGCTTAGCACAGTTCCTGACACATAGTAAGCACTTAAAAATGTCATTAAAAAACAACCACAGGCTGGGGAGTGAAGAGGCATGGGTTCTGGTCCTGGCTCTGCTACTTGACTGCTGTGTGACTTGGAATAAGTCACTGAAATGATCTCTGTCTCACTTTTGTCACCTGCAAACGGATTAAACCTTGTTCTCCCTTCCTCTCCTATTGCCACCTGGAACAGGGATTGGGTCTGATTTGATTATCTTGTATCGACTATCTACCCCACCCATTACAGCATAGCAAGGGCTTAATAAGTTCCCCACACCATCATCTTCCCAAGATTGGGCTGGTGTGACTGCATAGCTCTCGGTCCTCTGGGCTTAACTCCTTCTTGAAAGGTGAGGATAACTTAGCCAGTTACTACTATCAAGTTCCTTCAGCTCGGCCTCAGGGCTACTGTGGGTTAAAGACGTGGAGATTGCTGCTTCTCCTCACTTTCCCTGGTTTTACCTAAGCACCAGATAATAAGGCTTTTGGGTTTGTCCTGGCTGCAGAGAGAGGGTGAAGGTTTATATTGATTTTACCGATGACTCCCTGGAAGAGTGATCTGGCAAGCTTGGATCCACCGGTTCTGTGACTTATGACATTCAAATTAAACTGCAGTGCTGTTTCGTGTGGGCAAAATGCAATTTTCAAGTTCAAAGGAGGGGAAAAAAGACATAAGAGACTTCAGGCATCAAACTACTCTTACAAAACTCCATCTTGATGAGTTAAGCATAAACGAATCCCAAACATAAGGATTAAGTTTTCCTTTAAATATATATGAGTTTTAAACTCCAGAAGAAATGTGCCTGGGAAAATGTGTTTTGGGTTTCAAAACCCCAAAACAGTTGGGAAACGACCCGAACTGGTCTTGCCAAGCCCCAAACTCAGTCAGGGTTGGGAGATCAATCCTGGTTCTGATCGGTATTTAACTGATAGGGTTTCATGTGCTTGTGGCTGTGCAAGAACCATTACGGAAAAAGAGTCAAGAGGTGTCTACATCGAGAATTAGTTTCCAGGAACATGGGCTGGGTAGCCTGCTAATCAAACCCTGATTCCTCCCACATCATTCAATCATATTTACTGAGCGCTCACTGTGTGCAAAGCACTATGCTAAGCGCTTGACATCCAGGAGAGCAGGGCACCTACCAAATACCTTCATCCTTGCCCCATATCCGCTCTGGGGCACTCAACAAAGATGGAAGCAGGTGCAGCGTGGGTTGGATCGGTTGCAGTAAAGTTAATTCTACAGCAGCAGTGGGCATCAGGGGCATCCTTCCATTAAAAAAAGGTATTTGTTAAGCACTTACTATGTGCCAGGCACTGTACTAAATGCTAGGATACACACAACCTAATCACTTTGGACACAGTCAGTGTCCCATGTGGGGCTCATAGTCCTAATCCCCATTTTAATAATGTTGGTATTTGTTAAGCGCTTACTATGTGCAGAGCACTGTTCTAAGGGCTGGGGTGGATGCAGATAATCAGGTTGTCCCCTGTGGGGGTCACAGTTAATCCCCATTTTACAGATGAGGTAACTGAGGCACAGAGAAGTTAAGTGATTTGCCCACAGTCACACAGCTGACAAGTGGCCGAGCCGGGATTCAAACCCTTGACCTCTGACTCCCAAGCCCGTGCTCTTTCCACTGAGCCACGCTGCTAATGAGGCAAAGAGAAGTTAAGGGAGAAGTAGTGTTGGCTAGTGGAAAGCACCCGGGTCTGGCCGTCAAAACAATCTGGGTTCTAATCCCGGCTCCACCACTCGTCTGCTGTAGATCTAGCGCAAATCACTTCACTTCTCTGGGCCTGTTACCTCAACCGTAAAATGGGGATTAGGACTGTGAGCCCCATATGGGCACGGACTGCGTCCAACCTGATCACCTTGTTGCCCAATGCTTAGTTCAGAGCGTGGCACATAGAAAGTGCTTAACATTACTGTAAAAAAAAGGACTTGCCCAAGGTCGCCAGCAAGGTAAGTGGTGAAGCCACTGCCTCCCAGGCCTGGGGTCTTTCCATTAGGCCACAGTGCCCAGGAGGAGGGTTTTCTGGGGAGGGGAGGCATGCCACAGTTGGCCTGAACCCCGACGTTATAACTCTGCCCAGACTGGACCATCCTCCGTGGTTTGGCTCTCAGGATGGAGCAGGGAGAGGTGGCCACAGGGGAGCAGTAACAGTTCTGCCCTCTGACAGACACTATTCTGTTTCCAGTGCATCCTGGCAAAGTGCAGGCTACTAAAACCAGACTACTGCTTTTTTTTCTTGGTATTTATAAGCACTCAACATGTGCCAGGCACTGTACTAAGCACCGGGGTAGATACAAGTTAATCAGGTTTGGACCACAGTCTATGTCCCACGTGGGACTCAGGGTCTTCATCTCCACTTTACAGATGAGGAAACTGAGGCAGAGTAATAGTCTTCTCCCAGCCAGTTTGCATTCACAGTCACCTGAATCTTTAATGAACATATTGTTTATTAATAACCCTACTGAGAGCTCACCTCCTCCAAGAGGCCTTCCCAGACTGAGCCCCCCTTTCCCTCTGCTCCCCCTCCCCTCCCCCCATCCTCTGTTCCTCCCCCTTCTCTTCCCCTCAGCACTGTGCTCATTTCCATATATTATTTATTACCCTGCTTATTTTGTTAATTAGGTGTACATCCCCTTGATTCTATTTATCTTGATGATCTTGTCTTGTTCTTGTTTTGTTCTGTTTTGCTTTGCTGTCTGTCTCCCCCGTTTAGACTGTGAGCCCGTCACTGTGCAGGGATTATCTCTATCTGTTGCTGAATTGTACATTCCAAACGTTTAGTATAGTGCTCTACACATAGTAAGCGCTCAATAAATACTATTGAAGGAATTAATATTGTTTTACACGCTATTACTTAAGCATTTATTTATTGTTGCTCATATTTCCATTTTTTTTGTCATGACTCTACATAAAGTTTGCATCTCCCTTATAGAAGATCCTTGAAGTCAGGGATTATGTCTTTTATCTTCACTGCACTTTTCAAAGTACCTTATAAATTGTTCTACACAGGGTAGGCACTTGATAAGTAGCCCTGATTGACATTCTTGTGTGGGTACACGTTATCCTCTTAATCGATGGGAGGCATTATTGCCTAATGGAGAGAGCAGGGGATGGGAGTCAGGAAACTGGGAACCAAGAGCTGGGGTTCTAGTCCCAGATGGGCCATTTGCCTAGTGTATGATCTTGGGCTAGTCACTTAACCTCTCTGTGCCTCAGTTTCTACATCTGGAAAATGGGGATAAAACACCTTTCTTTTGGATCGTGAGTCTCCTGAGAGGCAGAGACTGGGTTCAATCTAATTACACTGATTTATATATTGTATCTCAGGCTTACTATTGTCTTTACCCCAGTGTATAGCATGGTGCATAATAAGAAGAAGATTAGTATTTATGAAGTGCTTACTATGTGCCAGGCACTGTACTAAGTGCTGGGGTGGATACAAGCAAATTGGGTTGGACACAGTTCCTGTCCCACAAGGGGCTCAAAGTCTTAATCCTCATTTTCCAGATAAGGGAACTGAGGCCCAGAGAAGTGACTTGCCCAAGATCACAAAGCAGACAAGTGGCAGAGCTGGGATTAGAACCCAGATCCTTCTGACTCCGAGGCATGTGCTTTATCCGCTACGTATAATTAATACATACAGTATTATTATTACTATTATTATTAATGCTGCTCAGCAACTTTCATCCTGAATGATGAGACCAGAAAAGGAGCACTACTGTATTTTCATGCACAAAGCCTCCAAGTGTACAACAGTCATGGATTCAGTCTTGCCATCCGTAGCATCGTCTTCTCATCAAAGGACAAATCAACTTTTATTTTAAAAGCTTATTAAATGGGAAACAAACTGGCCTGTGAACTGTTTCATTGCCCTGTTAACATAGCTTTGTTCCAGGACCAACTTACAGCATCTGTTTTCCATCCTGTTCTTGGTCACTGTGATGCTGCCATTAACTTAGAACTGCAATGTATCGCTGTCATGATGGGTAATAAATTTGACTCTTCCCTTTTGGGGAAAAAACGTGTAAATTCAGCTCTGTGGGATTGTCCAAGGAAATGGTGTCATTAAGCACCCTCAATTAATCACTGCATCACCCTTACTCTCTCAATTCATCCTCCTTTATACTACTTTGGCCCCACACATCCTCCACCTGTGTGAATTTACCCAAACTTCAGAATAGTAGTAGTATTATTAAGCCCTTAGTATGTGCAGAGCCCTCTTCTAAGCACTGGAAGGGAATGCACAGGTGGGGATTAGACACAGTCCTTGTCCCTCAGGAATCTCACAATCTAAAAATGAAAAGGGGAGTGGCAAATGGAAACTGATTCAGGACACACGGAACAATGCATTAAACCACAGAACAGTAAGTAGGGGAAAATCCTGTCCATTACTATTTCACAATTAGAAACTAACATTCTTTATTGTGATGGAGCTATGACCTTTCAGTTAGAGCAAAAACCAAAGGAAATTTTCAGTTATGACTATCATTCTTCCCTTCTGTAATGAAATCGAAGGCATCAGAACACTAGCTGCAAAGAGACTTTTTCAAAGAAAAAATTCCCCCTATATTTCAATTACTATAAACTCTTAAATATTTCCTATCCCCTATTACCAAAGTAACATCAGCAATTGTGCCTGCATAACTTTATTCAAAGTTTACCTTTGAATATACTGGATTTCTCTAACTTACTATTTCTTCTTCCTCAAATGCTGTCGAGTTGTTTCTGACCCACGGCGATTCTATGGACACACCCACTCAGAACTTTCTGTCATAAGGTCGTTCTGGTATTCATATCCTTAGGTTTTTCTTGGTAAGGTTACTAAAGTGGTTTACCACTGCCTTCTTCCACAGTATAAAAGTGAGTCTCTGCTACCGTCTTTGATCAACGTTTCGATCACTTGATCACCCACCTTGGACTCTTTTCCATGACGCTGCTGCTCAGCACAGATGAGTTGACTTACTATTTAGAGAAGCAGCATGGACTAGTGGCTAGAGCAGCGTGGACTTGGGAGTCAGAGGTCGTGGGTTCTAATCCCCGCACTGCCACTTGTCCTCTGTGTGACTTTGGGCAAGTCACCTAACTTCTCTGGGCCTCAGTTACCTCATCTGTAAAATGGGGATTAAAACTGGGAGCCCTACATGGGACAACCTGATTACACTGTATCCCCTCCGAGCATTTACTGCTTGACACATAATAAGTGCTTAACATATGCCATTATTATTATTATTATTATTATTCCCTCATCTGTAAAACGGGAATTAAAACTGTGAGCCCCAAGTAGGACAGGGACTGTGTCCAACCCAATTATCTTGTATCTACCCCAGCGCTTGGAACAGTACCTGGAACATATTAAGTGCTTAACAAATACCGTAATAATAATTACTATTACTAGAGCAAATAATAGCAGTTTTTCTTAGCTAATAGAAAGAGAGAAGCATCCCCTCACAATGAAGTTAAAATCTTATACTGTCCATGTTAAGTCCAACCACTGGCATCTTGACACTGTAATAGTCGGAATTCAAGAACAACATTTCTTTCAAAGCCAGACTATCGTTCAGGGCTTTGATTACATCACCTTTCTTGTTGCCTCTCTCATTTAAGTTGAACAAAACATTTTAGTAAATGTTATCCTGTGAAATAAGGGGTTGGGGGTTTCTGTGTATTTCAAATTAATTATAAAGCATATGCACTTCCCTGGGTGTACCATTCCAATAAATACAAATATAATTTTCCAAACCACTACCAGAACTGTAAGCAAGCAAGCATTTCCAAGACAGAACATCTCGGGACTCCACTAAATTTGATTTTGCTACTCTCAGTTCCATGATTCAGGGAAGGCCACATTTTTTGCAGAAATATTAAAAATCTGGTTTGCCCACAATTTTCCACAATTTCATAGTCAAATTTATCACAAATAAATCAAAAATTCACCCAAGTTGCTGCCAAGATCCAGTAAGTCAACTTCTTGAAGTATGAATTTCCAGTTTGTGCTCTGCAATAAATGCAATTTCAGCCAAGTGTGGAAACAATCCAGAACTTCTTGTAAACTAAGGAAATGCACTTAAACCACTTGATATCATCATAGTTTCCTCACTGATTAACATCAGGACGCTTGAATTGTATCATATTTATTCACCAAGCTTGTAGTCATTTATATAAGGCATATTAGACATCTGTAAGGCCTGTCCTGCAGAAAGACTTAAAATATCTACTAAACGTTCACCTGCACTGAACCCTTTGTCCCAAGTAATGATATACTTGATGATTTGGAATCACAATTCAGGGAGTATTGGCCTAAGTTCACAGTCCTCTAGGCCGTAAGCTCGTTGTGGGCAGGGAATGTGTCTTATTGTTATATTGTACTCTCCCCAGTACTTAATGCAGTGCTCTGCACAGTAAGCGCTCAATAAATACAAGTGACTGAGTCCAGAGCCTGTTTTCTGCTTCAATTTTTTGCAGCCTAAATTTTTTTGTGGGGTAACGGAGGTTAATGCTTCTGTAAATGACTTCTCCCCACACAATCCGTTTAAAGCTAATTGGGTTAAGAATTCACTATACATTAGCCACTTTCATTAAAGGGCAAAATATGGTGTCATCGGTATCTGAAAATGTTTACCAACATGACTTTTAGTAGACAAATACATTCCAAATATGTAAAGTTAGGGGTGAATGAAAACAGCAGAATGCTACTCCAGGCATTTGTTAGGTTTAGTCATATTGGTTTGCCAAAAGTGTAGTTATTACAAGTAAGATTGCCAATAAAGTATTTAGCATAGATAAAGAAGGGAGGCTAATTAGTATTCTCTAATTGGGGCATGGAGATCAATAAAAAGTGCACTCGGCTTGTTTGGATGCGCTTTTTCTATTTCTTTTTTTAGTGGCCAGCTACTTTCAGAGCTATAACTATGGGGCTTGGGTATGTATCATGACTACCTTCTTCCCCAACAATGCAACGAAGCACTTGCCAACGAACATTAGAAAGTTTTATTTCTAGACTGTAAATTCATCTCTAGACTATACGTTCATTTTGGATAGGGATTGTGCCTACTAACTTTTGTATTATACTGTACGACGTGCTTAGTACAGTGGTCCGCCTGCAATAAATGCTCAGTAAATACCACCGATTGAGTGCAAACCATGAGCGCAACCATGAAATGGGGCAGAAACTTCTGGAGCCTCAAAGTTGTGTGTATAAAGAGGAAAGGAGTGTATTTATTAATATTTATTAGTAAGTATGGATATAAGGTAATGCTTCAGAAGATACCAATATTTTCCCCTTAACTTCAAGTATAAAAAAAATTAAATGCTTCATAGAATCCAGTAACTGAGGGGTCAATTCTATAAAGGGGGTCAATTCCTTTGATTTATTCATTAATTCAATTAATTGAAAACTTACTGTGTGCAGAGCAATGTACTAAATGGTTGCGAAAGTACAATAAGCAGACGCATTTCCTGCCCAACTCTCAGGCATCTGCTTATGAATAATGTCAAAGGACGTTCATACCAAACTAGATCACTGTGGGGAAAGCGAGAGTTTCTAAGATTCCACATTAACCCTTAGTAAAAAGTGTATTTTCCAGGTACACCCTGTCAAAGCAGGAAGTTGGGCAATTCAGGTGTAGCTTGTGAAAGCAACATACATGCACAATACACAGTATTTGTTTTTATCTCAAATCGGGATCTGGCCAGAAAAACTGAACTGGCTTTGTGGTCTCCCTGCACCAATTTGCAAAAGACTTTTAAGGGCAAATAGGCAGCACTTGAATGCACACATCTACTCCAAAATGTCATCTTTGAGTCCCCAGAATACAGACTTCAACAATTTAAAGGGGGATTAACCAGAATTCTCAGCAATCATCTGGGTGGGGTGACGAGGTATTCATTTTATTTAAATCTGACATTTAGAGATGTAGAAGATTGTTATTGTACCAAGCCAGCACCATGCTTTGGTGAATCTGTTGGATCCCCTATCTCCCCTTGATTTAGATTTATTTCCCATATATTAGTCAGGTTTCTGTAGGGCTTCACTGGTAACAACTTTCAACCTCAGTTCTATAAAATCCTAGTGTAGCTATGGCTCCCTCTAAGGGTAATTTGGCTTTTTAGCTTAAACAGATACAGATTTTTAAAAAAGAAACAAGAGCACTACACAGGTATAACCAGTTTATACTTCTTTCAACTACATGAATTGATTTCACTAAGTAGGTTAAATGCAAAATAGCCGCCAAGAAAATCAGGAAAACAGATTCAAATTCTATAAAGAGAGGCACCATGGCCCAGTGAAAACGGCATGGGACCGGGAAACCTAGATTCCAGTCCCAGTTGTTTCCTTGTGAATAGGCAAGTCCCAACCCCTGTGCCCGTTTCTTCAGATGTATAATGGGGACCCGACACCTATGTTAGTATTTGTTAAGCGCTTACTATGTGCCGAGCACTGTTCTAAGCGCTGGGGTAGACATAGGGGAATACTCTAACCGTCTCTCACAGCGAGACCCCATATGAAACAGCAACGAGGTCTGACTGTGCCAACGACCAGGGTAGATACAGGAAAATACAAAGTGAGTGCTTAATTCCCCAAAAGCAAGCACTTTGAAACTAGCAAATATGACTTTCTAACTTCCAAACTAGCAACGACATTCTTTAGGATGTTCACTACGATAAAATGTATTATTTTCCCAATGATAGCAAATGTGGTATTTAAGCGCTTACTATATGACGGGCACTGTACTAAGTACTGGGGTGGATACCAGCAAGTTGGGTTGGATTTATCTCACGTGGGGCTGAGTCTTAATCCCCACTTTGCAGAAGAGGGAACTGAGGCCCAGAAAAGTGAAGTGACTTGGTCAAGGTCACAGAGCAGACAAGACCTTCTGACTCCCAGGCCCATACGCTTTCCACTAGGCCATGCTGCTTCTCTAAGGGGAGGAAAAAAAAAAGTTACATTCCTATACAATCACTGGACTGTCAGAGGATCTCAAGCAGTTAACTGAGTGCCATATTACATTGCAATTTTAGGCCAGTTCATTTTGTCATGAGAAATTTCCTTTACCGAGATTAGATGCCTTCTGGAAAAAAACAAAAACAAAAAAACAACATTCTCTCATTTAAACCAACTTTGTGACTTTATTGATGGGCGACAACTTTATACCCCTGGATATCACTAAACTGTGTACAATTAGGAATTCAACATTATAGGAGAGCAGACAGCAAAATTAAACAAAGCAGACTTAGAGAAATATCAATCTTCATTATTTTGTCCATTTTAAAATCTTTTGTACACAGAAGCACAAATGCAATTTGAAATATTTTAATAGCGATAAAGTTACAATCACCCATCTATATAGACTACCATTTTAACTCCAAATATTTTTTCTGCAATGTGGGCTTAAGCAGCTTCCCTTCACACAATTATTAAAATCTGCTTCTCGCATTAGGAACCAGTAACTCTATTTTATACATTTTCTTTTGAAGTAGGACAGTTTCTTCTCTTGACAACTGGCTTACATTTTTCCATTTATGAAAAAAACTAAAGGGGAAGGTGAAGTGGAGAAGAGATATGGATTTTAAAAATTTATTTTTTAAGATAAAATTCACTTTCACAGAAATTTACAAGTTCAGTTGCTGGTGCAGGGTTCTACTATGCAATCAGACTGGGAATCAGATGCAAATACCTTTAATTATCTTGGGAATCAATTTTTTTTTCTTTTTCACGTAAAAGCTTGGTCTTTTAATTTTATAATCAAGTGACAGTCTTTTCCACCAAACGATTTCAATTTGGAAGTTAAAACAAACTAAACTGTGCACAAACCCCAAGAAGTTCCTTTTCACGCTATCCCAAAGTTGCAAAGGGGAAAAAAGTTTCACTCAAAGCGATTAGAGGAGGATAAAAAGTTAGTGAGAGGTGGCGTTCTACAAAGCGGGTATCTTGCACACACAGCGTATCGAAGGAGGTTTCACAGCAGATCGACTCGGCGGTAGTACAGGAGGTAGGCTGTGCGTTCGGCAGACGGCTTCACCACCTGGTATTGGTTGATCACTTTGACTGCCTGGTCATCAATGCGGAGCCAGCCATTCAGACCGATTTGGAAGACGTCTGTAGTGTAATGACCACCCGTTGCACTGTTTCCATGATGATAGACCACTGGAGTGACAGATAAATGATCAATCAGTAAAATGCAAATATGATCTCAAAGCACTCAAAGCTGAGTAAAGCACGGGAAAGAAGTCGACCTGATTAACGTGTTTGTCAAAGAAAGATGGAATAAGGACAATCAAATATGCGTTTCACAATACCATTCCTCACCAAAATAATAAAATAAAAATAAAGAGATCTCGGTGGATACACTAAGTTTCTGAATAAAAGATTAATATAATTAGAAAGCCAAAGGACTTTAATGGGCCAGAGTAAACAGATTTAATCAGCTTCAATTTTTAAACATATTTCTTCAGGGTTTATCTATTAGCTTGCTTTCCACCGAACACCAAAAATGATAAAAAGTTTTATTTTCATACATAAACATTTGGCTATAACTTGCACATAAGCCAAATACAGACAGGACCCCTTTTTTTTTAAAATGGTACTTATTAAACATTTCTTATGTGCCAGGTTCTGCATTAAGCACTGGGGTAGATACATGATATGCCTAAGATGTAGTAAACTCAATTTTTCCTCTTAAAGTTCTACCCAGTGTAAAGATTAAACACTGAAATGTACTGAAGTAATAAAAGGGAAATATATTGAGCTCATCTCCATTTTATAAACTAGGGAAAACATTATGCTGGTTTGGCCTGCTAATTTGTTGGGTTTTTTTTTCATTTGAAAGGCATAAGTTAATATTATCAATAAGAATAATTTCTTTAATTAATCTGATCAAGATAGAAACTAAAATACCTTCCTTAAAAATGTCAAATTATAAAACTATTTAAAATTATTTAAAAACAACAAAAGCACCCAGAAAAATAGAGTTGAAGACAAACTTTTTTGTTTATAGGAAGAAATACAATGTATACGTACCGGCAAAGAGACGGTAAGTTCTGTGGCCTTTAAAATTCTTACTTTTCACACCTGGAGAAAGTAGCTCTGAAAAATGAAATAGTGGTTTTTTGAGCTACTATTTTTTTTCATCACTAAACACAATTATAAGTCACTGACATAACCTCCTGAAGAATGAAACAAACAGAAAAAATACAAACTTTCTAACATAAAAGGCAGATAGGGAAGCCTTTGACTGGTACTTGAACTGAGGGAAAAATTTGCGACATTGCTTAATATTTTATAATTGCAGCACACAGTTTCTATTAACATCCAGAAGCTTAACAAAAATTCAGTTGATCAACAATCTTTACTCCTCCAAAATATATTTACTATCATAATCACAACAAAGCATCATAGCTACAACTTTTGCAGCACTATATATGTAGCAAAAGTTTCATGAAGTTGGTTGAATTTACATTTTACTTAAGTTCTGGAATGGCTGGTAAAGAAAAAAATAAGGTTTTACATCACACTGATTTAAAAAAAACCACACTGGTGTGGTTTAAAGGAAAGAAAACACTCTCCAAAGTTCACAGTTGCACAAAAAATGGGCTACATACATACACAGTGACTAAGTATTAAGCTTCTATATGGAAGAAAAGTATTAGAAAGCTTTAGAAACTTGGGAAAATAACCTCTCATCTTATTACCTTTGCTAATTTCCAAGTCAACTGGATAGTCAATATTCTTGATCAGTTTCTGACATCCACCAGTCTTCTCATATACGAATCGTTTAAGGTGTAGAACCAGAACAGGAGGAAGCTTTTCCAAGGTCACTCTCCGGCTAATCTCAACCTAAGATATGCACAACATATAGACACATCAGACACATATCAGAGGATAAACAGAACCTAGTTTTAAAAATATTTAATTGATAAATCTGCAATATTAACTAAATACCTAAAGACACCCAAGAGGTGATTCTAAATTAAGATGAGTCAAAGACCAAAAGTAATATAAAGTAGGAGTTGGAACACCTATTAACATACCTTTTTATAAAAGTGATTACAACTAATTCATGTTATGGACTTCATTAGGGGCCTAAGCTCCCTCATTCACTGCACACATCCAATCTGTCGCCAACACCTGCCGGTCTCGCCGTCACAATATCACCAAGATCTGCCCTTTCCTCTCCATCCAAACTGCTACTGTGCTAGTACAAGCTCTCATAATATCCCGACTGGATTACTATGTCATCCTCCTCTCTGATCTCCCCTCCTCCTGTCTCTCCCCACTCCAGTCTATTCTTCATTCTGTTGCCTGTATCATCTTCCTACAGATACGCTCTGGGCATGTCTCTCTCCTCAAAAACCTCCAGTGGTTGCCTATCAACCTTCGCCCAAAACAAAAACTCCTCACTCTTGGCTTCAAAGCTGTCCATCACCTTTCCGCCTCCTATCTCACCTCCCTTCTCTCTTTCTACTGCCCACCCCGTACACTCCGCTCCTCTGCCACTCACCTCCTCACGGTCCCCCATTCGCACCTGTCCCGCTGTCGACCCCTGGCCCACGTCCTACCGCTGACCTGGAGTGCCCTTCCTCCTCACATCTGCCAAACTAACTCTCTTCCCCTCTTCAAAGCCCTACTGAGAGCACACCTCCTCTAGGAGGCCTTCCCAGACTGAGCGCCCCCTTTCCCTCTGCTCCTCCTCCCCTCCCCAACCCCCCCCCCGCCCTCTGCTCTTACTCCCTCCCCTCAGCACTGTGCATATTTGTATATATTATTTATTACCTTATTTATTTTGTTAATGAGGTGTATATCTCTATGATTCTATTTATCTTGATGATGATGTTTTGCTTTGTTCTGTTCTGCTTTGCTGTCCACCTCTCCCGTTTAGACCGTGAGCCTGTTATTGGGCAGGGATTCTCTCTATCTGTTGCCGAATTGTACATTCCAAGCACTTAGTACAGTGCTCAGCACATAGTAAGCGCTCAATAAATACTAGTGAATGAATGAATCTATTAATAGCTAACCTTGGCTTCTGATACTGATACTGTTTTCTCATCTCTCTGGCCACTCATTCTCAATCTGTTCCAAGGGCTCCTTTTCTACCTCCCTCCTCCCTACTGTGAGAGTCTTTCAAGGCCCAGTTCTTTGTCCTCTTCTAATTCTCCATCTACACCCACTCCCCTGGAGAACTCAATAGCTCCCAAGGCTTCAACTACCATCATGTTCCCAAATCTACATCTCCAGGCCTGATTTCTCTTCTCTTCAGTTTTGTATTTCCTCCTGCCTTCAAGAATCTCTAACTGGATGTCCCACAGCCATCTTAAACTGAACATGTCCAAAATGGAACTTCTCATCCTCCCACCCAAATGCCAGCCTCCCAGTGATTTTCCCACTACTGTAGACAGCACCACCAACTTGTCTCACAAGCCCGTAGCCTTGCTATTATCCTCGACTCATCTCTCGTTCAACCCGCTTCTTCAATCGGTCACTAAATCCTGCCACTTCCTCCTTCACGAAGTGTCTAAAATCCACCCTTTCTTCTACATCCAAAATGCTACTACACTAATCCAAGTACTTATCCTATCCCACTTTGACAACTATAGCAGTCTCCTTGCTGACCTCCCTGCCTCTTGTCTCTCCTCACACCCATCCATACTTCATTCTGCTGCGTGAATCATTTTACTAAAAAAAGTTCAGCTCACCCCCACTCTTCAGGAACCTCCAGTAGTTTCCCATCCACTTCCTCATCCAACGGATGCTCCTTACCATAAGCTTTACAGCACTCAGTCATGCTGACCCCTCCTATCTCACCTCTCACCTCAGTGATTTCCTACTTCAATCCAGCAGGTTCACTTTGCTCCTCTAATGCCAACATACTCACTGTACCTAAGTCTTGTCTATCTCCTCACTGCTCACCCCTTGTCCATGACCTTACTCTAGCCTGGAATTCCCTCTCCCTTCATATCTGACAGATGATCACTCTGCCCACCTTCAAAGCTTATTAAAAACACACCTCCTCCAAGAGGTCTTCCCGACTAAGCCCTCATTTACTCATTTCCCCCACTCCCTCACCCTTCTGCAATGTTCTTGCACTTAGATTTGTATCCTTTATTCACCCCATACCACTTACGTACGTATCCGTAATTTATCTTAATGCCTGTCTCTCCCTCTTGATAGTAAGCTCCTTATGGGTGGGGAATGTGGCTACCAACTGTTATACTGCACTCTCCCAAGTGCTTAGCACAGTGCTCTGCACACAGTAAGCACTCAATAAATACAGTGGAATGATTCCAAAAGCCGATACCGAGAAAACCACCGCACCAGGCAGAACTCAATCTAGAGGCTCCCACTAAGCATCTCTACAGTGCTGGTTTTCCATTTTCAAGCTTTGGTTTGTCTCTCTTGAGATGAGCTAGGTCACCCAATAAAATCTTCAAGTATCTGCTTCAATCAGTTTTGATAAATGAGACTGGTCAAGATAAACACAATAATCCCAATTTGGTATTCTCATGTACATCACAGCGTGGCTCAGTGGAAAGAGCCCGGGCTTGGGAGTCAGAGGTCATGGGTTCGAATCCTGGCTCTGCCACTTGTCAGCTGTGTGACTGAGGACAAGTCAGTTAACTTCTCGGTGTCTCAGTTACCTCATCTGTAAAATGGGGATTAAGACTGTGAGCCCCACGTGGGACAAACCTGATTACCCTGTATCTACTCCAGCGCTTAGAACAGTGCTCTGCACATAGTAAGCGCTTAACAAGTACCAACATTATTATACAAAATTAACCTTAAAAAAAAATCAAGTAAATCATCACAAGCAGTGATAAATTGTTCCTTTTCTTACAATGAACCAAACACATGTTATGAATTACAAGCCCAAATCTTACTTCTGTAACAAGTGAATGGATAGGTGGTTGGTAGGGGTCAGCTAGAATCACATAGATCATCCAATTTTAATAATATTTTAGTCTTCTCCAAGTCTCAAACTCTTTCTGTCCTTCCACTTCTCTCCCCACCTGCTTCCCTCCTTTTTTAACCAGTTAGAAACCTGCATGACCCTGGTCCAGCTTACAAATCATATCTTTGCCTGGCATCTTCCAACTCTCTCCTAATTTCAGTGGTACGGTGAGTAGGTTGGTGTAAGAAGGGTGAAGTGAGGAAGCTGGGCAGTTGCAGGGAATCAATGATAGTGTCTGGAAATTCTGAAACTTTTTTCCCAACTTAAGGCGTACTATAGGGAAGAAAAACATCTGCAAAAAAAATACAATTGGCTGCAAAAGGTTTCCTAGGCCAGAAATTAACTCACCTCTTGCTTGGTTTTTGTGGTGTAGCCTTGGACAGACTCTCTCGCCACCAAGCTTTCCAACGCATCCTGGACTGTGCGTATTTTGTCAGACTGGATATCCAACTGCAGGGTGAAAAATGGTTGCAAAGTGGCAGATTCCTTAGAACTTTGCTGATAAACTACAGACCTAAAAAAATGGAAAAGGAGTGTAAAAAAGCTATCCTTGACTCATCGCTATCTCCTAAAATGAAATGCTTGTTCAACAATTTGTGAAAAAGCTGATTTTAAACCCATTTCATAAGTTTATATTACAACTAGTGAAAAATATGATCAAAAATAGTAATAATGACTGAACCTGTCCTTACGTCCTGCTCAAAAAAAAATGTGAATAGCAGGTGTTCAACTGAAAAAGCATTCACTGGCTCCATCTACTAAATTGCATCAATTTGGGCTAGACTGGTATCCTGACCTTCCGTCTAGGTAACCCCAACTTCAAATATTTAGGGAGGAAGCCAAACAGGCTGCTGACTTCTCAAATCTTTTTCCAGGTAACAAACACAGATCAGTCCAGGGTTCTAAGAAGAGTTTGATTTTTCCAAAATGGTTTCCCTAATCTAGACCCTGAAACTTGCCTTCCCACCCATAGATTGATTCTATATATTCACAGTACATGTACTTCCTCATGCCTAACAAACTATTTTGGGTGCTCACCTTGAATATAAGTCCAGCCTGTAATTCAATTTAAAATCATCCAGCTCCAGATTTTCACTTGAAATCAGGCCTCCTCTCAGCTTTTCAGGTTCAAGAATCCTAATCTTTTCAGTCCATTCTTCTACAGAACAAACAGGTCCGTATCCTGATCACTCTGATTACTTCATTTACTCACATTTCTTAACCATTGGAGAGATTTTAGAAAGCACCAATACGATTTTGCAATGCTTGGAAAGGTGCTCTTTAACTATCTTGAGGAAACCCTGACAATTCTGGCACATTCCTGTTTTCCCTATCTACTCAGGCATAAATACTGTTACCACTGACCCACTGGGGTAAAGAGAGACTGTTTCACTCAAAAGCAATTACACACTAGGATGATAGGTCATGGTAGGTTTTCTTTACTAAAGCTTTCCCTCTGGGTTTACCTGCCAGTGCACACCATCCTGGCACAAAGGAGCACCCCTTTGAGAGCCTAAGAAACTCCTAAATTCCTTTCTTTAGTTTCTGGTTCACCAAAGAGCCCTGCAAGATGAGCAATTTCCTCTTTTGCTTTGATGACAGCATGAAATTCCTCTTTTTGGAGATGCAAACAGACCTGGTTCCTCCTCCTTTTGAGAATGCCATACAAGAACCCTTTTTAAGAGATTCTTTGCTTCTATGATGGTAAGCCTAGAATTTTGAGGAAATTACTTCTCCTTGTGATGCAGAATCAGTTCCTGGAGGCCCTTCCTGGGTATGCCCCCCTTCCAAGAATATGCAGTTCCACCAGAGATGACCAAACCGTCTGTCCTGGACAGACTGACTGATTGACCAATGCAGGCCCGGGGTACCGCATTGCTGCTATTACTTACCCTGCAGCTGGCGGTGCCAGTGGCCCACTGGAAGCAACTACCAATTTTAGTGTTAGAGTAGGGCATGAAGCTTTTATTTTTTGAAATTGGATTTTTTCCAAATTATAAATTTAATTTTATAAAATGTGGTTGAACCTACAATGCAGGGGGGGCATTTAAACATCACATTATTTTGACAAAGTCATGGACAACTTAGATTTAAATAAGATGAATCTTAGAAATTTGCACCTTAGGTCTTTGTACCTTTGCTTAAAACAAATGTCACCCAAGTAACTTTTTAGGCTCCAACATAAAGTACATGTCTCATATCAGTATTTTTTGACCAACAAATTCAGTCATGATATATCCTCTAGACCGTAAGCTCCTCATGGGCAGGGAACATGTCTACTAACACTCTTATGATGTATTCTCCCCCAAGTGCTTAATTCAATGCTGTGCAGACGGTAAGCACTCAATGAACGCTATTGATTGATTCGCTTGCGCTTTACTGGACATTTAACATTAGGATTTAATTCTTGTCCAGAAAATTCCAAAGCAAGTTCTTTTAATTCAGGTACCTCAAAAACACTAGAGAATGCCTCTTTTCCCTATATTGACAAATGTACTACTCTTTATTATGACAGCAATCTGTCAAGAGGGAGCAATAGTATTCTCCATTTGTACCGACTCATTGGCATGCAATGAAGAAATCTTTAGCACAGGAAAATAATCATCGTTAAGCTCTATATGCCAGGCACTGTACTAAGCGCTGGGGTGGTTACAAGCAAATCGGGCTGGAAACAGTCCCAGGTCCATGTAGAAGAAAGAGACAAGAGAAGCAGCGTGGCTCAGTGGAAAGAGCCCTGGCTGGGGAGTCAGAGGTCACGGGTTCAAATCCCAGCTCAGCCTTTCGTCAGCTGTGTGACTCTGGGCAGGTTACTTAACTTCTTTGGGCCTCAATTACCCCATCTGTAAAATGGGGAGTAAGACTGTGAGCCCCATGAGGGCCAGGGACTGTGTCCAACCTGATTAACTTGTATCTACCCCAGCGTTTAGTACAATGCCTGGCACATGAGTGCTTAAATAATTTTTTTTTTTTAATTACCTCTCAGTGCATGCTTTTGGTGGCAAGAAGAACTACATTTGGCTAATGAAAGGTGCTCAGTCAATAAGAGCTTTACAGTACTCATTTCATCACCAATTCTACTCTTACTACTGATATTCTGGGGGCAGCATCATACTAAGTGCTCAGAAACATAGTACCAAAACAGAAGAAATAGTTCCTATCCTCAAGGATCTTAAGGGAAGCAGTGTGGCTTACTGGAAAGAGCACGGGTTTGGGAGTCGGAGGTCATGGGTTCTAATCCCGCCTCCGCCACTTGTCTGCTCTGTGACCTTGGACAAGTCACTTAGCTTCTCTGTGCCTCAGTTCCCTCATCTGTTAAATGGATATTAAGACTGTGAGCCCCACATGGGACAACCTGATTACATTGTATCTACCCCAGAGCTTAGAACAGTGCTTGGCAAATAGTGAGCGCTTAACAAATACTACGATCATCTTACAGTTTAACAGGTGAGGCAGGCAGACCTAAACTGTATACAAACAACATGATGAGTAGAGACAGAGACACAACAGTGAACAGTTGGAATGAAGCAATATGCCCCTACGCTTTAAGGGTGGTAGACAGGTGGGGAATCAATACGGAATGCCTCTTGAAAGGGAAGCAGCATGGCCTAATGGAAAGGGCCTGGGAGTCAAAGGACCTGAATCCTAATCCAGGCTCCACCACTTGCTTGTACGCAACCTTGGGCAAGTCTAACTTCTCTGTGCCTCACTTTCCTCCTTGATAAAATGGGATTCAATACCTGTTCTCCCTCCAGACTTCGAGCTCCATGTGGCACAGGGACGGTGTCCAACCTGATGAACTTGTATCTACCTCAGCATTCAGTACAGTGCTTAACATATAGTAAACATTTAACAAGTGCCACCATTATTTAGTATTCTTTTATTTCACTCCTAAGTGAAGCTTCAACTTTTTTCAATGTCCTAAATACATATGTGCCCTATTCAAGGCCCCCAAGGAGAAGACTCTAAAATAAAGGGAACCTCCTTCTTTGATTCTGATACGGAATTTTCTCCCCTTACAAAAATGACTTACAGAAAAGATCCTTAGAGGTGTATAGCAACCCAATTTAACATTCCAGGAGATAAGGCTAAAATCCCCCCAAACAACAGCATGACAATTCAATCCTGTTTTCTTAGCTGTTCTTTCCATTTCATTCTTCTATTTCTGATGCTTTCAGTTGGTGAACTTCTACCGGCAATTTTGTGCTCAGATCCTTTCTATCCTTCCCTTAGCCTCAGAGAAAGAACTGTTTCAACAGTTCAACGTGGGACGCTGTTTTCGCGGTCTGCTCGGTGACCTAGTTTGTCTGCCGAATACGATGGGTGTGGTGTAAGTAGACAACAGCTGTGAGAATGGACCTGCAGCCCTCTTGCTCGGAGCAAACATTTTCCCTATTATTCCATTTTTGTCTAATTAATGTGCACCAGTGCAAGCCACAAGATTCTGCAAATTCTCATGTTTACTTCAACAAAAAACTCAACGCAGCTCAATAAAGACCTAATGAACAGATGTTTTAAATATGCATAATAGTATTGGACAATCTTGACTCCTTGGTATGTATACAGTCTGTGTTTGCTGTATCTCCCAAACCCCTAGGGCAATCATCGAGTCTTCTATTTGTATCTCTCATATACCTACTACAGTACTCTACACACGAATAGCTACTAAATATTTACTGATGATTTGCAAGGGTTAAAAATCACCAAATCACACCAAGTCAGTGTGCCTTAGTTTCCTCATCTGTAAAATGGGGATTAAGACTGTGAGTTGAATGTGTAACAGGGACTATATCCAACCTGATGATCTTATATCTACCCCAGCGTTTAGAACAGTGTTTGACAAACAGTAATCACTTAATACCATCTTTTTTTTTTTAAAGTGGGGGGAGTCAGTGACTACTAATTTACCTGAATAAAGTTCCTCCTCTCTACTGATGAGAAAACTTTTATGGATACAATTTAGTCAGTTCTTTCTTAATATATGTTTTTACCATGTGTTTTGGATAGCGTGCTGTAGGGGAATTACGGAATGGTCTTCCAAGCATTGCACATCTGCCTGGATAGAATATGATGTGAAAGTGAAAAGGTGTGTGCATGCATGCAATATTGGTCAAGGAGTGTGTTAAAGGTATTTGTGTTTCCTTTCCAAAGATTTTCATAAAAAATGTAAGCCTGTGCATTACTGGCCAACTGACTGTACTTAGCTACTACCCAGAAATTAAGAGAATGAATTAGGCTGTTACCAAATTCTAATTAGCTAAAAAGCCATTTTGATACTCCTTGAAAGGTATATATTTTGTGTGCCTCTTTCCTGAACAGTAGACCATAAAGCGATTAAGTTACAATTGCAATTAAAATTGAAATTCTAAAAGCAATAATATGAGTTGCAAAACTCCTGAAATAGCTGAAACAACCACAGGGGAAAAAAATGCACTTGTTTGGGGAATGTCAGAAATCAATGGAGAGCACCCACTGCCTTCAAGGGATTAGGACACTGGACGTTTCTCCAAACCACTTGCGTTTCTGATCTACAATGATCAAGTAAAAGAGTCCTAAAGGGAATGGGACTAGATCCTGGGAAGAGAACCAAATTTCTGCTTTGTAATTGGCCAATTTCTTCTCTGACTTGAGAGAAATTTTAAGGTACTAACCTAAACTTACCAATTCTCAAAACAAAAGCTCTACTCCTTCCTTTTTCCCTTCACTAAACCGGCACCCACACATACGCTGATGGGGCTGGTTTCTGATAAGTTCAGCCTCCTTCTCGGCTGGTCTCTTTAGTAGCAGCTAAGTGGGAAGACGGGGAAAGAAAGAACCAGGCAACCATCCTTGCAAACACGGAAATCTTCGTTTCAGCTTCGGAACCGGGACACAGAATAATGCTGTGCAATGCAAATGGTACTGTACCTTATATGTCCACCAAAAATACCAGTAATCGGAGTCTGAACAAAATCAGCTTGTCGAGTGATTGAGGTTTTGTTCCGGGGACCCACTTGTTTCCATTCATCCTCACTACCATCCCCTTGATCGTCTTGTTCTTCATCTTCATTTGCAATTGGTGCTTCAGGTCCATTTGAGATGGAAAATTCTGAATAAATCCAATAATAAAAAGGAATTTATCTTAATCAAGTAAAATGAGAGAAATCTATTTATTCAACCCCCAGGGGAAATGGGTGAAGAGCAGGCTTCTCGGACAATAGCCTTCTTCCCAATTTTTCATTTTGAAAAATGTTTTAGATTCCCATCAAAATAAAATTACTATTTCAGAAAATATTTGTGTGCAGCTTTCAGAAATTATACCTATCATGTTAATCTTCAGTTAAATGCACATTTTTTTTTTTACAATATACAACTTTGAGGCTTGTATTACTTTTGGTGTGGAAACCAGTATTCACAAATGAGCTTAAAATGGTGCTACCTTATATTTGATGACAAAGCCAAAAACTATAATCATCTCTTTTAAATCTCATTGTTTAAGGGAACTACAGTTTTCACTGAAACATTTTTGAACAGCTCTGGAAATTATTATTTAGAATAATTTTCAGATCCTTACTATGTAACATTCCATAATAACAATGCTTGAACAGACGATTTACGGTGAATTTTGGAAGATGTGATTCCCTTTCATATCCTGCAGACTGTACGCTCCTTGTGGGAAGGGCTCTTGTCTATCAATTCTACCGTTTGTACTTTTCCAAGCACTTAGTACAGTGCTCTGAATATAGTAAGTGCTCAATAAATACCACTGACTGATTATAGATTAGCTGTGATAAAAAAGAATTGTGGACAGAAGAGATGCCTGTGTCCCATTTCTGACCCTGTAAATGAGGTCTAGGGAGAAAATGGCAATGTATCTAGAATTTAGAGGAATATTCATTTCTCCCAGATGACTCTGACTGGGAAATATACCTACCACAGAATTACAAAAGTTTCCCAAGTGTCAGAAGAGATTTTATGCCCGGTCACAGAAACTCCTGAGTACGACCATCTTACCCCCAGAGACAATACATCCTTTACGATCATTTGCCACAGGGCAAGGACCACTAGAGATCAAAAATTGGTATGTTAACCGAGTATACAAATAATCCCGCTAGGAGGGAAAAGCTGGCTTGATATTTGGGGTGGGGAGTTGGAAAAGCAGTAACTGAACCCCAAAATACCACATTATTTCATTGAAATACAAAGATTAATTGAGTTAGCCTACTTTCATTATTAGGTGAAAGAAGCTTCTTTAAGTTCAACATTTCTTCATGCAGCCCATTTAGGATGAAACCTAGATATTCCTCGGCATCTTCCTGTCGACCCTGAAAGAAAGGAAATCACATAAACCCTACTGAAACTCAAGTGGTTCTCCGACAACACGTGAGAGTCAAAAATATCCATTTTTCCAATAGCCAAAGTTAATGCATTAATTCTTCCATTCCAAAACCTTGACGACCAGAATCGAAAGAGTAGTCCTCTCAACGTATGAGCTGCCAAAGATCATTTCAACCCTCTAGTGGTGGTTTGCCTGGCTGCACAGCAGAATAATAATAATGTTGGTATTTGTTAAGCGCTTATTTTGTGCCAAGCACTGTTCTAAGCACTGGGGTAGATACAAGGTCCTCAGGTTGTCCCATGTAGGCTGACAGTCTTCATCCCCATTTTACAGATGAGGGAACTGAGGCACAGAGAAGTTAAGTGACTTGCCCAAAGTCACACAGCTGACAAGCAGCGGAGCCGGGATTAGAACCCGACTCCCAAGCCCGGGCTCTTTCCATTGAGCCACGCTGCTTCACTAGAACACCAGAACTCCACCCCACCGTCCTCCATTTATCAAACTTTGAAAAGCAGTCCTCAACCTCCCCATTCTAGATATGAACCCGAGAGTAAAGAAGCACTGTGCTCTCTATCTCAATCGATCATATTTTTTAAGCGCTTAATACGTGTAGAGCACTGTAATAAGCGCTTGAGAGAGTACAATACTACAGAATTAGCGGACACGTTCACTGCCCGTAACGAGCTTACGGGGAGACAGACATTAATATAATTACCTGCACCCAAACTGCTGCTGCCAGGTCCAACTTGAATCTGTTCACATACTTTTGCGTTTAAAAATAGCAATTCAAATTAAATTCAAAATGCTGCACATTGGATACATTAAAAAAAATATTCTAGATGATACCTTTTCTGACAGGCTTGACTTGATTACTGTCAGTAGTCTATAAATATAAGTAGGTTCAAAGGCAGCTCCTGGGCGGATGTCCCTCACAATTTTGTCCCCAAGAGCTGCAAGAAAAATATGGCAGAGGATTTTCAATATAGCCATGGAATAAGACAGCATGAACAAAACACGTCAACGATGCAAACATGATTCCTCAACCTTAATAAATAAGCTGACATGAAAATGTATTAGCCTGGAAAAGATATACCTGCCTGTATTGGGAGCTACAAGGTCACTGTCCATTTTGGTCACTGTCCTCTATGACAGCAGTGCCCACCTTTGGATGCCCAAACCTCACTCTTTGTAAGAGTGAGGTGTGTGAAGCCAGATGGTGCATTTCTAAAAAAACTTTTGGGATGCTGTGATAAACAGTGTAGGGGGGGCAGGGGTTGTACAGGTAGTCATGGGGAGTATGCTCCAACCTGGAAGATAGGCACCAGGCAATGTTTCTTATGTTTAATTCAATTTTTCAATAATGACCTGCTACCTATTTTTAAGTTTATCTTCGACTTTACATTGTGGGCATTCTGAGGGAAGGGACTGTGCGTAATTCATTTGACCTATAGGGAAATTCCCAACTGCTGAGTACAGTGTTCTGTGCAAAGAAGGTGCTCAAGAAATGTAAGTATCAACAGCATTTATTTAGCGCCTGTCTGCAGAGCCCCATTCATTGTGCTAAAGAAACACAGTACTAAGACAATATTATCCCTTCCCTCAATGAAGTTCCAAACTAATGGATAGGAGAAAATAGGCACAAAGTGTTTAATGTAAAATATTCAAATAATTACGAGTGAATTAAAAAAAAATGAACGGATAAAAGTAAAAAGTCATGTTGAAGTGCCTATTAAAATGACGACAGGGAAAGTGGATGGGAAATAATACGAGGAGGGAAGGGCCAAATTTTGGTGAAGCAGAAGGAGGAGGGTGTTCAATAACTAGTCAACATTATAGTCTTGAATGAACATTAATTTTCATATGTTCACACTAGCACTTTGGTCATTCCTTTTATCCAGAGGGAAAAAACTCTGTGTGTGTGTGTATGTTTGTTTGGTGGGGGGAGGGGTGTTGGGGGAGAGAAGCACACATCCTGTTAGCCTGGGTGCCGTGGAGTGAAAGAGTGCACAAGTGGAGGAAAATTACCCATTATTTAAGACACAGGATAAACTCTTCAACCCATTGTATCTCTCTGTTATGCAGAACTTCAGTTAAGAATAGAACAGAAAATTGACCAAGCCATCTCTCAATTATTCTAGCTAGAACCAAACCTACCTTCACTTACCAGAGTTTCCTTTTTCTACTACCGAAAGCTTACAACCTTGAAATACTTGATTTACTCATCTTCCCCCACCCTCTACATCCTAACCTTTCCCGAACCCCTTTAATTTTACGTTAGCCAGTTCCATCCCTCTTATTCTGTAGTCACAGCTCTAGTTGTTTCCAATATCTTATATCTTGCTTACACAATAGCTTCCTTTAGTTAAAGTTTCTCCTCACCTTCAACCCACAACATGAACAACCTTGCACAAGCATCATCCTCATCACGTCATCCCCGTTTTCGGGATCTTTTCCATGGCTTCCAAGTGACTCTTGCATGATACTGAAATTCCTGATCTTGGACTTTAAGGCTCTTACCCAACTGTCCTAGTCTCTATCTGCACCCTAGCCTGGATTCTCCTACACCTAAGCAAACATTAATCTCTCATCTCCCCAACAAATATCCCCCAATACCACTTCCACCATTTTGCACCACCTACAACTGAAGTACTCACAACCCCACATATTCTCCTATTTTCTCCTATATGTAATTGAAATGTCTGCCTCTCCTGCTAGACTGTAAACTCCTTGAGAACAGGGATTATTTTTACTAATTTCTAGTATTTTCTCCCAAGCATTTATTACAGTGCTGCACACACAGTATGCGTTCAATAAATGGTACTGACTGACATACCTCCCACCCCTTGCACATCCTTTACTCTTCTTTTCCGCTAAACCACACATCTTCCTACCTGTCAGATATTTACAAAGAAATAAAGCAAAACATGGCACTGATACTTCAAAAAGAAAAGCCAACTTCTTGACCAAGTCGATTCAGTATATCGAGTGCTAAATGTAGGAGCTGTAGGTACCTTGATGGGGATTTTATTGTCAGTGCTAATGAATGAGTAGTATAAAATTACATGACATTATTTTACCAATCTAGAGTTTCCCTAGGGTATTTACCAGTAATTACATATGGTCAATTCCCTTACGTGTATTTTCATTACTGGATTCGGAGGATGTACAAGAGAAAAATTATGGGAAAATTCCCAAACCATGTTTCTATCTGGATACAACAGAGCAGTGTTGGACAACATGGTTGTGCACAAGCATAACACTGGTCAAAGATTAGTACTACACAACTTGAGTCTTCTTTAATGACTTCTTCAAAAATGCATAAACGTACTTGAAATCATCTTTATGACTTTCCAAGTGCACACTTTTAATTGGTTTGGTCAGATCTTGGAAACAAGTTAGGCTGCATTCCCACATTAACTGCTTTTGAGTTCTTAAAACCATTGCTTTGTTCTCAGTTATAAGCGACAGATGCATCATCCAATATTTTCTGCTAGCTTTTTGCTCACCTTGCTTGGCTTTTGATGGTACGGGCATATTGGTAAATTCATTCATGAGGCGAACACTGAAAAAAAGTGAGAGAAAAATGTTGGGATACAGGTCACTTTTCAATCACAAAAAGTCAGACAGACTGGAGCTAAGGGACAATGTTCCTACAATTATTAAATAGGGATTCAATGAGACTGGTTTCCCCTTTCTGTGGAAGGGGAGGAGAGGATGTTAAAAAGTTTGGTTGGTCCCTCTTGTGTCCAAAGAAGAGTATACATTCAACTGAATTCTGGGGCGACTGTCATCGTCATTGCTCTGCTACTCGTTCATTGTCCCTCTTATTTAGGTTGGCTGGGAAGTCTTGGGACCTGCTTTAGGGGTGACGTACAGGTGCTGGAAACCTGGAAAGGGCCCCTGGTTGACCCCAAGGACAGATTTGACTCAAGAGAAAACTATGACTTGGAGGGAGAAGCACATATTGCCTTTGATGACTCCTGAAGCCATAGAGTTGTACCTTTGGTAACTACTGAGTGTAAATCATGGCAATTGGGTATTTTACTAGACTAAGTGGTTGAGTTCTTTTGGAGGGTGCTAGGAGTAGGTAGAGGCTAAAAGATTCTCCCTGGGTCTGATGTTCACAAGAAACTAAACAAAAAAAATCTCTGTTCCTTATTTAATTCTGTCAATTTGTTGGCCAAAGTCAATTCAATACGCTAAGGAGCTAACCCAAATCCTTACCAAATATATGTGTGTATAAGTACAAACATATCCATTTGCAAACACGTAATTCTAATAAACAATGAAATATACCTATCTGTGAGAGGAATTAGAGCCATAAAACAGAAAAGATGCTACTTACAAACTGTCTATCATTGGTGTTGATGTGCATGGCCGTTGCTCCTTTGTATACAATGGAACGAACTTCATCAGATGGTACATTGGAGGGCAAGCAACCAGTGCCTGCAATGTCTAAATAACAGCATTAAGGAATCAACCGGGAGATGAAACACTTAGGCATATTAAACGTTTTCTGGAAACAGTCTAGGAGTTTCTTGAGGCCAAGGACTCTTTTGTAATCGTCCCAGAAATCAATCACTGCAAGGATTTATTTTAAAAACAAGCACAAAATTAAGAAGTGGTTCCGGGATGTTTTCTGATTTATTTTCAGGCATTCATATTGACCTGCTTAACTAATGCCAAGAGATCTATACATCTTTCAGTCCAAAAACTTGAAACGTATCACTATTCAAACAGAGCAATGGTCTATCTAGCTCAGGGTTCTTTGTTTCCAACACTGACAACAGGCTGCTTGTATGAAGACTGAGATGGTTGTCCCTCTTAACATTCATCCACGACAGAAGTCAGACGTAAGAATATCTGGATTTTAAATACAGTAGGAAGCAGGCACCATAAAAAACAAAAACAAGATATTTTTTGAAGGCTTTAGGGAAGGATACAGCATTGATATAGCACCAGTTTCCCTTATTGATCAGTCCTCGCGGTTGCAAAGATACTGGTTTGTGTATTAGTGTTACATTCTCCAGTAACTCTGTAGATTTAAAGATAATATGTTTAGCAAATAAAGCCTTGTTTAGAGAGCAACACACGTAAATCAGTTCTCAAACCTGATACAAATATACGGTCCAGTGTTTTACCTTTATTAAACACACCCACAAAACTCAAGGCAAATATTAGATAAGAAGTTCAAATTTTACAGTTTCTTTAAAAGTTTTCTAATACTGACAATAAATTTGATAAGTGATTATTGTTTTCCATAACCTCTTTTGATATGAAAATAATTCTAAAGAGCAAGCTATTTAGATGGTACTGTATAAAATATTGTTTGATTTTTCCACATTTTGTTGGCAGTAAAAATGGAACAGACGCTACACATTCAGTGTCATTTCCAAACACTCACTGCCCCTCCCCCCCCCCCCACCATTTTGCTTATCTCAGAAACATATGATTTAGGACATGCAATCAGTAGCCAAGTACCAAACATTAATTATTGGCTCAAGGACTCTATCATCAAAATATATTTTTAAGAAAGAAAGCAGGCAACCATGACCTACTCAGAAACATTTCTGACTGTTCCATATACATAATACAAACTTTTTGGCATTAAAATAAACTTATCCTTCATTGAGGGCAGGGAACACATCTACCACCTATGTTACACTGGACTCTCCCAAGTGCTCAGTAAGTATCAATTGATTACAACTCCTTGATTCTTGCGTAAAGATGAAATCTGTAGATACGCATCTGTGCATTTTACAAAGCATTATTTAATAGTTATCATTATTTTCAGAAATTGTCCCTGCTTGATAAACCATGCCAGATTTTGCTAATTAATACATAAAGTTTACTATTACAAACGTTTATGCGTATCTTCCTTCACTAAGCTTATTGCCCTATTATTTTAATGGCTGCTTCAGAATATTTTAGATGAAAACATATATAGGTGACTCTTGCCTTAAAATTGAAGTGTATCCTAAGAATATACAATGAACGACAAATCTATGTGGCGTGAGCAATGTAATTATACTGTTGTCCAGATGCCGCTTATACTACAGAAAAGCAAAGCTAGATTCTATGACTCAAGTAGGAAATTCTGGTAAAATACTGCTGATCCAAATTTCCCTCCCACTTTCCCAAGATATGAGGATAACATGTGCATGGAAGAGATATGCTTTTACTTTCCTTTTCCACAAAGAAATTCTGAGAAGAGGGAACCCACAGCCAGTCTATGCAAAATGAACCCAGCTAAGGGAGCTGGATTCCAAATTACAAGAACTACGTATATGCGAATCTCTGTAAAAAGAAACAAGGAAGTGAGGATTTGAGTTTTAAACCCCTTTCCTTTTCTCCATCCCCAGCCTTTGGAGACAATACCATCACTCAGTCAGGATAAGGATGCACAGGGCATCCTTCAGTCCTCCTTATACCATCATGCCAACGGTCATTCCAAGGGGAAATCCTGCCCCGGCAGCCAAGGATGAGTGGGCAAAAGCCGACAAGTGGGTATGCCTTCAGGCAAGAAGTTCATAGTGTCCTGTGAAATTTTAAATTGCGAGCAGCTATGAAAAGGCTGTGGTAACACTTCCTTTTTTATTTAATCAATCAACAGAATTCATTGGGCACTCTGTGCATAACACTGAGCTTGGAAGAGCACAATAGAGGTTGCACAAACAATTCCCGACCCCAAAGAGTACGCACTAAAATAATTATGGGAAAGGGAAGTATTTGAGTATAAGGATGTTTACGTAAGTGCTGTGAGGGCAGGTGAGTGCCTAATGAAACTGAATCAAAACTGTCTGTATACAGGGTTGGCTTTAGAAACCTGCCCCAGCCTGAGGCGGGGAAAAAAAATGACCACTCCTTCCCATTCAGAATGACATCGTTATATGACACTGAATGTGCGCACAGCATAAGTCAGTGATGCACTGTATCATCTGTTTGGGTTTCTGAACGTAGAGGGGTTCTCTGCGGGGACCCCCGAACCACCCCGACTTGCTCCAGAGCCACTGCTTTCCGATCCTAGCTCCCTGTTCACACAGCTGCAGCTTCCGACCAGCGAATACTTCTGTATTTTTCACTAATGCTGCCCCCTCAGGCATCTGAAAGTGGCCCGTCTGCAAGTTTATCATCCCCTTGAAACTTGGTTCCCAAAGGGACGTACCTAATTTCTTAACATACATGCCCTGCATAAAATGGGGATTCAATAAAATTCTAATATTCAATTATTAACATACAGGAAGAGACCCTAGAGCTTGACATTTAATTTTAGCATTATCAATGGGTTGCCATTCCTTACACATTTCTATTCAAAGTACATCTTCTCCGGGAATATATACCTGCTAAGCATATTTTACCGGAAAAGAATTCTCAAGAAGCAATAAAGAGAGAAGAGCTAAAATACCTTACTTCTACAGCAGATCATAGTCTTAAGGAATAAAAGCAACAGAGATGATAGCAGGAGTGAATTACAGAGTTTCACAATCACAGAAGCATTAAGTTCTAGTGAATAGAGCACAGGACTGGGTGCTAATCTTGGCTCGGCATATGTCTGCTTTGTGACCTTGGGTAAGTCACAACTCCTCTGTGCCTCAGTTACCTCAGCTGTAAAATGGGGATTAAGACTGGGAGGCCTGTGAGGGGCAAGGACTCCGACCAACCTGACTGGCTTGTATCTACCCAGTGCTTAGAGAAGCAGCGTGGCTCAGTGGAAAGAGCACGGGCTTGGCAGTCAGAGGTCACGGGTTCTAATCCGGGATCCGCTGCTTGTCAGCTGTGTGACCTTGGGCAAGTCACTTCACTTCTCTGTGTCTCAGTTACCTCATCTGTAAAACGGGGATGAAGGCTGTGAGCCCTACTTGGGACAACCTGGTTTCCTTGCATCTACCCCAGTGCTTAGAACAGTGCTTGGCAAATAGTAAGCACTTAACAAATACCAATATTATTATTAGTACAGTCCCTGGCATAGTAAGCATTTAAATACCATTTTTTAAAATTACAGTAGAATACAAAACTGCTCGAACTGTGCATTAAAGTTGGCACTGACGAAGGAGAACACGTGAAGCCCTCTAGACTGTGAGCTCCTTGAGGGCAGGGAACGGGGCTACCATCTTTGTGTATTGCCCACTCCCAGGTGCTCAGTACAGTGCTCCGCACTTAGTAAGCATTCAATAAATACCACTAATGGATTAAAGTCAAACTGGTTTGCATACCAGTCTTTCTGGTTGTGGCTCCACACCAGTGTCGTGTCAAGTTGACCTGCTTCTTTGCCAGTTCCTGGTGTAATGCTGTCATTTGGGAGGCTGTGGAAGCTGCCCAGTTTTACGCTCCTAACCTGGACGTCACCTTGCAGCAATCCTGTATTCTCCCCGACCTCCACAGGGTTCGGGGCCTAAGAACAGCATTGAGGGCACTCAGCACGGCAACTGGAAAAGGCAGCAGAGGAAGCATTAGAGCTCAACTCCCACTGTGAGGCTCTAAGCAAGCACCTCTTCTGCATGACTTCTCCCTTTAGCTAGTCCATGACCCAAAATGGTCAATTTACACCTAAAGTAAAGGAAAAACCCATCAGCCACAAATGCTGATTTTCTGGCCCGTAAGAGATTGTTTTCGAGTTTCTCCTTTCTCCCGAAAATATAATAAATTAGAATGAGTGGCTTGATTACTTAGGCCTGGGAGAGTATAGGAATCAATTTTATTTCTCTTAAATAAAAATGAGAAAGACTGACTCCCTGTGGCCACTTTAATGACTGCAAACAAATATTCAGAACATTTCACACAAACGTTAACCCAAAACGGCACACGACGGGGTCAGGTTAGGAGAAATCCTGAGAGAGATTAGTCAGATCAGACCTTCGCATCTGTGAGCCGCTATGTGGTGCATCGGCACACCGTGGGGTAACGTGAACAGGTGAGTCGGTCTCCACTTACAGGGCCTCGCCTCTGCAGTCTGTCCTTCCCAGCCTTTGAGATGTGCTGAAATTCAACAAACTGATTTTTCTTAACAGGAGAGAGAGATGGTAGGAAATAGGAACTCGTGAGGAGGATGACCACGTATACGGAATCGGACGGTCATCTCACGGGCCTGATCCTGTTGCTTCCCAGAAGCCAGAACCCAGAGCAAACCCCCAGGGGTAGGAAGCCTAGCACCCGGATGGAAACTCTCTGGAGGGAACCAGAAAGCTTTAATTCCTCTACTGCCAGCCTCTCTCTGGTGGGCAGGAATTCATGGTGCCACATTCCAAATCTAAGTGCCAGCTCCACGGGTGTGGTTGAGATCACTGTTTTCATCCCCTCTGCTTTTTAAACTCGACTCGGAGACATATTCCTCTCAGGATTAGAGAAGATGGCACTCCTGAGCAGTGCTGGGAAGAGCTAAGCGTTTCCAAATGGAGCTGAAAAGACCTTAAAACCCATCTTTCTGACCCTCTAGGATTTCAAAGCCAATCCCTTTCCTTAGAGTGGCCATTCATCCACTTTAATACCCAACAGTCACTTTCAGCTGGCTTGTCCTCTTTCAGGTTTCAATGAGCTACTCAATTTAGTTCAGTATCTGTTTCCCCTCTAGACCGTAAACTCCTTGTGTGCAAGGAGTTATTGTCCCATCTCCCACGGAGAGTTCTCTACACCCGCTGTCTTGAGTTCCTCTCATCCAATTCTCTCCTTGATCCCCTCCAATCTGGCTTCTGCCCCCTTCGCTCCATGGAAACCGCCCTCTCAAAGGTCACCAATGATCTCCTCCTTGCCAAATCCAACGACCTCTATTCCATCCTAATCCTCCTCAACCTTCCAGGTGCCTTCGACACTGCCGACCACCCCTATTGAAAACATTATCCAACCTTGGCTTCACTTACACTGTCCTCTCTCTGGCCACTCACTTTCAGTCTTAGTGGTCTCCCCTTCCTCCCATCTCCTACCTGTTGATGTCCCTCATGGTTCAGTTATGAGCCCCTTTTATTCTCAATCTACACCCACTTCCTTGGAGAACTCATTCACCATGATTTCATCTACCACCTCTCTGTGGAAGATACCCAAATCTTCATCTCCATCCTAGAACTCTCTCCCTCTCTGTACTTTCGCATTTCTTCTGGCTTCGAGACATCTCTACTTGGATGTCCTCCCGTCACCTCAAACCGAATATGTATAAAATAGAACATCTTCCCACCCAAACTCTGTCCTCCCCATGGCTTTCCCATCACTGTACATGGCACCTCCATCCTTCCTGTGTCACAAGCCCATAACCTTGGCGTCTTCCTTGACTCCTCTCACTCAACCCACGTATGCAATCCATCACTAAATCTTGCCGGTTCCACCTTCACAACATCTCTAAAATCCACCCTTTCCTCTCCATCCAAACTGGTACCATGTTAATCCAATCACTTATCCTAAGCCACCCTGATTACTGTATCCGGCTCCTCAGTGACCTAGCTGAATTCTCTCTCTCCCCATTCCAGTCCATACTTAACTCTGCTGCCTGGATCATTTTTTTTTTTTTTTTTACAAAAACATTCAGTCCACATTTCCCCACTCCTCAAAAACCTCCAGTGCTTCCCTATTCACCTCTGCTTCAAACAGAAACTCTTCACTATTGTCTTTAAAGCACTGGATCACCTTGCCCCTCCTACTTCACCTCACTGCTCCTACTACAACCTGGTCGGCACACTTCGCTCCTCTGTTAACCTCCTCATTGTACCCAATCTCTTGCCCACGTACTGCCTCTGGCCTGAAACACCCTCCCTCTTCATATCCAAAAATTACTCTACCCCCTTCAAAGCCTCAATGACGGCACATCTCCTCCAAAAGGCCTTCCCCGACTAAGCCCTCATTTCTTTTTCTAGCTCTCCCTTCTGTGTCGCCCTCACCTGCCCCCTACTCCCCAACCCCACAGCACTTATGTACATATCTGTAATTAAATATCTGCCTCCTCCTTTAGACTGTAAGCTCGCTGTGGGCAGGGTTTGTGTCTATTGTTGTACTGTGCTCTCCCAAGCGTTTAATACAGTGGTCTGAACACAATAAGCGCTTAGTAAATACGACTGCCTAACTGCAAGAAGTTTGCAAACTCCAAACTTCTGGAATGAGCTGTTTTCACCAATGCTTCAAGCTCCTCTCATCCAACTGTCTCCTCGACCCCCTCCAATCTGGGTTCTGTCGCCTGCACTCTACACAAACAGCCCTCTCAAAGATCACCAATGATCTCCTTCCTGCCAAATCCGTAAGCCCTTACTCCTTCTTAATCCTCCTCAACCTCTCAGCTGCCTTCAACACTGTCGACCATCCCCTCATCCTGGAAACATTATCCATCTTCAGCTTCATGACGCTGTCCTCTCCTGGTTCTCCTTTTTCTCTGGATGCTCAGTCTCATCCTCCTCCTCCTCCTCTGCTTCCCAACTCTTAACTGTGGGTGTCCCTCAAGGTTCAGTTTTGGGCCCTCTTCTATTCTCTCTCTACATCCATTCTGCTGGAGAACTCATTTGCTCATATGGCTTTAACTACCAACTCAATGCGGATGATTCCCAAATTTACATCTCTGGCCCTAATTTCTCTCCCTTTCTGCAGTTTCACAATTTGTCCTGCCTTTAAGATTACTCTACTTGGATGTCCCATCGTCACCTCAAATTTAGCACGTCTAAAACAGAATTTCTTATCTTTCCACCCAAGTCCTGTCCTCCCCCTAACTTTTCCATCACTGTAGATGGCTCCACCATCCTTCCTGTCTCAGAAGCCCATAACCTTGGTGTTACCTTTTACTCCTCTCATTCAACCCACATATTCAGTCCAATGCTAAATCCTGTCAGTTTGACCTTCACAACATTGCTAAAATTCACCCTTTCCTCTCCAACTACATTACTACATTAGTCCAAGCACTTACCCTATCCTGCCATGATTACTGTATCAGCCTCCTTGCTGACTTTTCATCCTCCTGCTTCTCCCACTCCAGTCCATACTTCACTCTGTTGTCCAGATCATTTTTCTACAAAAACCTTCAGGCCATGTTTCCCCAGAAACTCCTGTGGTTGCCCATGCACCTCCACATCATGCAGAAACTTCTCGTCGGCTTTGAAGCACTCTATCACCTAGCTCCTCTCCTACTACAATCCAGCCCACACACTTTGCCCCTCTAATGCTAACCTTCTCACTCTACTTCGATCTTGTCTATCTCATCACCGACCTCTAGTCCACATCCTGTCTCTAGCCTGAAATGCTCTCTCTACTCATATCCGACATACAATTACTCTCCTAACTTCAAAGCCTAATTGAAGGCACATCTTCTCCAAGAGGCCTTCCCAAAGTCCAAATTTCCTCTTCTCCCACACTCTTCAGCACCGCCCTGACTTGCTCCCTTACATCACCCTCTCACACTGTACCTACGTACTATATGCTGTGTACTACAATCTTATTTTCTTCATATCTGTCTCACCCTCTAGACTTTTAGCTCATTGTGGGCAGGGAATGTGTCTCATATGGTACTCTTCCAAGCGTCTAGCACAGTGCTTTGCATACAGTAAGCTCTCAATATTGACTGATCGATCTGAAATGCCAAAACACTTACTGCCATTTATAATCGGCTCATCTTTTATCCATGCTCAATGGTATCCTCAAATCTATATTTTATCCGGTAATAAAAGACAAGCTAGATAACTTCTATTTTATTTGCATTAACTTATATCCACCCCAATGCTTAGTGCTTGACACATTTAGTAAGCACTTAAAATACCATAATACTAATACTACAATTATTAAAACCACATTAAGGGAAAATGAGAACATTAAAAGCCATGACCATTCTTAAATATTAGTTGACTGGTATTGGAGATGAGAACTGGGAGCATTTTGGACAGTCTCACTATATTATTCCCATCTATTCAAATAATTTTCATACTAGTGAGTTGAAACAATCTTATCCTGTTTTCCCACATCTGATGGAATAAAGATGCCGAGGTTTAAGAGGTTGGAAGTAGGTAACAGCTTTAGAAAGGGATGCTACTGTTAAGAAAAGGAAAATTTCTAGCCTACTAGATATGACAGTGTTAGCTATGAATTCAATGGGTGGCACATCTGGCAAAAGTAGTCTCGAGCCAGATGTGCTGATAGTGATACACATTCCTAGAAGTTTCCACATGAGTACAAGGTTTAAGGTGACTTGTGATGGCTCATGTGATTGAGAGTGGCTTGGTGGAGGCCTGAGGAGCAGGGGATGTGAGGGGACAGTGAGACCTGTATGACCAATTAAAACACTGCATGGGTACACGTGGGGAGGGAGGGGTACAGGACTAAGGAAGGAAGGAAGAAAGAGCCACCAATAATGAGGCATGGAGATTTGGGACGGGCACAAAAAACAGGAAAAATGGGATGGTAGCAGGGTAAGAGGAGGAGAGAACTGATTTGCCAGCTGACTGGATTTGGGGTAGGAGGGGGGGACATAATATTCTCAGGGCATGTAAGAAATCAGTGCTGGACATATCTCTGGGTTGCGTGCCCTTTGGAGTGCCCCTAACCTGGGGTTTGCCTGAATTGAATTTTATCTATTAAGCAACCACATAAAGAACTATATCTACTGCAAAACAAGAATGAGCACTTTAAAATTACTTTTCAACAGTAGAATCAAACTCAGTATATGCTAAAGTGGTTTTCAAATCCTAGAATTCAAAAATAATTTAACATGCTGAACCATTCTGAACTTTACAAACACCACTTAGTATTTGTGGAAAAAAGTCTTCAATGAAAGACAATCACACTCAATACCTGACTAAACCCAGAATGAGTAATGCACTTTGTACTAAATGATTTCAGGAATGTATTACAGAGGTTACAACCAAGCTTCTGAAATGACTTCCCCATAAGCATTATCTTAAATGAGCATGAAAAAAATTTAAGTTACACAAATACCTTTTCTACATATAAATTCACTTCTGACACCTGACAAAAGAATCCAGTTGATAACAGAGCTGAAGAGGAGGTGACATTTCTAAATATTTTTCTTCTGGCTAAATTCCTTAAAAGGTTCATTTCATAGTAATTTCAGAAGGACAAAAACACTTGCTCCATTTAAATTATCCACACATATCAAAAGACAACCATTTTCCATTTTTTAGGCTTTTCAGAAAGTGCATTGTGGGTCAATAAAAAAATTCTGCTTTAAAACACACCTCATAAAGATGGAAGTATAAGGAATGTACATTTTGCATTATTTGATGTGTGTGGCAAATTCTGGTAGTGATTCTACTCATTTCTATCAACAGAGAGCACTATTTGACTTCTAAAGTATCTAAAACCATCTTTATATTACTGTCTCTCCCTCTAAACTGTAAGCTCATTGTGGGCAGGGAACATTTCTACCAACTCCATTATGCTGTACTCTCCCAAGCGCTTAGTATAGAGTTCTGCACACAATAAGCACTCAATATGATTGATGGATTAAGAAAGGCTGGTTTTTTTACTTCACTCAAAATCCACTGACTAACCACCTTTTGATTACTCTAATACTTTTTCTCTGCTGATCCCGGTCCCACTACTAAAAAGCAAACAAATCAAGCCCTTTCACCCTATAGAAGTTATTCAAATCTAAATACTAATGGAAAACAAAGAGACCTTTAGATGAACTTTGGCAATCTCTTGTATACAATGGTAGGGTCAATGAGTCTGCTTTAAACAATACACTGCTCTTTTGGGATATGTTTAAAGGTACTGACTTCTGGGGTTATGGACCAGAGTCAACAGATCTCAACAGTATTAAGTCACTCTGCTAGTCTTTTTTGTAGGAGAAATGCTTAGGGGAAATAAATCTAACTCTGATCACAGAGAGTCCTGAGTTCAAGCCAATTACCATAGGCTGAATTTCCCTTCCAAAAACTGAAATCAACTGGTTAGAGGTCTGCTTCTTGCAGTTCTGCTGCTTTCAATTTTTTGGCTGATTACTAAGGCAATAGCCCTACATATGCTCGTATCAAAAATAATAGGCCTTGACCCAATAAAATAATGTTGCCAGAAAGTATCAAGTGCTGGTGACAGTTCTTCAGTAAAACAAAGTTTCAATTTTAGCTGAATAGGAATCAAACATTCTTTCACTTCATCATATATCTCTTGGTATTTTGCACTTTTTGACAGGTTTTATGTTTTAATTTAACTGCTACATGAAATACATGGGTTGTTTATCACTGCATTTAGCTATTTCCATGATGGCAAATTAAATTTACGATATAGCTGTATTCATTTTCTTGGACCTTTTGAAAAGCAAGTTCCTTACGGACCATAATATTTCATACATTTCTCCAGCCCGGAGCAGATCTGGAGGTGTGAAAATGGTGACGAAACTTGTTTTAGAGCTAGGTGTTACATCACAATTTCTTCTGTCCTTAAGATTAATAAAATTCCCTACATACAATATGGAGATCATAAAAAGACTAGTGTTGCAAAGACAAAGTTGATGCGACAGAAATCAGAAATTTGACCTATTCTCTATACCAACTATCGCCCTGTAAAACAAGGCTAGTTCATCACGTGGTAACATAATGAGTAGACAACCCATCATGTCATTTGACAAATAATGCAATAAGAGAAACTAGAATTCTCTCCACACCATTTCTCATTCAATTTGGCCTTTACCCTCTGTTTCATTTCCTTGGTCTCACAATGTACTTTATTTGGAAATAGTAATATTAAGTAGTAGCCTAAAAAGGAGAAGACTGGAGATTGTTGTGGTAAACACCTCAATCCTAGGATTACTCCAAATTCAGCCAGTTTCTACAAATTGCTGGTGTTAGGGGTTTGCGGGAATTCTAGCACTCCAAGCAATTTGAAATCAGTACTGAAAAGCCTACTGTATTTGCCCGTTTCTTCACTTTCAACTTCCATCTTTTTTAACTATACCTGCGATCTTTATGGCTACAGGATCCTCTGAAACTGGAACAAGCCCTTCTTTGACTTCAACCTGCTTTTCAGGGACCAGAGTAGAAGTGGGAGGAGGGGTGTATTTAGTTTCAACATAGGCCACAGGTGTGGAAGCAGAGGGCTTAGAATTGTGAAAAAGACTAGCCCAGGATTTAGGAGGTTGATTAACAGAGACTGATCCTGAAACGGGGGTCGCGGTCTCAGCAGTAGGTGAAGCATCCTCGTGCTTCGCTGGAACTGGGCCAGAACTTTCCACAGTGTGTAATTCAATCCCATTGGCAGCTGGGCCCTCACCGGAGGATTCAAGTGTTTGTCCATTAGTAACTCTGAGAGTTTCAGTAGTATCAGTACCAGGAAAAGGCTGGGCAACAGCTGTCCTTAACGGGCTACCTCTGCCAGCCTCTGAAGAGATGCAACATTGTTCGGAATTAGTAACACCGCCTAGCTCAGGCTGCCCTGCAGTCCTAGCGTTATCTAGTGCACTAGAAACAGAATCATCAGACACAACTTCACTGATGAAGTCCATGGAATTCTCAGGGCTGTTACAAGTCCTCGGGGTGGCTGACGAAGGTATATCGCCTGTAAATTCCGTATCCTCTGTGCTCATACTGTTCAGAACTGATGAATTTGAATGACCGTTCACAAGGGTCTCTGAAGGAAGCAGACCGTCGCTACCATCTTTCAAGTAACTGTAGTACCCAGGAGGTCTTTTTTTCTTCTTTTTACGCTCTTTTTGTCCAAGCCCCCCAGAAAGGCCGTCATTTTCGGCGTTTTCAGCTTCGACATTAGAATTACTATCCAAAGCCACAGCCGGGCCTGGGAACTGGCAGTCAACAGAGTTAAAGTTGCTTTCGTTACGTAAGTCATCATGGGATTTAGGAGAAGGTGTGCAACCAAGAATAAATTCCGGAGCCTGAGGATTCAGTGTACTTGAAATACTGTAGTTAGTGTTATTCAGCACAGAGGCATCTGGCTCAATAACTTCATTAACACCAAATTCAATTCTTTGATATTCTTCCCCTATTAAAAACAGACAAAGATGCTCCATTAGTTGAGTTACAAAGCTTACAAAGCAAATAACCAAATTGCTCTTAAAGTTATACCTGACCAGAGCTCATTCTCCACAAATTTCCTATCCAATTAGTGATGGACTTATTTTTATATCAGAATTGCTCTTCCAACATATACTTACTGAATACGTTTCCAAAAAGTGGCATTTTTTTTTCCAAAACACAGCCTCATTTATTAGTTTGCTGTGACAATTAAAAAAAAGTTGTAGTGATGCATCATACCACAAAAATGTACTTTGCGGTATGACAAAATTATGCTCATGTGACACACCAAAACCTAAAATTATATTTACTCAGAATTACCATTAAGTACAAGTAAGCAAAATATAATTTTCCATGTTTCCTGAAGTGTGAATTCACTAAAGTTGCAAATAGGATGCTAGTTCTCTAATTTTCAATGAATTTCTATCTTCATCATAGCATCCTGCGTCTCAAGTCTTGGATAGGTATTTTAGCAATCCGAAGACAAGTATTCGCAATCCATACCTTAAGAAACTTCACAATCTCAAATGTGAGATGCTTATGGGAATTCTCCCCAAAACACTGCTAAACACAGTTATTTATACAGTTAAGAGAACATTGATAACTGTGTGGCAGTCGAACCTAGATGGGGAAACCAAGAAATCAATGCCTTTTTGCCTTTTATATATAACTGATTTCAATGATTTAACAATATGAAATTAGAGACTATTACTTTAATGTGAAATAAATTCATTTCAAAAGCATTACTTCAAATATGCTTTTTATATCCATACCGACACGTCTCACAATCCATATATTGGATTGAGGATTCAGACACAAAAACCTTGTCTCCAAGGCATCGTAAACGACTGGACCTCTCAGCAACTGGGAAGCTCCACTTATATGTGGGACTACTTTGATAGGTGCCAGAGTCATGTTATCATCAAATCTTGTATTCTGCTGCATTCAGATAATTTGGGAAACATCCATAAAATTCTCCCATGGCGTTTATGTAGTGACTGAATGTGGAAATACACTAATTGCTTCTTAAGCTCCCATATCCTGTATAAATTTTCCCATCCCTTCCAATCTCACACACAGCACACAGAAAATCGAACTTGCTGTATTTTAATACCATTTCACTTCACCACTCCAAAAAAATTCACTTCTCCCAATTCCTATACCCTTGAAAATCCTAACAAAAAGATCACAGGTCCATCAGCATCATTCTCCTTGGTGGTATTTGAGCACTGCAATCCAGATCATGATCAGTCAAAGGTATTTGGGCACTTCGGTCATCTATCATTTAAAATCTTTAGCAAGCTCCAATTCCTCAAACCTCAGAGGTGTTTCAAAGTTACTAGTAATCAAGATTGATTTATTCTTCCATTTATTTTTTTCTGTAATGTTTATTTAGATCTGTTTTCCTGCATATTAAAACAGAAAAATTAAAATAATAGAACAGCATACTAATGACCAAGTATAATCTGAATATGCACTGGAAACCTTTATCACATTCTTCCCATGTGATACTTCTTGTTCCTCAGTTTTAATGGTAGGATATTGCTTCTCATTTGACCTTGAAGACCTGTCTAGAAAAATGGCGTAAACTGCCAAATTTTAGAATGACAGAATCAGAGTGGTCACTGAGGAGTTCAGGTACAGTGAGTTAGGAATCATGACTTCTCTCACAGAGGATCCAAGAAGCACCCCTGCAGGAGCCTGGCTCATGTAAAAACCCCTAGAGTACTCCATGCATGGGGTATCTAAAGAAAGTATTCTCGGGGTGCCAATACAAGTTAAAAGACAGATCAAATCATTTGACATTTAGAGGAGAGAAGGAACAGGAAACCCATGAAATCCTAGGCAAAGGAAACCAGCAAGGATATTTGATGGGAAATCTGAGGCATTTGGTCACCTGCCTAACCTAGAATGGGGAATATTAAAGTACCCAGATAAACAAGCCCAGGGGAATTTTAAACATCAGGCAAGGGATATTTGGTCTCTTAAAATTTGAGAGATTTTATCTGTATTTTGAACATACTACTGAAGAATTTATTTAAAAGTTGAGGTGAAGCAGGTCATTTATTCTATTAAGCATATCTGTTTTATATTGCACCTGACTATAAAAGTCTCCTCATTAATGCCACTGACTCTTCAGTCTTTATCTCTACAAAATATCAGGGAAGGCCCTTGCCTTTATATCTTTTCTTCCTTCCTCCTCCAGAATTCAAGGTTCAGTGGACCTTTGAAAAGTGAACAGGCTATTTATAAAATAGGATAACATAAAAGCAAAAATGATTCTTTAAGTGGGCTGCAATTTATTGTAAACAGTAATTTTACTATTTGTGGAAATCCCTACTTCCAGAAAAACCAATCTATCTAAAGTGCCATGCAATTAATTTTCAGAATAAAAGTGTCTATTAAAAAGTATTTGGGTAGGCTCTATTTTTTCCCTCTGTCATTGTCTATAATATCTCTATTTAGTTCCCTTTATAAAAGAATACAAAAGAAACCAACTCTTTCAAAGAAATCAACTTTTCATCATTGTACCTAGAAGGTGACAGTCCACTTTGCTTCCAGGCATCTTTGTTTCAACCCATTCCGTGATGTTTCGAGGATGCAATGTTGTATGGATTGAAATGGATGCACCTGAAGGTATGAAGAATACTACACATTGACAAGATACTCTTTCAAAATGTTATAATGTATCGTGTCAATGCGTTATGTGTATGCTGTAAATGCGTATTAAGAATTAGTATGCATTGTGTACCATGCAGCTTGAGCAAGATTTTGATTATTCATAATAGGCATAGACAGCTCCTTCAGTGTCTTTCCATCTTACTTTTAAACTTGGACATCATGTAGCAGTTACAGATTGGGGAAGTAGTCTGACCTTAATGGCCTTTTTCAGGACTATTTCGGCATGATGCTTATTAAAAATATTTCACAGGGGCTAATAGCATTATAGGCACAGCTCACATCAGAGAACTTCTGCCCGATCTAGCTTGAATTGTTCATTATGTAGCCATCACAATGGACATCCACATGCATAATGCAGGGCAGGGCAGGTCAGTCAAGACATAAAGCCCAATTTATTAGCTTAATCTGAAGTCGAAAAAGGAAAAAAAAAACTAACCTCAGAATGTTTCTCACAAACCCACACTTCATATGGACCAAAATGTCATACAGGGCAGTTGGATTTGCTTGAAAAACTAAGTCATGACTTCAGTGGAGTCAACAGTAATTGATTTCTCAAATAGTAACACCATTTAAATATTCTTAAATTTTTAAATTAACTGACTGTATTCTAGGCAGGCAAAATTTAATTGGAAAGCATATATGTCAAGTGCTAGGGTTAAAAAGCACAAAAGGGAATTTGAAATAACTGACATCTTTATTCCTTTTTTAAAAATATACGGAGGTTGCACTGACTGACTAGGACCTTGTAAGATATTTTATACTGCATTTATTTTTATACTTTATTTTTTAAAATTAAAAAAAGTTACCAATTAGTAGGGAATCACAAGAAGTTACCTTGGGTATAACGAAGGACCCCTGAGCTGTAGGCACTTTAAAACTGTACTTAGAAGCTTATCCACTTCCACCTACTGTCTAGCGTAATAAACCCTTGCCAGGGTAGACCACTTTAAGGAAGTGGATGGTGAACCTGTTTTTCAGACAACATTTATTTCTTCCTTCGAGAAAATCCAATGGAAAACTAACAACCAATGATCAACACCAAAGGCGAGTGGGAAACCTAAGGTTGGATGACCCAGGCTCTAAAGTCTTCGCAAACAGACTGGAAGCACAGTTTAAATCCAGCCCGTACTACAAGAATATTAATTTCAGGACTACTTTAACCACCAGGTAACTTGTAGCAACAAAATGGAACAAAATCTTCCTTTCCCAGCTCCCCACCTCAGGAACAAACACTGTGGATATAAACTATGTTTTGCTGCAAAAGCAGGAGAGTTGGATTCATGGCAGTACAGCGGCAATTTGAGCAGGCCAACAGAACGCCAAGAGAACTCCCAAAGGAACCGCAAGAGACTCAACAAGAATGTATACAGCTATAACAGTTCACCAAAGCTGGCACTCATCCACATCTGGAAAACATGCTCCCAAACTAGCAAGCTTAGATGACTGTTTACCAGCAACAGGATCAATGCAAGAAGCCCTATGGCAAACTTGTTTTTTGAAAAAGGAGAGAAATAATGAAAAGTGATACATACCTGTTGCTTTGAGAACTGTTATGAAAAAAAAATTATGCTTCCCTGTACCAGAGTTTATACAATCCTTACTTCAGAGCAACCAATTTAGTTCACTTAGAAACCCCCTTTATATCAGAACAAAAATGTATAATATAATGAATATCTTAAATTTGTAAGAAGAAAGTGTCAGTTACAATAAATGTTTGCTCAAAATATACTAACATTCTCAAAAATGACAGTAAAGTAGCAAATGTGTATGAAGCAGCCTACCATACACAAGCGTCTGCTCATGTTTGTAAAGCAAGAAGTGAAGACTTTAAAATATTCTGCCATACCATCATAAAAGCCAGAGTACTTTTTGGAGACATTCTTCCCGCTCCACGCCCCAACACCCCTCTACCCCCTAATTAAGAGGGAAAAACACATTAAGGATCAACTTACCATCACGGAGTTCACCTGTGGACTGAGTGCCACATAAAATTGGTTCATTGTATGGAGGAAGCTGCAGGGGGAAAAGTGTTTAAAGTAATTTAATAAACAGCATTTGATCTCTTCATTAGAACTACCTGGAGTGCTTTTTTAAAAAAACTTGAATTATTTCAACGTAGAACATTTTTTCAAAAGGCATAAATCAGATTTGATTAAAGCAATTTATGTAGATCTGCAGTTTGGTGTGAGTGATCTCATGAATACTAACAGAAATGCCAGTGAAGTCGGAGTGTCAATAACGCTGTTTAACTGATCAAGCAAAGAACTTAAAAGAATAGCCTTTGGGAAATGTTGTGTTCATACCAAGAGAAATATACCCTTTGCTATCTTGTGAAACAGGCAAAATGAAAAGGCTCCAGAAAGCACTCAGTCAAGTATCTACTTTGTCACCAAACTACTCAATGACGATCATCACAAATTTGTAGAGGAACACAACTTTGGTAAATGAATCCAAACTTTTCTAAGTCTATCACTGGTAATGCTCTGAGGAGAAGATTAAGGGGAGAATACTTGGAGAGGCAAGACCCTGACAATAACATGTTTCATTCATTTATTCAATCGTATTTATTGAGCACTTACTGTGTGCAGAGCACTGTCCTAAGCACTTGGAAAGTACAATACAGCAATAAAGAGAGACAATCTCTGCCCACCACGGGCTTATAGTCTAGAGGGAGGGAGACACACATCGAAATAAGTAAACAGGCAACAATATAAATAGAATTATATATACATATGTACAAAAGTGCTGTAGAATTACTGCAAAGTATCTGTCATTTATTTATATTAATGACTGCCTCCCTGCCTCTAGACTGTAAACTCGTTGTGGGTGGGGAATGTATCTGTTTACTGTTGTACTGTACTTTCCCAAGCTCTTATTACAGTGTTCTCACAGAATGTACTCAATAAATATGACAATGAATGAATCAACCATAGAACTATAGAACCACAATATTCATTTATTTATATTAGTGTCTGTCCCCCTCTAAACATAAGCTTGTTGTGGGCAGGGAATGTTTCTAGCAATTCTGTTATATTGTTATAGTGAACTTTCCCAAGTACATACTAAGTGCTTAATAAATACCATTAATTGATTATAACAAATATTTCTTGTGCATTCATCATACCCGGATATTTATCTCCATTCTGGTATTAAACCACCAAAACTTTGAAAGACCCTTCTGTTTCAAAGTACAGGGAGGCCAAGGTGGAAAGGATTCCAAGTCAAATCGAAGCATGAGAAAATGTATCACTGTTCTTTTTGAGAGTTGAGGCAAAGTGATGGAGGAAAAAAAATCAAGAAGGAAAAATGCAGTGTCTTTCCAAAGTTCTCTTGAATAAGAAAACACAGTACAAAAGATATGCACAGTCAAGTAACTAAATGTGTGAACCAAAATTCTATTTATTCTATAAATATTGGTAAATCCTTCTTTCCTCAAAGTATGGCTTCAAAACTTCCTGGGGAAAAGTTACCTAAAGATCTGTGGGTAATTATGTTGAATGTAAGCAGATGACTCAGGCATACTGAGCCTCTGACATAACCACAGGGCAGTTTTCAAGGGAAAAAATTCTAGGAGCTTACATAAGAATAGGATGGCAGCTCTTTATTAGATGGCTTGGATTAACTGACTAAAATAGTCAAGAATTAATAGACGACCAATTCCTACTAACCTAAGCAGAAATACTAAATGATAACTTTTGGGAGGCAGATGTGATAATAGGCCTTCCTGGAAATTGAACTTATTTTCACTCCAAGAAGGAATATTCTAATCCACTAATTACGGTTTTTGAAATAGGGTTTTTCGTAACCATCTAAGCAGGGATGGCCAAAATCTGTCCCAACAATCTATGCACAGAAGGGAATCGAATCCATCTACACTGGCTGCAGTGCCAGACAAAGATACGATTAGCAGTTCTGGCATACCGCAATCTCAAGGGCAACAGAATGAGTGGGTTAACAAATGAATCCATGACAGACTCAGAGAAAATAGAGCAATATAACTTCTGTAGTTGAAGCAAACACTAAAAATTAAAAATACAGCAGAAGATCAGCATGGTAAACCTGATTTTCTGTATTCATTTTTTTTTTTGTAGAGAAGTAAATTTCAGCTATGCCACACTACCTGTGCCCTTTGCCTTAGGACAGTTTGCCACTCTGGACCTCAGTTTCCCTATCAGGTCTAACATCTGTTCTTCTCTATTCCAAAAGCAAGTTGAAAGAGCTTAAGTTCTTAGAAAAGCAGCATGGCTTAGTGGATAGGCCACAGGCTTGGGAGTCAGAAAGATCTGGGATCTAATCCCAGCTCCATTACATCTGCTGTGTGACCTTGGGCAAGTCACTTAGGCATCCATCAATTACCTCATCTGTAAACTGGGGATTAAGAGTATGAGTCCCATGTGGAACAGGAACTATATACAACCTGGTTGATTTGTACCTGCCCCAGTATTTAGAACAGCGCTTGGCACATAGTAAGTGCCTAACAAGTACCACAATTACTATTAATATTATTAGGAGGATTAATATTAAATATTATTATTTTTACTCATTACCAATTAATTTCACCTTCTCTTTTGATTTGCTCCACGTACGTCTCCGCCAAAGATTTAAATCAAATGAAGACAATCTATTGAATCGATAATATAATATCTGGCCCAACTACATATATAACACTCTCAATCTCCCCACCTCCCCTCCTCCTCCACCTCCATTGTGAAAGTAAAACAACTCCTTTGGCTGCTTTTAGCTGCCAAAAAGCTTAGATATCTAGTTAGAAGGTATACGGATCTGCAGCCTTCCATGGGCATCATAATACCCGACTAGAGTCACATAAAAAAGAAAAGAGTAACTTCAAGCAAGTCTGAACTATTATGGTATTTTACAATATATTATCATTTGTACTGTGTTGGACATTTTTCTGAGAAAACATTCAGTCCATATCTCTCCAATCCTTAAAAACTTCCAATGGCTACTCATCAAGCCCCATTAACTCCTCACCATATAGGCTCTGAGGTACCCAATTTTCTCCCTCTGACCTCACCTCACTTATCGCCTGCTACAATCCAATCTACTCTTCTAAGGCCAACCTACTCTCTGTACCCTGAGCTCATCTATCTTGCCACCAACCCCTTACCCACGTCCTCCCTGGACTCCCTCCCCCTTCAGATTTGACAGTCCACCATCCTCCCCACCTTCAAAACATCTTAAAATCACATTTCTTCCAAGAGGCCTTCCCCGATTAAGCCTTCATTTACCCTACTCACCCTCCCTTCTGAGTCGCCTATGCACTTAAGGATTGTGTGTCCCTTAGGCACTTTGATATTCACCTCATGCCCACAGCACTTATGTACACATTGTTATTATTATTACTAAACTTGTTAAATGCTTACTATGTATCAAGTCTGTTCTAAGCACTGGGGTAGGTACAGGTTAATCAGTCAGACACAGTCCCTGTCCCAAATGTGGCTCACAGTTTATGTAGGAGAAGCAGCGTGGCTCAGTGGCAAGAGCCTGGGCTTTGGAGTCAGAAGTCATGGGTTCAAATCCCGGCTGTGGACAAGTCACTTAACTTCTCTGTGCCTCAGTTACCTCATCTGTAAAACGGGGATTAAGACTGTGAGCCCCACATGGGACAACCTGATTGCCCTGTCTACTCCAGTGCTTAGAACAGTGCTCTGCACATAGTGACCGCTTAACAAATACCAACATTATTATTATTATTAGGAGAGATAATGGGCAGAAATCCCCATTTTACAAATAAGGAAACTGAGGCATGGAGAAGTGGCTTGCCCAAGGTTACAAAGCAAGCAACTAACTAGCAGAGCCAGGATTAGAACCCAGATCCCCTTACTCCCAGGCCAGTGATCCTCCTTCCACTAGGCCATGTTAATGGTAGGGTTCATGACTACTTAGGCTATTATATAGTACTTTCCCAAGCACTTAGTTTAGTAGGCTGCACACACTAAGCACTCAATAAATACCATTGATTGATGTCAGTCACCCAAGATGACTCTATATAGTTCAGGATTTTAAGCTAAGTCTGATTAAAAAGTTACAATATCTAAATATAAAATGGTAGTCTTACCTCAACAGAGCAACGTGGTGTCACAAAGAACTGTTTAACCTCATCGGGACTAAAATCTCCAAAAATATACTGGGAGGAAAGAAAGAGAGTAAATGGTTATACAAAATATACAAATTGTCCGTCATTGGTAAAAACAAAAGTCACTGAACATCTTAACAATTCACTGAACATAAAGTAGTGATAGAATCAGTGAGATAGGCAGCCTCTCCATAATCTTAATGTCAGCTTAATTCATCAAAATACTAAATCCTTTTCAACTATAAAATAAGCTTTCCTATCCCGCAAAGTTGTTGACAGAATGTTGACAGTTGGTGAAGAATTCACTGAAGATGAAAGGCTTTCACCTCTAACTAGTAATTAAAAAGTAATTTAAAAAACAAAACCAAAAAATTCTGAAATCTCACACATGAAAAACACATTCAAATACAGGTTACACCACAGTTCTTTTTATAAATTTCCTTATAGTAAGTACACAACAGACTTGTATATCTTCTGAAACCCAAAAAAGATTTACGACGGGCCTCTATGTCTATTTCTGACCCTCCTCTCAGGCTGTGAGTCTTCATCTTTCTCTGCTATTCATTTCAGGAATAGGAAGCCATGGGGTTTGGACAAAGAGGAATTAAGGAAAAAAGAAGAATGCTTAAGGGTTGAAAGAATCGAAATAATAGTGGTGGTGGAGATATTTATTTAGTACTTACTATATGCAAAGCATTCAACAAGAAAAATAAATGAAACCGGCAGGACCCCGAACCTCAAGGGGCCCACAATCTAAGAATGAGGAATGAATGGAGAGTGGCAGGAAGGAATGTTGGATGTCTGAAATGCAGAAATATTACCATTTCTACCTGTGGCAGTTTCTATCCTGCTTTGTAGGTACCATCAATAACCTCCAGACTGCAGCTCTTGGGGTTGTGGTTTGTCGAGTAGCCTACCCAGGTAGGAGTTAATCAGACAGCCAGAAAGAGCTGTTCGGAGTCAAGCCAGTTCAAATCTCTGGACAATTGACACCTGACCTGAGGGCTGTATTTTGCCAGCACAGGTTTAAGGGACCTTGAGATGAAAGGAATACTTTGAATTCAACAATAGATCAAGTTAAATGACAAATACCTATTAGAGCTATCCTGTTTTATTAATTCAGGACTGTAATCTAGAGAAGATTAGTTTTTTTCTATTCTAGTTTTAGATAACACAAGTGATATGGCCAATTAAATTGAGAAGCTGATAGATTTAATTAGAAAGTATTCCATACTATTCAATTTCATTGCATTACTTCCATATGCTGTAGTGGCAGAGGATATCATTTATAAACAGTGATGGGGGGTGGGGAATGACAAAGGCCATGGGTTTAAAGAAAACAGACAACAAATAGCATTTTAAATTCCTCAAGAACACACATTCATTCATTCATTCCTATTTATTGAGCGCTTACTATGTGCAGAGCACTGTACCAAGCGCTTGGAATGTACAATTCGGCAACAGATAGAGACAATCCCTGCCCATTGACGGGCTTACAGTCTAATACTTAAAATCAAATTGCTATAAGTACTTCTAAAACTGTTGGCATTTGGCCACTATACTAGGCACCTGAAAATAAGCAAAAAGTAAATAGTAATGGTATTTATTAGTAGTAGTAGTATTTACAATGATAGTACTATGTGTTAAGCACTTAATGTGGCAAGCACTATATTAAGAACTGGTGTAGATACATGATGATAAGGTCCCACATAGGGGTCACAGACTAAGCAGGAAGGAGAGCATGTATTGAGAAGCCCTATTTTGCAGATGAGGGAATTGACGCAGAGAGACGTGAAGTGACTAGCCCAAGGTCATAGCAGACGAAAGGCGGATGTAGGATGAGAACCTAGGTCTGCTGACTCCCAAGCCTGTGCTCTTTCCCTTAAGTCACGCTGCTTCTCGAGTAAACACATGAAGTGCTTACTACTTCCCAAGGACTGTTCTAACCACTGGGACACAAGATATTCAGATCAGACACAGTCTCTGTCCCACATGAGGCTCTCTGTCTGTATAGAAATATATAAATCGTTAAAGGTTCCTGCCTATAACAAATTTACAATGGGGAAGGGGGGAGAGAGAAACAAACACATTACACTGTAAGTACGTAGAGTACTTGTGAAGCAGCATGATGTAGTGGACAGAGCACGGGCCTGGGACTCAGAAGGTCATGGGTTCTAATCCCAGCTTGGCCACTTTGCTGTGTGACCTTGGGCAAGTCACTTCTCTGGGCCTCAGTTACCTCATCTGCAAAATGGGGATTAAGACTGTGTTACTCACATGGGACAGGGACTTTGTCCAGCCCCATCTGCTTGTATCAAATCAACCCCCTGTGTCTGGCACATAGTTAAGCGCTTAACAAAATACCATCATTATTATTAGAGGGCAGAAACACCGTTCTTGACTTAAGTTGCATTCTCCCGAAGCACTTAGTCCAAAACTACATAATAACAGTGGTGTTCTGTAAGCGTTTACTATGTTTCAAGCACTGCCATTACATGCTGAGGTAGACATAAGGTAAGTCCAGGGTCTAAAGGAAGAACAGGCATCAAACCCCCATTTTATACATGAGGAAACTAAGATGCAAAGAAGTTAAGTGACTTACCCATGGTCACACAGCAGTCAAGTGGCAGAGGTGGGATCATTACTCAGGTCCACCAAGTCCCAGGCCCATGTTCTTTCCACTAGGCCATTCAGCATCTCATAAAAAAGTCTCAAACTTTTATAATCCACAACTAGCTTTAATTTCCCCATGGGGCTATAAAATCTAGGTCCTACCAAGGCTTCCCTTCTTAGCAAGAAGAGCAAGAGGGACAGAAATAATGGAGAAAAATGAAGCGCAAGTAGGGAGAGGAATCGTTGCTATCTCAGTAGATTGCTGCCATAGTTCCATCATGCCAACCTCCACAACCCTTTAGGAACTACCCCATGGGGTTGTAATTCCAAATTTATGGAACAATGTTATAGAGGAAATACAGCAGAACTAAACATTACTGATGCAAGGCAGTTTATCAATATTATGTGAGGACAGATACAAAGATTTGCCATGTGTTTATCCTAGGAGGGAAAACGGATTGAAGTATGAGATCTAACACTCTGGAGGAAAACCCAAAGGGGCTTATTCAAAAGCTCATGACAAAAGAAATGACTAATTTAAAGGCATAGTATTTGGCTATGAATGAAAACTGCAAAAAAATATACAAGGCAGGCTGGTGTTTCTCTGAAGGCCAAAGAAAAGGTTCTTACTAACTGGATATTCATTCATTCAATATTTATTGAGAGCTTAATGTGTACAGAGCTCTGTACTAAGTGCTTGAAAAGTACAATTCAGCTATAAAGCTAAATTCAGCTACAAACCCTGCCCACAATGGACTTACAGTCTAGAAGACAGGCTAAAGACTGTAAATTGCCTATCATTATTCTAGAGCTATGTTAAGTCACTGTTAATAATAATAATGTTGGTATTTGTTAAGCGCTTATAAGGAGGTCTAATCCTCCTTGACCTCTCTGCTGCCTTTGACACTGTCGACCATCCCCTCCTCCTCCATACCTTATCTCACCTTGGCTTCACGGACTCTGTCCTCTCCCGGTTCTCCTCTTACCTCTCTGGCCGGTCATTCTCGGTCTCCTTCGCTGGAGCCTCCTCCCCCTCCCATCCTTTAACTGTTGGAGTTCCTCAAGGGTCGGTTCTTGGCCCTCTTCTGTTCTCCATTTACACTCACTCTCTCGGTGAACTCATCCGCTCTCACGGCTTTGACTACCATCTCTACGTAGATGACACGCAGATCTACATCTCCGCCCGTCCTCTCCCCCTCCCTTCAGGCTCGCGTCTCCTCCCGCCTCCGGGACGTCTCCACCTGGATGTCGGCCCGCCACCTAAAACTCAACATGAGCGAGACTGAGCTCCTCATCTTCCCTCCCGAACCCGGTCCTCTCCCAGACTTCTCTATCACCGTCGATGGCACGACCGTCCTTCCCACCTCTTGGGCCCGCGATCTCGGTGTCATCCTTGACTCGTCTCTCTCGTTCACCCCACGCATCCTATCTGTTACCGAGACCTGCCGGTTTCACCTCTACAGTATCGCCAAGATCCGCCCTTTCCTCTCCACCCAAACGGCTACCTTACCGTTACGGGCTCTCGTTATATCCCGGCTAGACTACCGTGTCAGCCTTCTCTCTGACCTCCCTTCCTCCTCTCTCGCCCCGCTCCGGTCTATTCTTCACTCCGCTGCCCGGCTCATCTTCCCGCAGAAACTATCTGGGCATGTCACTCCCCTTCTTAAACAACTCCAGGGGTTGCCTATCGACCTCCGCTCCAAACAAAAACTCCTCACTCTAGGCTTCGAGGCTCTCCGTCACCTTGCCCCTTCCTACCTCTCCTCCCTTCTCTCTTTCCACCGCCCACCCCGCACGCTCGGCTCCTCCGCCGCCCACCTCCTCGCCGTCCCTCGGTCTCGCCCATCCCGCCGTCGACCCCCGGGTCGCGTCCTCCCGCGGTCCCGGAACGCCCTCCCTCCTCACCTCCGCCAAACCGATTCTCTTTCCCTATTCAAAACCCTACTTAAAACTCACCTCCTCCAAGAGGCGTTCCCAGACTGAGCTCCTCTTCTCCCTCTTCTCCCTCTGCCATCCCCCCTTTACCTCTCCGCAGCTAAATCCTCTTTTTCCCCTTTTCCCTCTGCTCCTCCACCTCTCCCTTCCCATCCCCACAGCACTGTACTCCTCCGCTCAACTGTATATATTTTCGTTACCCTATTTATTTTGTTAATGAATTGTACATCGCCTCGATTCCATTTAGTTGCCATTGTTTTTACGAGATGTTCTTCCCCTCGACTCTATCTATCGCCATCGTTCTCGTCTGTCCGTCTCCCCCGATTAGACCGTAAGCCCGTCAAACGGCAGGGACTGTCTCTATCTGTTGCCGACTTGTTCATCCCAAGCGCTTAGTAGAGTGCTCTGCACATAGTAAGCGCTCAATAAATACTATTGAATGAATGAATCCAGTAAAAAGTATGGAGTATCCTTGGAGAACTTGGATCACCATTCTCAACCTACAACACAAAACCCTTACCTCAAAACTAACTTTTGGAAATTATAAAATTCTGGATTGGCACTGAAATCTAAGAAATAAATCTGACAAATGGCCAGGTCTTCCAATATCTACCTGCTTATGTTAACTGGTCATTTAGTCACTTGCAAAGATGTGAAGAAGTAAAATAGCTAAAAAATACCTGCTTTGCTAATGTTGTATGTATGTGACTCAAAAATAAAAAATATAGTAAAACTTATGCAAATTAAGAATAAAAGCAGATTACCTCCCCAAATCAAAGTTTTAAAGCAGAAAAGCCCATACCTTTCATATAAGCATACCCTCTATTGGATACTTTTAATGGAGAAATTATAATTGGTATTGTAGTATGACACCTTAGGTTTAAAATGAGGATGAAGTAGCATGACCTACTGGATAAACGCAGGCTTGGAAATCGGAAGGACCTGAATTCTCAACTCTGCCACTTGTTTGCTGTGTGACCCTGGGCCAGTCACTGTTCCTCAGGTTCCTCCCTGGTAGAATGGGGGCTGAGACTGCAAAGCCCACAAGGGACATGGACTGTGTCCAATCAGATTAGTTTGTACCTACCTCAGCGCTTAGTACAGAGCCTGGCACATAGAAAGTCTCAACAACAACCACTAAAAAAAATTTTGTCTAACATGATTAGAATTCTTTACAAAATGACAATTCTTCTACATGGATATCTTTACACCAAAATAAAACTAGTTTTGAGAAAGAGAATGTTTGAACAGTAACAAATGATTACAATATTGCCAATGCGACACAGCACTGGAGTCCAATCTAGACAATACAGAATCAGTCACACTTTCCAGAAACAAGCAAGGGGAAAGGATATTGACTAATCCCAAACCTTCCCACCAAGTTTACCTTTCCTATGTCACCTAAACCCTCTTAGGTGCTCACCTCACCCTCTCCCAAAGCATTGAGGTACACAGCTTTATACTGGGTTGTTTCCCCTAACTGCAATTTATTGTACTGCCTGCTACTCCCACTAAATTGCTAAAAAGCAGGGTCACCCCGTGAAAAGAGCATCGACCTGGGAGTCAGAGGACCTGAGTTCTAGTTCCAGCTCTGCCACCTACTACTGAGTGACCTTAGACATAATGTAATTCAAAGTAACATCTCAAGAATTTGATTCAAAATAGCCAGCTAAGTATTCTTATGATGACCACCTTACTTTTAACCTTGCCAATAAATGATTTTGCATGTGTATTATGATCTCAAGATCACTATGCGAACAGATTAAGGCTTGATGAAAACACTTGATCCTTTATAAAGTATTTAAGCAGCTGTTAACTATCAGCTACTTAACACTTAAAAACATCACTTAACACATAACAAGTACTATCACTCCTGTTTTCATGCATCACCCAAATTTTCTTGACAAGTGGAATTCTAAACCTATGCTTCTGCAACTTGTCTTCTTGGAAGTCAGGAGGCAAAAACTTCACTACACACATATTTGCCATATCCGTATTTTGAGAGACTTTTTTAAAAAAATGCTTAAGCCAAATACTTAGGGAGATGAAAAAGGGAAGGCAAATGGAAGGGAAATGAGGCTTAGTCATGGAAGACTTTCTGGGAGGAGATGTGATTTTAGTAGGTTTTTGTGACAATGGGAGAATGATGACAGAGGAGCAGCATGGCATAGTGGATAGAACATAGGCCTGGGAGTCAGAGGGTCATGGGTTCTAAATCCGGCTCTGCCACTTGTTTGTTGTGAGGCCTTGGGCAAGCCAATTCACTTCTCTTACCTCACACTTACCTCATCTGTAAAATAGGGATGAAGACTGTGAGCCCTTGTGGGACAGTGACTGTGACCAACTCGATTTGCTTCTATGCACCCCAGCACTTAGTATAGTGCCTGGCTCATAGCTTAACAAATATCATAATTATTATCTGCTGGATATGAAGGGGGCGGGAGATCCATGCCAAAGGGATCAAATGGGTGAGCAAGGGACCAGGCAAGTAAGAGGAATGAGGTACATGTACTTAAACTCTGTTGCTTTCCCTTATAGTTTATTTTAGTGTCCATTTCCCCTACTAGATTGAAAGATTCTTGAGAACATAAGAGAAGTTGCGTGAATGAATAGAAAGGGCTCAGGCCTGGGAGTCAGAGGAACTGAGTTTTAATCCCAGCTTTGCCACTTGCCTGTTGTGACCTAACTTCTTTGTGCCTCAGTTTCCTCACACGAAAATGAGGATTCCCCTTAGACGGTGAACCCTATGGAAGACAGGGACTGTGTCCAACCTTAGTACCTTGAATCTAATCCAATGTTTAGTTCAGTGCTTGTCATACAGTGAATGCTTAACAAATTCCATAGTTAGTACTATAGTGTGGCTGAAACATAGGAACACTTCACCCCTGCCTCTCCTCTCAATCAATGATATTTACTAAGTGCTTACTGTGTGCAGAGCATTGAACTAAGCACCTGGGGAGAGTATGATATAAAAGAGTTGGTAGACACATTACCTGCACCCAAACTTGCAGTCCAGGAGAGGCAGGCAACTAATATAAATTTATATAAATACCATAGGGCGGGGTGAAGAAAGGATGCAAATCGAAGTGCAAAGGTGATGCAGAAGAGAGTGGGAAAGGAGGAAATGAGAGCTTATCCGGGAAAGCCACCTGGAGGAGATGTGGTTTTAATAAGCCTTTGAAGGTAGGGAGAGTGATCTCTCTTTCCCACCGAAGACAAAGCAGATTTGAGCAGAGGCAGCTGTGTAAACCCTGCTGAATCAGTTCACACAGGCACCATGCCACTTCCAAGCCTGGTACCACCATCCTGTGCCACGGCTCCCACTTCCCAAACACAGCAGCTGCAAAGGAAATGGTGCAAAAATGGATGGCAACTGCCTTTTCCATTCCTCTCCCACCTCTTTTCCCCCACTCCTCCCCCCATCCCCTTTATGCCCTACCTATCTCCATTTGCTTCCCTTCTTCAATGTTCTACCACAAGTTTGCTCCAAATCCAAAATGAAAAGCTGGCATTTCTGCTACTGTGTGCTCAGCAGCAGCTCTGGTCTAGTGAAAAGAACAAAGGTCTGGGGAGTCTGGAGACTTAGGTTTTAATTCCAGCTCTGCCACTGGCCCACTGTGTGATCTTGGGCAAGTCACTTAACCTCTCTGAGCTTCAATTTCCTCATAATGGAAAATGGGAAGAAGATGCTCACTCTTTCTACCTCTTAGACTGAAAGCCCCACATGGGGAAGGGACTGTGCCTGATCAGTTTATTTAGGTACCTACCCTAGCACCAGCAGAGTGCATGACTCGTTGCAAGGGCTTAATTCAGTTGGAATTATAAATGAAATTAAGGCAGTAAAAGCAAAGAAAATTAGCAATCACTTCTAAATCATTTTGACCAGAGGCGTGAATCCAAACTATGTCCTGTCAGCCAAATATGGCCCAACTTTATGCCACAAAATCCATCACTCCCAGCAACAGCAGAGCCGTTTGGTGTGGGATCTACTTGGATTATTTCCAGGGGCTTGCTTCAGGGACCAGAAAGTGATATTAAGGAAGTCATTCTCAAACTGGCAAGTAGTTCTGATCTTTAACCCACTTCTCTTCCTGCTAATAGTGGACTAACAACTGTGGCTATTTACGTGGCCAGCTCAGCTATTGGTTTTATTTACTCTGTTTGTTGGGGGGGGGGGGGGGGGTGGACACACTAGATATTGACTTATTACTGGAATGATTTTCCCCTAATACTGACCCAACCTTAGGAAACTGCTTCCAAACTAAAGGGACCTTATTATAACTACAAATGGGCATCCCTCTTTCAATACTCACTCTTATGTGGAAAGAACTCACTTATAAAACTCAAAGTTTCAGTGCTGCCCTTGCGACTCAAATTGCTGTTGGAGAGTACACGTTTTCCAAAAGTATGACAAAATGATTTTATTTAAATTAATGTGTTTATGCACAGGAATTTTGTTGAAGTAACTTCTACCCACATTGCAGAATAGGGAGTGTTTTGAATGGTTTGTCCCTTTCTTTCCAGGTTATTGTTTGATATTCTACTGTATGCTGCTTCTGTGTTTAGGGCACCCTTAGAAATCACTTTAAAACCATCCAGATCCACCACACTTGGCCCTCCGTAAAGTACAACAGAAGACCAAATTGAGATGGTCACCTCTTCTTTTGGGAGATTAAGTGTCAGGACATCATGGCATCAGGCTTCAGCTTGAAGCAAAGCACCTATAGAGACAGAGTAAAGTTCAAATTTCTTATAGCTGCAAGACCTAAATATTCCTGAGACTTTTACGTTCAGCTTCTGACGCAGTTTCAGTACTATTACCTACATGCCAAGCTTTTCATTGAATGACAATGCAGTCCGTCTCCAGGCAATGAAGCACAGCACATCTCGAAATATCTTTGCTGGGGAGTAGTTGTGGAGAGGTGAAATGTAAAATGTCCAAAGCAGCTGCTCAATGGTGAACTGAAATGAGTCTACTATAAGCAGGGAGGGTAGAGTGTTTTAAAGACACAATGAAGTTACAACCTCAAATTATGCAGCACAGCAACAAACTGTTGAGACACAAATGACCCAGACAGACCAACCCGGCGTTAGGCAATCCAGTGGGGAGTGGCCTCCCTCAAACAGAGGGTTTGGGGAAGACGATGACTCTAAGAGGGAAAACTGAAAACTGCAGCAGATGCTGCAAATGGCAAATACAATAGCCAAGGACAATCTTGTTCACAGTGCAGAAGGGTCTTCTCAGCCACCACCGCACACGTGGACAAAAATTCAGCAGCCGCACCAGCGCCACCATCCTCAAAAGCAAAATAAACTAGAGAGTCATATATTCCAAGCTGGAAACGAGGAGCCTGTGAGCACCAAGCGAAGGCGGCCACCAAGTTATATTTTATGGTGCCCAAGATGGGCACTATTCCTGGACTAAAAAGTCGTGTGACCACATTTCCCCATTTGTAAAATAATTCCTGCCTTCCACTGATTAAAAGTAGAATTGTGAGGAAGAATTTTGGCCTGAACAGCAAAATTATTTTCCCAAACAGATTTTCCCAACATCAACAATAGTTGTACATTTATTACTGTGGGCAGAGCCCCCAGTACTAGGTGTGTGGGAACAGTCAAAACAAATTAAAGACATAGTTCCCGCCCTCAAGGAACTAACGGGAGTGTCATCCTCAGAGACCAAGACTATGTTTCTCAACTTGAGCTCGGGCAGCACCCAGAAAAACTCTGAGTACACTCCCCTTTCTAGAGTAAATGCTCCCTATAGCTCCTCCGCATAAACCCATGCACTGAAGACCAGACCAAGAAAACTTCCTTGGAGCTACTTGTAGAGGTTCGAGCCACAGAGACATTTAGCATTGCTTGGAAACTGTGGTCAAGGACTTCAAATAAATTGCTCTTGTGGCTGGATCGAGGAAGCGGTGTAACAGTGGAAAGAGCACAGGCTTGGGAGTCAGAGGTCGTGTGTTCTAACCCCGGCTCCGCCACTTAACTGTGTGACTATGGGCAAGTCACTTAACTTCTCTGTGCCTCAGTTACCTCATCTGTAAAATGGAGATTAAGACTGTGAGCCTCACGCTGGATAACCTGATAACCTGGTATCTACCCCAGCACTTAGAACAGTGCTTGACACAGAGTAAGCGCTTAAAAATACCATTATTATTTCTAAACTGTGAGCCTGTTGTTGCGTAGGGATTGTCTCTATCTGTTGCCAAATTGTACTTTCCATGTGCTTAGTACAGTGCTCTGCACACAGTAAGCGCTCAATAAATACGACTGAATAAATGAATGGATCCTTACCTAGTAACCTTAAAAATAATAATTATTGGATTTGTTAGGCACTTACTACGCATCAAGCACTGGGTTAGATACAAGTTAATCAGGTCAGACATAGTCCCTGTCCTGCAGGGGGGCTCATGGTTTAACTAGGAGGGAGAACAGTTACTGAATCCCCATTTCACAGATGAGGAAACAGAGGCACAATGAAGTTGTGACTTGCCTAAGGTCACCCAGAAGGCAAGTGGCAGAGTTGGGATTAGAACCCAGGTCCTCTGACTCCCAGGCCCTTGTTCTTGTCACTAGACCACACTGCTCCTCAACAGGCCATGCAAATTACTGGCTCAACCTGGGGATTCCTCCACAGAGCCTAAACTTGCAATTAATGCAGAATATATACATACAGAGAGAGAAAGGTCAAAAAGCAGAATTTAGATGACTAAAATAAAATGTGTTCCAATAGTCATTAGAAGTCAAATTTATTTTACATAAACAGTTTGTGTTCTGTCTTTTCTTTTTCACTTTCCATATTTCAAGCAAGTGCTACAACCCATGCAGCAAGACTGTCCTCAGTGAAATTTCTCAAGACCCTCCTCAAGAACAGAGCTACCATGCTGTTCCAAGGCACTAAGTTTAGATGGAAATGACAGTAGTGTAGCTGGTGAACTGGAAAATTGCCCAATACATTACAAATGCCACATGATCCACTAACAGTCAGTAAATGAAGATCAACAGTCCATTCCCATTTCCCCAACAGCTTAAGTTATTACTGAACTCCTGGTGAGTATCTAAACTTCCACAGAATTCAATGATGGGTCATCGTCAACCATAGCAACTTGGTAGAAAACACTATTGTGAGAGGAGGAACCTCAAGAAAACAGTACAATATCAGAAGTACCGAATGCTTAGCACTTGGACATTCCTGCATGTTTGACTTTTATTTTTTAAATGGTATTTGTTAAATGCTTATTATGTACCAGGCACTGTATTAATTCCTGGGGTAGATATAAGATGGTAAGGTTGGGTTAAGACCATTTTATAGATGAGGTTACTGAGGCACAGAAGTGACTTGCCCAAGGTCACATCGCACACAAGCGGCAGGGCTAAGCTAAGAACCCAAGTCTTTCTGCCTCCCAGGACTGTGCTCTAATATACTCTGGTCGGTCTTTTCCCCTTACCTTGCCACAAATGCACTCAAACCCCTTCCTAAGCACCCCCTGGATGTCCTTGCCCACTGCTGCTGCCAGAGCGCAAGTCACATTGGACAAGTATAGCCACAGGCTCTAAGGGTCCTTTTGAGAGGCAGCATGGTCTAGTTAAAAAAAACCAAAAAACACATATGTGGGAATCAGAAGCTTCACTTTAGCTTTGCCAATAATTTATACTATGGTCTTGTGCAAATCAGTTGCTCTGGGCCTCGGTTTCAGTATCTGTAAAATGGAAATAGTACCCTGGTCTTCCTACCTCACAGTGATATTCTGAAAACAAAATGAGGTGGGAAGTGAAAACACTTTGGACTACAAGAAATTTATGTTGGTAACCAGGTTGTTTTATCCAGTTTGTTCTGGGGTCTATGCTTCAGACCGCAAAACTGAGAAGCAGCATGGCTCAGTGGAAAGAGCACGGGCTTTGGAGTCAGGGGTCATGAATTCGAATCCCAGCTCTGCCACTTGTCAGCTGGGTGACTGTGGGCAAGTCACTTAACTTCCCTGGGCCTCAGTTACCTCATCTGTAAAATGGGGATTAAGACTGTGAGCCCCACGTGGGACAACCTGATTCCCCTGTGTCTACCCCAGTGCTTAGAACAGTGCTCTGCACATAGTAAGCGCTTAACAAATACCAACATTATTAAGACACTTTCAATGAGTTCTGATTCCCTAGAGGTCAGAGGAGCACTTCTATTTTAAGCTGTACTCACCCAAGAGCTAGCCAATGTTTCTTGGTAAAGATTTTTTTTAGTTGGAGCAAAGGTCAGGTTAGGTGGCAGCAGATAGTGGCAAAAAGTTTGGTAGGCAATGCATGAACAAATAAAACAAGTCTGGTGTCTTGCTGGTGAAATATTCAAGATTTTTGAAATCAGATTTTTTTTTTAATGTCATAATGAACAGAGCATGTCCTCCTCCACTTCAAGACTAGTCTAGTCTCTAAATTCCCTGTAGGCAGAAATCATGTCTACCTACTGTATTGTTCTTTCCCAAGCTTTTAGTCCAGTGCTCTGCTCAGGGTATGCACTCAAATACCACTGATTGATTGACTGCTTAAATCACTTACTTTATACTGCTATGTCCTTTCATTTTATCTGCCCTCCCTAACAGAGGTACTGAATGAGAAGGTCAAAAGAGCCGAAGAACTAATGAGTTGGAGAGAGGACCATGACCCAGGCCCTGGCAGAAAGACTGTGAGGGGTGAAAAGGCAGTGGAGAAAGAAGAAAAAGTATACTGGTTTTACTTGGCCTACTTCAGGCAAGTTGGTAGATAGACTGGAAATCAGTCTTTAGTAACAAAACAGAGTAATAATGATGATAACAGTAATAATAGTATTTGTTAAGTGCTATGTCCCAGTGGTTTATTAAGCCTTCTACATCCCAGCCCGCACACTCTGCTCCTCTGGTGCTAACCTTCTCACTGTGCCTCCATCTCGCCTGTCCCGCTGTCGACCCCTTGCCCACGTCCTACTCTGGCTTGGAATGCCCTCCCTGCTCAAATCCGCCAATCACACTTCCCTCCTTCAAAGCCCTACTGAAGGCTCACCTCCTCCAGGAGGCCTTCCCAGACTAAGTCCCCCTTTTCCTCAGCTCCCTCTCCCCATCGCCCCAACTTGCCCCCTTTGCTCTACCCACCCACCCCCCCCCGCCCCACAGCACTTGTGTATATATGTAAACATCTATAATTCTACTTATGTTAATTCCTGTTTACTTGTTGTGAAATGTATATAATTGTATTTATTTATATCGACGCTACTGATGCCTATTTACTTGTTTTGATGCCTGTCTCCCCCCTTGTAGACTGTGAGCCCGTTGTGGGCAGGGATTGTCTCTCTTTGTTGCTGAATTGTACTTTTCAAGCACTCAGTACAGTGCTCTGCACACAGTAAGCACTCAATAAACAGGATTGAATGCCTGAATACAAACAAATCAAGGTGAACACAGTCCCTGTCTCATATGGGACTCAGTCTCAATCCTCACTTTACAGATTAATGTTGGTATTTGTTAAGCGCTTACTATTTGCCAAGCACTGTTCTAAGCGCTGGGGTAGACATAGGGGAATCAGGTTGTCCCACGTGGGGCTCACAGTCTTAATCCCCATTTTACAGATGAGGGAACTGAGGCACAGAGAAGTTAAGTGACTTGCCCACAGTCACACAGCTGACAAGTGGCAGAGCTGGGATTCGAACTCATGAGCCCTGACTCCAAAGCCCGTGCTCTTTCCACTGAGCCACGCAGGCACAGAGAAGTGTAGTGACTTCCCCAAGGTCACACAGCACACAAGCGGCAGAACGGGATTAGAACCCATGACCTTCTGACTCCCAGGCTCATGCTCTATCCACTATGCCTTAGGTCTGCTGGCTGGAGCCCAGGTGAAGCTCCATTTGGGACAGAGGAGGGGTCAGGTGACTACCTCGGACTGGAAAAATCCCTTCCTTTAGCTGTCCACTGCAAAAGCTGGAAATGATCTAGAGAAAAGCAGCGTGGTTCAGTGGAAAGAGCCCGGCTTTGGGGGTCAGAGGTCATGGGTTCGAAACTCGGCTCTGCCCCTTGTCAGCTGTGGGACTGTGGGCAAGTCACTTCACTTCTCTGTGCCTCAGTTCCCTCATCTGTAAAACAGGGATTAACTGTGAGCCTCACGTGGGACAACCTTATTACCCTGTATCTACCCCAGCGCTTACAACAGTTCTCTGCACATAGTAAGCACTTAACAAATACCAACATTTATTTTTTTGTATCCCGCCAGTGCTTAGGACAGCGCTTTGCACATAGTAAGCACTTAAATACCATGTTATTATTATTAAGATTGATCTCACTGTTGTGATAACCTGGTGGCTACCCTCTTTTGGAAAAACAAAATGATCAGCTCTTAAATACTCAGAAGCTGATAGAAGTGAATGATGTACAATATTAAAATAACATGCCCAAATCACAGTATTAACACTTAAATAACTACAATTTGTCATTATGAGCTTTGTTAGTAATCTGTAGAAGAAAGACTTCAAACATACAAAAAGGTAGTTGAATTGCTAATGAAGTAGTTTTGACACTGTTGAATGAAACAAATCCAGACGTTTTCTAAACAAGTCTTTTGTCTGTGAATCCATCAATATTCAGCGACAAAGATGTAGTTAAATTGATTTTTAGCAAACAGTATGCTCTATCAGAAGTGCTCAAATAGGCAGGTATCTGACCACATGACCAACTGACTGGAGGCAAAATCTTCATGGAAGCAATCACGCTCTTCCTTCAAGAATGATATTCTTGCTTTAATTAGAAGGGAGGGGGCAACAAGCAAAAAAAGAAAGGAAAACTGGACATCTTTTTTCTCAAAGACAACAATTAGGATGCCAAATCAAATGGCTTTCATCTTCAATTAAGAGATCCCTAAATTAAAACGAACATCGTTGTAAAATAATTCTTCAAACTACAGCAGTCATGTATTTGCCCAAGTGCTTAGTACAGTGCTTTGCATACAATAAGCACTCAATAAATACCACTGATTAATTGATCACTACACAAGACAGATAACAAAGCAAAATGTAAAAGACCTGCAACAATATATTCAAAAGTGTTAAAACTCCGCATTCAGAAAAGATAGTCCCATTTATTGCGAGATCGGCTTAGTTCTAATTGTGCTACTAAGCATACCTACAAATCTTTCAGAACCATTAGGTTTGTGACAATCATCACCTTCCCCATCTTTATAACTCCATTACTATTTGCAAAATCAAAATAATGGTCTGCCATCTGAGTTTATTACAGCTACATGGATTTCTGACCAATGAAACAAATGATGCAACTGCACAATATTCCTTAATCCGGATCTGAATGTTAGGTGGTCATACAAAAGTTTCGCTGAAAAAGAAAACTGCAGCACAGGCATGTGTAATTCTTTGGAAATGAACATCTACATTGCTGAAGTGGCACTAAAGTGACAAATGACTGTAATCCCATGGCCCACGGCCAGCAAATTCTATTACAACAAACAGATTGATCTGTTTTGCACAATACGGAATGCTGCATTATGGTGTCAAACATCTAAAAGTATAGTTCCAAAACACTTTCCTGTATTTTAATCACTCGTGTTAGAAAGGAGAGATGATTCTTCTCAACCATTTCTTAAAAATAATGGATTACATACATCTGAAGTCCATTCCAGGTTCTAAAAATTAATCAGGGATTTAAAGGCAGAATGATAATGAAGTTAAGTCAGAAGACAAGGATAGCCATTCAATTACTTATGTTTGTCGTATTTAGGGAGACATAATTAAATCCATCACCAAATTTGGCATTAAATCAAAAACAAGCAGGCATAAGTAAAGCTGGGCCTTACACTTTCCTACAGTAAATTTTTAATTCAATTTACAAGGTGGCAAAAAAATAAGATGCGCATATTTCTACCACTATGTAGGATTGAGTGAAGTACGCCACTACAAAAAATTTTGCAGAGGCTAAGCCCTGACTTTTTAGGAGTCAAAACTTTTCACAGCAAATGTTGCAACTTCAACCATTCAAGGTTTTAGAGAGAGGGTGGGAAATGAGGGCAAAAATGCCGTACAGAAACCCTACAATCAAAACAAAATACATACAATTGCAAACTTTTTACATTAAAGGTAGTACTGATCTCAAAAATTATAAAATTTTATGCTGTACACATGTAAAAATGGCCAGAATGAATGAAATGAGAATGAAGGATCATTAAGATCTACCAATTTAAAGCTATGTTTTCATAAGGAGCAAAATAAAAGAGAATAGCCTGGAATTAAACTAGTCCAATATTTCAGTGTCAAAATAGGTGTAGCAAACGTAATATGCCAAACCAGGAATGAAATCCCATGAACCCATGACAAATATACCTACACACATAATTCTATATTACATCTTCTATATTACAAACTTTCTATTAGGCTGCTGCTTTTGAACCCTTTCCTCAAGGAAAGGTAATCATGTAAAACTTCCTAAACTTTTTCCTCTTGCGCCCTTCTCTACTACACCTTATTGACGTTTTCCGTTCTCTTAAAACACAAACAACCCAAAGCAGAAAACTCTGAAATCCAAGGTCGTTACCATTAAAAAAATCTGTAGTGGACTTAATTCAAATGAAACTCAGAGAATCAGATTACTTTTCTTTAACCATCCATATTTCATTTCCTATAAAATCAATGATGTCTACAAATATCTCCCCCATTATTAGATCTCGATGTTAATATGAGAGTGTCTGAAAATGAACAATACTGGTCTAGAACAAAATTCAAAGGCACTACTGAACTCATTTCAAAAGTCAAAATTCACTCAGAGTGCTGATTTTCTTTTTTCTCTGAAGTTTACAATCAAGGTAAACTGAATTCAAAATTAGAAATTAGGAGGAGGGAGATTATAAACGCAAAGTGGCAAACCTTAGAAAAAACAAATTTATTTTTGAAAGATGAGATGCTAATGAAGCGTCCAAGTGGACAAAGTAAAAGAGGGGAACTGATAATTCAATCATGTTTCCTTAAAAGTTGTGTATTTGATATCTGGCGTAAAATAATATCAAAAACGTTAAAAAAAAAAGCCCATAAGAAACGCAGTGAAGAAAATACAGTTTTCACCTTTACCAACCATTTCTGGGGATTTACCTGCATGCTCTGAAAGTCAAAATAACACAGTGAGTTTTGAAAACAGTCTGTAAGGTGTTCAATCATTCCAACACTGACTCTCAAATTTGATTACCCTTTTGGGGCTTCCTTATCTGTTCACTATTTCATTATGTCACTCTATTTCATAACTATTGACATTTGAATTTTTTTGAAGTTTCCAAGCTTAAAAAAGCATATTAAGATATTTTAGCAACTATATAATCACTTCCAAGAGTCACATGTCGGCAAATCAACTGCCTCATTGGAACTGACAATCATTTAGATTTTGATCCAGTGTGAAGGAACATCTTTTTCCCGGAATAAAGGCCAAGGGAAGCGACGTGGCCCAGTAGGTGGAGAAGGGGCCTGGGAATCAGAAGGACCTGGGTTCTAATCCCCAGTCCGCCATTCATTGGCCGTGTGACCTTGGGCCAGTCACTTCACCTCTCTGTGACTCAGTTACCTCATCTGCAAGATGGGGATTAAGACCGCGAACCCCAAGTGAGACACGGACTGTGTCCAACACGAATATTCTGCATCTACCCCAGCGCTCGGAACAGCACCCGACGCATGGAGCCCAGGGTTGGGAGTCAGAGATCACAGGTTCGAATCCCAGCTCTGCCACTTGTCAGCTGGGTGACTGTGGGCAAATCACTTCACTTCTCTGGGCCTCAGTTCCCTCATCTGTAAAATGGGGATGAAGACAGGGAGCCTCACATGGGACAACCTGATTACCCTTTATCTATCCCAGCGCTTAGAACAGTGCTCTGCACATAGTAAGCGCTTAACAAATGCCATTCTTCTTCTTCATAGTAAGCGCTTAAAAAATACCTGGAAAAAAGGCACCATTTCTGTGTTTTTTCTTCCACCCATTTGAATGGATTGCCCCAGATCTAAAAGAGGAAATATTGGAATTCTCTCTCTTTTCCCAATATTTAACTGCTTTACCGGATTCACTAAAGGAGCTTAAAGACCGGGGGAGGGTCTGTGCGAAATTCACACCTGAGTCGGATCAAAGGACTCTACCGAAACCCAAATTATTCAATAGTATTTATTAAGCCCTTACTATATGCAGAGCACTGTACGAAGCACTTGGAATGTACAATCCGGCAACAGATAGAGACAATCCCTGCCCATTGACGGGCTTACAGCCTAATTGACTGTATTAGAGTATCTAATCGACTATAATTACAGTCTAATTATCCTACAGCACTGGGACTTGGGTTTTGCAGGGCATTCAAGCTATGAGAGCCCTCTTCCCAGTGAGGGTATCCAGTTTCTCCCCTGCATTCTACCGAATCCTACCAACCCCACCAACCGCTCGGGGCATCACAATAATAATGTTGGTATTTGTTAAGCGCTTACTACGTGCAGAGCACTGTTCTAAGCACTGGGGGAGATACAGGGTCATCAGGTTGTCCCACGTGAGGCTCCCCGTCTTCATCCCCATTTTTACAGATGAGGGAACTGAAGCATAGAGAAGTAAAGTGACTTGCCCACAGTCACACAGCTTCCAACTTCAGCCGGCAGGTAAGAGCTAAGAAGGCTGAGAAAGAGCACTTTGGGGGGGGGAAGAGGAAGGGATGTCGGGGATAGTGGGGAGGAAGACCCAGGGGGTCACGTCCTTCCTCCCCTCCCTATCCTGCTTTAATAATGTCATAATAATAATAATATGGGCATTTGTTAAGCGCTTACTATATGTGCAGAGCACTGTTCTAAGCGCTGGGGTAGATCCAGGGTCATCAGGTTGTCCCATGTGCGGCTCACGGTTTTCCTCCCCATTTTCCCGATGAGGTCACTGAGGCCCAGAGAATAATAATGCTGGTATCCGTTAGGCGCTTAGTATGTGCAGAGCACTGTTCTAAGCGCTGGGGGAGATCCAGGGTCATCAGCTTGTCCCCCGTGAGGCTCCCAGTCTTCACCCCCATTTTCCAGATGAGGCCCAGAGGAGTGAAGTGACCGGCCCACAGTCACCCAGCCGACAGGTGGCAGGGCCAGGATTCGAACCCATGACCACGTGCGGAGCACTGTTCTAAGCGCCGGGGCAGATCCAGGGTCATGAGGTGGTCCCCCGGGGGGCTCCCAGTCTTCCTCCCCATTTTCCAGATGAGGCCCCTGAGGCCCCGAGGCGCGAAGTGACCGGCCCACAGTCACCCCGCCGCCAAGTGGCGGCGCCGGGATTGGAACCCCTGACCCGTGAGTCCGCAGCCCGGGCTCTGGCCACCGAGCCCCGCTGTTTCGGAGGAGAAGCGGAGGTCCGGGGACCGGCCGGGCCGCCCCTGGCTCCGCCGCGGGGAGGAGGCCCGGTGGCCCGCAGCCCTTGAGGGAAGCCCTGAGCGCGGCTGGGCCCGGTCCTCAGGATTCCCTCGGTGAGGCGGCAGAAATGGGTCCGGGCCTAGTGGGGCGCGGGGAGCCGGTCCCGGCCGCGCCGCTCGGGCCCGCGCTCCCTCCCCGGGGGCCGGCGGCGGCTCTGCCTCGCCCCGACAAACACGGCCCCTCCCCTCCGGCCGCCCCCGCCAGGCCCGGCCTCGGAGGTGGTCGACCTTACCCGGGGGCGGCGGAGGGCCATGGTGCCCCGTTTCGACGCGCCTCCGGCCTCCTCCCGTGCGCCTCACGCCGCCTTGCCCGCCGCCGCCATCTTCTCGCTCCGCCCGACCCACACACGGCCCCGCCGCCGCCGCCGCCGCGCATGCGCGCCGGGGGAGAAGAGCGCGGGAAGGGAGGCAGGGCGGAGGGGGGCGCGTCTGCGCAGGCGCGGCCGGGAGGCGTGAAGAGCCGCCCTCGGCCCTGCCCGGGGCCGCGCTTCGACGCCAGGCCGGCCCGCCGAAAACACCCTCCCCCCGGCCTCCTCTGGGGATGCCAGGAGGAGAAAGGGCACACGGATAATAATAATAATGATGTTGCTATTTGTTAGGCACTTAAGAAGAAGAATGTTGGTATTTTTTAAGCGCTTCAAGGGCCCAGAGAGGAGACAGTGGCTCAGTGGAAAGCGCATGGGCTTTGGAGTCAGAGGTCAGGGGTTCGAACCCCGGCTCTGCCACTTGTCAGCTGGGTGACTTTGGGGAAGTCACTTCTCAGTTCCCTCATCTGGAAAATGGGGATGAAGACTGTGAGCCCCACCTGGGACAACCTGATTCCCTGGCGCTTAGAACAGTGCGCGGCACATAGTAAGCGCTTAACAAATACCAACATTATTAGAAGAAGAAGAAGAACGTTGGTATTTGTTAAGCGCTTAAAGGGCACAGAGATAATAATAATGTTGGTATTTGTTAAGTGCTTAATAATAATAATGTTGGTATTTGTTAAGCGCTTAATAATAATAATGATAATGTTGGTATTTGTTAAGCACCTAAAGGGCACAGAGATAATAGCAATAATGTTGGTATTTGTTAAGTGCTTGATAATAAGAAGAAGAATGTTGGTATTTGTTAAGCACTCAAAGGGCACAGAGATAAAAAAATAATAATAATAATGTTGGTATTTGTTAAGCACTTAATAAGAAGAAGAAGAATGTTGGTATTTGTTAAGCGCTTAATAATAAGAAGAATGTTGGTATTTGCTAAGCGCTTAAAGGGCACAGAGATAATAATAATAATAATAATAATAATGTTGGTATTTGTTAAGTGTTTAATAATAATAATAATAATGTTGGTATTTGTTAAGCACTTAATAATAATAATGTTGGTATTTGTTAAGCGCTTAATGATAATAATGTTGGTATTTGTTAAGCGCTTAATGATAATAAGAACATTATTATCTCTGTGCCCTTTAAGCACTTAACAAATACCAACGTTATCATTAACGTTCTGAGGGGCAAGTGGAGGCCAACGGGTGAGGCACATGGTCAGCCGCGGACTGTGCACATGAAGGTCAGCATTGATTATTCTGCAACACCTGAAACCTGGCTCTTCCTTTTTGCTGCAATCACGCATTCGTCCGCAAAGAACTAAATAGCCAAGTGGCAAATCTGTTGCCTAACAGACTTTGCAAATACGTTTACAGCGGCTCGTGCCCCGAGGTAACCGACAGTAATCTTTGTACCTTTTCCTTTGCTCACCTCTGGACTGGCTCCAGTGCTGCACTCTCCACGAAAGATCATCTTGGGAATTCTTTTATCATCCATTCAAATTAGATGACTGCACTATTGCAGCTGAGCTCCGATCATCGCTGCCTCAGTGCCTGTGATTCGGTAATGTTGCAAGGACCCCGGTGTTCTGGATACGTTCTTGCCATCTGCCAGCTATCTGCCTCAGCACAGATGGAACTGGTCGCGATGTTTTATACGCCGTCAGCATGGTGTCCACGCTTCACAGCCTTTTAACAATGTTAGGATGACAGCGGCCCAGTAGGCTTCGATCTTTGCCTTTAGACAATCACTCAATTGATCAGTTGTATTTATTAAGTCCTTACTATGTGCAGGGTACTGAATTAACTGCTTGGGAGAGTACAACAGAGTAAGATATGAGCTCTACCCGCCGGTAACTTGAAATCAAGGGTGGGGTGATAGAAATTAAAGTCTGTAATATGTAGAAGTATAAAAATGTGTACGGAAGTGCTGAGGGGGAGAGGATGGGGGGAAAAGCCCGGGCCTGGGAGTCAGAGGACGTGGGTTCTAATCCTGCCTCTGCCACTTAATAATAATAATTGTGGTATTTGTTAAGTGCTTACTATGTGCCAAGCACTGTTCTAAGCGCTGGGGTAGATACAGGGTAATCAGGTTGTTCCATGTGGAGCTCACACTCTTAATCCCCATTTTACAGGTGAGGTAACTGAGGCCCAGAGAAGTGAAGTGACTTGCCCAAAGTCCCACAGCTGAGAAGTGGTAGAGGCAGGATTAGAACCCATGACCTCTGACTCCCAAGCTCGCGCTCTTGCCACTAAGCCACGCTGCTTCGCACTTGTCTGCTGTGTGACCTCGGGAAAGTCGTTTCACTTCTCTGTGCCACAGTTACCTCATCTGTAAAATGGGGATGAAGACTGTGAGCCCCACATGGGACAACCTGATTACTTTGTACCTATCCCAGTGCTTAAACAGTGCTTGGCACATATAAGCACCTAACAAATACCATAATTAGTAAATACCTAAGAGCATAGGAGGTGTGAACTCCACTGTATGGGTAATGTAATCAGGAGGGAAAATAGGATGGGGATATGAGAGATTAGTGAGGGAAGGCTTCCTGAGGGAAGACTCCCCTTTCTTTCCAGAGCCAATGTTTCAGCTTTCCGAGGGCTGCGTTGTTCGTGCCGACGCACCTTGAATATAACTCAGTTACGGATTTTTGCAAAAGCATGGTTCCCAAGAAGCGGTATTTTTTAAAGGCTTTAAGCTGCACACCATCTATAGATACCATTTGAGCAGGAGTTGTGGTATTGAACTTTGACTGAAACAGGGCATCAGTCTTTTTCACATGAATTGTCGGCTCAAACCTTCTAACAGTTTGTGCGAAACATTCAGTGACCTTGCTAAATCTTATCAGACCCTACCCCAACTTAATTCTCCTCCACCTCTCTGGGGCCTTTGATACTTTGAGTCACTCCTTTTTCCTGGAAATCAATCAAATCAATCGTATTTATTGAGGTCTTACTGTGTGCAGGACACTGTACTAAGTATTTGGGAGAGTGCAACACAACAATGTAACGGACACATTCCCCTCCTACAGCAAGCTTACAATCTAGAGGAAACACTATCAAATGTCGATACATTCCCCCCCTTCCCCATTCCCCCTACTCCCTCCCTCTGCTCTACCCTCTTACCCTCCCCACAGCACTTGTGTATATTTGTAAATATTATTACTCTATTTCATTAATGATGTGTATATATCTATGATTCTATTTATCTTGATGGTATCGATGCCTGACTACTTGTTTTGTTTTGTTTTCTGTCTCCTCCTTTTAGACTGTGAGCCCATAGATGGGCAGGGATTGTTTCTATCTCTTGCTGAATTGTACATTCCGAGTGCTTAGTACAGTGCTGTGCACACAGTAAGTGCTCAGTAAATACGATTGAATGAATGAATCTCTCCAAAATCAATGCTACAGAACTCTTTCAGAGGAATGCCTCAGTAGCCACGGTTTATTGTTGTATTGTACTTTCCCAAGTGCTTAGTACAATGCTCCGCACACAGTAAGCGCTTAATAAATATGATTGAATGAACGAAAGGAAACCCATAACATGGATGGCCCACTAGTCAAAAAGCTTTCTGAGATATTCAGCTGAAGTTGTGCATTTATATGGTGAGGAAGGGGATTTGGGGAAAATATGAAACATTGACTCTAAGGTGCTTTCAGTCAGAAGAGTTTGAAAAATCACTGGCCTAACCAGTTAGGGATTCCATTTGTATGAATGAGCCACTGGAACATAATAGCATATGCCATTTCAGTTCAAGGAGGCTTGGTCCTTCTGGGATCTACAAAGAAAAATGCCTCCAAAGAGCCTGGGACAAGCACTCTGACCCCCAAACCCCACAAAATCCAATTAGGAAGACTTTTGCCAAAAGCTTGAAAAATGATAGGGTTTAGGCTATAACGTAATTCATGAATCTTGCTTGCCATGTGAAATATGTATTAACCACAGCTGGGCCACAGTATCACACATCAAAAAGACCCTTAATTTTTCATGCTGGAGGATATTAACATGTTGACTCCTAGAGAATTTATGTGTACAAATTATGGCAAAGTTTATTATCTTAATATGAACCTCATCTCCATGTGAAAAATTATGATTTCTAGCTGTGTATGCATCTGCTTTCTATTCATCCTTAATAAACCAATCAAAATTTGACTCATTAAGACATGAATTAGATGCCATAAAGCTTGCTTGGAGACATGTTTACTTAAGGAGATGTATTGCACTAACAATTTCCCTTTACAATATTTAAAGATTTCCATTTTAAAGATCAATCTTTTTAATCCTTCTCCAATGATAATCATGAAGGATATTCCACACCAAAAACTTACTGTTTTTCAGAATCCGAATTCAGTAGTATAATTTGTCAGTTTAGGCTTTTTCCCCTCTACACTCTCTCTTCAAAAAAATTTTGTAGAAGTTATAGGGAAGCCAAGGCAAAGAAACCTTTCACAAAGATAATGAAAGAAACCAAGGTGGGTATTCATGAGTGTTAATCATCTAAGTCAGTGATTCTTTAGCAAGCAGATAACTGTCAGAAACAGAATCACTCCACTCTTTATTAAGTGGGATCGCCCCAGAGTTATTCAGGGAATCTGGAAGGAAGAAATAAGATCTTGACTTTTTATAAGTGAAATTTTCACTGTAGAGCATGAGCTTCTTGGGGGAAGGCAACATGTTACTTTATTCTATACCTCTCAGGTACCTAGTACAGTGCATCGCACCATGTGGGCTCTTAAATATGGTAAATAACATTGTTTCCTTGTTAGGCATCGAGACTCTCGTCTCTACACCATCACTAGTTTTAGGAGAAATGTGACATTTGAACATTTGTAAATTATTTATCTTAGAACCATGAATGTGAAGTTAATGTAAAATACTGCTTGAGCTGAAAGTATTAATGGCTATTGAAATTTTCATCATAACTCTTTCCTTTCACTAATTGTAGGTTTTTGCACATTAGGAAAATGTTTTTAATGAAATTGAGAGCAGAACATGAATTTTATGGGTCCGAGAAAAGTGGATCTTTTAAAAACAAAATAGATTTTCATTTTCCTTTGATGGGTTATATGGCCCATCAGTCATTAAAGGCATTTATTGAGCACTTACTGTGTGCAGAGCACTGCAATAAATGCTTGGGAGAGGACAGTCGAGTGGGTAGACATGATCTCTGCCCTCAAAGAGCTTCTTGAGAGCCTGAAAGCAGAGAGGTGGACAAAATAACCTCACACATCCTCTGATGCTGTGGTTTTTTTGTCAGCTTCTAAGGCTGTAAGAATCTTTCAGATGAGGCAAAGGTTGCCAGCAGAGGAAGTGAGAAAAGGTGCAAGAGAAGAAAGAATAATGCCATTTCAGCTCCCATCTTCTCTCAATGCCAGGTTATTATACTTAGTAGCAGAAGGATGGCAGGCAGAGAACTACTATTGGATTACTCAGGATCTCTAAATGATGCTGAATATATTTCTCACTACTTTGTTAGTTGGATAATGGCAAGGGATTTGAATCTTTTACAAGGGTTCCATAACTCATCTCACTGTTCTGCCCTTTGTCTGCTGTGTGGCTTTGGGCAAAGTCACCTGACTTCTCTATGACTCAGTTTCCTCTTCTGTAAAATAGGGATTAAATCCTCCTTCCTATGTAGACTGTGAACCCCATGTGGGACAGGGACCATGTCCAACCTAATTATCTTGTATCTACCCCAGGGCTTACCACAGTGCTTGATGTATAGTAACAGGTACAATAATAAAGGTAATAATTATTATTTTTATTTATGGTATTTATTAAGATTGTACTATATACCAAGCATTGTATTGATAAAGTCCATGTGCTACGTGGGGCTCACAATCTTAGTTGCTGTTTTACAGAAAAGGTAATAATAATAATATTTAAGTACTTACTATATGTCAAGTATTGTTGTAAGTGCTGGAGAAGATACAGGATAATCAGGTCCCACATGGGGCTCAAAGTCTAACTAGGAGGGAGAACAAGTATTGAATCCCCATTTTGCAGATGAAGGAACTGAGGCACAGAGAAGTGAAGTGATTTGCCCAAAGTCACACAGCAGACAAGTGGTGGAGCCGGGATAAGAACCCAGGTCCTCTGACTCCCGGGCCCATGGTCTTTCCACTAGGCCACGCTGGTTATCAAATTAAGGTTAGGGACAAAGAATGCAGCTCAATAACCTCTGAGGCTCCTTCAGAGATGCAACTAGAAATACCTGTGGTTGTGGCCCATGTAACTTATTGTTCCCCTACCATTTCTCCTCAGAGAGGGGAGCACACTGTAATAAAACTTCTGTGAGCACGTCTTTTGACGATGCAAATTAGCCAAGACAGAGTATGCATAATTACCAAACTCCAAGAGACCCAGTGGTTTTTCTACTAAGACACAGTGTGACAAGCCAAATTGAACAAAGCCCAGTAGGACATTAATTTGGGGAATAGGCCCAGAGGAAGGAAATAAAGAACCAGTCACTTTTTCAGCAAATGTATGAGAGCTTTAAGGTGAAAGTTCCTTTTAAACTGGCTCTGACCAAAAGAAAAACCTCAAGTGGCTAGAGCAGAATACACTTTGAAGAAAAATGGAGGTGAAGCTTTTGTGCATTTAAGAGGAACTGGTACCATTCAAGGGCAATCTGAATGCCAATTTCCTTAGTTACCAACTGGGTTCTTAGCTTGGGTGGTCTGGTCCCCAGGAGTTGGTCTGAACCTCTGATTACTCCTACCCCAGATCTAATCCCATCTGCTCTGGGAAACTGGGGAGTGGAATTTGGAAGCCCTTATCCCACCTCATTTGGGATCCGGGCAGATTTATCAGTCAGCTCGGCATTCAGTTCAACCGAAATGCAGCAACTTCAGACCCCGAGAGTTATAGCCAATAAGTGACAGGAGTGAGGAAGTCAAAGCCGAAGGTGGAGGTCTTGGAGGGAAGGATACAGTAATAATAATAATGTTGGTATTTGTTAAGCGCTTACTATGTGCAGAGCACTGTTCTAAGCGCTGGGGTGGATGCAGGGTAATCAGGTTGTCCCACGTGAGGCTCACAGTCTTAATCCCCATTTTACAGATGAGGTAACTGAGGCACAGAGAAGTTAAGTGACTTGCCCACAGTCACACAGCTGCCAAGTGGCAGAGCAGGGATTCGCTTCTCTAGCGAGAGAGACAGAGGTTGAGGAAAAGAAAACTACAGGTTGCCCAACCATTCCTCTTCTCTGTCTATTCTTTGAATTGCATTAGATAATGTACTTGTCAAATATTATTCTTTTAAAATATTAAAAATCTGAGAGCTGGAGAAACTGATCTCTTGTTCCCTACTTTTCGGAGACTCAAAAGAGCGAATCATATACCGTATTTTCCAACGAGGCAAAGGCCGTGCAAGTGGTATTTTGCTGTGTTTAAATCAGTCGATTAATGGTATTTATTGAGTACTTACTGTGTGCAGAGCGCTGTGCTCAGTGCTTGGGAGAGTACAGTGCAACAGAGTTGGCTGGCCCGTTCCCTGCCCACAAGGCCCTTACATTCTAGAGGGAGAGACGGCCATTGATTAGACTGTAAGCCCGTCAAAGGGCAGGGACTGTCTCTATCTGTTACCGATTTGTACACTCCAAGCACTTAGTACAGTGCTCTGCACATAGTAAGCGCTCAATAAATACTATTGAATAAATAAATAAATTACTGATATGTGCAGACGTGCTTTGGGGCTCAGAGTGGTTGACTATCAGCTGCTCAACGATGAGCATGTCTGAAGGCCATAAAACTGAAGTAAGGACTGCGGTGCTTTTCAAATAGTGCATGCAGGTTCCATTAATAATTGTGATTATTTATTAGGCGTTTACTATGTGCTGAGCAATGTTCTAAGCACGGGGGGGGGGGGGCGGGGAGATATGAGTTAATCAGATTGGACACAGTCCCAGCAGGAGGTTGCTTCTCTTCAGGGAGAGAGGGGGCCCCTTCTTGAATGAGCACCATTATGTCTCTCTAGGCAGTAGGCTAGACAATGAGGGCTCAATAAATGAGACTGATTGACTGGGAAGAGAAAAGAGTATGTGCCTCTCTATTTTACCTACTGCCATCTGTCCAATCTCCCCAGTAGCTTATTGACGCCTCTAAAAGATGTTAAGGAGCAAAATATTCCCAGCCCGCCAAGATAAAAGCACCCATCCCGTTGCCAGTCAGTCAGTCGATCGATATTCATTGAGTACTTACTGTGTTCAGAGCACTGTATTAAGCACTTGGGAGGAGAGTACAATATAACAGAAACGTTCCCTGCCTAAAATGAACTTACTGTCTAAAGGATGAGGTAACAGTGTAGAGGATGGCCGAACCCTGCCAGGATGGCCGGGCCCCGGGAGGATGGCTGGACCCCCAGCGGGATGTCCAGAGCCCGGCAGGATGTCTGGCAGAATTGCTCCTGACCTGATCCTCCACTGTTCATTCAACTCAATCATATTTATTGAGCGCTTACTGTGTTCAGAGCACTGTATTAAGCGCTTGGGAGAGTACAATATAACAATAAGCAGACACATTCCCTGCCCACAATGAGCGAGGCTCGGCCCCGCCGACACCCCCGACCCAGGAACAGCTGCACGGGCCTCTGCCCTGCTTGGTCAGCATCCGGTCCTCAGGGCCGGGCACGTTCGGACCTTTCCAGCCACCCAGGTCGAGGGGCCCATCCTGGGCACCTACTCCACTGCATTTTTGTGTTTCCTGTGTTTGTGACTATCGTGTCTTCTCATCCCTCTCTAAAATTGGAGAAGCGGCGTGGTCTAATGGATAGAGCATGAGCCTGGGAGTCAGAAGGTCGTGAGCTGCTGGGTGATCTTGGGCAAGTCACTTCACTTCTCTGGGCCTCAGTTACCTCACCTGTAAAATGAGGATGAAGACTGTGAGTCCCTTGTTGGGCAGTGACTGTGACCAACCTGAATACCTTGTAACTCCCCCAGCATTTAGGACAGTGATTATAAATTATTCTGGAGCCACATAGCAGGCCATGAAATGTGGAAGGAATAGAACAGAGAGGCCCGCCAGCACTAGCCTGCTATTCTGGTTTCTCAATCAGTTTTATTTATTGAGCCGCTAACTTTGTGCCGAGCACTGGGGAGTACAAAGAGAACTATAGATTCTAGCTTTCACCGGGACTCAAAATCCACGCACAACTGATGTATTTGGTCCCACAGTGTCCTTTTCTTTAAGCAACCAGTATTTCTTCGCATGTCGAACTCAACTTTCTGCTTTTAATTAATGGTTAAATTGGGTGAGATCTCAGAGGATTGCTGATTTGAGTTTGGATAAGTTGTGTGGATGAAAATGTGCCCAAAACCCTCATGGTCCTTGACTTGGTGTACCTATTTTAAAAAACACTGAGGCTCTGCCTTGCCTTTAATGTGGGATCTAAGCCACTTTGCTTCTTTGTGTTTCTGGGAATGAAAACCATAAGGTTAAGACAGAATGGAAGAGCATTAGTACTCTTTGCTAAAATCTGGAGATAAACTGAATCCACTTTTGATTTGAAATGGACTTTGACAAGTAAATTGCTTTGTGATGGAGAGAATGATCAGAATGATGAGAAAGAGATTAGAGTACTTGATTTGGCTAGCTTAGACAGACCTTGAAAATACATTAGAACATTTCTTTGAATGTCTTCTTAACTCCTGACCAGATATCCTGTTTCAATTTTTTCAAATGAAAACCACATATAACTCCTGGAATTCAGGCCTGCAACAGAGAATCATTTTACTTAATGACTTTTTTTTTTTGCAGAATCTGAAAGAGTTGGACTGCCGGGCCAAGCAAATGAGAAAACATGACAGTGATTTAATGACAGAAGATGCACCAATGTCGAAGGACTACTTGAGACACAACATTACTGGATGGAAGTAGATAATCAGGTCCTTTACTCTGTTGCTAATGTTTTGCGATAAGCTGTTAATTTCTGGATACTAAATGGAAAACACAGAGCTAAAAAAAAAATCTTTATTCCAGTGTCATTGACTGAGTCAGCAGTCTGACACAAACACTCACAAGCACAGTAACTATTGAGAATCACGGGAAGTAATTCTTTCCTAAATATGTCATATTTAATTGCTTCAAATAGGAAATTACTAAACCAAAGTGAAGTTGGATTTTCTATAAAATTTCAAGGCAAGCAATTTAGTTCCCACTGAGAACATGGAAAGTAGGTTAACAAATGGATATTAGCAAATGAGGCAAATCTGCAGGGGCCAAAGCAATCCCTTTGGGGGACTAAGATGGGGGTCCATCCCCCTACAGACTGGCCCCCTGATTACTAAGTGCTGGGGAGGATAATTACGAGATAATCAGGTTGGACGTAAACCATATTCCATGTGGGGTTCGCAGTCTTAACCCCCATTTTCCAAATGAGGTAACAGGCACTGAGAAGTTAAGTGACTTGCCTAAGGTCACACAGCAGACAAGTGGCAGAACCAGGATTGGAGTCCAGGTTTTTTTTGACTCCCAGGCCTGTGCTCTAGCCACTAGGCATTGCTCTGGTTGTCCCGAAGGCCTGGGAAATCTCCTAAAGCTCTGCAGATTCTGAGAAGTGAAGAACTGGATTAGAGAAGTTCTGACCCAGGCTCAGGGTTACTAGAATGAGCCTTTGAATAATAACTGTGGTATTTATTAAGAACTATGTGTCAATCGCAGTACTTAGTACTGGGATAGATTCAAGATTGTCAGGATAGATACTATCCCTACACTCAAGGGGCTCGCGGACTATATAAGAGAGAGAATGGGTATTAAATCCTCATTTTACAGATGAGGAAATTGAGGCAAAGAGAAGTTAAGTGATTTTGCCCAAGGCCATAAACAGGCAAATGGTTCTAATCCTGAACCAAGATCCCCTGACTTCAGTGTCCTTGCTCTTTTCATTAGAAGCCACACTGTTTCTCATCCATTTCCAGTGGTTGCTCAGGGAAGAAGGTTCACTAATGAGATTAGCAGATCATCTGGATGCCTAGGAAGCGGCATGGCGTAACGGATAGAGCACGAGCCTGGGAGTCAGAAAGCCATGGGTTCTAATTCTGGCTCTGCCACTTGTCTTCTGTGTGACCTTGGACAAGTCATTTCACTTCTCTATACCTCAGTTACCTCATCTGTAAAATGGGGATTAAGACAGAGTCCTCTGTGGGGCAGGGACTGTGTCTAACCTGCTTTGCCTGTATCTACCTTAGCACATAGTACAGTGCCTGGCACATAGTAAGGGCTTAACAAATAGCACATCAGTGGAAAGAGCATAGGTTTAGGAGTCAGAAGTCATGGGTTCTAATCCCAGCTCCGCCGCTTGTCAGCTGTGTGACTTCGGGCAAGTCACTTAACATCTCGGTGCCTCAGTTACCTCGTCTGGAAAATGGGGATTAAGATTGTGAGCCCCGCGTGGGAGCTGATTATCTGCCCCAGCGCTTAGAACAGTGCTCTGCACATAGTAAGCACTTAACAAATACCAACATCATCAATTATTATTATCCCCAGTCTCTGGGGAGATTCTAGGCCATGGCTTCAGGGGATCTAGTTGATTTGAAAAGGCTGCTCCTCCCTCAGGCGATTTATCCTGATCTCTGAAATGTCCTCCTTTTGGGTGGCATTCGCCAAAAGGGATCAGCCCAAGATTGCTCTCGGAATGGCGAGGGTGGGAAATGGATCAGTTAGTCAAGGGTATTTATTGAACACATACAGTGTACAGAAAACCGCACTACGTGGAATATCAGAAATGCTGGTCATTAGAGCTTTGAGGTCGATCAAATGCCAGATATATTAATATACGGTAAGCAGGATACGTAGAGACAGTGTGACAATGGAAAGCGCAGAGGACTGGAAGTCAGGAGAACTGAGTTCTAATCCCAGTTTGCCACTGGCCTGTTTTGTGTCCTTGGGCAAGTCATTTAATCTATCTCTCAGTTCTTTCATCTGTAAAATGGGAATAACATACCTGTTCACCATTCCTCTTGAATTGTGAGCCCTTTGGGGTAAGGAACAGTGGCTAAGCTGGTATTTTAGCTGCCCAGCACTTAGTACATAATTGCTTACCAAATACCACAGTAAAATAACAAATCAATAAAAGCTGGGTTAACAAGTGTTTGCATAAGAAGCAGAGAAGGCAAGAATATTACCAGGAAGAATAAGAGCAGAGCCTAAAGCAAAGGTGAAAGAGGAGTAGCAGAAATGAACATGGAATATGGAGGAAAGCAAGGGAACAGGAGAGGAATAAGGCTAATAAAGTCAACTGAATAAAAGTCCTAGAAGGCAATAGCCGCTTCAAAATGTCCCATTTAAAAAGTTTGAGCCAAAGTTTTAACATATCGTAATGGGATGGAGATGGTTTTTGTGGGTGGTCCTTAATCCTTTATCAGAACCACAAACCTACATGAAGAAATTGATTAGAATGATAGTGGATTGTACAGCACATTAATACTTGCATCCCTGCCAGGCATATTCCTGCTGTGCCACCAAGTGTCCGGAGCAACTAGGCGAGTACCGTTTTGCACATTGCAAAGAGCACGCAGGGTGTTTTTATATGCAGTACCCATTCACAGCTACATTGACCACCCCAGGTTGCCATAGTGTGCTCTAGACTCATTTTTCACCAGCTCCCCACTGTGGTCTTTACGGCCTGTACACCAGGATTCCCGTTGGGCCTCTTTACCTCTTGGACTGTCCACGTGGTCCTTTAATTAGAAACTTTCAGCACTGGTGGCCTGGCTCCAGCAGGCATTCTTCTTGCAGACCCACAACTAGAACCCAGGTCTGCTTATTGCTAGAGTCACACTCTTTCCACTGAAGCAGCATCGGGACAACAGCCCGACTGATACCCAAGGGCCAGAAATCAAGAATTTTGATTTCATCTCTATCTAGGTGTGACCACTTATTTATCCCTTTCTTTTAATTTTGCAGCGTAAGGGAGAATTGTATTTCCTTTATTTCCAAAGGATTTCTCCCGATATTAAAATTTGTGAAGTGTCTCACAGGGACTATGTTTTAAGTCTTATCATAATCATCAGTGGGATTTATTGAGTGCTTATTTTGGGCCAAGCACTGTACTAAGCGCTTGGGAGAGTACAATCCAACAGAGTTGGCAGATAAATTCTCTGCCTACAATGAGCTTACAGCCTAGAGTCTTAATAACTTCCCACCTACTACTGTATTCTTTTCCCAGTGCTTGGTCAATTCATTCAATAGTTATTTATTGAGCGCTTACTATATGCAGAGCACTGTACTAATCAGTTGGAATGTACAAATCAGTAACAGAGACAGTCCCTGCCCTTTGACGGGCTTACGGTCAATGCCGTTGATCACCTGACAGTTATCATCATTGAGAACGTTGGTATTTGCACAAAGAGCTGGTGAAAACTTCATGGAGGAAGGAACAGTTGTGGGCTGATAAACCCATTGAACAGCTCCATAAAGTTGGTTTCTTCCCCTCCTTCCCAGCTCTTTGCTGTCCATTGTCTAGAAAATGAGGAGGTAATTTCTCCGTATGGGGCTAGGTATCAATTCACAGAGCCCTTAGACAAGTCCTATGATTCCACAAATCAGAGCTCACCAAATGCAGCTGCAAGCCACCTCCTTGCCCAACTGCCCCACTGGGAGTCGTGCAGAGTCCCTAGAAAGGAAATGCTCTTGAGCTTCTGCTTCCTATCGGTCCCCAAGAACCAAGAAGCGATGGGAGAGAAAAGGTCTTCTAACCCCTCAAGCGGGCCCATCAAACTTGTGGTCATTTGTGTGGTTGTCTGTGGTTCCTGAAGGACAGCCAGTTGCAGCAGGGAAAAGGGGGAAGGCACGATTGAGGCTGTGGCTGCCAGGTTTCCAAAGACCCAGGGAAGGGAGCGGGAAGGGCTGCTTTGGATGCAACCCTCCCCCCAGAGAAGCTCCTTCAGCCTGGAGCAAGGATCAGTGCCAGCCAAAGACAAACTCCCCGGCAACTTTCTCCTCCCGCTTCTCTGACGGAGCCAACTGACTAAGGGGAGGATCAGACGGGCGAGGGTTTGAGAGGGACATGATTTCTACTGAATAACAGATTAGGTTACTAATCATTTTATGATTAATAATAATTTACAGGTGGGCCTTACTGTTGGTGCAGTGAAAAGATCAGGAGATCTGGGTTCTAGTCCTAGGTCTACGAGTGGGGGAAGGGCCTCATGGGCTATCAGTGGTGATGATTTCTGACTGAAGAACCATTCAGGGTGTTCCGGGAAATAGGCGAACCCCGCAGGAACGTTTGTAAAAAATCAGGCTAACGTGGGCCGCAAAAACGCAGCAGTTTCCAAGGCAAACCACCTACCGGAACATGGCATTAGGCTAACATCGGCACTACGTTGCAGTCACTATGGCCATGTAAAAATCCTCCCGTGCCCTTCACAGTGTGCTGACCTCATGCCTGCCTACTTTGCTGTTGCACTCTGTGCCCCTGGGAGAACAGAGTTGATTAGGATGCGGAATTGAATTGTACTTTCCAAGCACTTAATACAGTGTTCTGCATGCAGTAAGCGCTCAAAAAATATGATTAAATGAAAGTGCAATTCGTAAAAAAGTTAAATCCCCTCACCTCTAATAGTCTAAGCAGATCATTTCATTTCAGGTAATGAGGGAATTTAGGATTCTTCCGTTTAAAACTACACATTGAAAACAGCAATTAGGAAGACTGATTTTCATAACTTCGGACTAGGATGCAACTTTAAAATAAATCGTGTTCTCACTGCCAAATTCTTTATGTGTAACAAAAGACACATAACTGCTTTACGATTGTAAGTTTACAAATTAAAAAAGCAATAGTATAAATCCAAGCACAAGATTTCAGGCACATAAGTAATCAGTGTAATCCAAATGGCAAAATAAGTTAATGGATTTGAGGAGAAGCTGCTGAAATAATCTTCTACAAAAAGGAATGGCATTAATAGAAACAGATTATTATTTTCATTGTTAGCAGGAATGGCAAGAACACTACCAAGTTTGAGAGTAAAAAATGTTTTTTAATGGAACAACACTGAAAGGTTTAAAATATTCCATCACATCTTCTGTGTTTAATTTTAACACAGGGCATCAAATTCCAACTCACTGAGGTCTTCACGAGATGCTGCTTTACAGATAGTCAAATATATCCTCAAAATCTAAGCAGGTAAATCCATCTGATCCTAACAGTTACTTTCACATTATTGAGGCAAATCAGAAGTTTTTAAAAAAGAATAGGACATGTCTAATTAAAGAAAAAGATACAGAGAAGAAACGTGGACTAGTGGATAAAGCATGGGCCGAGGAGTCAGAAGGTTCTAATCCCAGCTCTGCCACTTGTCTGCTGTGTGACTGCGGGCAAATCACTTCACTTCTCTGTGCCTCTTTTCCCTCATCTTGAAAATGGTGATTGAGGATGTGAACCCCATGTGGGACAGGGACAGTGTCCAACCCAAGTGACTTGTACCAACCCCAGTGCTTAGTATAGTGCCTGGCACATAGTGAGAGCTTAATTATTATTATTAGAATCCTGAATTTTTTAAAAAGGCCAAGACAATTTTTAAAAGTACAGTGCTCTGCACATAGTAAGCGCACAATAAATACTACTGAATGAAAAAGTCATGGCTCCCAATAGTCGCTCAGCAGATCACTGATGGCAATAACAAAGAACAGCTTTAGACTGACTTGCCAGTGAAAAAGCCTATACTGGTCTTACTTACAGCTCTGTCTGATGGGCATCTTGAAGATATGGAAGGGCTATCTCACATCAAAACTGGCTCAACACTGAGCCACAAACTAGAAGATCCTGACCGGGCGAGTGGACCACAATTTCAAGTGGCTAGCTTGGGCTGTAAGACCTTGACTCGGCTAGTAGGGACAAGATATTACCAAACCGTGTTACAGAACGTTTAAGTAATTTCAAAAAATCTCAATGCTGGTGGGCATTGGATGGTTTGCTCATAACCTGGAATTTTAGTCACTACCTACTGAACGTGGTATTATGGAAATTTCCCCCCCGAAATGGACTCTTGCTGGTGTTCCATTCTTACAATCTTTACCGAAAAAAAATCCACCACTACTATTCATGGATATTTGAAATCTGTAATGCAAATCACTTGGCCAATGCCTATAGAGGATTCACTGCTATCTCTGGGCCACTGTATTCTGAAAAGGTAGTCAATCTAGTACGTAAAAAGCCACTTTTCAGAAGATGCCAAAAATGGGCTAGTGCTGCCTTTTGCTGTTGGAGTCCTGATGAAGAGTGTGAGTTCACAAAACTTATGAACTCCTATTAAACTGACCTAATTCAGCTTTCATGGCTAGCGTATGGATTTTGACTCTGTTGTGGGCAGGGAAGATGTCTACCATCTCTGTTACGTTGTATTTTCTCATGGGCTTGGTCCGGGTGCTCAGCGCACAGTAAGCACTGAATAAATACGACTGATTGATCATATACTAGGTCAATAGATGGATGATATTCTATCATTCATAGCTGATTTCATATGTGTATAGTCAGGTTCATGAACAATTCATAGAAGAATGAATGTTTTGGTTTAGGATTTGCAATGGGCTAGAGCTTATTGCAAATTTTAAGAGGTTTATGGCCATTTTAGGTTTGGGGAATCATAGGGTTATAGCCCAATCAAAATCAGCTAAAATGCTCTGAATTTGTTCCAGTGATGGGGCAGTCCTTCTGGATGGATAATTTTTTGGAGCAGTGAGGCAGTTGAAGGTGACTCACAACAAAAACCTTTCACACTGATTTAAGCTACCTAAATAATAATAATAATAATAATGTTGGTATTTGTTAAGTGCTTACTATGTGCAGAGTACTGTTCTAAGCGCTGGGGTAGACACAGGGGAATCAGGTTGTCCCAGGTGGGGCTCACAGTCTTAATCCCCATTTTACAGATGAGGTAACTGAGGCACAGAGAAGTTAAGTGTCTTGCCCAAAGTCATACAGCTGACAAGTGGCGGAGCCGGGATTCGAACCCATGACCTCTGACTCCAAAGCCCGTGCTCCTTCCACTGAGCCATGCTGCTTCTCTAAACAAATCACTCGTCCTCGTGAAGATGAACTTTAAAAGCTGTATGTTGATCCTCTTTGTTAGTCAAATTTTGTTTTTATTTTGTAACATAATATTCATTTAAAATGTTACTCAGAAAATTGCCCATAATTTTAAGTGAAATTCTTTTTTGAATTTATAGATTAAGTAACTGAACCTTCTTGAAATACTGGATTATTTATATTAACCTGCAAGAAATTAGTCTCTGTTGTAGACTTACTTGGTTAAGAATAAGATACATGTGCAGCAAATACTATATAATCTTCAAAAACCTTTGGACATTTGAAGAGGGAGGCATAGTATAGTTGATTCATCTTCACAGTATACAATTCCATTGTAAATAACACTGAGTACTTGCTTAAAAATGGAAAAAAACCAACCACACCCTCCGTCAAAGCTGATGCTTTAGACTCCGTACCATTCTGCTGATGGGGTCTTCACCGTAAACATTTGAGAGAGAGACCCACCACAAAATGTTATATTAAAGTCAGTAACACAGAAAATCCAAGAAATTTCAGTCATGGCTAAAATGTCATCCTTAATACGCTCAGCAAGTGAGTGGACACTGGAGGACACTTCGGCAATATCAAAATCGAGAGCCCATCATTGGGCAGGGATTGTCTCTATCTGTTGTCGAACTGTACATTCCAAGTGCTTAGTACAGTGCTCTGCACATAGTAAGCGCTCAATAAATACTACTGAATGAATGAAAATCACCATAAGTGAAATTCAGCCTATCATGAATTGGAGCAACAGCTTCCACTCATTTTCAAGCTATCCAAAACCTTCAAGATAGCTTAAATTTATGGTCTTCCCTCTCCATATCCTCTGATCCCAATTAAACTATTGTCAAACTCACAGGCTATCCAAGAATAGAATTCCTGGCTTGACTAGGAGATGAGACAGGAAGCCTAGGAGGGTAAGAATTTCTAGGGCTTTCCCCGATTAGCCAGATTTCTAGTGGCAGTAAGAGTATTCATTGAACACCCACCAGGTACTGTATTTGGGAAAATCTAGATAGAGTGGTGGCAAGTTTCCTACCCATGAGGAGCTTCCATGCTAAGGTCTACATATTCTGTGAATAATTATTTTAAATTAGTGAAATGTGATTTAAAACATTTTTAAAGTTTTTCTCAACCCTCTCACTGCAAAATGTTCTTGTCAATTTACAATTGATTCTGTCAGCTCCTTAAATACTTTAATCACTGTGATGAATTATTAAAATCTCCACTGCCAAACTGAATTGGTATGTATTTTGATTTTTTTTTAAAACTAAGTTTTCATCGTCCTCCACGCGGCTGAGTTGGTTAGCTTTTGCTTGGAAGCTTTGGATATTAAGTTTCAGAATCATTTTGGGATCCAACATGCTAACTAATCATGATTTTGGATTCTCTGGGTATTAAGTTTTAGAATGATTTTGCGATCCAACATGCTAAACTCATCATGATTTTGGGTACTTTGGGTATTAAGTTTTAGAATGATTTTGCGATCCAACATGCTGAACAAATCATGATCTTGGGTGCTTTGGGTATTGTTTTAGAATGATTTTGGAATCCAACATGCTAAACCAATCATGATTACGTTAACATAATGATGTCTGCCAGAAGTAGTAGCTGTATTATCTATGCATTAACCACTGACATCTGGAAATGTCATTAAGAATATTATCCAAAATACACTGGTCATGCAGGTGTTTCGCGTGGACCGTAAAAGCTAAAATAAAACTAATGTAAAAAAAAAAAACTAAACCCACTAAACCAAATTTCATTAGTTAGCCCAATCTTAAAGACTTTCAACTGGATATTCTCATTCTGAAGTTGCTTTCATAGGACTATAAATGAAACTCAGAGAACTTCCCAACAGCTTTCCCTGTTTCAATACTGAGAACAAGAAAATGGGATTCTCCATGCCAGAATCGGCCAAATGCAGCCAACTAGACACCAGAGGGCAGTTCAACTAACTAATGGGAGGCTCAAATCGACCATCTCCCCTCATCAGTGCTAGCTGGTCCTTACAAAATAATACAACCCTGAAATGTCTCAAGTAAAAATGCAGTCTTAATCTCACCCTGGTCGGGCAACTCACTTTGAGAGATATCCTTTCAATGTAATAATCAAGCAAGGCCATCGGCTTAAGAAATTCAGTATTTTACCGCTACGTACCAGACTTTTGGCAATCTAATCTGCATACTAAATAATAGTGATTCTAAAAGGCATTAAAAACAAAACCTCAGTGAGATGAGACTACTGACAAAGTTATCACATGAGTTTTGTAGTCTGAATATTTCCACTACAGGTCTTTGTGCTGGGAGGGAAACCGACGTTATAAAATACAGACACCCTGACCTCTGTCTCCTATTTACTTTTTAAGTAAGTTAAAAGTATTCAGCAGTCTGTGTAACATTAACCTGTTATTAATCTGCGGCACTGTCAGGCACCAGCTATGTGATAAGCTGCGGCTAAATGTACAACAGGATTACCGAACATTCATCTCCACCTCACCAAAATAGCACTTTTCTTGCCAGGATCCCCGGGAATACATGCACAGCACACTTCCTTAAGTTTCACAAATTCCCATTATTTTCTTTTTTTTTTTTTTAAAACCAAGAGATATTAAAAAGTTGTTGCTTTCTCACTCCCCGAGACTGGGTTATCCCCACCGAGTCATCGGCCTCGGTCCTGATGCTTCTTTGTTTTAATCTTTTTCTTTTTATCTTCCGGCCTGGGCTTCAACGCACAAACACACGCGGACACTCCAGCGATAGCCTTGGGAAGGTCCGTCCCCCTGCACCACTTATTCTTCTCCGGGTCATAAATCTGCACCGTTTTGGAGAAGGTTGTGTTTTCCCAGCTGTACCCCCCCAGGATATAAATCTTCCCTTCCCAGACTGCCACACCAGACTCGCTGTTGGCCTGCAACAAGGGCGCACATCTGGTCCACTGATTGCACTGAGGGCTGTAGGACTCCACGCTCAGAATGTCAAAGCGTTCCATGGATTCGATGTTATCATCGCTGCCTCCGATGGAATAGATGTTGTCCTCCAAGCTGCACATACTGTGCCATCCCCGGGCGGTGATCATGGGTCTCTTTTCTTCCCAAACGTCCGTGCGGTGGTCATAGCGGAGGAGGTTTTTCCTGTAAGGACCGATTTGATAATCGTGTCCTCCCGATATATAAATGCACTCCTTGTAGACGGTGCCAGCGTGACCATAAGTAAATCTAGAAAGAAAAACAAAAATCAAACAACTGAGATGCTTAGGCAGCAAATCAAGGGACAGCTCTGAAAGCAACAATCAGATCTGGCACTCTACCAAGCACCTAGTACAGTGCTCTGCACACTGAGAGCATTCAGTAAATACTATTGATTGTCTGTACCTCGCATGGCTCAGTGGAAAGAGCCCGGGCTTGGGAGCCAGAGGTCATGGGTTCAAATCCCGACTCCGCCACTTGTCAGCTGGGTGACTGTGGGCAAGTCACTTCACTTCTCTGTGCCTCATTCCCTCAACTGTAAAATGGGGATTAAGACGGTGAGCCCTACGGGGGACAACCTGATCACCTTGTATCTTCTCCAGCGCTTTGAACAGTGCTTTGCACATAGTAAAAGCTTAACAAATGCCATCATCATTATTATTATTATATGCAGCTCTGCACAGAGTAGGTGGCCAAATACTATTGTTTACCTTAAATATGAACAATGTCACACTGTTCATTAATTAAAATAAGTTAATGCTCATTTACATGAACACCACAGTAAAAGGCTTCTCATTTTTACAAACGATTTAAACAGAGGCAGTTTTAATAAAACATTTTCTGATTTTCCGCAACAATAAGGTCCTCGCCATTAAAATAAGTTTAACTTGGGTGAACTCTTTATCGGGACCTTACGGTCTACTGTCATTTCCCCATTTACCGAAGAGAAAGCCTTCAGGACCATGAACACATCTCAGTTAATTCTCACTAACTGATACGCATTACTTGGGGACCCAGAGATGCTTCTGGATTCCAGGGGTTCACTTGGTTCAGAGAAGGGGTTGAACTAGACTGCGAGCCTGTTGTGGGCAGGGACTGTCTCTCTCTGTTGCTGAATTGTGCTTTCCAAATGTTTAGTTCAGTGCTTGGCACATAGTAAGTGCTCAATAAATACGACAATGAATAAATGGGTCACTTCCCCCTTTAAATATTATGGTACAAGGACTTAAAAGCACTGGCCCATATGCAGTGAGAAGCAACGTGGCTCAGTGGAAAGAGCCCAGGCTTGGGAATCAGAGTTAATGGGTTCGGATCCCGGCTCTGCCGCTTGCCAGCTTTGTGACTTTGGGCGAGTCACTTAACTTCTCTGTGCCTCAGTTACCTCATCTGTAAAATGGGGATTAAAACTGTGAGCCCCACGTGGGACAACCTGATTACCTTGTATCTACCCCAGTGCTTACAACAGCGCTTTGCACTTAGTAAGCGCTTAACAAATACCACCATTATTATTATTATATGCAGGCTACCTTAAATTGCCACCCGATGGCAATATTGAAACCCAGAGTGAAATTGACCATCTGACTTTTGAGAACTTTGCCCATGAAAGACACAAGCCGGTAATATTCTACCTAACCCAATGCGGAAGAGGGGCTACACAGTATTATTATTATTAATTGAGCTAGGTTGTCCTGTTTCTGCTGATGTGAAAAGCAGTCCTTAAAGGAAGTTTTAAGGAAACATGACACCTCAAGACCATTACAGTCTTGAATAGTTTGAGAACTCTGCCCATGAGAGACACGGGCCGGTCATCTTCTATCTAACCCAATGCAGAGTAGGGGCTACACGGTATTATTATTATTCACTGAGCTAGGCTGTCCTGTTTCTGCCGATGTGAAAAGCAGCCCTTAAAGAAAGTTTTAAAGAAACATGACACCTCAAGACCATTACAGTCTTGAATAGTTTGAGAACTCTGCCCATGAGAGGCAAGGGCTGGTCATCTTCTATTTAACTCAATGTGGAGTAGGGGCTACACAGTATTATTATTATTAACTAAGCTAGGCTGTCCTGTTTCTGCTGACGTGAGAAGCAGCCCTTAAAGGAAGTTTTAAGGAAACATGACACCTCAAGACCATTACAGTCTTGAATAGTTTGAGAACTTTGCCCATGAGAGGCAAGGGCCGGTCGCTTTCTATCTAACCCAGTGTGGGGTAGGGGCTACACAGTATTATTATTATTAACTGAGCTAGGCTGTCCTGTTCCTGCTGCCGTGAAAAGCAGCCCTTAAAGGAAATTTTGAGGAAACATGACACCTCAAGACCATTACAGTCTTGAATAGTTTGAGAACTTTGCCCACGAGAGACATGGGCCGGTCATCTTCTATCTAACCCAATGCGGAGTAGGGACTACACAGTATTATTAGTATTATTAATTGAGCTGGGCTGTCCTGTTTCTGCTGTTGTGAAAAGCAGCCCTTAAAGGAGGTTATTACAGTCTTGAAGAGTTTTATCCCAGGGCACATCTTAAGTTTAAAAAAGTATTTTGAAGTGCAAGTTCTCAGCTCCGACACCTCAGGACCACGCCGGCCATCATTCTGGACAGAACGCTCTACTCTCCACTTGATCATTAGAATTCTACATCACAGAATGGTTAAGCCTTTTTACAAATGATGTATGTCTTCCAAGTCGCCTAAGGTAGTCTTGTCCCTTTCTCTAGAAAAGTAAACAAGCAGGTACGAATACAGCAGAGAAGCATCTACACATACTGGAAAGACTTTCTGGTAGGAAATTCTGAAGTTTTAATTGCCAGAGGTGTGACCAGCTAGCTGTGCTAAAGACGTGAACAAAAACTATGCCGTAATAAGGTGTATTCTTGAGAGAAGATAGGAGAAGCAGGATAAGGCTTGCCAGCACTTTGGCCACATGGAGATCTGGAAAGAATGGTGGCATAAGAATGCTCTGCCTAATCAACCCTCAAATATTCTTTATTTGACAATTTAACAAATGAAATTTTTTATTTGTTAAGCACTTAGGACGTGCCAGGCTCTGCACTAAACACTGGGGTAGATACAAGCTAATCAAGTTGGACACAGTCCATTTCCCACGTGAGACTCACTGGTCTTAATCCCCATTTTATAGATGAGGCACAGAGAAGTTAATAATAATATTGGTATTTATTAAGCGCTTACTATGTGAAGAGCACTGTTCTAAGCGCTGGGATATACAGGGTAATCAGGTTGTCCCACATGAGGCTCACAGTCTTAATCCCCATTTTACAGATGAGGTGACTGAGGCACAGAGAAGTTAAGTGACTTGCCCACGGTCACAGAGCTGACAAGTGGCAGAGCCGGGATTTGAACCCATGACCTCTGACTCCCAAGCCCGTGCTCTTTTCCACTGAGCCACGCTGCTTCTAAGTCAAGTGACTCGCCCAAGGTCACAGAGCTGGCAAGCGGTGGAGCCAGGATTAGAATCCAGCTCCTCTGTCTCCCTGGCCCATGCTCTTGTCTCGCTGCTTCTCCATTACCCTATTAGTGCAAGATAGTTTTTCCATCAGACAAAGATGTTCAGATCAACAAATCTCTGAAGATTAAGAAGGCAGGGAAAAATAATTTAATGAGATGATTCTGAATGTGATTTTTCTCCGCAGGAAGCCTCAAGATTTTCAATAGATGAAACAGCCCCAAATTATCCCAGTTAAAATTCCACTCATAAACCCCCCACCCGCTGCTACATTATCACCTTGGCAAGCCTGCTACATAGGACCAGGAATCACTTATAGGGCTGTAGGTCTCCACCGAAGAAAGCGCTCCATTCTCATTCCTTCCGCCAATAGCGACCAGCTTGTCTACGATGGACGCAAGGTAGAAATCCACTCGGTGCTGATTCATGGAGGCCACCTGCAGAGACAGGTAGTGACTTACCGAATACTCAAAAAAAACCCAACCAAACCAAACCATTCAACATTTAGCCCAGTTTTCCCCCTCAAGAAGAGTCACTTTCCCCCCATCGATTAGTCAAAGGATACTCTGGGCCATTATTATTATTACGGCATTTGTTAAGCACTTAACTAGGTGCCAGGCACTGTACTAAGTACTGGAGTGGACGCAAGCAAATCGGGTTGGACACCATCCCGGTCCCACGTGGGGCTCACAGCCTCAATCCCCATTGTACAGATGGGGCAACTGAGGCATGGAGAATAATAATAATAATGTTGGTATTTGTTAAGCGCTTACTATGTGCAGAGCACTGTTCTAAGCACTGGGGTAGACAAGGGAATCAGGTTGTCCCACGAGAGGCTCATAGTCTTCATCCCCATTTTACAGATGAGATAACTGAGGCACAGAGAAGTGAAGTGACTTGCCCAAGGTCACACAGCAGACGAGTGGCCGAGTCGGCATTAGAACCCATGACCTTCTGACTCCCAGGCCCGGGCTCTATCCACTACGCCATGCTGCCTCTCAAGAACGTTCTGCCCAAAGGAAGTGGGACCCAAGAGGACTGAGACGTAGACTTTGAGGCCCACGGGGGACAAGGACTGTGTCCCACCTGATGAACCTTTATTTACCTCAGCGCTTAGAAAGGGGCTCGACACAATGTAGGCATTTAACAAGCATTATAATTACTATAGAGAAATTATTTCTCAGATAATAATAACAATAACGTTGGTATTTGTTAAGCGCTTACTACGTGCAGAGCACCGTTCTAAGCGCTGGGGGAGATCCAGGGTCAACAGGTTGTCCCACGTGAGGCTCCCAGTCTTCATCCCCATTTTACAGATGAGGGAACTGAGGCCCAGAGAAGTGAAGCGACTTGCCCACAGTGACACAGCTGACAAGTGGCAGAGCCGGGATTCAAACCCACGACCTCTGACTCCCCAGCCCGGGCTCTTTCCACTGAGCCACGGTGCTGCTTCTCAGATCAAAGTGGGGAAAAAAAATCACTTCTTAAGCCATAACGAAGTCTAGGAAAGCCCTTAAAAACACGTCAAGAAAGAATCGATCCATCAGAGCCTCACCTTTATCCACTGGTTACAGCGGGGATCGTACCTATAGAGAATATTTGATGCTGCATCCCCTCCATTGTCTCTTGAGAAACTGCCTCCAGCTACGAAGATGAAGCCCCCCAGCACGGCGACACAGTGGTGGCTCCGCCTGGCCGGGAGGGGCGTTTCCGTGACCCACTGGGCCTTCTGCGTGTCCAGAAAGCAGGTGTCGTCGCTGAGCTCCAGACACCGCTCCGAGATCTCCCCTCCCACAAACAGGAGCCGCTCCTCATCCGTGCGGAGCGCGGTCCGCTTGTTCTGCAGGACGGGCTGGGCGGCGACGTCGTTGTGGTAGCTCACCGCCTCCTCGATGAAGCCCTCGCAGTCCGCCTCCCCGGGGAGCAGGGAGCAGACGGCCGGCTTGACCCGGTGGAGGAGGTCGCTTTTGGGAATGAGCGGGAAGTGGATGTTTTCCAGGACCCGGGAGGCATCCGCCTCCCTCTCGGGGCACTGGGTCAGCCACTGCAAGGCGGCCTGCAGCAGGTCGTGCTCGCACTCCTGCTGCACGTGGCTGCTGCAGAGGTACTGGCAGAGCTTCTGGACCGAGAGGTTCTGCAGGAAGTCCGGGGTGAAGGAGAGCGTGCCGAAGTTGCGCAGGATGAAGCGGTCGATGAAGGAGTCCAGCCGCTTCAGGTTGTAAATGGAGGCCAGCTCCTGGAGGTAGAGGTAGTTCTCCTCGCTCACCTCGTTCTCCAGGTACTCGCAGCAGAAGTCGACCGCCTTCCAGATCTGCAGGAGGTGGGCGGTCTCCAAGACGTAGTCGATGTTGCCCCCGTCCAGGGGGAGCTCGCCGCCGTACAGGAAGTCCACCGCCGCCTTGAGGCCGACGTACGAGGTCCCGATCAGCTCCACCTCCTTCTGGTGGGCCTCGCGCATGCCGATGGTGAACATCGAATTGAAATAGTCGCTGCACACGGCCAGGAGGTTTCGGTGAGCGGGGACCCGCTGCTCGTCGGCGACCAGGACGACGTCGCAGAAGAGGCCCCGGTGCCTCTGCTCGTTCAGCCTCTGCAGGACGGTGCTGGGATGGTCGGCCCATCTGTACACCTGAAGAAGAAGAAGAATTATGGCATCTGTTAGTAATGATAATAATAATGACGACACTGGTTAAGCCCTGACTTGGTGCCGGGCACCGTACTAAAGGCTGGAGTGGACACAAGCCAATCGGGTTGGACACAGTCTCTGTCCCACGTGGGGCTCACAGTCTCAATCCCCACGTTACGGGTGAAGTAACTGAGGCACGGAGAAGTCAATCGACTTGCCCGAGGTCACACAGCTGTGAAGTGGCAGAGCTGGGATTGGAACCCCGACCTTCTGACTCCCAATCATTCAATAGTATTTATTGAGCGCTTACTACGTGCAGAGCACTGTACTAAGCGCGTGGAATGGACAAATCGGTAACAGATAGAGACAGTCCTGCCCTTTGACGGGCTTACGGTCTAATCGGGGGAGACGGTCCCAGGCCCGTCGCCATCCACTACGCTATACTGCTTCTCACAAGCTCCCATCAGCAGCTCCTCCCACGGGAGCCCAAGACCCTCTGACCCTTTCTGATCTCTTATCGGATACGGATTCTAATGTCACTGGGCCTGCTGGCGGTCCAGGAGAAAGACCACCACTCTGGGACTCGGGAGACCCGGGCTGTTGTCCCAGATCTGCCTGTCGGGATTAGGCTGCGGGCGATGAAGGTTTCTGACCAAAGAACCACTTAGGATGTTCCTCAAAAGAGAAGATAGCTAGACCTCAAGGGAGGCGGGGACCGCTCTGGCTACCGAGGCAACCGCACATGCCGGCACAATGGAATGGCATCGGCCTATGTCGCGGTCGCTTGGGGCACAAATAGGTCCTTCGCAACATGTTGCATCTCTGCCCACTTGCTTGCTCGTTGCTCTCTGTTCCCCGACTGTATTTACTGAGCGCTTACTGTGTGCGGACGACTAGATCAAGCATTTGGGAGAGTACGGTATAACAGAGTTGGTAGACGTTCCCTGCCCACAGTGAACTTACAGTCTAGAGGGTGAAAGCTACGACAGCAGTGGTGGGGACACGAACGGCAGAGAGAACAGCACTGGGCCCGTCACTAGCACAGTCATCAGTTGCTCTGCCCGGGTTCTCGGTCCTTAAGTCTCAGGAATGAGGCTCATTCGTCATTCTGGGAAGCATCGTGGCGTAACGGATAGAGCACGGGCCTGCGAGTCGGAAGGTCATGGGTTCTAATCCCGCCTCTGCCGCTTGTCAGCTGTGTGACCTTGGGTGAGTCACTTCACTTCTCTGTGCCTCAGTTTCCACATCTATAAATGAGGATTGAGACTGTGAGCCCCACGTGGGACGGGGACTGCATCCAACCAGATTTACTTGTATCTAGTACAGCGCCTGGCACACAGTAAATGCTTAACGAATACCACTATAATTACTTTTAGTAGTCCGACCAGAGACTCGATCATGACCTTCCCAGCTTGTAAACGTGGAGTGTTCAATAAGAATCTTGTTGAGCTTCATCTACTTTGGGGGTGGTTTGGGGAAATATCAGCCAGTTGCGTTTGAGTGCTTACCCAGTACAGAGCACTGTATATACGCTTGGAAGAGTACAATAGCGCTAGTAGACAAGATCCCTGTCTTCAAAGAGGTTACAGCGCATCACACCCCTGAACCAACAGCCAGGATAACTGCCTGTTCTGATTCAATGCTCGCTGTACCTCCCACTTGTTTTTTTTATGGCATTTGTTAAGTGCTTATTACGTCTCAAGCACTGTTCAAAATGCTGGGGTAAATACGAGTTCATCAGGTCATCACAGTCCCTGTCCCTCATGGGGCTCACAGTCTAAGTAGGAGGGACGACAGGTACTGAAGCCTGAATTTACAGGTGAGGAAACTGAGGCATGGAGAAGCTGTACTTGCCCAAGGACACACAGCAGACAATGCCGGAGCCGGGATTAGAAACCAGGTCCTCAGACTCCCATGCCTGGACTCTTTTCACAGGGGCTACGGTGCTCCTACTTAGACTAAAAGTGCTTAAAAAAGTCCTTGGCACATACTAAGTGCTTAACCAATACCACGATAACAGTAATAATGACCATTTTTACAGTCACGCTGCAGACAATATATCGAGAACAATCAAAGCCCAAGTTGAGCCTACTATTCACTTCATCCCGTTTTTGAGGCGTTTATTCTACTATGATTAAAAAAGTGATTGCTGTTATAGATCAGAGCAACTGAAAGTTATTTCTGTCAGACCTGAGCCTCTACACATCGCTGACCGTTTCCACTCAATCAAAACATATTTTCAAATTGGTATCTCATTATTATTGTTGTATTTGTTAAGCACTCGCTATGTGTCAAGCACTTTTTAAAGATATTTGTTAAGCATTACTATTCATTCAGTAGTATTTACTGAGCACTTACTATGTGCAGAGCACTGTACTAAGCACTTGGACTATACAAATCGGCAACAGATACAGTCCCTGCCCATTGATGGGCTTACAGACCAGGCACTATACTAAGCACTGGAGTAGATACAAGCTAATCAGGTTGGACACAGTCCATGTCCCACATGGGGCTCACAGTCTTAATCCCCATTTTACAGATGATGCAACTGAGGCACAGAGAAGTTAAGTGACTTGCCTTCAGTCACACAGCAGACGAGTGGCAGAGCCGGGATTAAAACCCATGTCCTCTGTCTCCCAGGTCTGTAATTTATCCACTAGGCCACTCTGCTTCCTAAGCTCTGAAGTACATGCTTCCCAAGCCCTGTCCTAAACCCTGGGGCACACATAAGTTAATTAGGTCAGAAATGGTCGCTGTCCCACAGGGGGTTTACGAATTAAGTAGGAGGGCTCGGGAGTCAGTGTTATGTGTACTGATGGGAAAGTTTGGGAGAGAGGGGATAACAGAAACAGCCCTTTCATAAATGTAGTGATTTTCAAATACTTCATTATTGTTTTACTTTTCCTTTACTGCACGTGGCCCATGGCTAATAATCGTTAGGCTACAGGAACCTACTTATTTCCTTTATGGATTATAAAGAATCACACTCTCACCTAGCCTCAAAACAGACTCTAAACAGCTTCTACCTCTTGGGGTTTCCGGAGGAGGTAAAGAAGATGGAAGTGGCGAGGGACCTGGAGGATCCTGCTACTCTGCTATTTTAACATGCAAAAGAGGATAAAACATGATCTTCCCAGTATGCTCAGAAAGAAAGTCCTTACTATAATAATAATGTTGGTATTTGTTAAGCGCTTACTATGTACCGAGCACTGTTCTAAGCGCTGGGGTAGATACAGGGTAATCAGGTGGTCCCACATGAGGCTCACAATCTTAATGTCCATTTTACAGATGAGGTAACTGAGGCACTGAAAAGTGAAGTGACTTGCCCACAGTCACACAGCTGACAAGTGGCGGAGCCGGGATTCGAACCCATGACCTCGGACTCCCAAGCCCGGGCTCCTTCCACTGAGCCACGCTGCTTTCCAATACGAGAATACTGAAATCAGTTTGAGATCAAGAAGAATGCTCTGCACATAGTAAGCACTCAATAAATACCACTGATTGATTCGGACATGATCTTAAAGCACATCGTCAGCTGTGGTAGGAATCTTAATAATCAACTGCTGTTTCCTCTGGGACCGGAAAAGAGGATATAAATTTGTGCTAATTCCAAGCATATACATTTAATCAGAAAAACACTTTCCAACCGTAAGTGTTGTTTAGTCTGGGACGGTTTAGCTAAAGGAACTGTAGACCATCTTTTGAGATCCCTAAAGAATAAGACTGATTAAAATTAGGCTTAGGGTAGGATAAGTTAAGACAACCAGGGGTGAGACCCAATCTTGCAACACGGTAAAACCGACCTCTGCTTCTCCAAAAACACCATCAAGGGCCAAAGACAATTGTATTTATTGAGCGCTTACTGTGTGCAAAGCACTGTACTAAGCACTTGGGAGAGTACAATACAGCAATAAACAGTCACATCCCCTGCCCACAGTCTAGAGGGGGAGATGGACATTAATATAAATTACAGTTACAACTGTATCCCACGGCAGATGCGGACATCTGTCCACAAGTGAAAGTGCCGGGCAGCACTAGGTCGATTGTGGCTGGGCGGAGGAAAGGGTACATTGCAAACTCCTTGCGGGCAGGGATTGACCGAATCTACCGACTCTATTTTATTGCACTCTCCCAAGTGCTTAGTATAGTGCTCTGCACACAGTAAGTGCTCAATAAATGCCACTGATTGTTAAGTCTGCTGAACTTTAATCCTTCCATCAGCCAGCAGGAGGAGGAGGAAAGTGGGAATCTCAAAGTACGCTACTGGCTTCAGAAATTGAAAGGGAGCCGGAGAGGGGTTTAAAGGCTAGAGAAGGTGGGGAGACTGCTGTCAAGACACCAAGCAGGTGAATGACTGGTTTTTGTAAGAGATCTCCAGAGATGGAGATAGCCATAGCCTTGGGGAAGCAGCGTGGCTCAGTGGAAAGAGCCTGGGCTTCGGAGTCAGAGGTCATGGGTTCGACTCCCGGCTCTGCCACTTGGCAGCTGTGTGACTGTGGGCAAGTCACTTCACTTCTCTGTGCCTCAGCTCCCTCATCCGTAAAATGGGGATTAACCGTGAGCCTCACGTGGGACAACCTGATGACCCTGTATCTACCCCAGCGCTCAGAACAGTGCTCTGCACATAGTAAGCGCTTAACAAATACCAACATTATTATTCTTCGGTTAGTTAATCCACTCCGTTATTACCTTGGAGACAAGACTTTCTCCCATATCAATCAATGGTATTTATTGAGCGCTTACCATGTGCGGAGCACTGTACTAAGCCCTTGGGAGAGTACAATAGAGTTGGCAGACACAATCCCGTCCCACAAACCCTCACATGACCAACTGGAATCTCTCCTGCTTCAGATGGATTTCCTATTATCTACTCTTCTGTGACCATAGAATAGAGCTGTTCCTCATAGACTGTAAACTCACTGTAGGCAGAGAATGTGTCTACTAACTCTTTTATAGTGTAATCTCCCAAGCGCTTAGTACAGTGCTCTGCAAACAGTAAGCGCTCAATAGATATGACTGATTGATAAAACTCCTTCATAGCCTCACAGTCAATTCTTAGGCTCCTCTCCTCGAAAAGGAAACCACCCCAATTCCTTTAAAATTCTCTCACAGGAACTATTTTCCATCCCTTTAATCACTGTTCATTCTCTTCCGGACTCTCTCCGGCTTTTGGCCCCCTCCCTTTTAAAATTGGATACTATAATAATGTTGGTATTTGTAAAGCACTTACTATGTGCAGAGCACCGTTCTAAGTGCTGGGGGAGATACAGGGTCATCAGGTTGTCCCACGGGAGGCTCACGGTTAATCCCCATTTTACAGATGAGGTCACTGAGGCAAAGAGAAGTTAAGTGACTTGCCCACAGTCACACAGCTGTCAAGTGGCAGAGCCGGGAGTCGAACCCATGACCTCTGACTCCGAAGCCCAGGCTCTTTCCACTGAGCCACGCTGCTATGTTCTGGTCTTATCCTGCCTTAATTTCCATATCAGCCTCGTTGCTAACCTCCCTGCCTCTCCCTATTCCAGTCCTTACTTCAGTCTGCTGCCTGGATCGTTTTTCTAAAAAAAAAATAATCAAAAAAAAAAATGTTCAGTCCATATCCCCCCAGCCAAGAACCGCCAGCAGTTGCCCATCAAACATAAACGCCTTATCACTGGCTTTAAAGACTCAAAAAGCTTGCCCCTTCCTACCTTAATACTCTGATTTCCTACTACAAACCAGCCCACGTACTTCACTCATCTAAGGCCAATTTGCTCATCTCATCAGTCTCCCCACCAACCTTTGGCTCATATTCTCCCTCTGGCCTGGAACTCCCTCCCCATTCACAACAGACCACCAATCTCTCCTTTATAGCCTTATTAAAATCACATCTCCTCCAAGAGACCTTCCAAAACTAAGTCTGCATCTCCCCTACTCCCTCTGTGTCACCTATGCACTTGGATTTATACCCTTTAAACACTTGACATTCACCCCACCTTCCCCCTCTAAAAGCACTTATAATAATGTTGGTATTTGTTAAGCAGGGTCATCAGATTGTCCCACGTGAGGCTCACAGTTAATCCCCATTTTACAGATGAGGTAACTGAGGCACAGAGAAGTGAAGTGACTTGCCCACAGTCACACAGCTGACAAGTGGCAGAGCCGGGAGTCGAACTCATGACCTCTGACCCGAAGCCCAGGCTCTTTTCCACTGAGCCACGATATCTGTAGTTTATTTTAAAGTCTGCCCTCCACCCCCCCAATCCCCGTACACTAGACTGTACCTTAGGGGCAGGGAATATGGCTCCCAATTTTGTGGTATTGTTCTCTCCCAAGTGTTTAGTACAGTGCTCTGCACACCGTAAATGCTCAAATATCATTGATTGGTTGGTAAGGCTTTGACCAATAGCACCATTTTCTCCCTGGTGCAACCCAAGCTAATGCTCTTTGCCCTGGGACTAAGCAGTTGTGGAGTTGGGGAACTTGGTGACATCCTGGCTAGAGGTAGAGATAGATATCTGGAGAGGAGGGAGATGAACCTCTCATGAAACATTCCTGTTCAGCATTCTATGATTCTATTTCCCTTCACAGGGTTGATGGGTGAAGGGCAGAATCCTGCCCCCTTGGCCTTTTCTCAAGAAAAGTTCAGGGATTTTTAATTAGCACCAAAATGCGTATCTTTACACTTTAGAATACATTGAAGAGACACTTCACCAGATGGTGAATCCCCTAATCTGATACTTTCAGGAACTGGAGAAGTAACTTCCACAGTCGAAGTGGTTAATGAACCTGTTTATCCTTATATATGGGGTGAGAATGTGTGTGTCAGGTGTCAGGTGGAGTGGATAGCTCAGAGGGAAACTCAGAGGGAAACTCCCTGATTGTAAATGTGGAGGGGAGGATAAAGAGGGAAGGAGAGAGAGAGAGAATTGGTTCATGAAATTCCGGTCCTTACTTGATTTAGTGCTGAGGAGCAGAGTTGGGGAGCTATGGCCATGGGAATTCTGCCACTACCTTCCTCCATTTTAAATATCACTTCCCCTAGAACGAACTTTTCTGGATGCCGAAGAATCTGCTGAGCCCCTGAATCATAGGTAAATAAAATTCACAAGAAGTCTACACGGTGTGAATTTTGCTACCCTTCTGATGATGTAAAAGTAAATAACTCCTTACATTCCATTCATTCAAATTTTAAAGTTTCTGTATTTTAAATACAGAAATCTACTTGTTGTAACTGTTTAAGAATTTTCTTAATCCTGTTCTTTTTTGGGAAACAATTTACTTTACATAGGATCTTATTCACTAGCAGCAACTGTGTAGGACCAAGAATATGGCCAATTTAAACTGGATCAGTTTTTAGAACTGTGAGAATCCTAGAAATGGGAAATCTGAACCGGGGCAAGACACCTCCACCATTTCAAGAGGGCCTTTTTCCGATCAAAAAATGTTATGCTGATTATGGGCAAGGAACCGGCCCACTTAATTCTGTTGCACTCTCCCAAGCATTTAGTACAGTGTTGTGCACAAGTGCTCAATACCATTGATTGATGGAACTAAATAAAAGTCTACAATTTAAAAGACTGATTTTAAATGTATTACCTACTGATAGGATTTGTGAGGCCAGACATGCATTGAAGGCGACAAGTTCTGTATAATAAAAATCTTTGTAGCTTTGGTCAAAGGAAGAATTTTTTTAAAAAAAGATTATAAACCTTATCGGTATTTCCAAATTTCAGAATACAGTATAAATAATAATAATAATTACAGTATTTAAGCGCTTACTATATGCGAAGCACTGTTCTAAACTCTGGGGTACATACAGATAATCTGGTTGTCCCACTTGGAGCTCCCAGTCTTAATCCTCATTTTACAGATGAGGTAACTGAGGCACAGAGAAGTTAAGTGACTTGCCCAAGGTCACACAGCAGACAAGTGGCAGGCCGGGATTAGAACCCACATCCTCTGACTCCCAAGCCCGTGCTCTTGCCCCTAGGTCATGCTCCTTCTCAGTATAGTATTGTCTAACTTTTTAACATATTTAGCTGATTGACATATTTGTTATAATGCAAGTAAAAAGCACACATTTGGACTAATTTTTTCAAAACTATATTAGGTCATGAATTTCAAAGGAAAAAGGGTCAGTTACAAAGTACTGCAGTAAAAAGCCGATGAATTCACAGACCTTTGATGATTCGCTAATCTTGTAAGGACGGGACACTCTCGTCTGTCTGCTCCCCTCCATCATACTGTGATCGACAGTACTGAACTTCTACACCAACAACAAAAATAAAAGATATTCTTGAGCATATTACTATACCACTCTATATATTCATGCCAAAACATATGAAAACATAGGGTAGATAACAGTAGAATTACGAGGCATTGAGAACACAGTTTACTAGCAAACGGTCCTTTGCGATGGCTTAAGAATCAAGTCTACATGCATAAAACTGTGTACTCTCCCAAGAGCTTAGTACAACGCCCTTCAATCAGTAAATGCTCAATAAATACAACCGAATGGAATGAAAATACTAATTTAAGGCCTTCTGTCCTTTCTCATTTATTCTTCCAACTGTGTAACAGTATTAGCACATCTTTTTTTAAGCTTCCCATAAATATTCAAGTTTACTCCAACTCCCAAGAGCCACATGAGCCATTTCAGAGACGCCCTCATTCAGGGCCATAGAAAGAGCCCAGATCATCACTCCACGGAGGAACCCGGCCACCAATCGATCGTATTTATCGAAAGCTCACTGGGTGCTGAGCACTGTACTAAGCACTTGGGAGAGGACCAGAATAAAAACGCATGGAGAAGCAGCGCGGCTTGGTGGAGAGAACACGGATTTGAGAGGTCACGGGTTCTAATCCCTGCTCTCAATTGCCAGCTACGTGACTTGGGGCAAGCCACTTATTTCTGTGCCTCAGTTACCTCATCTGTAAAAGGGAGATTAAGGCCGTGAGCCGCACGTGGGACAATCTGATTACCTTCTATCTCCCCCAGTGCTCAGATGAGTGCTTGGCACACAGTAAGCGCTTAACGAATACATTATCGTTATTTCTTGCTCAAGTTTCATCATTACCAAGTAACTTGAAGAAAACTTGGAGAGTCCGATTTTACAAACGTTCCAAAGAGGGTGGGAGCCTAAAAAGACTTTAGGGCTTGAGGATGCAGACCTTAACCACGCAGTTGGTGGGAAAAAATCAAAAGTAACGAGGTTGAAGGGCAGTCCCTGGGGTGGGGAAGGCCAGCCCAAGGTGGCAGGTCCGTCGAGAACCTCCATCTGTTTATAATAATAATGTCGGTATGTGTTAAGCGCTATGTGCCGAGCACTCTTCTAAACGTTGCGCTAGATACAGGGTAATTCATTTATTCATTCATTCAGTAGTATTTACTGAGCGCTTATTATGTGCAGAGCACTGTACTAAGCGCTTGGAATGGACAATTCGGCAACAGATAGAGACAATCCCTGCCCATCGACGGGCTCACAGTCTAATCGACGGAGATATAGGGACAAAAACAAGACCACATAATCATGATAAATCGAATCAAGGGGATGGACACCTCATTAACAAAAATAAATAATAAAAATCTATCCAAATGAGCACATTGCTGAGGGGAAGGGAGAGGGGGAAGAGCAGAGGGAAAGGGGGCTTAGCTGAGGGGAGGTGAAGGGGGAGCAGAGAGGGAGCAGAGGGAAAAGGGGAAGCTCAGTCTGGGAAGGCCTCTTGGAGGAGGTGAGCGCTCAATGAGGTAATGAGGATAATGAGGTTGTCCCACGGGGGGCTCCCAGCCTTCATCCCCATTTTCCAGATGGGGTCACTGAGGCCCAGAGGATTGAGGTGACTTGCCCACGGTCACCCAGCTGACAAGTGGCAGAGCCGGGAGGGAAACAGCAGCCTCCAGGGGACAGGGAACAGGGAAGAGGTCAGGACTCGGAAGGCCCCTGGCCGTTGCGGCCTGAATGACAGGGGGAACTTTAATAATAATAATAAAGTCGGTATTTGTTGAGCGCTTAGTTTGTGCAGAGCACTGTTCTAAGCGCTGGGGTAGATACAGGGTCATCAGATTGTCCCACGTGAGGCTCACAGTCTTCATCCCCATTTTACAGATGAGGGAACTGAGGCCCAGAGAAATAAATAATAATAATGTTGGTATTTGTTAAGCGCTTACTATGTGCAGAGCACTGTTCTAAGCACTGGGGGAGATACAGGGTCATCAGGTTGTCCCCCATGAGACTCACAGTTAATCCCCATTTTCCAGATGAGGTCACTGAGGCCCAGAGAAATAAATAATAATAATGTTGGTATTTGCTAAGCGCTTCCTATGTGCAGAGCACTATTCTATGCACTGGGGGAGACACGGGGTCATCAGGTTGTCCCACATGGGGCTCCCAGTCTTAATCTCATTTTCCAGATGAGGTCACTGAGGCCCAGCGAAGTGAAGTGACTCGCCCCCGGTCACCCAGCTGCCAAGGGGCAGAGCCGGGATTCGAACCCACGACCTCCGACACCCCGACCCGGGCTCTTGCCACGGAGCCACGCCGCTTGGTTGTTCCCCATGAGGCTCAGTCAATCCCCATTTTCCAGATGAGGTCACTGAGGCCCAGCGAAGTGAAGTGACCCGCCCCCGGTCGCCCAGCTGCCAAGGGGCAGAGTCGGGATTCGAACCCATGACCTCCGACTCCCCGGCCCGGGCTCTTGCCACGGAGCCACGCTTAACGACTGCCCCACTGGGGTGCAACGGTTGGCACCACTTAACCCTTCCCTCCCCGGGGCCCCGTCCCCCACTTACCCCCACCCCGAGGGCCGCGGCTGGGCCAAGGTCCGGCGGGAAGCGGGAAGCGGGAAGCGCGAAACACTGCGCTAGAGGCTCCGCGCCCCGCCAGCTCCCGCAGCGGCCATCGCTCCGCAAGGAAGGGCTCGGCCCCGCGGAGCAGGGGGGCGAGGCCGACCAATGGGAGAGCGGCGGCGCCGGGCCGGCCAATGGGGAAGCGGGAGCTCGGAGGGGCGGGGCCGGACGGGCCAATGGGGAAGCGGGACCTCGGGGGGCGGGGCCGGGTCGGCCAATGGGGAAGCGGCGGCCCCGGGGGGGCGGGGTCACCTGGCCTCGGCTGACGCCGCCGCCCCTCAGCGCCACCTCGTTCGTGATTAGGCTATTTGGGAAGCGCTCACTCACTATGCGCCAGGCAGATAATAAGCATCATCGTATTTGGGAAGCGCTCACGATGTACCAGGCACTCTTCTAAGCGCTCTATAATAAGAATTACGGTATTTGGGAAGCGCTCACTATGCGCCAGGCAGATAATAAGCATCATCGTATTTGGGAAGCGCTCACGATGTACCAGGCACTCTTCTAAGCGCTCTATAATAAGAATTATGGTATTTGGGAAGCGCCCACTATGCGCCAGGCACTCGTCTAAGCGCTCTATAATTAGAATAATGCAATTTGGGAAGCGCTCACTATGCGCCAAGCACTCCTCTAAGCTTTCTATAATAAGCATCATAGTATTTGGGAAGCGCTCACTATGTGCCAGGCACTCTTCTAAGCGCTCTATAAGAAGAATGATGCCATTTGGGAAGCGCTCACTATGCGCCAAGCACTCTTCAAAGCCTTCTATAATAAGCATTATGCTATTTGGGAAGCGCTCACTATGCACCAAGCACTCTTCTAAGCTTTCTATAATAAGCATTATAGTATTTGAGAAGCACTCACTTTGCGCCAGGCACTCTTCTAAGCACTCTATAATAAGAATTATGCCATTTGGGAAGTGCTCACTATGTGCCAGGCACTCTTTTAAGTGTTCTATAATAAGAATTATGCTATTTGGTAAGTGCTCACTATGTGCCAAGCACTATTCTATCCATCTGTCTGTCTGTCTGTCTGTCTGTCTGTCTGTCTATCTATCTATCTATCTATCTATCCATCCATCCACCATGTGGCCTACAGGATAGAGCTCGGGCTTGGGAGTCAGAGGACCCAGGTTCTAATCCTGACTCGGCCACTTGCCTGCTGTGAGACCTTGGGCAAGTCTATTGACTTCTCTGGGCCTCAGTTCCCTCATCTGGAAAATGGGGATGAAGACCTTGGACAAGTCTCTTAATTTCTCTGGGCCTCAGTTCCCTCATCTGGAAAATGGGGATGAAGACTGTGAGCCCCGTGTGGGACAGGGATTGGGTCCAACCGGATTTGCTTGCATCTACCCCAGCGCTTGGAACAGTGCTTGGCACATAGTAAGTGCTTAACAAATACAGTAATTAGGAATTAGGGAGTCAGAAGGACCTGGGTTCTAATCTTAACTCCACCACTTGTCGGCTATGTGACCGTGGGCAAGCCACTTCACTTCTCTGGGCTTCAGGTACCTCATCTGTAAAACGGAGATTAAGACTGTGAGCCTTATGTGGGACACAGACTGTGTCCAACCTGATTATCTTGTATCAACCCCAGTGCTTAGAACAGTGCCTGGCACATAGTAAGCGCTTACAAATACTGTTATTATTATATTATTATTATATATCTATATATATACATGCATATATATACATGCATGAGAAGCAGCGTGGCTCAGTGGAAAGAGCACGGGCTTGGGAGTCAGAGGTCATGGGTTCGAATCCGGCTCTGCCGCTTGTCAGCTGTGTGACTGTGGGCAAGTCACTTAACTCCTCTGTGCCTCAGTTCCCTCATCTGTAAAATGAGGATTATGACTTTGAGCCTCATGTGGGACAACCTGATTACCCTGTATACCCCAGCGCTTAGAACAGTGCTCTGCACATAGTAAGCGCTTAACAAATACCAACATTAGTATTATGTAGGTATTTGTGTTATCTGCCTCTATATATCTATCCACACATATAGGTATTTGTTAAGCGCTTACTATGTGCCAGACCCTGTACTAAGCCCTGGGGTAGATACAAGATAGGTTGGACATAGTTCCTGTCACACACGGGGCTCACACTCTTAATCCTCATTTTACAGATGAGGTAACCGAGGCATAGAGAAGTCAAGTGACTTGCCTAAGGGCGCACAGCAGACAAGCTGTGGAGGCTGAATTGGAACCCGGGTCTTTCTGACTCCCAAGCCCACATCCCCTAGGCCATGCTGCCTTTCTGCCGGGACAGATTAGCAACTGATATTTGTAAAGTGCTTACTGAGTGGCAAGCACTGTTCTAAGCGCTGGCACAAATACAAATTAGGTCAGACGCAGTCCCCGTGCCATGTGGAGCTCATGTTTAAGTAGGAGGGAGAATGGGTATCTAATCCTGATTTTACAGATAAGGAAACTGAGAGACAGGCAGTGCAATCTGGAGGATGGACAAAGCAGCCCCTGCTGCCCTAAAGGGCCCACGGAGTGCCCTGGCCAGGGCTCTTGCCCCTCTGATGCGGAGGTTGCCCTTTTTTATTGATTTAATGATATTTGTTAAGTGCTTACTATGTGCCAGGCGCCATACTAACCTCTGGGGTAGATACATGCTAATCGGGTTGGACACAGTCCATGGTCCCATATGCGGCTCACCTTCTTAATCCCCATTTTACGATGAAGTAACTGAGGCACAGAGTAGTTAAGTGATTTGCCCAAGGCCATACAGCAGACAAGTGGCAGATCCAGGATTGGAAGCCAGGTCCTTCTGACAAGCAGGCTTGTGTTCCACTGCGCACCCCGCACGCTCTGCTCCTCTGCCGCCCACCTCCTCAACGTCCCCCGTTCTCGCCTATCCCGCCGTCGACCCCCGGGCCACGTCCTCCCGCCGTCCCGGAACGCCCTCCCTCCTCACCTCCGCCAAACTCATTCTCTTCCCCTCTTCAAAGCCCTACTGAGAGCTCACCTCCTCCAAGAGGCCTTCCCAGACTGAGCTTCCCCTTTTCCCTCTGCTCCCTCTCTACCCCCTCTTTCACCTCCCCTCAGCTAAGCCCCCTTTCTCCCCCTTTCCCTCTGCTCCTCCCCCTCTCCCTTCCACTCCCCTCTGCACTGTGCTCGTCCGCTCAACTGTATATATTTTCATGACCCTATTTATTTTGCTCATGAAATGTACATCGCCTTGATTCTATTTATTTGCTATTGTTTTAATGAAACGTTCATCCCCTCGATTCTATTTATCGCTATTGTTCTCGTCCGTCCGTCTCCCCCGATTAGTCCGTAAGCCCGTCGAAGGGCAGGGCCTGTCTCTATCTGTTACCGATTTGTCCATTCCAAGCGCTTAGTACAGTGCTCTGCACATAGTAAGCGCTCAATAAATACTATTGAATGAATGAATGAATGTTCTAACCACCTCCACATCCAACAGAAAATCCTCACCATTGGCTTTAATCATAATAACGTTGGTATTTGTTAAGCGCTTACTATGGGCAGAGCACTGTTCTAAGCGCTGGGGGAGATACATTAGGGTCATCAGGGTGTCCCACGTGAGGCTCACAGTTAATTCCCATTTTACAGATGAGGGAACTGAGGCCCAGAGAAGTGAAGTGCCTTGCCCACAGTCACACAGCTGACAAAAGGCACTCCTTCAGCCTTGTTCCAGCTGCCTAACCTCAGTGATCACCTATTATAACCTAACTCACACACTCCGCTCCTCTACCACCAACCTATTCACTGTATCTCCAACTCATCTATCTTTTCACCAACTCTATATCCATGTTTTCCCTTGGGTCTTGAACTTCCTCCCCCTTCATATCTGACAGCCCACCACTCTCCCCACTTTCAAAACCCTCCTAAATCACATCTCCTCCAAGACACTTTCCAAGACTGAGCCCTTCATTTCGCTTATTGACCCTCCCCCAGCGTGGCTCAGTGGAAAGAGCACGGGCTTGGGAGTCAGAGGTCAGGGGTTCTAATCCCGGCTCCGCCACCTGTCAGCTGTGTGACTTTGGGCAAGTCACTTGACTTCTCTGTGCCTCAATTACCTCATCTGAAAATGGGGATTAAGTCGGTGAGCCTCACATGGGACAACCTGATTACCAGCGTGGTTCACGGAAAGAGCCCAGGCTTGGGAGTCAGAGGTCACGGGTTCGAATCCTGGCTCTGCCACTTGTCAGCTGTGTGACTGTGGGCAAGTCACTTCACTTCTCTGGGCCTCAGTTACCTCATCTGTAAAATGGGGATGAAGACTGGCAGCCCCACGTGGGACAACCTGTTGACTCTGTATCTACCCCAGCGCTTAGAACAGTGCTCTGCACATAGTAAGCGTTTAACAAATACCAACATTATTATTATTATTATTATCTACCCCAATGCTTAGAACAGTGCTCGGCACATAGTAAGCACTTGACAAATACCCAAATTATTATTATCATTAACAGTGCACTTGGCTGTGTACGCCTTAAGCCTATTGATACTCACCCCAACTCAACAATGTTTTGTCTTAGGCTGTCGAGTCGTCTCCGACCCATAGCGACGCCATGGACACATCTCTCCCAGAAACCCCACCTCCATCTGCCATCCTTCTGGTAGTAGATCCACAGAGTTTACTTGGTAAAAATATGGAAGTGGTTCACCGTCGCCTCCTTCCGTGCCGTAAATGTGAGCCTCCACCCTCGCCTCTCTCCCGTGCCGCTGCTGCCCAGGACAGGTGAGTTTTGACTTGGAGCAGATGGCCTTCCACTAGCTAGCCACTGCCCAAACTAGGAATCGAACGGATAGACCTCTGCTTGACTCTCCCTCCCTTAGCCGAGACTTGTAGGGTCCCTGAAACTCTCCAGGTGCAGCCCTGAGAGGAGAAACCCAACAGTGCTTTGGACAATATTTTAATTCTCCACTATTTCCCCTATTCGTTCATTCAATTCATTACTGTGTGCAGAGCACTGTACTAAGCGCTTAGAAAGTACAATTCGGCAACAGACAGAGACTATCCCTACCCAACGACGGACTCACAGTCTCCTACTCTGTCTCCTCCTCTAGACTGAAAGCTCCTTGTGGTCGGGGATCGCATCTACTGGCTTTGTTTTATCGTACTAGAGAAGCAGCGTGGCTCAGTGGAAAGAGCCCGGGCTTGGGAGTCCGAGGTCATGGGTTCGATTCCCTACTCTGCCACTTGTCAACTATGTGACTGTGGGCAGGTCACTTAACTTCTCTGTGCCTCAGTTACCTCAACTGTAAAATGGGGATTAAGACTGGGAACCCCATGTGGGACAACCTCATTACCCCGTATCTACCCCAATGCTTAGAACTGTGCTCTGCACATAGTAAGCGCTTAACAAATACCAACTTTATTATTATTGCATATTCGGTCCCTGAAACTCTTTGTGGTCAGGACCTGCACCCCGATCTCCGCTGGCTAGAAGCATCTTAAACCTCTGCCCGGGACTTCAGGCTGCTACTGGGGAAGAAAACCTCACTGGCACTGACCCCTGCCCTGCTCCCAGCAGTCTGCTGCTGGGATCAACAGCGGAGCCTTAGCTTCCTCAGTCTCCCCCTTCTCCCTCCCTCTCTTCCCACAAGTGTGAAAGGAAGTATTGATGGGCTGCCAGCAATCTTAACTGGAGAGCAGCTGTAATAGAAATAGGGAGGGAAGTTGTTTATTTCCCTGGCTTAGGAATCTGCCTGTCCCGTTTGGGGTATGCACTTATTCAATTATTTTGGAGATGAGATGTTAGAATCCCTTAGTTATGACTGTATTGAGCCCTTTAAAAACATCTTATGGTAATTTGCTAAGCACTTACTATGTGCCAGGCACTGTACAGAGCGCTGGATAGATACATGCTAATCAAGACGGACACAGTCCACGTCCCAATAATAATAATAATAATAATTAAGGCATTTGTTAAGCGCTTACTATATGCAAAACACTGTTCTAATAATAATAATAATGTCACTGGATAGATACAAGTTAATCAAGTCGGACACAGTTCATGTCCCAAATAATAATAAGAATAATTAAGGCATTTGTTAAGCGCTTACTATGTGCAAAACACTGGTCTAATAATAATAATAATAATGTTGGTATTTGTCAAGCGCTTACTATGTGCAGAGCACTGTTCTAAGCGCTGGGGAGGATACAAAGTGATGAAGGTGCCCCACGTGGGGTTCACAGTCTTAATGCCCATCTTAATAATAATAATGTTGGTATTTGTTAGGCGCTTACTATGTGCAGAGCACTGTTCTAAGCGCTGGGGTAGATTCAGGGTAATCAGGTCATCCCACGTGAGGCTCACAGTTAATCCCCATTTTACAGATGAGGTAACTGAGGCACAGAGAAGTTAAGTGACTTGCCCACAGTCACCCAGCTGACAAGTGGCAGAGCCGGGAGTCGAACTCATGACCTCTGACTCCGAAGCCCAGGCTCTTTTCCACTGAGCCACGCTGCTTCTCACAGATGAGAAGCATCTTCTCACAGTTAATCCCCATTTTACAGATGAGGTAACTGAGGCACAGAGAATTTAAGTGACTTGCCCAAAGTCACACAGCTGACAAGTGGCACAGCCTGGATTTGAACCCATGACCTCTGACTCCCAAGCCCGTGCTCTTTCCACTGAGCCCAGATGGGGCTCACAGTCTTAATCCCCATTTTATAGATGAGGGAGCTGAAGCAGAGAGAGGTGAAGTGACTTGCCCGAGGTCACACAGCAGCCAGGGGAGTTGGGATTAGGACCGGGGTTCTCTGACTCCCAGCCCCCGGGCGTTACCCTCCAGGCAAAACTGCTTCCCTCACTAAGTGCTAAACATTTTGTTAACCCTTAGACAGTCTATTCCACACCAACTCATAATCTAAAAGGTAGAGAAGCAGGTATTTTGTATCAATTTTACAGATGAGGAAATCAAACCTAGACAGAGAGGGTAAGTGGTTTACTCAAGGTCACACAGCAGACCAGTGGCAGAACAGAACTTCAAGGCTCTCCATCACCTTGCCCCTTCCCACCTCTCCTCCCTTCTCTCTTCTACCGCCCACCCCGCACGGTCCGCTCCTCCGCCGCCCACCTCCTCACCGTCCCCCGTTCTCACCTATCCCGCCGCCGACCCCTGGGCCACGTCCTCCCGCTGTCCTGGAACGCCCTCCCGCCCTCCCTTCTCACCTCCGCCAAACTACTTCTCTTCCCCTCTTCAAAACCCTACTTAAAGCTCACCTCCTCCAAGAGGCCTTCCCAGACTGAGCTCCCCTTTTCCCTCTGCTGCCTCTACCCCCCCCCCTCACCTCTCCACAGCTAAACCCTCAAACCCTCTTCTTCCCACTTTCCCTCTGCTCCTCCCCCGTTCCCTTCCCCCCACTCAGCACTGTACTCGTCTGCTCAACTGTATATATCTTCATGACCCTATTTATTTTGTTAATGAGATGTACATCGCCTTGATTCTATTTATTTGCTATTGTTTTAATGAGATGTTCTTCCCCTTGATTCTATTTATTGACATTGTTCTCGTCTGTCCGCCTCCCCCGATTAGACCGTAAGTCTGTCAAAGGGCAGGGACTGTATCTGTTACCGATTTGTACATTCCAAGGGCTTAGTACAGTGCTCTGCACATTGTAAGTGCTCAATAAATATTATTGAATGAATGAATGAATAAATGGATGAATGAACAGAAGATTTAGCTGTGAGGAGGCCTCTTCTTTAAGTATGCTTTTTAGTAGAATAAAGTCCCGATCACAGCCCAGTATAACACACAGATTATGTAACAGCCTGATATTTTCTCATCAAATATAGTTTGTAAACTCATAGCAGTTTTGGCCAACTGAAAGTGTCAGCATCTTGAAACTTAACTAAGGTCTATTTTTAAATGTCCTGGCTCAGACCACACCATAGTAATGGAAGCACTTCCTATCAGAGATAAGGCCCCTTAGATTAAAATTCACACTAAAAAAAATTGGACGACTTGACCGGGTTGGTGATCATACGGTCATCTGGGCCCCAAAATGAAAGAACAAAAAAACCCACCCAAATGTTTTGTTTCCTGTGCTTTGCTCATCTTAGACTGTTAAATTTCCTTTTCTGGTTCTTGTTTACTATCAGGATGTTGAGGTGCAGGGTTTGACAGGAAGCAGTGCTGTGAATGACATTTTAAAAGCATTTTTAAAGTTTTCATTCAGAGTTAGCAAATCATTTGGAAAAGAATTAGTTTCAAACTACTGTTGTATAAACTACTCTTGAATGCTGGGCAAGTGAGGAGCCTTAGGAGTGTGAGGAGACTTTTTTGAAGTTTACAGAAAGAATATTTTCTGATAGAATAAGAGCTTATTTGTTTCCTTTTGAAATGAACCGATTTTATTCAAAGGCTGTAATCCATCAGATTTCAGAAACTTTTAAAGGGCATCTTACTGACCATCTCAAGATAACCGCTCTGTGTTATTTGACTACCAGCAAAGAACCTAAAACAACTGACTCACTGTGGAGAATCTGTTACCAACCCCCTTTGGCCCTCAGGGCGAGTCAATAGAGCAGGCAACATTGGAGGAGGGGCAGGAAAGACTGTTTTAGGAGGGGGTCAGGAAATGGAATTGGGGGATAAGTGAGGTTTTTCTGACTGAATTCTCTGACAGATCTACTAAAAAAGTGCATTTTCAACCCAAGCATCTTTATATTACTCTACATGTTACTGCGATAAGCATTTTCCTGTTTGGATCATAATAAAATAGAGAGGAAATGTGATGGGAAATTATCACTCTTCCCTTACAATTTAGTAGAATGACAGCACTACTATAGCCACCTGGAGTGACTTGCATCAGAAGCCTGGCAGGATCCAGTAATGATCATTTTGGTATTTGTTAAGCACTTACTACGTCAAGAAGGAGGGTGGATATAATCAGGTTGGACACGGTCCCCATCCCACATACAGTTCACAGACTAAAAAGGAGGGATCCCCATTTTACAGATGAGGTAACTGAGGCACAGAGAAGTCAAGTGCCTTGCCCAAGGCCACACAACAGACAAGGGGCAGAGCTGGGTTTTGAACACAGATTCTTTAACCCCTAGGCCTGTGCTCTTGCCATTCCATTCAGCCACGTTGCTTTCCTTTAAGTCAATTTTACCATTTGCATTCAACTTTTTTTTCTTCACATGCGTTTTTTTGAAAGACAATATTTTTCAGGTCTGTCTGAGCTAACATGCAAGGGTGTTTCTTGGGAGAGGTTTCCATGCGAAAATTTAAGATTTAATGGGCCAAGCCGTAGATGGGGGTGAGATTTCTGGATTGTAATCCTGGCTCTAGTACTGTCCCGCAGTGTGAACTTGGGCAAGTCATCTTCCCACTCTATAATTCAATTTCCTTGTTTGTAAAGCTGGATATCAATTATTGCCCCTGGGGAATAACAACACAATGGCTGAAAAAGCCCTTTTTAAATTAATAATCATCCTTTGGAAATATCCTTCAGACAGACTTCAAGATTTTGCCAACTTTAATCAAAGCCCTTAGGCTTTGTCTTTCCAGCCTCATTCTGAAGCTGCTCCAGTTCTGGTTCATTTTAGTCCTCTGAATCTTTTCTTGCTGCTTAATGCCCTTCCGAATCTGTGGTAACCACAGCACCATGTAGTATTCCAGGTATGGACATTCCAAAGTTTCATTTAGTAGAACGTCTCAAATGTAGAATGAAGGAAGGTCATAGCTGTACCAGTTACTAAAGGCTGCAGCTACGACTAAGAGAAGCAGTGTGGCTCAGTTGAAAGAACAAGAGCGTGGGAGTCAGAGGTCATGGGTTCGAATCTCGGCTCTGCTACTTGTCAGCTGTGTGACTTTGGGCAAGTCACTTCACTTCTCTGTGCCTCAGTTACCTCATGTGTAAAATGGGGATTAAGACCGTGAGCCCCACGTGGGACAACCTGATTACCCTTTATCTACCCCAGCGCTTAGAACAGTGCTCTGCACATAGTAAGTGCTTAACAAATACCAACATCATTATTATTATTATTACTGGACTCTGACCTGCAAAAAGCCCCGAACCCTACTCTTTTATCCATAGTGAAGGGAAGCAGAGTGGCCCAGTGGATCATGCACGGGCTTGGGTGTCAGAAAGACCTGGGTTCTAATCCTAGCTCTGCCACTCGTCTGTTGTGTGACCTTGGGCAAATCACTTCATTTTTATGTGCTTCAGTTACCTCATCTATAAAATGGGGATTAAGACTGTGAGCCCCATGTGAAACATGCAGTGTGTCCAACCTGATTAACTTGTAGGCACAAGTTAGTACACTGTATTTAGTACAGTGTTTAGTACAGCATTTAGTACAGTGCCTGGCATATAGTAAGCACTTAAAAAATACCATAAAAGAAAAATAGTTCCATATTGCTTTTAAAAGTTTTTTTGCATTACTCTGGTCCTCGGTTTTTATGTTATGTTTGTGTACTTGTTCTTTTATGTTATGTTTGTGTCCTTGTTGATTTGTCTTTCCTTATGTGTTAGTTGCTAGATTCCTCTCCCCTTTATTCTGTGATTGAGGGCTCCTTGATGGCAAGAGATCACAGATAAGCAGCAGGGCCTAGTGGACAGAGCATAGGGCTGGGAGTTAGAAGGACCAGGGTTCTAATCCCTGCTCCACCACATGTCTGCTGTGTGACTTTGGGCAAGTCACTTCACTTCTCTGTTACCTCTTCTGAAAAATGGGGATTGAGACTGTGAGCCCCAAGTGAGACCAGGACTGTGTCCAACCCAATTTGCTTTTATCTACCCCAGTGCTTAGTACAGTGCCTGCCACATAGTAAGCACTTAACAAATACCATAATTATTATTACTATCTAATTCTCATCCATGCATTTTTTTTTCCCAGTCCTTGGTTCCTTGCTCTGCACAAAATGGGTGCTTAATAAATACAATTATCACTACTACTGGTGGATTCATGTTTCATTTTTGAATCCTCTCAACCCCCCCCCCCCAATATTATGCCATAGTTATGCAGTTTTTGATATCCTTATGTTGAAAACTGAATACAAAGATGTGGTCCAGGTAGGTGTCCAGTTAGGTGTCCTCTCCTTCTAGACTGAGAGCCCGTTGTTGGGTAGGGATTGTCTCTATTTGTCGCCAAATTGTACTTTCCAGGCACTTGGTACAATGGTCTGCACGCAGTCCGCGCTCAGTAAATACGATTGAATTGGATGAATGAATACTCCCCCTTCTCAGAGGAGGTGGAACCAAACTGGAATGTTTCAGCCATTTCTGCTCCCAATCACATTCCATGTCAGTTTGGTCATGGAGGCCCAGTCTTCTAGTCTGCTGAGCTAACACTTCTGCAAACTGGCTTCCTCTCTGGACTTATAAGAGGCACTTCCTGTCAGGAGAGGTTGTTTTCCTGAAATGTTGGCTCAGTCAGCAGAGAGAGTTGATGGCCTTGAAAAGAATGACATACGAGAAAGAGGATGGCAGAGGCGACATGGCCTTTCTGATCACAGGGAATCTTGTGATTCATTCCTTCCATTCATTCAGTTGTATTTACCAAGCGCTTACTGTGTGCAGAGCGCCGTACTGAGCGCTTGAGAGAGTACCATATAACAATAAACAGAAACATTCCCTGCCCACGATGAGCTTACAAACAATAAAACTGGTGGGAGAAAAAATGAACCTTAACGAGGTCAACATTTCAGAACCTCGAAGCCCCATTTTTCTTGCAAAACAACCCACAGTGAAAGGGAGAGTGTCTTTAACGGCTAAACACCATCCTGGATAGTTGTAGACTTGGGAGTGGACGAAAGGGGGCTTCAAAGTTGCAAGGGGTCTGCAGCTTGGTCTGAGTGCGAGCTGGTGAGGTTTGAATGACAAAACCCTGAAGGGGGGCCCCTCTAATGAAATGGAGAGCCGGCTGGCTCTTTGCAGAGGGCCCTCTGATAGGCAGAAAGTGTCCCCACAGGCTTTTCTGAACTGGAAAAGCAGAGCCACGTTTACAGTGATGCCCGTTGGCAGGCAGTTTTCCCCAAGGTCCCCAGCCAGTACCAGATGTCTATATGATACTACTAATAATGGCATTTGTAAGCGCTTACTCTGTGCAAAGCACTGTCTAAGCACTGGGCAGGATCCAAGGTGCTCGGGTTCTCCCACGTGGGGCTCACAGTCTTAATGCCCATTTTTACAGACGCGGTAATAATAATAATAATAATGTTGGTATTTGTAAAGCGCTTACTATGTGCAGAGCACTGTTCATTCAATAGTATTTATTGAGCGCTTACTATGTGCAGAGCACTGTACTAAGCATTTGGAATGGACAAATCGGCAACAGATAGAGACAGTCCCTGCCCATTGACGGGATTACAGTAATGTTGGCAGCTCTCACTGTTCTAAGTGCTGGGGTAGATACAGGGTAATCAGGTTGTCCCAAGTGAGGCTCACAGTCTTAATCCCCATTTTACAGATGAGGTAACTGAGGCACAGAGAAGTTAAGTGACTTGCCCACAGTCACACAGCTGACAAGTGGCAGAGCTGGGATTCAAACCCATGACCTCTGACTCCCAAGCCCATGCTCTTTCCACTGAGCCACGCTGTTTCTCTACGGTACCTGAGGCACAGAGAAGTTAAGTGACTTGCCCAAAGTCACAGAGCTGACAAGTGGCGGAGCCGGGATTTGAATCCATGACCTCTGACCCCCTCCCCCGCCCAGCCCGTGCTCTTTCCACTGAGCCATGACGAAAGGTAGGTTTCTCTTAAACACCCTGTCTCGCTATGCCTTGCTCCTACTGTCGCGTCCCATGGCTAGAAAGGGGAGCCTGTGTTTTCAAGGCCCTGGGAGGGGAATGCAATGGGTCAGAAGTCAGGCAGGTGGTCACCGGCCACTCTGTGACAGATTTTCTGTTCTGTGGATTTCTTCGTAAAGTTGCATATGAGATGATTACCTTCGTGGCCTAGTGGATAGAGCATGGGCCTGGGAGTCAGAAGGACCTGAGTTTTAATCCCCGCTCTGCCACTCGTCTGCTGTGTGACTTTGGACATGTCACTTCAGTTGTCTTTGCCTCAGTTACGTCCTCTGTAAAATGGAGACTAAGGCTTGTGAGGCCCATGTGGGACATGGACTGTGTCCAACCTGATTATCTTGCACTTACCCTAGTGCTTAGTACAGTGATTGGCATTTAGTAAGCACTTAACAAATGCCATTAAAAAAACCCAATGCAACGTGCATAAGGTAGTGTATGTTTGTTAATTCTGAGTGGGCAGAGCCACTAGTATTAATGAGCGCTTTCAGTGGCCACGATAAGCATAGCTTTAAGGTGTGAAATAGAGATGAGGTAAGAGATCTGCTCTTCTAGTCAGAGCAAAATATTCCGTCATTATTGAAGATATGGTGACTGTTTTCCTAGCCTTATTTGAAGCTACCTTCCTCACAGAGCTATGGTGACAGTGAATATGCTCTCCATACCAAGAGGTTCAACATTCCCAGTGTATGGTACAGGATATTCCCCTTTCCCTCTGCTCCTCCCCCCTCCCATCCCATCCCCTCAGCACTGTTCTTGTCTGCTCAACTGTACATATCTTCATTACCCTATTTATTTTGTTAATGAGATGTACATCACCTTGATTCTATTTATTTGCTATTGTTTTAATGAGATGTGCTTCCCCTTGATTCTATTTATTGCCATTGTTCTTGTCAGTCTGTCTCCCCCGATTAGACTGTAAGCCCATCAAAGGGCAGGGACTGTCTATCTGATACCGATTTGTACATTCCAAGGGCTTAGTACAGTGCTCTGCACATAGTAAGCGCTCAATAAATACTATTGAATCAATGAATGAATGAATATTCTGCCAGTAACCTGGGCATCAACTTCTAGACTACTACCAACTTTTCAACTTACCTTTTAAGAAGTCAGTTCAGGGTTATGTTGTTACCAGAAACTGCTGATTACTAAGGAGGTGTGACATTTTCTCACGGAGAAAGAGATGTAGAATCCAGGTCACAAACCTTAAAAGATAAATCAAAGATGAAGCTTTTCAATTTTATTTTAGACACAGACATCTGTAATTGAGAACAGGCCTGCACAAGCATGTTCTGTATATAATTTTTAAAGTGTGTATATTTCTATGAGTCAAATTGTATTTTGGCTCAAAATGGTTTAATCGACATGCAACATATCTAATGCCCCAACACACTCTTTCTACTCAGAAGAAATGAGTAAAATCAGCTTCCTTTATGGAGACCTGCCATCAATTATTACTCATTCCAAGGCATCATGCATGCGTTCCTTGGAAATCAATCAGTGATATTTATTGAACACATCATATGTGATCAACAATATTTGAGTGCTCACTGTACGCAAGATCACTGTACTGAGCACTTGGGAGAATACGACAGAACCGAGATATAGATACAATCCCTGACCACAGTCTATATCTGAAAGATAATAACAATAATAATGACAATAATAATGGTATTTGTTAAGCACTATGTACCAAACACTGTGCTAACACTGGAGTAGGTATAAGATAATCATGTTCGACAAGGAGCTCACAGGCTAAGTAGCAGGGAAATCAGGTAGCGAACCCCCATTTTGCAGATGAGGGAGCTGAGGTCCAGAGAAGTTAAGTGACTTGCCCAAAGTCACAAAGCAGACAAATGAAGGAGCTGAGATTAGAACCCAGGTCCTCTGACTCCCTGGCCCATGGTCATTCGCTAGGCCATGCTGCTTTTCTACACAGAAGCAAAAAGTGATTGAGAACACTAAAATCACAAGATACTTTATATTATCCCGATTGTAGTCGCCTAAAACCACTGTGGTTTCTTTAGCATTTTGTAACATGTCAAAATTGCAGGAGCAAATCTATAACTCACTTCTGAGTTGTTGGGTTTTTGGTTTTTTGGGTTGTTCCCCCAAGGTCAGTGCTCAGAGTCAGGCATACTTGTTCGGGCTTAAAACTGTAGACACCCAATCCACCTCTTGTGTACAGAGGAATTGAGGTGCAATCAGAGGATTTGGATGCAGAGTTGGAATCTGGTAACTAAAGCAGTTCAGATCCGAGTGTGAATTTATGCACGCCAGTTAACTGTCTTAAGGCACCTAGCTAGGGTGTGATGGGCAGACTCTGTGGAGCATTTACTGTACGTAGAGCACTGTACTAACTACTTGGGAAAGTACAGTACAAAAATAACCAATTTCCCTGCCCACAGCTAGCTTACCCTCTAGAGGACTCAAGTTTACAGTCTAGAGTCAAGAGCACTTCAATTCTCTGTGCTTCAGTTACCTCCTCTGCAAAACGGGGATTAAGACTGTAAACCCCGTGTGGGACAGGGTTAGCTTGTATTTACCCCAGCACTTAGTACAGTGCCTGGCACATTGTAAGCACTTAGCGAATGCCATAAAAAGAGGTTCATCTAGGATTTTCGTTGAGAAAAAAGAGATCAAACTGGAAACAAGCTTGAGGAACTGCCACTTTTCTAATCATCCAGCAGGAAATCAAACTGGACGGGAGGATAACCCTGAGCAGCGGAAGTACAAGTTCACCTTCACGCAACATGCAAACCTACACCCTATCTACCCACATCTTTTGACAGTGCACCACCCTATACAGCCCAGAAACTTCTCCCTTATCAGCAGCTTTGCCTCCATGGGGCTCTTGGTGTAAAACACTGACCTTCGTTCAGTCACACCCTTTCATCTTCTACTGCGAACCAAGCAAGAGATTACTCATTTATTCACATTAATGTCTGCCTCCCCCTCTGGACTGTAAGATCGTTATGGACAGGGAGGGATTGGGTCTGCCAATTCTGTTGTGTTTACTCTCCCAAGCGCTTCGTATAGTGCTCTGCACTTATAAGCATTCAATAAATACCATTGATTTATTGATTGATTGATTGAAACAAAACACCTTTCGGATCGCCTACCTGGGCCAAGAAGCTCCTTCTAATGTCGCCTCCCACACTGTCGACTATCTTTACATCTCGTCCCCCTTTCTTCTTTTCCAGAAACCGCAGGACAGCTCTTTCACCTTGGGATGGCACAGTAAAGCAGGGTTTTGCCCCGGCCCCCTCTTTTTGGATTTCACCGTTTTATCCCTGTCTGTCTGTCTCTCTGTCTGTCTCGGGGGACGATGTTAAGTATAGCGGCTCGCTTTCCCCCCACTCATCCTACAAGCTCAGAATTGGATTTTCAGAGTCTCCGGAAGCCTCGCCATCCGAAGACAATGGGAATTCTGAAAAAGAAAAAAAAAAGATCTAGCTCCCTTTCCAGCATTTCCTCCGCTCTCATCACCCCGTTGCATCACCGATATGGAAATCCCAGTAATGCTTTGCAGGAGAAGGGAATTTATTTTAAAAAAGGGGAGAGGGACAAGGAGGAGAGAGACGGAGAGAGGGAGGTAGAAGAAGGGGAGAGGGAGAGAGGGAAGAGGAGGGAGGGAGAAGAAGAGGGAGAAAGAGAGGGAAGAGGAGGGAGGGAGAAGAAGGGGGAGGGAGAGAGGGAAGAGGAGGGAGGGAGAAGAAGGGGGAGAAAGAGAGGGAAGAGGAGGGAGGGAGAAGAAGGGGAGAAAGAGAGGGAAGAGGAGGGAGGGAGAAGGGGGAGAAAGAGAGGGAAGAGGAGGGACGGAGAAGAAGGGGGAGAAAGAGAGGGAAGAGGAGGGAGGGAGAAGAAGGGGGAGAAAGAGAGGGAAGAGGAGGGACGGAGAAGAAGGGGGAAGGAGAGGGACGGAGAAGAAGAGGGAGGGAGAGGATGGGAGGAAGAGAGAGGGGAAGAAGAGAGGGAGGGAGGGAGAAGGGGGGAGGGAGGGAGAGAGAAAGGGGGGAAGAGAAAGAAAAGGGGGAGGGAGAGAGAAAAGGGGGAAGAGAAGGAGGGGAGAGACGGGGGGAGGGAGAGAAGAGAAGGGGGAAGAAGAGAGGGGGGAAAAAGAGAAAGAGGGGGAGGGAGAGGAAGAAAGGGAGGGAGAAGAAGTGGGGGGTGGGGGAAGAGAAAGGTTAAAACCATCTTCCTGAAGCGGAAAGGGGTGTTGCTGAACGACTTTTCGTTTTGATTGGCAGAAGTTAAATGAAAGGCGGGTGCACCTCCCCTTCCCTGTCCCCCCGCACCCCCTCCTCGGGGCTCGGGACCAATAGCCGGGCCGAAAAGCAGCCCAGCTGAGGCCGGCGGGGTGCGGCCCGGCAGTGGAGAGGTTAAGTTCCTCTCCTCCCTCCCGCCCCTGGTCATTTAGTAGGCAGGGAGCAACCCCTTCCAACCCTCTGCAGCGGACAGAGAGGCACAAAGCTCGCTCCCTACCCCCTCTCTCTTTCTTTCTCTCTCGCTCATTCAGCATCTCTCTCCTTTCGGATCTTTATGAAGCTTGTGCGCAGTCCGGATCCCTGAGGTTTGCAGCCCCGGAGTCGGTTCGGTTTCCTCCTCCTCCTCCTCGCCTCTCGATTCCGTCAAGCAAATGGCAACGAAAATCGACAAAGAAGCATGCAGAGAAGCCTACAATCTCGTAAGAGACGATGGCACAGATGTCATCTGGTGAGTGTGGATGCTTGGCCCGCCTTCCAGAGGCTCTCCTTCCCCCAGCCGCAGCTTGCACGGTCGCACGGTTCACCCTCGGGCGGGGGTGGGGAAGGGGACCTAGCGATGGCCTTAACAGGTATACGTCGCCACTCCCTCCGATAACTGAAATAGAGGCATTTTTTAAATCGCTATTAACCTCGTTGGATTAAAGTCAATTCCCGGGCATCCGCTTACTTGATTTCGGCCCCCTAGTCGAAGTTAAGCCTCTCCGTTTTACCTGTGTGACCCCGCTTCTCAGTTACCTTAAGTTCCGGTAGGAAGAACTTTCCCCATTGAAACACAAATATTTGATTATTTTCCCCTCCCCACTTCCTAAAGGGTGACTTTTAAGTATGACGGTTCCACCATTGTCCCTGGAGATCAAGGAACGGAATACCAAGGATTTATAAAGGAATGTACAGGTAAGTCCCACCTAATTCCTTGTTTATGTAATGGATTGAGGGTCACGTTTTAGTAACCCGTTATTCAAAGCTGGAGTATAACTCATTTTCATGGCTCATTAGGGGCAGGGGATGTGTCTGCTAATTCTGTTGTGTTGTACTCTCCCAAGCGCTTAGCACAGTGCTTGCCTGCACGTAGTAGGCGCGCATTAAGTATGACCGTATGATTTTTGACCTCCTCATGCTGGGACCGGATCTGAGGTTCCCTGAATCCTAAAACAATACTTTTTGAAGCCAAGAAGCTTTCTAATCACGACTGGCGAATACACCGTCTGAAAACTTTTTTTTTTTTTGGTCGGCAGGGAATAGTTTTAATTGGGTCCTACTGCTGAAGTAGTCTATCATCTCTATTCATATCTTCCTCCTAGGCACAATAACTTTTTTTGCTACTAGTTTATATTATTATGTAGCACCTGTTTGGTGGGTGGGGTGGAAGAGAACTTCAACTCACCCGTAAAATATCCCATATTAGTTTGAAGAAGTTGTGACTGGCGGTAACACTAAACTAAGAATCAAGGTAAGCCATTTTAAATACGGGTAAATCATCGGTGTTCTTCTGCTTAGTGTACTTCACTTTTCAAGCAAATTTCAAAATGACAAAAGTGTGCAAGACACGGTACTTCTGAAAGTGTATTAGGTACTTCCCAAAGTGTCAAAGGAGGAAGCCAAAAGACGTTTAGTTATTTTTACCAAAATTCCCCCAAATTTCTTAGCTTGGATGGTCATAAAATGCATCTCTTTCCTTGTTCTGGCCTGTCCTAGAAGGATTCCCAGTATTCGGTAGAAGTGCCTCGGGAACTTTTCTGGGGGCTACTTGAGGGTTATGTGTATGGCACACTTCAGAGGGGTGAGGGGGTTAGATTTTTCTCTTTAAAGAAAATGAGCCTCTGTTATGAACTGAGCTGTCCAGTAGAGGGTAGGCTCAACACCAAATTCTGTGCAACCTGTAAAAATTTTTCTTCTTCTTCTTCTTCTCTGCCGGTCTGTGGTTAGCAAATTCCAGATATGCTCAGCGGCATTGAATGTGCTGACCTGGCAAAATGCAGCTTTCCTCCACTCCCGTCCTTTGGGAAGTGCTGTGTGAGTTGGGGAGGCAGGTCATATTCTCCAATCATCCAAAAAAAGTCAGATTGGTTCCAGCAATGAGGTCATTGCTTTCTCAGTCCTGTGGGGGAAGGTGAGGGTTTGACTGGCCGTTGTCCTCATCGGGATTTATATCAAAGGCTGCCTGCAGAATTCTCCCAAATTGCTGAGCTGGATGGTCTTAAAATGCATTTCCTTCCTTGTTCTGGATTTCCTGTGGTCACACCTCGATAAGTTTAGCAAAAGTCTCTTACTCGGAAGACAGTGGGGTGCTGAGCAACTCTGAGTTGTATTTATTCATTCAATAGTATTTATTGAGCGCTTACTATGTGCAGAGCACTGTACTAAGCGCTTGGGATGAACAAGTCGGCAGGGGGTTCTTAGGGATCCTCATATTTCAGGGGGCCAACGTAAAAGTGGGACATGGAACAGAAAACCTCTGCCTGCTTCATACTGGGAGTCCGCTTTGCTTTCCAAGCCATCTGTTACGCTAATGTAAAGCATGTGTATAGTTTCCTTCTCAAGCTGCTCTTATTAAAAGCCCTCCCAATGTGGTGTGCAAATTGCTTTGTATTTTCATACTGCTCAGAAAGAACTTTGCCTTGTTTAAACTCACATAACTTGGTGTCACAAGGATTTTCAAAGGGACAGAAGGTCCTGTTCTTGTCTCTTACAAATGGCAGATTTCATCAGCTTGAATTACTGGGTGGAATATATTCACTGAGTTGGGTTTGAAACTGACACTTCATCCCTGAAGCGAGATTCTATTTTGTAGTGGTAGCCAAAAGGAGACTAGAGTAGAGAAGGGGTTAATGTGTGTAATGAATGAATGAATGTAGCACCTTCTCCCTTCCCTTCCTGCTATTGAATAAAATCATACCTTCCTCTTCTCTGATGTGCCTAAGATCTGCCCTTTGGCACCTGGCCAAGTTATTCCCAGAGAGGAGTATGTACATTTTGTTTAAGTTTAAAGATTCTCCCAGGGACATGAAAGTAGGGAAAAGAAATCTAGGGACTTTCTTTTAAAGTGTAAGAAAAATGGTTGAAATCAGGCCTTATGATGGCATTAAAAAAACACCCTCCTTTAATAGTTGCCCATTCTTTACTGCATTAAACAAAAACTTGCGTGGTATTTGTTAACACTTTCTACACGCCAGACACTGTACCAAGAGCTGGGGAAGATATAAGATAATTTGGTCAGACATTCCTTCGGGGCTCCCCACTACATCACAGCTTGCACTCTTCATTCCTTCCAAACTAACTTATACATTGTGTCTCGTTCTTGTCTCTCCTATCCCAACCTCTAGCTTATGCCCTTCCTTTCATTCATTCATTCATTCATTCAATAGTATTTATTGAGCACTTACTATGTGCAAAGCACTGTACTAAGCGCTTGGAATGTACAAATCGGCAACAGACAGAGACAGTCCCTGCCCTTTGACGGGCTTACAGTCAATCGGGGGAGACAGGCAGACAAGAACCTTCCTTCTGCCTGGAGTACCCTCTCCTTCACATCCTAAAGCCCACAGTTCTCCTCACCTTCAGGGCCCTTCTGAAATCCCATTTCCTCCAAGAGGTCTTCCAAGATTGATTTCCAACCTACCTTTTAGATTCTTCTTCTGCACCGCTTAAACATTCAATAAATTCAATCGTATTTATTAAGCAGTTGAGAAAGTACAGTAAACAGTGATATTCCCTGCCCACAAGCTCACACTCGGGAGAAGAAGGACATTAGTAGAAATAAATAAAATTACAGATTAAGTTTATTACTTCTTTCTAACTATAACTTATTTTAGTATCTGTCACCTGCCAGACACTAAACTCCTCAAGGGCAAGAATCGTGTCTACTAATTCTACCAGATTCTGCCAAAGACTTAGTGCTCTACCCACAGTAGGAACTCAGTAAATATTATTGATAATGGGAGAGGACTCTACACATGCTCTGTTTTCTACTATTCTGTTTTCCTTGGGATAGTCCCTGGCTTTCTGACACTTCTTGGATGTGGTTTATAACTAACTTCTGGGAAAACAGTTTTAGTATCTCAGAGGGCATTGTTCTTGGTGTCTTCCTGTTCTGTAACATCTCTGAGGCTTGGTTTGCTCAAACATGCCAAGGATTGAGCAATGTTGGAAATAACTTCCTAAGGGGTTTTTGGTAGATGTGGCCTTGAGATCCCCCTCTCCTGTTCCAGACAAGGGCCCAGAAAGACCCTGTATCATCATCTGGCTAAAACATGTTAGTGAACAAGCAATTTTGCAAAAGTACCAGAATCAGGTGCTTTCATTTTTTCTATTTACGGCAGTACTGTGGTAAATCCTAACTTTCCCCTCATGCTCAATGAGGCAAAAGCATTCTCACCAACTCTAGTGAAAAAGAGTATTAACCTTATCTAACTTTCCTCAGGCCTCTTGTTTGCGATGGGACACTTCACCCAGATATCTCCACTTGTGTTCTCTCTCTCCCTCTCATATACATACACTTATATAGAGAGAGATAGATATGGTCTAAGGTCCAAAGATCTCTCATCTTGGATCTGTTAGTCTTCCTCTTAACAAAGAGCTCTTTCTGTCTCCCACTGGCCTTCAGACTCCTGGAATCCTGGTTGGGAATTCTGTGTATCATATCCTGCTGCTACTTAGCCCCGAAGTAGGTACAAAAAGAATTCCCTTTCCCCAACACTAGCACCTGTATCATCTTCATTGCAAGCATCTGCACCAAATGAACTTCATTGCAGTTGGGAAGAGGAAAAGGGTATGGAGTACTCTTTGCTCTCTCCTGTGTGGACTTAAAGAGTAAGAGAAAATGGTCTCAATGAATAGCGATTTTTGCTACAATTGAGCCTTGGTAGAACTAAAAACAGACAAGCCAGGATTGCTTCCTTGTTTCCGCCTCCTGTTTGGCCTGTGGCTATAAATGACTGATAGCAGCTATTAGAACCTGAGATGACATTATGACCATCTGATTAGCAGTGAGCACATCTTGAGCAGGACCAACTTGGTTTCCTCAGCTGTGGCTCCATACCCATGAATGTTAGGAGCTTAGTGTAAAGCTTGCCTTTATGCAGGCCTAGAGAAAATAAATCAAACTTTTTTTTCCAAGTACACTTTCCCACTTCCACCCATGCACTCCAGTTGTTGCCACTGTCTGCCATAACTATATATCAAACTATCTTTTGACTCTATGCATTTTTTATCCCAGTCTTCAGCATCTGACACTTAGTTTACTCTATTAGCCCTGTTATTTTATTAGTCTCATATATGCTGAGGGGAAAAAAGGGCAACAGTATTCTGGAACACAGCTGCACAAACCTGAGAGCCACAGAAATGTAATTAAATATTGCAGAGGCATTGAATTTCTCTAATTCCCAAAACATGTATATTTAGAAGAAAATAAGGCTAGTTGATAGGGCAATCACTGAAGACGTTGAACCACATTTTGATTTTAAACATCTACCAATCTGTTTACTGAAAACTAGACTTCCAGAGGGCAAGACAGACAACATCCTAGATGTCAGTAATGCACATTTATTAATAATTGTGGTATTTAACTGCTTACAGCGTGCTAAGCCTGTAGTAAGCACTATCTAGATGCAAGATGATCACATTGGGCACAGTCCCTGTCCCACTTTGGCTTTCAGTCTAAGTAGGAGGGAGAAAACGTATTTAATTCCCATTTTACAGATGGAAAAAAATTAGGTACAGAGAAGTGGAGTGACTTGCCCAAAGTCACACAAAAGGTAAGTGGCAGAGCCAGGATTAGAACACCGATCCCCTGACTCCCAAGGCAACTCTTTCCAATAGTCCATGGTTTTTTTTACCCTTCTCTCAGATTAAATTTTATTTAGCGCTGCTCTGCTAAGCACAGAATTTGTGTTCAGAATTGTTAGAGAGTTATAGACTTGTTTCTGGCTTGCAGGTTTACAGCATTCAATTTCATACACTGAGAAATGGTTGGTAAAGACAAAATTGCTTTTTCTAAATAAACCAGATTCAGAGTTCATACTTTAGCCAATTTTGTACCTGCGAGATTTATAGATTGTGAGAAGGGAGTATTTGGTGTGATATCCTTGCATCTAGCTCAGAATTTAGCATAGTACTTGGCACATAGTAATAGCTCTATATATGCAATTTAGGATCTGCTCTAGGAATCTGCTGTGATCTGAGTTTCCCAGCAGGGCTGAGAAAACCCCCAGTGTTGGCTTTCTGGTATACTCGCTCCCTGAAGCTTGTCCACTCTCAGTCCTCATCCTCTTCTGTCTCCTCTCTCCAACCCTCCTGCTCCCCCTACCATTCCCCCACACCAAACTGCCAGATCCCTGTGCGCAAAGTGAAAAGTGGACATCTAAAAATACAGTGATTTGGGGGACTAGATTTGGAATTGACATCAAGCTATAGAAGGAAATGGAGGCTTCTATTCTGGACCAGCTCATGGAACTTGTAGTCAGGATGGTGGCGATGCTGTTAGGGAATCTGAAGTTTATGCTAGGGATTATTGAGATGTAAGAAGGCTCCAGGGCTCTTCTATTGAAGTGGAGTACTGAGTTAGGCCTAGCAAGGGGTAAGTGTTTTATCTGATTCATGAATTATATCGAGTGGAATAATCGGCACAATATAAATACTCTTCGAAAGTAGTGCTATTTTTTAGGCAGTTATGAAAGGTATCTTTTTAAATTCTAGATTGACATGATAACAAAGATGATCTCTGTATCTCTCTTAGATTTTTTTTCGTTTGACAACCATATGCATGAGTGATATCTTCCCAGGTTTTTTTTTTATTAAAGAGGATGAGAAGCCACAATCCATATTGAATATTTGATATTAACCCTGCTTTCAGTCCCACAGCCCTTATGTACATATCTGTAATTTATTTATATTAATGTCTGTCTATCCCTCTAAGCTCTTCATAGGCAGAGAACATGTCTGCAAACTCAGTTGTATTGTCGTCTCCCAAGTGTTTAGTCAAGTAAGCGCTTGTTAAATATCCTTGATTTGATGAAACTTCACACTCTGCTTCTTTTGGAGAAGCAGCGTGGCTCAGTGGAAAGAGCACTGGCTTTGGAGTCAGGGCTCACGAGTTCGAATCCCAGCTCTGCCACTTGTCGGCTGTGTGACTGTGGGCGAGTCACTTAACTTCTCTGGGCCTCAGTTCCCTCATCTGTAAAATGGGGATTAAGACTGTGAGCCCCAAGTGGGACAACCCGATTCCCCTATGTCTACCCCAGCGCTTAGAACAGTGCTCGACACATAGTAAGCGCTTAACAAATACCAACATTATTAATGCCAACCTACTCTCAGGACCCTGATCTTGTCAGTCCCACCGCCGACCCCTTGTTCATGTCCTCCTTCTGGCCTGGAACTCTCTCCACCTTCATATTTAAGAGTCTCACACTCTCCAAAAATTACATCTCTTCCAAGAGGTCATCCCTCCCTTCCCTATTCCTTTTCATTTTTGTGTTACTCATGCACTTCGATCTTAATCATTTTGATATTCACTCCACCCTCAACACTTATATTCATATCCATGTCCTTATACTCTGCCATTTCCCCTATCTGTAACTTTAGTATCTGTCTTCCCTTGAAGACTGTAAACTTTTTGTGGACAGGGGAACATGTCTAACAACTCTGCTGCATCCTCCCAGGCGCTTAGTATAGTGTTCTGCACACAGCAACTGCTCAAATACCTTTGATTGATGAACAATGCACTCAAATCTCAGAAATCCCTTGGCATGTTTAACTGGGCAAATAAAACTTGTAAACCTAAAATGTATTACAAAATGATGAGAACCAGTCTCAATGTTAACCTCATCACTTTACCCACAAGACTAGATCATCCTGATGAAAATGTTTTTGTGTGGAAGGAATGACCAGATTCTGGTTGTCCCACAAAAGGATATTGTAACACCAGTTTGTCTTTCAACAAAGCCTTGGTGGTCACCTCCTTAAAATGCCATGGGAGAGGATGTAAGAGAGTAGAAAATTTTGCAGGGAGTGTGAGAAAATAAAATGAAAATACTACTTGTGAACAGAAGGAAATGACTTCCTATCAGTTTCCACAGAACTTGAATAAGAAACTGAATTATTTGTCTCTCATGTAGCCCACATTAGCGTAGATTTCATTCTAGCAGTTTTGCATAGCAACAGAGGCCCCCGACAATTAATGGTTTAGTATTGCTTGGATAGACTTACGAAACATTTTTATTGGCTGATGTGCTTTCTATACTTGTCTGCTAGGCTACATTACAGGGGCAGAAAGGAAGAGGGTGCACTGGATATCCACATATTTCCATTTTATAAAGTGTGCAACCTAGAAACAGAGACTGTCCTATCTGACCGTCTTGTTTCAAATCCATTTCTTAGCACAATGTGTGGTATGTAGTAAGTGCTTAATGAATTCAATAATTGTTATTGAGTTCTTTATGGTAAATGAGTACAGCTTAGAGATGGCAAATATCTTGAATATGAGCACTTACTGTTTATAGAATACAATTTTTATTGCATCATTCAATCATTTATTGAGCACTTACTGGGTGCAGGGAACTGTACTAGACATTTGGAAGAGAACAATACAACAATAAGCACATTCCCTGCCCACAGCGAGTTTACAGTCTAGAGAAGGAGCTTCTCAGCATAAAGAAATAGAACACCTGGTCCCTGCCCTCAGGAAATTTGCAATCTAACAGAGGAGACAGGCACAGCTTGCATATGTGCAAGTGGAAAAACAAATACAATTGGTAGCAACAAAAGTTTTTATTTTGTTTTTTGTTTTTAAGTGTAAGAATAAATCAGTTCATATAGGAGTGCTAAGAGTGGCTGATGGGGTGACCTGGTCTGGAAAATGGGATGTTCTTTTACCCCCATTTTAAATGTGAAACTCGATGTCAGTCTGTTACCTCTAAAGAGCTAGCGTGCCTGGGTTGGGGCGAAGAGCTTGGATCTGAGAATAAAGAGTCCCTTGCTCCGCTACTGCTAAGTCACCATGAGCAAGTCACTTCTCTGTTTCTTAGTTTCCTCATCTGTAAGAGTACTTGTTCTCCAGCCTTTTAGAGTGTGAGCCCCGTATGGGGCAAGGACTGTCTCCACTCATCTTGTATTATGTGCACTTGGCAAATAATAAGCACTTAATAAATACTACTACGAATAATATGAACTAAGCTGGACCCAGAAAGCATCGATGTCTTGTCTAAGGGGAAGAGTAGTGCTTGCTCTCGTGGAACTATGGCTGCCTGGCTGGTTCCCGCTGCCTGTCTGAAGCTGTTCTTGTGGCACTGTCTTTGGGAGGCAGTCCAAAGTTTACTTTGGGGCAGAGCGATTGTTCATAAGCTTTCTCAACATTATACAAGGACTTAATTCAAGGCCTTTTAAGCAGTCTGTCTTGCCAGTGCAGCTGTAAGGCTTCATCGGATGGCATCGGTCCAGTTGCCTGTTTCTGAAGATGGTGGCACATGAATTTGGTATTTAACATTTCATGCCATCAGCACACCTCTAAACAAAAGACTGCATTCCCGAATTTGGAGCCAGAAACATGGTTTAGACTTTTGAAGGGTTTCTCCGCGCCCCCCACCCCAAAGGGTGGGAAAAGGTCCTAATATCCATATCACAGGACTTGTGGTTATGTCACAGAGTAGCTTTGAAATTCAAATTCAACTGCCTGCTAGCAATTTCAGACTAAACTGGGTGTTTTCAGACTACAGAGTTACCGAATGGGTTGTCGACTTGGTTCGTTTCTGCTTCTTAGTCAGTACTTGTGAACTAATGGGATTTGGCAATTTTGCAGGATTTGCATAGATTCTATTTCTTCTGGAAATCATGAGCCCCCCCCCCCCCCAAATGTAGATTCAAGGCATTGGAAAATGTTTGCAACTAACCCGTGCAGGGACAGGTTGTTCCTTAAGATCAGGGAGCCGTTGTGTAATGGCCCCCACTGATGGTGGAGTGGAAAACTTTTGACTACCTGGCCATCTTCCTTTGTCAGTTGGGGTTTTGTGTGTGTGTGTATGTTTTCGTTTGTTGCTTTTTTAATGGTATTTGTTAAGCTTTTATTATGTGCCAGGCACTGATCTAAGCGCTGGGGTAGATAAAAGCTTATCAGGTTAGACATAGTCCCTGTCCCACATGTCTTTTTATCCCCATTTTACAGATGAGGGAACTGTGTCCCAGAGAAGTGACTTGCCCAAGCTCGCACAGCAGCCAAGTGGCAGAGCTGGGTTTAGAACCCAGGTCCTTTGACTCCGAGGCCCGTGCTCTAGCCGCTAGGCTGTCCTGCTGCTTGTTGATGTGTTGTTTTTTTGTTAATGTTGTTTGTTTCAGTATTTTGTTTTGACTTTTCCCTGCCATTTGGCTTTTCTAGTAAATGGTAAGTGATGCTAAATCACTCTTCCAAAAGGGTGCGTAGATTGCTGCATGGATGTGGAGGGGTTAACTGGTATCCATAGCAATGGAACCCCAGACTTAGTTACTAACTTCCCGGTACTTGATCCACTAAATCTGGATGCCTTTCTGCAGGCTGTGGAAAACGGACTGAAAACCCAAGCATCAGAATCAGGAATTAATAGTTGGGAGAAACTATAAAGTTTCTCTGTGGGATGAATGAAAGAAAATAAAAGGCAATTGACCTGATATTTGTGGGCAGTTCAAGCTCTGTAGTGTTGGTAATACTGCTTGGTGAGGAGCTGTGATTTTCCTCAGAAATGAATAGCTGAGTATTTGTTTTGTTTTGTCTTTTGTTTTTGTTTTGTCTTATTTTCTTTCCCAAGCTCTTTGTCCTTTTTCCTGCTCTCTGCCACAGCTTTCAAAACCGAATCCTCCTTACGGTAACTTCCTGTAAATTTCCCTTTGTCTGAGGGCTTGAGTCTGCCGAGCTCGGCTCCTTCTCCTTGGCTGGGCCCTCGCGGGTGGAGCAGGGAAGGCTGTCAGGGAGAATCAGTTGGAAAACCTTTACCCTAGGACCATCTGGTCCCCAGTTTTCTGTTTCATCAAAATCTGAGCAGTCGTTAACAAAGTACTTCTCCTGTGCTTTAGGAGTCTATGGAAATTCATCCAAAAAGTGTCTTCTTGAAAATGGTGTCTTTCATTTAACTCCCTTTTAAATAAGGAGACAGTTTGATCTCTCTTTTTGGTGAGGTGTCAACATAAAGGGCAATTTAAGTATCACTCTCTCATTTCAACTTCCTCTCCAAGAAACACCCTACCATCAAAAGAAAACCTTCCCTGTTCCTCTTTCTTAGGAACGAGAACTTTCTTTTCTCAAATATTTTTATTCCTCACTCTGTCGCCATAGCTGCTCACGATGTTACAATATATATGGGTTGGGCCCGCATAACAGCTTCCAAAAGTGAGCCAGCTGGCTTCCATGCTGTTGGGGCTCTAGTTATACTCTTGACAGCCCACTTTGTTTACCACTAGCAAGATGTTAGGATTTCTCTTACTTTCCTTTCACACACTCAAGAGGACAAGAAAGTTCCTCCCTGTTTGACAACTTATTCTTTTTCTACAGAGCACATAGATCAGACCTCTCAGGAACTGGGTGTAGATGAAACATTAGATTATTAGCAGGAACTAAGTATATTGCTTTCTTTTTCTGCCTCTTTTTCTGTTGTATTTAAAATCTTAAAGGTTAAATATGTGGAACTTCCCCTTTTCCTGTTCCTTTTTTTTTTTAAAGTTCAATGCTTGGGCCAAAGTATGAACTAATTTCCTGGGTGGGAGAAATATATGGGACTTTATATATCTTATAAATAAATCTTATTAATGTAGGCATTCGGGATCAATCCCAATCTGATTAATTTCAGTGTCTGGAGAAAGGGATCTCAGATTAACCTTCCCTTCAGAGCAGTGGGGAGCTCTCTTCCTGAGTGACTTGTTGCTGTTCCACCTAGCCTTGAAAGCCTGTCCAGAGGATGCCAAGACAACTTCTTCAGCCTGGGGCACAGGCAGGTGGTATGAGCTGGAGCCAGGGCATGTGGAGACTTCCTTTCCAAACAAAGTGGATTTCTGGGTAGAAGACACTCTGGGATAATATGTAGATTAAGTATACCCTTTACAGAGATGGGGCTCTTCTGGGACATTTCAGCAAGGAAAATTGGTGGCTTTCACTGAGTGAAATGGTAGTTAAGTGGATCAGCATCACAGAAGCTAAGAGGAGACAGGCTGGGAGTCCAAACCAAAAAGGTAACAAGATCACAAAAGGGTGAGCCTAAATGAGGGGCATCTCATAACCCCATGGCGTCTGTGAGAATAGGACTGGAAGATTAGAGGAAGTGAGGCAGCAAGCCTCCATCACTAGTGGGTTTTTACTATTTATGTAATTTATGTATTTATTTCTATTGTGTCTCCCCCTCTAGACCATAAACTCACTGTGGGCAGGGAATGTGTCTACTGTATTGTTGTATTCTCCCAAGTGCTTAGTACAGTCTCAGCACACAGTAAGTGCTCAGTAAATATGACTGACTGACCAACTGACCAGTGGATGCTTCCTCTTCCTTGTGCCAAACTCAGTGATGGGGTCAAAAATCCACTTATGCCCCAAACACTTGGTACTAGGCTTTGCATCCAGTGGGCATTCAATTACTATTCCTTCCTTTTCTACTTGTCACTTCCTGTCTCAGCCCCAGCCCACACTCCTCTCCTCTGAGTGGAGGATGATCAGTAAGAAAAGGAACAGGAAGGTGTCCAAAGTTTCTGCCCTGCTGGAGAAACCTGCAATTTACCAGACCCACAGCCATGTTGAGTGGTGGAAAATGATAAATGTGGTATTTGTTCAGTGCTTACTGTATGCCAAGCACTGTGCTAAGGGTTGGGGCAGATCTAAGATAATCAGGTTATTTGCCACTTCCTTAGACTTAATGGCTGCCAAAATGAAATTCCAGGCTGTAAAGCTTTGGATCCAACCTTCCTTTGGAATGAATTCTGCAGGGCTCTGATTCCCTTGGGGTGCAACATTATTCTGATCCAGTTGTCCATCTAGGACAAGGGACTGTGTCCAACCTGGTTTGCTTGTGTCTACCCCAGCACTTATAATGGTGGGGTAGATGGTGTGTCTACCCCAGCCTGGCTCATAGTAAGCGTTTAACAAATACTATTATTATTATATGACCCAGTGAGCTGTGAATGTGTTTTGGGTGAAACTTCATTGTCTGGATTGGTTTATTTGCAATCTTGCTTAAAGATAGGGGATGGAATCAATGACCCCCGTAGAAATTCCTCCCAGACTCAAGATTTTCTCTGCCGGGGATATTAATTCCATACTGATAGTGGTGTTTTTTAAATGCTTGCTTACTTTGTGCCAAACCCAGAGCTAAGAGCTAGGGTAGATACAAGATAATCAGGTCGGATGTGGTCCCTGTCCCATGTCGGCTTATAATCTCAGTAAGAGGGAGAAGAGGAATTGAATCCATGTTTACCGGTGAGGAAACAGAGGCCCCGAGAAATTAAGTGACTTGCCCAGAGTCACACAGCACACAAGTGGCAGACCTGGGTTTAGAACCCTGTTCCTAAGAGCTTCCTGAGTGTGGAGGTTTATGTGACTGCTGACAGAAAATGTAGACTAACAACTTTGCATTGTCTTTGGGGGAGGGGATGGAAAGAACAGATATGAAAAATCAGCAGGACTAATTATTGGGAAGATTCTTAACACCGATTTTCCCTGGCTCCTAAACATGTCATCCGGAAACAGTAATGAAGGTGACGTTCTTTAAGAAGCAGTTCTACTGCTAAAAAATGAAACGAATTCCAGTTACATGGTAGTTATAGAAAACTAAAGGTGCTAAGTCAGATTAATCACAGCCATATCTAGTTGTATTGTAGTCTGCTGTTCACCACCACCTCCAAATCCTTTTTAGTGCCCCCAGGGTCCTTGGAACTTTCCCAGGCATAATGGGGTTTTTGGAGTTTAGACATAGATCTTGTTAAAAAGAGCATATCATCTTTTGGGGAGGCAAGGTGGACAAACAAGGAGTTCAACATGAAAAAGAACACGAAAGTATGGGAGGAATGGGACTTGGGGTGATCACTGAAGTAAATGGGGGTTCAGGGAGGGACCAGGTAGTTCCCTCAGGAAGGAGCCCAGAGAGCCCCTACTCACACCTGTGCTTCAAAGAGTGGCCCTTCTTCCTCCTCCTCCATAACCTAAGGCCTTACAGAAGTAAGGGAAAGGGCAACGCTCTAGCTGGGGACAAGCCTTTGGGGTTGGGCTCCAAACAGCAGAGGTCTGTGGATGCTACAGCTGGGGCTGGATCATCACAGACCCTGCTTCTTTAGGCCCCTAGTGTTGCCCCAAAGCTGCATCTGGTGGCTAGAGATTTGGTCAGGGGCTAGTGCTCCCTTTGGCCACAATGGTTCCAGCCTGGTGACCACACCCAGAAGGCTTTTCTCTGAGCCTTATGGGGTGATGGCGATCAAGTGACCAGAGAATGCCCCTCTCACCTTTTATTTTTTCTTCCTTCCTGACTCCCATGCAGCCTGAAGCTGCATCTGTTCCTCTTATCCACTGCCCGTTTGGGGCCTTTAACATTATTAGATAAGGTGGGTACTTTGTGAGGGCATCTCCTGCCTCCTCTCCTGCCTCCCCACCTCTGCCCCCCAAAAAAAACAAAAAACCATAAACCTAGCACAGATCTTTGGGTTTGACGGATCTGCGTCTCCACCAGTGTTCCAAGTCTAAGCAAACTCTGAGGGTTGTCAAATTTGGTAATGTTGAAACACATTTCAAACATTAAGTGATTACTGAGGGAACAGACATGTGGAGTACTAGATTTATGGAGAACATCTTACAACATTGGGATATTGATTTCGGTGGCTTTCTCACTTTGGTGTCAGTAACTTTGTCTTATATGCAGACCTTCAAATTGGGAAAACTGGCTCGAAATTCCATGACCTATGACACCACATGACATTACCACTTATCAGAAAAGTGGAGACAGCATGTGTTGTAGGTGAATGACCTTGCATATTTAGCATTAGGGTGTTGGCTGTAACTGAATGAAATTCTCCCATTCTGTTAGGAAATAGGTTTAGGATAATGAGATTTTCTGAGTTCTCTTTAAATGGACTCCAGATTGCCAAATCTAGCCACTGGCTCCATAATATCCATGTCCAATAACAATATTCAAAGTCTAATGTTCAAAGCAATTGGGTAAGAGGGGAAACCATAAATTGTTCCCTCTATTTTCTTTTTCCCAAGAGTTCATGTAACTCTTCTGACTTGAAAAATCAATCTTATCAGAAATCAAGTTCATCCTCAATTATTGTTTGGAGTTATAAACACTTGAACTGGAAAAATTAATCACTAGCCACTGAACCCAGGCTTTTCCTGAAAGAAAGTGTGGATCTTGTTTTAAGTGCCAAACATTCTCCAAACTTCCTACTGGGACACTGTACCTCTGCTGTTCAGCAACAGTAAATTTACATATCACTTAAAACAGTTGGGAAGATTTGACCTTTCAGCTGCAGGACGAGTAACTCATACTTCTTTTGATCTATGACATTTTGCCTTATTAAACCTGTGAAGACTTCTTAATGTGATGGGTTTAAAATCAGGAAACAAAACCTGTGATCTCATCCATGTTAACCCTACCCATGGTTGCAAAAGGTGCTCTCTTCTACCTGCCTATCATTCCCAGGTATGCTAATACCAATCCAGCAATTTATTTTTTCTGGAAATACTTCTGTTTCCATTCCTTTTCAATGAAAACTAAGACCCGAGCTTCCACAGCTTTGAACTCTGTTTCACATCAAGCTAGTTTTCAAGCTAGTCTCGAGTGGGTTGACAGTTTTCTTCTAAAAGGTGTAATTTTTCGAGGCCTCTTTGTGATAGATGCAGAGCTGAGTGGACCTTCAAACCACTGTTTGCTGAAGTGAGAATTGATAGCAGTAGAGCTTCATTTTCAGGCAGGCGCCTGCTGTATTTCTTTTTACTCTTCAAGCTAGCATTTATAGACTCAGAACTGTTGGAAATGTGTATTCAGTGGAATTTGCAGCATTTCTGACCTTTCAGACTACTCGGATCGTGGATATTCTTTGGCTGCCTTTGTCTCAATAGCTAAAGCAGCAAGGCCTAGTGGAAAGAGCCCGGGCTTGGGAGTCAGAAGAATTCATTCATTCATTCAATAGCATTTATTGAGCGCTAACTATGTGCAGAGCACTGTACTAAGCGCTTGGAATGTACAATTCGGCAACAGAGAGTCCCTGCCAATTGACGGGCTTACAGTCTAATCGGGGGAGACAGACAAAAACAATAGCAATAAATAGAATCAAGGGGATGTACACCTCATTAAAACAATAGCAATAAATAGAATCAAGGGGATGTACATCTCATTAACAAAATAAATAGGGTAATAAAATGTATACAAATGAGTGGACGAGCACAGTGCTGAGGGGAGGGGAAGGAAGAGGGGGAGGAGCAGAGGGAAAGGGGGGAAAAGGGGGCTTAGTTGACGGGAGGTGAAGGTGGGGTAGAGAGGCAGCAGAGGGAAAAGGGGAAGCTCAGTCTGGGAAGGCCTCTTGGAGGAGGTGAGCTTTCAGTAGGGCTTTGAAGAGGGGAAGAGAATTAGTTTGGCAGAGGTGAGGAGGGAGGATATTCCAGGACAGCGGGAGGATGTGGCCCGGGGGTCGACGGCAGGATAGGTGAGAACGGGGGACAGTGAGGAGGTGGGTGGCAGAGGAGCGGAGCTTGTGGGGTGAAGAAGTGGGTTCTAATCCCGGCTCCGCCACTTGTCTGCTGGGTGACCTTGGGCAAACCACTGAATTGCTTGAGGCCTCAGTTACCTCACTGTAGAATGGGGATTAAGACTGTGAGCTCCACGTGGGGCAACATGTTTACCTTGTATCTACCCGAGCGCTTGGAACAGTGTTTGGCACATGGTAAGCGTTTAACAAATACATTAATAATAATAATAAAGCTCATTATGGGAGGTTTTGAAGGCTCTTGTGGCAAGGAAAGCTAGTTCTGGATTTACCAGTTTTAGACCATAGTGTGCCAAAAAGATCTGTTTGCCCCTAACTGCAGAGGGTTGCCACTTTTTACTAAAAAAAAAAAAAAATCAAGTTCCCATCATCCATCATATTTATCAAGTATATACTATGTGCATGATGGGAGAGTACGATACAATAATAAACAGACACATTCCCTGCCCACAACAAGCTTACAGTCTAGAGGGGGAGAGAGATATTAATATAATTATAAATTACGGACACTTACTGGGTGCAGAGCACTGTATTAAGCATCTGGGGAAAGACCAATGCAATAGAGTTGATAGACATGATCCCTGCACATAGGAGCTTACGTGGGAGGGAAACTGGGCAAGCCACATTGGCTCCCTCCCTCCTTCCCAGAATCCTGCCAATGACCCTCAAACCCAGCCAGAGCTATTTTTAGCCCCTTGGTGGCACCAGCGGAGGTCAAGAGTGGGAAGAGTTGCTCTGGGGATCTCTGTAAGGAAGGACCTTCTCTAGGATGAGACATTATCCCCCAAATAGTCAGGATGACTGTGGGCTTGGAGCAACTGATCAAGCTGTACACTGTCCCACTCAAACACAACTGAGCTTGCCTGGGCGTCGGAAGGACCTGGGCTGTAATCCTGGCTCTGTCACTTGACTGACTGCTGTGTGACCTTGGATGAAGTCCTCTGACCTCAGTTACTTCATCTGTAAAATAGGGATTAAGACCTCTGACCTCAGTTACTTCATCTGTAAAATAGGGATTAAGACTGTGAGCCCTATTTGGGACAGGGACTGTGTCCAACCCGATTACCTTATTTCTACCCCAGTGCATAGTACAGTGCCTGGCACACAGTAAGTGCTTAAACACTAATTATTATTATTATTATTACACTGAAGTCAGCTCTGTCCTCAGAAGAGATTTGGATCCTTGTTTAAAGTCTAGGACTTCCCTTAGGTGAATGCATACAGTAGCCTGGGACTCTGTATATTCATAAAAATCAGACTCACTTCCCCAATATGTTGTTGATTCCGGTTCTTTCAAAGTTACTAGATGCTCCTTTCTGGCTATTAGTGAGGTAGATCCCTTTGGAAGCTGCATTAATTCTTCAGGACTCTGGTTTTACTCAGCCCCCCATTCTTCATCGTTCATCTTCATTTTTTGATATTTTTTTCCTCATTATCAACCTAGAGTTCTTTATTTCAGTCTTAGTCTATATATGGGCTTACCTCAGTGTCCTGCTGTCACTCTATTTCATGAAGGACAGCAGGTCTGAGTAGTATGTTTTCATTAAAATTAAAAATATTTTCATAGTTTTATTTTCATTTCTTGCCTGTTTGTATTTCTTAGGACTTCCAAGATATTCATTTTTTTTTCCAAATCCCCACCAACTGCTCACTGGGGCACAGTCCTCCTTAACATCAGTATAATTTGGCCTGATCAGCATGTTTTGGTCTCCCAGGGTGCACATGAGTGGGAGAAAATGAAGAGATTCTCTGAACACTGGGTGGTCCATTAGAAACCTCCCTTAGCCTTCCACACTGAAGTCACTCTGCTGCACAGCTTGGCTCTCACTCCCGGATCTCATGAACTGGTTAATATGTATATTGAAACCACTTCATACCAACGTGTTGTAACCACTTACAAAGAGCATAATGCCTTGAACTAGCTGCACTGTCCCCTGGGTTTGGCTAGTTTGGCTTGCAGTTCCAGAATGTGCCCCAATGTTTTGCATTTAAAGGTAAGTTTTCTTACCCTACCTTAGAGAAGCAGCATGGCTTAGTGGAAAGAGCATGGGTTTGGGGGTCAGAGGTCGTGGGTTCTAATCCCAGCTCTGCCACTTGACAGCTGTGTGACTTTGGGTAAGTCACTTAGCTTCTCAGTAGCTCAGTTAACTTATCTGTAAAATGGGGATTAAGACTGTGAGCCCCACTTGGGACAACCTGATTACTTTATATTTACGCCAGTGCTTAGAACAGTGCTCAGGCACACAGTAAGTGTTTAACAAATGCCATCGTTATTATTACCCTGCCCCACCCAATCTCATGACTTTATGGTTTTCTTTCATTACCCAGATGATGGGGTTGTCTTGAAACATATGGTGGCTCTTAGACTGGAAGAGCCTTAAGCAATCTGTGTTTGTTATAATGTCTCAGGTTGCTAAAATGTTTCCATGGAGTCCTTTTGAATGTAAGCTCATCGTGGTCAAGGAACATAGCTACTAACTCTGTTATACTGTACTCTCCCACACGCTTAGTAGAGTGCTTTGCACAAGGTAAACAGTCAATAAATACAATCAGTTGATTGAGGTCCTGTTTTTCATTAGTGACACCCTTCCCCCCTGACAGGTCTAGAATAAATTTCTTTGGGTGTGAGTACTTTCTGGGAAGTATTTTTATTGCATTGTAATTTTTTTCTTTTTATTTTCTAAAGATGACATTCGATTGTTTGGGTTTGTCCGATTTACTACTGGAGATGCCATGAGCAAAAGAGTGAAGTTTGCCCTAATCACTTGGATCGGTGAGAGTGTCAGTGGACTGCAGCGAGCAAAGACCGGGACGGACAAGACTCTGGTGAAAGAAGTAGTACAGGTAATTTCATTCTTCTTGTAGCCTTCCTGGACCCCTCTTGGGCCTGGTAATCGTGACCCCTGGAAAGCCTACTGGTTCTTCAACTGACTGTTTTAAAGATTTATCCTTCCTTGTCTTAAAGTCCTTCCTTAGAATGAGACCACACACCTTGCAAAAGTGGGTGAGCCAATGAACCTTTGGACTTGTGTTATCTTTGAATCCTGCTACTATTTATTCCCAGAACAAGAAAGGCAGCTGCCTATACTTGATGTATAAATGTCCTCTCTATACCCCTGTGGCTCTCCTGTCAGTACTTGCTGTTTAGTTTCACTTTCCTCTCCACTTCTTTGGTCTCTCTTTTTTTTTTAACACTAGAAATGTTGAGGGTTATCCATCTTGGTTTACTGTGCTTTCACTGGGGAGATAGACTCAGTCCAACAGGCTCCATTCCCAACTCCTCTTCATTTCTGAATTTATTAGTTAACTAGTCATTAATTGTTTTCTGTTGACCGTAGCTGTTGTAATAAGAAAATTAAAAAATCTGTGTGCCATGCACAGAAGTCTCCTAGTGACCTTAGTTAATTTCTTGTCATGGCTTGCCTGAATGAACTATTTCAAAGGTATTGGGAATTTTGGCACAAAAGGCCACTGAATAAATAGGAAAGACAAGCTAAGAGAAACCTCCCCCCCCACCTTTTTGTTAAATACTGCTCTTTACAAGGAAAATTTTTCCCAACCACCCCATGCTCAACAGTGATTATGGATGAGGGAAGAAAATTTTGATATCTTTTATTTCTTTGGACCAGGCATGAGTTGACTTGCAAGACTTTTTGGTTATAATCCAGAGGAATTAAAGCAGACACTTGCATTTTGTACATCCAACCCATCTCATTTGTGTAGGTTTTGTAGGATGAAACTAATTGAGAACTTCCTCTGACTTGGTATGGTGCAGTAGACATTGCATGATGAAAAGGTGACTCTTCTTCGTTCTTTAAGTGTCTTTCTAGGGAGGAAACTCTGATGATTTGAAAGAATCTTGAAGAAACTATATATTACTGCCTGCTTATAATTTCATTTACCCTTCATTTTCCCCTCTTTTTCCATTTTTTTTAAGAGTATAACTTAACTGTGGGTGTCCCTCAAGGTTCAGTTCTGGGTCCCCATCTATTCTCTACTCCCTTGGTGAACTCATTTGCTACCATGGCTTCAACTACCCACTCAATGAGGATGATTCCCAAATCTACATCTCTAACCTTGATATCTGCCTCTCTGTGTCTCTGTCTCTCTCATCTCTACTTGGATGTCCTGCCTTCATCTCAAATTTAGCATGTCTAATACAGAACTCCTTATGTTCCCACCCAAACTCTGTCCTTCCCATGACTCTCCCATCACTGTAGACAGCACCACCATGTTTCCTGTCATACAAGCCCATAACCTTGACATTATCCTTGACTCCTTTCTCTCATTCAACCCACATATTCCATCTATCACTAAATCCTGTCAGTTCCACCTTCACAACATTGCTAAAATCACCCTTGCTTCTCCATTCAAAGTGCTACCACATTAATCCAAGCACTTCTCCTATCCCACCTTGACTACTGTATCCACCTGCTCAGTGACCTCCCTGCATTCTGTCTCTCCCTATTCCAGTCCATACTTAACTCTGCTGCCTGGATCATTTTTTTACAGAAAAATTCAGTCCATGTTTCCCCCTTCTTAAGAATCTCCAGTGGTTCCCTATCCACCTCTGCATCAAGCTCCTCACCATTGCTTTTAAAGCACTCAATCACCTTACCCCCTCCTACCTTACCTCCCTACCCTCCTACTACTATCCAGCCCGCATACTTCGCTCCTCTAATGCCAACCTACTCACTTTACCTCAATCTCGTCTATCTCGCCTTCAACTTCTTGCCCACATTCTGCCTCTGGCCTGGAGCACCTTCTCTCTTCATATCCAAGAGACAATCACTGTCCCTACGTTGAAAGCTTTATTGAAGGTACATCTCCTCCAAGAGGCCTTTCCCGATTAAGCCTTCATTTCCTCTTTTCCCACTCCCTTCTGCTCCCTTTACTCACTGACTTGATCCCTTTACTCACTTCCCCTCCAGGCCCCCAGCACTTACGCATATATCCATAATTTATTTATATTAATGTCAGTCTCCGCCTCTAGACTATAAACTCACTGTGGGCAGGGAATGTTTCTGTTGTTGTACTCTCTCAAGTGTTTAGTAAAGTGCTCTGCACCCAGTATGTGCTTAATAAATATGATCGATTCAATTAATCAGGTATAAAGTGATTTTACAAGTACCCAGCATATTTAGCATTTTACTGGCTTAAGGACAGTAGCCTTACTCTGGCACATCAATGCTACAAAGTTTGAGAAAATCAGAAAGATGAAATAGTGACAGAGCCTTTGGCAAATTGCAAGGGAATTAAAGCAATTGTAATTGCCCAGATTGGAATCAAGGTAATAAAGCCTTAGAACATTCTACATGGTTAGTTCACTATAGCTGCCTACATCTGATGCTCCGTCAGAGAACCAAGACGAAGTATATAGAGTACGTTCAGTTATGTCTTTAATTGCCACTCCACTGCAGGAACAATACAAACATCTAATAACGGGTGCTTAATGTTGAGACAAGATCCTTGATTTAAGGAAAGATTTTTATCAACCGGCAGAACACCATGATGCTGCCTTTTGCAAAAATCTCTTTTATTTTTGGCCCTCTTTCTTCTCCCCATCCCCCATCACTTCTTATGTAACAAGAGAGTACTTCTCAATTTTCTGTTTGGGGAAGGGGGTGGCCAGCTATTTACTCAAAGGAGATATTAAGAAAGGAATGCTCCAAACCAGTTCCCTTAACAATGGCAATGCTGCTGAGGTCTATTGTAGTGGTGTTTGTGTGCCTATAATCAACCAGCTGTATCAGTAAGCCTTCCAATAAAAAAATATGCTGGCTTGCTTTGTGCTCCAGGCTCCTTTCAGTTGCTAGCAAAGCAATTGATTGGTTAGAGCACCCCAGAGCCACCCTTAAGTTCAGTAGAAACTTCACTGTGCTTGTCATGATGCATATGTTCTTTATTCTCTTTGCTTTTAAATGCCTAAATACAGTATTTAACCATGGATTATGTGAGAATGCACTTCAGAACAGATTGCACCAAGGAAAATAAGTTTATATAAGGAGATATGGTTGAGTGAGCGACGCTGCCATTGTTTAATACAAGTTGAAATGCTTCTGCCAACCCAACTGGCTAAAGCTAGCAAGCTAGTTAAGCTTTCTAAGTGACTCCCTGGGAGTAACAGGTACTGTATGTACTTCAGTGAACTGTGCTTCTGTTTGTTACTGCCCTTTGCAAATTAAGTGGTTATTTCTGAAGCTAACTGGGGAGCACCTGTAGCTTCTTAATTGTCCCCAAGAGTAGTCTCATGGCATGAGCCGATCTGGCAGTTTGTTTTTATAGAGGATGAGATTGTTTCACTAAAGCCATTTTGAGAGACTGTCCCTAGGCTTTTCTGTTCCATTCTCCTGTCTCATCAAAGGGAGCTGTGTGGGGAGAGGCAAGCTTCTTCTCTGCCTCTCATGTGTACGATGGTAGCCGATTTACCATTTTAAAAGGCAAGTTTGACCAGAACGTGACAGGCCATATGCTTCCCATTTGTCTGAAATCAGCTCAGGCTGTCTTTAGAAGGTGAAAGCAGGGAACTGAAGAAAAAAGGGTAGAGGAGGCTCACGTTATCCTTGATGTAGGATTTCATGTCCCCATACTGGAAACATGCCCTGGGAGCTGGAATAGATGGGTGATTTCCACCCTCCCCTACTGCTGTACTCACTTGAAATTTGACACAGTCTTGCTCTAGGAAGAATTTTCAAACCCTTTCTTTCAAATTAGTGGAAAAAATAGCTCTCCTGCTCAACTTCATCACTCGCCTGCTGTGTGACCTTAGGCAAGTCACTTCACTGTGCCTCAGTTTCCTCAATTATAAAATGGGATTCACTATCTGTTCTTCCCCCTCCTCCCTCCTCAAGCTATCACATTAGTACAGTCACTCGTCCTATCCTGACTGGATTACTGCATCAGCCTCCTTTCTGACCTCTCAACCTCCTGCCTCTCCCCACTTCAGTCCATTCTTACTCTGCTGCCTGGATAATATTTCTACAGAAACGTTCTGGCCATGTCACCCCGCTCCTCAAAAATCTCCAGTGGTTGCTTATCAAACTCTGTATCAAACAAAAACTCCTCACTATTTGCTTCAAAGCTCTCCATTACCTTGCCCCTTCTTACCTCACCTCCCTTCACTCCTTCTATATCCCAGCCCGCACACTCCGCTCCTCTGGTGCTAACATTCTCACTGTGCCTCGTTCTCACCTGTCCTGCCTTCGACCCCTGGCCCATGTCCTATCTATGGCCTGGAACACTCTCCCTCCTCAAATCCACCAGTCACTCTTTCCCCCTTCAAAGCCCTACTGAAGGTTCACTTCCTCCAAGAAGCCTTCCTAGACTAAGCCCTCCTTTTCCTCACCTCATCCTCCCTTCCGCGTTATCTTGACTCACTCACTTTGCTCTCCACCCCTCAGTGCCCCACAGCACTTATGTATATATCTGTAATTTTATTTATTTATATTAATGCCTGTTTACTTGTTTTGTTGTCTGTCTCCACCCTTCTAGACTGTAAGAGTAAAGTCAATACTGACAAGGGTATGGCAATATATATATATATTTTTAACCCTGATTACTCATGCTCATCTTGTACCTCGTTCTTTCCGTCTTTTTGATGCATTGCAACTTGCTGGCTGAATGCAAAAACGTGTTTTCTCCTGAGTTTTTCCTAACCCTTGTAGGTGGTGGTAATAGGTGTGCAAGCAGGTCTCCTGCAGGGCAGGTTAAATACTGTGTTTAGCCCTTCCAATCTCGATTCCGTTCCTTTGAGGTTGCAGTCCACGCCTGCTCCTTGAGGCTGGAGAACACCTGCACTTTGTAAGGAGGCTAGATGCTGGTTTACACTTTAGTGCTCTTAAATCCCATTTTTCTCAGAACCACAGCTCACTGGGGTCTTTGTTCGTGCAGTAAATTGTACTGAAAGGATTGAAACAGAATTGGTTCTCCATCCATAGACTTTTCATTTAAACTATAGGGTGGATAAAAATTACTGACTTTGATCATTTTTTTCTTATTAAAAAAGAAAGAGAAATCTAAGATACTCTAAAAGAAGCTTGCCTAAATTGAGTCTTAACGTCTTTTAAATTAAAATTTGAGGTTACCATCATGAAGTTTTTGCAATTTCCAGTTCCGTATCATTTGCTAATATATATTCCAGCCAAGTGTCTAGTACAGTGCTCCGCACCCAGAGCACAATAAATACAATTGATCGATCTTAGAAAAGTTCTGTTTCCAGGGCACAGTACATCATTGACTGTATTAGGGGCTGCATTTTAACATATGCCAAGAGGCCAGTGAGACTCTGGTTAGGTAAAGACGATAATGACACTTGGATTAGTTCTCAAAAGGTGGAGATTTGTGTCTCCAGAAATAATGTCCTTTTTAATAGTAGTGGGGGGAAATGAGATAATGGGCATGATTACTTTTCCAGTTGCTCTATGCAGAGTCAACCCCTAACTCCCTCCAAAAATGGCAAGTTTCAAGGTTAACTAGAAGGTTCCTGGGCACGGAGTTGATCTGGGCCTGAAGGAGGAGGAGCCCGGAGATAAATGAAAGGAGTTAATAGAAATTGAGTGTGTAAACCTGAGTCAATCAATCAGTCATTTATTGAGCACTTACTGTGTGCAGAGCGATCAATCAATGGTTTTTATTGAGTGCTTACTAGGTGCAGAGCACTGTACTAAATGCTTGGGAGAGTACTCTACAGCAGAATTAGCAGCCATGTTCCCTGTCCAAAATGAGTTTACGGTTTGGAGAGGAAGACAGACATAAGCGCTTGGGAGAGTACAATATAAAAATGTAGCTTAATCCCAGTTTGCCATGTGTCTGCTGTGTAACCTTGGGTATGTCACTTAACTTCTCTGTGCCTCAGTTTCCTCATCTGTAAAATGGGAATTCAATCCCTAACCGTGAACCCCATGTGGGGAAGGCACTGTATCCAACATGATTGCCTTGTATCTACTCTAGAACTTAGAACAGTCCTTGACAAATACTATTAGTGTTGTTATCATTATTTTTATTATTATTATGTCATCAGAAAGTCAGTTTCACAACATTTTATTGCAATAGCCCCAAAATGTATTACTCAGTTACAAACAAGAAGAGTGCATTTCTAAATGAAAACCATAATTAAATTGAACACCAATTAAATTGGACAAGCAGCATTGCAGTGCCTAGTGGATTAGAGTATGGGCCTGGGAGTCGAAAGAACCTGGGTTCTAACTCTGGCTCTGCCATTGCTGTTGTCTGCTCTGTGGTCTTGGCAAGTCACTTAGCTTCTCTTTATCTCAGTTAGCTCATCTGTAAAATGGGGATTTAAGACTGTGAGCCCCATGTGGGACTTGCACCGGGCCCAACTTGACTATCCCAGTGCTTAGTACAGTGCTTGTTAACAATATCCTTGTTATTATTAGTAGTAATATTAGAGGCCCAAGCTCAGTGAGTAATTTTTTTGTAAATTGAATATTCTCTATGCCAAGTCCCTTAGTCTCTTTACCACTATAGAAATACGTTTTTCTCAGAAATGCCTGCTTTGGGTAGAAACCTGGCCAGGTTTGTCCTGAAGTCTTTCTTTTAGTAGTGTCTTATTCATCTCAACTTCCCAGCTGGTGGTGGTCCCTCAAAGCTCTTTCGTAGCCCTTAGACTTTTCCTTTGCCTAAGCTTATTAGGTCATTGGTCAATATGGGTTTACCCAATGTTTGCTCAGTGATATAGCAACTATGTGTGAGGGAAGAAGGGAAGGAAATACCTTGTTGAATCATAATTTATTTTTTTTAAAAAAAAAAGCTCTGAGAATTTGGACAGATAAATCCAAGGTAAAATGAATATGGAGTACTTTGGAGGTGGCTGTAATCCACCAATCAGGCAAATGAATTTGGTATATTTTTGAGGCGGAGTGTCTAATGGATAGAGCAATCAACTCGGAGTCAGATGAGGAAACTGAGAGCAAGGGAGGTTAAGGGAGTTGCCCAAGATCACATCACTTAACCTCTCTGGGTCTCAGTTTCCTCATCTGTAACATGAAGAAAAGGTAGATTGTGAACCTTGTGTGGGACAGGGTGAACCGTCTCCAACGATTAGAACATAGGAGATGCTTAATAGCCTCTAACCTCATTGTGAGCAGGGAATGTGTCTGTTTATCGCTATATTGTACTCTCCCAAGTGCCTCGTACTGTACTCTGCACATAGTAAGCACTCAGTAAATACGTTTGAATGAATGAAATGTCATAATAATAATATGAATCACAGTGTCTGTCTGTTGAAGACCCCTGAGGCATTTATGAAGACTAGGGGCATTTCCCTCACCAAGTCTGAACAGATGCTTACCTTTTGAGGGGGTGAGATGTCTGTGAAAAGATGATCCCTCCTCACATTTCCCATGAGGCTAGTAGTAGGTTGGGGATGGATTCTGTAACTTTTGGGTCTAAGTCTCTTTTTCCCCTCCTGTCCCTCTCTACAGTGTGGTGGGCTTTTTTCCCCAGGTATAAAACAATACCAGGTGTGGGTTTTTTTATAGTTTTTGTTTTCTGTGGGTCAGAATGGCAGTTTATTGTTGTATTGTACTTTCCCAAACACTTATTACAGCGCTCTGCACACAGTAAGTGCTCAATAAATACGAATGGAAGTAAGTGCTTACTTTTGTGTCAAACATTGTTCTATGTGCTGGGAGAGAGAGAAATTAATCAGATTGGCCACAGTTCCTGTTCCGCCTTGGGCTCACAATCTAAGTAAGAAGGAAAACAGGAGAACTGAGGCACAGAGAAGTTAAGTGACTTCCTCAAGGACACAGAGGAAGCAGTTAACAGAGTTGAAATTAGAACCTGGGTCCTCTGATTCCGAGTCCCGTGCTCTTTCAACTAGGTTCAACACGGATTCTCTGCAGGGCCTGGAAAATCTTGCTCCTCTCACTATTCTTCTCCCTTTAGTTTTTCCCTTTTCTTCCCAATGCAGTAAGCTGAGGTTGAGCAGAAGGGAAAATCCTTGTGGCTGCCACACAACATTGTCAGGGATGATGGGGAGGCATCTGTAACTCTCTAACATTCTCCTTCACCTCCCTACATTCTCTTCTTTTCTACAATTGCAGCATTACTGTCTGGGGCTGAGGTGGTCTTCTATCAATCTAATTGACATCCAGGGAGATAATAATAACGTTGGTATTTGTTAAGCGCTTACTATGTGCCGAGCACTGTTCAAAGCACTGGGGTAGATACAGGGTAATCAGGTTGTCCCACGTGAGGCTCTCAGTTAATCCCCATTTTACAGATGAGGTAACTGAGGCACAGAGAAGTTAAGTGACTTGCCCATAGTCACACAGCTGACAAGTGGCAGAGCCGGGATTCAAACTCATGACCTCCTTGCAGTGGATTTCAGTGGCTCTCCATATTCAGAAGACATTATGTTCTTTGGACTTATAGTATGTAGGGAGAACAGTGGTCTTTATTACTGAAATAATTTTCCATTCTCTAGGGCTACTTCAAAGCCCATTTAGAACTTCTTCTGACCAGCACCACTTTGATGGCTCAGGCAGACTTTCAAGATATTATAAGGTAGCTTGAGTGTTGTTTCTATTGAGGTCAGAAATAAAAGCCTCTCCCCTCTCGGTGCACATCAGGGCCAAAATGAATTACAGAGTTCAGGGCACTGTTTTTACTCATTGTTTAGTGAATCTGGCAATCTGTTGAGAGCCTTCTGTTGAAGTTATAATTCACTCTGACTCTCACTGATTCATTCACTCTCATTGAGTGTTTGATTGCCAGTCATATTTGGAGAGTATTCTCCTCACTCCTCACTCCTCCTTCAAAGTTGTATACATCAAACCGTCTGGCCGTGCAAAAATTTGGGTAAAGGAGGGAACCTCTTAGCTACCTTCAACACTGTGGACTCCTGGATACAATATATAACCTATATTCATTTATATATCCACTGCCTCTCACCCTCTAACTGCGGAGGTCCCACAAGGCTTAGTTCTGGGTCCCCTTCTATTTGCCGTATACACACACTCTGGATAACTAATTTACTCCCACAGCTTCAACTGTCATCTCTTATGCGGACGATTCCCATAACTTCCTCTCCAGCCCTGATCTTTCTCCTTCCCTACCGTCTCACGTTTATTCCTCCTTTACCTTCAGAACATCTCTACAGGGATGTTCTGCCAACACTTTAAACTTAACCATGCCCAAAACAGAACTCCCCATCTTCCCACCCTAACCCTGTCTTCCCCTGACTTTCCCATCTCTGTAGACAACATGAATATCCTCCCTGTCTCACAGACCAGTGACCTTGGCATTATCCTTGACTTATCTCTCACATTACTCACATATTCAATCTGTCATGAAATTCTAATGATTCTACCTTCACAGCCTCACTAGAGTCCACCCTTTCCTCTCCATCTGAACTTCTGCCATGCTAATCTATGCACTTACCATATCCTGCCTTAGATACTAAATCAGCCTCCTTGCTGACATCCCTGCTTCTCCCAATTCCAGTTCATACTACCCTCTGCTGCCCAGATCATTTAAAAATCTGTTCACTCCTTGTCTCCCCATTCTTCAGAAACCTTCAGTGATTACCCATCCATCTCCACATCCAACAAAGTCCTTTCTATAAGGCACTCAATCAGCTCTCCCCCTTACTTTACCTCACTTATCTCCTACTATAACCCACTCCACATAGTTGGCTCCCTAATGCCAAACTGCTCACTGTACCTCAATCTCATCTACCTCACTACCAACTCCCTTGCTCACATCCTCCCTCTGACCTGGAACTTCTTCCCCCTTCATATATGAAAGACCATCACTCCTCTAACCTTCAAAACCCTCCTAAAAGCACATCCTCTCCAAGAACCCTTCCATGACTAAACCCTCATTTTCCCCATTTGCCCTCTCTTCTGTGTCATCTATGCACTTGGATCTGCATTCCTCAAGCACTTAATAATTGTGGTATTTGTCAAACACTTACTTTGTACCAGGCATTGTACTAAGCACTGGGTTAAATACACATTTATCAGGTTGGACACACTCCCCCATGGGGCTTATATTCTCCCACAACACTTATGTATAAATCTGCTTCTGTATAATTTGGGGCCTAAAGATCTTGCCTTTGGCAGATCTGCTCGTATGGGGGCATTTTGGGGGCTCATTATGGCAAGTGTGGCTCAATGGAAAGAGCCCGGGCTTGGGAGTCAGAAGTCATGGGTTCGAATGCCGACTCCGCCACTTGTCAGCTGTGTGACTTTGGGCAGGTCACTTAACTTCTCTGTGCCTCAGTTACCTCATCTGTAAAATGGGGATTAAAACTGTGAGCCCTACGTGGGACAACCTGATCACCCTGTATCTACCCCAGCGCTTAGAACAGTGCTCTGCCCATAGTAAGCACTTAACAAATACCAACATTATTACTATTATTATAATCTCTATATGTTCCCATTTTCTTTATATGTAATTTATTTTATTGTCTGTTGCCCGCTCTAGCCTGAAAGTTTCTTGTGAACAGTAATAGGACAGGACATGAATGTGAACTCTTTTGCTTGGTCCTCTCCCAAGTGCTTAGTCTAATGCACCACACACAGTAAGCACTCAATAAATACCACTGATTGATTGTAATAATCTATTTGTCTTTAAAATAGGACTAGCTGTGACACATGTCTTTACTTTAGAGTTGAGAGCAACTTTATCGGGCACCTGTCTGATTTCTTGGCCCTGTCTAATTCAGACCACATTTTGAAAGCCGCCAGAACTAAACCCCTTGGGTTAATAATAATAATGTTGGTATTTGTTAAGCGCTTACTATGTGCCAAGCACTGTTCTAAGCGCTGGGGTAGACACAGGGGAATCAGGTTGTCCCACGTGGGGCTCACAGTCTTAATCCCCATTTTACAGATGAGGGAACTGAGGCACCGAGAAGTTAAGTGACTTGCCCAAAGTCACACAGCTGGCAAGTGGCAGAGCTGGGGTTCGAACCCATGACCTCTGACTCCAAAGCCCGTGCTCTTTCCAGTGAGCCACGTTGGGTTCTATTGCTACAGAGCAGGTGTATTGCATCAGTCTAGCACCAAGTAATTTTGAAAGTTCTTTGCACCAATTATTCTTTCAATAGTATTTATTGAGCGCTTACTATGTGCAGAGCACTGTACTAAGCGCTTGGAATGAACAAGTCGGCAACACCAGCTTCTCTAAACTGCTTCAGTCATTCAAAAATATTTACTGAGCACTTACTGTGTGCAAAGCACTGTACTAATGCTTGCAAGAGTACACTATAACAATAAATAGACACATTGCCTGCCCATAATGAGCTCATAGTCTGGGCGTGGGGATTAGAACCCATGACCTTTAGGGCCGAGACTGTTTTGGAGAGGAAGGGAGAGCCACTGCAAGAGATGCCTAATTGAAGAGGGGCCCGGGATCCCAACCCCAGTGGTCCTTCTCCTAAATGTACCTGAGCCATTGACTCCGGGGTTGTTTGAATATGAATTTGTGTGTTTGGGGACTATGATTAATATCAAAATACCCATGAAATTATCTTCTTTTCCTCCCCTCTAAGTGAAATGGGGTTTCCCAGCCTGGGGAAGGAAAAAATTAGGTTTCTGCCCAATTGTGCCCAGCAATGCTCTCTCTTAAAGTATTTGCTATCAGTCTTAAAAAATGAGACCACTGATGGCTTTCAGAGCTGGAGCTCTAGTCAGCATCGCTTGCCTGAGTCCCTGTCTGACCTTCTCCTGCAGTGTATAATTTCCAGAGGTAATCTAACCCATATGGTACTCTACGTCCTGTCCTGTGTTGTCTAGAGGGCCAGATTTATTATGCATAAATGTATAAAGTGACTACATGATTGACGGGGAAAAGGTCAGGGAACGGCAGCGCCCCCACACTCCATGAAGATCAATGAAAACGTTCTCACTTTTATCCCTTGGGATCTCCACTGTCCTCCGAGCAAGCACAAAGGCTGCCTTTTAGATGTGTACAAAGCTTAGGCACGCAGGGGTAAGCCAGAAAGTTTGGGAACAGGAGCAGAACCAGAAGCCTGAAATCGTCATGGAGTCCCTTAGAAGATATGCCCATCCCATAAAATCTGCCATTGGTATTTCAAGGGCACAGTCTCTTGGCTCAGTTTCAAAGGCACTGTAAAACTGGGGAGTCCTCCCCTTCTCTTGTTCCTGCAAAATCCAAGCTTAGAACTGTGTTGAAGTTGAAATGGCCTGCAGGGTGATCTGATCATCCTGTTACTCTGCTTGTCCTGTTTAATATTTTCCTTAGGCTCCTTCCTCTAAATCCATTACCTCCTCACCCTTCCCCATTGCCCCCATCCTTGACTCATCATAGTCTCTCTGAAGAGGAAATACTTTTAGGCAGGGTGAATCAATCAACCGTATTTATCGAGAGCTTACAGTGTCCAGTTCTCAGTACTGTGCCTGGCACATAGTAAGCACTTAATAAATACCATTATTATTATTATTACTAAGCTCTTGGGAGAGTCCAATGTAACAGATTTGGTAGACATGTTCCCTGCCCACAAGGAGCTTACAGACCAGAGGGGTGAACTCACTGACACATTGGCTAGTGCTTTTATCAAGAGCATGTGCCCTGACATTTTTACCATGAGCTCTGACCTGGAACTTCCTTCCCCTTCAAATCCAACAGACTATCACTCCCCACCTTCAAAGCCTTATTAAAAGCACATCTCCAAGAGGCCTCCCCCCAGCAAGACCTCATTTCCCCTACCCCCTCTCCTTTCTGCATCACGCTTGCACTTGGACGGTTATCCTTTTATTGACTTCACCCTCGGGCCACAGCACTTATGTACATATCCGTAATTTATTTTAATGTCTATCTCCCCCTCTAGATTGTAAGCTTGGAGTGTGCAGGGACAGTGTCTACCAACTCTCTTCTATTGCACACTCCTGAGGGCTTAATACAGAGTTCTGTACACAATACATGTACAATAAAGGAAAGAGCACGGCCTTGGGAGTCAGAGGTCATGGGTTCTAATCCCAGCTCCGCCACTTGTCAGCTGTGTGCGACTCTGGGCAAGTCACTTAACTTCTCTGTGCTTCAGTTCCCTCATCTGTGAAATGGAGATTAAGACTGTGAACCCCCCCGTCCCCACGTGGGACAACCTGATCATCTTGTATCTACCCCCAGCGCTTAGAACTGTGCTTGGCACATAGTAGGTGCTTAACAAATAAAGATGGTTGATCAATTAAAGATTGATTACTCAAGAACTCACACACCCAATTCCTCTTAGTCCCCTGAGAAGCATTCACCCAGAGCAATGATGAAAGTCTAGGTGGTGGATTCCAAGAGTTTAATCTTTGTCCAGATACTTGGGCTATGAAATGGGTGAGACTTCTCTCACTGGGTCCGGTATACTAGGCAAATTAAACAATGATCACAATCATTGCGTATTGACCTTTTGTCCAAACACAGTACTCCAGATTAAAGGAGTAAAATTAGTTGTTTCTGCCTTGAAACCTGGGCATTGCCTGTCTCTTTCTGGGTCCAATCACAAGAAATCTGGGCTCAGTTGTTCAGATGATTCTAAGGAGGAATGGTCAGGGAATATGGCCCAGTGAATAAAGCTTATCCACAGTTTTTTTTTTTTTTGACACTTTTTTGAGAGCTTGTCTGGAAGCCAGAATGTGTTAGGATCCACTGCCTAAAATGAGGTCACAGTATGATCCAGTCTCTTCAACTTTCATCCACAATTCAGACATCCAAATCAGACCCCAACTCCAGAATGATCTCACCGATAGGCCCTGATACTAGTGTCATTATTGTTCTAGCAATAGTCAAGTGGGAATATGAGCATTTTAAGATCAGCACTTAAGAAGTTTTTAAGTATCACTCTTTGAATGTCTGAAACTGCAAGTACTGACCAGTATCCCTAACTCTAATGTGTCAGAGGATTTAAGCAGGCTAAGTCTTAAACCCCATATCCACAGTGATCTGGGAAGAGGTAAATTGAAAACACTTCTATTTCATGGATACTTGAGGATTTGAAGGCCAACAAAGCTTCCCACCTTGTTTCAGGTGAACAGTCTTATTAAAGCATCTGTAATGAATGCAATGAGATAATACCGGTACCTTCTGTTCAGCTGTGACTGAGATTTGTTCTCTGGTTCAACAATAGTTCAAACTGATTCAGATTGAAGAATGTAAAATATCTATGGTATATATTATAACCCACAGGGACATGAAAGTCACAGTTCAGATTTGGTTTGGAGAAAAGAGCAGTTTGGGGTTAGCTTTCAATTTGGATTCCCGTGGCTCTGACAGAGCAACCATCTAATCAGTGTTGGGCTCCAGGACACTCCTCACAAAATTGCCTTGGGGCTTAGTGAGACCTTACTGTTCTCTCCCTCATTCCCTCCGTGTTAGTGATCTGTCACACTGAGCATGATGCAGGGCTCCACCAAACACATGAAATCTGAATTGGGTGTTTTTCAATGTGAGTGTTTTTGTGTTTTCCCTGAACAAAGTCGACACAGCATGCTGGAGAGGACTGGGTGGGATGCTATGAAAATCAGGCCTGTCGATGAAAATCAGGAGTCTGCACTCTCCTCCCCTCTAAATTATTTTCCATGGTACTTTTTAAACATTCATATTACCTTTGCCGTTAGAAAAAATACTTTCTCTGTGTTCAGAATGTACAGCCCAGGTTACTATGCCTGAAGCAATAGACCAGTATTCTTTTTTTTTTACTTATTTCTATGGCTTTAAAAGAACAGGGAAAAAAATGACAAATTATCTTTGTGACACTATGGGCTATTTCAGCCTCGTCATTGACTTCCCTGTCTCCGTCCATGCTCTGCTCTCCTTTCTGCCCATGTCTCTCCAATAACTGGGCCATCTCTCTCTGCATCAGCAGAAACTCTTAGTGATTGTCTTTGAGACATTCAGTCAGTCCCCTCCTGCTGAATTATCCACTCTCTTCTCCCACTGCACCCCAGATCACAGTCTGCATTCCTCTGAAGCTCATCTATTTACTAGGTCCTTTCTCTTCCACAGCCTACTCTTGCTCAACCCCTCACTCCTGCTTCCTTCCCTCTAACATTGAACAGACCATTGCTCTCCTAGGTCAAAGCCCGTTTAGAATTGCAGCTCTACCAGGAAGTCTTCCCCAGTTGAATTCTAATCTCCCCAATTTAGGGAGCACAGGCCTGAGAGTCAGAGGGCCTGGGTTCTAATCGGTTCTAATCCCAGCCCTGCTACTTTCTGCTGTGTGACCTTGGGCAAATCATTTAACTTCTCTGTGCTTCAGTTCCCTCATCTGCAAAATACCTGTCCTCCCTCCTACTTAAACTCTGAGCCCATTGAGGGATCTGATTATTTTATACCTTCTCCTAGAAGGCCTGTTTCGGTTCTACTAATTCCATTGTACTCCCCCAGTACAGTGCTCTACATGTTATATTGTACTTTCCCAAGTGCTCTGCACACAGTAAATGCTCAATAAATACTATTGAATGAATGAATTTAATAGACACCCTAATAATATTGATTGATGTGCACCTGACAACAACGATTAATCCTTTGGAACATTCGATCAGAGGTATTCACTGAGCACTTACTGGGTGCAGAACACTGACTAAGTGTTGGGAGAGTAGACTACCATAGCGTTGATAGACAGGATATCTGCCTCAAGGAGCTTATAGTAATATAGAGAAGCAGCATGGCTCTAATGGGAAGATCATGGACCTGGGAATCAGAGGGCCTGGATTCTCATCTGAGATCTGCCAGTTACCTGCTTTGTGACCTTGGGCAAATGACTAAAGTGCTCTGTGCCTCAGTTTCCTCAACTGTAAAATGGGGATTCAATACCCATTCTCCCGCCTACTTAGACTGTAAGCCCCATATTGAACAAGCCTTAATAACTTTTATCTACCCTAGCGACTAGAGCAATGCTTGACACATAGTAAACACTTAAATATTGTAGTAATAATATGGGGAAAACAGTATTTAACAAGAGAGGAACCCGAGGCAGGACATTACCTTAATGCGGTCTTACTGTTCGTCAACTTGGACACTACGATTTTGAGCCTGGTGGTAATTTGGGCTTGGTTCTTCCCCTATGGCCAAAGCAAGGCAAGTTTGGGTGACCATAAGGAAGTTTTTGATCTACCGTGTGTTGGCAAAACTGTGGACTAGGAGGGGCAGATACAGGAGGAGGAATATGGCATTCTATCTGCTGGTAGGGTGACGGGTAGGGAGCAGGTAGGAAACAAGTTTAGACTTGGACAACAGAGGAGATCTCAGGAAGACAAAACACCCAGGAACACACGCCTCCCTCTGGATTGTAGAAAACTGCATTTTCAAACACTTCTAGAAATTAATAATGTTGGTATTTGTTAAGCGCTTACTATGTGCCGAGCACTGTTCTAAGCGCTGGGGTAGACATAGGGGAATCAGGTTGTCCTACGTGGGGCTCACAGTCTTAATCCCCATTTTACAGATGAGGGAACTGAGGCACAGAGAAGTTAAGTGACTTGCCCACAGTCACACAGCCGACAAGTGGCAGAGCTGGGATTCGAACTCATGAAGCAGCGTGGCTCAGTGGAAAGAGCCCGGGCTTTGGAGTCAGAGGTCATGAGTTCAAATCCCGGCTCTGCCACTTGCCAGCTGTGTGACTGTGGGCAAGTCGCTTCACTTCTCTGTGCCTCAGTTCCCTCATCTGTAAAATGGGGATTAAGATTGTGAGCCCCACGTGGGACAACCTGATTCCCCTGTGTCTACCCCAGCGCTTAGAACAGTGCTCTGCACATAGTAAGCGCTTAACAACTACCATCATTATTATGAGCCCTGACTCCAAAGCCCGTGCTCTTTCCACTGAGCCACGCTGCTTCTCCAATGAACTTTTCACCCATTCAGGCCCATTTCGATCTGGACTAGGAGGGTCTTAACTGTCCCAGGTTTCAGGAGTAACATGAGGCCATTCCTTTGAAAAAAAACAAAACTTGATAAGAGAGATTCACGTAGCTTTTGATACTGGCGTCTAAGCTATTAGATTAATGTTCATGTTAGCCTTTCTTCGAAACTCTTGAAATTCCTTGAGCTGGGACAGTGGTCGCCAATGTCTCTTTTTGAGTCAGTTTTCCTTTTTAAAACTATATTCCTTTTTTGTTTACTTTTTTCAGAATTTTGCCAAAGAATTTGTGATCAGTGACCCAAAGGAGCTGGAGGAAGACTTCATCAAGAGTGAGCTGAAGAAAGCAGGAGGAGCAAATTATGATGCTCAGACAGAATAAACACCCCCTGCTTCAGCAGCATCTGCCTGGACCAGGAAAGGGAAGAGCCCCGGCAAGCCACCGAACACCAAAACAGGGAGATGAGATGAGATCACACTGCTTATTTGTGGGCACAAAACTCCCTTCCCTGCTCCCCAGAAAGGACGTCCCTCCTCCACCTTCCGTCCAACAAAACCTTTCTTTTCTTAAAATTATTTTGTACGTGTACTCACAGACCTATGCTGATGCTTTGCCCTGGATTATTTTTTTCTTTAGGGTTTTGTTCTGAACCTCTCTGCTCCGCTGCAGTCTTTTTTTTTTAATAGTAGCCTCTGCTTCATTCTTTGAGGCCCACTCATGCTTCCATTTACCAACAAGAAAAAAACACTCCGGGAGCTGAGCACTAGGGGTTTAGTAGTTTCTGATATTCATGCAATATATTCACTTATTTCCCCAAAGGTGTAGACAAATTTGATTCACTCTGGATGCACCCAGTTAAATTTACCAGAACATAAAAGTGTTAAATGGAAATACGTTGCTTAGCAGTTAAAACAGTATCTTCGACTCTTAATAAACAGGAAGACATTAAATTTGCCTTAAAACTTGCTTGATAGCTGCTCTGCTCTGTGCACTATGCCTGTCCAAAAATAAGCCTGCAAGTTTCTCTTGATTGGAATCTTGTTATGCAAACCAGTAAAGGTGCAAACCTCTGGCACTGAGTCTTATAACAAGCGGATACTGGTTTTATGACATATAATTTGAATTTGTTAATGTGGCAGGGCATTAAGATGAAGGCCCAAGATGTGATTCAGATGCCTGGTAAATTTGTCTTGAGACAGGCCAAAGTAGCTGCTGCTGAGACTAGAAGCCTCTCCCTACCCCTTTTTTGTTAACTTTTACAAAAATCAGTTTTAAGTCCCAACGCAGATCGTTATTGTCTTGGCTCATGACCTAGATATGGAGCTTGGCTGTTCTGTTGGAACACCACCATCCGTGTTTAGTAGCTTTAGCTCAGTTCTGGGAATTTAATGGTTAAAAAAAAATTGGCATGGGCTAAGAGACACATTTCCTGTTTCCACAAACACACACATATCACTTAGGGAAAAACTGTACTGTATTGGGGTTTGGGACAAAGTGAGCGCTAAAACAATTTACAAAAATAAAGATTTTTTTTGGGTTTTTTTTCCAGAAAGAATGTTCAACATTGCCTTCTTTCTTTCGTTTGCTTGTCAACTTTGTTCCCAGCTGGAATTTCCACCCTAGATTTGTGCCCCTTCCCAGATAAAGGCTAGCTTTTACGAAAGAGTTGGTGAGGTTCTCGGTTACTACCCCAGTGCTTAGCACGTAGTGAGCCATTAAATACCACGATTATTATTACCCATGACACTTCCTGCTCTTTGTTTGCATCCCAAAGGCATCCGTGAGAACCATCTGTGCCTTTTAATATGTTTAGTGATAGCATTTTTTGAGCATCTACTGTGCGTGGAGTAAAAAACTAGACATCGGAGAGCCTACAGCAGAAGTAAGATGCCCTTGAGAGGCTTAGATTCTAAGCATGAGGAAAGCAAACACCCATTACCGAGTAGACAACAATCAGGAAAATGGACACAGATAATTAATGAGCAGGCAATCAGTGTAATTTTCAGTACCGCAAAGCTGAAGCTTCCTCTCGGCTGTTTGACGACACCCTTCTCGGATTCGTTCAGGAGCTCGGAACTGGAATTCCAGCACATCAAATCCTGGTGGGGAGTTTTAATTAGGTCATAGTGAGCATCAGGCCCAGGGCAAGCAGGGTGGGGGAGGGGAAGGAGGGGAAAGCATAGGTGGAATGAAAAAAAATTCAGAACAAATAGTAAGCCTGGGAGATTTTTCCAGCAAGTGGCGAGGTTAGGTGTTGGGTCACAGTTGGATCACAGTTGGGACTGTGTCAACATGGCCGAATGCTTGCTCACCTCTCCACCACATTAAAAAAGGGAGAGTTCTCACCTTCTGGCCGGCTTGTTTTTTCCAAGGTAGCGGGCAAAGGGATCCAGTCAGACTCCTATGCTTATCTGAAAAATTCGGCCACCCTGGAAACTTCCTCTCGTTGCTTGCTATCGCCGTACTGGTTTGGAAAGCAGATTGCCAAATACCATTGATGGATTCATAGATTGATTATTCATCCTCCAAAAGTGAACCCCCCCCTCATTCAAGCCCTATTGCTTCTTTTATGTGAGGCACCTACAATTCGAAAGTTCAAATCTAAGGATGTTGGCCTGAATCACAGTAGAAGTTTTTACTGACAGCTGGAGCCCCGGGAGGGAGTGTGGCCTAGTGGAGGGAGGGAGGCAGGAGGCCCAGGGTCTAGTTCTACTTCCATCCACTTAACTACTAGGTGGCCTTTGGACAAGTCACTACCTCTTATCCTCATCTGTAAAATGGAAATAGAATACCTGTCCTCCCTCACTCTCTTAGGCTGTGAGCCCTGAAAGGGGCAGGAGTTGTGCCCGATCCAATTACCTTGTTTCTCTCTCAGTAGGTAATGATAATTAACAATTGTGGTATTTGCTAAGCGCTTACTGTGTGCCAGGTGCTGTACTAAGCTCTGGAGTGGGTGCAAGCAAATCAGGTTGGACGTAGTCCCTGTCCAAGGTGGGGCTCGCAGTCTCAATCCTCATTTTACAGAGGAGGTAAGCGAGGCACAGAGAATAATAATCACGGTATTCGTTGAGTGCTTACTACATGCCAGGCACTGTACTAAGCCCTGAGGTGGATCCAAGCAAATCGGGTTGGACACAGTCCCCGGCCCATGTGGGACTCACAGTCTCAATCCCCATTTTGCAGGTGAGGGAACTGAAGCACAGAGAAGTGAAGTGACTGTCCAAGGTCACATAGCAGACAAGTGGCCGAGGGGGGATTAGAACTCATGATTTCTGACTCCCAGGTCTGTGCTCTATATACTATGCCATGCTGCTCCTCTGTCAGACAATCCTATTTACTGAGTGCTTACTCTGTGCAGACCACTGTACTAAGTGCTTGGGAGAGTGCAATATAACCATAAAACAGACTCATACCCTGTCTAAAAAGAGCTCAGCGCATACTAATGCACCTTGGTTTGAATTTACAATATTTCAATTTCTCTCAGAGGAACAATATTATAAAGTGCTTAGTACAGTGATCTGCACATAATAAGTGCTCAATAAATACTATTGAATAAATGGGGATTGTTTTCAAAACCAAAGCTGGGTGATAGTCTTACTAAAATTGTGTACTTCTGCTGCACTGAAAGTAAAATGGGCCGTATCAACCCCACCCTGCGACACTACCTGGTGGCCTGGTATCTCCCCATCACCGCTTTAGAAATTATTTTGGCTTTTTTCCCGTGGCTCCCGTGCATGCGTCACTGTCCAAAAACTAGTGTCACAGTCTGGTATTTATTGAGTGCTTACTATGTACAGAGCACTGTACTAAGCTTCCAGGAAAGTCCAACATAACAGAGTTGGTAGACACATTCCCTGCCTATGATGAGCTTGCAGTCTTAAACTGGGGGGGGTGGGGCACAAAGGAGGCTAGTACTGTCAATTTAACACCGTTGTGTCAGAAGGCTGACACAGGGTGTACATTTAAAAATATTGTCAGGACCCTACATCTTAATTCAGCTCTGCCACTTGGCTGTGTGACCTTGGGTAAGTCACTTCACTTCTCTGTGCCCCAGTTACTTCATCTGTGAAATAGGGATTGAGACTGTGAACCCTATGTGAGACAGGGACTGTGTCCAGCCCAATTTGCTTGCATTCGCCCCAGCGCCTAGTACAGTGCCCGGCACATAGTAAGCACTTAGCAAATACCACAATTATTAAACCAGGGCATTCCTGCATCACAGTGTCTGCTCGGCATCTGCAGATCACTCGCCTGCACCCGCAAAGAAACCTACCTGCTCGCCTCGGTCGGCAACTCTGCTGGCGGCACCGTGGGGCAGGCTGAGTAAACTCTATAAGTTTATTATGTGCAACCAGCCATTCCTTCAGTGAGCTTCCTACCTGTCACCGAGTCTCCTCCAGGTACTGGAGCTGAGTTTGGAGGTGGTGACGCAGAGGGAACCATGGAAGTTGGGGGTACTTTATTCTATGAAATGTTAATAAGGCTTCATCCTTCGAGATGATCCCATCCAGAGGTGTTTGATAGAATCGCCCGAACTGGTCTCTGCAAACTTTATATTACGAGCCAGCCGGACTTTAAGAGCAGGGGAGTGGCACCGGGGATGAGGTAGGTGGGGCGTCGAGCTGAAAGTCATGAGATGCAACCCAGACCATCCCAGGTCCCAGGCAGAGGAAGGGGGCCTTCGGCAGCAGTCCCGCCTGCGGCCAAAGCCGGGCAACGTGGAGGCTGTTATTTGTGAGATGGGTCGAGACCCCCTATTGGGGATTCAATACCTTTTCTCCTTCCTTCTTGGACTGTAAGTCCCATGTAGGACCTGATTGTCTTGTATCTACCCCAGGGCTTGTACAGTGCTTGACGCCTAGTAAGCGCTTAATACCACAATTATTATTATTATCCTCTTGCCACTGGAATGAGCGAGAGTGAATTTGGAACAAGCGAGACTGTAAATTCTCCAGGGGATGGGAAGCAGATTGGAGGTGGCCACAAGGGATTAGGGGAAGGGGAGGGGAAGGGGGAACCGAGGAGGAGAGTGAGTCAACCACTTCACTTTGAGGTTTATGGAATTGATAGAACGCCAGACAACCTCAGACAACTGCTAACTATATCCGGAGCACTACCAATGCTTAACAAATACCGTTATTATTATTATTATTGTTACTAAGCACTTGGGAGAGTACAATGCAGCAGAATTAGCAGACACGTTCCCTGCCTATAATGAGTTTACAGTCTAGAGGGTGAGTGAGTATGTTATTCCCAATAGTGTTTGTAGATTGAAATGTATCTAAGTGCTACTAGTGGTTATGAGAGTATAAATGTGTAATAATAATAATAATGGTATTTGTTAAGCGCTTACTATGTGCCAAACACTGTTCTAAGAGCTCAGGTAGATACAGGGTAATCAAGTTGTCCCTCGCGGAGCTCACAGTTTTAATCCCCATTTTATGGATGAGGTAACTGAGGCACAGAGAAGTGAAGTGGCTTGCCCAAGGTCACACAGCAGACAAGTGGCAGAGCCAGGATTAGAACCCACGTCCTCTGACTCCGAAGCCCCTGAACTTTCCACTCAGCCAAGTTGCTTCTCTCCCAAGTACTCTCCCAAGCACTTAGTTCAGTGCTCTGCACAGAGTAATTGATCTTAAATACCATCAATTAATGGGAAACTGGGGGGGGATAAAACCTGAGAAGAAGAAAAACAATACCTCCTGGATGAGGTAGGATTTTTAGTCACCCTGGGAGAATAGGTGGGAGTGGATGGGAGTAGGTAACTCTCTGGCTCTTCCCCTCATTACTGTTGCTAGCTTGGCTGCTGATTCACTTTCAGAAGAAACAGAAGTCCAGGTTTAATGTTTTCCAGAGTGCTCAGGGGCGGTGAACAATTTACCAGAAAGCCCAGGATTTGCAAGAGGTTCGGGGATGAATGCGATAGCAGCAGGCACGTTCCCAAGTTTTAGGGGGAAGCCTGTCTGCACACCAAGAAGAGGCTTCAATAACCACTCTGTCCGTCTCACCTCAATACCCACTCCAATCTTGATTAACCTACAGCATCTCTGCAATTGCTGAGCGGACGGAACCTTTTCTCCTAGGCATTCCAGGCTCTTGGGCTATATTCTGACCTGGATTTATTTTGGGATCACATTAAAGAGTTTTTTTGGGACTTATTACTTTATGCCTTCTTCAGTTGCAGGTTAAATTGAAATTTTAAAATATTTGTCTTTTGACACTTATGTGAAAAAGAACAGCATTCTACCCAGAATGGTATTACAGATTAAAGATCATGTTCGGAAGGATCGTCGTTTCAAACGAAAACACAAACGAAACGATAAACCCCTCAAAAATAGTAAAAGTGATCCCCCTATTTAGGGTTCTAAACCTCAGATAATCTGCTTTTCTTTTATGTTCCCTTCACAAGTTGACAATCTCCCTTTCCGATGTGTGCCTCATTTAAACTGTGCTCTTATAAACCCTTCGGTTCTGTGGAGATCTTGCATGCTACAGATTTAGATTTTATGTGGTTGGTGAAGACCTAATCAGAAAGTTTTCTCTGTGATCCTGTGTTTAGCTCTCCACTGACAAATAATCTGGATAACTTGAGGCTCCCAAACGACCTACTTTCACCTAGTATATTTGAATAATTTTAATGGGATAATCAGGTCAGACAGTCCCTGTCCCTCATGAACTCACAGTCTAAGAGGAGGTTGAGAAGAGATATTTTATTCTCATTTTACAGATGAAGAAACCGAGGCAGAGCAAAATCAAGTGATTTATCCAAGGTCACAGACCAGGCAAATGGCAGCATGGCCTGGTGGAGAGAGCACAGGCCTGGGAGCCAGAGGATGGGATTCTAACCTTGGCTCTGCCACTTGTCTGCTGTGTGACTTGGGCAAATCACTTAACTTCTCTGTGCCTCAGTTCCCTCATCTGTAAAGTTAGAATTAAGACTCTGAGCCCCATGTAGGACATGGACTGTGTCCAAAATCTTAATAATAATAATAATGTTGGTATTTGTTAAGCTCTTAATATATGCAGAGCACTGTTCTAAGAGCTGGGGTAGATACAGGGAAATCAGGTTGTCCCACCTGAGGCTCACAGTTAATCCCCATTTTACAGATGAGGTAACTATGGCACAGAGAAGTTAAGTGACTTGCCCACAGTCACCCAGCTGACAAGTGGCAGAGCTGTGATTCAAACCCATGACCTCTGACTCCCAGGCCCGGGCTCTTTCCACTGAACCACACTGCTTCTTATCTACCCCAGAGCTTAGTACAGTGCCTGACACATAGTGAGTGCTAAACTAATTCCATTTTTAAAAAAATTCATTCATTCAATCATATTTATTGAGCATTTATGCCAGCCCCCAAGCCTCTTTCCACTACATCTTACTGCCTCCTTGAATAAATTCTGTCAAATTGTATATATTTTGGATTGACTTCTAACATAGAGACTTTTCTCTTAAAAGACCCCTATAATAGAGTTTCGTAAGAATTGAAAATAGGCTTTGTTCATTTGTTCATTTGGACTCTACAAAAGAAAGCAACTTTCAACTTCACATCACACATCATGCTTGCAGAGAAGCATCTGGATTTGTCAGAAAGAAGAGCACGAAGTAATAAAATCTTCATAACCTTAGATTCCCAAGTGTTTGTAAGGTCACTAGCTGAGCTGACCTTTCAGTAAAAAGGATGAACTACGGCTGCTGTCAGTCGTTACCTCCGGCGTTGCTCAAAGCTAATTTCCACATGGAAAGCAGTATAGCCTAGTGGACGGAGTATTGGGCTGAAAGTCAGGGGACTTGGGTCCTAATCCTGACTCTGCCACTTGCTGCTGGGTGATCTCAGACAAGTCACTTAACTCCTCTGTGCCTTAGTTCCTCTAGACTGTTAACTCATTGTGGACAGGGAATGGATCTATTATATTGAACTCTCCCAAGGCTTAGTACAGTGCTCTGCACACAATAAGCGCTCAATAAATATATTTGATTGATTACCTCATCTGCAAAATGGGGATTAAATCCCCCTCCCTCTAATTTAGATTGTGAGCCCCATATAAGACAGGCACTGTGTCCAACCCAATTTTCTCATATCCATCCGAGTGCTTAGTAGAGTTCCCGGCACATAGCAAATGCTTAACAAATACCATTAAAAAATATGACTTCTATGGTAAATAAATGCTCCCTCGAGCCATAAGAAAAAGGTGAAACACATTTTTCTACTGACGGTGATGATGGTGTTGTTGATTATAATTCTCATTAGACACTGAAAAATATGTCAAGCACTATGCTAAGAGCTGAGGTAGATATAAGATAATCAGAACAAACACAGTCCTATCCCAAACTAAGAGATAGGGAGAGCAGGTATCTCCTCCCTTTTTACAGATAAAGAAGCTTAGTCACCAAAAAGATAAGTGGTTTGCCCAAAGACAACTAGCAGGCCAGTGTTGGTGCTGGGATTAGAACCCAAGTTTCCTGTCTCCCAGTCCCATGTTCTAGCAGTGTGGCCTAGTCGATAGAGCATGGGCCTGGAAGTAGGAAGGACATGGGTTCTAATCCTGCTTCTGCCATTGTCTGCTTTGTGACCTTGGGTAAGCCACTTCACTTCTCTGTGCCTCAATTACCTCATCTATAAATTGGGGATTCAGACTGTGAGCCCCACATGCGACAGGGACTGTGTCCAAACCAATTTGCTTGTATTCTTCCCCAGCACTTCTTATAGTGCCTGCCACATAGTAAGATCATAACAAACATCACTATTATTATTATTATTATTCACTATGTCATGCTGCTAATTATCCTCGTTTTAGGGATGAGAAAACTGGAGTACAGTGAGTTTGAGTGACTTGACCAAGGTCACACAGCAGACAGGTGAAAAAGCTGGGAGTAGAAAGTAAGCATAAAATGGCCCAGATCTGAAAACCGCATGTTGTGCACAAAATAGCAAATTAAGTACGCCTAAATAATCGACGCCATCAATCAGTGGTATTTGTTGAGGGCTTACTGTGTGCAGAGCACTGTACTAAGAGGTTTGAAGAGTACAGTACAGTGGAGTTGGTTGACACATTCTTTGTCTACACCGAGCTTACAGTCTAGAGGGGAAGACAGACATTAATATAAATAAATAATCTATGGATATGAACATAAGTGCTGTGGAACTGAGGGTGAGGTGAATACTAAATGCCCAAAGGGTACAACAGGGCATAATGCTGGATTATCCCTGGCTGTTAAGTAAATTGCACAGCAGGGAGCCTGAACTAACATTATTATCCCTGCAGTATAAACTGCTGACCTGAAAATGGATTCTTGCTCACTAGAGAAACTGGAGATTTACTATAGAAGGACAAACACGGGAGAGAAAAATAGGCATTTGATTCCACCCAGGCTAATTGGAGGCTCTTCCACTAGAACACCGGATCCTTACAACATAAATGTAAATATCTTTAATCTCCATTACTTCCCCTACCTGTAATTTCTTTTAGTGTCTGCCTTCCCGAATAGATTTTTCAGTTCAGCGAGGGCACGGATCGTGTCTACTAACTCTATTGTACTCCCATAGGTGCATAATACAGTGCTCTTGCTCAGAATAAATGCTCAATTTGTACTATTGATTATTGATTGTTCGGATGGGCTCCTCTTTCCAACCAGGACTTCACCGGACAGCTCTTATATGCTAGCTGGAGCTACTGTGGGGGTTGACCCTCCTGGGCCCTAGACCCTGAATCCTCAGCCTCTTCTAACAATAATAACAGTTGTGGTATTTGTTGTGTTTACTACGTGCTAGGTACTGTAATAAGCGCTGCGGTAGGTATGAGGTGACTGGTTTGGATGCAGTCCCTTTCCCAGATAGAGCTCATTCTTAATCCCCATTTTACATATGAGGTAACTGCAGCACAGAGAAGTGAAGTGACTTGCCTAAGGTCACACAGCAGACAAGTGTTGGAGCCGGGATTAGAACCCAGGTCCTTCTGACTCTCAGGCCTGTGCTCTCTCCTCCAATAGGCCACACTGCTTCATTGCTCTTCCCTCTGTTCACCTTCTCTCACCTCTCAAGCCATCTTGACCAACAGAGGAAATGGAGGGAGACTGGGGTCTTTTTTTTCGGGACTAGACATCCAGAGGTCTTTTCCGGCTCCATCTCCGACTGTCTGCACTGGATTCATTTTTAGTACCTGTATCTGGCACTCCTCTTCTGCACCGAGAGGCGATAGAGTATAGTGAGCTAAACCACAAGCCAGGATTTGGAGGGCTCTGTTCCTGAACTTCGAGGTCTAGGTGTGTTCCTGGGCTTCCCAGTCAAGACCCCAGTACCACAGCTTAAGAAACACATTTGGTTTGAATTATCCAGATTCGGTGACTTTCAGGCCCAAACCACTCCATCCTTCAAACCTTAGTCTTCTTCCCAAACCTCCATTTATTCTAAAATATCTGGAACTGCCCCCCTGCCCCAAGTATGTTTTGGGGCACCCAAATCCCAGAATTATTTTTATATGTAGGTAGTGCCTCAATTTCTTTAGTAATAGCGGTGGTAATAGTATTTATTAAATACCTGATGGGTGCAAAGCACTGTATTAAGGTCTGGATGCGATTTAGACATTATCCCTAAGAAAAAACAGGGGAAGGGGCAGTGATGGACATACAGGATAAGTGACACAATAAACAGGAAAGTAACAAAAAGAAAAGGACAAGAATAAATACCGTAGGAATTCAGAAGATTGTGGCTAAAGGAGAAGTTTCCTGCTTCTTTTTGTCCAAGCAGGGCTATTCAAAGTCACACAACCATAGCCACAACTATCCCAACCATATCAGTCTGAAATGCACACAGTAAATGCTCAATAAATACGATTGAACGAATGAATGAATGAATGTGGAAGATTTATGATCGATCTCTTCTCCCGCTGCTGCTGTGAAGAAAGTAGAATGGAGCCCAGTGTAAGTAGGAAATGGTAGTTTTGGGGTGATTTCTGGGTGGCCAGGCCTCGAGCTGCCATCTGTAATTTATTCAATGTCTGTGTCCTCCGCTAACTCTATAAGCTTCTTATGGGCAAGGAGCATGCGTACCAACTCTGTTGCATTGTCCTCTCCCAAGCACTTAGTAGAGTGCTCTGCGCATAGTAAGTGCCCAGTAAATACCATTGATTGATTGACTGATTGGGAGCAATAAATGCATGGAATGTGCCATCTTTAAACACTTCACTGAAGCAGCTGCGTTACACAGCAGTTCAAGATAAGCAGCGTGGCTCAGTGGAAAGAGCACGGGCTTTGGAGTCAGAGGTCATGAGTTCAAATCCCGGCTCGGCCACTTGTCAGCTGTGTGACTGTGGGCAAGTCACTTAACTTCTCTGGGCCTCAGTTACCTCATCTGTAAAATGGGGATTAAGACTGTGAGCCCCATGTGGGACAACCTGATTCCCCTATGTCTACCCCAGCGCTTAGAACAGTGCTCGGCACATAGTAAGCGCTTAACAAATACCAACATTATTATTATTATTAAGATAGATGAAGGAAGATGGGGTTTTTTGATGGTTGTTGTGCACTTATGAATCTGATTGGTATTTTCCTTCCTCTACTAGTGTGCCTGGTGTGGTTATGATTTCACTGGTAATTACCTTTCTTTATTAGATAGGCTAAACCTTAGATGCCCCTGGGAAGTCTCTGCCAGGGATTATGACTAAGAATGTATCAGCAAAATGTAAACAAGCTTTTGGAAAGAAGAGTCATTTTGAAAATGGAAAGACAAGAGAAAGATAGAGATAAATGCTTAAAAAGCCAGTAGAACCATTCCATCTGAATTCAGAAAGTCTTTTCAGCAACAATAGAAGAGACTTTTTGGAATTATATTTGCAGTAAACACTGAAGAGGAGAGAAAGCTGGTCTGTTTAAAACTGATATTGGGAAACCAGAGGAGGAAGGCAGAGTTGAATTCAGTTTTCGTGCCTTGCTTTGTATATGGAAGGTGGAAGAATGGGAATTAAATCTCTTTTCATTGCAAGGGGAGGAGTAGCAAAACTGATGCTTTCAAGAGAAATATTTTTTAAGGAAGTCAAAGAGGTTCCAAAGACTCTAGCTACAGGGATTTAAATGTTAAGGGAAGCAAGGCTCATCTTTAATCATTATTATTGCCCCATGAATATTTTCCTGGTGAAAGGTACATTACATTTCTAGGTACCTCGGCACTATGTTAACAATTAACAGGCATTCTGCTTTAAAAATTGAGGAACTGCTCTCTCTGTTATCCAGAGGTAGAAGGTGAGGCTCAATCCTAGTACCAAGGAAGATCTCAGGGGATCTTGCTTCACGATTATAATCTCTTGGGAAGCAATAACCAAGGTAGGGGAGAACCTGGTTTCGATTTGGCCTTAGGCTGGCTCGTTTCCCAGGCTTATGAAAATGGAAACTGGTAAGTCAATCAATGGTATTTATTGAGTACTTACTGTGTGCAGAGCAGGGGACTGGGTGAATATAAAAATACAACAGGGTTGATAGGCTCCCTGCCCACAACACAGGAAATCAAACGGATGGGAGGGAATGAATAAATTTGTTTTTACCAACATAGCATATTTATGGTGCATTAAACTCTGCATTGTGTTCAAGGTGAGACTGAAGCAATAAAAGGCCATTCATAACCCAATCCCGATTTCTTCTCTGAGTACATTTGTAGCATCCCTCTATTTGTCATTATCCTTGGGGGCAGCCCGTTAAGTTTAAAAAGATAACCTCTTCTCTTTGCCTAGAGACATCCTTTCTATCTCTAAATAAACTCAGAATCCATCATAATCAATTTTATAATCTACAGAGGGGGTGAGATTAGAGGTAGGAAGACCAGAGAGGTGGTTGATATAGTAATCCAGGAGTGATATGTTCAGAACTAGTACCAAAGTAGTAGTTGTTTGTGTGGAGAGGAAGAGGAGGGGAGGACGTGGAATGTTTGGTAGGAAAAGCTGGCAGGATTTGGCAGTAGAAGGGGAGAGGAGGTGGATGCCAAGGTTCCTGGCTTCTGGGATGGGGAAGGGAGTGGTGTTCTGGGCTGAGAGAGGAAAGTCAGGGGAAGGAGTAGATTTTGGATGGAAGATGAGGACTTTGATTTTAAACAAATTACATTTGAGATGCTAGGGGGCATCCAGGTAGACATGTCCTGGAAGCAAGAGGGGCTCTGCCTCTTGGCTGCTGTGTGACCTTGGGAAAGTCACTAAACTTCTCTTGCCTCAGCTCCTTCATCTGTAAAAATGGGATTAAGATTCCTGTTAATAATAATTCTGGTATTTGTTAAGCGCTTACTATGTGCCAGGCACTGTTCTAAGCACTGGGGTAGATACAAGATAAATGACTTGGACACAGTCCCTGTCCCATGAGGGGCTCTCAGTCTCAATCCCCATTTTACCGAGGAGGTAAATGAGACCCAGAGAAGTGAAGTGACTAATCCGAGGTCCAGAGCAGAGAAGTGGTTGAGCTAGGATTAGAACTCACGACCTTCTGACTCCCAGGTCTGTGCTCTCTCCACTATGCCATGCTGCTTCTCTGTTCTCCCTCCTGCTTAGACTATGAGCCTCATGTGTATCTACTTATATTGTATCTATTCCAGTGTTAGTATTAGCAATTATGACGATATTTGTTAAACGCCTACTATTTAATTCATTCATTCAATAGTATTTATTGAGTGCTTACTATGTGCAGAGCACTGTACTATGCTCCTGGCCACACACTGTACTAAGCAATGGGGGTGATACAAGCAAATCGAGTTGGACACAATCCCTGTCCCACATGGGGCTCACAGTTTCAATCTCCATTTTACAGATGAAGTAACTGAGGCCCAGGGAAGTGAAGTGACTCACCCATGGTCACAAAGCAGACAAGTGGCAGGGCCAGAATTAGAATCCATGACCTTCTGACTTCCAGGTCCATGGTCTGTCCACTAAAGTCATGCTGCTCCTCTTAGGATAGGTCTTGGCTCACAGTGAGTGCTTAACAAATACTATTGTTTATTATTATTATCATTGATAACAATGATAAATATGTTGATTGCAGGTGAGATTAGAGATCAGGGTGAGAGAGATAATCTGGAAGTCACCAGCATTTTTATTACATTTCTAGACTGCAAACTTGTTATGAGAAAGGATCTGGTACAATGTAACTCTGTGGTACTGTACTCTCCCAAGAGTAAAATACAGGGCTCTGCACACAGTAAATGCTCAACAAATACAATTGATGTTATTCCCAAGTGCTTAGTTTAGTGCTCTGCACACGGTCGGTTTGCAAATAGTGCCGTTTACCATAGCAATGGCCATTAACCTTTTTGATTGAAACAGCGGCTTTAATAAGTACAGCTGAAGGAGGACCCTGAGCAACTATGCCGGAATTATTACTGCTTGAGGAAAACTGTGAGCTTCTTCAGCTCCCATTTAGATCCTGACTGGTCCCATTTCATCCTTATAATTTTGGTCTTGCACTAACAGGAGCTATAATCAGTGTCAAATAACTTTGGGCAAATTACAGTCATCAGGCTGGTCAGAATGTGCTCTCCAAACCCCTTAAATAAGAACCAGTCCTTGAAACAAAGTCACCATAAATAGAATTCTATTATTAGCTCTTTGAGCTAAGCACAACATAAGCAAATTTGTACCTGTACCTTTAACCTCACCCCACCCTCAGTCCCACAGTACTTATGTATATAACCATAATTTCCAAACTTATATTAATGTCTCTCTTCCCCTCTAGATTGGACGCTTCTTGTGGGCAGAGAACATGTCTATCAATACTTTTATATTGCTCTGTCCCAAGCATTTAATACAGTTCTCTGCATGTAGTAAGTATTGACGGGGCTAATAACTGTGGTGTCTGTTAAGCGCTTACTATGTGCCAAGGGTCATACTAAAAGCTGTGGTAGATGCAAGATAATCAGGTCTCACGTGGGGCTCAAAGTCTAAGTAGGAGGGACAATAGGTATTGAATCCCCATTTTGCAAATGGGGAACTGAAGCGTAGATAACTTAAGTGACTTGTCCAAAGTCAAACAGTAGACACTGGCAGAGTCGGGATAAGAAGCCAGTTCCTCTGACTCCCAGGCCCGTACTCTTTCCACCAGGCCATGTTGCTTCCCTAAAGTGCTCCGTAACTATCACTGATTATTTGACTGATTGAATTAAGCTTGTGCTCTCAGGTCTAACGTCAAAGTTATAAAGTAGCTGATGTGCCCTCCGACCTCCACTGCCCCCTCACCAGCAGTACACAGTGGCCTGCTGTTGGCAGAAGCAGGCTGTGGGGCCTGAGGGGTCTGCCTGCTCCTGAGGGGGCAAGTGAGGAGAAGCTGACTCATGCTGGACAACATTTGGAACCAGGGAAATCCTGTGACCGTCTGACCGTTAAAGTCTGCACTGGCCTGCCACAGTGATGGAAGGCTGGAAAATGGCTTCCTCATCCAGAACTTAGACTAGCTCCTGTTTTTTTTATGGTACCTGTTAAGCACTTACTATGTGCCAGGCACCGTATTAAGCACCGGGTTAGATACAAGGTTGGACTTCACTTGATGATCAAATGGACACTCTCAACACCACTCTCGCTACTGAACACAACTCACTCGCTCCTCATCCCTTCAATGATCTCGTATCACTACCATAGCCCTGGGTCACCTCTAAAGTCCGCCTCCTTCGCTCCTGTGCACGAGCGTTGCTGGAGGAAATCTAGATATCAGGCTGATTTTATCTACTTCAAGTTTATCCTTGAATGCTTTAGCTCTGTCCTCTCTTCTGCCCGGCATTACTATTTCTCCTCCCTTATTGATACTCGTGTGCTTTGCCCTCACCAGTTGTTCCAGTTATTTAATTCTCTCCTCAGGTCCCCTGTCTCCCTGCTTCCCCCATCCCTTGTCCCCAATCACCTGGCCTCCTACTTCATAAACAAAATTGACAGTATCAGGCATGATCTCCCGAAAATGTGCCATGTCCGTCTCCAGTTCCTCCCCTCTCTTGCCCCTTCTACAACTCTCCCATCTTTCCCAGGAGAATTTCTAGAGGAAATCTCTTGCCTCCTCTCAAAACCCACCCCCTCCTCCTGCCCATCCTACCCCATTCCTTCGTACCTCATCAAAACACTTGCCTCTTCCCTTCTTCCCTCCCTAACTGCCATCTTCAACTGTTCACTCTCCAATGGCTTCTTCCCCACTGTTTTTAAACATGATATATCTCCCCTATCCTAAAAAAACCCCTTCCTTGACCCCATAGCTCCCTCCAATTATTGTCCTATCTCCCTCGTACCATTCCTCTCCAAACTCCTTGAGCGAGCTGTGTACACCTCAAGTTCCTGCCACAAGTTCCTCTCCTCCAGTTCTCTCCTTGTCCCCTTCACTTCACAGAATCCAACCTCTCTAAGGTCACAAGTGATTTCCTTCTTGGCAAATCCAATAGCCTCTACTCCATCCTAATCTTCCTTGACCTCTCTGCTGCCTTTCACATGGTCCATCTTTGGCTTCACTGACGGGGTCCTCTTCTGGCTCTCCTCCTCCTATCTCTGTGGCCGCTCATTTTCAGTCTCTTTTTCCGGCTCCTCCTTCGCCTCCCATCCCCTAACTGTGGGTGTCCCTCAAGGTTCAATTCTGGGTCCCCTTCTTTTTACCATCTCCACCTACGCCCTTGGAAAACACATTCGCTCACACGGCTTCAACTACCACCTCTTTGCCGATGACACCCAAATCTACATCTCCAGCCCTGAGCTCTCTCTCTCAGCAGTTTGGCATTTCCTCCTGCCTTTAAGACATCTCCACTTGGATGTCCTCCAGTCACTTCAAACTTACTGTGACTAAAACTGAACTTCTCATCTTCCCACTCAAACCCTGTCCTCCTGCTCGCTTTCCCATCACTGTTGATGGCACCACCATCCTTCCTGTATCCCAAGCCTGTAACCTTGGCATTATCCTTGATTCTTCTCTCTCATTCAACTCTCATATTCAAGCCATCACTAAATCAGTTCTACCTTCACGACATCGCCAAAATCCGCTCCTTCCTCTCCATCGAACTACTACCGTATTAATGCAATGACTTATCTTATCCTGCCTTGATTAATTTATCAACCTCCTTGCTGGCCTCCCTGCCTCCTGTCTCTTCCCATTCCAGTCCATACTCTATTCTGCCACCTGGATCATTTTTCTTCAAAAACATTCAGTCCATGTTTCCCCACTCCTCAAGAAACTCTAGTCATTGCCCATCCACCTCCGCATCCAACAAAAACTCCTGACCATTGGCTTTTTGGAGATTTCTGAGGAGGGGGGTAACATTCCCTGAATGTTTCTGTAGAAAGATAATCTGGGCAGCGGAGTGAAGTTTGGACTGGAGTAGGGAGAGGCAGGAGTTTGGGAGGTCAGAAAGGAGGCTGACGCAGTAGTCTAGGCGAGATAGGATGAGTGATTGTATTAACATGATGGTGGTTAGGATGGAGAGGAAAGGGCAGATTTTAGCGATGTGGTGAAGGTGAGACTGTTAGGATTTGGTGACAGATTGGATATGTGGATTGAATGAGAGAGTGGAGTCAAGGACAACTCCAAAGTTACGGGCTTGCGAGAAGGACGGTGGTACCGTTCACAGTGACAAGAAAGTCCAGGAGAGGACAGGGTTTGGGTGGGAAGATAAGGATCTCTGTTTTGGACATGTTGAGTTTGAGCTGAAGGGACGACATCCAAGTAGAGATGTTTTGAAGGCAGGAGGAGATGCGAGTCTGGGAGAGAGATCAGGAGAGGAGATGTAGATTTGAGTATCATCCATATAGAGACTGTAGTTGAAGCCATAGGAGCAAATGAGTTCTCCAAGGGAAGAGGTGTAGATGGAAAATAGAAGAGGACCGAGAACTGAACCTTGAGGTACTCCCACCATTAGGGGATGGGAGGGAGAGGAGGACTCCATGAAGGAAACTGAGAACCAACTGCCAGAGAGATAAGAGGAGGACCAGGAGAGGATAAAGCCTTTCTTCACTAAGCCCTCTTCTCCTCTTCTCCCACTCACTTCTGCATCTCCCTGACTTGCTCCCCTCATTCATCCTTCCTCCTATCTTCACAGCACATTTGTATCATCCATTATTTATTTATTTATGCATTTTGATGTCTATCTCCCCCTCTAGTCTGTGAGGTTGTTGTGTGCAGGGAATGTGTCTGTTTGTTCTTATATTGTACTCTCCCAAGTGCTTAGTATGGTGCTTCACACACAGTAAGAGCTCAATAAATATGAATGAATGAATGAATGAATGAAAGTCCATATCCTATGTGGGGCTCACAGTCTTAATCCCCATTTTATGGATTGAAGTTACTGAGCCACAGAGAAGTTAAGTGACTTGCTCAATATCATACAGCAGACAAGTGGACAAGTCAGGATTAGAACCCAGATCCTTCTGATTCCCAGGCCAGTGCTCTCTCCACTAGGCCACAAATTAGCCCCTGTTAATTTTGGGTTTTTTTATGTAATTATATCATTTTAGTCCTTCAACCTTCCCTGTGTGTACACAACCCTCCCCATCTGCCTTAGTATTAAATTGGTAACTCTCTGTAGGGTAGGCAACATGTCTCCTGGGAGGCAGTGTGACCTATTGGAAGAAGTTCAGTCTATGAGTCAGAGGACCCATGCTTTAATGCCAGCTTCCCCAGTTGTCTGCTGGGTGACTTTGGTCAAGTCACTCAACTTCTCTGTGCCTCAGTTTCCTCTTGGGTAGAATGGGGCTAAACACCGTTCTCTCGCCTACTAAATATCTATGTGCAACTGTGACTGTGTCTGATTTGATTATCTTGCATGTATGCCAATGTGTAATAAAGTACTTTGCATATAGGGAATGTTTAACAAATTCCTCTTATTATTATTATTACTCTCCCCCAGCTTTGTCCACAGCAGTAGTTATCCAATGAATACTATTGAATGGAAAAATGAAATAAAAATCCTGTTATCGCAAGCATTGACACACATTCTTCATATGAACATTCACTTATGAACAGACTTCAGTAACGTTTACTCTCTTTTCTGGACCCCCTTAAAAAATTTCCCCAGATCTGAGCTCCTGTGAAAAATTTTCCTCCTTGAAATCCTCTTGTGTCTACAAAGGTCCCCTGCTTTGCTCAGCCTCCTGCTATTTTTCTCAGTTACTTCTTAAGTCTTTGATGTCCAAATTTCCTTCTGAGGCTCCTAAGGCTGTTGGTTTTGTGTGAAACCAGTCACAAACCGATCTATTAGAAATTGCAGCTTGACCTCCTCAGCTCAGAATGGCCCCTGTCAAAGGAGGCTGGTAAATCGTAGTGCTTCCACACAGTTTATTTCTTTTTCTTCCCCAGGCTAGCAGGAAACAAGCTACTAGGAAGAAGCTGTAGTTTTCCCCAGTCTCCCTTATGGAGCAGGCCTCAGTTAATGAAACAGTCAGAAGTTCTGCCTTTACCTCTCTGCATTCTGCTGACACCCTCCTTTCTCACTCATGTTTACAACCTAGAAAAAATTAGTTGGAAAGACCCTAATCAGAAACCTTCCTGTTGGCTTATCTGAGAATCCTTTACAGGAAAGTCATTAAGGAAGATTAATAAATAACTGGCAGGAATAACTGAAGTCAGTTCTTAACTCAGTAACTGCCTTATTGGTAAATTTAAGGAGGTTGGATTCCAGGAGGAGAATGACGTGACCAGGCAGGATTGGTGACCAGAGTCAGTGAAGAAATGAAAAGCTGATAACAAAATCCATTTGCTGCTAAATGTAAATCTTTTAAAGCCCAAATGAATCTTTGTGCTGTTCCTTTGAATTGGCACTAGAGAGTTGGTAATCACTGTCCCTGCCCTCAAGGAACTTATTATGGTCTAGAGGGAGAGAATGTAAAATAAAATAAATTACAGGTAGGGCAATCAGCAGAGTATAAGAATATGTATATAAGTTCTTTGGGGCTAGGAATGGGCTAACAAACCCAAGTACATAGACCACTCAGATGGGAAGGCAAGTAAGGTGGGAGAATAAGTTAGCAGCAGGGAAAGATGAGAAGCAGTATAGCCCAGAGGATAGAGTTCAGGTCTGAGAGTCAGAAGGACCTGGTTTTTAATGCCAGCTCTGCTACTTGTCTGTTGTGTGACCCAGGGCAAGTCACTTAATTTCTCTCTGCCTCAGTTACCTCATCTGTAAAATGGGGATTACAACTGTGAGCTCCATGTGGGACAAGAACTCTGTCCAACCTAATCTGCTTGTATCCACTCCATTGCTTAGTATAGTGCCTGGCCCAAAGTAAGTCCTTAACAAATACCGCAATTATTATAAATACTATTATTAGTAATAAAATATTCCAGATTATTATGACTAAAGGTGAAGAAGCCTATCCAGAATAATTAAATAGGCAAGACGGATTAGGCCACAGTCATGACCTTTTTTTCTGGAAACGATAATATTGTACACTTCAACAACTTTAATGCAGCAAGAAGGAAACATTTACAGTGGCCTTAAAATTATAGGCCTTATCTATATATTTCTGCCTTTATTTACCCACCTGTTGACTCATTTAATTAAATTGTAGGGGTTTTTTTCAAGTGGACAGTGGCTATTTGCATATTTATTAATATTTCAGTATATTTATCACTACCTTTCTCGTCATTTGGATCATCTCATGTTGCTCAATTTAGGTCGGCTACCCATGAGCAGGGATTTTGTTACAGTGTAACTACTGAGCACATTCAAGCATACTGTTGACTCAACATATATTCAATATTAGTAATTAATAGAATGACTATTGCATTCAATTTCCCACCAAAGAATAATAATAACATGATGGCATCTATTAAGCATTTACAAAATGTTAAACACTGGTAGTAGATCCCTGGTTATGAGGTGGGAGACATAGTCCCTGTTCCACTTGGGGCTCACAATTTAGTCTATCCCCACTTTCCAGATGAGGTAAATGAAACTCAGAAAGGTTAAGTGACTTGCCCAAGGTCTCACGGTAGGCTAATGACAGAGCCGGAGCTCAAACCCAGGTCTCCTGATTTCTAGTCCTGTGTTCTATCCCCTAGGTCCTACTGTTTCCCAAATACAACATAATGGATAAAATAGAGTGTTAGGGATAATCAACTAATATGCAACACACCTTTGCCACTACATAAAACCATGATGCAGCCTCACGTGGATTACTCTATGTGGTTTAATCACAGACATAATATAGGTAATAGAAAGTTAGTCAAAATGATCAAAAGACAGACCAGCGTCCATAAAAGCATAAACTGAAAAGATTAAGACTCTTTAGTCTGTAAAGATTTTAGCTCAGGGGATGAGATTTGAAATTTACAAAATAATGAAGGTAATTTCTGTTCAACAAATTTTATACTAGGGACCCAATGATATTGGAAAATTGTAATTCATAACAAAATGAAAAGGAATTTTTTAATAGTACCAGGTGATAAATTCTTCAGGAACTTGTACAGTCAGAACATACCCCTTTGAATTTGAAAGGTTTGATCAATTCTTGGATAAGAAAAGCACAACTGGCTATTAGAGGGAAGCAGTAGGGATGCCAGAATGGATATCTGTTTTAGTGTCATGGAATAGGCAAAGATAGCAAATATCAAACTTTTCCCTCCCAGTAGCCATTGCCACTGATGGAGACAGAATACTGGGCTGGGTGGACTATTAGTCTAATGCAGTGTTCACTTCTTGTGTTCCTAACTTATAATGTTGCTTATAGCCAAGGAATGGTAAAATTCTGGAAAAAGTTGTCTGAATCACATTCTGACACTAAGGAAAGGCTCATTTGACGAACAAAAAGCATGCTAGCTTGTGCTGAGAACTTTGCCAAAATTCTAAACCTTTAGTAACTCACACTTGAAATAGATTCAATTACTTAAAATGTCTCTCAGCTGTGTCCCACTGAAAGCCAGCTGCCTGGTTTGATTTAACCCGGTTCTCCTCACCATCTTCAGTTGCAGCTCTGTCTGGATTGTCCTTTCCTTTCCCTCGACACAATTTCAAACACCTTACCTTCTGCTGACCCTTGGGCTTAGATCTTAGGAGAACTGGATTTGCTAGGGAGACTCACCAAATGCTCCCTCATTCAACTCATTTCCTAGTCGTGTCCAACCTGCCCAGTCCTTTCTAATCAGACCCAATTACTCTCTGCTGCAAACTCACTTCCTTAGACTTTACAGAGCCATTTACTCATGCCAGTTCCATGTTAGGACTAGGCTCCTTCTCTCTTCTTACAGACTATATTGTTTTCATCTTTCAAAATTCAACTCAGAGCCAACCTTCTCTGCTCAGCCTCCCCATCCCTACTGGTGAACAGCTCTTCTGAATGAGTATGTATGTTGGTAGTCTTTGTCCATTGAATGGGGAATGTATTGACCATTTGTTTTGTTTGAATCAGGCTGCAAACTCTGTGAGGACAAGGACTGTATTCCTTATTATCATAGTCCCTGATTTCCCCAAAAATGGGTTTGGTGTAACTGCTTTGTTGCAGTGTCACTTCATTGTTCTCTCCAAAACTTGGTGAAAACTAAGAAATCTTCATATTTAACTATTTGAAGGGAAAAGTAGAATGAAAAAATTATGGATACACTTTGGGCCTGGGATTCAGAAGGACCTGGGTTCTAATCCCAGCTCCACCACTTTGCTGTGGGACTCGGGACAAGTCACTTAGTTTCTCTATGCCTCATTTACCTCTTCTGTAAAAAGAGGATTAAGACTGTGAGCCCATGTAGGACATGAATTGTGTCCTACCTGATTAGCTTGTATCTACCCCAGTGTTTAATACAGTGCCTGGCACCAAGTAAATGCTTAGCAAATACCATAAAAAAAACTGCAAAAAATTGTGTTATTGTGGCCATGCACATTGTGTTCTTGAGTTACATTAGTGAGAACCTAGAATTTGCATTTCTGATATGGTCTCTGTTACCTAGGAAAGCCAGCTTGATGTATGGGGGTGAGACAAGAACTCTCCCTTAAACATATGTGTGTGCTCCAGAAGACTGGTTGCTTCAATATTTTGTATAATACAGAATCCCTAAAAGCACCTGTGGGGCATAAAAATTTGTGCCTTAGTTCTAAGAACTTATATATGCAGAGAAATAGGAAAGTCTGTGGAAGGGGTTGGCACCTAGCCCCTATTTGCTATTGAAATATTATTAGAAGTATTTGCCATTTGTCCACTTGGTGCAGAGCATAATGCTAAACCCTTGGAAAGCACAGAATACAGAAATGAGATTTCCTTGACCACAAGGAGTTTACAGTATAACCGAGGTGACAAATAACAACTGTCTGTTTTGCTAAAAAGCATTTTGAACACATCTTGGGACATTTGAGCATGCCATACTGTCTTCATTTTTGTATTTCTTCATAGTGACTGAACTAACCCTTTAGTTGCTCAAAACGGAGTAATTAAACTGAATTCACGTAGTTTTGTTAGGTTCCAGGGACTTATTAAAGATGAACCATATAAGCCCCCTGGGTAGTTAACTCCATAGTGTTTGAATGCATATTGTTTAATGAAGCAGCATGGCTCAGTGGAAGGAGCACGGGCTTAGGAGTCAGAGGTCATTAGTTTGAATCCCAGCTCTGCCACTTGTCAGCTGTGTGACTGTGGGCAAGTCACTTCACTTCTCTGGGCCTCAGTTACCTCATCTGTAAAATGGGGATTACCTGTGAGCCTCATGTGGGACAACTTGATTACCCTGTATCTACCCCAGCTCTTAGAACTGTGCTCGGCACATAGTAAGCGCTTTACAAATATTGTTCTGTCATTTTGGATTTGAAGTGAAGTTGCTCGTGTGAAAGCTGGTCTTGTGTACATATCTGTAATTTATTCCTATTAATGTCTTTCTCCCCCTCTAGATTGTAAGCTTGTTGTGGGCAGGGACTGTGTCAGTTTGTTATATTTTAGTCTCACAAGATCTTAGTACAGTGCTCTGCACACAGTAAGCACTCAATAAACACTACTGATTGACTGGAATTAGGTTTATCTCTAACACTGTGGAACTATATGGAGATGTGATACTTAGGATCTCCATTTGAGACAACACTTTAAAATTCATCCTACTCTAAGGTCAAATATGATATTTTTCCTTAGGGAAGAGATGTTGGTGAAATGGGCTGGCAGTTCCGAGATATCTAAATGGCTGTGGGCAGGCATGCTCAGAAGCAATAAGTTTTAGTAGCTGTCAATTATTTAAAAGCCATTTCTCATTTACTAAATTAAAGGAAGAAGAGTTTGTTATGGGCTGGCTTGTAAGTCATCTTCCTAATGCTTTCAAAAGGGCTGGAGCAGATACTGACCTTCTATCACTAAGTTGTCCGTGCAGCTTCAGAGGCCCAGAGAGCTGTTGGAGATCCTGCTAAACTGTGCTTTCTAAATCTCTTGCATTAAAAGGAGATAGTTCATATTTTAGGCCAAATGTCAATTTTGATGGAGCCAGAAGATACATTAGTTTAGTATGGATTAAAAAAATGGCAAAATGATGTGAAGCTCAATTAAAGAGGAACGTTATCCCCTACTCCAAAATATACTTTTCCGTGAGCTTCATCTAGCCCTTGACTGCCCTTTATGAGGTAACTTTATCCCACTCACTTTGTCCCCAGATTCCACTGTGTTCACAGTCTATTCTGCAGGTTCTTAGTTCTTTTTTCTTCCTGTTGATACTTTGGTGGGTGGCACTATAGCCTCCTAGGATGTAGGTACTGGTGTGACTTTTAAAAAGGTATCTAGTTGACTTTCGCGCTTGAAGACATCTCTATCAATGAAGTTCACGTATGGATCACGCTTGGTTGGAAAAACCAGTGTGGGTCTAACATTAGTAACTACATCATCTACGCACAAAAATTGTCCCTTACGTTGCCATGTTGTTGCAGCATCTGGCACTGTTTTTGTTTTTTCCTCTGGCCAAGCCGAGGAGTTTCTCTCTCGAATGCAATGGACCATGCTAATAATCTATCTGCCCCAGTTATCTTCCAATTTTCAGCTAGAGTGTAATATTGCCTAAGACTTTGTTTTAGTATTAAAACGTGGACTTTGAGCTCCATGTGGGACAGGGACCATGTTGATCTGATTATCTTGTTATATCTGCATCTGATTATCTGTTGAATTGGACTCTCCCAAGCGCTTAGTACAGCTCTCTGCACACAATAAGTACTCAATAAATAAATACTATTGATTGATCTTGTATCTACCCCAGTGTTTAGTACAGTGCTTGGCATAAAAGTGCTTGACCAATACCACAATAATCATGATGATGATGGTATTTGTTAAGTGCTTACTATGTGCCAAGCACTGTTTTAAGCACTGGTTATTGAAACCTACCTTCTATCTCCCTTGTCCTCAGTTGTACAATTTCACCAATCATTTTGGGTATGTTACTAGCCTGTGCTTTCCTCACATGTCTCGCCCGGTAAAGCTGTGTTGAGTTGTCTATCTGTACTGGTTTTTTTATTTGTGGTCCATCTTGAAACGTTCTGTTGCATGTTGCCAGTATGTGATGCTGATGGAGCTGCTCAAGGAGTTGGAAGTGGTTTCTACAGTGGTGGTCAAGTCTCACAACTATAGAGAAGGTTGGATAACTCTACAGCTCTGTGGGCCTTCAATTTTGACTGAAGTTGGGTGGCCAGTCATCCCACTAATTCCGGAGAGTCCGCTTTTCAGCTGCCCCCGTCCCCAAATCAATATAGATGACTCCAGATCTACCATTTTTATTTTCAGTATCCCTCTTCCATCCATAGCCCTGGTTGCTGAGTCCCATGGCCTGGAAGTACTGCCTGGGTCACAGGAAGCTGGAAGTGGAATGCAACAGCTCTGGAACAAGTGTGGGGGTGAGTGGTCCTCTTGGAAAAGTGCTCGAGATTTGAGCGAATTTGGCGTATTTCTGCAAAATGTCACAAATACCACTACTAATAATAATGGTATTTGTTAAGCACTTACTATGTGCCAAGCACTGTTCTAAGCTCTGTGGTAGATACAAACTCATTACATTGTTCCATGACCTCTGACTCCCAGGCCCCCACTCTTTCCACTAAGGCACGCGCATGCTGTCTCACCGTATGCCCAGTCGTGCATCTGAGTTCATTTTAATTTTGAGTGCTGTCAGTAGCCACCCTAGTCTGATGAAGCCTGATAATATATTTCTGTCAGCTTCCCAAAGGATGCTCTGATCAAATTCCTTCTCTATCATTGCACGATTAAGCGTTGTGCTGCTTGGGTAAAAGTATTCTATGGTGGCATTTAAGTCTGTATTGACAGTGATGCTCTTTTGTTGTTTGTAAGGTTTTCCTGGTGCAGGCTGGTACATGATTTCCATTTTCTCCAGACATATTTTTGTCTCTAGGGCAAAGTCACCTGCATTTAGCAACCCTATCATTCTGCTGCCTATGTAGCATAAGCCCCCACTACATGTAATTATGGTATTTAAGTGTTTACTATGTACCAGTCACTGTACATATCCCTGCTTTACCCCCTTGATGGAAAATGGAGCAGATAATGCAGCATGACGAGTCATGCAACTGGGAGATAGTCTTGGAATTAATGAATTTCTCAGGCCACTACATTTACTCAGCAATTTCCAGTGTTTGAGTCTACTGGAGATGTCAAATGCTTCTGTGAGGCCTAGGTGATGATAATAATAATTATGGTATTTATTAAGGATCTACTATTTGCCAGGCACTGTTCTAATCCTGGGGTAGATACAAGATAATCAGGTTGGACACAGTCCTGGACCCACATAGGGCTCACAGTCTTCATCCCCATTTTACAGATGAGGGAACTGAGGCACAGAGAAGTGAAGTGACTTGGGCAAGGTGCCAGAATTAGAATCCATAGCCTTCTGACTTCTATATCTGAAGATTGGCAAAAATTATGCCCAATCTGCCCCAGTCTTCAGGGGAGGGGTTCTGAGCCAAACGTGACTCAGTTCATGCCATACAAGAAATGGGGTTTCCATAAAGCAGAATCCTGTGGCGCTGGGGGAGGTTCTAGCCACAGTCGTGGAATTCCCAATATTCAAATGATTATATTTGAGTACTTACTGTTTGCAGAGCACTGTCCTAAGCACCTGGGAGAGTACAATATAAGAGAGTTGGCAGACATGTTCCCTGCCTTTTGGAAAGGCCTTGCACTACTGCTGCTTCATCCTACCTCTGCTGCATTGGAGAAGGGGCAGCTGGGCAGTTTCTCCTCAGGGTGACAGGTCTCAGGATTCTGATATTAAAGGAGTCATCTGACTAGGGGTCATAACTGAAATCTTTCCTGCCCTCTCCCCTCACTCTTCTCACCCCATTTTTCAGCTTCTCTCTCCCTTCTCCCCAAAATGGAAATGACGATACAGAGACTCAAAAGAGCACTCCGCAGCAACTAGTTCCTTTGAAATACTCTTAGAAAAATAAACTGTTCTCCAGAGTCTCCCCAAACAATTCACATCTCAGCACCAAAGTCTCTGCCCTCATTATCTTGGTGAAGAGGAGTGGGGTATTAAATAATGGTAATTTTTAAGCACTTACTATCTGCCAGATAGCGTGCTAAGCCCGGAGGTAGATACAAGATTATCAGGTTGGACGCAGTCCATGTTCCACATAGAGCTCACAGTCTTAATCCCCATTTGAGAGATGAGGTAACTGAGGCACAGAGAAGTTAAGTGATTTGCCCAAGGTCTCACAGCAGACTGGTGACAGAACCGGGATTAGAAGCGGTCCTCTGACTCCCTGGCCCGTACTCTTTCCAGTAGGCCCTGCTGATTCTCAAATCTACTGTAAACATTTCTAGTACTTTATATTAATACTGCATTCAACCCTGTGAATGAGAAAATGCCATAGCAAAAATTTTTCTCGCATCTTTTGTCTGGGTGTATTCATTCAATCGTATTTATTGAGTGCTTACTGTGTGCAGAGCACTGTACTAAGTGCTTGGGAGAGTACAATATAGCAATAAATAGAGAAGCACCGTGGCTCAGTGGAAAGAGCCTGGGCTTGGGAGTCAGAGGTCATGGGTTTGAATTCTGACTCTGCCACTTGTCAGCTGGGTGACTGTGGGCAAGTCACTTCACTTCTCTGTGCCTCAGTGACCTCATCTGTAAAATGGGGATGAAGACTGTGAGCCTCACGTGGGACGACCTGATTACCCTGTAAATCTACCCCGGAGCTTAGAACAATGTTCTGCACATAGTAAGCGCTTAACAAATACCAACATTATTATTATATTTCCTGTCCACAACGAGCTTACATTCTAGAGGGGGAGACAGATATTAATATAAATAAATTGCATATACTATATAAGTGCTGTGGGGCTGGGGCGGGTGATGAATAAAGGGAGCAAGTCAGAGTGATACAGAAGGGAGTGGGAGCAGAGGAAAGGAGTATATTGCCCTAGCTTCATCAGATGTCCAAATTAAGCCTACGACAATTGGTTTATTAAGACATGATCTCACCTAAGGACTCTTGGATCTCCACATAAGTGTTCGCATCTACTGGTGGGTAAGGGGAAATTGTTAGGCCCAAAGGTGTAGTATAAAAGAGCCCTTCCCAGCTGCCCCAGGTGAGAAGCAGCATGGCCTAGTGGAAAGAGCCTGGGTGTCAGAGAACCTGGGTTCGAATCCCATCTCTGCCACTTGTCTGTTGTGTGACCTTGGACAAGTCATTTAACTTTTCGGTGCTTAAGTTCCCTCATGGGCAAAATGGGGATTCAATACTTGTTTTCCTTCTGACTTAAAATGCGAGCCCCGTGTGGGACTTGATTATTTAGTATCTACCCCAGCGCTTAGTAAAGTGCTTGACGCATAGTAAATGCTTAACACCACAGTTGTTTATTAATTATTATGTTCTCGTTTCATCGTTAGCTCTTTGGTCACTTGGAAATCGCTTGGAGTCAAGGGGTGGTTTGAAAAGGAGACTGAGCAAGTGCCGAGTCTGCTTTGTGCTACAATTCCCTGATTTGCCCTAGCTACCAGGTTTATTTCTCTGACGATCGTAAAATAGAAATCTAGGGAATTACAATGTAAAAGGTAATGAAATTACACACTTTTAATCGGGATCAACTTTAGGGAAAATGTATCGAAAGAGCACTCTGCAGCAATTGGTTCCTTTGAAATACTCTTAGAAAATTAAACTCTTCTCCAGATTCAAAATTCAGCCTGTGGGAGTAATTGATTTTATTTGGACCACAGGTGGTCGCATGAGGCAGGTTTTTTTAAGTGGTGCCTTCAAATCTCCATTCAAGAATGCATTATTATGGCTTTGAGGGGTTAAAAAAAATGAAAGCAGGTGGTTTTTTTTTTAAACTTGCTCTCTTTCCCAGTCGCAGAAAGGTTAACCCCGTCAAAATCCAACGAGTGGCAGTTCTGCCCAAAAGTCTCTCACAGAGAGTGTGACTACTTTTGCATTGAGCTGAAAGGATGTGGTTACCATATGAGCTTGCATACCATATCCTGTGCAAAGGGCAATAGAATATTTTTGAAACAATTCTCCCACCCCCGTGTCATCTCACCGTAATGGCAGTGACAGTCTGCAAGGCCGTGAATGCTGCAGCTCAGGAGTAAAGCATACAAAAATCACCAAACCCAAAATGATCTGAGCCGTAAATAGTAACTCCTGCTGCTGACACATTTATTTCTCCTGTGAAAATAGACTCGGTGCAAGTAACACTCCCCTTTTTAGACTGTAAACTCATAGTGGGCAAGGAATGTGTCTACCAACTCGGTTGTACTCTCCTAAATATTTAGTTGAATGCTTTGCACACAGTAAGCACTTGATAAATATTATTGATTGATTGAAGTGATGACTGATGAATAGCGGGCATTACACAATGTTAGGCAACCCGTGGGAGGAGGCTCAGCTCTATGCATCGTGCCAGATGGCCAAGAAGTCATGCCCAAGATCTGCTCCACTGGAAGAGATACTAACTGACCTTTCTGCTAAACTATTATGAGCAGAGAATGTGCCTGCTAATTCTGTTGTATTATACTCTTCCAAACACTTAGTACAGTACTCTGTACACAGTAAGCACTCAGTAAATACGATTGAATGTTCTGCGCATAGTAAGTGCTCAATAAATGCAATTGATTAAATTGAGTGATACTTATGATTACTGGACTTGCCTCAAACATACCATTTAGCTGATTAAGTAGTCCCATTCTTGGCACCCTATGGTAAGACAGAGGAATCATCGACAGGGTTCCCGGAACCCCCCAGATCGTATACCAGAATCAAAGTTGTGCTCGTATCTATGAAACTTCTTTGGGTCCAACAAGTGTGGATCATGAATGAGAGAGAAGGTGACCCAAACGGCTACTGCGTACTCAGTGAGCCGAAGTGGACCAACTGAAGGGAGGAGAAAAAAAGAATTGCTTCAGACACATTTAAAGCACACTCTCAAACGAGGCGATTATGTCAACACCATTCTGGGAGGTGGAAGTGGCTGTTAGACCCACTCTGTGTATATCAGTTAGGAAGGGGGCCTTCTTTATGAGAAAGGAGGTAGGGGAACACAATTTTCTCTCTCTAACTTATGTGCCTGAATCTTCAGTGAAGGAAGCCTGGAAGAATTTGGAGCTGGTAGGAGTAGGGGAGATATATCGAATTAAAGAAGTAATTATCTGCTAATAATCAACGGTATTTATTGAGCACTTCTTGTGTGCAGAGCCCTGTACTAAGTGCTCTGGAGAGTACAATACAACAGAGTTGGTACATGTGTCCCCTGCTCACAAGGAGTTTACAGTTTACAGGGGAAGACAGACTTTTTTTAAAAAAAATTCGGGATATGTACATAAATGCTGTGGGGCTGAGGGTGGGGTGAATAAAGTACATTTAGTAGGCACTCAGTAAATACAATTGATTCACATAATAAAGTATTGGAATGCTCATTCATTTAAAGATTCTTTTTTTGTTTTGTTTTTAATGGTATTTAAGTGCTTCCTATGTGGCACTGACACGTAATTCTAAGCACTGGCTTAGATGCAAGTGAATTAGGTTGGACACAGTCCCTGTTCTGCATGGGGCTCAGTCTAAGTGGGAAGGAGAACAGGAAAATTGAGGCATGGAGAAGTTAAGTGACTTGTCCAAGGCCATCCGGCAAGCATTTGGCAGAGCCGGAATTAGAACCCAGGTCCTCTGTCTCCTCGGCCTATGCTCTTTTCACTAAGCCATGCTGTTTCCCAAGCATCTAGTATGGTGTTCTGCACACAATAAGCACTCAATAAATAAATACAATTGATTGTTGCAATTATTAATAAAAAGTGATATTTGTTTAGCACTTACTAAATGCCAAGCACTCTATTGAGATAATCAGGTTAGACCCAATCCCTGTCCCAAATGAGGCTCACAGTTAAAGTAGATGGGGAGAATATATTCGTCTACTGTGTGACCTTGGGCAAGTCTCTTCACTTCTCAGTTATCTGTAGAATGGGAATTTAGACTGAGTCCCATGTCGGATGTGGACAGTGAACCAGATTAACTTGTATCTACTCCAGCACTTAATACAGTGCCTGGCACACGGTGTGGAACAGATACCATTAAAAAAGAATAATCACATTCGAATTGGTAGACAGTATAGAGGTTCTGCAGGCGAATTCCCTAGAGAGTATCTGGTAGAAACAAGGAGTCCATCCTGGTAACACTGACAACCATTGTTCAGTCATATTTATAGAGCATTTTAGCATATTGTGTGCAGAGCACTCTACTAAGGGCTTGGGTGAGTACAGTACAACAATAAACAGGTACATTCCCTGCCCACAATGAGGGGTTGAAAGGGTCTTGCAGGTGCCTAGTGACTCATGGGACGATAGTCACACTATACTAATTTCCTCAGCTGCAGTTTCTGGCTCTAAAAATTGTCCTGCAATTCTAGTGAATTTTTTTTTCCAGTGTGTCCAATCAAGTGGTGGCTAGATTGCTTTCCTGAACCTTCTGAGACCTGTTATATTACTTTTGGAGGGAATTGGCTTCTGGGATCATGCAAGTGACTGAAGGGGCCAATTTGGGGCCAGACCATCCTAGTCTGCATGTGAGATACAGTTGCAATCGCGATAGAGTGGAATACTTTGGCACCCTGAGGAAAAGATAGTGTCTTCATTGGTTAATTTTCTGCCAGGACTTAATTCCCAGCTCACAGAGCTCTTAAGTTCTTCCTCTTATTTTTTCTGGGGGAGAGGCAAACAGTGTTCTGAGGACAGGTCTTATTTGGGGTTGATCAGGGAGGTTGCTTTTCTTTCTTCTGAAGAACTCAAAAGGAGTTAGGCCTTCATTTTGACAAAACAAGAGCAGATGGATCCAGGCTGCATAGTCTCTTGGAGGCCTGGCCCATAAGCCTTTGGGAATGGGGTAAAAAGAGCCACTTTGGAGAGTAGCTGGGATAATGCCAGTACAAGTGGAATGTTCTAGCTTGTCTTTCCTCCGCAATCTTCCTAAAATGTTCCACTTAACCACTTTAGAGAGAATGGACCGTGAAAGAAACAGAATTAAACATGTCAGGCATTATGGCTTCATGAGGCATTTCAAACTTCTGCTCTGACTCAGTTTTCAGCGTTCGGGCCATCCTCTCTCTGACGATGTCTGCACCATCCGGGGAAGGTGTGGAAGGGAAGCTGAGTTCTGATAGTGGTTCTAGTTGTTTTTTACCATCAATAGGAATCTTTCTTTCTGAAGCTGCACCAGAATATCTCCTTCAGGGTTCTTCTGGGTACAAACAGAGAAATGCACAAAAGAACGACTACTCTTGGCACCAGAGATAGGGCCTCCCTCCACAGACCTGGAGATCATAAAAGAAAGTTTTCCCAACTGTGTGTGCTGTGTGGAAAGAGCAAAATCTGCCAAAAACATCAATCCTCTTTCTCTTCATTTAAATCGGTGGCATCTAAACATTAACACAATTGACCAAACTTGGCACTGCCTCAGTTACAGTCTTGTAGTTATATTTCAGGTAGATTACAGGAAGGAAAAGTGGCAAAGCAAAATGAAGGGGGGGTAAGTGCTTCAAAAGATGTACCAAGGTGATGTTACTTGAGCAGCAGGATTTTCATGAACTGTCACTGAGATGCTGCAACTGCCCTTTTTTTTATGGTATTTGTTAAGCACGTACCATGTGCCAGGCACTGTACTAAGCGCTAGAGTCAATATAAAGTAATCAGTCCTTGTCCCACATAGTGCTCTCAAATTTAATCCCCATTTTACATATAAGGTAACTGAGGCAAAGAGAAGTTAAGTGACTTGCCAAGGTCACACAGCAGACAAGTGGTGGAGTCGGCATTATAACCCGTGTCCTTCCAACTATCAGGCCTGTGCTCTATCCACTAGGCGACCCTGCTTCTCTGTTCTGGTTTCACCCCAAAATGGCACTGCCCACCTCCTGTTTTTGACATTTATGTTTATGGTATTTAATCACTAAGGAAGCTTGTTGGGGGCAGGAAACTTGTCTGCCAACACTGCTGTACTCTCCCAAGCACTTAATACAGTGGTCTGCAAACAGTAAGTGCTCAGTGAATGATAATAAAAATAATGTTGGTATTTAAGCGCTTACTATGTGCCGAGCACTGTTCTAAGCACTGGGGTAGAAACAAGGTCATCAGGTTGTCCCACATAGGGCTCATAATCTTCATCCCCATTTTACAGATGAGCTCACTGAGGCCCAGAGAAGTGAAGTGACTTGCCCAAAGTCACCCAGCTGACAAGTGGCAGAGCTGGAATTAGAACCCACGACCTCTGACTCCCAAGCCCGGGTTCTTTCCACTGAGGCACGCTGCATTGAATACCACTGATTGATTACCTGGTGTCAGAGCATTCCGAGCAGGATATGCACCCTGTGACAATAATGTAACCGTGGTTCTTACTATGTACCAAGTGCTTAATACAGTGCTCTGAACACAGTAAACACTCAATAAATATGACTGAATGAATTGGGAGTGATATATGATAATTCAGTTCCTGTTCCACATGGGACTCACTTTCTAAGTAAAAGGGAGAATAGATATGGAATCTCTTTTACAGATGAGGAAACTGAGTCACAGAGACATAATTGACTTTCCCAAGGTCTAGAACCTAGGTCCTCTGGCTCCCGAGCCTGGACTCTTTCTACTAGGCCATGAAAGTGCAGGTTCCCATTCACTGAGGGGAAAGGGATAAAAAAAGAACAGTTATTCTGACAAATTCTCTCTTCTCCCCATTTCACCCTCTCTCAGAATGGCCACCTCATTCTAAGACTCTTTACCGCCTCATGCCCTTGGTCCCATCCCCATTCTGAGTCTTCCAGTCGCCACCATGTAGGATAGTGGGGAGACTGGGGATGGTTGTCCAGTGCTCAGGCGAGTGACTACGCCTTCCTCCCTCCATTAGTCCATATGGCAGCAGCTGACTGGAATCCTGCTCACTGAGAGGGCAGGGGCCTAGATCATGGAACTTGAAGTAATAATCCCCATTTACTCTACCCTAGAGAGTGAAGCGGTGTGGCCTAGTGGATAAAGCACAGGCCTAGGAGTTAGAAGGACCTGGGTTCTAATCCTGTCTCTGCCCCTTGTCTGCAGTGTGCCCTTAGGTAAATCGCTTCACTTTATTATAATAATAACACTTTTAGTAGTTGTTAATTGCTTATTCTGTGCCAGTCACTGGACTAAGTGCTAGGGTAGTATTACAAAGAAATCGGGATGAAAACAGTCCCTGTCCCACATGGGGCTCACAGTCTTAATCCCCATTTTACAGAGGAGGTAACTGAGATACAAAGCCTCAGTTAACAAATACTGTTAAAAAAAATAGGGTCCTTAGCTCTGGAACTGTCCAGTAGACACAAAGAGCTGAACTTTTAAGATCTCCCTGGATTAAATTTGTGTCCTTAACAGTGTTCAGCTACCTCACAGCAGAGTCCCCAAGCTCAGACAATCCATCAAGTAAGCTTCTTCCAAAATAAGCCTCAGAGATGAACCATTATAATGGCTTTTCCCACTGGAAGACTGATGTCCCAAAGGACCCCAAACAACTAGAACTCTGAGGATTCTAGATCTCTGTTGAATCTATGGGTCACTCTGCCCTTTCTCTAGGAACTACAGGGGGGAATGCAGCTATGGAATTACGTCTGAAACATATAGAATTTGCTGAACCTTGAATTACCTATTCACTACAAGACCAATGATTCACAGAGTTTCCTAACGGGGTGAGGAGTGATGAATGAAAGGAGGCAGTGCTGATTCCTTCTGATTCCTCTGACACTTCTGATTCCTTGAGAAACTCAGACACAGGATTCCTAGGAAAAAGTGAGGGAGGTAAATGGGAGCAGGATGAAAGGAAAAAGCAGTTTTAATAAAGGTAGGTAATAACTTTTTTGGCCTGACAGAAAGCTGGATGTTTGACCGCAATTATTGTCCCAGTGGGAGTGGAGAGGAAGTTAGGAGTAGTGGAAAGCTCATGGGACTGGGAGCCAGGTGACCTGCTTTCTTATCCCTGCTCTGCCACTGATCTGCTGTATGACCTTTGGCAAGTGATGTCACTTCTCTATGCCTTGGCTTCCTCCTCTGTAAAATGGGGAGCATATACCTGCTCTTCTTCTCTCCTTAAATGTGAAGCCCCACCCCTGGAATGGGGTCTGATCTGCTGATCCTGTGTCCATGCCAGCAATTAGCCCTTGCTTTGTAAGTAATAAGTACTTAATATATCATAGTTGTTACTATAAATACTGAATCTGATCTCTCCCAAGTCACTTGGTTCCATTCTTCCTGGGACTCCTTAGGGGAAGTGGAGTGTCTGTGCTCAAGGATTGCAGAATTTAGGAGTCAGGCTAAGTATGGACCAGCCCAGGATCCTGCAGCCAGTGGAAGCGGTTTGGGTCGGGGTAGGGGGCTTTTACTGGCAGCTCTGCAGGCTCAGGAAGGTCTGAAGATAGAGCAAAGAGATGAAAGAATCATTTTCGGACGTGATCAATTTGCTTCTGACTCTGAGTCCAATAAGAAGGATCTTGAAAGGTTCTTAAAAAACAAACAGGCGGATGTTTGCCCAGTAGATAGGGCATGTCTTCTTTGCTAAGGAACATATGTTGACAACCATGCAAATTGCCCTTCAGTATTTCCTAAATAAAATCCTTCCCCTGTCATCTGGGTAGACTGCCAGGTCTTACATTCACAGAAATTTGTGTTGTTAGAGAGCAAGTGACTATTCGGTAGTAAGCGAGTTTGTGCCAGAACAATCACCGACTCTCTGCCTCAAGAGGTTTGTAGATTGACCGAAGACAAAGAACGGTAAGCGCAAACCGGGAATGGGAAAGTATCCTCTCACTTTTCCTCTCTAGAAAGTCAAGTAGGCCAGTGGGTTAGTACTTTTATTCTAGGGCCTTTCAGTTGATTTGGATTCATATGTGCTTTTGTGTCCTGCTACTTATTCTATATTTTCACATCCTTGGATTTGTGGCCATGAACTTTGACTTGCAAACTGAGTGCCCTTCTGCCCCTTAATTTAGCATGTTTATTTCCATTATTGTTTGCAGTGGTATGCTACTTTGTGGGGTTCCGTTTTTCAGCATGTGTTTGCTGAAAACTCTGGGACTAGTTCTCTGCTGCTTGGCTACCAGGTACTTCTGGGTATTTTGTTTTCCAAACAATGCCAACTTAGCCTGTTGCTTCCCACTAGCATGCCATGTCTCGTCATTCATATGGTTCATAGCTGCCTGTTCCATGTCTACTATTATATGGGCGGGATGGGGGAGAGATGTCACTCCAGACTCACATTAATAATAATAATGATAATTAAGATATTTGTTAAGTGCTTACTATGTGCCAGGCACAGTACTAAGCACTGGGGTAAATACAAGCAAATCATGTTAGACACAGTCCCTGTCCCACATGGGGCTCACGCTCTTAATCCCCATTTTACAGATGAGGTAACTGAAGTACAGAGAAGTTGAGTGACTTGCCCAAGGACACACAGCAGACAGATGGCAGATCTGGGATTAGAACCCATGACCTTCTGACTCCCAGGCCCGGGCTCTATCCACTACACCATGCTGCTTCCCGTGATGTGATGATTATATATGCACAGTTTTGTGCAAGTACTCTGGTTCTGTCCAATTCCAGAGCATTTCTCTGGGTGTGGCAGGGGAGATCTCTGACACCCTATTTGTTCCGGAGTCTTTGCATTTCCCTCCTAGGCCTGTGGGAACACGGCTGCCAAATCTTAAGCATAGAGGAAGGGGGTTGGGCAATAATAATGAAAATACCAGCCCGTTAAAGAATCTGAACTATAACTATACCACACAGGGGACGAGACTTCTGAAAATGAGACCCTGCAGGAGATAGCCCGGTGATTGACGAAGAGGTTTGCAGTATTTTTTCTGCCATCGTTGACCACCCTAAGGTTATAGAGAGTAGCAGTGTATTGCAATGAACTCTCTGTTCCCCTCCCTTTTTCAGAGTTTAGTTCATGAGGAAGTTCCCCTGTCAAACAATGGCACAGGAGGCAGAGGAGATTCTAGAAGGGAGTTTCGCAACAGGAAACCAACAAGGTTTTTAAGCATGATGTTACTATCAGGAAGGAGCTCAAGCCCCATCTGCCTTCTCTTTCTCTTTTTCAAGTTCACCCACCCTTTTTCCTCTGAGTTTTCTATTTCCCATTTGGTCCAACTTTAAAGATAGTAGTCATCGTTCCATTAACTGAGGTTGCAAATCATTTGATGAAGTCGATCCAGGAAACTTCACTGCCCCACAGGGATATGAGGGAGTTTGCTATCCCCATTTTCTAGATGGGCAGAGACCAGTCAAATGACAGATTATATCGCAGAGTGCGTGTGGATACATGGGAAGGACTTGGAAAAAAACTAAAGCAGGTGAACAGATCCAGCTTGTTACTACTAGTCAGGTGCTAGTAGTCTAATTGTCAGTTGTCAGCATCCTGAGTTTCCTATCACTTCAGTGTGCTGGAATGAAAGGACTGGGTCGTGTTACTGGAGGAGGGATAATAATAATAGTTATGGCATTTGTTAAGCACTTACTATGTGCCAAGCACTGTTCTAAGTACTAAGGTAGATACAAGATAATCAGGTTGTCCCATATGGGGCTCGCAGTCTTAATTCCCATTTTACAGGTGAGGTAGCTGAGGCACAGAAAAGTCAAGTGGCTCGCCTGAGGTCACACAGCAGACAAGTGGCAAAGCCTGGGTTAGAACGCAGGTCCTCTGACTCCCAAGCCCGTGCTCTGTCCACTAAGCCACATGGCTTCTCCAAACTGCGTTTCCAGGTGGTGCTTTCATTACCAAAGCACCTTACATTATTTAGTTGCAACTCTTTGCAACAGCCCTGCGAGGTAGGGTTCAGGTATTATTATCCCCAATTTAGAGCTGGGAAAACTTAGGCATGAGGAAGTTGAGTGACTTGCCCAAAGCCACACAGGGCACGGGTGTCAGAGGCAGGTCTTGAACCCGGGACCTCCAGCTTTCAGGCCCGCGGCTCTTCCGTCGCACCACGCTGGGTGGAGCTCCTTGGAGCAACATTCCCTGCCAGGATGACTTATTGACCCCCCACAACCATGCCCTGGTGTGGAAGAAGCCCTGTTCTCCCCTTCTCCTCCAAACAATCATTTATTGAGTGCTTACTGTGTGCACAGCACAGTACTAAGTGTTTAGGAGAATATAATGTAATATTGGTAGATACATTCTCTGCTCACAAGGAGCTTACAGTCTATCTTGGACTCTGAGGAGGGACTGGGACCCTAAGCCAGGGTCAGGGTTTGGCCTCGAGGCTGTTAATCAGCTAGAACTGCTGATGTCCCACTTCTGAATCTACTTCAGGCACAGAGCCCCCCGGCCCAGAATATTTCATGGGTTAATCCCAGTCAGAGCAAGTGTGAGTGGGAAGCCCAGCTGGAAGAGCTGCTCCCTGACCTCTGTCCCCTCACACTACTCTCCTCAATGACTCTGAGAGGGCCTGGGAGTACGTAGGGGTTCCTCGGAGTGAGTTAAGCAAATGCGGGCCGGGGGGGAGGCAGTTATTAATTTTGAGCTTAGGGAGGGCTTTGTGGGAGAAGGACTTTGTGGGGACAGAGAAGGAAAACTGGGTGGGAGAGGAAGAGAGGAGGAAAAAAGGAGGGAAGAGGAGAGAGAGTTATCTGCCCGGACTGTGGCGAGGTCTCCTCCCCTTTCTCAACCATGGCTTTTCTCCTTCTCACTGAGTTTCGGGGCCAGGTGAGACCAAGTCCTCTGGTTCGTGGCTCTGGGACTGGGTCAGTCTGATTCTGCTCCAAAATCCTGACTACTGCTGGGATCCTCCCTACTGCCTGTTTTGTCTCCTCAGCTATGATTAGGCTTCACGTAGCTGGTGTTGTACAGTCACCGAGTGTTCAATCAATAGGGTTTATTAAATGCTTACTGTGGGCAGAGCTCTGTACGATGCACGTGGGAGAGTACAGTGTGTCCAAGTTGGTACGCATGATCCCTGCCTCACAGAGCCTACACCCTAGTGCTGTTAAAATAACAGGTACTGGAAGCTACAGAGAGTTGATAAATTCATTCACTCATTCATTCAATCATATCTATTGAGCACTCACTGTGTGCCGAGCACTGTACCAAGCACTTGGAAAGTACAATGTGGCAGAATGTAGAGACAATCCCTATCCAATAATGGATTCACAGTCTAAAAGGGGGAAATCAGTCTGATCACCTTCCTCTTAAGAAAGGAGGTACAGCTGAGGAACACAAAGAGTTCCTTCATACTGTCACTGGGTTTCTGTGCAGGGTCAGGAAAAGCGAACCCATTTCTCAGATCTACAGATAGCGGGTGTCCGCGGGTTTGTGTGGCTGCTGTAAGGAGTAGAGAGGAGTGTGTCCTGTACCTATGCATGGAACACAGATGTCACACACAGTATCCTCATATGATGGAGTGATCCTCAGGGTGTACCTCAGGTTCACAGGATGATCAGACAGACAGGGGCAGGAGAGGAGCCGAGCAGCAACCCCTGATTTCTGGCAATTCTGGTGACACCGTGATGGTGGTCCCCACTTCACTCTGATTCTCAAGTTGCCCAAGCGTAGCTCTGTGACAGCATGGACTAGTGGAAAGAGCGTAAGACTTAAATCGGGAGACTTGGGTTCTTGGTCTAGGTCCACTACTTGCCTGCTGTGTGACCTCAGGCAAATCACTTAACTTCTCTGGGCTTCAGTTTCCTCATTTGCAAAATGGAGATTCACTACCTCCCCCTTAAATTATGAGCTTCATGTGGGATAGGGACTGTCTGATATGTATTGTATCCTCCTTGTGATCAGCACAGTGCTTGGTACATAGAAAGCACTTAAGTTACTCTGATTATTATTTTTATTACTATAGCTGTGTTTGGGCCTGGCTCTCACACTGCATATGGGTGAGAAAGGGAGAAGAGCAACTGTTTTTCCTTCACCACTTGTGAGAACTTATTGTTGAGACTCCACCTGAACTACGAGGGGAGAATTCAGCTCATAATTTGTAGCGTGCATGCATTTAGGTGTCTGAGAAAGCAGGTGAAAAATTAGAACCTGGAGGGAGAAATCAGTCTTTATCCTCTGAAAGTGAATAAGCATTTTTTTAAAACTTTATTGTAACTGAGGAAATCTGGAAATTTATCACTAACTTGACTTCTTTCCATCGAGTTTCCAATTGTTTTCTAAGACACTGAAAAACAGGAACAGGGGTCCTTTGAACCCTGGTCAGACAACCTATTTAGGACTGGTGTTTACTGACAAATAAGAGGAATTACTGTGTAAAAGAATGTGGGCTGTTTTACTACACTGTTCTAGTTGAAACAAAACCCATCATTCACGGCCTTGAGGGTCAGACTTTATCTTAGGGTAGCTTTCACAGGCAGATGAGCTAAAAAGAGGAGATGATAGTAGCATTCTTTTTTTAGAAGCTTGGTGGTAGTATAATGAACCCCCTAGCCAAGAGAGTAAATACAGATGTCAGGAGTAACTTTTCATTTTGCACTCTGGGGTGAGAAGAGGGAGGGATTTTAAAGGAAGGAATGAAGGGAAGCTTCAGGCTTCAAAGAGCTTTGAGGAATACAAAGGCTCCATTCTGGGCTTTTTCATTCATTCAATCCCATTTAGTGAGTGCCTACTGTGTGCAAAGCAGTGTACTAAGTGCTTAGCCCTGACTGGAATTACCCAAGTCTTCCCAGAGCCTGGGAGACCTGTAGGTAGCCACAATTTACTTCAATATCTGTTTCTCCCTCTAAACTGAGCACTTTCTCCTCATGGTCAAGAAACATGTGGCTTAGTGGGAAGAGCCTGGGCTTGGGAGTCAGAAGTCATGGGTTCTAACCCCAGCTTTGCCACTTGTCTGCTGTGTGACCTTGGGCAAATCGTTTAACTTCTCTGTGCTTCAGTTTCCTCATCTGTAAAATAGGGCTTAAGACTGTGGGCCCCATATAGGACAACCTGATTACCCTGGCACTTAGAACAATGTTTGGCACATAGTAAGTGCTTAACAAATATCATCATCATCAACTCCTATTGTAGTCTCCGAATCGAATCGTTTAATACAGCATTCTGCACACAGTAAGCACTCATAGATGCCGCTGATTGATTGTGTGGTGAACTCCCTGGACCCTCCGTGGAGGAAGCACCAACTGGTGGGAATATGTAAGGGAATGTTCCCCACTCAAGGAAAATAAAATGAGAGAGGAGATTGCTTCAAAATGGACAGTGACTCGTCAGGAAGAAATAAGAGGAAAGTCTGGGCAAGAGGTACATTCTGCTGACTGATGTTCATCCCCCGATTCTATTTACTGCTATTGTTCTTGTCTGTCCGTCTCCCCCGATTAGACTGTAAGCCCGTCAAAGGGCAGGGACTGTCTATATCTGTTACCGATTTGTACATTCCAAGCGCTTAGTACAGTGCTCTGCACATAGTAAGGGCTCAATAAATACTATTGAATGAATGAATGACTTCTAAAAGGGTACAGGATAACTAGAAGATTGGTTAATGATCCATCTGATAAATAGTAAGAAGCAAGACCTCTCTCAGGTCACATCTGGAGAGTTTCCAGTACTCTACCAGTCTCGGCTACTGGAGGGAGAGTCAAGCAGACCCGAGTTTACTGCATGGAAGGAGACGGTGGTAAGCCACTTCCGTATTTTTACCAAGAAAACTCGATGGTTACACTACCAGAAGGATTGCAGATGGAGAGCGGGGCGTTCTGGGAGAGATGTGTCCGTGGTGTCGCTATGGGTCGGAAACGACTCAGTGGCATAAGACTGGACAAGACAATAAGCAAGAGGATGCTGTTAGTGGAGAGAGGCCCTATTCTGGAAACAGGGATGACAGTATGAATAGAGTCGATGGGAGTCGTGCTGTCCTTTATAATAATAGCGTTGGTATTTGTTAAGCGCTTACTATGTGCAGAGCACTGTTCTAAACACTGGGGGAGACACAGGGTAATCAGGTTGTCCCATGTGAGGCTCACAGTCTTCATCCCCATTTTACAGATGGGGGAACGGAGGCACGGAGACGTGAAGTGACTTGCCCACAGTCACAGAACTGCCAAGTGGCAGTGCAGGGATTCGAACCCATGACCTCTGACTCCGCAGCCCGGGCTCTTTCCACTGAGCCACGCTGCTTATCAATCAGTGGTATTTATTGAGCTGCTATGGAGTGCAGAACACTGTACTAAGTGTTTGGGAAAGTACAGTACAACAGAGGCGACGAGCTCGTACCCTGCCCCCAAGGAGCTTATAGACTAAAGGAGGAACTTTACATTAAGAGGCCATTATCTACCATGATGAGATCTTATCTGTTGGTGAATGTGGCTAAGAAGACATGCAGGATTGACTCACCCTCCCAGTTGCTTACAGGTAAACTGCTATTGCTCCACAAATGATAGTAGTTGTAATAGTATTTATTGAGCACCCTCCAGGAAAAAATGAACTGTACTAAAACCTTGGATCTTAGATCACACACATAAACCATTTACAACTGGAGTAATCAAAATCAAATATTGAATGTATAATTGAATAAATATGCCAACTCCTGAGAATGGTTATCAATAAATATATAAGGGCTGGAAATGAGGTAACGTCTGGTGGGTTTGTCACGATAATAATGATAATTGTGATATTTAAGTGCTTACTATGTGTCAGGCGCTATTCTAAGCGCTGCGGTAGTTACAAGCTAAGTGGGTTGGACATAGTCCCTGTCCCACATGGAGCTCACAATCTTGATCCCCATTTTACAGATGAGATCTCGGTGCCTCGGTTACCTCATCTGTAAAATGGGGATTAAGACTGTGAGCCCCACGTGGGACAATCTGATTCCCCTGTGTCTACCCCAGCGCTTAGAACAGTGCTCGGCACATAGTAAGCGCTTAACAAATACCAACATTATTTTTTATTATAACTGAGGCAGGGACAAGTGAAGTGACTTTCCCAAGGTCACACAAAAGACAAGTGGCAGAGCTGGGATTAGATCTCAGGTCCTTCTGACTCCCAGGCCCTTACTCTCTCCACTAGGCCATGTTGCAGTCTGTGGTTACTGAATAGAGTATCTCTGTGCTTCCTTCTTAGATGGGTTACAGCAACATGGACCTCTAGGGGAGGTCCTTCAAGTTTCAGGAAAAATAATAATAATTTGTTAAGCGCTTACTATGTGCCGAGCACTGTTCTAAGTGCTGGGGTAGACACAGGGGAATCAGGTTGTCCCATGTGGGGCTCACAGTCTTAATCCCCATTTTACAGATGAGGTAACTGAGGCACCGAGAAGTTAAGTGACTTGCCCAAAGTCACACAGCTGACAAGTGGCTGGAAGGTGAAATAATAGTGGTATTTGTTAAGCACTTACTGTGTGCCAGGCACTGTACCGAGCACTGGGGTGGATACAAGCAAATTGGGTTGGATGCAGTCCCTGTCCCACGAGGGGCTCACAGCATCATTCTCCATTTTATAGATAAGGGATCAGAGGTGCAGAGAAGTTCAGTGGCTTGCCTAAGGTCACATAGCAGACGAGGTCCAGAGCTGGGATTAGAACCCGTGACCTTCTGACTCCCATAGAACTGCGGTGTCTGCTGTGTGACCTTGGGCAAGTCACTTGACTTATCTGTGCCTGTTACCACAACTATAAAATGGGGATTAAGACTGTAAGACAAGGACTTGTCCAATCTGATCAGCTTGTATCTATCCCAATGCTTAGTATAGTGCCTTGAACTTAGTAAGCACTTAATAATAATAATAATAATGTTGGTATTTGTTAAGCGCTTACTATGTGCAGAGCACTGTTCTAAGCGCTGGGGTAGACACATGGGAATCAGGTTGTACTTAACAAATACCATTAAAAATTGAGAGCAAGCTGAGTGATATTCAGGAGTTGGAGGACAAAGATTTGAGTTTACTTGGACACTAACTAGGATCAATTCAACTTGGGTCCAGAACTAGAGTGGTTAAGGAAATAGATACGTGGTGAGAAAACTGATGGCAGATGCTCTCATGGGCTCTCTCCATTCTGACATGAACCTATCCATAGTTCTCCTGGATCAGCCACTTTGTTTGGCTTTAGACCACAGCAGGACACGTCAGAAACCATCTCTGCTACACATCAGATCAATCAATTGTACTTATTGAGCACTTGCCTGTACTGTACTGTACTGAGCACTGTACTAAACACGCAGCAGAGTACAATCCAACAGAGTTGATAGATACAGATCTAGGAGAAATGGCATTAAACCTCCAAAGGGTAGACCTTTAAAAAGTTTTTAACACCATCAGGAGATGGTTGTTTTAATAATAATAATAAAAATAATAATAGTGACATTTAAGTGCTTACTATGTGCCAAGCACTCTACTAAGTGCTGGGGTGGGTTCAAGCCAATTGGTTGGACACAGACCCTGTTCCACGAGGAGCTCACAGTCTTAATCCCTATTTAACAGATGAGGTTAACTGAGGCACCAAGAAGTGACTTGCCCATGGTCACACAGCAAGCAAGTAGTGGAACCAGAATTAGAACCCAGGTCCTTCTAATTAATAATGTTGGTATTTGTTAAGTGCTTACTGTGTGCCAAGAACTCCTCTAAGCGCTGGGGTAGCTACAAGATAATCAGATTGTCCCACATAGGGCTCACAGTCTTCATCCCCATTTTACAGATGAGGTAATTGAGGCACAGAGAAGTTGTGACTTGCCCAAGGTCACACAGCTGACAAGCGGCGGAGCCGAGATTAGAACCCATGACCTCTCCATGAGCCATGACCTTTGACTCCCAAGCCCGGACTCTTTCCACTGAGCCACACTGCTTCTCTAGTAGATACAGAGCCTGGAAGTCAGTTAGTGGAAAGAGCACGGGCTTGGGAGTCAAAGGTCATGGGGTCTAATCCCAGCTCTGCCACTTGCCAGCTGTGTGACTTTGGGCAAGTCACTTCACTTCTCTGAGCCTCAGTTACCTCATCTGTAAAATGGGGATGAAGACTGTGAGCCCTATGGGGGACAACCTGATGACCTCGTATCTACCCCAGCACTTGGAACAGTACTTTGCACATAGCAAGCACTTAACAAATATTACAATTTTTTTTTTCTACTAGTCTACACTGCTTCCCTATTTCTGTCTCTCTGTGCAGACATCTCCAGACATCTATCTGGCCATCCGGAGGTGGGAAAAGCAGGTTTTCCCTTCCTTCCGGTTCCATATGACATCATTACCTTGCACTGATAATGCAGCAGTGCTCATGATATGTCATCCTGTAATAATAATAATAATGATGATGTTGGTATTTGTTAAGCGCTTACCGTGTGCAGAGCACTGTTCTAAGTGCCGGGATAGATACAGGGCAATCAGGTTGTCCCACGTGAGGCTCACAGGTAATCCCCATTTTACAGATGAGGTCACTGAGGCCCAGAGAAGTGAAGTGACTTGCCCACAGTCACACAGCTGCCACGTGGCAGACGCGGAATTCGAACCCATGACCTCTGACTCCCAAGCCCGGGCTCCTTCCACTGAGCAACGCTCCACATAGATAGCACTTGAGCCTCATGTGGGTCAGTGACTCTTTCCCACCCATTTATCTTGTAGTTACCTGAACGCTTAGTACAATCCTTGACACCTAGTAAGAGCTTAACAAATTGTCAGAGTTGTGTCGATATCCTGTGCTGCCTCTGTACCCCAGTGTAACATAATGACACCTCGAACAACATTTGGGGGAAGATCATCAGATGCGTTTCTCTTCCACCAGGTCAAAAGAAAGTGCTGTGGTGATCTAGAGATGCAGCGTGGCTCAGTGGAAAGAGCCCGGGCTTCGGAGTCAGAGGTCATGGGTTCGAATTCCGGCTCCGCCACTTGTCAGCGTGTGACTGCGGGCAAGTCACTTCACTTCTCTGGGCCTCAGTGACCTCGTCTGTAAAATGGGGATTACCTGTGAGCCTCACGTGGGACAACCTGATTACCCTGTATCTACCCCAGCGCTTAGAACGGTGCTCTGCATTATTATCTAAAATGGGGAACTAAATAGGGTGGGTAGTCTAAATCAATCAGTTATATTTATTGAGCACTTAGTGTGTGAGGAGCTCTATACTAAGCACTTGGGAGATTTCACTGTAACAGAGTTAGTAGACACTAGTTTACATTCTAAGGGGAGGAGTTTATAGTTTAAAAGACCCAGTGAAACCAAAGTTCACTGTGGCTCTGCAGTGTATGTGGGGAGGCTGTGAAGCAGCAGCGTTGTGAATAGAGCGCAGGCCTGGGAATCAGAAGGTCACGGGTTCTAATTCCAGCTCCGTTACCGATCCGCTGGGTGACCTTGCGCAAGTCACTGCACTTCTCTGGGCTTCAGTTCCCTCATCTGTAAAATGAGGATTGAAACTGTGAGCCCCACGTGAGGCAGGGACTGTGCCTAACCCGATTTGCTTGCATTCACCCCAGAGCTTAGTACGGTGCCGGACACACAGTAAGCGTTTTACAAATACCACAATTATCATTATTATTATTACTGCAGCAGGCACGCTGTTGTGCAGAAATGGAGCAGAGGCTTTGGGAAGATCATGATCTTTCAGGGAGGGGGTAGAGGGGATGTGGATGATCAGCAGCTTGGCCTTCAGGGCAATAAATACAACCAGGCAGCAGAGGCAATCTTTCCATTCAGACGATGTGGAAGGGATTGCCAGTATCATATTAAACTTATCAGCGACCCCTCTGCACACTGAAAAATCTCATGGATTATATGGTCGTTCTCAAACCCAAAGGATAGTTAGTCTGTATTTATGAACTGTTGAAGAAAGCAGAGCTATTTTGGGGGCTTCACACCTTTTGCTGCAATGAAATCCCACAGCCTTGAGGGAGGACATCCAGTTGGTCACTTTCACTTTCAGAATTTCAAAGTGTGAAGAAAAAAATAACTGAATAGCATGAGTCACAGGGGCAAATTGTTTCTGCTTTAATAATCAGTTTTGCTGTGAACCAGATCACTAGCTCCTAGGCAAAATGGTTTAATTTCTGTGAATAAAAAAGTTAACATTGAGATGGATCATTTTAGTGACTCAACCGTCAAAGCTTTTATTCTCTTCCTCTTGCTAAGCTTGTAGACTTAGGAATTTGTGAGAAATCTTGTTAAACAAGGGTTCATGAGGAGTTGGGGAAGAAAATATATGAAGCAACTCTTTCCTGTTTCTGTCATCACTGCTGGCTTCCTTTTATTTTTCTCCTCCTTGGCCTGCATCTACAATTCTTGCACTCATTTGGTGCCTACGGATGGAAATGAGGGGTTTCTGAGTGACTGCCACACAGAGAGATGAAGCACAATCACTCTGCAGAATTATTGATTCTTCTCTCTGACTCAGTGGGCTGACTAGATGAAACCCTTAGTAATTGAGTCAAAGCCCTCCTACGGAGAGATTTGCTAACCCTACCTTTTACATGTCCTAACTTGAGAATCACATTGGAACCAGATACTCTAAGTCCCACTGTAGCTAACATGTGTGAAAACCCTGCTGGGCTTGCTTCCCCACAGCCCTGAAACTGGAGGAGGCCTCTTTGTTTGTCCAAGCCTGCCAAGGTTAGTCTGAGAGTTAACCCGCATAAAGACAAAGGGAAACTCAGTAATTATTAGCGCTTGAATTTATGCCCACTTCTACTTGTCATTAGACCATGAATTGAGGCATAGTGTGCGGTGAAGGGATTCATAAATATAGTGGGAGTTTGTAGAAGAGAGAAATAGAATATTTTTTTTTTTTACCAATGGAATTTCCCCAAGGGCATAGACCAAGAACATCTGTTGCCTTGTTTCTGTGTCTTTTTGAAAATCCTCCATATCACTTGATCTCTTCCCCGGTGATATTTCAGTAGATTTAAAAATGTGTGGCTGCCAAGGATGATCTGATCCATTTCCGATTCCCTAGACCTCTAACATCCTTGAAAATAAAAAAGCCACACCCTTCTCAGGCAAATGACACAGGGCCCGTTTGGATTGCTTGTCTGGCACACATTCTTTCCAAATTCAGGGTAGACTCTATTGCAGGATGGGTTTTTGTGTCAGTCGATGGTATTTATTGCGCTCTTGCTATGTGCCAAGCACTGTATAAAACTCTTGGGAGAGCACAATATACCAGAGATGGTAGACATGTTCTCTTCCCACAAGGAGCTTCCAGTCTTCTGATTAATGAGGTTGTGAAGTCTTCATTCAACTCAGTGTTATCAGTCAATCTCTTGATTAGTGAGGTTGTTGAGTGGTCACACAACTCGGTGTTTTCAAAGGGTTTAATGGGACCCCTGCACTGCATCAGGTATAGTGTGGGAGACAGATGGTGGATGTTGTGTGATGTAGCTTTGCTGTCCAACCTTAGGGAGTTTATTGACCAGCCTAACTTTGGTGGATCTTTCTTGGCAGGAATCCATTCTATGGTCAACTTTTCTCTCAGTGAGCACTTCTGAGCTAAAAGTTGTGGGTGCAGATTTGTTCTGAGTGACAAGTATCTTGAAAATAAGATTATTCTTAAAGGATGGGAGTTCCCTTCCTTCACTGTTGGCATTTCATCTCTTGAAATGGGCTCACCTACCACATCGTACTCTCTGGACTCGATTAGTGGTCCAATAACAAGAATTGTGGTATTTAAGTACTGGGAAAAGTTACAAGATGATCAGATCGGACACAGTCCCTGACTCTCATGAGTCTTACAGTCTAAATGAAATCCCCATTTTACAGATGGGGAAATGAGGCACAGAGAAATGAAGTGTCTTTCCCAAGCTCCCATAGCAGGCAGAGTGGGATTAGAATCCACTTCCTCTGACTTCGGGGCCCGTGCTTTAACCAACTCTAGGTTTAATCTGAATTCTCCGCTCTAAACTTAGTCTATTCCTAGTATCGTGAAATCCAAGATGATTTGTTTTCTGTTAGCTCTTCCACTTTGTTCCATTCGTTCTCACCATCTTATCCTCAGCACATCAGCAGCAAAGACCTTTTTATTGACTGCTTATAATGTGTTCGGTGTTGTGCTGGGGGGTAGGGCGTACAAAGTATAGTAAGAAGACTGTACATCTTGTGCAGTGCTGATAAAGCGAGTTTCTCCTTCAGTGCTTTAGCCTTTCTCAGCCATACTGTGTCAATGACTCCAGCCTTCTACCCAGTCGATGCAATAGAGCAATTTTGGGATGGAAGATGAAAATTCATTTTAAAATTATTTTCAAGGATTAAGGAGAAAACCATTTACCATAGAAGAACATTGCTCATGGGAAACTCTGCACGTACTGGACGTGCATTTGGCTGGAGCTTTATACGTGCAGAAAAGCATTACGTGCTAGAGCTCTAGAGCAGGTTCCCCCGTGTCACTGACTTGTGTACACGTTCGTCGTCTAAGAATTCTAACTATAGGGTAACGGCTGCTAGCTTCTACTGAACAAAAAGTGGTGTCGTGTAACCGGTATCGATGAATTGCCGTGACTACTGTTGCCAAGGAGACTTGTGAAACCCTGATTTATTTGGTGTGACAGTAAATGTGTCCAACGTTAATTAGAAACAGCTCACTGGGCTGGGAGGAAGAATTTTTGCCTGTAGGTCGAGAGGAAAGTGTCTTGCACATCATTGTAAAAGCCACTTTCCTTGGCCCTTCTCCTGAGGAGCCATGTCAACATGTTGGACACTCTCCAAACATGATTGTTGATTGCACTTGCTTTACCGGTAATATGACTCAATGGTCATTTTTGGCAGTGAGATGTCACAGCTTTACAAATAGTAATAATGGTAGTTATGGGATTTATTAAGCATTTACCGCGTGCAGCGTACTGTTCTCGGGGCTGGGGTAAAAATACACAGGTGGAAATTATACATGGCCTCTGGCCCCCAAGGGGGGTCTCAATCTTCTCTTGTTTTGGCTACGTTGTGGGGAGAGGCGACAGGTGACAGACACACAGGGGAGGTTGTAAAAAAAACAACATAAGACAAGATGATTGCATATATATAAATTATATAAATATTATATATAACGCATTAATAAAATATAAATATATGAAAGAGGCTCCTTGCAGCTCTGGATCCAACAGTCCACACTGGAGGTGTAGTGTGGTCTAATGGAAAGAGCACGGTCCTTGGAGTTGAAGGACCTGGGTTCTAATCCCACTCTGCCACTTGCATTGTGACCTTGCACAGGTCACTTCTCTGTGCTTCAGTTTCTAATAATAATGATGGCATTTGTTAAGCGCTTACTATGTGCAGAGCACTGTTCTAAGCGCTGGGGAGGATACAAGGTGATCAGCTGGTCCCACGTGGGGCTAGCAGTCTTAATCCTCATTTTCCAGATGAGGGAACTGAGGCCCAGGGAGGTGAAGTGACTTGCCCAAAGTCACACAGCTGACAAGTGGCAGAGCGGGGATTAGAACCCATGACCTCTGAATCCCCAACCTATGCTCTTTCCACTGAGCCATGCTGCTTCTTTTCAGTTTCTGGAAAATAGGGATTCCAAACCTGTTCTCTTTCCTATTTAGACTGTGAGCCCCGGTAGGGTAGGGACTGTGTTCGGCCTCTATGTCTCTCATCTATCCCAGTGCTTGGCACATTATTATTATTATGGCATTTAAGGGCTTACTGTGTGCCAAGCACTGTTCTAAGCGCTGGGGTAGATATAAGATAATCAGGTTGTCCCACTTGGGGCTCCCAGTTTTAATCCTCATTTTACAGAGGAGGTAACTGAGGCATAGAGAAGTTAAGTGACTTGCCTAAAGTCACACAGCTGACAAGTGGCGGAGCTGGGATTAGAACCCATGTCCTCTGACTCCCAAACCTGTGCTCTTTCCACTAAGCCGCGCAGCTTCCCTATGGTAGGACCTTAAGAAATACCACAATCTTTATCATGAATGGTCGCAGCCATGACTACGGCCACAGTCTTCCCAATGGTCTGAAAGCTTAGAATGCTGGTACTACTTTCTCTCTCTCCTCATGGGAGAAGTGGGTTGGTCATGAATATCCTAATGCAGTGCTACCATTTTCCCAGCTCATTCCTTCTTTCCGTTGGGAGGGCTTTTAGGTTTCCCCAAATAGATTTCAAGATACTTATTTTTATTTTTACCCCACAGATATTTGACTATTTTTGTTTTGGTAACAAAATATTCAAATGCCCTTGAAAGTGATAAAATGTGGTCCTTACCTCTCTTGTCACTCTCTGCCTTCTTTCCCTTCTAACTCTAGAGAACTCCCCCAAGCACAGAGGAAGTACTCAATAAATACCACTGATGGATTATTCCTGTAACTCTTGGAGCCCACAGCTCCTGGCCTGACCTGTTCTTCGGCACTGAGGGATTACTTTAAAAAAGTCTCCCTTCCCGACCCCCATCTCTAATTTCCCCTCTTCTTCCAGGCTGAAGAAGAGAATGTCCCAATCAGTTGGGCTGCCCCTTATTTCATTCCTCTGTCTCTTTTTCCTGAAAAGGCAGTTCATCCCATATCTGAGTGACAGAGTTCCTTAATAATAACTATTATTATTATGGTACTTGTTTATGTGCCAAGCACTGTTCTAAGCACTAGAATAGATAAAAGTTATTCAGGTTGGACGCAGTCCTTCGTCCCACATGGGGTGCATATTCTTATCCCATTTTACAGACGAAGCAACTGAGGCCCAGTGAAGTGACTTGCCCAAGGTCCCCCAGCGGACAAGCGGCAGAGCGGGGACTAGAACCCATGTCCTTCTGACTCCCAGGCCTGTGCTCTATCCACTAAGTCACACTTCTTTCCGGAACAGAGGATGAGTAAAGCAGCGGTGTAGGCGATGCCCCCAGATTTCTGAAATGAAAGCTGGGCCTGTGTGTGTCTTCTAAGGGTTTGTTTCCATCACTACTTTAGATGAAGTCTTCCTGGAAGGGGGCAATTGTGCGTCTTCAATTGTCACCCTTGTAGCTACTTAATAAAACCCGTTTTTTGGTGATGAAACTGGGGGTGCCCAATTTCTCCACTTCTGACAAGGAAATCTGATTTGTCTTCTTGTTTCCCTTTAGCCTGAAAGCTCCTTGGGGGCAGGGAAACCATCTCTGTTAGAGTGTTCTCTCCTAAATGCTTAGTCCAGTGTTCTGCACACAGGAAGGGCTCAGTAAATACGATTGCTTGATAGGTTGTACAAAGCACTCAACTCAGCTTAAAGGAAAAAAGTTCCAAGATCTAAATTCAAACAAGATTCCTAACTCACTGTGAGCCTTCGCCGATCTAAACTGAGGTAGAGGGAGAGAGAAACATTCTGGGGGAAAGATGCAAGAGGAAAGAAACAACAGGGAAAATGCAGCAAAGCAACAGTTCAGCAATGAAACTGGTGGGATAGACTGTAAGCCCGTCAAAGGGCAGAGACTGTCTCTGTTACTAATTTGTCCATTCCAAGCGCTTAGTACAGTGCTCTGCACATAGTAAGCGCTCAATAAATACTATTGAATGAATGAATGAATGTAACTGCTGTAAGGGAACAGGTTTTTTTTTAAAACCAGTCCCAGGCAGGGCCTTCCTTCATCTATAAAGCGTCAACCTTTTCCAGCATCTGAAATGCTTTTTCCATACTGACCAAGAATCATAACATTAGCTCTCCTGGTTTGCAGGTATTGCCTCCTTTTCAATTTTCTACAAAATCTGCCAAAATTTTCATACTCAGGTTAGATTTGGCCTGATATAAGTGATATAAGGCAATGAGCACAGTTAACATAATTGCGTATTGGGTGGCAAAAACCCTTTTTGAACCCCAGTGGGAAAACACGGATCCCCATACTTATGAAAACATTTTATTGGTACGTGGCTCTGTCTGAGAAGCTAGTGAGAGGGAAATATTAGAGTGACCGACTTAATTTGCAAAGCGTGTTTGCAGAGTCATCTATTTGGCAATCCCACATTTAGGTGACATGCCTGTGTCTTGAATCCAGGTGTACGGTGATCAGACTGCTTTGATTTCTTTTGGTCACATCTACTATGATGTTTCAAGTCAGGCCCCGAATAGAACTTGATCCATCTTATATCTTTCTCCCTAGTCTCTTTGAATGCTTCAAACATTTGACACCATGCCCTTATTTTACTTCCTTTTTAGGTTACTCTGCTTAAGGCGAGCATTTCCCCTCAAACGTGTTATGCTATTTGAAGGTATATTCTGAGTAGAGTAAAATGAACACTGCCTGTTCTTTCAAACTACAATTTTCCTACTGCAACTCCAAAGTAGACCCCTATGGGGATTCTTTTCTCTAATGTTGAAAAGGAAAGTACAGGATGACCTTGGAGCACGTTGGTGATCTATTTTGACCTTCATTAAAGAGCTGATGGATTGTCTTGGGACGAGAAGGTAAAACTGAGTGACACATCAATTTCCGCTAGACCTGTCTCCCTGACTCTTCAAAGCTCCATAGCAGAGCAATCTAATGAACTGGTCACAGAAAGCTGCAACGTCTAAACTCCAACGTATTCAGCTGAGAGATGGGTTGATATCCAGCACTCTACCTGTGTGAGATTGTGCAGGGTGTGTAGCATGATCTGTGTAAATCTAAATGGCTAAAGATAGGAGGAAGCACATCCACTGTTCTGGATTGTGTTGTGTGGGCAAACAAGCCATTGCAGGGGTTTGTGTGTGTATGTGTGCATCTGTGCACATAGCGTGGAGCAATATTCAATTTCTGGAGATAACATATACAACGATCACTTTTTCGGCTGTGAGCGCTTTGTAGGATAGAGACTGTCATGTGAGATTATCTTGGATCTACTACATCACTTAGTACTAGAAATTGTGGTGTTTCTTCAGCACTCCTTAGATGTCAAGCACTGAATTAAGTGTTGGACTAGGTACAGGATAACCAGGTCGGACAAAGTCCCTGTCCCACATGGGGCTCCCACTTTAAGTAGGAGGGAGAACAAGGATTGAATATCCATTTTGCTGATGGGAAAACTGAATTACAGAGAAGTTGAGTGACTTGCCCCAGATCAAACAGCAGACAGGTTGGGGAAACAGGATTATAACCCAGGTCCAGGCTCTTTCTACTAAGGCACACTGCTGCTTCTCACTTAGCACGCTAAGTGCTTTGAACCACTGTAAGTGCTTAATACAGATCATGATTGTTATGTAACCCTGGATAACTAATGTGATACAAAGATGTAGAAGAATAACTACAGAAAAAGAAAATTGAGAGAAATAGGGAATTTGCAAGACGAGTTCTTTGGATGAAATATCACAGCGTTTGCACCTCACATTAAAACACCAATGTCCAGGTGTTCTGTATTTGAAAATCTCAACACAATAGTAACTTACTGAAAGATTGACTGGCCATCGTGATTCTGGGTCAGTCAAATGAAGCGAGACCATTATTCCCTGTAGAGATCTTTCTCTCCAGAAGTGCTTTGTGATTTTCTGTAAAGTATGACAACCATGTCCCTGTTCTTCCCTAAAGGTTGTTTGGGGCATCTAGAAGGGCCTATTGTTTCCTCTTGCCCGGGATTTTTCGTGTCTATTGCTCTGGCATTGTGGACCAATAGCTTAGGGCCAATTTTGCTTCATTTCTGGAGAGTGGCTTCTCACCCAGCATGTTTTTAGGAAGTTATCTCTAGGTGGTTTTTTCCAATTTTTTATGGTACTTATCAAATGCTTACTATGTGCTAGGCACCGTACTAAGTCCTGGGATAGGTACAAGCCAATCAGGTTGGAGAGTACATATCCCACATGGGGCTTCCAGTCTTCATCCCCAATGTACAGACCCCCCTTTTAGACTGTGAGTCTGTTCCTGGGCAGGGAATGTCTCTATCTGTTGCTGAATTGTACATTCCAAGCGCTTAGTATGGTGCTCTGCACAAAGTGCTCAATAAATACTATTGAACGAATGAGGTAACTGCGACACAGAGAAATGAACTGACTCACCCAAAGTCACACAACAGACCAATCGCGGATCTGGGATTAGAACCCAGCTCCTTCTGACTCCCAGACTCTATCCACTAGGCCATGCTGCTTCTCTATTATTATTTTTATATTATTATAATTATTACTCTGGTATCAGCTAAGCACTTTTTATGTTTCAAGTACTGCTTTAAGCTCTGGGGTAGATACAGGCTCATCAAGTTGGAAACAGTTTCTGTCCCACATGGGGCTCACACTCTAAATTTTCTTCCTCCACCCCAGAGAGTCCATTGGTTTTTTGCATAAACCACAGCATTTTCAGTATTTTCATCTTCTACGGCCTCAGCGAAAGTGCTCTATGTTCTCGAATCAACAGCGGCTGCCTCTCTCTTTCAGGGTTTTCTTATGCTTTTAGTCTGACGGGTCACTTCTCCTAACCTGACTCTAAGCCAGGTAGGGAACGAGTCACCGTAAAATAAAATCACAATTGTTTCCTCAAAATAAATTCCAATACATGAATCCCTTAATTAAACTGTTCTCTCCATACCTTTTGAGGAGAATATGCACTGGGCACAGTTCCTGTCCCACATGTGGCTCAGGGTCTAAGTAGGAGGGAGAGCAGGTATTTAATTCCTGTTTTATAGCTGAGTGAATTGAGGGACAAAAAAGTTAAGTGACTTGCCCAAGGCCACACAGCAAGCTATTGGCAAAGTCAAGATTAGAACTCAGGTTCTCTGACTCCTAGGCCCATGCTCTTTCCACTAGGCCAAGCTGCTTCTCAATCTATAATAATAATGATTGTGATATTTATTAAGTGCTTACTATGTGCCAGGCACTGTACTAGGTGTTGGAGCGGATATGAGCCAATCGGGTTGGACAGTGTCCCTGTCCCACATGGGGCTCACCGTCTCAATCCCATTTTTCAGATGAGGTAATTTAGGTACGGAGAAGTCAAGTGACTTGCCCAAGGTCACAGAGCGGACAAGTGACAGAGCTGGGATTAGAACCCAGGTCCTTCTCACTTCCAGGCCCCTGCTCTAGCCACTAGGCCACGCTGCTTCCCTCACTACATTTTTGCGCTGATGGGTCCTAACCGTAAAAGGAATAAAAACAAATTCTTCATTTCCATTTACTGAGTTTTAAACACTAAAGCTATTAGGCCCGTGATAACTTTTAGTTATTAACTGTTTTCTCTCTCCCTAATGGGGATGCAGAAAACTGTCTCTAACTGGAATTGGGATAACTAAAGTACTATCTGATCCCTTCCTATTTCTTTGGAATCTTTATTTGGCGAGTAGTAATGAGGAAATCCCACTAGTACGTCTGCAGACAGTAGGAACTCAGTAAATGCTGTTTTGATGAGGTTCTGTTATAGTGTAGTGTTTGACCACAACATGCTAATAGGTTAAGGACCATTCTGCCATGGCTGTTGTTTATTCTGTTTTAGGTGGGGTTAAGTGTTCCTCTCTAAAGTTAGTCTCCATCACGGACACACATTGTGGTTAGTAGCTCTCTACTCCTAGGAATGTATGGGGGTTATTAAATACACAACTCTTCCTTTTTTCTCTTTGACTCTGGTCAGTTGGAATTAGGTTGGACTAAAACCATATCTTTTTGAAAAAATGGCTTGTTTGAACGTTGTGTAAAGTATTTACTTTAACAGTACATTCTATTAGATTAAGAGATTAGAGACTGTGGGTCTTTTTTGTTTGTTTTTATTGAATGTTTCCAACAAACGCTTAGTACATGCCATGCACGTAGTACACACTTAATAGGTGCTGTTGAAGACGAGACTCCTAATTGTCTGTAGTCCAGAAGAAAAATCTCGTATTGTAATGGCCCCTTTCCTTTCTCCCCATCTTATTACTGCTTCAAAGAGTAAGGAATTGGGATCCTGGCAAGGGGAGAAAAAAGAGATGATCCCTTCATGCCTCCTCCTTCATTCGTCACACTATGGCAGCTGAAGGTAACCCAGATTTTTCCTATAAACTCTACCCACAAATGTTGAGGAGGGTGTTAGGGGATGGGAGATGAGGGGAAGAGAGTGAATGATTCCCCAGTTCTCTCTGCTCGGACATTTCAGCAATAGTCTTGTGAATGGGAAAAACTATAGGAGAAGGTTTTCTGCAACAGTTTCCATGCCAGTCTTGCTGGGGTAACAGGTAAAGTTTTATGAGATGAGATTATTCAAAACAAGACATGGAATTCAACTGGGCATTAAGCTTATGCAGAGAAACAGCATGGCCTAATGGAGAGATCATGGGGCAGAAGGACATGGGTTCTAACTGCGGCTCCACCATGTCTCTGCTGGGTGACCTTGGGTAAGTCACTTCAATTTTCTGTGCCCGTTATCTCATCTGTCAGATGGGGATTAAGACAGTGAGCCCCACGTGGAACAGGGCTCGATTTGCTTGTATCGATCCCAGTGCTCAGTACAGTGCCTGGCGCAGAGTTAGTACTTGACAAATACTGCAATTATTATTATTATCATTTTTATTTAGCCTCAATAGCGATGTTAGCCTTTGAGCTTAATCAGCCCTTTTAACCTCATTTTAAGGTTACTGTCACTACGTGCTAAAAGCATCAGGGCCAAACAGCAAGTGCAAAAAGGCTTCAACAAATCCTTTTTTAAAAATAAGCTATCAGAAATCTGAACGCAGTTCTATGGGATGGGAGAGAATTTGCTTCCATCTGACTAGCACGTCAGAAGCAACGTGGTTCAGTGGAAAGAGCATGGGCTTTGGAGTCAGAGGTCATGAGTTCGAATCCTGGCTCCGCCGCTTGCCAGCTCTGTGACTGAGGGCAAGTCACTTAACTTCTCTGGGCCTCAGTGACCTCATCTGGAAAATGGGGATGAAGACTGTGAACCCCATGTGACACAACCTGATTCCCCCTTGTCTCCCCCAGCGCTTAGAACAGTGCTCTTCACATAGTAAGCGCTTAACAAATACCATCATTAGCAGAGAAGCAGCGTGGCTCAGTGGAAAGAGCATGGGCTTTGGAGTCAGAGGTCATGGGTTCGAATCCCAGCTCAGCCACTTATCAGCTGTGTGACTGTGGGCAAGTCACTTAACTTCTCGGTGCCTCAGTTACCTCATCCGTAAAATGGGGATGAAGACTGCGAGCCCCAGGTGGGACAACCTGATTCCCCTGTGTCTACCCCAGTGCTTAGAACAGTGCTCGGCACATAGTAAGCACTTAACAAATACCAACATTAATTAATTAATTAGCACACATCTCCCCATTCCTCAGAAGCCTCTAACGGTTGCTCATCCATCTCCTCATCAAACGGAAACTCCTCACCATCTGTTGTAAGGCACTCAGCTCTTTCCCTCTTAAGCTGCCCTGGAATTTCAGCGTGGCTCAGTGGAAAGAGCCCGGGCTTTGGAGTCAGAGGACATGGGTTCGAATCCCGGCTCGGGCACTTGTCAGCTGTGTGACTTTGGGCAAGTCGCTTCACTTCTCGGTGCCTCAGTTACCTCATCTGTAAAATGGGGATTAAGACTGTGAGCCCCTCGTGGGACAACCTGATTCCCCTGTGTCTACCCCAGTGCTTAGAACAGTGCTCGGCACATAGTAAGCGCTTAACAAATACCAACATTAACATTAATTTCCTCCCCCTTCATTTCAAAAAGACCTCTACTCTCTCCTCCTTCAAAGACTTATTATGTGGGCAGGGAATGTGTCAGTTTATTACTCTATTGTACTGTCCCAAGCGCTTAGTATAATATTTTGCATGCAGTGAGCACTAAATAAATATGGTTGAATGAATGAAAATCATATTTCCTCCAAGAGGCCTTTCCTGATTAAGCCTCATTTTCCCTACAAGCCCTCCCATCTGTGTCACCTATGCACTTGGCTATTTACCCTCTAAATTCTTTGATATTCACCTCAGCCTCACAGCGCTTATGTTCATATCTGATATACTCTGCCTTATTCCCTAACTGTAGCTAATTTTAATGTCTTGGTCTGTAAACTCCGTGTTAGCATGGAATGAGTCTACTCTTCTGGATTGTTCTCTCCTAAGCACTTAGTATAATCCTCTGCACACAGTAAGTAATAAATACTAGTGATTTATTGTCTAGAACTTCTTATTCGGTCACTCTAGACTTTTTCTGTAGGGAACTGGCTTTCCTGTGCTGTGGCCTAGGAGAAAAAGCACAGGCCTAAGAGTCGGAGGACCTGAGTTCTAATCCTGACTCTGCCACTTCTTTGCTGCTTAGCCTTAGGCAAGTCACTTACCTTTTCTGTGACTCAGTTTTCTCATCTGTAGAATGGTGATTACGAGTAGTGTTCCTTCCACTTGTTAGACTGTGAGTTCTACGTGGGACAAAAACTCTGTTTGATCTGGTTATCTGCTATCTACGGTACTTGATATACAGTTAGTGATTAGCAAACACAACAGTTACTATTATTATTATTACGATAACAAATATAGAGACTCCCATGGGAAAACCCAAGGGGGTAGGGGAAGCATCGACTTGACTTTTTGCAAGACTTTGACTTTCCATGGTCTTAAAGCCTAATTATTGCCTCAATTCAAGTTTTGTTTGATAGTTGACATTTATTAGGTGCCCCCACAGTGTCCTAGGAATGGCCCCAACTCGCGAGCAGGGCATTCACTAAAAATGGAATCCACACCACAAGACAGGACAAAATCGGTCTGTCTGGTGTCAAACTTGGTTGAGACCACAGATAGTAAAATTTATGCTTGTGTCGCTTTCCCTCGGCAGATGAGAAGAGAGTTGCTCAGTATTGTGTGTATTATATAGTATCCACTTGGTGTTATTTCATCTAGGTTGGTGCCGGCTAATTAAGAAACATACAGAGTCTGCAGCGGAGAGAAGAGAGGAGGAGTAGAAGGTCGGGAAACAGGATCTTAGGAAGCACTAAAGGAATTGGGATTCTTCAACCCAGGGAAAAGGCAGCTAAAAGGGATGTATGTGAGGAGATTGTGCACGTGGTGGATGTGCATATATATGAAAGTTATATATATCCTTTGTATACAAGAATGGGGCGAGAAGCTGTTTCCCATTCTACTGAGGACATTACTAGAGGAAGTGGTCTTAAAAGGCAGCAGAAATATGTTGGTGAGACATTTGAATGACTATATTAGGTAACAAGCTCTATATAGGTAATAAGCTTGGTGTGGGCAAGGAAACTGTCGGTTTTATTGCTGTGTTGTCCTCTCCCCAGCATTGTATATTCCAAGCGCTTAGTTCAGTGCTCTGCACATAGTAAGCGCTCAATAAATACGGTTGAATGAGTGAACTTAGTACAGTGCCCTGCATGCAGAAAGCAATCAATATATAAGATTGATTGATGGATTAAAGGTACGTGATTCTGCACCATAAATCCTGGAGCACATTGCCAAGGTTGAAGATTCTTCAGAAATGTTCAAGAATAGGAAAGATGACTTTCTTTTGGGGAGGACTCCTTTTGAATGGAATTCGTCAAGCGCTTACTATATGACTTGGTTAAACGCAAGCTAGTCGGTTTGGACGCAGACCGTGCCCCACATGGGGCTCACAGTCTTAATCTCCATTTTACAGATGAGGTAACTGAGGCATCATGAAGTGAAGTGACTTGCCCAAGGTCACAAAGAAGATAAATAAATTACAACCCAGGTCCTTCTAACTCCCAGATCTATGCTCTATCCCCTAGACCATGTTGTTTCTTGTCCTGTGAACTCAATAGCCACATCATTGTTAATCCATTATTTGATTTCTGAGGTTTTCCCACTTATCTGATGTCTGTCTAGGCTATTAGGGCTACCTGGTGGGTGTAGGTGAGACAGGGACCATTTCAGCTGATCACCACCACTGTGCTTTCCCCGCATCTGTGACCCCACCCCCAAGTAGAGCAATATGGCTCCGCAGAATAGATGGTGCACTGGTTAGCTCCTCCGAGGAGCGAGCCCATTCTCCTCCCAGGAAAAAAAAGGAAGAGGAGGCATTTGAGCTCGTTTTACAGTCCCAGGCAAAACAACTAGTTGTGTAGAAAATGGACATTTTCCTAATTATTTTCTATTGTTGTTCAGCCCCGTAGCACTTATTTACATATTCATAACTTATTAATGTCTGCCTCCTCTTTTAGACAGTAAGCTCATTGTGGGCAGGGAATGGAGCTACCAATTCTGTTCTACTGCCCTCTCCCAAGCCATTAACACAGCGCTCCACACACGGTCAGTGCTTAATAGATGCCATTGATTTCAAATGTCCATTGTGTGACCGACTTTCCCAACTATTATTTGCTCTTTTCTGTGTCCTTTCGTAAGAACTGACAGGTTTCCTGTCCTGGGAAGGGTAGTTAAACTCACATCTGGAATATTCCCCGGGTGGCTATTTGTTGTTCTTTTGAAGCCCTAAGGAGCTGGGGCAGTCATCGCTTGTAGAATCTGTGAGGATTCGCGACTGTTTCTTCCAACTATTGATTGCAGTTGCATCCTGGGGGAAAGAATTTTCCCCCCAAAGCTCTGACTCATGTTCCCATGTAAAGCTGCAATCACAGCTTCCTCAGCTATGGTTTTAGGTGAAGGATTATCTACTTTTTAGCAGTATATTTGCCTTTTCCTTAATATACTGAGTGGCTCATGGGCTCAAAGATCGATCCATCTATCATAAAGATCCTAGGTTGGAATTTCACGGTTAATGTCCGGAGTTTATGCCTGAAACAGACAAGAAAGAGGTCCCATGGAGTCCATTGCACAATAGGCTAAAGTGTGTTGTGTGGAATTTCCACATTCCTCTGAAACAGGGTCTAAATCACTGCCAGATTGTGGAGATCCAGAGTTCTAGGATGAAGCTGAAATTAGATTTTTCTCACAGTGCTTTGGGGGCCCCTAGAAGCCTGAAATGCATCATTTTTAAGGAAATGTCTAAAACTGAGTAATACTAGACTCCTATCTTGGGCTTTTGGCCTAAAGAGTGTAAGGGAAAATTTCCCGTATACTATAGGATTTTACACAGAAAGGATGGCCATCCCATGTTGGGGGAAGGGAGGATAATGAGCCATCACAGGGACTAATAATAAAAATAACAGCAATAATAGTGACAGTCTTTGCTAAGCACTTACTATTTGCCAGAACTGTTCTAAGTGCTGGGGTAGATAAAAAATAATCAAACACAGCCCCTGCCCACAAGGGGCTCACAGCGTAGGAGGGAGGAGTGTAATTGAATCCTCATTTTATAGATGAGGAACCTGAAGCACCGAGAAGTGAAGTAACTTGTCCAAGGTCACACAGCAAAGTGGCAGAGGTGGAATTAGAACCCAGGTCCCCCAACTCCCAGGCCGGTGCTCTTTCCAACCTAGGCCATACTGGGATATTTTCTCCATATCCAACAGCAGGGAACAACTTTGGAGGGCCTGTGGGAGCTTCTTCCCTCTCCCTAGTCACAGTATCAAACCCCAGAGCCAGGAGAAGGGAAAGAGAGTGAACTTATAGATTAGTCGAGGGTTCCCTCATGACCTGTAATCTAATAATGATGTGCAAATAATTGTTTTGAGCCAAGCACTGTACTAAGTGCTGGGGTAGATGTAAGATCAATCAGTCAGTCGTATTTATTGAGCACTTATTTTGTGCAGAGCACCGTACCAAGAGCTTGGGAGAGTATAATATAGCTGAGTTTGTAGACGTGTTCCCCGCTCACAGCGAGCTTTCGGTCTAGAGGGGGAGATGATTAGATCCCACATGGGGCTCACAGTCTAAGTAGAAGGGAGACCAGATATTGAATCTCTATTTTGCAAATGAGGGAACTGAGGTACAGAGAAGCTGTGACTTGCCCAAGATCACACAGCAAGAAAGTGGTGGAGCCAAGACTAGAACCCAGGTCCTCTGCCCCCCAGGCCCATGATCTTTCCATTAGGCCATGGTGCTTCCATAATATGTTTGAGAGACACGGGAAAAAAAATAATCCTTTTGACCAAAATGGTGAACTGAGTTTCTTGGGGGAGCTGGAGGAGAGTGTTGGTGAGCAGATGATCCTTGAAACTGTACAACTGGCCAGCCTGAGACAAGTCCTAGATATCCCAGGAGCTGGATATCTTGGTGAGAGAGAAGGGAAAGGAGGGAGCAAGGGGCTCCTCTCACATGACAGACTAAGGAACAGGGGTGGCCACTTGTCCTCAGCTTAATCATTCCCGCTCTTTGTTCCCGCTCTGCAGTTCTGATTCAGCCACTCACCTGAACTCTGATGCAGCGTGGCCCAGTGGGTAGAGCATGGACCTGGGGGTCAGGCGGACCCGGGTTCTAGTCTCAGCTCTGCTACTTGGGCAAGTCAGTTAACTTCTCTGTGCTTCCGTCACATCATCTGCAAAATGGGGATTAAGACTATGAACTCCATGTGGGACGTGGATTGTGTCCAACCTGATTACCTTGTATTTACCCCGGCGCTTACTACACTCCCTGACTCATAGTAAGTGTTTAACAAATATCATAAAAACATGGCATAGTGGGTGGAGGATGGGCCTGCGAGTCAGAAGATAACAGGTTCTAATCCCCACTTCACCACTTGTCTGCTGTATGACCTTGGCCAAGTCATTTCACTTCTCTGTTCCTCAGTTACCTCATCTGTAAAATGGGGATTGAGACTGTGAGCCCCACGTGGGACAGGGACTGTGTCCAATCCAATTCGCTTGTATCCCCCCAGTGCTTAGTACAGTGCGTGACACATCATAAGCACAACAAATACCGCAATTATTGTAAAAAACCAAAACAAACCCCTAAAACTCCTCCTGGTCCACATAGGCAGTGTTGAGTAGGTAACCTGAGGTAGGAGAGAGGCAGGGCAGGGGAGAACAGAGCCCAAATTATTCTATCCCGCATCACCGGTCCTTGCTTTTACGGGCCCAATACCAGGGAATTTTCCTAGCCGTAAAGCAGAAAATGTGGCTGGGGCAGGAATCACGTGATTCCCCCAAGCCAGTTCCTTTCTGGGAGAATGAAGGGAGTCATTTGTGCCCTGTCACCTGAGATGCAGAACAGTATGTTTCACTGATGAAGAAAATGAAGCTCAAAGTGACTTTTTCCATTTATCCGAACAAAAGGATAAATACAGATCAAGCTAAAATGTTCAAGCAACTTGTACCACATCCAGTGTTGCAGTCCCCGGGCTTCTCTGCCTTTATTGTAGATTCACAATGGAAATGCAAAATAATTGAGATGATTGTTTTAGCAGCTGTGAAAATATTAGTCCATCGAAGACCAAATATCTAAAGCGCCTGCTGGTGTCTTATTGCCGCCACATCTGGGTAGACTGTATTTCTGATCGTGTGAGTCCAGCTTTGAGGACTTTTCTCTCTTAATCTCCTCAGGGAGTTTCTATTTTAGGAGACTTGTCTGTGGTGAGAATTGTTTGCGACTTGGATTTGCCAGTCGAGTGGGGATTTCTGTGGAGACTCAAATGGATTTGGACTTCTAGAAGCCTTGATTTTTCTCCTCCTGGCCCAGGGCCCTTTATGTTTCACATAAGATGGCCATTAATCGGGTTTTTAACTGGACAATCTGGTTTTCAGTTACTCTGTTCCCTATCCAGGAGCAATAGGGTGTCCGGTGCTTTTACGTCTGCTTTTTATTTCCAACACCAAGCCTTTTTGTGATGTGGGACCTGCCTCTGAGTTCCTCAGCTTGGACCTTGTACCAGAGTTCATAGAGATCTTGGAGAGAAACCCAAAGCCTGTGGAGCTACTGGGAGGTTCAGGGTGCCCAAAGAGGAATGTTTTAGGATCTCACAAAATGGGTCTACTTCCAAGATATAACGAGAGTGATGTCAACACTTCAAATAAGTGTGGGTTCAAGTGCTTCTCCCAGTCCGCCAGCCGTGAGGGTGTCAGAAGCCATCTTAGTTTAACAGGCTGCTGGCAAGGTGACCTGTTAGGGACATAGGCCAGTGGCCTGGGAAGGCAGAGAGAGTAGAGAAGCAGTGTGACTCAGTGGAAAGACCACGGGCTGTGGAGTCAGAGGCCATGGGTTCAAATCCCAGCTCCGCCGCTTGTCAGCTGTGTGACTTTGGGCAAGTCCCTTAACTTCTCTGTGCCTCAGTTACCTCATCTGTAAAATGTAGACTGTGAGCCCCAAGTGGGACAACCTGATCACCTTGTATCCTCCCCAGCAGTGCTTTGCACATAGTAAGCGCTTAAATGCCATCAAAAAAAAAAGTAGGGAAAAAGAAGGAAGAGCTCTTCAGTCATTAGGCCCTCCTTCTCCAGAACGAGCATGCACTTTGCTAGAAACAGAAATGCAGGCCGTCAGTTTCCAACAGAGCTGGGCGGGGTGCCAAACGTGGGGAATGGGCAGGACTTGGAAGGTGTGACCAAACCTTGAACAAGCGTTGCGTCCGGTCCCTGCTGCTTCAGACCTAGAAAACAGCAGTTGGTGATAATCGCTAAGATCATCTCGGTGTTTTTACACCAACCTTAGCATTTTTGTGTTCTCAAATTCTCATTGCACTTTTGTACAAGCTAATTTACAAACACTATTTCAGCATTATATCGTTTTCCCCCATTATACTGTAAGCTCCTTGAGGGTCATGATAATGTCTTCATCCTTTAATGGACATGGTGCCACAAGATGATGAGTGTGATGTCATCGTATCATGCTACGTGCCCAGCCAAAGACGCGAGGTGTCTAGTGCTTCTTCCTGTCCACTAACCTTTTTGCAGTATCCTGCAACCAGAAGGCACTCAGCAAAAGCTATCGATTGTTTGATTAACAGAAGGTGGGAAGGTGGCTACAGGTATCTCCAAGGCATAAACCTAAGGCAATGGAGGGAGAATATGGGGATTGTATATATTGTACTGAATGTATTGTATGTATGTATTGAATGTAGGGAGAATGCAATCAAAACATTTGGGCAACCTAGGCAAAAAGAAGGCAACTGAACCATGTGATGTAATTAGATTACTTGAGGGCAAGAACCATGCCAATAAATCAATCCATCAAATTTATTCAGCACTTATTATATACAGAGAACTGTAATGAGAGCTTGGGAAAGTACAATGTAATGGAGCTGGTGGATACATTCCCCACCCACAGTGAGTTTAAAGTCTTCTACTTTTTGTTTTATATTCCTAAGGGTGTAGTACAGTGTTCCACACCCAGTACGCACTCAACACGTACTGACGAGGAGGAGGAGGAAGCAGAAGTTACGGAAAAGAAGGTCCTGACCCAAACAGTACCTCAAATGTAGGGCTGGCTTTAGGTATCAAGTAACAGGGTTCTACTTAAGACTCCTTGTCTTTAAGATTTTTGGCTTCAAGGGTCCCATGAGTGTGCATTTAAGGGGTGAACAAAAGGTGAATGGGTTGCTGACCTATGACTCCCACAAGAAACTATTTTTATTCAGAAAACGATGACTCTGAAGAATTTACCAAATACAAATGCTGTCCATAAAGTCCGACTGGCTGGATGGAATCTGGGTAGGACCCTCTTATAAGGGAAAAGGATACTAAGAGTTGAGGTAAATATCCTTCACCCTGCTAATTTCACGAATCTCTTCTTTGCCACTCCAATGTAGAAAGATCAATTAACCTGTTTAGTGTGATATTTGTGTCCAAATCCACAGTTGGTTTATTTCCCAACTGAGTCATTAAAACACTGGGTAATTTTTTCTCATAGTAAAGTGTCACTAAGCGGTGAGGATGGAATTACTGACAATAGTTTGTATCAGTAATTACAAGACTCTTTAGTGCAACATAAAGATGCATGCAGGCACAGCAGTTTCATAAAAAACATGAAACAAATGGTTTAGAAGGAAGCTGTGCTTTTCGACAGAGGACTGAAAATTGTTCTTCTATTCTGTATCATTAGAACCGTCTGCCCCAGATAGAATATACATTCTGAACTTTGAACTTTTTCTTTGAAGTCTCCGTATCCTGTCAGGGAAGTAAAACAGCTAAGGAGAAAACTGAACATATTTCTCTCAATTCAGTGAAGAGAATGATATCACCCTGAGGCTTATATTTCATCCATGAGAAGAAAATTCATAGTCATGAATATTCCACATCCTTTCAGCTCTTTCCAGGCAGGACTTTATCTAACAATTCCGGGCATGTTCTGGAATCACTGATCAAATTTTAAAAGATCTTCAGGAAAGGGAACTCCACAATCTGCTAATGTGTCCAAGGCTTATAAACCTTATGATGAGAGGTCTTTTCTTGTGCCTAATCTAAAATTTCTCCTGGTGTAATTTGAGATCATCCTCCAAAGCAGGAATGAAGAAGAATCATTTCCTGCCTTCTCTAGTCCAGATTAATGATTTCCATTCCTTTAGTTTAGCTCTCAGCTCTTGAGAGACTCCTGAAACACGGGTGTGGGAACTATATTTTCTGAGGTGGAAGTGAACTGCCTTGAAGATGAGATAATTTAAGATAAGAATCAATCAACTGTACTTATTGAACACTTACTGCGTGCAAAACATTGTCCTAAGTACTTGGAAAAGTACAATACAACAGAGTTGGTAGTCATAATCCCTGACGACAAGGAGTCTATAAGAAGGTAACACAACTGCACCAATAGTGTGATACAGGACAACACACAGTTAAGTAAACCAGATGGTCATGCCTTTTTTATTTTCTCATCCCCCTTGTATTTTTTTTTCTTTATAGCCTGAAGAAACGAGGGTAGAGAATTGGATTCATTTTGCTCATCAACCATGAACTCAGAATGGTAGGTATTTTGAGGATAAAATGACTGATCATGTTAAGCAGTATATGCACATCTATTAACACTGAAGGAAACAAGAATCCAAATCTGTACTGTAAATAGTTCCTATGGGAAGTAGTTTGATATTTTTTGCCTTTCTGAAACTTCCTAATAATTATTAGGGCACTTATTAAGTGCTAACTATATGCTAAGTGATGGGGGTAGATACAAAATTCTCAGATTTGACATAGTTCCCGTTCCACATCTGCTTTATCCCTGTGTAAAATGGGATTCAATATCTGTTTTCCTCTTCCTGCTACCACATGAGTACAATCACTCGTCCTATCCCGACTGGATTACTGCATCAGCCTCCTTTCTGACCTCCCAACCTCCTGCCTCTCCCCACTTCAGTCCATTCTTCACTCTGCTGCTTGGATTATCTTTCTACAGAAACGTTCTGGGATGTAATCCCTCCTCCTCAAAAATCCCCAGTGGTTGCCTATCAACCTCTGTATCAAACAAAAACTCCTCACTATTTGCTTCAAAGCTCTCCATCACCTTGCCCCTTCTTACCCCACTTCCCTTCTCCCCTTCTACATCCCAGCCCGCACACTCTGCTCCTCTGGTGCCGCTAACCTTCTCACTGTGCCTCGTTCTCACCTGTCTTGCAGTTGACCCCTGGCCCATGTCCTACCTCTGGCCTGGAACGCCCTCCCTCTTCAAATCCGCCAATAATCACTCTTTACCATTTTAAAGCCCTACTGAAGGCTCACTTCCTCCAAGAAGCCTTCCCAGACTAAGCCCCCCTTTTCCTCACCTCCTCTTTCCTTCCCGTGGTATCTCAACTCACTCCCTTTGCTCTCTGCCCCCCTGCACCTCACAGCCCTTATATATCATTCTCTGTATTTATATTGATGCCTGTTTACTTATTTTGTTGTCTGCCTCCTCCCTTCTAGACTGTAAGCCTAGTGTGGGCAGGGATTGTCTCTCTTTATTACTGAATTCTGCTTTCCAAGGGTTTAGTGCAGTGCTCTACACACAGTAAGCGCTCAATAAAAACGATTGAATGAATGAATTTTCCAGATGAGGAAGGTGAGGTCCAGAGAGGCTAAGTGATTTGCTCAAGGTTAAACAGCAGTCCAGTGGCAGAGATGGGATTAGAACTGGGCTTCTTGACGCCCAGTTCCTTGCTCTTTCCATTAGAGCTCACTGCTTCCCTACTGCCTTCCATTAGGCCAGCTGCCTTCTCAAGGTCTGACGTTACTAGATACTGACTTGAGCTAGGAGCGGGATAAGGAATTTCTGAAACCGGCTAGATTGAATAGCATATGTTGATTTTACTTGATACAGTGAAACAAATACATTACTTCTACTCCAGATGGAATCATGACCACACGAAAATAGTAGCTGTGATATTGTTCAAGCTGTGTTTTAGAACCTGACCTGGTCTCTGAGGCTCCAGAGGGTGAATCAGACTAAATCCAAAGGTGCAGCGACTAAGAAACATATCAATTAATTTCCCCTGCCCTTCAGAGTCAGTAATGTGCAACTCTCATCTTGTATGGAACGAAGTAAATGTTAACCAAATTTGTATTTTACCCAAATTTTCTACATATTTTATATTGTTTGAGCAAAATTATACCCTCTCTAAATTTGGCCACACATGAGAGCAGATAGGGAAAGAAATCTATAGTTTGGTATCTTTCTTGCCTTCTATATGAACCATAAAGTTCAGTCAGTATTTTGATAAAGTTCTTTTCTATCACGTGTCCTTGGACAAGTCACTTCATTTCTCTGTGCCTCAGTTCCCTCAACTGTAAAATGGGGATTGACACTGTGAGCCCCATGTGGTACGGGGGCTGTCCAATCTGATTTGCTTGTATCCACCACAGGGCTTAGTACAGTGCCTGGCACGTAGTAAGAGCTTAACAAATACCATAATTATTATTATATTGGATGTCTACGGAGCCATCGTGAGACAAGAATATCTTGTTATTTTCTGCCCACACAGGTGAATGCATAATAAAAATAATGATGATGGTGGCTTTTGTTAAGAGCTTACTATGTGTCAAGTTCTGTACTAAGCACTGGTTACATCAGCAGGAAAGCAGAAAGTATTTTGGTGGCATTCTGCAGTTGTTACATGATTTCTGTAATGGTATTTTTTCAGTGCTTACTGTTCAAAGTGCTAAGTGATGGATAGATTATAGCCTAGCTGAACTCAGAGAAGGCAAGAATCATGCTTAGCTGGCTTGACTTCCTGCCAGACTAATAAGATTTGCTCATTCTCCTATAGAGATATTTAACATCTGTAAGATGCAGCATAAACAAACATATGTTTCAGGCTTGTCTCCATTGACTTTCCCGAGGAGCAGTTTGCAAATTTCCATTTTTAGGTTCTTTTGGAACACTAGTTGCCTTCACTAGAACAGATGGAATACAACAATAGCTAGACTTTTTCCATTGTCTCAGCGCTTCTCTGAGTCCACGAGGCCCTAGTGGCTGGTCTTTCCATGTTGCTTTTTCTCGTGGGAAGCTTTAGTGGCATTTTGGAAAGACACCAGAGACAAGCAGAGGCATTAACCTTGTTGGAAACTCTGACAGGGAAGTTTAAAACGACTTACCTGCTCTGTCCAAAAAAACCCAAAAACCAGAGGGAGACCAACCAGTAAATCGATAAATGACAGTTTCTATGCTCTTAGTGTGTGCAGAGCACTGTACTAAGACCTCGAGAGAGCATGATACAATAGTTAATAGATATCCCTACCCTCAAGGATACATTCGGTTTGGAAGCAGAGTCCATTTCCTAGAGGTTCGATAACTGTGACTGACTCACACACTTAAGGAACAATTAGTAATGGAAGTCGTTTGATTATTACAAGAACGATTGCCCTGCACTTTTCATGTATTACGTTTGAAAAAGAAGAGAAAGCTCTGAGAGTGATGTGACTTAGTAGAAAGAGCACCAGCCTGGGAATCAGAGGACCTGGGTTCTAATTCTAGAGCTGCCACGAGTCTGCTGTGTGACCTTAGGCAAGTCACTTACTGTCCTCTAGGCTTTGAGATCATTGGGGGCAGGGAATGTAGCTGTTTATTGTCACACTGTACTCTCCCAAGCTCTTAGTGTGGAGCTCTGCATACAACAGACACTCAATAAATATGACTGGCTAATTATCTTCTCTGTGCCTCATTTTCCTCATCTGTAAAATGGGAATTAAATCCAACCCCTGTCAACTTAGACAGTGAGCCCTATCTGGGTCAGAGACTGTGTCCAACCTGATTATCTTATAATAATAATAATTGCTGGCATTTGTTAAGCGCTTTCTATGTATTAAACACTATTCTAAGAATTGGGGTAGATACAAGGTAATTAGGTTGTCCTATATCTACCCCAGGGCTTTGCTTGGCACATCAGTAAGCTCTTAAGATACCATTATTATTATTACTTTTATTATTATTTATTTAATCTCTCTCCCACACAGATGCCACTCCTCTAATGTCAGTAAACTGGGATTATTAGTTCAGTCAGAATCAGTTGTTTTACAAAAATGCTTCCTAACTGTCTTGCCTAAAGGGTGGATTCCTTTCTACTCTGGAAGCACTAGTTCTTTACCAGAAAATAACTTACTGAAGCTGCAGTGGATTTAATTTTGTGATGGGGACTCTTCATTCGGGAACTGGTCTGCCATGCTCGTTTTCAGGTTGTCAAAGTGACTGCTGGTATGCCCAAGGACAAGATACTCTCTCCTCCCCACGTTGGGAATGAGCTTATGGAACTGCTGTCAAGGACACAGGATGATGCGAGGATTCTGTCAGAAAGCTTCGGGTTATTATAAATGGAGTGTGATTTTTTTTTTTTTTTGTTCAAGAGAAATCCACATATTTTTGAAAGTTGGTGTTGGTGTCCCGTCAGGGAATTTCTGCCTAGTCACCGGTGGGCAAATGCCAAACCTCGCTTTGTGCTAGGAAACACAATACCCTAAGAATTGCCATGTTGTGTGGTAGATCGAAAACCATAATCTGTGGTTTGCAAGCATTTCTGGAGAATCTCCAGGGTTTGTGGAACTACGTAAACTAAGCAGTGATATATAACTATTAGACTCCAGAAAGGCTTTTTCCTCTGGAGATTAAAGCTGGGGCCGCTTAGCTGTATTCTACTAAACCTTAGCTGAATTAGTTTCCCAAATAAGATAATGATCAAAATTGAGAATGAATTAGTATCACAGATTAAAAATGATCTGAAGCAGCATGGCTCAGTGGAAAGAGCCTGGGCTTGGGAGTCCGAGGTCATGGGTTCGAATCCACTTGGCAGCTGTGTGACTGTGGGCAAGTCACTTAACTTCTCGGTGCCTCAGTTACCTCATCTGTAAAATGGGGATTAAATGTGAGCCTCACGTGGGACAACCTGATTACTCTCTAACTACCCCAGTGCTTAGAACAGTGCTCTGCACATGGTAAGCTCTTAACAAATACCAACCTTATTATTATTATTATGATCTGGCTACCAAAAGTCAGCGAATGTTTCAGCCATGCGACTTGCCTGTGAACTTCCATGGAGAAATGGTTGAAAACAGCATTCAGTCTAGAGCCCCCTCTAAACAAACTCACCTTAGCTTCACTTTGAGCTCAGACAAATTTTAACTCCACAGGGAGGTTTGATTCCTGTGATCCTTAGGAGAGTAGGGAGGCACATACTGCCTGAAAGAGTCAACTGCCTGACTTGCCCTCATTCTGTCCATAGACCTTGGATCCTTCACTATTGGTAGAATCAACTTCCCCCCAAAAATGTTCCAAACAATATGGGGTGGGAAAGGGGGGTTGTCTTTCTGCCAGACCTATGACCTTGCCGCCTAAAGGTAGTAAAAACCACATGCAGTCCTAACCTGTGAGGAGTTTATCATCTTTATTATTTTTGATTCACCATACTATTTTCTGGAAGGAAGGTATTACTTCAAAAATGCTGGCTGAGATCCAGATAGGCGATCACATTCCACTGTCCTAAAGATTTTCCCCACTAAAAATCCAATGCTTTTAATTTAGCCAACTCTGAGCTGAGCTGTGTAGTTTTCAGTTGATGCTCCCCCAGATTTAGAATGGGAACCGTGTTCATCGGCCTCAGCTAATATGCTCGTTCACCCCACCTTTCCCACCAGAAGGAGCAGAAAGGAAATTATGTTCTTGAGCCCTCTTGGGGTGAACTTGTCAACATTTGTCTTTATCCGAGAAAAGGATGGCTGTTTTCCGAAGCAGGAAGGACAAAGGACTTGCCATCCCTTGATAAGGTGAAGGAAACTTTAGTACATGGTCGTCAAACCAGGACAGATATGGTTTTATATCTGATTTCCAAACAATACTACAAATATGAGTGTGTAGTTAGTATGTTTTTTTCTTATTGAAATGAAGAAAACACAAAGTAGCAATTCACCTGAGATTTAGATTGACATCCCTAAGCATTTGGGGGTGTCCAAGACATTTTCTTTCATTTGTTTATAAATCTTATTTCAGTCCAGTAATTACATTTACCTACCTAAGGGATTGTTATATTTCTTTAGGGGTTCAAATCAATTAAGCCTTATTCTGCCCCCACACCATCTGAACATTGTCTACAAATATTGCTGAATTGTGCTTTCCAAGCACTTAGTGGAGTGTTCTGCACACAGTAAGTGCTCAGTAAATATGATTGAATAAATTGATGAAAATTATTATTTTGTGACATTTGTTAGGGACTTACTGTGTGCCAGGCACTGTGCTCAGAGCTGAGGCAGAGACAGTGCAATACAATCCTGTCAGATTCAGTCCCAGTCCTACAAGGGGCTCACAGTCTGTGGGGAGGAAGAATGGATATTTAATCACCATTTTACAGATGAGGAAACAGAGAAGTTAAGTGACTTTCCCAAGGTCACACCACAGGCAAGCAGCAGAGATAGGATTCGAACCTAGGTCTCCTGGCTTCTGCTCCTTTGCTCTTTCCACTGAGCTCTGGTGCTTCTCTTCTGCCCCCAGACGCTCCAACCGAGCCACGAGAGTCACTGAAAAGCTCATTATTTAATAATGATAGTTGAGATATGTAGCCTATCACAGCCATCCACAATAAATAAATAAATAAAGGATTGGATTCCCTTCTGTACTCTCTGGTATTGTGTGTTCTCTGGTTAAGATATTCAGCACCTGAGTCTATCATGAGAATGATTGTGAAGATGGGTTTGTCATTGTCATCATCATTCCCTGTTAGCAAAATTAAGTTCACTGATGCAAATTAAGCAATGTTTGCTGGAAAAGAATATATAAATGGACAGTATTACCAAGTGATTTTACAGCTATTTTAATGGAAAGTTCATTATGTTGTATTTTTACTGCTAATATGCTTCCATGATTATGACTTGTGTGTAATAGTTATGATAAAACCAGTTATGGAAGGAATGCACAGGTGTCTGTGTGGCAGATTATATTTAGATGATGATGGTGACTGCCAGCTAGAGAGATGTGACACCCTAATGCAGAGGGAGACCAAACTGTCAACTATCACTTATGTAAATATCTATAATTTATTTGTTCATTTATTTATTAATGTATATCAGTGTCTGTCTTCCTCTCTAACCTGTGAACTTGTTGGAGGCAGGGAATATGTCTGTTGTTGTATTGCACTCTCCCAGGTGCTTAGTACAGTGCTATGCACACAGTAAGTGCTCAATAAATATGAATGAATGAATGTCAAAAAAAAAAACCAGGAGCAAGGGGAAAGGACAACCTATAATGGACAGGTCCATCTAGCCGCCTCAAAACTCTATTAAGTGATAATGGGGTGTATGTAGGGACCATCTTCCCTCTTCACCTCATTCACACATAATAATAATAATGATTGAATTTGTTAAGCGCTTACTATGTGCCAAGCACTGTGCTAAGCACTGGGGTAGATACAAGGAAATCAGGTTGTCCCACGTGTGGGGGGGGTCACAGTCTTAATCTCCATTTTACAGATGAGGGAACTGAGGTACAGAGAAGTTAAGTGACTCACTCCAGGTCACACAGCTGATAAGCGGCGGAGTCAGAATTAGAATCCACATCCTCTGTCTCCCAAGCACATGCTCTTTCCACTCCTGAGGATGCTTCTCAACACATCTCACTACGTCTGTCCTGATCCCCAGAATGAACCCGGAAATGTGAACATCATTTACTTCCTGAAACTGACAGCTGAGGACACCATAAAGGCTTCTGGATACGTCTCTGCGTGTTTCGTTCAGCAGTCTTCTGCACATTTTAGGATTAGGGCAGGGAGATGGAGTGTGTGGGTTGGGGAAGAAACATAGGGAAGAACCAGTATTTGAGGACTTTGGAAGGCAAGAGAAAAGGTTAGGGTTCCAAGGCAACGTTGGGACAGTCCAAGGTGGTGGGTTGCGTGATTGAGGAATATGCACTCAGGAATCTGAAAGGCCTTTAAAAGTTGGGAGAGGTGCATTACGGGAGGGCAGTTTAGGAAGGGCAGGAACTTTCCAGGGAGCCAACTGGGAGTGATAACTGAATTTGAGAATAACGCGGTGGGCTCGACTATGGTTAAACGATTTCTCAGTTAAGAATTCATTTAGGCAAGTGTCATGGTTTGGGGGTCAGGACAGAGTGCAGGATGGAAAGAGTCCACAGGCAGCCTGCCAGGATCCAGAAGCAGAGAAAATGGTTAGCCTTGAAACTGGAGTCCTGCCAGTCAGGTACAATATTGGTAGGGTTAACTAAGGCCCCTATTCTCCTCCGGCACTGTAATTTCATTTAGTTTTTATTTGTATCCATGGGCAATTCTTGTGTATATTTGCATATTGAATGGTATATTCAATTATTTATTCTGATTACTCTATTAGTAAATATTTTTATGTCCCTCTTCCCCATTAGAGCGCAGCGTCTAGTGAGCTGGGGATCTGTCTCGTGTTTCTTTGTGGCTTCCCAGAGCTTAGTACAGTGCTTTGTGCCCAGTGGGAGCACGATAAATTTCTACCACTGTTAATTGATCCTCTCCGGGCAGACGGCGGTCTTCTCGATCTGGATGTCGACAGAGCCGATTCTGCTAATCTGGGCCAAAGTTATTCAGAGCAAATGAAGGTAGCATTTTCTCATACGTTCTCAATAGATTGATACGGCCCGGTGCTTAATTTGTGATGACAGAGTGCCGGGGTTCAAGTGGTGACATAATTAAACAATTTAAATTCATTATGAGTTTGTCTTTATTAACAGGAAGGCTGGTGCCACCCATTTGGCACCTCGGGCTACTTCCGAGCTCTGGTGGGGAGGGTGGTGTTCAAAAAAGCAGAACCACTTGCTGGTGCGATAGTTCTTCCTCTTAAACTAACTGTCCCATCTCAAACCTAGATTCAGAGCTATCAATTTGAGGGTGGGGATGGTGGTGGTGGTGATTGGTGTGGGGGCGTGGGGGGGAGGTCCTAGGTCCTACAACAGCAGGAAGCATCAGGGTCTAGTAGAAAGATCATGGGCCTGGGACTCAGAGGACCTGGGTTCTAAATCCTGTTCCACCCTATACCTGCTGTATGACCTTGGGCAAGTCCCTTCACCTCTCTGTGCCTCACTTCCTACATCTGCAAAATGGTGATTCAATGCCTGTTCTCCCTCCTACTTAGACTGTGAACCCCCTGTGACACCCACCCCAACGCTTACTACAGTGCTTGACATATAGTAAATACTGCCGTTTCTTCTTCTTCTTCTTCTTATTACTATTATTATTCTCGTGGCTGTGGCTCCCGAGAATCAGTGACCCTATATGCTTTTGTCTGTCTCTAAAATCGGTTCTGCTTGCCAGGGACAGTTTTAGCCATATGTGAGGAAAACAAGGTATTTTGAAAAAAACTTCCTCAATCTATGACTGTGGGGCCAAAGGACAGTCAGATGCTTGCAGAGTTTAAGGGGTCTGCTTACAATCTGAAATATAAATTTTATTTTTCCTTTTACTTCATCCTTACTTTAGAAGAAGTGTGGCATAGTGGAAAGAACATGGACTTGGGAGTCGGAGGAGTTGGCTTCTGATCCCAGCTCTGCCGCTCTTCTGCTGGGTGACCGTGGACATGCCACTTTACTCCTCCTTGCCTCAGTTTCCTCATCTGAAAAATGGAGATTCAATACCTGTTTTCTGTTGTTATTAGACTATGGGGCAGGGACAGTGTCCCTCTAATTATCTTGTATCGATCCCAGCACTTAGGTACTTGGCCAAGTACACAGTAAGTGTTTAACCAATACTATGATTGCTATTATTATTATCATTACTTTCATAACTGAACTTCCAAGCCCAGAAGTACCGGGGCTATGAACTACCAGACCTTGGCACAGATTAAGTACTGACCTCAGTTCTATTGAAACCCAAATGTCAGCAATGGGTTTGACATTCTGCCTAATGGGGTATGTCAGGGGGTCTGTGGTCAGAAGAAATGACCCAATCAGAAGGCAAATTACACAGAGGTTGAAGGAGCATATGGGCTGGAAAAATCTTAGAAAATTATTTAAGATAGTGGATGGTTTTGTGTATCTCTTTGCCTCGCTCTAGTTTATTCTAGCTGTTGAAGTCACTGAAAGCACATGGATCATGGCAAAGATACTACTTCTAATAATAATAACAGTGGTATGATTAGACTGTGAGCCTGTCATTGGGCAGGAATTGTCTCTATCTGTTGCCGGACTGTACATTCCAAGTGCTTAGTACAGTGCTCTGCACATAGTAAGTGCTCAATAAATACTATTGAATGAATATAAGTGCTTACTATGTGCTAAACACTGTACTAAGTGCTGGGGTACATACAATATAATCAGGTCCCTCGTGGAACTCACAGTCTGAGTAGAAGCAGCGTGGCTCAGTGGAAAGAACATGGGCTTTGGAGTCAGGGGTCATGAGTTTGAATCCCAGCTCTGCCACTTGTCAGCTGTGTGACTGTGGGCAAGTCACTTAACTTCTCTGTGCCTCAGTCACCTCATCTGTAAAATGGGGATTAAGACTGTGAGCCCCACGTGGGACAACCTGATTCCCCTGTATCTACCCCAGCGCTCAGAACAGTGCTCTGCACATAATAAGCGCTTAACGAATACCAACATTATTATTATTATAGACGGGAGAACAGGTATTGAATCCCCTTTTTGCAGGTGAGGGAACTGAGGCACAGAGAAGTAAAGCAATTTGCCCAAGGTCACACAGCAGACCAATGGTGGATCTTGGATTAGAGCCTAGGTTCTCTGACTCACAGGCCTATGCTCTTTTCACCAGGCAACCCTACCTCTCAGGAATCTGAGATGGATGGGAATAGTTGGCGGGAAAATTTAGCTGGTGGATAAATATAGCACATATGGTTGAACGTAGTCTGATGGAAATATATGCCTACATTCCCATAACACCTAGGATAAGTGCTCCAATGAGTGAGACAAAAAGACCTCTTTACAGATTTCCAAATGCTTTCTTCTACCCTCTCACGTGACTCATTTTTTTTTTCTGTTTCCATAGCGCTTTCCTAACATCTGTTGAAAAAGCCAAACATTCTGTGTTTTTCATCCCTCAAAGCACAGTAAGTGCTTTTCTTTCAGCTGGAATCTGGTCTCCTTGTTCAGTGTTCTCCCTGTAGCTGCAGCTTTTTATAAAGTCGAGAAGTTCTCAAATTCAGGCTGATTTGTGCTGTGTGCTTCCTGAAAGGTCACTGATTGTTGGGGTTAGATTTATCAATGTACTAAACCTATGTTGTGTGAAATCATCAGAATCTCCAGCTGAGTAAATTGGAAGGATTTGATGCTGCCTGTTCACTTGTTTTGATGTCTGTCTCTCCACTTCTAGACTGTGAATCCGTTGTTGGGTAGGGATTGTCTCTATTTGTTGCCGAATTGTACTTTCCAAGCACTTAGTAAGGTGATCCGCACACAGTAAGTGCTCAATAAATACAAATGAATGAATGAATGCTGGGGGCAGAGGAAAAAAATGCCTCTCCCACTCACCCACTTCTTACTTAGGGGCCTCAATGCAGGCCAGGTAGGAAAAGAAAACATAATTGGAGCGATTAAAAGTTAACAATGGCATAAGACACATTCCCCATTTGTGGTGGAATGAAGCGATTGACAATAACAAAAGGGAAGAATGACTTGAAATTAGGAGCCTAAAGCTTCCTTCAAAACCTCACCCCAGTGGGTAGAACTCTTCGAATGACTCTTTTAAATAAACCTCTCATCAGGGGCGAGGTGCTTCAGTCATTATGACTTGCAGAGGTGGTTCATGTGACCGACACGGGCAATGTCTTTGCCACGCAGATTGGTCCTGTGAGTCAGGTAAGGTGAGCAGAAATCCATCATCTTAGGTACGATTGGGGCAGGGCTTCTCTGTGGGTGGGAATGGGGGTGAAAGAATGGGTAGGTCTGGGGTAATGAAAGAGGAAAAAATGGGAGAAAGAGGGAGCAAGGGGGAAAAACCATCGATAAGGAGAGGAAATATACTTGGAGAAGGGGAACAGATATCACCTGACTTTCTGCTGCCTTTGCTGTTGCTTTGACCTGGATTGCACCGACAAACCACCTAAAACAGAGTTCCACCTTAAGCAGTTGGGTTAATCAGTTGATACCCTGAAAACTGTAATCCTCCTATTCGTTCATTAATTCATTCAATTGGTACTTACTGAGCACTGACTGTGTGCAAAGCACTAAACTGAACTGGGAGGGTAAACACGCTCTTCCCTCTCCAGGCCTTTTGGGGCTGCATTTTGATGAGGCTGGAGATGGGCCCGGAGGAAAGATGGGGGCAGTGGTAGAGAAAGGGGACAAGTGCTCAAAGTAAACCCTGGTGGGCTCCCCAGAAGCCATGGCAGCCCTCCCCTCCTCCAATCTATAGTGGGCCCCCCACGGAAATGAGATCAGAGGAAATATCCAGTCTGCCCAACGGAAAAACCTCCCAAGTTCAGGTGCCCTCTCTCAACTGCAAACACAGTGCCGGGCATCAGTCCCAGAGGCCACAGAAATTTGGTTCTACCATTAGACTCCAAGATCTAACTTTACTGGAAGAGTTATTAGGTTGGGGTAAGTGTTAACTGGGAGAGAGAAAGGAAGGTGATTTCAGGGGGTAGAGTTGGAGAGGAGGTTTGACTCCGGCCACAGAATAGCGTGAGAGAGAAGCTCCCCTCAAAATTGAGCTCTCTGGCTGGTCCCCTTAGGAGCAGTGTGGCTCAGTGGAAAGAGCTCGAGCTTGGGAGTCAGAGGTCATGGGTTCTAATTCCCACTCCGCCACTTGTCAGCTGTGTGACTTTGGGCAAGTCACTTAACTTCTCTGGGCCTCAGTTACCTCATCTGTAAAATGGGGATGAAGACTGTGAGCCCCATGTGGGGCGACCTGATTACCTTGTATTCCTCTTCCCCTGCCCCCTTCAGTGCTTAGAACAGTGCTTGACACTTAACAAATGCCATCATTATTAGTATTATTATTACCCCAAAGCATGGCTGACCTGACTTACTGAAACTGGTCCCAGCCTGCTCCAAGGATGTTGCTGTACCCTGTTCAGATTCTTCCCCTCTTCATTAACTGATTTTTTTTTTACCATTTTATTAGTAAAGAATTTGCTACAGGATGTAACCTAAGGTAGGAATAAGAATGAGAAGCCACACCTCCTAGTGGATAGAGCACAGGCCTGGAAGTCAGAAGGATCTAGATTCTAATCCTTGCTCTGCCATGTGTCTACTGTGTGACCTTGGGCAAGCTGCTTAACTTCTCTGTGCCTCAGTTCAACTGTAAAATGGAGATGAGGACTGCAAGAAATGTGGGATATGATTAACTTGTATCCACCCTAGCACTTACTATGTTCCAGGCACTGTACTAAGCGCTTAAATACGATTAAAAACACCAACACTTGGAAACTGCCTACTGGCACAGGAGAGCCGAGAACGTTTACTGAGCAGCTTGTCTTAAAAAAGGCACCCTAAAAACAAAGAAGGAGAGCAAACCTTTTATATCAAGCACCTCATACTAGACTGTAAACTCGTTTGCTAAACAGTAAGCTCGTCCTCTACACTGTAAGCTCGCTGTGGGCAGCGAGTATGTCTGTTATACTATTGTGTTGTATTTTCCCAAGCGCTTAGTACAGTGTTCTGCACACAGTAAGCACTCAGTAAATACGATTGATTGATTCGTTGGATGAGTTCCTGAGGAACTCCATAAAGCCCTTGTTGACTGATGGAAAAATTATCAAGAATTTTGAAAATGGAGCTCAAAACATGTTTTACTGCTCCCCTCAGACCCATCTATTCTCTCTTTCTTGCCCCCTTAACCCTTAAAAACACCCACTCCAGAATCCAGCTCAAAATTCTGACCCGAAATAAACTCTGTAGTTTTAATTTCATTTTGCACATTGAGTGTTTCAGTAGAACTGGCTACCAAGAAATCTGATTTCAACATAGTCAGTTTGGGTCCTGGCCAGTTAATGTTGAGCTATGAGACTGGGTGTTAAACCCTATATGCAGTTCCATCCAGGAGGAGAGTTGCTGTTTTTAGCTTTTTGTGTCTTTTAATTGGCATTTTTTTAAGCACTTTCCATATGTCAGGTACTGTATTAAGCACTGGGTGAGATAGAAAGTAATCAGGTTGGACACAGTCCATGTCCACATGGGGCTTGCAATCTTAATCCCCATTTTACAGATAAAATCACTGAGGCACAGGGAAGTTGTGACTTGCCCAAGGTCACATAACAGAGAAGTGGCAGAGTTGGGATTAGAATCCAGACTCTCTGATGTCCGGGCCTGTGGTCTTTCCACTAGGCCACACTGTTTCCTATTAATAATAGTGATGATAATTATGATATTGAAGTGCTTACTATGTGCCAAGTACTGTTCTAAGCCCTGGGGTAGATACAAGGTAATCAGTTTGTCCCACATGGCGTTCACAGTCTTAATCCCCTTTTTATAGGTGAGGTAACAGAGATCCGGATAAATCAAGTGGCTTGCCCAAGTTCACACAGCAGACAATTGGTGGAGCCGGGATTAGAACCCGTGTCCTATGACTCCCAAGCCTGGGATCTTTCCACTAAGCTATGCTGTTTCCCCTGTTCTTCATGCACTTTTCCCCGAGGGTAAAAATAGGGCTAAATCTCAGTGAAATAAGCTTCTCATAGTGGAAGACCCTGCTTACTTTGTGTATCTTTGGATAATCAAACACCAGACACAATCCTCAGGGACCACAGAAGCTGAGATTGTAAAATCAGTAAATTGTTTTGAGATAAATGAATTTGAGGCAGCCTAAGCAAGACAGAAGAGAGGGAAATAGAGTTCTGAAAAATGGCAGTTCCCTTTTTCCATCTGGGATTGAGACAACTTGCCAGTTCCTTTTCATTTCTTTACTAACCTGCTTCCGCATTTTAAAAGCTAAAAAAGACTTGATTTTTCCAATTCTACCCAGGAGATGACTTTCGCTCCCTTCAGTCACCTGAGGTTAAAAGTAGAAATCTAGGAAGTCATTGCCGTATCTTTAAGGGCTTAATTCTAGCACTTTATAGAAGGAACTCAGGGTGATTTGACCCATTTTACACAGATGGAAAAATTGAGGCAGAGACTGATAGAATCAGATTCTGCCTATTGTAAGGTGTTTACCGAAAGAGCCAGGGGATTTTCAGTATGTCTGCCATTCCTGGAAAGGCCGAATCTGGGGAGGAGCCTTGGTTCATAAACAGTTAGGAGAGTGGACAGAGACTTTCAGCTAGGGATGGAAGCCAGGACTCGAGCAGGAAAAGGATCGCAGGAGCGGTAGTTCTGGTTTTGCTGCGATGATACCAGATTCCACAGGCCCAGGATGGAAATGCGAGGCTTAATCTTGAGGAGGCCGCCGAAGGTGGGGCCCTCTGCTTCTACAGCGAGTGGAGCCGGTGGAAGATAATTATAATTTTAGTATTCGTCAAGTGCTTACTTTGTGCCAGGCACTGTTCTAAGTGCTGGGGTAGATCCAAGCTAATCAGGTTGGACACAGTCCCTGTCCCACATAGAGCTCACAGTTTAAGTCCCCATTTTAAAGATGAGGGAACTGAGGCACAGAGAGGTGAAGTGAGTTGCCCAAGGTCACACAGCAGACAAGTGGTAGAGCTGGGTTTAGAACCTAGGTCCAAGGCCCGCGCTCTCTCCACTAGGCCACGCTGCTTCTCGGCACGGAAGAGGGAAAGGTCTGGAATGGGTTGGGTATGGACATCCGCCCCGGAACCTTGCAGGGAACCAGCATCACCGCAGAAGCGGCCCCAGCTACGCCTCTAGGAATGCAGGACAGGGCCACACAGAGCGTCCCCAACATGGCCCAGCCCAGGCAGCATGACCTCTCAGCCACCACCGTGCTGTCTTCCAGGTAGCCATTGCTACTCCCCGATCCCAGTCCCATCTCCAGCCCAATCTCTGGCCCGAAGGAGGCAATGAGGGCCTGCTCACTTGCTCCCTCCACAATCCCATTCCTCCTTCTCCAGGCCTCATCTGGGGAACCGGGGGCGCATAGGAAAGAGGAAAATAGTGCAAGAGGAGGGACGTTCCAGGGAGAAGGAAGAGAAAGGAGACCACCGGTCCAAGGAGGAGGGACTGACCGAGCACTGTAGCCCTTGCAGTTTATGACCCAAACTGCGGGCTCGTGGTCCCACCCAGCCGAGGGGAACGCAGTGTGGAGGAGGGAAAGGATGAGAGGGATAATGTCAGTCCCCTTCCTGGTAGTTTGATCACAGGCTGACCTGGTGGGGTGTGGCTTGGGGTACGGGGCCTCCTGACCAGTTCATGACATCAACGCTTCACCTGCATTCCCACTGTAATGTGACATCATGGCCGTCTGGTTAGAATTTTTTTTGGCTTGTCTCTGCTACACACTCCCCAAATTATTCAGATGATTGAGAGCCAAAAGTGCTTCGGCACTTGAATTGACTATTTCGGGCCAGAAAAACTCTTCTGCCTGAAAAAGTGAGATAAATGTATTTTAGGCCTAAATTACTCGGCTAACTTGTCAGTTTAGACACATCCCCCTCATCACTTTCTACTACTTCCTCTCAGAAGAATGATTTTTCATCTTAAAGCTTCCAGGACCTGAGTGCCACCTCCCCGCTTACTCTGCAGGCAGGCATCAAGGATCTAGAGACCTGTAAGGCAAAACTGATAATTTCCTGAGCTGCTGACCCTCAAGATTAATGACCCCAATAATTAAACTAGCGGTGGAGGATGGGAGGAGGAGGTGGGTAGGAAGGGAGAGGTCAGAATGGGTCAGGAAAGCTTTTTCCAATAAATCTCATCCTTCACAACACCCAACACTCACAAATAACCTCCCCCAACCCAAATCAGACATGCTTTATATATCCCACTGGGAATGCGTCTTAGGAGTGGGTCAAGGCAAGTACTTAATTATTTATCATTTATAAATAATTTCAAGTTTTAAGAGCGAATCTGAAACCAGGGCCTCTGGGCTTGGTGGAGGCAGGGAATCACATGTTTTCCTGGGTTTTCAGGTCTCACTCTTCAAGTTCCAGTTTCAGAATTGTTCCTTCAGATCCCAAAGGGCCCTTAACGACTACCAGAAGAACATGCCTATCCAGGTTTCTAGAAAAGGTAGTGCCAAATCTCAATTAGCTCTTCGCACTATCGAGGAGACTTAGAGATGAAACACTCTGACAACAAATGAAGAATCTGGTTCTGTAGTCCTCTTCCTCCCCGATTCCTCCCCGTGGGCTAAGATGAGAAGTCGGGATGATGAATAATGTTCTGATCAAGCATGGAATAAATAAATTAGAGCCCTCTAGGTGGCTGTCCCTACTTGGATAGAGGCTGGAAGGTGCACTGATACCTAATTGGCAAGGATTTCTCCCTTCCGTGATACCCATGCACTTGGATATTTACCCTTTAAGCATTTGATATGCACCCAACCTTCAGACCCACAGCACTTATGTCCATAACAGTAGTTTATTTAATGTCTGCCTTCCCCTCTAGATTGTAATCTCCTTGAGTAGCGTAAACTCCCAAGGGCTTAGTACAGTGCTCTGCACACATTAAGTGCTCAGTAAAAATCTCCTTGGGTAGCGTAAGCTCCCAAGGGCTTAGTAAAGTGCTCTGCACATATTAAGTGCTCGGGACACACCAATGATTGATTTGTACACGGTAAATGTTCCATAAAAGCCATCAGTAGGTTTACACCAAGACCCAGTACAAAGTCTGTGATTAGTCACCTTCTAGGGGGATGTTCAAAGAATTGGCCATTGGGAAGTGGCACTGAGTTGGTTTGCTGCAACATCAAACACCGGAACTTGAAGTCTCAGTGGAGGATATGTAGCCAGAGTAGATGAGAAGAGGTGGAGAGATGGGGGAAGCCACAGAGGAACAGGGAATGACAGTCTTGGAATGAAGCACGGCTCACCCCCTGCTAGTTAAGGAGAGAGGTCCTGCTAATGGAAATCGAGACTGGAATTCTGGAAGCTGCCTCCTGGGGGGCTTTTAAGAATCTGACGTAAGAATCTCAGCATGTAAGGCAACTTCTGACCTGGGAGCCAGTTCTGAAGTAGGTGGGTAGGCTAAGTGCTGGTGAAGCAGCCTGGCTTAGTGGATAGAGCACGGGCCTGGGAATCACGAGGACCTGGGTTCTAACCCTGGCTTCACCACATGTCTGCCATGTGACTTTGGGCAAATCACTTAACTTCTCTCAGGCCTCAGTTACCTCACCTGTTAAATGGGGATTAAGAGTGAGAACCCACTGTGAGACAGGGACTATGTCCAATCTGATTAACTTGTATCTACCCAAGCGCTTAGAACAGAGCTTGGCACATAGTAAGCGCTTAACAAGTCCCATGATTAATATTATGGTGAAAGGTGATGGGAGAACTGGGGCAGTGCAGAGAGGAAAATGGGGAGAGGCTGGCCCTGGGGGCTCACTGGGTAGGGAATGAGGAATCCTCCCAGCGAACTACCTCTTGTGAGAAGGCATGTGGTTATCTGCAACTGTAAACAATCATCTGAAAGAATTGGAAGGGAGAGAATAAATGTTCCTTCCCCAGGTGACCTGGATGGCCTTTCCAGGACTGTTTGTTCTGGGGCTCTGCATTCAGATAGGGAGACAGGCACAGAGGATTATGGAAACTGCTGGAGGGTAGGGCTGCTTCGGATTTTCTTGAATTCAGAGGGCAGCATGGAGTGGGTTTTCTGGGGATCAGATAATGATCTAAGAGGGTGGGGGTGGAGTGAAGAGGAGAATGGCATGTGAAAGATGGAAGCAGCATGGCCTAGTGGAAAGAGTACAATGTGGGAATCAGGAGACCTGGGTTCCAATCTTGAACCTACCACTTGCCTGCTTGGTGGCATTGGGCAAATCATTTTACGACTCTATCCCTTGGTTTCCTTAACTGTAAAATGGGGATTAAATAGTTGATCTCTCTACCCCTTAGAATGAGAGCCCCACGTGAGAGAGGGACTGTGTATCTTCCTCAGAACTTATATTTCTTGGCTCTTGGTAAGCACTTAAATAATACAATTATTACTGCTAGAAAAAAGCCGGTAGACGGAGAAAGGCCGAGAAAGACAAAATGAAAGACATAAAGGGAGAGAGAAGGATAAGGGCACCCCGGACCCAGAGGGGAAGGAGAAATACGCACAGATAAAGAAGCAACCATTCTCATATGAGTTTGGTGTGCAGTTGAGCATAAACTTTGGAGGAGTTACCAACAGCAGCTGGTGAGGGCATCTCTTACCCTTGGCTTCCCAGAGCTCTTGTCACTGCTGCCTAGGGTGGTCCTTCCCAGACTAAGCCCCATTTTTCCTCATCTCCCACTCCGACTCACTCCCTTGGCCCTCCTCTCCCTGCCCCGCAGACCTTATGTACGTATCCGTAAGTTTATTTATATTGCTGTCTGTTTTCTTGTATTAATGTCTGGCTCCCCTCCTCTAGACTGTGTGCTCACTGTGGGCAGGAATTGTCTCTCTCTATTGCTGCGTGGTACATCCCCAAGCACTTGGTACAGTATTCTGCACACAGCACTCAGTAAATACGAATGAGTGAATGAATGAGGCTGGAGAATGCAACAGAAATTTTGGGTGTTGGTATAATTTAACCTTTTCTGCTACTCCGCTGTTTGTGCAAGGCTGCTGACTTCTTGGAATTGTTGCAGCTGCCATCTTGGCCAAGGGGGACGTGGTCTCTCTCACCAGTCTCCTGGAGGATGATGAGTCTGGACGATGCTATATTTGTCTTTGTAAGAGCAGGCTTTCTGGGCACATCTCTGGTCTGTAAGTTCATCGTGGACTGGGAATACGTCTACCAACTCTGTCGTATCATACTTTCCCTAGCGTTTAGTATAATGCTCTGCATACAGTAAGCACTCAGTAAATACCAACGATTGATTACACATCTCTGACTGGTATCTTTTAAGGATCTGGTTCTAGTGGATGTTGGTTAGAGCAGGAAATAATGAATACAAGATCACGTAGCATGAGTCTTTCACCCTCTCACTCTTTACTATTATTTGGTATCAGATGGGAAGGCTCACCACTTGTTCAAATAAAGCACAGTTGCAAGAACCATATAGTCGGAGCTCCTTCGTCAACCGGATATGCACGTTTGCAGTCTAAACACATATGAAGTCTTTTCTTCTCAGCAGAATCCTAGGGCTCAAAATGAGTGAAATCTCACAAGATTTCAGCTCTGGAACTTTTTCTGGCACCTGTGGGGATTGACTAGAGCATGGGGACAGTACCTTTCTTTTTAAGCCTTTAAAGACTGGTGTTACTAAAAAAAAAACACCACCCCTAAAAGGAAAGAGGAAGTACATTCTTCCATTCACCAAATGTAACCCCCTCACCGTTTCTTTGGGTGGGACTTTTTGAGGGTTTTTTTTTTTATCACTCCATGGGGGTTCCATGAAGAAATAACCAATCTGTTTCTTTAGTCCCAAACAGCTAGGAAGCATCTCTTCTTTGCAGTGGCCGGTGACTTGTAATCAAACTGCTCCTTTCCCTGGCTGCCTCACTCTGTGTTCTGGCATGCTAAATACCTGGGACAGAGTAGCCAAGGACCCCACATCTTCTCTAATCGATTTTGGAAACGCTTTGCGGTTAAGCATGAACCCCCTGGAAAATTGCCAGGCTGAATTGCCAGCATCCAGAATTAATCCGGTCCTGATCTGCATTCCCTCAGCTATTCACGGTTAAGGGTTTTCGCTGGGGGTTCCACTAGCCCGTAAGCGGCTAACCCAGGATGATAGCTAATTTGACACGGGGCCCGCAGGAAGAAAGTGTAAGCAGACACTGTTATCTAAACAGAGAAATTCACTCACTCCTTTGTATACTGGATTATTTATTGAGCGTAGGTATGTGGCTGGGTTTGGGATGGTTTATTCCATGTGAGATTACAATAATGCAGTGTTAATGTTTTCCATCCAAAGAAACAAAGTCCAGGAAGGAAAAGCGCCCAATTAATAAAGAAACCTGTCCGGCTTACACTAACACAGAACGTGCCCTGTAATGACTCCCTTGAGGAAAGTGCTAGACAAGGTAGCCCTGAAAAAAAAACCTTTTTATACTCCCATAAAGTTCTGATGGACATTTTCTCTTAACAGTTTCTGAGCCTATTTTCTCAACTGAAAGGATTAGTTAAGAATGTTGTGTTTATAGAGCTACACACAGAAGGGGCCTGGAGCCCAATAATGGTTTAAATGACTTAAATGGTGGAGGTGGACAGGAGGTGGGTTAGATTGAGGATTGATGCCAATAGCCAAGTGTAAGAGTTAATTCAAATAACCCTGCAAATAAAAATGGGCACTTTCTGAAAATCACATCTCTAAATGCTTTCCCTGATTAATCTCTCATCTCCTCACCCACTACCTTTTCAGCCCTTCTGCGTCCCCCGTTAGATTGTACGTTCTTCGAGGGGAGGGATCATGTCTACTACTATTATACTCTCCCAAGCACTTTGTACATGTAGGCACTTGCTAAATATAATTGATTGCTGGAGCCAGTACAGTAGCTTCCCATCTGGTCTCTGGTCATTTCCCATTGAGCATGTCTCTGGTGAGTGGGGAAGAGGAACTAAAACCAGCAGCTGAAGCAGTTAAGGCGAGAGAAGAGGAGGCAGAAGGCAAAATAAATATGAAGGGGAAAAAACAAACAGCACCCCACATAGAAACTTGAATATTTTCAAACTCTCCCGAAGTACAAAGGAATACAATAAAGCTCCCTGGCATTCAAGCTGCAATCAGATTGCATTTTATTTCAGTCTTGAAATGGTGATATTGGCCTGTCTCTGTGCATTTACTAAGTTTCAAATTTGGCAGCTGCCTGTTTTCACTTGTAATCCCAGGAGAGGAAAGGAAATGAATACCATAAATACACTTTTAATAGTCTGCTACCCCATTCCTCTTCTAATTTTCTTCTTGAGAAAAGGATTACACATCTCTCGGGTTAATGGATTTCTTACTGAAACTTGAAATTGACATAATGACCGTGAGAAGACTCAGCATCTTAAAAAAAGAGTTTGAAATGAGTTCTAAGAGTTCTAATTTAAAAACTTTAAACGAACTGATCAAACAAATGTGACAAGTGGGATCCCACCTGTTAGGAAAAGGCTGGAAGAATACTGTGCTATCAAATCACAGAAATGTTAGGCTGCTTCAAGGTTTAGGCCTTTAAGCTGGATCAATTAATATTTATTGAGAGCTTATTGTGTGCAGAACACTGTACTAAGCACTTGGGAAAATACAGTACAGTGGAGGTGTTGGACACAATTCCTGCACATAATGAGAGTAAAGTCTACAGGAATGACGTTACTGTCTACAGAATGAGTAAAGGCATGAGACTCCATTGTAAGGAATTCATTCTTTCAATTGTATTTACTGAGCACTTACCGTGTGCGGAGCACTGTACTGAGCACTGGGAAAGTACAATTCAGAAATAGAGGGACAATCCCTGCCCACACCAGGCTTAAGTGCTGAAGAAACAGTGGGTCAAACCTTCTATCCATCTTCAACTTTCCTGTGCCCTCAATTTCCCACTCCCCACCATACCTCACCTCTTTCCTGCCTCTCCTGGAGAGTTTCCAGTACTCTACCAGTCTTGGCTACAGGAGGGAGAGTCCGGCAGAGAAGCAGCGTGGCTCACTGGCAAGAGCCCGGGCTTGGGAGTCAGAGGTCATGGGTTCGAATCCCGCCTCCTCTGCTACTTGTCATCTGTGTGACTGTGGGCAAGTCACTTAACTTCTCTGTGCCTCCGTTCCCTCATCTGTAAAATGGGGATTAACCGTGAGCCTCACGTGGGACAACCTGATTCCCCTGTATCTCCCCCAGTGCTTAGAACAGTGCTCTGCACATAGTAAGCGCTTAACAAATACCAACATTATTATTATTATACCCATTACATTCCTGGTTTCTGCACTGGCTAGTGAATGGAAGGCCATCTGCTACAAGTCAAAACTCAACTGTGCTGGGCAGCAGGGGCATGGGAGAGAGGCCGGAGACTCAAGTTTACTGCGTGGGGGGAGGCAATGGTAAACCGCTTCCGTATTTTTACCAAGAAAACTCTATGGATCCACTATCAGAACGATTGCAGAGGGAGGTGGGGTGTTCTGGGAGAGATGTGTCCATGGAGTCGCTATGGGTCGGAGATGACTCGACAGCACAAGACAAGACTATACCTCAGACTTCTCACTAGGGACGGCCCTCTCAAGTGCTCAAACGACTTCACTTTTCATCACGTACTTGGACATCTGTGCTTTGTTTCCCAGTGGGGAGGCAGTATATAATAATAATGATGGTATCTGTGAAGCACATACTACGTGCCGAGCATTGTTCTAAGCGCTGGGGTAGATAGAAGGTAATAAAGTTGTCCCTCGTGGGGCTCACAGTCTTAGTCCCCATTTTACAGGTGAGGGAACTGAGGCACAGAGAAGTTAAATGACTTGCCCAAAGTCATACAGCTGACAAGTGGCAGAGGCGGGATCAGAGCCCGTGACCTCTGACTCCCAAGCCCGTGCTCTTTCCACTAAGCCACACTGCTTCTCACCTAATATCATGGACAAGAACAAACTTGGAAGACCTGCATTCCACTTCCAGCTCTGCCCCTGGACCGCTGTGTGACATTGGGTAAGTCATTTATTCAACTGTTAATTGGGGATGACAATTCCTGCTCTTTCCTATCTCAAAGGATGTGAGATAAGTAATTTGAAAGAATTTAGGGAATGACTGCACTGTATAAAATGAACCAGGTATTACTCCAAGTTAGACAACAAAACTGAAAACTTTTTCTCCGCCCTCCTCAGAGTGGGAACTGGATATAACAATAATCATGGTATTTCTTAAGTGCTTACTATGTGCCAGGCACTGTACTAAGTTCTGGGGTGGGTACTAGCAAATCGGGTTGGACAGTCCCTGTCCCACATGGGGCTCACAGTCTTAATACCCATTTCACAGATGAGGGAACTAAGGCCCGAAGAGAAGTGAAGTGACTTGCGCAAGGTCACATGGCAGACAAGCGACAGAGCAGGGGTTAGACTCATCACCTTCTGACTCCTGGGCCTGTGTTTCAGCCACTACGGCATGTCGGGGCTGTAAGGGTAGAGGACGGGTGTCGCTCTAGGACCGGATCCAACTGGAGCACAGAACAAGAGTACAGTAGCAAATGATTTGAGTCACTCAGTCGTATTCATTGAGAGCCTATCGTGTGCAGAGCACTGTACTAAGCACTTGGGAGAGCACAGTACAACAATAAATAGACACATTCCCTGCCCGTAACAAGCTTATAGTCTAGAATGTCCATGTCCTCCGCTAGACTGTAAACTCCCTGCGGGCAGGGTTTGCATCTACTAATTCACTGTATTCTCCCTAGCGCTTAGTGCAGTGCTCGGCACATAGTAAACACCCAATAAATACTACTGATTGATTGACTGAAAAGGTAAACAAACCTCTTGGCCCCCAGCAACAATGAGTTACAATTGTTGCCATTAAAAACTCAATCTTGGTCATGCCAAGAGCTGACCAAACTGATCTTTGAACTGTCACCTATATGAGGGTGGTCATTCATCTGTGTTTATGCTGGGCAGTCCAGCTTTCAGCTGGTCGGTACCCTGTCTGGTCCTGATATGCCACTGGCTGCTTTTTCTGAGAGGTATTTTTATTTAAATGTCCAACCTCCCTCCATCTCGGCCCTTGCATCTGGGTCTTACGCCGCAGAACAGTGGCCCTGTTCACAGGGACCTAGGAATGGAGCACTGCCCTAGAGGCAAAAGCCGGGAGTCGCCCTCACAGTGCTTTATAAATTAAGCCAGATGCTCCATTTGTGGCTATCATGTTATGTTGCATAATCCTAATAATACATAGCTGAATGTGTACCTGTTATTGCCACACTGGCAAAGGGGTGTCTGGGATATTTGAGCGGCTTGAGCGGCTACTCCAGCCAACCCTGACCCCTAACCTCTATCTCTACCCTTAAATCCTATCCTAAACCAGACCACTTGTCCAGATGAATTTTGGAACACATTCATTTGTTGATGTATGAATTTTGGATCACTGATCAAGTGCCCTTGTTGTTGTACGACTATTGACTGTTTGATTTTTGATGATTTGGGGGGATATGTTCCGGTCTCAATTTGGGACTGTAAATTCTTGGGAAGGGTGGCATATCAAGAAAACATGGTGGAAATTGGAAACAAGGCCATAAACTGTAGCAGCAGGGATGACTGTATCCTCTGTCTATTAGGCACCTCCGGCTTCTACAATTTCATTAGACTTAGTAAGCTATTCGCTGCAGGCAACGACATTTACCTGACTGTGAAATAAGACTGCCACCAAGGTTCTGCTAAGTTGCTCTAGCAAGGGGATGAAACTGTTTTAATTTCTCCACATCTTACTATATAAAAATGGTTCATGATAGTAGATGCAGCTTGACCATTTCTCTATCATCCCTAATGAAATATCGTCTCAAGGACTTGGATTGCAGACACACTCAGTGGTCATTTAGTGCCTTTTTTTTAAAAAAAAAAACCACAAACCACTTGGCTTGGGTGAAATCAATGAATCAGCTTCTGCTCCCACACTCCTCATTTGCCTTCAAGCTGTAGTTAAAAGGGGCTCCATCTGCTCTGAAAGTCAGAGAGCAGCAGCTGATGCTCCATCCTGCTAATACAAGCCACAAAGTCTGGAGGTTTTAAGAACCCAGTCAGTGTTAATTATAATCTACATGAGAATAACTGACCAGCCTCTCCTAGCTGGTCACTGAGCATGAATTTTGTTTCTAACTTTGCCTGTGATTTAGAAATTCAAGACTGAGACCCCACAGAAGAAAACTATATCATAATTTGTTTCAGACGAATATTCATTGTCATCATCTCTGTTCACATATTAAAGCAATCAATAAAACAGTGGTATTAATTGAGCACTTGCTATGTGGGAGAGTTCAATGCAATAGAGTAAGTTGACCTGATTCTAATTCTAACCTGTGTATTCTCTGTACACAGTAAGCGTTTAATAAATACTATCATTGCCCCCAAGGAATTTATAGACTAGCTGGGAACTCGAATTAGAGAAGCAGCGTGGCTCAGTGGAAAGAGCACGGGCTTTGGAGTCAGAGATCATGGGTTCGAATCCCGGCTCTGTCCCTTGTCAGCTGTGTGACTTTGGGCAAGTCACTTAACTTCTCGGTGCCTCAGTTACCTCATCTGTAAAATGGCGATTCAGACTGTGAGCCCCACGTGGGACAACCTGATTCCCTTGTGTCTACCCCAGCGCTTAGAACAGTGCTCCGCACATAGTAAGCGCTTAACAAATATCAACATTATTAGAAGAGACATACATTAAAATAAACTGCAGATGGTTATGTACATAAGTAAAGTGGAGCTGGGGTGAAAATCAAAGTCCTCAAGTGATACAGAACTAAGTGCATAGGTGATGCAGAGAAGGGTGAATGGGGGATATGAGGACTTAATCGGGAAGGTCTCTTGGAGGCTATACGATTTTTGGAAGGTTTTGAAGATGGGTAATCCTGGTGCTTTGTAAAAGAAGCAGATGTTGGCAACAGCTTTTCCTTTTTCCTATCAATCAGTGGTATTTATTAAGTGCTTAGTGTGTGCAGAACATGGTACTCAGCACTTGAAACGGCCTGGTACAGTACAACCACCTGCTGTATTTGTAGTCAGGAAGACTTTCTTATGTGCTGCCTTGCCTTTCTTTCGCACAGCCACAGGTAGAGGGGGCATTGTTTGTTTCTCTGGACACCCTCACTGAAACCTTCATGTCCCAAACCTTGGAGGACACCCAAGCAAATAACTCTGAGCCTCCATGCAGCTCGAACTGAAATTGATTGCACAGGTATAGTTCCCACTGTGTCTTGAAGGATTCCCTGTACGAACTATATCCTTAAAAGCAGGGACAAGATATCCAAGGAAAAATGATCAGGGTCATTAAATCACTTTTCCGCAAAAGGCCCGATAGTGAGGGACCTTTAGTCTTCCCTGAGAGTTAAATGAAGAGCTCCCAGTGTGGGTTTAACAAGGTGTCTAGTTTCCATCAATTGGAATTGGGCTGGGTCAAGTCCAGAGCTCCCCTCTAGAGGAGGGCGGATGGTGGGGGGAGGATCAATCTGAATGCTTAATGTAGTTAGCTTCTGCAGCTGGGGAGATCTGGGGTCCCTCGGCGACTATTTCTGGAAAGTATAAACCTCATGAAATTATCATGAGCCCAAGATACATAATGCATGAGGGGTCTGATGGTGCAGCCTTCCCCGGAACAGTCTGTTTCGTTCACTGTGCAGTTTACAAGAGCATTTTTGTCCAAATCAATCATTTCAGTAAAGAAGGAGGAGAAGATAATTTATCTCCCTGTTAATAAGAAGCTGGTGCCTCTCTGCTTCTTAGAGAGTAACAAAGGCTGAAAACGTAGTAGGGAGGGTGTCCTTCAAAAGAGTCATTATATATATATATGTATATATATATATGATGGTATTTGGTAAGCGCTTACTATGTGCGAAGCACTATTCTTAGCGCTGGGGAAGGGGAGATACAAGGTGATCACAGGTTGTCCCATGTGGGGCTCACATCTTAATCCCCATTTTACAGATGAGGTATCCGAGGCACAGAGAAGTTAAATGACTTGCCCAAAGTCACACAGCTGACAAGTGGTGGAGCCGGAATTAGAACTCGTGACCTCTGACTCCCAAGCCCGTGCTCTTTCAACTGAGCCATGCTACTTCTCAATAATAATAGTAAGAATGACGATGATGATGATGGTATTTAAGCGCTTGCAAACATATCTAGCACTGTTCTAAGCTCTGGGGTAAATACGAGCTAATCAGGTTGGACACATGGGGCTCACAGTCTTCATCCCCATTTTACAGATGAGGTTACTGATGCACAGAGAAATTATGACTTACCCAAGGTCACTCAGCAGACAAGTGGTGGAGCTGGGATTAGAACCCAGGTCTTTCTGATTCCCAGGCCTGAGCTCTCTCCATTAGGCCATGCTAGTAGCTATACCCAAGTGCCACAATTTGGAGATCCAGAATAAGGTTGGCTTCAAGAAGATACTAATTGAGGTTTTTGAAGTGCATTTTTTTGAAGATTTGCTATGCTTGAAGATTTGGCCTTGCCCTGTATGGGGCCAAATGGTGTATTTTACCTTCAGAAGCATGTCCAGCTTCCATTAAATCCAACATGGAAACCATGGGATATTTATCCAGTGACTGAGGGATTCATCTTGGTAGTTGAGAACCTTCCCAGATGCTGCCTAAAAACAAACAGCTTGGTTTCTCCATCTTTCTTCCACATCTCACTGTCTGCACCCATCGAACAGGAAGCTTTCAGATAAACACATCAATGGGGAAATGACAAGGATATCCTGTAGTTAAGTGTACCTGTGAGGGGAACTATTTAACCTAAAACTTTATGGAAATAAAAATGCTCAAGTGCATTCTCCCTTGTAGCTGGTTCATTTGCTTTTAGAAACTGAGGGTTTCTTTTTTTTTTAATCTGGTGAGGGGAGTGGGAGTCAAGTTACTGTTGGAGTTTGAAAAGTGGCTTCTCTTTTGAAACCTAAAATTATTGCAGTAAACATTGCAGCAGCTAGAGCTCTTCAATTCAGAAAGGTCATCCCTTAGATAAAGTTCACTGGAGCACAGACACAATTGATTGGACTTAATAAAGGAAGATGAAAAAGAAAATAGCCTCAGTAAATTACTGGTTTAGATGGAGAACTTTAGCAACATGCAAATTGGGCAACAAAGATTTCTCATCAATGAGCAGTCCCATAAATCCTGAGTTTCTTTGTTTGTAGCGATTAGCAAATATTGCCATCACTGCCAGGAGACTTGAGGGTTATAACAGTCTCATTTGGGGAGCAGCTGAGCAGTATTTTTTTTTTTATTCAACTTTACTAGCAGAGGAACAATTGTATAAATAACTTTCTCTTTCAAAGAAAAAAAAACCCCGATTGTTTATAATTAGCCTTGATCTCAGCAGAAACTACAGTGTGACATGTTGCAAGGGTGTATAAATTTGTATATGTTTTTGCTCTATTTAGATGAAGTTTAGGTTACTCAGGAATGGGGGGAATGCTTTCCACTGGCAGCAGAGACGGTGGTGTGCACTGATGGGCGATAGAGGCCATAACTCGCTGCTCCAACTCTAAATTTTAGTCCGGAGAGTAGAATGGTCTATGATTTTGCAATTGGGAAGATAAATGGAAGACTGACAGTTCAAATAGCATAACAGATTTGCATGTGAGGCAAGTGTACCCAATTCTGAAAGAGCTGCAGAGTACTAATTCATCAGGACAGACACCTTCAAGTCTCACCTAATAAATAAAATTATACTGTGCATCGAGTCTACAAAAAATAGGTGGATTTGGGAAAAATGGCCTTGGTTAATTCCAGCCCTAATAAATTTATAATCACCTGATTGTTCTCTCTCAGCCCCCAAGCCCAATGTGTACAAACAACTGAGAAAAATGTTGTGAAATGTTCAGCCCTGCTCAGTGAATTTTAAATATTTCCTTTTTTAGAATAACAGACTGGGTCCTACAGTCATCGCCTACAAGTTGGTCTCTTTTGCAGCTGCTAGTCCAAAAATTTTGGCACTGCAGTTGTGAGAAGAGAGTAAAAGCACTCTCTGTTTATGAGCAAATCCATTCATTCATAAATGCTCAGCTTTGATTTTGCAATGCCATTTGTGGACCCAGTGGGTCAGAAAGCTCCTCGTGGGCATGAGATGTGTCTTCCATCTCTACTGTTTTCATTCATTCAATCAGTCATATTTATTGGGCGTTTACTGTGTGCAGAGTACTGTACTAAACGCTTGGAAAGTTCAATTCAGCAATAAAGACAGATGATCCCTGCCCACACTGAGCTTACAGTATAGAGGGGAGGCATTTAGTCCAGTGCTCTGCACATGATGCTCAATAAATAGCACTGATTGAGGAAGCAATAGCTATGTCTGGGGGAGCATGATTCATTGGACCACAGAGCCCCTCTGAGCTATAAATGACAGCTGTATCGGTGAATTGCTGATGTTGCCTCCTTCTGGTTTCATCACATGTCCTTATATGAGCACGTTAATGGTGAATGTGGCAATCATTTATAGCCAAGGTCAGTTTACCTGTAAAAAGGTAAGACTAGGGTTAGTTGATCTCCCTATTTTCATGGTTCTCTGGGAAGCTAGCTTCAGGGATAAATACCCCCATGCCCAAGAGTTGGATTGGGTATTCTGTGTTTTTCCCATGAATTCCCATGCAAAGCTGTGTGCTGAGTTAGGTAATTTGTGTTAGTTGCACTTTACATGTGCTAAGATTGGGGTAAATATAAAATAGTCAGACCAGACATGGTCCTAGTCCCCAATAGGGCTCTTCGTCTAAATGGAGAAGGCAGATATAATCAATTCTTCAATCTGTCAATGGTATTTAGTGAGTTCTTACTGCGTGCAGAGCACTATACTAAATACTTAGGAGAGTAGAGTGCAGTAGAGTTGGTAGATGATTCCTGTCTTCAAAGAACTTACAAAATTATGAACCACAAAAAGCTACAAAGTCAACATTCCAAAATAACACTAAGCAACATTGAGGGGGGATTGGAGTGGGAGAAGAAAGTGGGTAAGTAGAAAGAGAAGGGTTGACTGAGGGCTTTCAAGCCAAGGGTCAGGGGACTAGCTTTGATACAGAGGGGAATGAGTGACTATTGGAGGTTTTAAGGAGTGTAGAGATAATAATAATAGTAATTATGGTATTTGTTAAGCACTTACTATATGCCAAGCACTCTTCTAAGCACAGGGGTAGATACAAGGTAAGCAAGTTGTCCCACGTGGGGCTCTCAGTCTTAATCCCCATTTTACACATGAGGGAACTGAGGCCCAGAGAAGTTAAGTGGCTTGCCCAAGGTCACACAGCAGACAAGTGGTGGAGCCGGGATTGGAACCCACTACCTCTGACTCCCAAGCCCGGGCTCTTTCCACTAAGTCACGCTGGGCAGAACGATCTCAGAGCTCACTGGCCAGAGTTATCACCTGACCCAAGGCCCAGATCTGGCCTACAGGGATATTGACTTACAAATCTGACCCTCAGACCAGGTTTTGATAAGGGCTCAGAGGAACTGCCCACTCCGCTGCCCGTAAAGGGAGCTTTCTGGTTCCCAGACTGGAGCTCAAGATCCGGTGATCCCAGGGCGGTGAAGGAAGGTTTTTCCAACTGCTGAGTAGCTGAAGGGTTGAGGACATCACCTGGGTTCCCCCGAGTCTTCTCATGATCAAGTACTTAAAATGAGGGGACAGTGGTGGGGCAGATGATATCACCCAGTAGAGTTTTCTTTGCATTTTATGACGGGGAAACTCTGTCCGCTCCTCCCAAGTGCTTGTTCGCTCCACAATCAGTGATATCAAAGTCTTACTTGGGGGTGGGAAACCATCAAGAAGGTGAGGGGACAGGGACTTTCCTTCCACAGATTGCAGCATCTGATAGGGGAAAGAACTGAACAAGTGTAAACTCCCCTTACACATGTGGCAACCCCCAACTGGAAAAATAACGATGGTATTTGTTAATTAGCTTAGAAGCTCATGGCAAGCACAATGCAGAGTAATAAGAAGAAGAATAATAATGTTGGTATTTGTTAAGCGCTTACTATGTGCAGACCACTGTTCTAAGCACTGGGGTAGATACAGGGTAACCAGGTTGTCCCATGTGAGGCTCACAGTCTTAATCCCCATTTTACAGATGAGGTAACTGAGGCACAGAGAAGTTGAGTGACTTGCCCACCGTCACCCAGCTGACAAGTGGCAGAGCTGGGATTTAAACCTCCGACTCCCAAGCCCGGGCTCTTTCCACGGAGCCACGCAGTCTTTCTCCCAGATGGGGCTCGATCGATCATATTTTTGAGAGCTTACTGTGTGCAGGTCACTGTACTGAGTGCTTGGCCGAACGCAGAACAACAGAGTTGGTAGACGTGTTACCTGTCCACAACGAGCCTACGGTCCAGAGACTCACAGTCTAAGAGGGAGTGTGGCCCAGGTTTCTTTCTGGACGAGACCAGCTCTGGACAAGAATTAGATTCCAGGACTCTGGGGTCCATTCTGGCAGATTTGACCCATCCAGTCAGGGTCCTTTGATCCGCACCCACCCTGTGCTATGGGATCGGCTGTGCTGTCCTCTGGCATAAAGGTGCCGTCTAAGGAAAAGAGAGAAAGCCATGAGTCCGTTTTGAGTCCGGAGATGAACGTCTGGCTGAATTCTGATTTCATAATGAAAATGGATATTATTCCTGATTTCTAATAGGCTTGATGTTCTCTTCCTGAGAGGAGCTACATTTTTCCAGGGGATTGGAGAAGTAGGGTCTTCTCAAGAATATGACTAATTAGATTGAGCCAAGAGGAATTGTGCCCCTTTGTAAACGTTGTTTAATACCACGGTATCTGATTAATTATCTAAACCAAATTGATCTTTAGGTTTTGTTCCTTGAGGAAGTCAAGGCAGACTTTCTTTAAAGTTTAAGTACCAGACTTCAAATATGAAATTCTTTTATCTTGATCTTTTAAAGTTCACATCCTTTCTCAGGTGATCCCTAGAGAGAGATGCTCTCTTCCTTTGCTTTTATCGACTGCTATATGTAGTGCCTACAAATCAGTATAAGAACAACCTCCTTGAAGGCTGGGATCTTGTCTACTAACACTGTTTACTCTCCCAAGAGCTCCATATATTCTTCTGCAAGAGCGAGTGTTCGATAAATACTGTTGATTGATAACCCTTCTCCTGAAAGATTTCTGGGAAAAGCTACTCAGATTTGAAGCTCTTTAAATCCTAATGCCTAGGTATAACACACAAGGGCCGTTGCTTGATTCTGTTTTCTGCGTTGAGGTTCATTCATTCATTCGATCGTATTTACTGAGAGCTTACTGTGTGCAGAGCACTGTACTAAGCACTTGGAAAATACAATTCGGCAACAGATAGAGACAATCCCTACCCAACAACGGGCTCGCAGTCTAGAAGGGGAAGACAGACAACAAAACAAAACAAGCAGACAGGCATCAATACCATCAAAATAGATAGAATCATAGATGTGTAGAGATCATTAATAAAATAGAGTGATACAAATGTACAAATTTACACAAATGATATGGGGGAGGGTAAGGGGGTAGAACAGATGGAGGGAGTAGGGGGGATGAGGAGGGGAGGAGGAGCAGAGGATAAGGGGGGCTCAGTCAGGGAGGGCCTTCTGGGGGAGGTGAGCGCTCAGTAGGGCTTTGAAGAGGGGAAGAGAGCTAGTTTGGAGAACGTGAGGAGGGAGGGCGTTCCAGGCCGGATATAGGCCGTGGGCCAGGGGTCGACGGCGGGACAGGCGAGAACGAGGCACAGTGAGGAGGTTAACGGCAGAGGAGCGGAGTGTGCAGGGTGAGCTGTAGAAGGAGAGAAGAGAAGTGAGGTAGGAGGGGACAAGGTGATGGAGAACTTTGATGCCAATAGGGAGGAGTTTTTGCTTCATGCGAAGGATGATAGACAACCACTGGAGATTTCTGAGGGGAGGAGCGACATGCCCAGAGGGTTTGCAGTTAGCATGTCCAGTGAGTTATTTGCTGCCCTTCTAGGCAAGGGTGCCAACTCCACTGGACGATGCGGGTTGATGTGCTGAAAGAGGAATTTGGGGCCTGCCAAGATGGCCATTTAAATGGAGATCTCAGGATTTTCCAGGTGTGCCCAGTGGCAGGCAGACCAGAGCTGCACTCATCCACCTCCAAGAAACTGCCTCTTCCCGGCTCTACGCTCATTCAATAGTATTTATTGAGCGCTTACTATGCGCAGAGCACTGTACTAAGCGCTTGGAATGGACAAATCGGCCACAGATACAGTCCCTGCCCTCTGACGGCCTCACGGTCTAATCGGGGGAGACGGACAGACGAGAACAATAGCAATAAATAGAATCACTCTCCTGTCACCACCTGCAGCAACAGCCCTTCCAGGCTCACACAGAATCAGGCAGGCCTCTTCTCCTGCCCCTGGCTGGTCACTTGCTCTTACTCTGGTTCTGAGTGACTCTCTCTACTCCCCATCTCTGACTCTGCTCCTGGTTTGGGTATTTGCGAAGCAGCGTGGCTCGTTGGAAAGAGCGCGGGCTTGGGAGTCAGAGGTCACGGGTTCTAATCCCCGCTCTGCTGCTAGTCAGCTGCGTGACCTTGGGCAAGTCACTTAACCTCTCTGTGCCTCAGTTACCTCCCCTGCCAAATGGAGATTAAAACTGTGAGCCCCACGTGGGACAACCTGATCACCTTGTATCCCCCAGCGCTTAGAACAGTGCTTTGCACATAGTAAGCGCTACCCGCAATTTATTTTTTACTTTTTATTTGTTATCCAGTCAATCCCTAACATTCTTTCTCTCTCTCTCTCACTCTCTCTTTCAGTTGCTTTGTCTGCCTCTCCCTCCATCCCTCTCTCCTCTGTCCGCTCTTGGCTAATGGCCTCTTTGAGTGAGAGGGAGGTGCTGCCTATTCCCTTCTGCTTTCAGATTCCCCACCGCCTCCTCCGGAAGTCCTGCCCTTGAGAAACCCCACTCTCCCTTGGTTCCCATTCTCCAAATGAAAATTATACCCTTCGATTGTAACGGGCTCGGCATCAAGTTTCCGTCGTGTCAAAGGAAATAGGTAGTTATCTAGAGCACTTTCCCTCGCTGCTTTAGTGTTGGGTTAGTTATTGAGTCACTCATAATTACATCTCATTTTAAGTGACTTTTACAAATATGCCACGAGGAGGATGATGCTTGGGAATGGAAGGGAAGTGTTTGGGGCTCAGACACTTGAAGTATTTTTGTTGGGTTTTTAAATTTTTTTATGATATTTGTTAAGCACTTAATACGCACCAGGCACTGTACTAAGCGGCTGGGTAGATCCAAGGTCATCAGTTTGGAGACAGTCCCTGTCCAACATGGAGCTCACAGTCTTAATTTCCATTTTACAGGTGAGGTAACTGAGTCACAGAAAAATGAAGTGACTTGCCCAAGGTCACACAGTGGACAAGCGGTGCAGCTGGGAATAGAAACCAAGTCCTTCTGACTCCCGGATGCTTCCCTGCTTCCCTCTTTGCGGACAGGGACCATGTCTGCCACCTGTGTTTTGTCGAACTCTCCCAAGTGCTGAGTACAGTGTTCTGCGCGCAATAAGTGCTCAAAAAATACCACTGAAGATGAAGAAGATCAAATCCCAAATTAAGTTGTTTTGACAGAAGGGCCAAGAAAAGGGTTTGAAGAGGTGTCAAGATGTCTTTAGTAAAGTTCAGAACTCTACAGACTTCTTGACTTGTTTGAAATGACTAACTTTTAACAAACTTCTCTTTCCTGCCAGCATAGACTGAAACCACAGCTTTATATCCTCCCCTCTTTCTCTGCTCAGCAAAGGGGTTGCTTGCCTCTGGGGGAATTCTCTTCCTGCAGATGTTTATGCATTTTAGATAAATAGAAGTTGCTGTTTTCAAAGTGGACTCAAAACCAAGGTGAAAACGGGATCAGCTAAGAAATTCTTGCCAGTTCAGTCAACCAAAGCAGCTCTTGTCTCACCCTGCCCATGATCAAATTATATGGGATTGAATTATTGTTCCATTAGGCATGTCGTTAATAAAATGCGAAATAATAGCTTTTGAAAAGCTCCTGTATGACTCAAACCCTATTAGATGAGCGTTTTTCCTTCTGATGATATATTACCGAGCAGGACATCTGCTCATGCTATCTGGCTGTACCACAGTAATCCAAGCTTTTGGTAAATGCACAAGGCTCAGTCAGTTCCTTCAAAGCCTCAGGACACTTGGATGTGTATTGATTCGTCAGTCTGGCAGTGAATGAATTTAGCTGAAGAGAGAAGGGTAATTTAAAGATACAGCATGGCCCACTGGAAAGAGCATGAGCCTGGGAATCAGAAGATGTGGGTTTCAATCCCGGCTCCGCCATTCCCCTGCTGTGTGACCTTGGGCAAGCCATTTGATTTCTCTGTGCCTCAGTTTCTTCACCTATAAAACGGGGATTCAATACCTGTTCTCCCTCCTCCTCAAGCTATGAGCTCCATGTGGCTCAGGGATTTGTAATAATAATAATGGCATTTGTTAAATGCCTACTATGTGCCAGGCACCGTGCTAAGTGCTGGGCACTGTACTAAGTGCTGGGCTTATATTCATGATGCTCGGACCATAATAAACTCTTAATACTACAATGATTATTATTCAAATTTATAGTTTGTCAGGCTTGGCTTCTGTTGTGTTAGCTGAGAGGTTCCTATCTGAAGCAGTGTGGCTCAGTGGAAAGAGTCCGGGCTTGGGAGTCAGAGGTCATGGGTTCGAATCCCAGCTCTGCCACTTGGCAGCTGTGTGACTGTGAGCAAGTCATTTCACTTCTCTGTGCCTCAGTTATCTCATCTGTAAAATGGGGATTAACTGTGAGCCTCACATGGGACAACCTGATTACCCTGTATCTACCCCAGCGCTTAGAACAGTGCTCTGCACATAGTAAGCGCTTAACAAATACCAACATTAATATCTACCACAGCGCTTAGAACAGTGCTCTGCACGTAAGCGCTTAACAAATACCAACATTATTATTATTATTATTATCTTGTTTTTGGGTGGGGTGGAGACAGGGATGCCCTATACTAAGTGGGACATGAATATGGAGTAATACGGGAATTAGACTGTAAGCCCGTCAATGGGTAGGGATTGTCTCTATCTGTTGCTGAATGGTCCATTCCAATTGTCCATGTGCTCTGCACATAGTAAGCGCTCAATAAATACTATTGAATGAATGAATTACCCATATTCAGCTGTAATGGTTTTTATGCAATTTTAAGGAAACTGTTTCCCTCTCAAAGAGTTAATTTGATATTCAGAACACCAGCTCAGAGTTGCCATCAAAACATCAAGTCGCCTTCTTTCCAAACTATGAGGAAAGCTTTTAGAATTTGTAGCATTCTGGAAAGACCACCTTAGTTTTGCCCGGGCCAGACAATTTAATGAACCATTCTCGGTTTGGGGATGTCTTAAGGCTGGTCTTATGATACAGTGGGTCTTTGTAAGAGGAATAGAGAGAGAAAAGTAAGCAAAATAATCTAGGCAACACAAATAAATTGAAGAGGTAAACCTTTGTAGAATGTGTCCAGTAATTCTTTTGTATTGTATTCTCCCAAGCATGTAGTACAGTGCTCTGCACATAGTAAGCATTCAATAAATACCACTGATTGATCTGTAATTTCCAAAGCCTCAGTGCAGGCTTTTTACAATGTGAATTCTTAAGAAGCCATCATGTTCTATTTTCAGTTGCTCCTATCTGATTTCTCAGGCTTTTTCTAGATTGATGGTTTCATTTTGGTTAGCCGGATTCTTTATTTGCTATTAGCTCTTACCGAAAGCCTATTTTATCGATAACACTGAACTCAGGGGTTTTGGGAACGTTCAGAGAAGAGCTAAATGGCCGCATATAGCTTAGAATCCCCTCTGCTGCCTGGTTCAGTCAGTCAGTTGTATTATTAAGCCCTTACCGTTTGCAGAGCACTGTACTAAGCACTTGGGAGTGTACAATATAGCCATAAACAGACACACTCCCTGCCCACAGTGAGCGTACCGTCCAGAGGTTCCAGGGAGCTATGCTGGGCTAGGACAGGCTCTGGGAGGCTCCTGTAGGAATGTTATCCTCTGGATATTCCAGAGACTCTGGGAATAGGGAGGAAAGTATTATTGAGAACCCTCTCGGTGTAATGCACTGGAACAGACACTTGGGAAGTGCAGAATAACGAAGAGTCACGTTCCCTGCCCGCACGAAGTGACTTAGTGACCTCAGAAATGCCGATGGTTGGGAGGCTCGCAACAGTTTCCCCGCATCCCACGTTTGTGGGGCTGTTCTAAGCTTGGACTGTGAGGGCCAAGGATTTGGAAAATTTCATTATTTTAGCACTGGAACCGGGGCAGCCCCAGAGTCCACAGCTTGGACCGTGAGGGCCAAGGCCAAGGATTTGGAAAATTTCATTATTTTAGCAGGGGGTTGGGGCAGCCCCAGAGTCCACTGCTCTTCTCCAAACTGTTCCCTCCCGCTGACCCAGATGGCTGCAGAATGCGGAAAAGGCTACATGTCCCCAGGGGTACCTTCTCTGTCCGAGCAGTTCTTAAAGAGGTCCCACCATCTCTCACCTGCCTTGGCTGGCTCCAGTTCTTCCCCGCTGAAGTGGGCCTGGCAGAAGCTTGAGTTGTGGCATATCTATTTCAAATGTTTAGAAGCAGCGTGGCCTAGTGAAATAAGCACGGGCATTGGAGTCAGGGAACTTGGGGTTTAATCCCGGCTCTGCCAGGATTGCCTGCTGTGGGACCTTGGGCAACTCACTTAACCTCTCTATATCTCACTTTCCACATCTGTAAAATGAATCAATCAGTGTAAGCCCGTCAAAGGGCAGGGACTCTATCTGTGGCCGATTTGTACATTCCAAGCGCTTAGTATAGAGCTCTGCACATAGTAAGCGCTCAATAAATACTATTGAATGAATGAATTTATGGAGCGCTTCCTTACTGAGCCCTATGTGGAAGAGGGACTGTATCGTATCCTATTGTATTGTGTCCGTCGACGGTTCCTCAATCAATCAATGGTTCTTACTGAGCACTTTCTAATAATAATTATGATTATGATCTTTGCTAAGTGCTTACTATGTGCCAAGCACTTTTTTAAGCACTGGGGTAGACACAACATAAACAGGTGGTCCCACGTGGGGCTCACAGTCTTAATCCCCATTTTAGAGATGAGGTAACTGAGGCACAGAGAAGTTAAATGGCTTGCCCAAGGTCACACAGCAGACAGGTGGCGGAGCCCGTGATTGAAACCCACATCCTCTGACTCCCAAGCCCGTGCTCTTTCCACTAAGCTACACTACTTATGGGAAGAGCACCGTGCTCTGTGTTTGTAGCTAACCCAGAGCTTAGTACAGAGCTTGGCATATAGTAAGCATGCAACAGATGTTACAATTATTAAGTTGTTGTGACTGTTGAACTAGGAACATCCCTTCTGGTGTCATGAGGGGTCTGAAAACTGTTCCTTTTGCCGTCCTCCCCTTGGCCCTTATTCCTTCCTCGATGCACCACGCTCCAATCCTGTATTTTGTCAAACTGGTAAAGATTTATGAGGAGAAACAAAATCACACATTGACTACAGAACTTTCCAAAGTTACCTGACAAAGGACAGGACAAGTGGGTGTGTGTTATTGGGAAAGACAAAACACTGCATAGGATTTTAGGAGTCATGAGGCCAAACATATCAGAGTGTCTAATATCATTTGAGTCAACACAAATTTGCAGAAAATACTCCCACATCAGCAGATCGAAGTTCTAAATTGGTATTTGTTCTGCGGAGTTTTAATAATTCATAGCGATTGATCAATGCATAAATCTCTTTTGCCAAATGGAAATTTACCAGGGTGATAACTCTATCACCTCTTCTAGAAGATTAAAACTGGGTGATCTCATGTCTTGTACTTTGCATGCATGTATATAATCTAACCAAATATAGTCAATTCTCCCTTCCATGCTGGGAAACTTATTTCAGCAAGTTCGTTCCCTTTGGAAGTGATGAAGAGAGAACAGTGGTGGTCTGGAACAGTGATTAGTGGGTAATGGTGGCTTGTAAATGTCAAGAAGTTGGGGTCAGGGTTTACGTAGCAGCTACATTTTTCATCTGAAAATCTTTGAAGGAGTAACTTATCTTTACCCTCAAGCATCTCTTTATGATAGCATTCTACAACCTGCAAGACTACCATAAAGTGGGAATGATTAATGCACAGGAGTGGCTGGAATGTATACCAGTCAGGGGCACACCAGCCTTTAAGACACCTCTGCCCTATATCTTCCTCCTGTGACAGGACAGGCTTCAGGCCCACTGGTCCCCCGGGGGGGGGGGGGCAAGTCTGGGTCAGTTGGGGACATTCATTTGCTTCGGGGGCAGTTGATGGACCCGATTTTCCCCAGCACCCAGCAACTTAGAGTCCAGAGCACTCTGTGCCTTACTGAGTATTTTGAATATGAAGACCGAACTTGGGTATGAAATACAAGCCACCAGTGAACAATAAACGGCATCTTTTATTGCAGTGACGACAACCACTTCCACTTCCTGCACATGATGTCCCTTGTTCATTCCTGCTCATTTTATCCCCAACAAAGTCTGTGAATAATGCTAGATCAGCTCTGCTGGCCTCAAGTGCTGTTATTTCTGCCTGACTTAACCTTCCCCTGTCCAACATAAGGAACATGGAGGTTCTCAGAATGATAACCGGCCTTTATTCTGAAAGCAAGCACAGGCACCAGAACGCATATGCCCTAAAGGAGGCATTTTGTAAATTACTTGCATTTACTGTGGAAGCAGCATGACCTAATGAGAAGCAGCATGGCCTAGTGGTAAGAGCTCAGGTCTGGGGGTCAGAGGACCTGAGTTCTAATCCCAGTTCCACCACTTGTGTGTTGTGTAACCTTGGATAAGTCACTTAACTTCTCTCTGCCTCAATTCTCTCATGGAAAATGTGGTTTCAATACCTGTTCTCTTTCCTACTTGGACTGTGAGCCCCCTGTGGGACCTGATTATCTTGTCTATGCCCCAGCACTTCATAGAGTTCATGGCATATAGTAAGTGTTTAACAAATACCACAATTATTATTATTAATTATTATTATGAAGGTGACCCAGACAAAGGTGGTGTTTTATCAGTGGCCCAGGGTATTTACAGAATCCTCAGATGGCTGAAATCAATCAATGAATTGTATTGATTGAGCATCGACTGTGTGTAAAGCACTATACTGAATGCTTGGGAGCATACAATAAAGTAAGAAGATGAAATCTCTGCCTATTAGGAGCCTCCTCAATAGATCCTCTATTCCTCTCTAGTGTCTAGGTCACTGAAAGCCTTGACCGATCAACATAGTATATTTATACTATTTCCAGAGGAGGCTTTTCAACCATGCCTCTTGGATTTATAAACTCCTTGAGGGCAGGATTTTGTCATTTACCTTTATTTTACTATCTCAAGTCCTTAGTACAGTGTTTGGTAACAAGAGGAGGCTCAGCGTTCCTATCAAATAAGATGCTTGTTACAGTAATTATTTACTTCCTTTGTCAGAGCTTGTTCAACCAAATTTTCTCCTGCTACAGGTCAAACACATTTCACCTTACTCATTTATATGTGAAAATGGAGAATAATTAGTCAGAGATGTCAGTAAAATTCTCCTTCCCATTAGTGGAAGACAGTTGTGGATACTCCATAGCTCTTTTTCTTCAGTCGGTTGCCAAACCTCACCTATACCTCTGAGTGGAGAGGGTGAAGGAAGGACAGCCTAAATTTCTGGCTTGAAGGAATAAGTGGTTAATGAGGATCCCTGCATTGACAGTGAAATAGAATAATGTGAAAGGGAAAGGGGGAGAAGGTAAGGGCTGGGACTTCATGGGCAAAGGTGGATTTGGGAAGAGTTCTGTGGATCGGTAATTTCTAACCAGAATCTTTCCTGGGCAAGTCTAGTTCTCTGCATTACATAGATATGTGAAGTGAGAGAGGGAGGGGATTGACAGGGGAGTGATAGGGGAAGCAGCGTGGCTCAGTGGAAAGAGCCTGGGCTTCGGAGTCAGAGGTCATGGGTTTGACTTCCGGCTCTGCCACTTGTCAGCTGTGTGACTGTGGGCAAGTCACTTAACTTCTCTGTGCCTCAGTTAACTCATCTGTAAAATGGGGATTAACTGTGAGCCTCATGTGGGACAATCTGATTGCCCTGTATCTCCCCCAGCGCTTAGAATAGTGCTCTGCACATATTCAGCGCTTAACAAATACCAACATTATTATTGACGGGAGAGAGATAAGCGTATGGAGCCTGCCCCAGGAACTCCACTCTGTCCTTCAACATCCCTGCCACTTTAGAGACAATCAATCAGTCATTCAGTAGTATTTACCGAGTGTTTATACTGTGAGCAGGGCACTGTACTAAGCGTTTTGGGGAGCACAATACAATTGGTAGACACGTTCCCTTCCCACAGGAAATTACAATCTAGAGGGTGAGACGGATGTTGAAATAAATGCTGTGGGGTGAATATCAAGTGCTTAAAGAGTTCGAATACAAGTTTACAGGTGGTATAGGAGGGAGAAGGGGTAAGAGAAATGAGGGTTTAGTCAGGGAGGGTCTCTTGGAGGAGATGTGATTCTGATAAGGCTTTGAAGGTAGGGAGAGTGATTGTCTGTTGGATATTAAGGGGGAGGGAATTCCAGGCCAGAAGGAGTTCTGGCAAGCTAGCAGATTGAGGACAGAGGAGTGAGGGACCAGCAGAGTAATTCTAATATTATCAATTGGGCCAACAACTGGGCCAAAAGGATGTGAGCATGAGCACCTGATCTCCAGGTCAAAAATTCCTGTCCGTGTGGACTCAAACCAGTGGCTTTCAGCTGATCCCAAAATGTCATACCAAAATGAAGCTGTGTCCATCACCTCTGGGGTTGAGTGAAAATGAAGATAGGAATACTTGTGCCATTAAGAAATATATCATTTTGAGATATTTGGATACCACTATTGAGTTCTGCTTGCCCCATATGGAGCCATTGATAGATTGAAATCCACATGAAATGAAATCCAATTAGTCCATCTCTGTAAAGGCAATAGCCTCTGGACATTATTTTCCTCAGGGTGCATTTTTAATGCTTATGGATGGATCATTAAACCAAGGATGTGATCCTTGTGGTTCTTTCAAGTTCCGTTTCTGGAGACTAGCATTTAACCTACTGTCCTGGAAAAGTCAGGACTCAGGGTATTTTGATATCAAATGAATCAGGTTATTTTAATTCTGTTTTTCTCAAATTTCCCAGAACATCGTTTAAGGTCATTTCTCTCATTTTGAATGTTGGAAGCTAGGGCCTTAATGGGTTAAAAAAGCAAGAAATGAATCCCCCCCCCCCTTTATCCCTCACATCTTCTCCCTGTCCTCAATTTATACTTCGGTTAGGGCTGACAAGGGAGGAAACTTTTATTGGAGATGAGGGTGAATTTACTTGATGATGAATCCAGAGATAGTGTTAAGTGGGTTGAGTCTATGTGACCAGTTGTTTTTGGGTCGGGGGGGGGGGGGAGGGAGAAAGAGAGGGTGTTATTTTGTTGTTGTTTGTTGTTGTTGTCAGAAGATTTTTTCACTGACCTAAAGCTGAACAGGGCAAATATAAAACTTGATACCAAACCAGCATTTACCAGACACATATCACATAAGCAAAGGTAATATTATGACAGGCTTTCTGGACTCTTGTCACCCCTCTTCCCACAGCCTACTGTGAGAACCGGATGTGAGCTTTTCCCCTAAATGACTCTGTCTTCTTATTCCTGTGCCACCTGTAACAAGAATTTCCCTCTCTTCTGTGGGCTCTTTCTGTTTCTAAACTCCATTTTTGAAATTATCCACCCTTCAAAGGTGAGGGCATCCAAAAGAATGACTCCTAACTTTAAACTTGCCTCTTCCAGACGCCCTCTGGAAATCAACAGCATTCTTGGGCAGTAACTATCAATGATGTAAACTTCTGTGCCAAACAAGAGTCATATACGGAGAAGCAGCGTGGCTCAGTGGATAGAGCACGGGCTTGGGAGTCAGAGGTCATGGGTTCAAATCCTGGCTCTGCCACTTGTCAGCTGTGTGACTGTGGGCAAGTCACTTCACTTCTCTGTGCCTCAGTTCCCTCATCTGTAAAATGGGGATTAACTGTGAGCCTCACGTGGGACAACCTGATGACCCTCTATCTCCCCCAGCGCTTAGAACAGTGCTCTGCACATAGTAAGCGCTTAACAAATACCAACATTATTATACCTGAGGTGGGGTAGCGAAAGCTTTGGTATAGACCAAAACTACCTCACTATGAAAACTGTCAGTTCACAGTTCCCTTTTGTTGCCTTTTCAACAAGGCAATCAAAGAAAAATGTGGACTATGAGTTGTTTTTCCAGATATTCTCATGTTGTCCTGTAGAGGCTTGACCAGTGTTTCCTGAAATATATACAATGCTCTGAAGAAGAAGTAGTAAAAAAAAAAAATGTTATTTGCTTTGGCTAGGTTTTGCGGTGTCTCTTGTCCAACAACTAGAATTCTCTGTCTTTGCATGTTACTTTCATTTTACCTGTAGGAATGAAATAATAATAATATTTTACTTCAAAAGAGCTCCTTATTCTGCTTTTGCAACCGACTGCCAATTACATATCATCATCTGCTTCGGTAAAGAGAGGCTGCTGACTGACTGCCTGAGGCCAGACTTTGCCAGAGATAAGAGCGAAGCATATTACAAAACTAAGAACTTCCTTTATGACTATTACATACAACCTTGTGATTCATTTCCAGACTTCAGTTGCTTTAACCATATATGGCATCCTTGAAAAAGCAAATCAGGTAAGCAATTAGCGAAATCAGGGGACAGCTGAAAGCAACCAGGGGAATTTGTAAACACAGACCTGAATGAACCACCCAGAGCTGGTAGCCGCATGTAATTCTCTCTACCTTTTATGGTAAAAATGTCTTTTGTCGCTCAGAAAGCAGTAGCACAAAGTCCAAGTCATGCAGAGAAAGAGTGGGCTGGGCCTATACGAGCTGTTGCAAAACTAACACTCAAACTAAACTGTAGTCTACTGCCACGATATTCCCGCTGTAGTTTAAAGCAAACCTACATAAACATTTTTGGAGACCACACAGGATCACAAAGACAGATTAACAAAAATTACCAGGGCAGCTACTTTTTGTGCTGGCCCCGTTTTAAAGCTGGCTGTCCCTGGATGTGCTTTCCTGGCAAGCTTCACAAAAGTTAATCAGGGGGCCCGGTGATGAAATTCAAATGGCGTTTTAAAGTCTAGCCAAAGGTGGATACGGCTCAGTTTGCAAGGTTGGGCTGCAGGGAAAAGCTAGTAGCTTGGGAGAGGGTGGTGAATGAAATCCAAGAGAGGATGCGACAAAATCCAGAGTACGTGAAAACTCCCATGTTGTCAGTGACTGGATCCCTGCCTCAGTACTTGCCAAATCCCTTTCTCCTCAGTGTCTGGTTGAGGGAGAAGTCAATTGTTCATTTGTTGCCTCATACAAATAGCACAGCTTTACTGCAGTATCTCTCTCTCCTCTCTACCAGCTCTTCCCGATCCCCAGAGCAACGTTAGACCTGTCTAACAAAAGTTAAATAAATATTCATGTAAAATTGATTTCTGTCCGCTATCAGCCCGTGACAAGGCTCTTGCTTTAGCTTGTGTCAGGAAATAATTTATTATTGTGGGACTGAAATTTGAAAGACCCTGTTTTAGGGCAGACAGTTTTGGAGGGCATAATTGCCTCTAGCTGTCACTCAGTTATAAAAAAAAAAATGGGCTTTTTTCCTCTTTGATTTTTAAGTTTCATACCCTCCTGGACAAAGGAATAAACTCAGATTTGTTAACCTCTACCTTGTTTCTGTTTGAACAATTTGCATCTTGTCTAATAAAGTCAATACTGCTTGGATCTGCAAACAATTGCAATTGTGCCTGGCTCACGGAGTTGACCACAGACATTTTAAGAACTTGTGGGTTTTTTCCCCCCTCTCTTCATTTACCAGAGTCATCTCTGGTTTCCTTAAAAGGTCTTTCCCATTTGAGAGACTCTTCCTGTCATAAGGCCCGAGACAGAGGCCTAGAGAATTTACTTCAGGGAGCTAGCCACAAGAGATGGACTGGGTGGCTTTGGCTGTGTCTCTACAGATAAGTAACAAGGGAAGGCTTGACAGTTATCTCTTTGGCTAGGTGAAGAACCGAATCAGATCATTCGTTCATTCAATAGTATTTATTGAGCGCTTACTATGTGCAGAGCACTGTACTAAGTGCTTGGAATGGACAAATCGGTAACAGATACAGTCCCTGCCCTTTGACGGGCTTACAGTCTAATCGGGGGAGACGGACAGACAAGAACAATGGCAATAAATAGAATCAAGATAAATAGAATCAAGATAAATATCATTCAAGCCCAAATATGCACTTTGGTGCTTGAATTATCCATATCTGCTGTGGAACAGAGTCTTAATGAATCAGATATTGGCAAATCTTCCCAGTGCATCTTGGTTAAAGGAGATTTCTCCTCCAGTCTTTTTTTTTTAACCCCATGTTAGCAAGGGCACAGGCCAGGCAGGAGGACAAATTCCCCCTCCAGAATCATTTGGAACATTCTTGAAGAAGGCTGGCTCTTGTGCCATTAGGAAGAAAGGACCCATCCCCTTGGAAGCAGGATCAAATTCTCCTGCGGGAGGAGCTAGGAAAAGGCAGGGATTGTTGGTTTTGCTGTGGTGGGGGGTCTACCTGTCCTCCCTTGACACCCAACTAGGAGAGAGCTTCATGGGATAAAGAATGTCTCTAGGCTTAAGTAATACCTGGAGTAAAAGGACAGGTTACTTGGGTTATTATCTACTTTGCGGGTTTTTTGGGACTGAATTCTATTTCCCATCCACTTCCCTACGCAAAGTTCTCAGGCAACAGTAGAGTCAAAACCTATGGTCAGTGACTCCTCGTACCCCAACCATCCACTTGGCCCCGGAAGTCTTGAATCCCAGAGACTTTAACTGTTATCCCGAAAACCTCCATTGTAATATTTGCTGTTGGGGTTTTTCTAATTTGTGGTGTTACTTAAATCCCTACTTGGATCTTCTCCTGTTTGGGAATCTGAATCAACTAGGATCACTGCAGCCTCTACAGCTCTAGTAATTGGTCCTGGAAGGAGTTTTAAATCCTATAGTTTTCTTGGATAATACTGAAAACAGGGTGGACAGAGTTCCATGACAGGATTATTCTGTGCTATGACACGTTAATCCAGCCAAAAAAAAAATCCTTCATGATGATGCAATTAAACACAGTTCATAGTAGATCTTGATCGATTGTCTTCATAATTTAAATTACGAAGTCATCCAATTTTCTGACCAGGGGGCAGTGCCAGGGAAGAGGAAAGTGGAGCTTTCCATGAAGCTCTAGAGGAGGGGGCCCAGGCCAAACACGGGGGTGTAGATTGGGGTGAGGGAAAGGGTAAATTCCATATCCAAGAAGCGGTGTCCAATGGTGAAGCATGTGTGGTGTTTCCTCTCTGGGCCAGCAGATGAGAGCAGCATGGCTCAGTGGAAAGAGCCTGGGCTTCGGAGTCAGAGGTCATGGGTTTGAATCCCGGCTCTGTCACTTGTCAGCTGTGTGACTGTGGGCAAGTTACTTAACTTCTCTGTGCCTCAGGTACCTCATCTGTAAAAAATGGGGATTAAAAAATGTGAGCCCCATGTGGGACAATCTAATTACCCTGTATCTACCCCAGCGCTTAGAACAGTGCTCTGCACATAGTAAGCGCTTAACAAATACCAACATTATTATTATTATTATGAGAGCAAACCAAGCAGCTCTGTCCTACCTGTTTGGAAGGGAACATGCTCATACAAGCCATTTCCTTATGTATCACCCAAGCCCCAGGGCTCCAGCACCTTCAGGGGACAGGAGACAGCATGGCCTAGTGGATAGAGAACGGGCCTGGGAGTCAGAAGGTCCTAGATTCTAACCCCAGCTCTGCCATTCATCTGCTGTGTGACCCTGGGCAAGTCACTTACTCAGTTACCTCATCTGTAAACTGGGAATGAAGACTATGACCCCAGTGTGGGACAGGGACTGTTTTCAACCCAATTACCTTGTATTTACCCCAGGGCTTATTACAGTGCCGGGCACATAGTAAGTGCTTGACAAATACCACCATCATCATTATTATTATTATTAGGAGGGGCAGAGTCTCTGGTGCGGCTGGAAACCAGACCATCACTGAGGTGTCACGTCAGGGAGCAGCATCAGGCTGATGTCAGATTGTGCTTTATGAGGGGCAGATGTCAGTCAAAGCAGAGGTGGCACAATGTTGGGTCAGAGTTCAACCCCTTCTACTAGGCACTGAAAATCTGTTAGGATGCCTAGACACATTCATAATCCAAATGCCTCTTATGCAAATCATCAACCCTGCCCCCCCCATTGTGGCCCATGGCCAATAGTCTTAGCTTTAGTTCAGTTATTACCAACTTCAATTACCAACTTTTTTCTTCAACGGAAAAAAGTCTCATCAGAGTCTAACACTTCACTGCTGCCAATACTGCTATGGGAAATTAATTAACGAAAGGGGGAGAGCCTATCTTCTGTTGATCTCGCACAATGGAAATGGATAGGTTTTTCTGAATTTTACCTAAAGTAAAAATAGCACAAGTGGATAGATTCTCCCAGGTGGAGGTTAGTGTAAAAACTGCTTTTGTTCCCATTTTGACTAATGTCTGAACTAGGCCCCCCCCCCCCCAGCAAAACAAACAAAAAATTCACAAAAATTGAGAGTGGGCACGATTCAGTAAGGACCTTCAGGGAAGGAGTGTCAATCTTGGAGGTTTCCTAGCCAATCGGGAGTTAATTCCCCAAATTTAGAGGTCTCCACCCAAATGTATCCAAATAGCCTCAAAGGAGTAACTTTCAGATGATCCTAATAAACCAATAGAATTTGTCATAGAAAATCCCTATTGTGTTTTATTGAGGAGGGTGAAAATGTTCTTGCCACGAAGAAACAATATATTTTGGAATAGTTTTTTTTTTAATATGATCATTTGTTTTGCATCATGTAGGGCAGGGTAAATTTCCATTGCTTAATATTTTATGATTCTCTCCCGGTTTCATAAGCAGTTTTCAAACTAAGAACTCTAATTCACAGACTCGTTGGCCTCAAAATAAATGAAAAGAGGCAGTGGCTAAAATTAATATTAAATGATATAGTCTGTTTCATTTGATTGACAGCTTGTGGATATGAATGGAAGGTTACTGCTTAACGCATGTGCAATTGAAAATACGGCTTTGAAAATCCCACAGAAAAATCTGGTTATGCACCCAGAACTTGATTTCCCTATATTCTCCACCTGACTTAGTCAAAATGCAGCATTTTAATATTAAAAGGTGTAACCGTGGCTTGCAAACAAGACTGGGGATTTTTTTAAATAAGTAAACCAGGGCCAGGTAGTGACACTTTCTTGACTCTGTTACTGGATGTGGAAGTTGAGTAGAAAAGAAGAGCTGAGGTCCTGCTGTGCCATCAAATAGCTGTTCAGTTTCCTTTACTCTGGTTTCTGGGACCATCTTTGAAAAAGCCTATTCCCCTTTCCTTGTTCCTCAGAGCCAGGCTTAGACCCTGAAATGGACAGTCCAGGATCTTGCTTCAGAGGAAAATAGGACATGTAATATATTACCATCTCTGATGTTTCTATAACTAGGCAGCACAATACTCTTCACTCCTTTCATCTAGAACTTTCCTTGAATAACCAAAAATGTACAAGGTAAAGCCTAGTGAAAAGAGGACTGGACGTTGGAAGGATCCAGCTGTGCCACTGACCTGTTAATAACAATAATAACTATGTCCCAAGCACTGTACTAAGCACTCGGTAGATACAATATAAACAGATCAAACACATTCCCTATTCCTCACTGGGCTTAATCAATCATTTGTATTTTTTGACTATTGTGTACAGAGCATTGTACTAAGTCCTTGGGAGAGTACAATATAACAGAGTTGCTAGTCACGGTCTCCGCTCCCAAGGGGCTCACAATCTGAGAGGAAGACAAAACAGGTATTTTTAAATATAAGGAAACTGAGGCACAGAGAAGTTAAGTGACTTGCCCAAGGTCACACAGCGGGCGAGGGGCAGAGTAGGGATTAGAACACTGGTCCACTGATACTCAGGCCTATGCCCTTTTCACTAAGCCATGCTGTTTTGTGACCTTGGACATATAGTCACTTAACTTCTCTGAGCCTCAATTTTCCCATCTGTATAATGAGAAATGTGAGCCCTATGAGGGACAGTGTCCTATCTGTTAATCCTGTATCTACCCCAGAGTTTAGCATATAGGAAGCACTTAATAAATCAACATAGTTATTATTCTAATCTCCAGGACTTGGGTTAATCTAACATGAAATGGTTAGGAAACCTGAATGATTGGCAAAGCACTTCTACACAGTGAGCCCGTTTCTGTCTCTAATCCTGAATTGTACTTTCCAAGTGCTTAGCACGGTGCTCTGCACACAGTAAGCGCTCAATAAATATGATTGAATGAATGAATGAATGAATGAATACTTACAGCATACAGTATGGCAGTTATGTAGATGGTAGAACTAGCAAAGAGGCCTTTCCAGACTAAGCTCCTCTTTTCCTCATCTCCCATTCCCTTCTGCGTCACCCTGACTTGCTCCCTTTGCTCTCCCCTCCCCGTCCCCTTCCCTCAGCACTTATGTATATATCCGTAATTTTATTTATTTGTTTTGATGTCTCTTCCCCTCCACTCCCCAGCCTGGAAGCTCGTTGTTGGCAGGGAATGTCACTGTTTTTGTTCTGTTGTATTTTCCCAAGTGCTTAGGACAGTGGTCTGCACGCAGTAAGCGCTTAATAAATACGACTGAATGAATGAATGAAAGTAATCACTTACCGGTCGGGGAAGTGGCCAGGCTGTCTAGATGAGTTTCTGCTCCTTGAGTACTTGGAAGCAAATCCTCAGTGCACAACAAAATGCTTTCCTGATTCCATTTCTTTGACTAGTGTGGTCTCACTGCTTGCCCAGGGGACCACATCTGGGCCCCACTAAGTTGATTTTGATGGCTAGTGGTGCCCACTGGGCACTCCGCCCCTCAGCGGTACCACCCTCAAGCTCCATAGGAACCTAGTGAATGATCGTGGGGAAATGGTTTACACAGGCCTCCACCCGGACACTCTGTTGTTGTCGTTTTGATGATATTTGTTAAGCGCTTACGAGGTGCCAGTTACTGTTCTAAGCACTGGGGTAGATACAAGATGATCGTTTGGACACAGTCCTTGTCCCAGGTGGAGCTCACAGTTTTAATCCCTATTTTACCAATATCCCTGAGGCACAGAGAAGTTGAATGACTAGCCCAAAGTCACACAGCAGACAAGTGGAAGAGCCAGGGTTACAACCCAGTTCCTCTGACTCCTAAGCCTGTGCTCTTTCCACTAGGCCGTGCCGCTGCTCTTGTAGCCAGTTGACTTTGGGAGAAAGTCCCCTTTCACTTCCAGGGTGGTTTTTTGTTTGTCTCCATCCACTGGAGGTATATCCCTAAGATAAAGGACTCTTCCTGCCTCCGTTCATTTACAACTAAAGTCTAGTCTTAGCAGGTTACATCCCAACTGCAGCATCTGGGGTGGATAGAGGATGGAGGATAGGGGACAGTTGGTCAATCTCTTTCCCCCACCCTCTGCTCTAGACCAGAGTCTATTATTTCCTAGGAAACCATCTTTTGGAAGAAGAATTCTGGCCACCTTATTCATTCATTCATTCATTCAATAGTATTTATTGAGCGCCTACTATGTGCAGAGCACTGTACTAAGCGCTTGGAATGAACAAGTCGGCAACAGATAGAGACAGTCCCTGCCGTTTGACGGGCTTACGGTCTAATCGGGGTCCCTCGGGTCCCTAATCATTCTGGTGGTAGTCACAGCAGGAAATGTTCAAATCCTCTAAAAAGAGTATTATAAGGGAGGAATTTTGTTCTGGTGAAAATCACTGCTGCCACCTTATGGAAGATTGATCTACTTGTTTCTGCTTGGGAAAAAAAATTCAGCCCCAAGGTCCTTCAGTTTTGAATATTGAGTCTTCCCTCTCGCACTTAAAAAAATTAAAAAGTAGGTCTTCTGCCAAGTGGGGAGAGGGAAGATAGAAAGAAAATAAACAAAAGGGACTGTTGGTTTGAAATCCAAAGGGATAGAACTCTACTCTCCAAAGAGCTTAGTAATACAGTGCTCTGCGCAGAGGTAAGAGCTCAACAAATACGACCGATGGATCGATTCACCATTTTCACTGTGATTTGAAGTAGTAATTAAGGTCAAGGAAAGTATTTTACAGTTGTTTGAAATTTTCTTGGTATCCTTTATCCTAAAGCAATTGTTACGGGCAGAGAACTGTCTACCAACTCAATTATATTGTATTCTCCCAAGTGCCTAGTTCAGTGCTCCACACACAGTACGGGTTCAATAAATACCATCGCTTGATTGAATCCATGGGCTTGGTTGAAGAGGAACCATTCAGGGGTGTAGAGATTTTCTTAGAAGATTGATGACGATAATAAAAAAAAAGACAAAAGGCATGAATAGAGTAGATCCGCCAATGGGTATGTGAGCTCATCTTTCCCCTCTCTCTTACTGCTGCTCCAATAACACCAGATCCAGTTTCGAGGAAGCCTCTTTATTGAGTAAACATTTGAAAGGTGTTTGCCTTTCCCAGAGCCTTTGAGCTATTTTCAACTGGAAAGGGAAAAACTTCTCTCTTTGAATAAGTCCTCTGGTCAAAGGGAAGGTTAATTATATCAAGGAAGGCTTTCAGCTGGGCTTAGAAGGAGCAGAAACTGGGGAAAGATACTGGGAAGGAACAAAAGAGGAAAAGACAATGCAATAGAAGTAAGTAGGCCTCCTTCCTTTTCATGGTGCACATAGTCAAACTGGCCATCTGTCCTAGTGTAGCCGGGATAGCCCCCTTTGTTTGTGTCTTGTCTTGGATAATTCTGGAAGAAGAAAAATATGCTGGACTCTGAACAGTTCCAACTAAATTGGATAGGCTACCTTGTTCTGATCTCTAACTGCTTCAACACACTTTAGATGCTTGGACTTCCACAGCCCAGCTGGAGCTGGCTCTATTCAGAATCAGTTTAGGACTTGTCATTTGGGTGTTTCAAATAATAATAATTACGGTATTTGTTAAGGGCTTACTATGTGCCAAGCACTGTACTAAGCTCTGGGTTGGATACAATCTAATCGGGTTGGACACAGTCCCTAGTACTGAGGGGCTTTAAGGTCACACTCTTGTCAGTCCTCACCATCACCCTCCCTACTCTCTGAAGGGGAAAAGGAAAATGGTTATAGGTTTTGGAAGGTTTTCCATGTTTCAAAAAGAATAACATGGATGACTATTGTGAGCCCGTTATGGGGCAGGGATTGTCTCTGTGTGTTGCCGAATTGTACATTCCAAGCGCTTAGTACAGTGCTCTGCACATAAGTGCTCAATAAATACTACTGAGAGAGTGAGAGTGATTGTTAATAGGATCAGCTGGGTGAGAATTTGTCCAGTTTTATACTGGATAGTCTGGTTTTCAGGTGGCCTGTCCCATTTCTGGAACAGATATAGCCCTGAATGCCCTATGTCCAAACCCTGTTGCTCTAGCAACTGTACTTTCATGTTGTTTTATTTATTGTTTTCCCTATTTCTAATTTTTTTTGTGGTATTGTTTTTCATGTCATCTTTCCTTATACATCCATTGTCCTTTTTTTTTCCTTATATTGAGAGTTGGGGATCATGTCTAATTCTTACCACTATACCTTTTCCCAGCACTTAGAATAGTACTCTGCACAGAGTAAATCCTTAATGAATGCTATTCCTACACTTTAAGCACCCAACCTCTCTCTGGTGGTTTCTTGTGTTTTCATGTCCTGTGCCTTGGAAGCCGTGCCTATGGGTATAGAAGGGAAACATAAAGGTCTGGAGCAGTGGGAGAGAAGTCAACCTGAAGGAATTCATGTATTTATTGAGGGCTTTACTGTGTGCAGAGCACTGTACTAAGTGCTTGGAAAGTGCAATCAGATGCCTTAGGACACACTTCTGAAAAATTGTGTGAATGATGCTGTAAGATGTTGCACACCTGTCCTAATGCATTTGATAACACTAGCATTGTACAGTACAAGGGTTCTCATTGGCTACTCTAATGGTGATCTGTTTAAAAAAAGAGAAATCTCTGAGTGTAACAATGTTATTTTCATTGTAATTTACTGCCAGCCCAAATAATTGTAATAATTATAATGGTATTAAGCACTAACTAAATGCCAAGCACTCAGATAAGTGAGGTACATAACATTTAGTTCAATGCTCTGCACTCAGTAAGCACTCAGTAAATACCATTGATTGATTGATAGATACATGTCAATTATATGAGACGCAGTTTCTGTCCCACCCAGGGCTCACAATTTGAGGTTGAGGGAGTAGGTGTCTTAATATCATTTTATAGGTGAGAAAACTGAGGCAGAGAGAGACTAAATAACAAGTTCTCCAGCAGGTCATTGGCAGAGCTGGGACTGGAACCCCAATATCCTGACTCCCATTCCATGCTCCTTCCACTAGGCCATACTGGCTACACTTTATAAATCCTTCCATTGTCTGAAATCCTTCTCTAATCAGAGAATGCTAGGGTTTTCATTCTAGTCTTGGCTGGATTATCTCTTTTACCCCTTTCTTTACTCAAGCACACAACTCCACCCCCATATCCTTCCAGTCCTCTATCCACCCTACCCCACCCCCATGTCTTGTGATTGGTTTTTGATACCTGGTTTATCTCCATGTCCACCTCAGTGATTTCTCTTCATAAATGGCATTTCTTGTGATGAGGGTAGGGTTCCTCACAGCTCTCTAGAACACAGCAAGTGTAGGCAAGGTTATCTTCATTGCCAGATGAAATAACAGGATTCTTTATGGGTCGAAGGTGAGTAATAATGATATGATTGCTTTGGCTTGTTCATAGTTTGGAGTAGATTTCTGACTCTGTGGCGGAGAGATTCAGCAGAGGTTTTGATTACTAGATGAGATTCTTGCACAGTTCCATCTTTTTAGGTGATATTTAACAGAATTCATTTGCGTGAGTGTTTTATCTTCTGTCATGAGGCCGTATCTTCCCATGCTTTTAATGTCAACTATAGTATTTTCTTGTTACTTGGGGGGGAAGGAATGAGAATTCCATGTCTTATCAAGTTGAAATGGGGCAGTAAATTTGGTTCTTTTAACAAGATATTATCAGCTATCACCCAATTTCTGTGAATCATTTAGCTGTGAGTTATCCAATTACCAAAGAGTATTGTTTTCATATTCACTGTGAGATGGGGGAGAGGGGGCTCCAATTGCGTTTTAGCGGGCCATAAAAAAGCAGTGAGCTTAAATCTCTTTAGTCTGGAAGACATAAAAGTGACTATCTGTGGGGCTGCAGGAACCAACATTATCAAGCTCACAAATAGTCAAGTTCTCCATCATCTATTTGAAGCCCATTATAGCTACACTGTCCCAACTGTTTCTCGATCCCACAAACCCACCACAGGAACTTCACAGAATAAAATGAAACATTTGGGCAATTGTTTACTTAACTGGATCAAATATAGCCTGCCTAACTGAGGAATTCAAGCCCCGAAGTGGATTTAAAAAAAAAACTTGAATATTCTAATTTGGCTGTCTACATGGACACATGAATTAATCACTATACTTAGACCTATAGAGACACAGTCTGAGACTAATCTGTTCTTTAAAATAAGAGGATTCGAGTCTTATACCAATTGAATAAAGTAGGATATTTTGAAGTACTGTATTTGTGGCCCAGCATAGAAAACGGAATTTGTATTTATAGAACTATTATTACCGAATTCTACCTCATTGCTGCATTATTCCTGAGACTGGTAACTGCAAGTCCAAAAGGGCACCACTCTCCCCACTTTTAATGCCCTACCATAATTATGTCTCCTCCAAGCGACCTCCCCTGATTAGCCCCTCATTTCCTCTATTTCTCCTCCCATCTGTTACTATAATAATAATTGTGCTATTTGTTAAGTGCTTACTGAGTGCCAGGCACTGGGGTGGATTCAAACAAATCGGGTTGGACACAGTCCCTGCCCCTCGTGGGGCTCACAGTCTCAATCCCCATTTTACAGATGAGGTAACTGAGGCCCAGAGAAGTAAAGCGATTTGCCCAAGGTCACACAGCAGACAAGTGGGTCATTTAGGTATGCGCTGGGATGCCTTAATATAGTCACCCTACCCTCAGCACTTTTTTCCCTTCCTTATACTCTGCTATTTCCCTTATCCATAATCTATTTTTACATCTGTTTCCCTCTCTAGTATGTAAAGCTCCTTGAGAGAAGAATCAGGTCTATCAGTTCCATTGTATTGTACGCTCTCAAGAGTTTAGTACAGTGTTCTGCCCAAAGGGAACACTCAATAAGTACCATTGATTGACTGTAATCTGTCTCTAAAATGAGTAGTCGGCTTTATTATGATGACTTTGATATTTGTTTAGCACCCAAGCACTGTTCTAAGCACTGGAGTAGATACAAGTTAATCAGTTTGGACACAGTCCCTGTCCGACATGAGGGCACAATTTAAGTAGGAGGGAGTCTGCCTTGTTTCTGTTTGTCTCTCTCTTTTTATGCCCTTTATAAATAGGAAAGTAGGTTGGGTTGAAATAAATTTTTTTGATAATTTGATCAGATCTGCAGTTTAAATGGAGGCTTCCAGTCCCATTCTTTGTTCTTTGCGGTCATGTGAACGCATCAAATGATGAGCATTATTTTCAGAAATCCTCAGTCTCAGTTTGTTTTGGCTATCGAAGACTCAGTAGCCATGTTTGAAGTGGAATCCAGATTTCTGATTTCCAACCTATTATTCTTTTTATTGCCAACTGGCTCAGTCTTGATTTAAATCTCAGTAAGAGATTTAAAAACAACAAAAAAAATTGGTTTGGCAGCATATTTACACTTTTCTAACCCATGCTGAGATGGGAGTACACACCTATAGTCTGAAGAAGGTCATTAATTAGGGCTACAGGAGACTCTGATTTCAAACTTTGTTCCTTTTCCCATTGCAAGAACTTCTGGACTTGCACTGAAAATGACGGAATAGGAGAGGGAGTGAGAGAGAGAAAGCAAGAGGGAAAGAAAAGAAAGAGAAAATGTATGTATGTAGGCACGTACTCTCTGGTTACCCTTCTGTGATGCTCTTTCATATTTATCGCCAAAAAAATTTAGATGCCTCCCTTTAGGCCTCTGTTAATTGTTCAGGCTGAATTATGCCACTCTGGCTCTTACTCTTTGTTGAAAGATTGTTCTTGATTTAAAATTACGCACCCTTTAGCGCTTAATAGCTTTCAGGATTTTCTATGATTTGTTAATAATAATAGCATTTGTTAAGTACTTCCTATGTGTCAAGCACTGTACTAAGAGCTGGGGATAATCAGGTCTGACAGAGTTACTAGAAAAATCTAATTTCAGTGATATTCATTTCAGTTTTATTCACTTAAATGGAGAAATCAATTTTTTTCTGGTACTAGATTAGTGCTAATCAACCTTCCTTCCTACTTAGTGTTAAAAAAAGGGTGACAGATGTTTTTCATAAAGGAAAATGATCTATGAGGTCATTATTTTGTGTGAAGTGTCAAGGCAGATGACAAATTCCTTCTTTAATCCCCAATTCTTGGGTTTGGGCCAAAGCGGACTTCAGAGGAAATCCTTTACCTGGGTTTTATGGCAGAAGCTCAGAATTGCAAGTTAATATTTAATTTAGAATAGGGTGGAAACAAAGCAGGGGGTCTATCTGTTCCAGTGAAAAGGTACTAGAAGTCTTTGGATAACCAAGAAAAACCAACTCAAAGAAAATGATTTCTAGAGCTTCTGATCATACTATAAATTGTGACAAGAGTTCTGGTGAAATGTCACTCAGTGAGCAGTCTGACAAGGTGATTGAGTCTTTTTTTTTTATGGTATCTTTAAAGTGCTTACTATGTGCCAGGTACTGTACTAAGCCCAGAGTATCTACTAAATTGATAAAATATAATCAGGTTAGAATGTCCCATATGGAGCTCACAGCCTTAATCACTATTTTCCACTGAGGTAACTGAGACACAGAGAAGCTAAGTGACTTGCCTAAGGTCACACTGCAGTCATATGGCAGAGCTGGGAATAGAACCCAGGTCCTTCTGATTCCCAAGCCCAAGCTCTTTTTTTCCACTAGGCCATGCTGCTTCTCAGGAAAGTGCAAGGCAGTAGAGTTCATAATCATCAGTGGTATTTATTGAGCACTAATTGTGTGCAGAGCACTGTACTAAGCACTTGAAAGAATATAATGCAGCATTGTTGGTTGACTCTTTTTCCCTGCCCACAAGGACCTTGCAAACTCAAAGGGGAGACAGACATTAAAATACAGCTAAGGGAAATGGAGGAATATAAGGCTATGTACTTATCTCCCCCCCTTCTAGACTGTAAACCCAGGGTAGGCAGGGATTGTCTCTCTTTATTGGTAAATTGTACTTTCCAAGCGCTTAGTTCAGTGCTGTGCACACAGTAAGCGCTCAATAAATACGACTGAATGAATGAATGAATGAATGAATGAATGAATGAAAGCAGATTGTAAACTCATTTCTAGACTGTAAGTCCATCCCTAGATTGTAAGCTCATTATGGGCAGGGAATTGGTCTTTATTGTTATATTGTACTTTCCCAAGTGCTTAGTATCCCAGCTCTGCCACTTGTCAGTTTTGTGTCTGTGGGCAAGTCACTTAACTTCTCTGGGCCTCAGTTACCTCATCTGTAAAATGGGGATTAAAACTGTGAGCCCCAAGTGGGACAACCTGATCAGCCTGTATCTCCCCGAGCGCTTAGAACAGTGCTCTGCACATAGTAAGCGCTTAACAAATACCAACATTATTAGAGAAGCAGCGTGGCTCGGTGGAAAGAGCCCGGGCTTGGGAGTCAGAGGTCATGAGTTCGAATCCCGGCTCTGCCACTTGTCAGCTGTGTGACTGTGGGCAAGTCACTTCACTTCTCTGTGCCTCAGTTACCTCATCTGTAAAATGGGGATTAACCGTGAGCCTCACGTGGGACAACCTGACTACCCTGTATCTACCCCAGCACTTAGAACAGTGCTCTGCACATAGTCAGCGCTTAACAAATACCAACATTATTATTATTATTATTAGTTTTTTGCATACAGTAAGCACTCCATAAATATGACTGAATGAGTGATTGAATAAGTGCTGGGAGCTGGGATGGGATGAATACCAAGTGCTTAAGGGCTACAGATCCAGGTGCACAGATAATGCAAAAGGGAGAGTGAATAGGGGAAATGGGGAGTTATCCAGAGAAGGCTTCCTGGGCTTTAAAAGTGGGGAGAGTCGTGGTTTGTCTGATAAGAAGGGTGAGTTCCAGGCCAGAGGGAAGACGTGGGCAAAGGATCAGTGGTGAAAGATGAGATCGGGGTAGAGTAGGTTGTCTTAGAAGAGTGAACTTTGAAGCAACCCTGAAACAACTGCACTTCAGTTGACTCATTTCTCCTTACCCCAAATCGATCAATGATACTTAGTGCTCACTGTGCTCAGGGCACTGAACAAACTCTTTGGAAGAGTACACGACAACTGAGTAGATAGATATGTTCCCTGCTCACAGTTTAGAGGGGGAGATGAACCTTAATACAAATAAATCACTTACAGATATCTACATACTAAAGGCGTATGAAAAATGAACAACTAGAATGTGTAAATGGATAAAAGATGATGGAGTATCCCAACAGGAATGACACAATCCTGCGACTTCAGAACAAGAACCTGCACAGACAAATCGATCCTAGTGCTAGTGGTTTGCAACCAGCAAGTAGGTAGGCAGGGCTGCAGCATAATTCATTTATTCATTCAATCATATTTATTGAGTGCTTACTGTGGTACTACATGCTTGGGAGAGTACAATACGACAATAACAGATACATTCCCTGCCCACAACGAGCTTACAGTCTAGAGGTGGGGAGACAGACCCTAATATAAATAAATAAATTTCAGATTTGTACATAAGAGTTGTGGGGCTGGAACGGGGGGAAGAACAAAGGGAGCAAGTCAGGGTGATGCAGAAGGGAGTGAAAGAAGAGGAAAGAAGAACTTAGTCAGGGAAATGGAAAGTTCACGATCGATCTACACCCACATTAGCCCGATGCAGGCAGAAGTGAGACCGGAGCCCAGGTCTTCTGTTTCTCAGACGAACAGGCCTAATTTGATATAGTAGCGCTGGGTGCTAAAAATAGTTTTTGGAATGACACAGAGGTGATGAAACTAGTTGGGAAATGCCCCCTGGATGAAGTGGCTTGTCAGGAGAGCTTTGAAAAAGGAAAATACTAGTTCCAGGCAGGGGAAGAGGAGAAGAAATAGTAGATAGAAGTGAAAAGAACAAGCCGAGTGGGACCAGTTCAGAATAGATCGGTAAGAAAGAGCTGATGGAGGGCGATTCTGAGGTTTTTAATGTTTTTTGTTAAACTACATCTTGGTACCTCAGAATGATTCAATACGTATCTCAGAATGGCTTAATCAATGAAAGTGTCCACATTAGGTGGTAGAATCAGGTTATGCCGCATTCTAAACCTGGCATTCTCATTATCCTACTGTAGCATGCCACAGAGGATAATGTTATTTCAAGAAAGCCAAGATTAAAAAGTACCCATTTGATATAGAGAACCGTTTGGGAAATATTGCTAGAATGTAGTTCTCAAACTAATTCTGGGAAGAAACATATGTCAGCAAAACTAGATAAGGCAGTCAGCAGCTCCTCAGAGGAGAAAATAGTCTGCGTGCACCCATGATGACTTTGAAACTAGTCAACTCCAGCAGTCACAGACTTACAAATAATTAGCTACTTCACCTTCCTGCTTCAGAAAGCAAATACAGTGGTTTTTTTTACAGTATTTGTTAAACATATACTGTGTGCCAGGCCCTGTACTAAGCCCCAGGGTAAATATAAGCTAATCAAGTTGAACACAGTCCATGTCCTATATGGGTTCACATTTCAATCTTCATTTTACACATGAGGTCACCGAAGCACAGAGAATTTAAGTGACTTGCCCAAGGTCACACAGCAGCCTTATTCATTCAGTAGTGTTTACTGAGCACTTACTATATGCAGAGCACTGTACTAAGCGTTTGGAATGTACAATTCGGTAACGGATAGAGGCAATCCCTGCCCACTGATGGGCTTACAGTGTAATCGGGGGAGACAGACTTAGCAGCAGAGCCGGGATTAGAACCCAGGTCCTCTAACTCCCAGGCCACTGCTCTTTCCACTAAAACATGCTGCTTCCCAGTTCCCAGTTAAAGTGATTCAAATTCTAGGTACACCTTTAAATTCAGATGTCCTGCCCATAGTCTTTGCTTTCTGAATTTCCTAAAGTGTGAGAAGTTCGAAATATATCTTGGCCGAAGAAGCAAAATAAATGATGTTGTTATGATTCCGCTTGGAAATCTGAAAAGGGAAGGGGAAAAGCCTTCCCAAACTCTAGATTTGGATAATTCAGGCATACCATGCTGCTCAAGCAGATGCTTTCATTTATTTTTGGAAGAATATTGATCTCTCACTTCACCATGGACTGTGACCCAGTATCTACCTGGGCCTGACACCAGGCTAGATAGCCAAAATAGACAAAGGAAGGCACTTTTCCATCCCCAGACAGCAAGCCGGAGGTTGGCGTCATGCCAGATTTATCCTGCCTGACAAACAGGAATCTGGGATGGTGGAGGCCTCCGCTTCTCTGCAATGGCCCCGCACTGCTGCTTGCTGGCTCTATGCTACTTCGGCATCTTGCCGCCGGTGTCGGGAGCATGAGGGGCAGGTTGCAGCTGCGGTCCCAATTACACGTGCATGCAGCCACCACTGCATCTTATCACCTTCTCAAGTTTGGCAGTGGTATTATTGTATGGATGCATATTAAAACGTGTTTTGCCTGCCATTTTGTCCCACTTAGCCCCGTGGGATGCCTTTGGTTGGTTGGGTTCTGTCCTCCAAAAATAACCTGAAAGTGTCAGAGTGAAGATCGGCAATTCCGATCACAGGGTTCGATTACCCCAGGTGGTGATATAAGATAGAAAGACTCGGAGACGGGAGTCGGGATAGTGCAGAAAGGAGGAAAGTGGCTACACGTCCGTTCATCCCGGTGGGATACGAGTGGCGTGAAGCCCCGAGCCTCCCTCAGAGCATTGCCTTTATTGAAGCATACAGCCAATTAGCGAGGAAGGGAGGAATGAGGGAGTTGGCTATCAGTTCCTGGGTACAGTTTTTATTTTCCAGAGATAAGCAGATGTGCAGTCGACAACTAGCAGCTGCAGTCAGGGGTTAACGACATGAAGTGATCTCGCATTCTTGACACGGGAGTCAAAAGAATGCTGTGGTTATCTTTCTTGTCTGGGGGTCGACAATTTTACAAACTGGAGGGGATCATAAAACAAACTGGAGGGGATCATAAAATGGAGGGAAGTCCTGGACTCGCTAAAATGGAGTCACTCTTGTCCTCTCAGTTCTGCTGCATAGGCCTGGCTGCCAGCAGGTCGGTTCTTGTGGACAACAGTTCCGTTATTGAAAGTAAGCATTTAAGGTCTTTTGTTCTTTATTTTTAAATTATTACTCGCTATAGAGGAGGAGGGTGTTGGCGCATTAGACTGAAAGCCTCCGGCTGATGGGGACTGGGAGTTGGTCCTACCGTATCCCGCGTCTGTTGTAATGTTATACTGTCCTCTCCCCAGCACTTAGAACAGTGCTCTGCACACAGTTAGTGCTCAATAAATACGGCCGACTGACTTGTTCCCCACAGAAGCTGTGGTCTCCGGGCACCCTGGGGGTCAAAGTTCAGAGGCCAAACGCGCTCGACCCCCATATCACCCCCGCCGGTGACCTCCAAGTCAGTTTTTCTATCAAAAACGAAGATTGGCCGATGGCAAACTCGTAAAATCGGAGCCCAGGGTCTCCAGAGGGGAAGGAGAGGAAGGTCCGAGCTTGAGAAGCAGCGTGGCTCAGTGGAAAGGGCCCGGGCTTGGGAGTCAGAGGTCACGGGTTCTAATTCCGGCTCCGCCACCTGTCAGCTGTGTGACTTGGGGCAAGTCACTTCACCTCTCTGGGTCTCAGTTACCCGATCTGTAAAATGGAGATGAATAATAATAATAAAGAATGTTGGTATTTGTTAAGCGCTTACTATGTGCAGAGCACTGTTCTCAGCACTGGGGTAGATACAGGGTAATCAGGTTGTCCCACGTGAGGCTCACAGTTTTAATCCCCATTTTACAGATGAGGGAACTGAGGCCCAGAAAAGTGAAGTGATTTGCCCACAGTCATACAGCTGACAAGTGGCGGAGCCGGGATTCATTCATTCATTCAATAGCATTTATTGAGCGCTTTCAATGTGCAGAGCGCTGTACTAAGCGCTTGGAATGGACAATTTGGCAACAGATAGAGACAATCCCTGCCCATTGATGGGCTCACAGTCTAATCGAACCATGCCCTCTGACTCCCAAGCCCGGGCTCTTTCCGCTGAGCCTCGCTGCTTCTCCTAAGACTGTGAGCCCCACGTGGGACCACCTGATGACCTTGTATCCCCCCCAGTGCTTAGAACAGTGCTTTGCACATAGGAAGTGCTTCACAAATGCCATCATCATTATTCTTACTCTGGCGCTTAGAACAGTGGACCACCTGATGACCTTGCATGCTCCCCAGTGCTTAGAACAGTGCTTTGCACATAGGAAGAGCTTCACAAAGGCCACTATCATTATTATTACCCCAGCGCTTAGCACAGTGGACCACCTGATGTCCTTGCATGCTCCCCAGTGCTTAGAACAGTGCTTTGCTCATAGGAAGCGCTTCACAAAGGCCATCATCATTATTACCCCAGCGCTTAGCACAGTGGACCACCTGATGTCCTTGCATGCTCCCCAGTGCTTAGAACAGTGCTTTGCACATAGGAAGCGCTTCACAAAGGCCATCATCATTATTATTTACCCCAGCGCTTAGCACAGTGGACCACCTGATGACCTTGCATGCTCCCCAGTGCTTAGAACAGTGCTTTGCACATAGGAAGCGCTTCACAAATGCTATTATTATTATTGCTCCAGCGCTTAGCACAGTGCTCGGTACATAGTAAACTTTTAACAAATATTATTATTATGATTATAATGATTATGATCATTATTATTATTATTATTTCAGAAGCGGATAGAGCCCAGCTCCGGGTAGGAGACAGAGCCTCCGACCCGGCTCCTCCTCCCCCTGCCCAGCTCGGGCCTCGCCCCGCCCCTCCGAGCGCCGATTGGCTGACGCCTCGTTAGGCCCCGCCCCTCCCGTTTTCCTTGCTTCCGATTGGTCGGGGCGGCCGCCCATCAGCGGCGTCTCCCGGCAACGGGAGGCCGGCGGAGGGGGAAAGGGTGGAACCGGCACCGCGGGGGTCGGGGCGGCCGAGGGGGTCGGGGACCGGGGACCGGGGAAGCCGAGGAGGTAGGGGCTGCTGCAGGGCGGGGCTGCTGCAGGGCGGGCGGTCGGTCCCCGGGGCCATGCTAATGAACCTTATGATTATTCATGAGCCGACCCCCCCCCCCCTCCGGGGGTGGGGGCTCAGCGCCGGGATTGTTTCCCCCCCCCCGGCCCTTATGGCCGTCTCTGGACCTTATTTATTTATATCAACGTCTGCCTCCCCCTCTAATAATCATCATAATAATGCCGGTATTTGTTAAGCGCTTACTCTGTGCCCTTTCCCTCCTCCCCTCCCCTCTCCCTCCCTCTGCTCTACCCCCTTACCCTCCCCACGGCACTTGTCTATATTTCTGTATGTTATTTGGAACGTATTTACATTAACGTCTGCCTCCCCCTCTAATAATCATAATAATAATGACGATGGTATTTGTTAAGCGCTCACTCTGTGCCCTTTCCCTCCTCCCCTCCCCACTCCCTCCCTCTGCTCTACCCCCTTCCCCTCCCCAAGGCACTTGTCTGTATTTCTAGAGGTTATTTATTTCTCTATCTGATTAGTGATCCGTATATATCTATGATTCTATTTATCTATTTTGATCCTCCTCTTCTAGTAATAGTAATAATAATGCTGGTATTTGTTAAGCCCTTACTAGGCGCTCTTTCCCTCCTCCCCTCCCCACTCCCTCCCTCTGCTCTACCCCCTTCCCCTCCACATGGCACTTGCCTGTATTTCTATAGGTTATTTATTTCTCTATTTTATTAGTGATCCGTATATATCTATGATTCTATTTATCTATTTTGATCCTCCTCTTCTAATAATTGTAATAATAATGCTGGTATTTGTTAAGTGCTTACTAGGTGCCCTTTCCCTCCTCCCCTCCCCCTCCCTCCCTCTGCCCTACCCCCTTCCCCTCCCCACAGCACTTGCTTATATTTCTATATGCTATTTACTTCTCTATTTTATTAATGATGTGTATAATCTATGATCCTATTTATCTATTTTGATCCTCCCCCTCTAATAATAACAGCAATAATAATGCTGGTATTTGTTAAGCGCTTACTAGGTGCCCTTTTCCTCCTCCCTTCCCCATTGCCCCTACTCCCTCTCTCTGCTCTACCCCCTTCCCTGACCCACAGCACTTGTTTATATTTCTATATGTTATTGGTTACTCTATATAGGCATCATTAATAAAAAAGAGAAATAAATAACAAAGATATATATAGGCATCATTAATAAAATATATCTATGATTCTCTTTATCTATTTTGATCCTCCCCCTCTAATAATGATAATGATGGTGGTATTTGTTAAGCGCTTACTATGTGCCCTTTCCCTCCACCCCTCCCCATTCCCTCCACCCCTCCCCATTCCCCCCACTCCCTCCCTCTGCTCTACCCCCTTCCCCTCCCCACAGCACTTGTCTGTATTTCTATATGTTATTTATTTCTCTATTTTATTAATGATGCATGCATATCTATGATTCTGTTTATCTATTTTGATGGTATTGATGCCTGACTACTTGTTTTGCTGTCTGTCTGCTTACCGTGATGGTTTCAAAAGTGTGAAGCAGTCTGGCCTAGCAGAAAGAGCACAGACAGGCCCGAGTGTCAGAGGATCTCGGTTCTAATCCTGACACCCCCATTTACCGGTTGGGTGACCATGGGCAAGTCACAGCTTCTCTGGTCCTCAGTTTCCTCCTCTTGTAATATGGGGATGAAATACCTGTTCTCCCTCTCTCTCTGACTGTGAACCTCATGTGGGACTGGGATTGGGTTTGATCTGATGTACTTTCCAAGCGCTTAGTACAATGCTCTGCACACTGTAAGTGCTCAATAAATCCGATCATATGAATGAATCTGATTATCTTGTATCTACCCCAACACTCGACACAGAGTAAGCACTCCACAAGAATCATTATTAATAATAACTGCAGAAACTTCTATGGAATGAAATCCATACAGATATTTTTTATGGTATTTGTTAAGCATTTAATTCTTGCCAGGCACTGAACTAAGCATTGAGGTAGATGCAAACTAATCAGGTTGGACCGTGTCTCACATGGGGCTCACAATCTTAATCTTCATTTTACAGATAAGGTAACTGAAACCCAGAGAAGTTAAGTGACTCGCCCAAGGTCACACAACAGACAAGTGGTGGAGGCAGGATTAGAACCCGGGTCCTTCTGACTCCTAGGCCCTTGCTGTCTCTACTAGGCCACCTTGCTTCTCGCTTTGCCCCAGCCGTAAGTACCAGAGGACGGATTCTGACTTCATCTTTCTGTACTTTTGCTGTTCCGTAGCTCTGTTGTACTTTCCAGATTGCTTAGTACGGTGGCCTGCCCACAGTAGTCATGCACTAAATAATATTGGTTAATTGCTTAGATAACTTTTCCGTGCCTTAGTTTATCTTTAAAATGGGAATTCAGTACTTGTTCTCCCTCCTATTTAGACTGTGGACACCCTGTGGGACAGGGACTATGTCCGACCTTGTATCTACCTCAGCACTTAGAGCGGTGCTTGGCACATAATGAGCAGTGAATCCAACAACTAGTACACCAGCAAACTGCTGCTTCTTATCCTCTCCATTGACGTGTCAGGACAGCCATCTTGTTCTCCTGTCTTCTGTCAGAGGTTTCACTATGCTCCATGAAGTTCAAAGAAGTTCCAGGAATGAATGAAAAATAGTGTGTTAATATAAGCAGTTGTCCTGATTTGGAGTGTTATTATCTGAGAATTCCTGGCGTATTCTGATAAATTCATTTGCATGCTAATAAGAAAGGGATTCCTGGAATGATGGAATGTTATGTTGCAATTTCATTTTTCGTTTTTGGTAACAATTGCATGAGTTTCTAAATGTCACTTGCCCAATGTTAATATGAAAAAACCTTAGTCAGTTTTCTTGACTAGTCTTCTAATTCTGTTTTAATAATCAACTCTCTCAGCCTAAGTGCTTGCTCTTGGGCAGTATGCTGTGTCCACTACCCTATTAAAAAATTAGCTCCTTAGGGCTAGAATCATGTCTCTTTTTTAATACTAGCACACGCTATAGTCCTACAGATAACATGGCACGGAACGAGGCCACCAGTTCTGTCGTACTGTACTCTTCCAAACACTTAGCACAGTGCTCTGCACATAGTAAAAGCTCAATAAATACCATTGATTGATGTTCTTGACGGGAATGGAAGTGCACTAGATCAGGTTTCTGCAAACTTCCATCCAGTAACCATAACCCTCCACAGTTGCTAATTCAATTGGGAAATTGCGGAACAGCCGTGCTTGGCCAAATTCACAAACTTGAGTGTCGAGCACAGTAGAAGTCACTGGTCTTTCTGGTTTTTTGACATTCTTTGCACACTACTGTATATTAAGAGTAGTGTGGCTTACTGGAAAGAGCCCAGTTCTGGGAATCAGGAGGCCTGCTTTCTAATCCCCAGCTCTGCCACTTGCCTGCTGTGCAACCTTAAACAAGTCCCTCAACTTTCCTGTATCTCAGTTTCCTCATCTGTTTGAAAAAAAGAAATCTGTTCTCCCTCCCCCTTAGTTTGTTAGCCCCAGGTGGGACAGGGACCATGTTTGATCTGATTGTACTGTATTTATCCCAGAAAGTACTAGTATTTGGCAATTGGCATTATTTCTATAATATTGCTATCATTATTACTATTATTGTCCTCAAAATACTTCCACTTCACCCCCATCTCTCAGGTTCTCGGTCTTGCAGCCTCAGGACTAAGGCTTACTTTTTGTTTCCGAGGGGAAATTTCATCCCCAAGTTTCCCTAATGCTTCACAAAATAGGCCTTAAGTAATCATTTTGTTTTTTGTTTGTTGGCATTATTTGAGTAGAAAATCAGGCCTTTTAAGAGCTATTCCTTATTTTCCATTAAGCGTGTAAACATTTAGATGGTTGCTTACTGACCTTTTTTTTCATAGTCCCATCAGAGAAACTGCCCTCTCTGCCATGATTAGGTAAAATACTGATATATTCATATAGACAGTTATTTATGTTCAAGAAAATTCTGTCATTAAATCTTATTGATTTTTTTCCATTAAAAAACAAACAGCCCCCCAAAACTCAAACCTAGGATGGGGATTTTTATTGGTAATAATAATGTTGGTTTTGTTAAGCGCTTACTATGTGCCGAGCACTGTTCTAAGCGCTGGGGTTGATACAGGGTAATCAGGTTGTCCCACGTGAGGCTTACAGTCTGAATCCCCATTTTACAGATGAGGTAACTGAGGCACAGAGAAGTGAAGTGACTTGCCCACAGTCACACAGCTGACAAGTAGCAGATGCAGAATTCGAGCCCGTGACCTCTGACTCCCAAGCCCGGGCTCTTTCCACTGAGCCACGCTGCTCCTCTATATTCTTGGTAGAATATATAATCCATTTTCCAACCAACTGTGAGCCCTGTGTGGGACAGGGATTGGGTCCAATCTGCAAATGCAGCATCTATCCAACCACTTAACATAGTGCTTAGAGTAAAATAAACCTTAACAAATATTATTAATAATATTAATATTTTAATTTATTTTCATTATCACTCTCTTTTCAGTGTATTTATACAATGCACTAATGCATCCTTAAGGTATATACAGTCCTCTAGATTATAAACTTAGAGAAGCAGTGTGGCTCACTGGAAAGAACCCGGGCCTGGGAGTCAGAGGTCGTGGGTACTAATCCTGGCTCCACCACTTGCCAGCTGTGTGACTCTGGGCAAGTCACTTAACTTCTCTGTGCCTCAGTTACCTCATCTGTAAAATGGGGATTAAAACCGAGCCCCACGTGGGACAACTTGATCACCTTGTATCACCCAGTGCTTAGAAGAGTGCTTTGCACATAGTAAGCGCTTAACAAATACCACCATTTTATTTTTATTTGAACTTGTTATGGGCAGGGAAAGTGTCAGCTAATTCTCTTGTATTCTACTCTCCCTAGGGCTTAATACAGTACTGGGCACATAGTAAGCACTCAGCAAATACCACTGATTATATGTTGTGTTACTTTGATTTTTCTTTGTGTTCACAAAGGTTGGGCTTGTGAATGCTGGTTGTTGTATTCTACAATATTTCTCTTTTACTTCGTTTCTAACTTTGTGTCATTTCCTTTTTTTTTTCATTTTCCTCCCAGAATTCCTTCATCCTTTGGAAAAGATGGGGAATGTTGAAAGCAGCTCGTATAAGAACTATCGTTCACGGTTTCTTCCTGAAGAGCAAACCGAGATTGATGGAATGTTTGATGCAATATCAGGTTTGGATGGATCATCTGGTATAAAGGATGGAAAGACTCCCCAAAAATCTATATCCCTGGAAATGCTGGAGGCAAGAATAATGATCACATCTTAGTATTTATGAATTAATGTTGCCATTTTAATATCAAGAACAATTTATTTTTCTTTACTTATGGGGGATTCTCTCACTGGTGAAAAGGAAACTATCTCACTCGTATTTGAAACTGGGGTAGAGATAAGAACAAAAGTAGAAATAATTTCTTCATGAGCATTTAGAGCAGAGCTGCACTGTGGCGTATGCTGTTTCTGTGGTAAATTGTCACGTGAGCAACCCAGTGGAGTTTATCAATTTTCATCCACTTCAGAATCGCTCATCTTTTGATTTGTATCTCTTGATAAACTACTTTCGTCTATCGTTAAGACAAAGCTAGGTGACTTGCCACAGCAAATTTATAATTTATTCTTTCAATAATAATAATTATGGTATTAGTAAAGCACTTACTATGTGCCAGGCACTGTAGTAAGCGCTGGGGTGGATACAACCAAATCAGGTTGAGCACAATCCCCGTCCCTCGTGAGGCTCACAGCCTCAATCCCAATTTTCCAGATCAGGGAACTGAGGCCCAGAGAAGTGAAGTGACTTGTGCAAGATCACACAGCAGTCAAGGGGTGGAGCTGGGATTAGAACTCATGACCTTCTGACTCCCAGGCCGGTGCTCTATCCACTACACCGAGCAGCGTGGTTCAGTGGAAAGAGTGCGGGCCTGGGAGTCAGAGGCCACGGGTTCTAATCCCAGCTCCGCCACTAGTCAGCTATGTGACCTTGGGCAAGTCGCTTAACTTCTCTGTGCCTCAGTTACCTCATCTGTCAAATGGGGATTAAAACTGTGAGCCCCACATGGGACAACCTGATCACCTTGTATCCCCCAGCGCTTAGAACAGTGCTTTGCACATAGCGCTTAACAAATACCACAATTTATTTTTTAAAAAAATTTTTATTAAAGTTTTTGTCTCTTGACAAAACCAACTGTGTGACAGTCGGTGACAAATTGGAATGGAGGCAAAGGACAAAATTTAAATACTTGTGTTAATTTCAAAGTACAAAGATCAGTTAGAAGGCCATAACAAAGACTGACACAATTTGGTTTAAGAACTGAATATTTACCAGCTGGTCTTTTCATTATTATTTTCCCACTCCCTTAGCCTCACGGCCCTTAACGTACATATCCAAAATTTATTTATATTAATGCCCATCTCCCCTTCTGGACTGTGAGCATGTTATGGGCAGGGAATGTGTGTACTCGTAATGTGCTCTCCCAAGCACTTAATACAGTGCTCTGCACACAGTAAACACTCAAATACTACCGATTGTTCTTATATTTTAGCACTTATATGTCAAGCACAGTTGTAAGCACTGGGGTAGATACTAGTTAATCAAGTCAGACACAGTCCCCGCCCTACATGGGGCTCGCAGTCAAAGTAGGAGGTAGAATAGGCTAATTGAATCTTCATTTTAAAGCTGAGGAAACTGAGGCACAGGGAAGTTATGTGACTTGCCCTAAGTCATACAGCGGACACCTGGCAGAGCCAGAATTAGAACCCAGGTCCTTTGACTCCTAGTCCTGTGCTCTTCCACTATTTGCATTGCTTCTTGGAAGCCGGAGACTATTTTAGGTACCTAACCTTACCTTTCCTGTGGAGCAGCATCAATGCGACACAGTCTGCTGCTAAAGCTTTTGCTATTTCATCTGTCACTTCCCATTGTCTCCCAACATTATGCATTGTCTGGAGAACATTTTGGTAGTTATTGCTCTTTACTAGAAGCTGGAAGTGCATTCCCAAATTCACCCTTTCTTCAACGGGTACTTATCACCAACCACGTGTTGGATTTCCTTAATTCCTAATTCATCCTAAGGGAATGAAACTTCACTTGGAAAGAGTAGAGCACAGTTAGAAGGTATAATAATAGAATTTCCTTCCCTAAGTAGGCTGAAGAAGGTAAAATGCACTTTTTTGAATTCAGTGAACATGTAAAACTTACCTTTTTTTTTTTAACCGAGGGAGCACTTATGTGCAAATCTGTAATTTATTTCTTTGTCTTAATGTCTGTGTCTGTCTCCCCCTCTAGACTGTAAGCTTGCTGTCGGCAGGGAAGATGTCTATTTATTTTTAAATTGAACTCTCCCAAGCGCTTAGTAAGCTCTAAATAAATATGATTGACTGACAGACTTTTTTTTTTGCATGTTTTTGGGATGTTTCAGTAGGAATTTAGATAATATAAAGAGCACTTACTGTGTGCATAGCACAGTGTATTAAGTGCTTGGGAGAGAACAGTACAGTGGAGTTGACATACATGATCCCTTTCCTCAAGGAGTTTAGAATTTAGCATTTCATAATGTATGAAATACCTCGAGGCAAAGTACAGCTATTTGTCTGTGTCTGTGCAGAGCTTCTTTTAAAGTTGTGCCCTAATAAGTTTCCATTTTACCCTCCTCCCTCTAATAATAGGCTTATGTAGGTGAAGCCTTACCCAAGCTAATGATTGCGAGACTCTACAATGGCATGAGGAATGTTGATTTAATGGGAAAATCATCTGGACCGAGTGAACATATTATTAAGGAACAGAGTGTCGTTTTCATGTCAGACCTTTTAAAAGGAAATGCAGAAGAGAAGAGTGTCATGATCATGAAAATGTTATCCGCAGTTGAAGGACCTGTGAAAGGAAAGCACGTTCAAGAGGTAAAGAAATGGTGAAGCAAAATTCAGAGAAATCTATGGTTGTATGTTTAAATGATTAAAGCAGAACCCCAAATCCTGCTACTATTTTTGATTCTTCAGGGTTTCGCAAAACAGGGATTGAAGTTCCCTCGGAATTCCTCAGAGCCAGAAAATGCTGTTGGGGATGAGGGAGGATGAACTGGGAAGTGGGGTTGAAGGGTGAGGTAGGATATCTTGGGTTCGAATCCCGCTCTGCCACCTGTCAGCTGTGTGACTGTGGGCAAGTCACTTTACTTCTCTGTGCCTCAGTTCCCTCATCTGTAAAACGGAGATGAAGACTGAGCCTCATGTGGGACAACCTGATTATCCTGTATCTAACCCAGCGCTTAGAACAGTGCTCTGCATATAGTAAGCGTTTAACAAATACCAACATTATGATATCTGTAATATATCTAGGAAAAAGGCAGTGGTAGAAAATGGGGATAGCAGACAAGAGGAAGTACTGAAATAATAATATCAACAATGGCTCTTGACTGAAAAATTCTCAAATTTTAGTCCCCCTACTGCTGAGTCTTCCTTTTCCCGCTAAATTCCACTTATAGCGCTGTTACTTCCTTTCCTCTTCATATTATGGCAGATACTCATCTTCCTGAATCCACCCCTTGCTCTTCATCCAAACTGCTCTTTCGCTGATCCAACCACTCTTCCACCTTGATTTCTGTACTGGCTTCCTCGCTGACTTCCCTGCCTCCTGTCTCTCCCTCTCCAGCTCATACTTCACTCTGCTGCCTAGATCACTTTTCTGAAAAAAACATTCAGTCCCCATCTCCCCGCTCCTCAAAAATCTCCAATAATTGCTCCACCATTTCTACATCAAACAGAAACTCCTTACCATCACCTCTAAGACACTAGTCATCTTACCTCCTCCTGCCTTACCTTGTTAATCTACTACAATTTAATCCACACACTTTGCTTCTTTAACTTCAGTTTTCTCAGTCACACTGCCGACACTGTGCCCACATTTTCTCTCTGGTTTGGGATTCCCTCCCCTTCGTGTCTGACAAACCACCACTCTCTCCATGCTACTAAAATCATATCCCCTCCAAGAGGCCTTTCCTGACTAACCCCTGATTTCCCCATCCTGTATGCCTTCCCCTATGAGTTACCTGTGCTATTGGGTGTGTACCCCTAAGCACATTGATAATAATAATGGTATTTAAGCATTACTATATGCTAGGCACCGTTCTAAGCGCGGGGGGGGGGGGGGGGGGGGGTAAAAGCAAATAGGATTGGACACAGCCTCTGTCCCACGTGGGGCTCCCAGTCTCAATTCCCATCTTTCAGATGAGGTAACTGAGGCACAGAGAAGTGAAGTGACTTGCCCAAGGTCACACAGCAGACAGGTGGCGGAGCTGGGATTAGAATCCATGACCTTCCGACTCCCAGGCCCATGCTCTGTCCACCACACCACGCTGCTTCTCCGATACGCACCCCACCTACAACGCTTATGTAGAGATCTTTATACTCTGCCATTTCCACTATTTTATTTTCAATTTTGTCTCCTCAAGACTGTAAGCTCCTTGCAGGGATTGTGTCTACCAGCTCTGTTAAATTGTACACTCCCAAGTGCTTAGTACAAATGCTCTGCACAGAGTTGGCACTCAATAAATACCGTTGAGGTTTATGAAACCAAGCTCCTGCTTTCTATATTCAGCTCAATTTTTTTTCTCTCCATTCCCTTTCCTTCCAATTGTCCAATTATTTTTGGCTATTTTATCGAATCTGGATTAGTCTTCAGGCTGCTAAATTTTAAAATCCCTCTTTTGCCTCTGTATCTCTTGTAAAATCCCATCCGGCCAATGAAGTTTATCCACAGTAATATTTTACTCGGTGAGTTGCATTTGTCCTTGACTTTATCTTGTAAAATCCTTAGGCGTGAAGTACACTTGAGGTTTGTTTTTTCTTTCTCCCTTTCGAAGTGTGTTTGTCTAACAGTTTACTCTTTGAGGAGACAATAATGGTTGCTCATCCTGTCTTTGAGGCTTGGGGATGATGTTGTTCCCTTGTTAGTTTTAGTTGGACTCGCTCCCATCCACAGTGACTGCCAGCTCTACCACCAGGTGTTTACAGATTCATCTTTTAAACTGAGCGAGCGTGGTCACCTTGACCCGTAATGATTTTGGAAGGAATTTCATGTAAGCTACTGGGACCTCTTGCTTGTAGGAATCCCTATCAGGGAATGACCCATTCCCAAACCAGAATGGAAGATGGAGGATATCTGTCCTTTGTCTTCCTCTAGCTTAATGGTGCCTGATGTGGAAATGGCTCCTTAGACTGGGGCCCGATGTGAAACTTGGATTGTGACCGAGCTCTTATCTCGTATCTACCCCAGCAGCGTGGCTCAGTGGAAAGAGCCTGGGCTTCGGAGTCAGAGGTCATGGGTTCGACTCCCGGCTCTGCCACTTGTCAGCTGTGTGACTGTGGGCGAGTCACTTGACTTCTCTGTGCCTCAGTTACCTCATCTGTAAAATGAGGATTATCTGTGAGCCTCACGTGGGACAACCTGATTACCCTGTATCTACCCCAGCGCTTAGAACGGTGCTCTGCACATAGTAAGCGCTTAAATACCAACGTTATTATTATTACACTGCTTTGAACATAGAAAGCACTTAACAAACACCACAATTCTGACTCTAATCATTATCTCCCCCTCTCCTGTTGATCCAGATGGGATAGATCAGCTTCTGCTGTAGGTTCTGGTAGACCTGAGGTGTGACTGCTTCCAGGAAGAGCTCCTGAAGTGAAACCCTTAGCCTTTGATCTAGATATGGTGACTGGGCCGAGAAGCAGTGTGGTCCAGTGGAAAGAGCACGGGCCTGGGAGTCAGAGGACCTGAGTTTCGGTCTGCCACTAGTCTGCTCTGCGACCTTGGGCAAGTCGCTTAATTTCTCTATGCCTCATTTACCCCATCTGGAAAATGGGGATTAATTCAATAGTATTTATTGAGCACTTTCTATGTGAAGAGCAGTGTACTAAGCGCTGGAAATGTACAATTGGGCAACAGATAGAGACCATCCGTGCCTATTGACGGGCTTACAGTCTAATCGGGAGAGACGGACAGACAAAAACAACAGCAATAAGTAGATTCAAGGGGATGTACACCCCATTAACAAAATAAATAGGTTAATAAAAATATATACAAATAAGCACAATGCTGAGGGGAGGGGAAGGGAGAGGGGGAGGAGCAGAGGGAAAGGGAAAGAAGATGAAGATTGTGAGCCGTATGTGGGACAGAGATTGTGTCCAGCCCGATTATCTTGTATCTACCCCAGTGCTTAGTACAGTGCCTGGCACACAGTAAGTGCTTAAACCATTAAAAAAAAAATCCACTGTAAGTGTGTGCTATTCAGGAACAGTTCTTCAGTAACACTTCAGTATTTGAACTGCATCTCAAGCTTATTTTTTAACCCCTTTGAAGCACTGATTTCCAAGTCCACATTTAATCAGTGCCACCCTCCACCCCAGTTGACACTAGCAGGATTTGGCAATCCCCCTTCCCATTCGCTAGATTGAAATAAAACATTTACCTTCAGCCTGCAGCTAAAGTGGTTTTAATGGTGAAATTATCACTTTAAAGTTTACAGAGGACCTGATTACGTCTGTAGTACATGTGCTGAACTACAGAAATGAGCTGAAAGGTTGGAGTCTGGAAACGATGCGAGATTCCGCTTCAGGAGTAAAGACTTTGGCCGCCCAGCTGTTCTCAGAACTGAAGTTTCAAGGTGAGTGACCTGGGCCACTTGAGTGTTTCAGGACAGAACTACCTTAAACAGAAGGACAGACAGCAGAAAACAGTGTGGATCAGAATTGGATGGGAAGCAGCATGGTCTAGTGCATAAAGCTTGGGCCTGGGAGCCAGAGGACCTAATCCCAGCCCTACCACTTGGGCGAGTCTCTTAACTTCTCTGGGCCTCAGTTTCCTCAACTGAAAAATGGGGATTGAATTTTTGTTCTCCTTCCTACTTAGACTGGGGGCCCCTGGGGCGGGGATTGTATCCAGTCTGATTAACTTGTATCTACCCCAGCGCTTAGAACAGTGCCTGACATATAAGCGCTTAACAAATGCCTTAAAAAAATTCAGATGAAGCCAAATCTTTTCCTCTGCTTATAATAATAATTTGGTATTTGGTAAGCGCTTACTGTGTGCCAAGCACTCATCTAAGCGCTGGGTAGATACAGGGTAATTAGGTTGCTCCTTCGTGGGGCTCACAGTCTTCATCCTCATTTTACAGATGAGGTCACTGAGGCACAGAGAAGTTGTGACTTGCCCACAGTCACACAGCTGATAAGTGGCAGAGGCGGGATTAGAACACACGACCTCTGCCTCCCAAACCTGGGCTCTTTCCATTGAGCCACGCTGCTTCTCAATAATAATGTTGGTATTCGTTAAGCGCTTAGTCTGTGCAGAGCACTGTTCTAAGTGCTGGGGTAGATACAGGGTAATCGGGTTGTCCCACGTGAGGCTCACGGTCTTCACCCCCATTTTCCAGATGAGGTCACTGAGGCACAGAGAAGTGAAGCGACTTGCCCACAGTCACACAGCTGACAAGTGGCAGAGCTGGGACTCGAACCCGTGACCTCTGACGCCCAAGCCCGGGCTCTTTCCACTGAGCCACGTGCTTATGCATATGGAGAGTCAACTATCCCTGAAGGACTAGCTGGGTGGTGATGAACACTGTGAATTTTATTAGAGGAATAGACTCTGTATGGGTTGTACAGAAAATGTTTTCTTGCACGTATGCTGTACGTTCTCCGTGAATGACAGTGCCACTGCTGGGGCTGGGATGTCGAGGGCATGATGCGTTAACCAAGGTGGAAATGTCCTGCGCCGCAGCAACCGATATTTTCTGGGCTCGGTGCCCTCCCACTGCCCCCCTCCTTCTGCAGTTCAGTAGTGGCTCAGAGCACCCCTTAGGGGAAGTATCAAGGAGGCTTTTGAGTTTTGAAGCAGACTCCCGGGAAGTTAACCTCTCTGCGTTGTGCCTCATTTCAGATGGAGAAAAGCCCGAGGGGCCCGCGATGCTTGATGCCAGTTGTGACAGAAAGGTCCTTGAAGACTGGGTATTCCGCGTTCCTCAGATAGGTCTCTTTCTCAGTGTGGTCATCAGACATGGATTTCATATTTTACATCCTCACCCAGAGGTTGTCAACTTAATTCCGAAGTGCAAAGGTGGTCAAGGAAAGGGCTTTGTCAGTGTCCTCGACCTTCCGTCCATTACATACGTCAATTCTCACCTCCCCACGGAAGTGCAGCATAAGTGGAAGCTGCTGTTTTCTTCTCAGGTGCATGGAGAAAGCTTTTCGCAGCTTTGTGGACACATTACACACAGAGGTCCCTGTGTGATGGTTTTAAAGGACTCCGGTGGTTACATATTTGGAGGTTTTGCGTCTGTCTCCTGGGAAGTTAAGCCCCAATTTCAAGGTAAGAGTTCCTTTAGATTGGAAAATTAAAATTTGAAGTTCAGTGTGATAGATCTGTCGCTCTTGTTGGCGAGAAACAGCGTGGTCTAGTGGAAAGAGCATGGGCCTGGGAGTCAGAGGACCTGGATTCTGATCCTGGCTCGGCCACTTGTCTGCTGAGTGACCTTGGGCAAGTCACTTTGCTTCTCTTTGCCTCAGTTACCAAATTTGTAAAGTAGAGATTAAAGCTGTGAGCCCCATGTGGGACATGGACTGTGTGTTTAAAACTCATGAAGTAATTTTCATTATTAGCTCCCAAATATGCTTTTCCGAGCTTCTGGCTTCACAGTAGCCCTTGGTGCTCAAGTAATCATAATAATAATAAAAATAATGTTGGTATTTAAGCGCTTACTATGTGCAGAGCACTGTTCTAAGTGCTGGGGGAGATACAGGGTAATTGGGATGTCCCACGTGAGGATCACAGTCGTAATCTCCATTTTACAGACGAGGTAACTGAGGCACAGAGAAGTTAAGTGACTTGCCCAGTCACACAGCTGACAAGTGGCAGACCTGGGATTCGAACCCATGACCTCTGACTCCCAAGCCTGGGCTCTTTCCACTGAGCCATGAGTAGATGGTAATATTCTGAGGATTTTACTAGTTGAAAGGTTTACAACTTTAATCATTTTGCTATAACATAAACTAGATGAAATTTTAAGAACTATCCAGTGCTCAGTGGAAAGGGCACGGGCTGTGGAGTCAGAGGTCATGGGTTCTAATCCCGGCTCTGCCTCTTGTCAGCTGTGTGACTGTGGGCAAGCCACTTAACTCTCTGTGCCCCAGTTACCTCATCTGTAAAGTGGGGATTAAGACTGTGAGCCCCACGTGGGACAAACTGATCACCTTGTATCTCCCCCCAGCACTTAGAACAGTGCTTTGCACATCGTAAGCGCTCAACAAATGCCATCATTATTATTATAACCATTTCAGAAACTGCATTGGAAAAATATCTTAAGTTTTGGTGTAAGTGTAACTTGAATTTGGTGTGTATGCAGTATTTACTGAGTTTTCTTTAATCCCCTTAGGTATTCTCACTCTTCACTTCTCAACTTTCGAATTTATGTTGCACAAAAAATATAATTTTTTCGAATCCCAGGGGAATCATTTAAATGAAAAGGAAATCTCTCTCTCTCTCTTGTTTATTGCCTCGCCACCTTCCCCTGAAACAACACAGGCATCTTATTCTCCAGAATCTTAACTCCATAAATCATGTCCCTTAACACATCCACCCAACCCTCTACCTTCCCAAATAATGCAAATCAATCATATTTACTGAGCACTTTCTCAACCTCTAATAAAAATGGTACTTTAATACCGTTTTAAAATGTCCTCAAGTCAAAAATTTTTCTTTATACTGACTTTATATAACTATATAAATCGGTCGAAAATTAGGAATTTTCTTAGAATGACTTCTAATTTCTCATGCTTTCAGGACGGCAGTCAGACAATTACTGTCAAATTCTAAGAATGAAAATGCTCCTTGTGGGCAGGGATTGTGTCTGCCAACCCTTTTAGATTGTATTCATTCAATAGTATTTATTGAGCGCTTACTATGTGCAGAGCACTGTACTAAGCGCTTGGGATGAACAAGTCGGCAACAGATAGAGACAGTCCCTGCCGTTTGACGGGCTTACGGTCTAATCGGGGGAGACGGACAGACAAGAACAATGGCACTAAACAGCGTCAAGGGGAAGAACATCTCGTAAAAACAATGGCAACTAAATAGAATCAAGGCGATGTACAATTCATTAACAAAATAAATAGGGTAACGAAAATATATACAGTCGAGCGGACGAGTACAGTGCTGTGGGGATGGGAAGGGAGAGGTGGAGGAGCAGAGGGAAAAGGGGAAAATGAGGCTTTAGCTGCGGAGAGGTAAAGGGGGGATGGCAGAGGGAGTAGAGGGGGAAGAGGAGCTCAGTCTGGGAAGGCCTCTTGGAGGAGGTGATTTTTAAGTAAGGTTTTGAAGAGGGAAAGAGAATCAGTTTGGCGGAGGTGAGGAGGGAGGGCGTTCCGGGACCGCGGGAGGACGTGACCCAGGGGTCGACGGCGGGATGGGCGAGACCGAGGGACGGCGAGGAGGTGGGCGGCAGAGGAGCGGAGCGGGCGGGGTGGGCGGTAGAAAGAGAGAAGGGAGGAGAGGTAGGAAGGGGCGAGGTGACGGAGAGCCTCGAAGCCTAGAGTGAGGAGTTTTTGTTTGGAGCGGAGATCGATAGGCAACCACTGGAGTTGTTTAAGAAGGGGAGTGACATGCCCAGATCGTTTCTGCGGGAAGATGAGCCGGGCAGCGGAGTGAAGAATAGACCGGAGCGGGGCGAGAGAGGAGGAAGGGAGGTCAGAGAGAAGGCTGACACAGTAGTCTAGCCGGGATATAACGAGAGCCCGTAATAGTAAGGTAGCCGTTTGGGTGGAGAGGAAAGGGCGGATCTTGGCGATATCGTAGAGGTGAAACCGGCAGGTCTCGGTAACGGATAGGATGCGTGGGGTGAACGAGAGGGACGAGTCAAGGATGACACCGAGATTGCGGGCCTGCGGGACGGGAAGGATGGTCGTGCCATCCACGGTGATAGAGAAGTCTGGGACTAAACACTGAGTACAGTGCTCTGCACCCAGTAAGAACTCAATGAATGCATTCCAAGCGCTTAGTACGAGAAGCACTGTATGAGGAGCAGCGAGGCTGAGTGACGAGAGCCCGGGCTTGGGAGTCAGAGGTCATGGGTTCGAATGCCGGCTCTGCCACTTAATAATAATAATGTTGGTATTTGTTAAGCGCTTACTATGTGCCGAGCACTGTTCTAAGCGCTGGGGTAGACATAGGGGAATCAGATTGTCCCACGTGGGGCTCACAGTCTTAATCCCCATTTTACAGATGAGGGAACTGAGGCACAGAGAAGTTCAGTGACTTGCCCACAGTCACACAGCCGACAAGTGGCAGAGCTGGGATTCGAACTCATGAGCCCTGACTCCAAAGCCCATGCTCTTTCCACTGAGCCACGCTGCCACTTGTCAGCTGGGCGACTGTGGGCAAGTCACTTCACTTCCCTGGGCCTCAGCGACCTCCTCTGTAAAATGGGGATTACCTGTGAGCCTCATGTGGGACAACCTGATGACCCTGTATCTAGCCCAGCGCTTAGAACAGTGCTCTGCACATAGTAAGCGCTTAACAAATACCAACATTATTATTGTTATGATTAGTCAGCGCTCCATAAATACTATTGAAAGAATGAGTGAAATACAATAGAAAAAAATGGTGTAACTGGTCAAATTCCTTAAGGCTTTATTGTTGATATATTAATTTTCTTTACATTTGTCTCAGCAGTCCAATAGATGGCACTGATGCACCACCGCATTGCCCTGACTTAATTGAAAAACCCGCTACTTGAGCATCCTCCTTTGCTTGATTTTCAAATATTCCTGGGCATTTGTGCTGATCCCCAAACTTCATTTTAAAAATCAACATTTTGCCAGCGATTTCCTGTATATTTTAATTCCTCCGGGAGGACTGAAGTTTCTAAGAACTGAATGTTTTTGCCCTTCAAAGGATTCGCAGAACTTCTGATAAGAAAAAAACACACCACGCAGATGTCTTAGGATTTTGTCAGATAATCTAGAGAAGCAGCTTGGCCTAGAGGAGAGAGCTCAGGCCTAGGAGTCTGAAGGACCTGAGTTCTAATCCCACACCGCCTCCTGTCTGTTGGGTGACCTTGACTTCTCGGTGCCTCAGTTACCTCATCGGTCAAATGGGGATTAAGACTGTGAGCCCCATGGGGGACAGGGACTGTGTCCAACTTTCATTCAAGCGCTTAACCTTGTGCAGAGCACTGTACTAAGCGCTTGGGAAAGTACCATACGGCAATAAAGAGAGGCAATCCCTGCTCACAAGGAGCTCACGGTCTAGAGAGATTATCCTCTTATCTCCACCTTGTATTATCCTGTATCTACCCGGGCACTTAGAACAGTGCTTGACACAAAGTAATTGCTTAACAAATACCGTCGTTATTCTTAGTTGATGTACAAGCCAAATGTCTAAGCATTTCCACGGGATCTGCAAGTTTACTCTGAGTGAGGGGTCGTGGGAGTGATTTCAACCTCTTTTTGGGCATGTTTTCATTGAACCTGCAGTAGGTAATTGGGGTGGGGGCACAAACAGTTTGGAAATTCTCCTATTCGCGAGGATGCTTGTACATTGCCTGAAAGCAGATTCTAAATTACGTGGCAATGTGCAAAATTGAAGTTACATCAGGGGCAATCCAGGACTAAACTGTAAATATTTTTGTAAAGCTCCAGTGGGAAACTTGCAGGGTGCCCTTGGACAAAAGCAATGTTTAAAGCTATGCAAATTAAAACCCAACTTATGTGGGTAGGGCTGGGGGAAATGTGCAGAGACCAGTGGGGTTGTGGCTCTGGGCTTCTCGCCGCGCAGGGCTGCGGGTGGCCAGGAAAACTGTGGCAGCATGAAAGTCTCCCAGCCCAGAATAGAACTGCCATCCGTCCTGACCAGAATGAGTCCGCTTGGATTAGGGTCTCCCTGACTGGCCCTATTCCCTACCCCCAGAGCAGTGTCTCATGTGTCATTCACATCTGGGTTGGAATGAAGTCTTGAGCAGCGTGGGAGCAAAGAAGACCGGGGCTCAGTTTATGGTGCAGTGAGCGCACTGGCAATAAAGGAGCCGAGGGCGCGTGCTAGGTTGTAGTAGGAAATCAGTGAGGTAAGGCAGGAGAGGGAGAGCTAATTGAGTGCTTTAAATCCAATGGTAAGGAGTTTGGTGGATGGGCAGCCAGTGGAGGGTCCTGAGGAGAGAGGAAATGTGGACTGGATGGATTTTAGGAAACCGATCGGGGCAGCAGAGTGAAGAGACGACTGGAATGGGAAGAAACAGGAGGCAGGGAGGTCAATGAGAAGGCTGATGCAGTAGTCAAGGTGGGATTTGAAAAGCAGCATTACATAATAGCTAGAGCACAGGCCTCCGAGTCAGAAGGTCATGGGTTCTAATCCTGGCTCCAAGACCTGTCTGCTATGTGGCCTTGGGCAAGTGACTTAACTTTTCTGTGCCTGTTACCTCATCTGCAAATGGGGTTAGAGACTGTGAACCCACGTGGTTTGTATCCACCCCAGCGCTTAGTACACCCAGTGCCTGGTACAGTGCCTGGCACAAAGTAAGTGCTTAACAAATACCATAATTATTTTGTCATAAACGGGTAGGCATGGAAGTAGTTTGGGTAGAGAGGGAAGGGTGAGTTTTAGCAATGTTGTGAAGGTAGGAACGACCAGGTTTGGTGACAGATTGAATATATGCGCTGATTAAGAGAGACGAGTCAAGAATAATGCCAAGATTATGGGCTTGTGAGATGAGAGTGGTGTTGTCTACACTGATGGGAAAGACAAGGGGAGGACAGGGTTTGAGTGGGGAGATGAGGAGTTCTGTTTTAAACATGTTAAATTTGAGGTGTTGGTGAGACATCCAGATAGAGATGTCTTGAAGGAAGGAGAGAGTTCAGGTCTGGAGAGGTAAATTGGGTAGTTGAAATTGTCAGAGCAAATTAAATCTTCAAGGGAGTGAGTGTAGTTGGAGAATAGAAAGGGACACAGAACTGAGACTAAAAGAGACTCCCACAGTTAGCGGGTGGGAGGCAGAGGAGCCTTACCAAAGAGACAGAGGAGTGGCCAGTGAAATACAAGAACCAGGAGAGGACAGTGTCAGTGAAGCTAAGGTCAAATAGGTCTCTAGGAGAAGGGGGTGGTCCACAGTGTCGAAGGCATCTGAGAGGTTGAGGATTTGGGGTAATATAATAATTGTGACTGTAAGCGTTTACTCTGTATCGAGCATTATACTATTGTACTAAGTGCTGGGGTAGATAAAAAAAAATAATCTGGTCCTACCTGGGGCTCCCAGACTGTATAAAAGGGAAAACAGAATGGAATAGAGACCAGTTGGATTTGGTAAGAAAGAAAGGGCAGTTTCCATGGAGAGAAGAGCACAGAGGCCAAATTGGAGGGGATCAAGGAAAGAATTGGAAGAGAGGAATGAACGCAGTGAGTGTAGACAACTCACTCAAGGAGTTTGGGGAGGAGTGGGAGGAGGGAGCTGAGATGATAACCAGAGAGAACCTTGGGGTCAAACAAGGGTCTTTTAAGGATACGGGATCCGTGAGCGTGTTTGAAGGCCGAGGGGAACGGTAGAAGATAATGAATATGTAAGATGGGATGAGTTAGTGAGGCTGAATGTGCGGAATTTCTGCTGAGGGACATTGCAAGCCAGTGGAGGGTTTCGAGGATTGGAGAGGTGTGCGTCAAATGGCGCTACACAAAGGTAGGTATTTTGTGCACAATAGATTGGAGAGAGGAGAGGCCGGAGGCCAGTGAGGAGCCCGATGCAGTAGACTAGCCGTGATATGACTAGAGCTTAGGGGCACAGCTGTGCAGGTGGAAGGCAAGGAGTGGATCCAGGAGCAATTACAGAAGATGTAGTTTTGCTTTCGGTTTGACTTGCTTGTTTCCTACATTTAATGTTGCACTTTTTTTTAAATGGTATTTAAGCGCATACTATGTGCCAGGCACTGTTCTAAGTGCTGGAGTAGATGCCAGCTCATCAATTTGGACACAGTCCATGTCCCACATGAGGCTCACAGTCTTAATCACCATTTTACACGTGAAGTAACAGGAACAGAGAAGTCAAGTGACGTTCCCAAGGTCACACAAAAGACAAGTGGAGGATCTGAGTTTAGAACCCAGCTCTTTCTGACTCCCGGGGCCGTGCTTTATCCGCTAAGCCACGCTGCTTCTTCTTTTACTTCCTCGGTCTCCACTCAACGCTGAATGAGGAAAGTGACCTATGTGTCGATCTCTTGGAATGTTTCCAGGTGACAGCAAATGCTTCTTGTTTTCCATCTACCCCCGGATTGAGGTGTATCCGTGCACGGGCTACAATGAGCATTTCATGTATTTGAATCATGGACAGCAGACCATGCCCAACGGCCTGGTAAGTCTTGGAGAATTTTTCATACCTCACCTTTCCAGTAGTTCAGCATCGAGGCACTTACAGGCGACGTTTGAGTCAGTCAGATGCTTCACTATTTGTCATCCTTTCCTCTCTAAATCAAAGGAAAGTTGTGAGGGCTGACTGTGTGGATACACATTTCTGAATCAGCCCTTTGTCAGCTCTTTTGCTTCTGGGAAATGGATGAATTGATAGCTAGACAAGTTCTTTTCTGTACAAGTTTATGCATAATTGCCTTTGACGGTTTGATTCCTTCCCACTCCAGGCAAAATCCTGGTGAAATGTACGGCTTGCACAGTACCTTGAATTTCAGATCATGTGGGATCCACAAGGGACCAGTCTTCTAGAATCAACTGAGCAGCGTGGCTCAGTGGAAAGAGCCTGGGCTTCGGAGTCAGAGGTCATGGGTTCGATTTCCGGCTCTGCCACTTGTCAGCTGTGTGACTGTGGGCAAGTCACTTAACTTCTCTGTGCCTCGGTTACCTCATCTGTAAAATGGGGATTAACTGTGAGCCTCACGTGGGACAACCTGATTACCCTGTATCTCCCCCAGCGCTTAGAACAGTGCTCTGCACATAGTAAGCGCTTAACAAATACCAACATTATTATTATTATTATTATATTGAGAACTTTTTTTCCTTCAACGTCTTTAGGATCGGCAGCCGGCCCGATCTAGTCTTATTGCTGCAGAGATTATTCAGATCATTTAGGGAACAATCTGTGGAGTTGCTCTCTTACTTTCTCCTTCCCTTGCAGAGGGGATGGAACACTCTGCCATATTTTCAAAGCTCCCAAAGTGTTCACTGACCCTTACAAAATTTCACCGAGTGTCGTGTCAGTGTTGTTACTGGAAGAAAAACAGTATCGGTGCTGGGGGTCGTATTTGTGATTTCTTTTTTTAAAAAACCTGCCCGGGTAATGGCCACTCCAAGTCAGTGCTATGCAAGTGCTTGTTGCTCCCAGTACCAGAGGTCACTGGAAACGGAGTCAGGAGATCTGAGTTTCAATTCTGGTTCTGCTCAGTCAGTTGCTCTGTGACTGTTAGTAACTCCCACAGTGTCACTGTACCACCATTTCTTCTCGATGGAGAACCAGTCCATAATTTTGTGTGTGTGGCATTTGTTAGTCACTAACTATGTGCCAGGCACTGAGCTAAGCACAGGAATAGAGACAAGCCAACCAGGTTGGACAAAGTCCATTTCCCACATGGGGCTCATAGTCTTAATCCCCATTTTACGGATGAGGTAACCGAGGCACAGAGAAGCGAAGTGAATTGCCTGAGGTCACACGACAGTCAAGGGGCAGAGCTAGGATTAGAACCATAGTCCATCTGACTCCCCGGCCCGTGCTCTTTCCACTCGGCCATGTTGCTTCTCAATCGATTTTAGCACTTCGAAGCTGTTTAGAATGAAAGACCCACGAAAAGTAGGATCAGGGTAGACTGAGCTCGTTGTGGGCAGGCCATGTCACTGTTTATTGTTGTATTTACCTTCCCAAGTGCTTAGTCCAGTGTACACAGGAAGCGCTCAATAAATACGGTTGAGTGAATGAATGTGCATTACTGCCGGGGAGTTAACACTGATTTATAAACCATTAAAATCTCCTATGCTTGTTGACTCTGTAGGGGATGGGAGGCCAGCACGATTACTTTGGGCTCTGGATTGACAGTGACTTTGGAAAAGGACACAGCAGAGCCAAACCTCGATGTACCACCTATAACAGCCCTCAGCTGTCTGCCAATGAAAACTTCAAGATAGATGCCCTGGAAGTGTGGGCAGTTGGCGATCTGCCTGAAAGTGAGGTGGTGAGTAAATCATCCTTCCTGCTGCAGTTGGGTGAATGAAAGCGTGTTTGGGGTGGATTGTTCGGGCCCCCCCGCTTCTCTACTTTGCTCATTGTTTGCAACCTCACACCCCGGCGTTTGCTCTGGGGAAATGAAGTTCAGGCCTGTTAGGTTTCGTGTTACTGAATTAAAAGTGGGGACGGGAGGACAAGTAATGGGCACTTATTGAGCACGTTCTGTGTGCAGAGCATTGTACTAAACGCTTGGGAGAGTACAATACAACAGAGTAGGAGCTTACAGCCTAGAGTAGGAGAAAGACGTTAAAATAAATGACAGATGTAGCATAAGTGCTCTAGGGGTAGGGTCAAAATCAAGGTGCTTAAAGGCCTGGCCTGGGACTCGCTTCCTCTCTATATACAATAGACCACCACTCTCTCCCCCTTCAAAGCCTTATTAAAATCACATCTCCTCCAGGAGGCCTTCCTCAGTTAAGCCCTCTACTCCCTTTCCCTTCTGTTTCATCTATGCACTTTGATCTGTAATAATAATAATTGTGGTACTTGTTAAGCGCACACTATGTGCCAAATATTCTTGAAAGCGCTGGGCTAGATACAAGTTGATCAGGTTGGACACATTCTCTATCCCACTCGGGGCTCACACTCTTAATCCCCATTTTACCGACGGGATAACAGGCAAAGAGAAGTTAAGGGATTTGCCCAAGGTCACGCAGCAGACAAGTGGAAGAGTCAGGATTAGAGCCCAGGTCTTCTGACTCATTCATTCATTCAGTAGTATTTATTGAGCACTTACTATGTGCAGAGCACTGTACTAAGTCCTTGGAATGGACAAATTGGTAACAGATACAGTCCCTGCCCTTTGACGGGCTTACAGTCTAATCGGGGGAGATAGACAAAAACAATAGCAATAAATAGGATCAAGGGGATGGATGAACATCTCATTAAAACAATAGCAAATAAATAGAATCAAGGTGATGTACATCTTATTAACAAAATAAATAGGGTATTAAAATATATACAGTTAGGCGGACGAGTACAGTGCTGAGGGGAGGGGAAGGGAGAGAGGGAGGAGCAGAGGGAAAGGGAGGAAAAGAGGGCTTAGCTGAGGAGAGGTGAAGCGGGGGTAGAGAGGGAGCAGAGGGAAAGGGGAGCTCAGTCTGGGAAGGCCTAGCCCCATGCTCTTTCCCCTGAGCCATGGCTCTGCACCCCATCCTTCTAACTCTACCCACATCCCCTAAAGCCAGGTCTCCTTTTCCCACTGTTGGGAATGGTGGAGAACTAGCCAGTGACCTGTGGAATGGCATCACCTCAAACTCAACCTCATTTCCAGGTGGCAGATCTTATCAGGCCGTCTTTATTAAACACTGGGCTTGCCCAGATAAGGACCATCTTAAATAATGAAAAGTGTCTAAGTGATATGGTCCTTCCTGGCCAACTCCTGAAGGCTATATGACTTCCCGCAAACCCCATGGAATTTGACTTTTAGTAAGGTTGAAATTTTCAAGATTTGAGTGGTGTTTGCTCCTCTGTCTTAAGCAACCTCAGACCTTGCTGCTTCTACGAGTGGCAGATTTCACTTGGAATTGTAGGGTGTTCTGCTCCTTTTTGTTGGGCAAAAGGGGGAAGTATCTTTCCTTCCTCTTCTGCTTTCTCCTTTCCTCTTGAGTATGGCAGTGTCCCAGGGGCAAGACCTCTTGGGGGATGAGTGGGGAGAAGGGTGTCACCACAGCTCCAAGGGTTCGCCCCCACCCAGTCCCACAATCACCCGACGCGGCCCCGGTTACAAACCCCACATTTTCTACTTGAAAATGCCTCTTTCTTAAATGATCCCACCTGACTTTTTAAAACCCAGTCCACCCTTCCTTTTCACCTCCCTGTTAATTTAATTGCTCTGTCTCTCTGGGTTTTGAAGTTCCCCACATCTCCGTCCTCTCCCTGGTCCCCAACAGCAACAAAGTCTCTGGCAAAGAGGTGACCTCCAGGATTACTGGACTGATATATTTTCCTGGCTTCTTCCTCCTTCCCCATCCCTTCCCCCGACCCCAGCCCTCAGAAGCAGGGACCCTACTTCCTCTTGGCCCTGGTTCTTTCTCACACCCGCCTTTCTCATCTTCGGGACCCAGCTGAAGTCTAGGTCAGGAAGCCTCTCCCTCCTCACAGCTGTCTGTGGGTGGGGGGAAGGGGAAGAGAGAGGAACGAGGGGGAGAACAGCCAGCTGGTAGCTAAAAAGGAGAGCCCAGCCCAGGTGCTGAGTGCAAGACAGAGTCCTAGGCTGTAAGATAAAATAAATAAATGATGGTATTTGTTAAGCGTGTATTATATGCCAAGAACCGTTCTAAGTGTTGTGGTAGATACAAGGCAATCAGGTTGTCCCAGGTGGGGCTCATAGTCATAATCCCCATATTACAGATGAGGTAACTGAGACACAGAGAAGTTAAGTGACTTACCCCAAAGCCACACAGCTGACAAATGGCCGAGTTGGGATTAGAACCCAAGACCTCTGACTCCCAATCCCGTGCTCTTTCCATTGAGCCATGCTGCTTCTCATTCATTCGTTCATACAGTTATATTTATTGAGCGCTTACCTTGTGCGGAGCACTGTACTGTTAGCTCACTGTGTGTTGTTACATTGTACTCTCCCTAGCGCTTAGTACAGAGCTTTGCACACAGTAAGCGCTCAGTAAATATAACTGAATGAATATGGGCAGGGAACAGCTCTATTATATTGTGCTCTCTCAAGCGCTTAGTACAATATTCTACATATAGTAAGCACTCAATAAATATAATTGATTGGATGTACATTACTCTGAAACCAAAGACCAAGGAGTCCTGAGGCAACCGCCGACTTTTCTTACTCCAAGATCCATGGGGTTTTAGCCTCAGTTTTCATTAAAGCAGAACTAACAGGAATTGTTTTTTCCTCATTCTTGACTGTTACATATTCTTTGATTTTGCTCCAGAACAAAGGTAAGAAGAGCATCCTGGACGCAGACCCCGAGGCCCAGGCCTTGTTAGAGATGACCGGAAAGAGTCGCCAGAGCGAAGGGCTGCGGGAAGTAGCTGAAGACGATGACGAGAAATAAGGGTCTCTGTGTCGCACTGAGAATCCTGGAAGCTGGCAGAGATGTTTCCCGGATGAAGTATTTTCCTGAACGTCCTTCTCCTCCCTTCTCTTTATACTTTTCGTAAGCAAATGAAAAGCTATTACTAATGCAGAGTTTTGCTCTAGAAGGTGATAGGCTGCATTTTATCGCCATCCTGCCCAAAGCCAGGCCGAAAGCTGCAGAGTGCCACAGATGAAGTTATTGCTGGTCACCAGAATAGAGTAATAAAAATATTTTCACTCAACTGTACGTTCACAATTAGGTCGGATAAGTTCGATGTTGCCAAATGAGCCTCAGATAGCTCATCTGGAAATAACCTGGTACTTCCCAAAATCCAGTGTTTAAAGTAAAAGTACTCTGACTATGCAATGCGATGTCTATCTATTGTATTGCACTCTCCCAAGTGCTTAGTACAGTGTTCTAAACTCAGTAAGTGCTCAATAAATGTCATTGATTGATTTATCTAGTGTAGCTATTAGACTTCTCTGTAGACTGTAAGCTTATTGAAGGCAGGGAATGAGTCTACCGACTCTATTATATGGTACCCTCCCAAGCGCTTAGTCCAGGGCTCCGCATACAGTAAGCGCTCAGTAAGTACGATTGAACTTTCCTCCAAAGATACTAAATCAGCTGCAACATTGAACGTCGTAGGGCTACACAAGAGAAGTGATTGTCGCCTGCCAGCTTTGGGATGAGCTGGCTTCGAGATGGCGACTAGCTAGGGCCCCGGACCTTCCTCTTCCTCTCTGAAATGCACCTCCTTCCCCGCTGCCTCCCTGGGACCAACTCCTGGGGGGAGTTGGGCATCATCCTCTTCCTGTGGCCCTCTGATGCCGTTTCAGGCTCACGTCTCACAGGAGCGGGACTGGGCTGCCAGCAGTCGCCGCTTTTGGTCTTGGTGGCCATCTTGGAGACAGCAAAAACAACAAGGGGAAGAGCGGGTAAGTCTGCTGCTCTCCATCTACATTTCTCAACTCCTCAGGGCTGTGTGCCCTCTGTCCCTCCCCTCCCTTGGTCCTTGCCGGCCTCTCCCCGTTTCCTTCTGGCTTCCCTTTTCCCTTTCTCTTTGTCTCTGTTCTTTCTTCTTTCGGCTCCTCTCCCCCATCCCTCTGTACCTTCAGCAGTCCCTGTGCTTCATTCCTGCTCCTCCTCCTCTCACTCCAGGAGCCGCGTCATCCCCGAGCAAGTCACAGCCATTCAAAGCACAGGTGTTTTGGTAGAATAGACAATCCGGTACTGTCTCTGACAGGGGGGTCGCACTAAGTGATTGCTTGCCTACTTCAATTTTACAGCTGGGAGACAAGCTATTTCAAGGGAGATTATGTTTCTGGAATAATTTGTAGTGAATGAGGTATCGATCAATCAATTGCAGCCATTACCTGCCCAAAGTAAAATAGATGGTTAGCGGCATTTTTTAAAGTTGCTATTAGGAATGCATGTCACAGTTAAATTAGTAGGATTAATGCAATAGGAGAAATTCAGGATTAATAGCCCATAGTTTTTAGAAATTTTTGGATTCTAGAACCCCTGGATGCGTTTGCGATCAGTGCCTATATATAGCTATGCAATCTTCTGTAAAGATATACACTGACGATCCCGGTTTCTCTCATTGTGGAAAACACTACGTGGATGGATTGAATGTATTTCCTAGGTGGCTCTCTTAAAAGGGCAGATGCACAGCAGACTGAATTTTCTCCAGGGCAATTCTAAGGATTCTGTCGTTTCCTGGAAACAACTTGGGGCTGAGGATGGACAGCGGATTACAGGTAGACTGACCCAGTACCCACTTCCCGCTCAGCCGTTTAGAACCGCATCTTCCGCTGGCGTAGCCTGAGTGCTTTCACCTAGAAATACAATCACCTCTGAAGTAGGTTTGCGCAGGCTGCTCCAGCTGTTGACTTCAGGTATTCAAGTGAATTCACTCCTCTTTAGGTGCGGCGGAAACGTCAATTCTAACTTGCCTCTTCTGCAGGGTCCTTAGGATGTGCAACCAGAAGGCCACCCGTTGGCATGTCTGTACTGTATTCTTCAAATAGGGCTTTTTTGGTGATAGAAGGCTAAAGAAACATATTTAGAAAGCACAAGAACCTGAGGTGTGATTATAAAGGAAGACCCAGAGCCCCTAGCCTTGGTCCGTAAGAAAGAATAGGATGGAAGTGGCCCTTCTGGCAAACAGTATAGGTGGACTAGGCTGCATCCTGCACAATGTAAAGACAGACGTTACAGGGTTGAGAGGCGCTGCTTGAGTCGGACCTCGGGAGAGGCTGAAGTTATGGGGCTTGCCCTTCTCTGACCTAAGCTGTCCAACTTGGACATACTTCTGGGGTGCTTAGAGGGCCACACGTTCGCCCTGGGAGTCGTCGAAACTTGTAGTCCACTGGGTTGATGATAATTTCTGCAGTTATTTCTCTGCAACTGTATGCCCAAGGTCGCGGTTGTCTACGTCGCCCGGCCCTGTGTTACTGCTAATTGTTTACAGTACAATTATTAGGGGTTTAATAATTTAATAATAGTAATTATTAGGGGCTTAAAACCTGATTGTTCCAATGCAAGTAGTGAGAGGAGATTTAGATTTTCCTCTTGCATTTACCCTGGAGAATACATCTGAATTAGGCAAGGGACTAGAGTGTCTTGAGCTTTTATAAGGCCCAAACTCTGTGGGTATTTTGTGCTAAATGGCTACTCGCCTTGTATGGAATTGGAGCTAAAATTGTGAATTTAAGGAAAGAAATTGCCTGGAGGAGATTTGTTTCTGGAGAGCGTTACGGTCATTCTTAAAGGGAATGCTGGGGAATCTTAAGCCAAATTGTTACTTTATAAAGCCAAAGGACCCGGGGCCTGAGGCTTCAATCTATGTTTTGCTGTTAAATAATGCCTTTTATATTCAGTATGATTGTCTAATACTTTTGGTTATGGGATTTAATCATGTAGTGAAAGGGTAAATATATCCTGTAGCTCTTACTTTTTAACCCTGTCTTTAAATAAAACAAACTACACTTTTTCCTCACATTATGCAAAATGCTTCTCTCATTTTTTCCTCATGGTTCAGAATGTAGAGTTAACCTCTCCGTTTCCAAAATGGAGACTCTTCCCAAGGATTCAGGTATGACTAGTAAACTGGCCGGTCTACTCCGTTAAATCCCACATCAGTGCTGGCTTTGGGAACCTCTCAATGGCCTCTCAACTATCAGCATTGTGAAAGTGGAGAAACAACCTGTCATAAGAATGACAGGTGTACAGTTTTTCCTTGCAGGAGAAGCTGCGTCAGATGGGGCAATTCAAACGTTTGCATCATGACCCTGAGGAAAGAAGCTCTTTTGAATGGCTGGTGAGTTTTTTTTTTCCTCATCACCGTTCACGCAGCTGTCCGTTATGAAGACGACGCTACTGTTGACAGAATCCTATCCCTGGGTGTGAATGTGGCTGAGATGCGTGAATGACACAGCCTGCCCTGTTGGGTGTATTGCTGTGCTGCATTGTGGATTTATCGCATTCAGGGCCTGCCACTTGGTGCTCCAGTAGTGAGGTTTTAGAGTCTACAACGTTTTACTCCGTTCCTTCCCCTACAAATCCACCAGACTAAAACTCTCCTCTTCATCAAAGCCGTTCTGAAATCACATCGCTTATTAGTGTGGTATTTGCTAAGTACTGTGGAAGATACCAGATAATCAGATTGGACACAGTCACTGTCCCATATGGGACTCACAGTCTAAATGGGTGGGAGAACAGGTATTAAGTCCACATTTGGCAAATGGCAAGTGAGAATTAGAACTCAGGTCTTCCCTGATGCCTTTCCCAACTCATTTCTTTCCCCATTTTAGATCTCCCCAATTATCACCAGCATTAATGTATTCAACCAACCACACCACTTCTGTACCTACTGACTTGGCTATTCTGCTATTAAAGCATGCATTTATCTATCAAGCCATTTCTTCCTCCTCCTCCTCCTATCTAAAGGATTTCAGTGTATCTCCTCCACTGAAATACAGGATTCCATCTACTAATTCTTATACTCTTCTGAGTGCTTACTATAGTGTTATGGACCCAGGAAGTTCTTAATCTGGTATTTATTGAGGACTTGCTGTATACAGAGCACCATACTAAGTACTTGGGAGAGTGTAATACAAAAGAGTTGGTAGACATGTTCTCTGCCTTGAAGGAGCTTAAGGTAGAGGAAGACTAATATTAGTGAATGAATACTATTGACTAGATGCCAATCAGTATATTTGCAAGCCTAAAAACGATAAAATAATTTTACAAGTAGGGGAAGAAAAAAGTTCCACCTCTCACTTCTAAGAACACTTTCGGGAATCAAATAGGGAAAATGAAGGTCTCATTGCAACTGTAAAAGCCTACTTTTTGAGTGTTCTGACCACCTTTTTCAGCACAACTGATTTTAACCTAGAACACAGCTTTCGAATTGCTCGGGCTTCTAACTGTATTCGCAAGGTAGCCATCTCTAAGTTGAAGCCTTACTTACCCTAAACTCCATAATCAAGTTCCCACAAGAATTAGAAGATATTAAAATGGACCTAAAGTGTTGTTGAGCAACGGGAAGCTGTTCTAACTTTTTTTTTAATGGTACTTAAGTGCTTACTATGTACCAGGCACTGTACTAAGTGCTAATCGAGTTGGACACAATCCATGTCCCACATGGGACTCTGTCTTAATCCCCATTTTACAGACGAGGTAACTGAGGAACAAAAACGTTAAGTAAGGTGCCCAAGGTCACACAGTAGACAAGTGGCAGAACTGGGATTAGAAAACGGGTCCTGCTGACTCCAAAGCCCTTGCTGTATCCACTAGGCCATGATGCTGCTTTTCCCAAATAATCACAGCCCCACGTTGGAGATAATAATAATAATAATAATGTTGGTATTTGTTAAGCGCTTACTATGTGCCGAGCACTGTTCTAAGCACTGGGGTAGACATAGGGGAATCAGGTTGTCCCACGTGGGGCTCACAGTCTTCATCCCCATTTTACAGATGAGGGAACTGAGGCCCAGAGAAGTTAAGTGACTTGCCCACAGTCACACAGCCGACAAGTGGCAGAGATACTAAGCCTTGAATATCGCTTTTTAGATGGCACAAGCAAAAATGACATACGGGAATTTGTAAGAACAAATTCAACTCTAAGGAAAAAAACTTTTGAACAACAACAAAAATAATCATCCTACGTGGCAGACGGTGCCGTTTTAATTTTCTATTCTATTAGTCCATTTCCCCTTGTTAATAACCTTTCAGCCAGCCTGCAGTGAGAGCACGGACATTATCCTAGCTGCACTTTTGGCTAATGCAAAGGCCATGACGTACTGCAATCCAGTCCTTCATTCAACTAAAAGACACGCTTAAGTCTGGCGGAAGCCTTTTAATGCGGAAAGACCGAAAGCTCAGTTCCTGTGCGACTCCATGGTAGGTAGTAGCAAAGGAAGTTTAACAGCCTCTCTCCTAACCTTAGAAGATGAGTATGTTTATGAGAGTTTCTCAGGAGTTTCTAGTTAAGGTTCAGGCTCTCACAATGGGCTCATTTAAGAAGTACGGGCCTAGAGGATTAGTGGAGTGTTTGTCCTCTTTGTCTACCTAGTGTTTAGAAGGAGCTCAGTTTCCCAGCCAGGACCAGAGCTTGTCCTCTTCCAAAATTAAAAAAACAAAACAAATGCAGCCCTCCCTTTTCTTAGATCAGCCCTCCGCTGAGGCCTCGAGGAAATTCCCGAGAGTAAAGGCAAAAAGAATAAAAGCGAGATGGCCTCATTTTCACTCTTAGTTTAAAATATCTTAATAAATTTTATTAATAAAAATCATGGCAATTTAATAAATAGACTGAGTTTTCTGTACAGGTGCATCTGTTTCCCAGAAGGATAGCCCTTTAACGAGTAGTGGAGAGAGACCGAAGCATTGGGAGTGTACAACAGATGACTGGATGAAGTCAGAATTGTTTGCTGAAAGTTGACCTGGCTGTGGAAGAATCTGAGAGAAAAATAATCAAGTGTTGAGAGTGAATGGGCTGTTTACGTAGACAAGTGTTTCCTAAAAATCTTTCTGTTGAAGAAAGGGGCACATTTGAAGAATTAGGCAACAGTCACAGTGTCAGTAGAAAATATATATTATGAAAATGTATATTGGTTTGAGCCTATTATACGTCTTCATGATGAATCTTTATTTTCTTTGTTCGGCAGCAATACTTTTCACAGAGTTTGATGAGTTCTGACAGGACAAACACTGACGAGGATAGTCCAGTTAAAAACAATAGATCTGTCGGGAAGGGAAAAGAGGGAAAATACAAGTCAAGTCGTTTGCTGGGTTTTTTTTTCCTTCAACAGTCTTTACCTACCATTCTGCACAACTCCTGCCACCTGAAGTCCAACCCTGACAACAACTTTCAAGAAATCTCCATTTAATGGGGATGTTTAACTTCCAGCTTAAAGCTTAACTCTCTTACTCTACCCTTCCGTCTGATACTGTTATAGAAAACAAATCAGGGCGATCATTTGTGTAGACGGGGAACATGTCTGTTATATTGTTACGTTGTACTCTCCAAAGCGCTTACTACAGTGGTCTGCACAATGTAGATGCTCAAATACTATTGATTAAGTGATTGAACCCTCACTCTTCATTTTATTTACAGTCCTGCAAACAGATTTTGGAGATTACGTTTTTGAGCATGCTTCAAATTCAGCTGTGAGCAGGGAGGAACTGTGCAAGGAGATGGAAAACCTTATGTGAGTTTGGTCAAGCCCCTTCCCATTTGCCTTCCACGGTCACCTCCTTTGAAAGCTGTAACTTGTACTATCCTAGCGTTTAAAACGCTACTTGGCCCATAGTAAGCTCTCAACAACTCCCATAATTATTCTTCCCAATCAGTAATTCGCTTTTTTAAACGGTACTTGCTAAGTAATCATGATGGGCCAGGCATTACGCTAAGCACTGGGATAGATACAAAACAATCAGGTTGGAATTAGTCCCTGGCCTCCATGGGACTCAGTCCAAATCAGAGGGAGGAAGATTTAATCCTTATTTTACAGGTGACATAACTGAGGCATAGAGAAGTTATGTTAGAGAAGTTATGTGACAAGCTCAAAGTCCTAACAGCAGACAAATGACAGAGCTGGGATTAAGAGCCAGGTCCTCGGAGTCCCAGGGCCCGTGCTTCTTCCACTGAGCCACACTGTTCTCTGAGCTTAGACTCTTTCCTAATGAGGGACCCTCCAACTTACTCCCAGCAGCCCTCGTAATAATGATAGTCATAATAATATTAATGACACTGGTATTTAAGTGCTAAGCGCAGTACTAAGAACTGGGGGAGATACGGGATAATCAGGTCCCACATAGGGGAGGCTAAGAAGGTGGGAGAACAGGAATTGAACTCCATTTGGCAGCTGAGGGAACTGAGGCACAGAAAAGGCAAGTGGCAAAGAATGGATTAGAACCCAGATCCTTTGACTCCCAAGCCCCTGCTTTTTCCACTAGGCCATGCTGCTTCTGCTCATAGAGCATTCTGGTTACCGCACAACTATGCCCCTTGGGCAAAGCTCCCTTGGGAACTAGTCTAATCCCTACCTGTGTCACACTGTATCTACGTAGAAGTATTTCTTGGAAACTCATTAAGTGCAGAGTACTAGACTAGGTGCTTGGGAAAATACAATAAAAAGTCAAAAAAGAGACAGTCCCTGCTTCGTAACAGCCCCTCCTCCCCTCTGGGTGGTGGGGAAGTCAGGGTGAAGAAATGTTAAAAGCTTCTTCCCATCTCTAGAATCATGTACGTGGAACAGATGATGAGACAAAACAATTAATCTTAGTCTCTTCCAGCACACTCAATTCCCGCATTAGGGTGTAACGTCTTTGTGGGCATGGTAATTTCCAATGTGCTTAGTACAACATGTTGTTCCCTCCATCCCCAGAGGTGTTGAATAAATAGCCATTATTGTTGTTATAATTAATAATGCCACAAGAGTGGAATGATGCGTCTCTAGCCTGGGACTGTTTCAAAGCACTAGGTACGGCAAGATGGGCATTTCACCGGGTAAGTGAAAATGCTAGGACATAAAGGGTGGGACTCTGTAAAAAGTCCATTCATCATCAGCAATGGTATTTATTGAGCACTTACTGGGTGCAGAGCACTGTATTAAGCGCTTGGGAGAGTACAATACAAGAGAGTTGGTAGACAGGTTCCCTGTCCACAGTGAGTTTACGGCCTAGCTGGGGAGGGAGTCCAAAGTGTGATGAAGTTATTAAACTCTTCCTGGATTTTGGCCGGTGTAACTTACCTAATGCTCCCAAATTTTCAGTCTGAAAGATCTTCTGTAAAGGTGGAATGTAGATAACAGCCATCTGCCCTAAAATAGACCCAAGCGCTGAGTACAGGAACATGCGATTCCTGAAAAACCCAATCTCAAATATCAGCTTGGTCTGAAAGAGATCAGAAAGCGACATTTTCCATTTGTGTCGTAGGCATGAGTGAGCATTTTTAATAGCCATCCGCCATCACCCTAATCAATTCAGTCGTGGTTAAATGTATGACTGTAACTAGGCCTATGGCTTTTCCTTGTCCTCTGGGGAGTCCGTATTTACTCATTCATCAACTATTCAACTTATAATAAATGTAGACGCTATTTTTATTTCTAAACTTATTAGTTGGCTGTTGGCACGGCCAGTGAGCCTCACCTGAGAACGGCATGTCAAGGCATTGAAGAGGTCAAAAAACACAAAGCAAGTGAATGTCATTGTGGTCGTTCTGGGTGTGATCTCCTTGCCCTCAGGAATCTGAATACACACAGGCAAAATAGAATTACATAAAAGGAGAAAAATTAATGAGTCTTAAAAAAATTCACTTCCTAAACAGCCCAGTGTCATATCCCTCTGTTTTAATGAAGGCAATCAATTTTTATGAAAACCATCCAAACTTTTAATCTCACTTTTATGGCATTTCTCAAACTGTATTGCAATTCAAATCCCGACTACCCTCACTGTTAGAGGAACAACAGAATTTGAAAGCATTTTTAACTAAAATTAAACCTGGGAACACTGTAGTAGCTTTTTCTACAGACTCATCGTACTCTAGCCTAGGGCAGATAGTTGTCCCGATAAAATTAATAATGGGATAATTATTAAGCAAAACCAGCTTCAAAACAATTTACGGGCAGTTAAACACAGCATTCAGGAGCCAAAGTGTTTAATCCTGTGGCAAAACTGAACAATAATATCAGAAGCCTCTAAATGGAATCGGCATTTTTCTAGGTGCCAGTGAAAAACGTGGGAGAAAGTTTTTCTCACCTCTTTCCAAAAGATAAAAAGAGTGCCACTGATGATGATGATAGCAGATAGTAAAATTTTCAAGATCAGTGCTTTGCTGAGAATGGTATCTTTAACACTCCTGGGAGGCTGCTTAATGGCATCTTTATCAACTGGTTCCACTCCCAAACTATTCAAAACAAAAGTGCAATGGATTGAGCTTAAAAATAAAAAAAGAACTTGGAAATTTTTTCTTTTAAAAAATGTTTTTCTACCATTCATTAGGTAGATGGGCTTTATGGGAGAGCAGAATAATCTTTTCATTAAGGCAACCACCTTGGGTTTTCAGTTCCAGGAGGTGAGGGGAAAATGTACAATGTAATTATTTAAAATTTTTTTTAATTGCTAAGAACAGACCAAAGGGTAATACCAAGATCACTTAAGACTGTTTAAGCTGTTCAATCCAGGCTCTATTTAAAAAAAAATCATAATTGTTTAGCGCTAACTACGTTCCAGGGACCATTCTAAGCGCTGGGGTAGGTACACAGTAATCAGCTTGGACACAGTCCATGTCCCACATGGGGCTCGCAGTCTTAAGCCCCATTTCATAGATCTTCTGCAGATTTAAAGACAGCGAGTGATGCCAATTCTGCATCAAAATTTAGCCCAAATCAGGATTTGGGAAATGATAGTGTCCAGTTGCCTTTATGACTGAATGTTCTGGACCTTTCCCAAACTGAATATTTTACTTCTGGAGCAGTTCAGCCAACACCACCTACATTTAATTCTTAACAGCTCGTTACGGGCAGGGAACGAGTCTGCTAATTCTGCTGTATTGTACTCTCCCAACCGCTCACAGAGCTCTGCACGTATTAAGTGCTCAGTAAATACCATTAACTAACTGATTAACATCGAGTGGTTATGACTGATTCACAGAACTTGAGATCCTAAAACACAGTCAGACCAGCACTGAGACAGTGTTCATCCATCACGCCTTTGTTGGGCAAGGATGGTGAGGAGAATCAACACCAGAAATGCATTAAAGACACCATGGAACAAAAGTGCAAACAATATGACCCAGAGATGATCAGTTTCAATCACTTTTGCAAGCCCCGTTGCCCCAGTTTTATGTTGGTTTTGCATTAAAACCTAGGCCTCCTGGAAGAAAAGGTTTTAAGTATCTCCTTCAAAAGAGCTGGCCTTCTACAAAGATACTAACAACTGCTCCCATCAAATGAGTAAAATTTTACTTTCCCTTTGAAGTGAATCTTTTTAAAAAGGGCACATTCCAGTAACTTCAAAGTAATCTTTTGGGAAAGGGGGAATCTTTTTGAGATTTCATGCCTAAAGTCTTCCTCGCCCTAGCGTCCAAAAGAACCAGGAAACGTGCTTGCTCCTTGTGGGCAGGGATCGTGTCTACCAACCCTACAGTACCGAACTCTCCCAAGTGCTTAGTGCAGCATTTTGCACACAGTAAGTGCTCAATAAATACCGCCGATTGACTGTGTGCTGGGCCTAAAGACCGGCAGGAGTAGTATGCCCTGCTGTGGAAGGGGCCCGAGTCTGGGTGTTCTGTCCTGGGTTGGGTTTCCAGGGTGGCACAGATTCAGGCTTGATGGGCTGTCAAAGTGGAGCCCTCAACTCTAAAAACAGAAGAGGCTTCTGGGAGGTAAAATGGTGAGCACCCAAGGGAAATTGGAAATTGTTGGTAGCCTGTGGGCAAGTTACTTAACTTCTCTATGCCTCAGTTACCTCATTTGTAAAATGGGGACTGAGACTGTAAACCCCATGAGGGACAGGGATGACTATGTCCAGCTTGATTTCCTTGTATCTACCCCAGCGCTTAGTTCAGTTCCTGGCCACACAGTTAGCACTTAAATAGTCATTCATTCAATAGTACTTATTGAGTGCTTACTATGTGCAGAGCACTGTACTAAGCGCTTGGAATGTACAAATCGGTATCAGATAGAGACAGTCCCTGCCCTTTGACGGGTTTACAGTCTAATCGGGGGAGACGGACAGACAAGAACAATAGCAGTAAATAGAATCAAGGGGAAGAACATCTCATTAAAACAATAGCAAATAAATAGAATCAAGGTGATGTACATCTCATTAACAAAATAAATAGGGTAATGAAGATATAGACAGTTGAGCGGATGAGTACAGTGCTGAGGGGAGGGGAAGGGAGAGGGGGAGGAGCAGAGGGAAAGGGGGGAGAAGAGGGTTTAGCTGCAGAGAGGGGAAGAGGTGGGGGGGGGGGGGTAGAGGGAGCAGAGGGAAAAGGGGAAATATCATTTAAATAAATACTTTTTAAAAAGATGGGGGCTTGGCCTGTGACCTTTGACAAGTACCAGCACTCCCAACTTCAGCTTATTCTGGGACAGCTGGTCTCTTGGAGCCCAAGAGCACCTAGGTGAGCAGTGACAGAGATCCTGGCTGGGGTTTGCAAAGACCAGCTGAGAGGAAATAAAGATGTGGACGGTTAATCCTGAGACAGGACTAAAAGGCCAAGTATCTCTCAAGGCTAAATTTGAGGAAACAGAGCAGAATCCCTCAGTGAGGATCTGGAATGCAACCATAGAGGGTGACAAAGATCCATCAGAAAAAATGGGATACTAGCACTGGGGAAAGCTGAAATCCTTTGGAAAATAAAGAGATTTTTGGTAAAAAAAACCCAAACAAACTCCACTGTCCTGGACATCCACACCGCTCAGATAATGTCCCTTAGGTAAATACTCCGATTCATCGACTTAATTACCTTTGAGCTGGGGGTCCATCCATAATAATGTTGATCCACAGAATTTGCATAGCGTTGAGTGGATTTGGCAAATTGAATACTGTGGAGAGAGTAATTAAGCTCAAAGCCGAAATACTCCTGTAAAGTAAAAACAGGCACAGGGCACTGTGAATCTCAGATTTCCAGAGTGGATCTGGTTAATGAGAAACTTCCTCTGAGGAGTCGCTACTTACGTGCTAAGCTGAAACCGGACAAAGTTTTTTATGTTGTAAAAAATTCCCTTGCCTTCCTCAACCGCGTTCCTGGAAGACAACCGGACATAGTTTTTAAACTAATGAGTACTTGTGGAATCTTCCACCACCCAGCATTAAGCCAAATAAACGTTAAGAAGTACTCGGGACATTACTCCTGCCCAGCACGTATCTGAAATGTAGCTTACATTATAGTGGAGAAATCATCATCCACCAATATCATATTGGCAGCTTCTTTGCTGACATCAGTCCCCGTCTGTCCCATGGCAATCCCAATATCGGCAGATTTCAGGGCCACTGCGTCATTCACACCATCCCCTGTCATTCCTACAATAGCGCCAGACTCCTGCAAAGCCTGCGGAAAAACCCAGAATGTTCGTGTCGACGGCATCGTGATCGTTTATGATGAAAATGACCCGTTGAGAAAAATACATTCTTCCATTCTCATTTTGGAAAATCGAATTCCAATAATTACTTGAAATGCAAATATGATGCAATCAACACTTGACTTTTTCCACTTTTGGCAATTTGAATGGCTTAAATGCAGTTTCAGGGACCGGACATACCTTGATTATTTTGAGTTTGTGCTTTGGACTTGTTCTGAAGAATACTGACACCTGTAAGGTAAAAGCGGATCTAAATCAGATTACGGTATGAGCTGAAGACAGACCTACACGGTCTTCAAACGGCTCATCTTCCAACGGCTTACCTTTCTAACTTTGGCAGACAGCTCTGGCTTAGCCGTGTTTTCCACCTCTTCTCCCGACATAGCCTTTAGCTTTCCGTTGCCCAGACCGATGTTCCTGCCTTCAAATGAGAGCTGGGGTCAGTGCTTCCTGCTGCACAGCTTCCAGTACTGGTACAGGTAGTAAAAATTGAGAGGGAGGAGGAGAATGCAGAAGGAAGGCTCCAGAAATAGATGAGCCTCGTTTGGTTGCCCCTTTCACCATCAAGTTACTTAGCCTGTGAGCCCCATGCGGGGCAGCGACTGTGTCCGATCTAATTAACTCATGCCTACTCCAGCACTTAGAATAGTGTTCGACACACAGTAAGTGCTTAACATAGAGAAGCAGCGTGGCTCAGTGGAAAGAGCACGGGCTTTGGAATCAGAGGTCATGGGTTCGAATCCCGGCTCTGCCACTCATCAGCTGTGTGACTGTGGGCAAGTCACTTAACTTCTCTGTGCCTCAGTTCCCTCATCTGTAAAATGGGGATGAAGACTGTGAGCCCCACGTGGGACAACCTGATTCCCTTGTGTCTACCCCAGCGCTTAGAACAGTGCTCTGCACATAGTAAGCGCTTAACAAATACCAACATTATTACATATACCATAAAAAGAAGAAAAAGTTTGCCAGTGGGTTGTAGCTCCAATCTCCATGACCCCACCCGTTGGAGAATTGCTGGAAGGAGTCTCCTCATTTCAGCTCCTAAGGATTTCTAGTGGCCTTCATCATTTCCCCCACACTTCTTCAAGAAGAAGGACTTTCCCTTTCCAATGTCTGGCATTAGGGCCACTGAGTGGGTGAGGAGCCAAAAAAGACTGAGAATCCTCAAGGGAACAGAAATAAAATTTCTTCTGGAATTTCAACTGAGAATACACTTCCCAGTCTGGGTGAGTCTATGTAAATGACCTCCAAAGCACTCTCAGATTCACTGGAGCCCTCAGGTACATTTCATATACTTTATACCCTTTGCCGTCCCTTGGCGTTAACAGCAGAGGAGAGTGAAGCAGCGTGGCACAGGGGAAAGAGCCTGAGCTTTGGAGTCAGAGGTCATGGGTTCGACTCCCAGCTCTGCCACTTGTCAGCTGTGTGACTGTGGGCAAGTCACAACTTCTCTGGGCCTCAGTGACCTCATCTGTAATATGGGGATTAACTGTGAGCCTCACATGGGACAACCTGATTACCCTGTATCTACCCCAGCACTTAGAACAGTGCTCTGCACATTGTAAGCGCTTAACAAATACCAACGTTATTATTATTATTACCAGGGAAGGCAAAGCACACGGGATTCCTAGTACAGTTCTAATCAACTCTAAGAACTTGGGTGAGGACTTCAGTTTCCTGATGGTCAAAGGAAAAGAACTTTACCTTATCTCCTTGTTGAGGCCATTGTGGGGACTGACGAGACAATGATCCTGACTTTCTGGCTAAAGAGAGTTCACTGTTTGCTTCTGGAGCTAAAATAACTGGTTGGGAGAAGGACAATCCTTATTGGAAGAGATAAGATCAAGCCCTGGGTTTCCCCAAAGCTGTGAGCTCTTTGGTAAATGCAATCCTCATTCCATCTTCAAACACCACATGCATACAAAATGCACCCTGGATCTGAGTCTCTGAATCGGTCGATCATATTTATAGAGCAGAGCACTGTACTAACTGCTTGGGAGAATACAATATAACAATGAACAGACACATTTCCTGCCCACATCGAGTTTCCAGTCTAGAGACTATTCTGTACTCTGAGGACCCAGAGTAAAATTTCTCTGCGTGTCCAGGCCCTCAAATAAGTTAAATTGGCCCTGTCAGCGCTAGAGGAGACCTGATGAGGACAAACAGCCAGAGAGTAGTGCCCTGTAGGGTGAGATTTCTATCGGGTAAGGACGACTTCCTGCCTGGTACATAGAATCAGGTTTGCCTTTGGGGTCAGCATAAGAGTGGGGGGGCTGGTGTGTGGAGATAGGGAATGGCCAATCCTGAGAGAACAGACTGTAAGCTCTTTGAGGTCAGGGATTATGTTGGCTAATTACTGTACTCTTCTAAGCTTTAGGTGCAGACAGACCACTCTACTCCACAGGTGCTCAAGAAAAATGATCGTTGCCAGCCAGCTCGGCTCGGTGGTTCACGGGTTGACGAGGCAGACTCAAAAGTGCGGATTAGAGATACCCAACTCCCAAAGAGTTCAGTGTTTCTGCGTAACCCAGTGGAGCACTCAGTAGAGACTTGCTGAGGCAACGTGTCTAACAATGCAATTTCTCCTGAAAAATCGAGTCAGCAAAACCTGGCTTCTTGTTCTCCCTGAAACCTTCCCCATTTCCATCCCCTCCCTCTCCCTTCTTGTTTGTTACCTATAGCCAGAGCAGTTTCCAAGGCATCTCCCGTTATCATTTTCACAGATACGCCGGACTCGGAGAGAATCTGAACCGCTTCTTTCACTCCAGCCCTTGGGGGATCAATTATACCAACGAGGCCTAAAAATGTAAGTCTGCCCAGCTCTGGACCTGAAGCAAGAGCTAAAACTAATAAGAGACAGAGATGTAGTTCATATGAGTTTCACAACCAAACTATAAAACATTCCACAAAACAGATTCTAATTTCCCTGTGGGTGGGTGGGGTTCTGAACCTCGAATTTGCTACGTGCACGGAAGATAAATATTTGTCACTCCATTATTGAATGGGCCAATTGAATGTCACTCCCAATGACTTGGGAGATTTAGCCAAAGAGATGCACCTGAAAAGAATGACAGCCAATCAATCTTCAATCGATTAATCGTATGTAGCGATCACCTACTGTGTGCAGAACACTGTACTAAGCGATTGGGAGGGTAAAATATAACAGTATGAGAGAGTTGGCGGACACTTTCCCTGCTGGCAATGAGCTTACAGTCTAAAGGGAAAATCCACATGGTGTTTATTCTTCAAGGCAAGACTGACTTAATACCTTAGTTTACGAAAGGTGCCGAGAGACTCGTGCCTTGGTCGCACAGTGGGGTGGGTGGCTGGAACGCGCAGTTGGGCAGGCGGGAGGTCTGTCCCCTCGCCCCCTGCTAACTCACTTCCCTGCTCTCCTCCTCCAACCCAGCTCGCACACTTGGCTCCTTTGATACCAACCTTCTCACTGTGCCTCCAATTTACCCTGGCCCACGTCCTAACTCTGGCCTAGAATGCCCTCCCTCCTCAAATCTGACAGGCAATTTCCCTCCTCCCCCTCAAAGCCTTAAGTGCTTGGCACATAGTAAGCCCTTAACAAGTACCATAATTATTATTATTATTCCTGAAGGCCCATCTCCTCCAAGACGCCTTCCCAGACTAAGCCCCACTTTTCCTCATCTCCCACTCCTTTCTGCATCACCCTGACTTGCTTTCTTTTCTCTCCCCGCCGTCCCACAGCACTTATGTATATACCTGTCATTTTATTTATTTATATTAATGTGCCCATCTTCCCCACCTCTAGACTGTGAGCTCGTTGTGGGCAGGGATTGTCTCTTTATTGCTGTATTGTACTTTCCCAAGCGCTTAGTACAGTGCTCTGCACACAGTAAGTGCTTGATAAATATGATTGAAAGAATGAATGAACAAACTCAACGCTGGTGGCCTTCCTCACTCTGCCAGTAGCTCAAATTCATCACATTCTTCTTCCGGTACTGAATTCAGCTTAGTTGGTGTTAAACTCCTGCTTTCCACTCCAGAACATGGGATTTATTAGAGCTAGTGAAATCTGTTAAATGTTTTCTGTTTTTAACAGGAGCAGCATGGCCCAGTGGAAAGAGCATGGGTTTGGGAGTCAGAGGACTTGGCTTCTAATTTTGGCTATGCAGTTGCCTACTATGTGTCCTGGGGCAAGTACCTTAAATTCTCTGTCCCTCAGTTTCCTCATCTGTAAAATGGGATTAAATCCTACTTCCTCTTACTTAGACTGTGAGGCCTTTGAGGAAAAGGGGCTGTGTCCAACTGATCATCTTGTATCTACCCCAGCATTTAGTACAGTGCTTGGCACATAGTAAGGGCTTAACAACTATCATTAATATTATTATGTTTTACAGCAAATGTATGACAAGAGGTGAAAATTTGTAAATTGGTGCTCTTTCCACAAATATATTAATATAGTATTCTAAAATTCTTAGTTGGTTAAATATGGGTACTTATCGGATAATATTTTTCTTTACCCTTTGGCAGAAAAAAATAGGGCTTATGAATAAGAGTGGTTTTCTTTTTAAAGGAATTCAACTTTTTTTTCTTTAGAGGTGGTTTCTTGGCCACAAGGGGAATTTACAGAAGCAATCAACCATGCCTTAAAAGGTGGGGAAAAGAAAGGCCTCAGTCTCCTGTATTTTACAAACTCTTTTGCATTTCATGACAGTACCAGAATAATTCACAATAACAATGAACAATTGTGACAGTGTTACTCAAATGGGACAAATTCCTTTGCTCGTCATTGGAAAAGTCAGCCTGCTTAAAACCTGATCTTCAAATGCAACCATAGGTTGACAGTTTGTGGTTTCTTCCACTGCAAAAATGCATGTAGTTTTCATAGAACAAATGTGTGGGAAGAGTGGAACTTTGAAAATTAGCATTCTTTTGGAAAGAATGATTTCCTTATAGTTCAATCTTTTAAGCTTGTTGAAGGCAAATACAGTGTTCTGCACACAATAGGTGCTCAATTAATACTACCGACTTACTGATGGATTGATTTATGCTAAAGAATAGTGAAAACAGTTGACAGTTGTGCAGTTGGATTCTTATTTAGCTACTGGAGAGATTGATTGAATGGTATTTCTTCTTATCCACCTCTTTTATGTTGTTTTTCTGTTTCATCCTTTAAGTGTCTGTTGCCAACCCTCCGTCTTATTCTGAGATTGACAAGCAGCATGACCTAGTGGATAGAGCACAGGCCTGGGAGTCAGAAGGCCTTGATCACTTATCTGCTGTGCTGCCTTGGGTAAGTCAATTCACTTCTATGTGCCTCGGTTACCACATCTGTAAAATGGGGATTAAGACTGTGAGCCCTAAGTGGGACAGCGATTGTGACCAACCCGATTAACTCGTATCTCCCCAAGCACTTAGTACAGTGTCTGACACATAGTAAGCACTTAACAAATACTATACAGAAGCAGCAGAAGCAGAAGAGCCCCTTGAGGGCTCATCTTTGTCCTTTTCCTTAGTGCTGACAAGTGGTTTGCACACAGTAGGCATTTAATAAAAACTACTGCTACTGCGAAAGAGTCAATTATAGACTTAAAATATGATTAGAGTGAAAACCAGTGACTCACCTCGCAAACCCAGGGCTCCCATTCTCTTTTCTTCCTGCAGGCAGAAGGATTTCTGCTGTGGAGTGAGAGGCAGAGGTATTCCACCATTATTGTACATAGTACAGTAACGAATCACTTCCTCAAAAGCACCCTTCATGAAGTAAACTTCTTCCTGCTCCTGAATCAAATGAAAAACCAGGTCACTAAACATCACAGTACCTTAGAGTAACGCTTCATAGCCACTTGACCCATTTCTACCTCTCTCCCATCCTCTTGAACTGCTCCCTTTTTCCTCCTCCTTCTGCGGCAAACCTCTCAACTTGATCCATGAAGGCAAGAGTCTCATCATCAGGACAGCCCGTGGGATAGACAGCCCTCATCTCACAAGAGCCCCAAAAGCTCCTTGGGGTGCAGTAGAACCTTCTCAAGAGCAGTGAAGGGAAAAACACCTTCCTTCTGACTCCTCTCATCCCTCTCTACTTGAAGCCTGTATCAAATGGAAAAGTGCTGCCCTCTTTGCAACCTCCCCCAGGTGCTTTAGAAATCCGTCGGAAGGGAAGCGGGGTGGCATGCTGATGGAATAATTACCATTGCTGCTCTTCCCCCTTCCACATACCAAAATGACAGAGCTCTGACTTTGTGACATCACTCTGCTGAGAGGGCCCAAGTACAAAAGCAGCTATGTAGAGCAGTTTATACACAGTGAACTTAATTTGAACCCCACCTGTACCTTTTGTTCTTACTGCCTCAAACTGTCTCTCAAATGGAAGATTTGGGTTCACTGGGCTGGGATTTACAATGTGGAAGGAGAACAGAGACAATTTAACTCCAAGGAGCTCATTGGAAAATAGCATTTTCTGCAAAGGGGCTACTTTCTAAGGATGTGACCGCAAACTTTACCTCGTTTTTCAAAGTGCACTTTACTGCCATCCACTTCTGTTCTGAGCTGAATGGGATTTCCTTTTTCCTTAGGTACATATCTTTTATATCACTTAATTCCATCTAAAATAATGAAACAAGTTGGGTTGTGAGGGTGGAAGTGGACTGTCAAAAATGAATACATGCAAAAACTCAGCAAATGAAGATATAATCCAGTACCATCTGACATGGATGAGAAGTCAAAGATGCAAAAAATAATTAAAGGCCATTTTCCATCAAGTGAATTAACATATAAATTACTTAGTGTCCAACTAGAAAGGGTGATTAGACAATTGAATCAGAAAGTGGTAGACCCAAAAGCTGTTATTTTTCACTGCTATCATCAATTACTGTGGGCAGAGCACTGAACTAAGCACTTGGGAGAATACAGTGTAACAGATTGGTAGGCATGTTTCCTGCCCACAATGAGCTTACAAGTCTATCATTCCCAAGATTTCATAGTCTTGTCCTTATCCAGGAACTTCTGGCTTTATAGCTTTATGTGAATAACAGCATGCAAAATGTAGCTTTATTTTCAAATATAATGAAGTTTGCTTTTATTTTTTTTTCCCCTTTAGGGGCATAGAAAAAAAGAGGCAGAAAATAGATACCAAGAGGGAAATAGTTTGAGCTTCAGGCTAGAAGTCTGACCAGTGTTAACAGTGAAATGAGTTCATTATTTTGGGAAGCACTTTAGAACACAGCAGCCTCAGCGACTTTCCCAAAGGAAGAATGAGAAATTGGTCATAGATTCTCTTTTGAAATCTTGAGCTTGAAAAAAAGCCTCCGAAAGAATACTTTTCCACCTATTGAAACTGAAAAAAGTGAAAATCGTATCACGGAAACATACTCTAGGGTGGAACTTGAGGTGCTTAAGAAAACTTGTTTCCAAAATGGTCACGTCTGTGTGGAGCAATGTGGTTTTGTGGGAAGAGGATTCAACTGGGGGAGGTCAGCTGACCTGGGAACTAATTGGGTATTTGTTAAGCGCTTACTATGTGCAGAGCACTGTTCTAAGCACTGGGGTAAATACAGGGTAATCAGGTTGTCCCACGTGAGGCTCACAGTTAATCCCAATTTTACAGATGAAGTAACTAAGGCACAGAGAAGTTAAGTGACTTGCCCACAGTCACACAGCTGACAAGTGACAGAGCCGGGAGTCGAACCCATGACCTCTGACTCCGAAGCCCAGGCTCCTTCCACTGAGCCACACTGCTTCCCTTTGCTCTACCCCCCTCTCCCCACCCCACAGCACTTACGTAAATATGTATATATCTACAATTCAATTTATATTGATGCCTGTTTACTTGTTTTGATGTCTGTCTCCCCTCTTCTAGACTGCAAGTCCGGTAAGGGCAGGAACTGTCTCTCTTTATTGCTGAATGGTACTTTAATAATAATAATAATAATAATAATGTTGGTATTTGTTAAGCGCTTACTATGTGCCGAGCACTGTTCTAAGCGCTGGACTTCCAAGTGCTTAGACAGTGCTCTACACATAGTAAGCATTCAACAAATATGATTGAATGAATGAGTGAAAGGTATCTCTTAGAAGAGTTCATTGGTCAGAAAGAAATCATTTTGAATTATTTCAACCCTGCTAAGCAGTCCTCAGATCTTGGAGACCTAGGATTCTCACTCTAATAATTTGTATGATCTTGGGCAAAGCACTTGATCTTTCTGGGCCTTCAACTGAGGCTTTGAGCACCTTGAAAGGTCCTTAATAAGTGTAAACTAGTAGTCAGCATTTTGGGGAAGTGACGATGAGGTTCCACCTTAAAATTTCTGGGGGTTTGGGCTTCTTGCTCTTCTCTTTTTGAAAGCTCTGCTCGAGACCATGGTTAATTCTTGAATTTCCCTATTCCTCTGAGCTCTTAACAAATACAGAGAAAAGTATGAATGAATGAAATAAAAATAGAGTGAAAGAAAACTGTCTCATGAAGTGGGTTACATTATTTTAACATGAACGCCCTCTAATGAACATGGTTAAAAAGTCCCAGTCAAGACTCGCTCAAACGATTTCCTCTTGGTATCTATTTTCTGCCTCTTTTTTCTATGCCCCTCAAGGGGAAAAAAATATTAGCAAGCTTCATTGTATTTGAAAATGAGCTACATTTTGCATGCTGTTATTCGCATATACAGGAAGAAACTTAGTGCAACCTCAGTTTTCCTGAACATATGGTGGATTTCTACAGAGATCCCTAAACAGGCCAGATAAAAGACAGCTGAGAGAAAAAGGACTCAAAGACCTCGTTCTCCAGGTCACTGCTTCTTACTTACACTATCAGTTCTCCTTCAGCAACTTAATAGCTGCAGGATGAAGGCAAAGAGGGTGAGTTTAATCCCGAGGGGACTTATTAGAAGGGTAACTAAACAAAGCTGTTTCTGCAATTGGGTAATGAAGGCTTGAGAGCTGATGTGAACATGAGGTGAACAGAGAAACACACAAAGACCATTACAAAATGGCGAAGGGAATGAACAGGATATCTCCAAGTCAATCTGCTTCAGAGGCCATTACAAAGTACAGGTGAAACTTAAAAGTAATAAGCATGACCTTTAGAGAGACTCTCGTTATAGAGAGGAAAACAAAGACACGGTTGTAATAACTTGGACAAGTGATTACTTTTGGATCTACAGAGCGTTCATTATAACCACTAGCTTACATTATATTGATTTTACCTGAATTGTGTTAGTCTGACATCATTTTATATCATATTTTACAGGTTCCTCTTTTTGTGCAGAGGGACTAAATTGTGCTAAATTAGCTCAATCATGAACAAAAGTTAACAAAAAACCCCATGATTTCCTACCTTCATTGCCAGGGCTATTAAGGCTCCTTCGGTTGGTTGACCCATCACTGTATTTTTTCTGATTATAGCATTGTTCGCCACACAGCCAGCCTAAATGCGAGAAATAACTGTATGAATTTCAGTCACCTATTCCAAAGACTAAGTTTCAGTCAAACTTTCCAGAAGGCAGCATTTTCAATAAATATATCAAGGAATAAAAGCTACTCAGAAATTTCTCTCATTTCAGATTTTTGTAAATTGCTCGGGTTAGTTTGCTGACCTGAAATTGGGGTAAATTTCCCTATTGTATAGCCAAGCTTCTATGTATCATCACAGAGAAAGAGAATATCTATTAAATGCAATATAAAGCTTATTACAAACGTTATGCTTACCTCCACTAATTTTCCCACTGAGATACTGGAAAATTCCTTAATGACTTCATTTGAGGGCAACAGACACACACTTCCCTTTCCATTGTATCCAACCCCACTGACCTGGGATGGAAAAAAACAAATTACTCTTAGCAATGGCACAGAGATTTGAGAATCAATGCTTTCTATCAAATATATTCAGCTTAAAGTGGCACTATTAGAGTTGAGATCTGATCATAAGGAATGTTTCAAGCAGTAATGCCTATTCCATTCTGGATGCTATATGCAATCATTTAGATCCAGCATCCGCCCCAAGGAATATAGGATTTCTAGGCAAAGAGCAAAAACTGGAAGGATCAGTGCTTGTGTGTTTTCTAGTCTCTGAGACGAGCACTCTTAACGTCAGGCCTTATATTGGCCAGGCTCTCCCAGAATCCTTTTTAGCTAGCTGCTTTTAGCAAGTCAGGTTTATTTCTACGAATATATATTAAGCGCTAATTAAATGCCAATCAGTGAAGTGGACCTAAGTCCCACATAGGGCTCACCATCTAAGAGAAAAGAAAAACAGGTATTTTATTCTTTTTTACACACGATAAAACTGAAGCATAGAGAAGTCCTAGATTACACGGTAGGCAAGCGATAGAGCTGGGACTAGCACCCAGGTCTCCTGATTTCCAGTCAACTCTTTCCACTAGGCCAAGGCATGGAACTTAATAGTATAAATACTAATAACTATTATTACAATTAAGTGTGGCACGGAACTTGATTAATCACAAAGTATTATTATTAAGCCCAAAGATTGAGAGGAAAATCAGATAGGGCCCAGTTCCACATGGGGTTCAGGATGTAAGAAGTAGAGAGAGCAGTTATCTTGTTGCCATTCAATAGATGGAGAACCGGAGATTCAGCCCAGCAGTAGCAGAGATGGGATTAAATCCCAAGTCTCCTGTCTCCCAGGCCTCTGCTCTTTCCACTGACCATTCTGTCTCTTATTAAGCCTTCAGACTTTATCATAAAACCCTGTTTATTTCCTCTCATGAATGTGCACACTGACGATGTTCACATGATGTGAAATATACCAGTTGTAGAGGCTAGATATAATTTCTGCTGCCGAACACTTGTAGGTCAAGGTAAACATTAAGGTGGCCGGGGTGGAGTGTGTGTGTGTTTGCGTGTGTAAGCGAGAGAGAGAGAGAATTTATTTGGCCTGAAATAATACAAGCAGATGTATTGTAAGCTCCTTGAGGGCAGGGATCGAGGAGCAGTGTGGCCAAGTGGAAAGAGCACATGTCTGAAAATCAGAAGACCCAGGTTCTAACTCCAAACTCTGCCACATGCCTGATGCGTGACCTCGGGCAAATTACTCAACTTCTCTGGGCCCATTTCCTCATCTGTTGAATTGGGATTCAATACCTCTTCTCCCTCCCCTTTAGACTGTAAGCCCCATGAGGGACTGTGTCCGATCTGATTAACTTGTATCTACCCCAGTGCAAAGAAAAGCATTCGACACATGTAGTAATAAAAATAATAATGATAATAATAATACCTACTCTATTGTACTCTTCCAAGTATTTAGAACAGTGTTCTGCACAGAGTAAGCACTCAGTAAATACAATTAACTGATTGACTGCACAACCCCCAGAAGGAAGTAGTAATTTGATTTCTGGTACACAGATTAGTGAAAGAGGTTTTGATCAGGCACATTAATGTTTGGATCTTAGAGTTACTGGCAGACTCACCTCTGCACGGAGACCATCGGAAGTTACAAGCTGAGTAACTGTCATTTCATTGGCTGTCAGAGTACCTGTCTTATCTGAGCAGATAACATTGCAGCACCCTAAAAAAATTGATCAGAAGTCAGAGAAAAATTAATTCAGCAATTACATTTGAGGCCAAATGAGCCATCAGATGTTTCTCTAACGTTGACAGGTTAAAAAAAGGATAAGAAGACACAGCTCTATCTACAATTGGATACATTTTCTGATGTAAAATGGTAAATCATATTTAAAATATGTTTGGGTGTGTTGGGAGCCCAGTAGTCAGATGCCCTTTACTACCAAGTGTAAAATACCGTTAACTTAGCCAATATCATTGACTCAGCATTGATTAGTACAGTGCTCTAAACGCTTCGTACAGTGCTCTGCCCAAAGTAAGAGTTCAATAAATGCAACTGCCTGCAAGAAGGGGATGCTCGATGTAGGCAGGGAATGTGTCTGTTTACTTTTATATTGTACTCTCACAGATGCTTAGTACAGTGCTCTGCACACGGTAAGTTCTCAAATACGATTGAATGAATGAATGAAAAATGATCTTGGAAGAACAAGGGATTCTTCTTCATGAACTGTTCCAAAGTGGCTGTCTGAATCTGACATCACATTGGGGCCATTGTGAAGGCAATAAACTGGATATGCAGGGGATTGGATTTCTAACTCAAGTTCTGCCACTAACTTACCTAAAGTCTCAACTATCGGCAGCTTCTTCACGATCACTCGTTTTTTTGCCATCCTCAAAACTCCCAGCACCAGAGTAACGGTCACAACAATGGGGAGTCCCTCTGGTATTGCCGCCACTGCCAAGCTGGATATGGGGATTAAGATATGATAGACTTTTAATGATGAGGCATATAGTTATAATATAGTTCTGACCAGGAGCTCCATCTTCCTATTTCCCACCACCTAATTCCATCCTCTTCCTAAAAAGAAAATAAAACAACAACCTCAATCTGCATCTCTTAAACCTTCTCGAATTGTGTGAATTTTGTATTTTATGAGGAGTAAAATGCTACTTGACAGTAGTATTTTTACAGCTTGTAGATTTGCCCTTCAGTTCAAAGATGAGATGCTTACAGTGAGACTGCATTCCTGGGAGTGAGAGTTATTCTGAGAATCCCTTACATACCTTGTCCATTAAAATGCAGTTGGGCACCTTTTCTGGCCCCTTGTGATTTGGGGTGAACATCCCTCAGGCACCAATGGTTGAGAAGGGAAATGTCACCAGTTTCTAATAAGTTAACACATTCTGATTCTTAGTGTTAAACTGCTCAGACAAAGCTATTCAGGCATCTAATTTAGCTTAGGATATTATCCTTGTGGCAAAAGTAACCAGAGATTTCAAGATCCCATTTACGAGAAAAGAAAACCAGACAGAAATGCCACAGTTTAGGAAATTAGCATCTCACCATGGATAATTTGCCTCAAATGGGGCAGATTTAAACTGTAAAAAAAATAAAATGAGAAAGAAAAAACTGGCTAAATATTGTTGCTGAATATTTTGCCCCAGCCATTACATTGACACACACACAATCACGGGTTGAAATTGCAGGTAGAGTTTTTGATTAACTGTAAGGAAGAACTTAGTTCTCGGTGATCGTAATTGCTTGGATGTGGAATCTCCTCTTAGAACATCTTTTAAAATGAGATACTTGGCTGCCTGTGATGTTTTGATCACCTGACGGGGAGAGGGACGATTTATTTGGTTAGGGGCATATCAAGAGCACGATGAGAGGGTCTGGGGGCACCTCCCTCCCCAACTTACTTAGAGATGTCCATAAGAGCAGAGGAGAGTGTGCGTCTAGCCTCCTTGCCCAGTATGATGGCGAAGTCCCAAGCTGAGGTACCCCTCTTGGGTTTTGTCATCCATGCCTGGGGGTGCTCTTGAATTGGAGGGGAGGATTGAAAATGGGAGCACTCCAAAATGGTCCACACCTTAGGAGTCACAAAACCCTATCCTTGAACCGCTAATTAGATGATCGCTCCTAATCCCTTCCAACTCTTCACCTTGATTCCATACAAAGTTAGCACATGGAGTGCTACATAGGGATCTTTTACAGAGTGGAAAACTTAATATCATCTAAATGAGTGCTTTGTTGGATTTGATCAAGGGGTGGTAGAGGAATTTCTAAGTGATGCCTTCTTGAGTTTATAGCCACGGCAGATAAGACCGACAACGTTAATGTTTGTAGAGGGATGTCAAATTGTTTTAGCTCAGGTGGTGGTTCGCTTGAAATTTTATACTTGTCCAGTGGCCTATTCATCATCTCCAAAGTTAAAGAAGATAATGCATTAGGACAAATCAGATTTTATGAAATAATTCACTTTTGTTCGCTTGAGTGCCCCCGAGTGTGTAGACAATTATTGAAGTTGGTCTTCTGCAGCAAGTTAAGCTCTGTGGGATTGTAAAGGATACCAAACACAAATCACCGATATGTTCTTCACGATACCGGCAACCCACACAACCCCATGTTCCTTTAGACTCTAAGCTAACTGTGGGCATGGAACGTGTCTAAACTCTGTTATACTGAACTCTCCCAAGTACTTAGCACATAACCGTGCACACAGTAAGCACTCAATAAATACCTTTGATTGATTGATACCTAAGCCCGCACCCTCTTCAAAATAACGAATTATGCTTCATCTAAACTTTTAGTGACTGAAATTTTTAAGATCGAAGAAACGTGCCCATGTCTAAAATTGTAAAAAAAAAAATGAGTAACTTGATTAATAAAATAAAATTGGTCCTCCTCTATCACTGAGGCTTGCCCTACTGTGCCTCAACAAAACCATGCCATTATATTAAAAAACCCTGCAGGGAATTATCGCCCATGGTACTGAGACTTTATCTTCATAATTTTGAGGAGCTGGTATTTAAGTAAATTAAGGTTTTTTTATGTCTGTTAACAGCTAATGTATATTGTTACTGAACTTTTTAATATTCTTTGAACAGTAAGGACTTTCGATCTAAAATATCCTTTTAGAAGTCAGAGAATTTTTTAAAAACACCAATATATTAATTCCACTTAATAGGATATAAGCAACCTTACAAATAAGCACAGAAAGCTCAGTCCAAAAATCAGTCCAAAAAGTATCTTTGTAGGCACAGATAAGGTCTGGGGTCTTTAATCGGCTCATATAAGAAATAGCCTGTTTCTCTTGTTTGGAGAACCAATCATGTGATCTCAAACCAGAAGCAATGTGTCCTAGTGCATAGACCGAGGGCCTGGGAGCCTGAAGGACCTGGCTTCTAATCCTGGCTCTGCTACTTGTCTGTTATGTGGCCTTGGGTGAGTTACTTCACTTCCGTAATAACGTTGGTATTTGTTAAGCGCTTACTATGTGCAGAGCACTGTTCTAAGCGCTGGGGGAGATACAGGGTAATCAGGTTGTCCCACGTGAGGCTCACAGTTAATCCCCATTTTACAGATGAGGTAACTGAGGCACAGAGAAGTTAAGTGATTTGCCCACAGTCACACAGCTGACAAGTGGCAGAGCCGGGAATCGAACCCATGACCTCTGACTCCGAAGCCCAGGCTCTTTCCACTGAGCCACGCTGCTTCTCATGCCTCAGTTACCTCATCTGTAAAATGGGAATTAAGACTGAGCCCCATGTGGGATACGAACTGTGTCCAATGTGATTAGCTTATCTACCCCAGTACTTAGTATAGTGCCTGGCACATAGTAAACACTTAACAAATACCATTAAAATCAAATTACTGTCCTCATCTGCCAATAGATAACCTTCCAGCTCTTCTACAACTGGCCTTCTACTTTGCTAATTCTTTGGTGTTACCAGCTTCTAGAATCTCCCTCAGTGTTCTTCTCATGGATTGACCCCTTCAGCCCAGAATTGGAAAACCCGCAAGACGACAGCCAGTGAGAGCAACCAAACTCAAAACCCCAAAATGGGAGGGGGGCCAAGAGGCTGCACTGAAAAAAGATTACTCTTTAAAGCATGGGTGGGGCTAGGTTTATCTCTGTACCATTCACTCATTCATTCATCCATCCATTCAATCATATTTATTGAGCACTTACTGTGTGCAGAACACTGTACTAAGTACTTGAGAGAGCACAATACAACAAGAAACAGACAGCACTCCATGAGTTTCCAAGCAATTCCTCTCCTTAGATACAACTTGGTTCCAGACTTCATCAGTCAGTGGTATTTATTGAGCACTTATTATGTGCAGAACACTATACTAAGCACTTGGGAGAGTACAGCACCTTAGAATTAGCACGTAAGTTCCCTGCCCATAACAAACTTATAGTGATGCCAATAAATTGACATAAACAAATGATAAAATAATCCACGGGCATGATTATGGTCTTACCTAACTCCAATGGTGAACATACTAAGAAGTTGCTTGCCTTGCAGCCAGGCAATCAGCATTATTAAACCTGGAGAAGAAACAAATGGAAAGAAATGTATGTTTTTCCAGTTCTGTGAAAGGTTTTCCAAACTCACTTCCTTAAAGCAACACAGTGGTATAGGCTGCAAAAAGAAACAAAAGTTAGAAATAGGTATTTTAGAAAATGCAGGCCATTTCCAGGTGATTCCTGCAGTTGCCTTCATCGTAAATGGTACTGATTGAGCGCTTACCGTAAAGCACTGTACCGAGTGCTTGGGAAAGTAAAATACAACAGAGTTGATAGAAACGTTTCCTGCCCACAACAAGTTTACAGTCTAGAGGGGAAGGCTGACATTAATATAATAATAATAATAATGGTGGTATTTGTTAAGTGCTTACTACGTGCAAAGCACTGTTCTAAGCGCTGGGGGGATATAAGGTGAACAGGTTGTCCCAAGTGGGGCTCACAGTTTTTAATCCCCATTTTACAGATGAGGTAACTGAGGCACGGAGAAGTTAAGTGACTTGCCCAAAGTCACACAGCTGGCAGGCGGGATCGGCATTCGAACCCATGACCTCTGGCTCCCAAGCCAGGGCTCTTTCCACTGAGCCACGCTGCTTCTCTATAAAGTATATAATTTACAGATATGTATATAAGCGCTAGGGGATTGATGGTTGGGCGGAAGTCAAATGTCCAAAGGTCACAGATCCAAGTATGCAGACGACACAGAAGGGAGAGGGAGCTGGGCAAATGTTGCATTGAAGAAATCACAAATTTTCTAATATTCCCATTATAACAGTGACAGGATCTGCTGTCGCTGCTGTCACCATTCTCAGAACAGCCATTCTTCTCATGATATTTTGAAATATCCCCAAGGGAACTCGTACGCCTGGCTGAAAAACCTCTGTGGGTAAAACATTCAAGTCGCGAAGGGGATTAGAAACTCACTCACCAATTATGCCAAAGGAAAAAAGAGTCAGTTGCTTTCCCAGCTTATCCATACTTTTTTGTAAAGGAGTTTTTGGAGTCTGAAATTAAAAGGAAAAGAAAACGAGTTGTATTTCAAAATCAGCCAAAGAATGATAACGACTGTGGCATTGCCAAGTGCTTACTATGTGCCAAGCAAAGTGCTAAATGCAGGAAGAGATAAATCAGCCACAGTCCCTGTCTCACATATAGTTTACACTCTAAGGGAAGAGAGAGAAAAGGTGTTTTATCCCCATTTCTGGATGAGGAAACTGAGGCTCAGAAAAGTTAAGTAATATGCCCATGGTCACACAGCATATGGGTGGTGCATCCAGGATTAGAACTGAGATCCCTGACTACCAGTACCATGTCTTTTCCACTAGGCCATAAAAAGCTTCTAGAAATAGCTGTGGGTTTTAGTTAGGCCTTTTCCAAAGAAAAAGTAAAAAAAAAAAATAAAAATGTAAAAGCAAAACCCACCACTTTGATTCAGACACGTTCCTGGAATGAAATCGCTCTTCCTTACCTCTTCTGCTTGCATCATTTTAAACACCTCTCCAAACTGTGACTTTTCCCCAGTTCCAATAACCACTCCCTGGATGATGAAAAAAGCAAGAACCATGACATGTTTACATAAATAAATATACAAAACATTTTCGGGGAAATTTTGCAGAATTTACCTTTCCTTTTCCATATTGAACCAGCGTTCCCATGAAAACAACATTGCTGAGGGTGGCCAGGTCTCCCCCTGCTAACAAAGGCCCATCCGTCTTCACACAAGGCTCGGCTTCTCCTGTAAAGCTGGACTCATCCACCAAGAGATCCGTCACCTAATTAAAGCCAAAGCATAATTCATTATAACATCCGGACTCTGGCCTTTTAAGTAAAAATCATACAAACCAAGAAAATGTGGAAATGAGCAGCTAGTCGCACATTTAGTGTATCGATAGGTTATATTTTTTGAGCAATTATTACAGAGCACTTTACCAAACAGGAGAGTAGGATAGATTCAGTTGGCATGATTCCTGCCCTCGAGGGGCTTACAATCTAGCAAGGAAGACATATATTAAATTAATTACAAGTAGGGGAAGCGATAGAGCTTCAGGGTAGGTATATAGGTACTACAGGGGTTTGAGGAGGGTACCCAAGTGCTTAGGTGATGATGAAGTGGCAATAGGGTGGGAAATAGGACAAGATGATGAGAGATTAGTCAGGAAAGGGGGAGATGAATTTTTAGAAGGGTTTTGAGAAGGGGAGAAAAGTGGCTTAATGGATAGGAAGCTGGAGGGAGTTCTAGATTTTACGCTCTTTGTGGGCAGGGAACTGGTCAACCAACTCTTGGGTATTGTATTCTTCCAAATGATTAGTACAGTGTTCTGCCCACAGTGAGCACTCAATAAATACAAGTGATTGATTGAATTGATTCTAAGCTGGGGGGAGGACAAGAGCAAGAAGTCAGTGGCCAGAGATGAGAACCAGGCACAATGAGTAGGTTGACTTGAGAGAAATAATCCATCAATCCGAGTTACTGAACACTTATTGTTTGCAGAGCACTGTATTAAGCACTTGGGAGAGTATAATATGAGTTGGTAGACATGTTTCCTGCCCACAACAAGCTTATAGTCTAAAGCCCAGCATGGGAGCTGGGGTGCAATGGGAGAGGAGCGAGGATTGGTGGGGAAGAGAGCTGACTAACTTGAAGCCAATGGTCAGGATTTTCTGCTTGATGCAGTGTGAAATGGAAGACTATAAGTACGTACACTTGTATATATCCAAGAAATAACACATCAGGTAAGAAATTGAAACCAAAGACACAGACAGCCTGGGAAAGGCTACTATAATCTATCCCCCAATTAATTTAACCTTGAAAGCTTTTTTTTCCAATTCTTTTACCTGAAATATTTCCTGCCTTAGAAAACTGATTACCCATATATATTAGGTTTCTATTCTTGGATATTGCATCGTTTAAGCTCATAAAAACTACATACCTCTATAAAAACAATCTGAGTTGTCAGAGAGGGAAAGGAATTCTAAATTTTCCTTCAAGGAGAGCAGCAATCTGGGGCTTCGAATTTGTAGATTTAAGGCCCTTATTTAATTCAGAGAACGGTTAATTTATAGAAAAGGAAGAAAGATCCTGAAGGGATTCCACTGTTCCTATGTGTCTAAGGACTGAAGTTATGCTACTTGGAAAACTTTAGTAACATTGCCAAGTCAACTAGATACAAGTTTGTACATTGCTTTTCTCTTTTTTTTTTTAATGAAATTTAAGCACTTGTAATGTTTTCAACACTGTTCTAAGCACTGGGATAGATACAAGTTTATCAGACTGGACACAGTTTCTGTCTCACAGAGGTCTCACAATCAAAGTAGGAGGGAATAGGCTTTAATCCTTATTATACAGTTGAGGAAACTGAGGCACGAGAAGTTAAATGACTTGCCCAAGGCCACACGGCAAGCAATAGGCAGAGCTGGGATCAGAACCCAGGTCTTCTGACTCCTTAGCACATGCTTTTTCCACTAGGCCATGCTGCTCCTAGTTGAACTAAAAGTTCACATTTCCAAGAAAACTGGGAAAATTATCAGTTCAAGAGAAATCTAAACATCTTCTGCTACAGAAAAAGGAAATGAAGAACTTCACAGCAGTTGAAGATAGAGTCTACTTCAGGAGAAGTCAGTTTCATTAATGAATACTGGGTCATTGATCTGTCTTCCTTTATATGATTAATACCTATGATGAGCTTCATTTGTTTCTTTGTGCTATAAATGATATAATCCTCTTATTTCCTTCTGACTTACCCAATTCAAATTATTCATAGTTTATGACCTATGTGTCTAATCACAATGCGACTACTCCTCTTCTTTTAAATATATTCAGTAATGGTCTTTTTGAGGCTTGGCATTTTCAGGGCTTACAATGCTACAGATGTGATCTACTTTATCTTGGGAATTCTGCTTTAACCCCTTTCAGCCTTCAACCAGCTGGTTCTTTATATCTGTATTTGCCTAATTTTAAAACTTTTAAACTTAAGCTTTTAAAGTTTAAATTTTTAAACTTTTAAACACATTTAAAACTTAAGGGGCAGATGTTGATATGGGGTCGGAACAATGGTAAATGTCCAGGGTAGGCGGTTTGAATACCCCTAGCATAGCAGAGTGTATATTTGGCATATTGCAAGTACAGTGACTTGCACACAGTAAGGGCTCAATAAATACGATTGAATGAATGAATGAAAAACCCATCTACTTCATAAAATTATTTATAAAGAAATTTGGTTTAAGATGAAACAAGTTCCACAGTGATAAAAATGGCCCTTAAACCTGTTACACGTATGGTGTAATGAGAGTGCAAAACAATACTGTGATCTATGTGAGGTCTTTTCTTTATTCCTAGTATAGGACATTACTAACCTTAATAAAGCGACCAAACACCTCTTCAAAGCTGATTAGATAAATGTCTCTAATTCTCCCATTTCCTCACTTATAAAATAGGGCTTTAATGTCGTCACAAGGACCCAAGGCCAAGACCCTGAATGAGCAAGGTTTGAAATGGAATTCCTGATTCCAGGGTCTGTGTTCTCACTGCACATTAGTGGTGTAACTGGATGAAGTAATGGCGAACTGATACACATTCAGTCCAATTTACCCATGAGGGCAATGAAGCAAATGCAAATAAATAAACTGTAGGTCCGCCTTTTCCAAACATCAAGTTCTTAAACTGCATATACAAAGACAGGAGTTTATCACTTGCGAAACAACAAAGTTGTATGTAGAACAAGCTTGAGCTGTGAAAAGGCAAGGGCAACACACAACAAGCTCTGATTAAGGCCATTTGGAAAATGCGTTCAAAAGGTCATTTTCCCCTCAAGTCCAATACAAAGAAGCTTAAGTTTGTTTTGTCACACCCAGGCTCTCAAATACAGTTATTTCACCTTCAAGACAAAGCGTTACTTGGAGTTCTGACAAATCCAATTCAATTCACCTTTATTTTAGAAATGGCAAGGGAGAAGAAAGAGCGCTGACCCAGTCTTACTGGTTGTACCAGGACAATCCATACTAATAAGGTCTCTGTCCTTTGTTTTAGCACAGAAGATAACGTTTTGTTACCCAATATTCTGCAAAAGAAAGCTACTGTTTTCGGGACTTTTATTTAGCATGTTGCTTCCTGCTTAAGATGAATCAGGGTCCAAAGAGATTCTGGAAGCATAAAGGAGCAAAAGGCCATTTATAATATGCCTGCATTTTTAATAGTTTAACGATTAGTGGAAGTCCAATCCAATTGCAAATTCCCCCATATCACATTGCCCCATTAACTATCGTAAGCCACCTTTCTAGTGAAATGGGTCGATCATGGTTAGAAGCAGCTTGGCTCAGTGGAAAGAACACGAGCTTGGGAGTCAGAGGTCATGGGTTCGACTCCCGGCTCTGCCACTTGTCAGCTGTGTGACTGTGGGCAAGTCACTTCACTTCTCTGGGCCTCACTTAACTCATCTGTAAAATGGGGATGAAGACTGTGAGCCTCAAGTGGGACAACCTGATTACCCTGTATCTACCCCAGCGTTTAAAACAGTGCTCTTCACATAGTAAGTGCTTAACAAATACCAACATTAATTAATGAATTAAAGAAGCAGTTTGGACTAGTGAATAGAGCCCTGGCCTGGGAGTCAGAAGGACCTGGATTCTAATCCCGGGTCCACCACTTGTTTTTTCTGTGACCTTGGGCGAGTCACTTCATTTCTCTGTGCCTCAGTTACCTCAGCTGTAAAATAGCGTTCAAGTGTGAGCCCATGTGGGACAGGCACTGTGTTCAACTTGAATCGCTTGTATCCATCGCAGTGCTTAGTACAGTCCCCGGCATAACGTAAGCCCTTAACAAATACCACAGTTATTATTATTGCAATTTTGCAAATTATTTTCAAAAATCATTAAGGAAACAAAAATTCTATTCATATGTGCTCCACCCCTGTTCCACCCCTCTTCCTCCTAGCAATCTGCATCTCTTCTTACAGTTCTCCATATCAGTCTGCCAAGGGTCCCATCCAACTTCCCAGAATATATTTACTTTGGCTGCCCTCCCTCCCTCCCTCTCTCTCCCCGCCCCACCCTCACCCCCAAACCTCCACTAAATCCAAACAAAAAGGAATAGAAAGCAGAGCTGGAGGATATTCAATTTTTTATGAGCTTTGCTACTAATTTTTACAACACAAGCCCATATGTCCATGTTTGTCTTTGGGTACATGGGCTAGTTATTAGTTTTAATGGCTAATGTATTGTTTCTGTTACACAACAGGTTGGGTAAAATGTGCAAGAAAATTTTCCTCATCACCCCCACCTCCAAACTTGGGTTGGCATTCCATTTACCATATGCAATGAAAGCTGCAAAATGGCCTAATGTGATAATAATGATAACGATGGTACTTGTTAAGCACTTACTGTGCACCAAGCACTGTTCTAAGCACTGGGGTAGTTACATGTTAATCAGGTTGGATACAATCCCTGTCCCACATCGGCCTCACACTCTTAATCCCCATTTTACAGATGAGGTGACTGGGGCCCAGAGAAGTTAAGTGATCGGTTCAAGGTCACCCAATAGACATGTGGCAGAACCGGGATTAGAACCCAGATCCTTCTGACTCCCAGGCCCGTGCTCTATCCACTAAGTCATGCCGCATGACGACCCGTCTCTGTAAGTAAACACCATACACATTTCTAAGATTAATGATTACAGGCTGGCTTAGCTTACCTCAGTAAGTCGGATGTCAGCAGGGACCCGGTCTCCAATGGAGAGACACACAATATCTCCCGGGACTAACTCTCGCGCAAACAGATGCTGGAGTTTTCCTTCTCTTACGCTGAATTTCGGTTTGATAAAAAGCAAGAACGTACTTGATTAATGCAATGTCTTCTAACTTTATAATAACTGTGCACAAAGCTATCTACCTGAAATCGCCCAACTGCAGATAACTACACTACAGATACCTTAACCTGAAAACACTGTAACATGGGCGTTCCTTTTAGTTCAAGGAATCAAAAGAATTCTTGTTTATTTTCACAGTGACAGCAGATAGGTTACCAGGTAAATCTGCTGCAGATCAGATTGAGGGTCAAAATGTGAAATCAAATCTTCTGTCAAGGTAATGACAAACCCATAAACCTTAAACTTGCAGAGAACCCGAGATCCAGAGGCGACATTAGAGGTCATCCGATCCAGTCCCGTTTCAGGCAGGTGAGTGTCCAAACCACCCAGGACAGACTGCTGTTCGCTCGTTCCTTAGAGTTTTCCAGGGATGGACTCTCTACGAGCTTCCTTTGTAGTCTGCTTCATGGCTTTCATCGCCCTATCAGAAAAGTATCTATGCCCCCTCAAAATGTCTCTTGATTTTATTTTTAAGCCTTCTTGTTTGGTTTTTCATGTATTCATAAACAGTTATTAAATCATCCCTTTGCCTTCTCTTCTCCAGGATAAATAGCACCAATTTCTTTAGCCTGTTCTTACAGGACCTATTTTCCATCCCCTCTGGTCATTTTGTCACATTCAGCTTTTAATTGGCTATGCTCAGGTCTTTTTCAGCTACACTTGTCCCTAACCACGCCTTAATCATCCTGTGTTTGGGTAGTCTGCTTTCCGTTTCTAAGACTACTATTTTGTGCTTTGACCTAGTGAATTTCAAGCTGATTTTTACCATTTTTCCAATTTATTAGTCACTTTGGATTTAAGCCCTGCCACCCAAAATATTAATAGTATTTCATCCATTCAATAGTATTTATTGAGTGCTTACTACGTACAGAGCACCGTACTAAGCGCTTGGAATGTACAAATCGGTAACAGATAGAGACAGTTCCTGCCCTTTGACGGTCTTACAGTCTAATCGGGGGAGACGGACAGACAAGAACAATGGCAATAAATAGAATCAAGGGGACCAGGCACTATACTAAGCACTGGGGTGGATGCAAGCAATTTGGGTTGGATGCAAGCAATTTGGGTTGGACACAGTCCCTGTCCCACATAGTGCTCAGTCTCAATCCTCATTTTACAGACGAGGTAAGTGAGGTACAGAGAAGTGAAGTGACTTGCCCAAGGTCTCACAGCAGACAAGTGGAGGAGTCAGAATTAGAATCCATGACCTTCTGACTCCCAAGCCCATCTCTATCCACTAGTCAATCCACTAGTTGATTAGATTGTAAGCCCGTCAATGGGCAGGGACTGTATCTGTTGACGATCTGTACATTCCAAGGGCTTCGTACAGTGCGCACAATAAATACTATTGAATGAATGAATATCCACTACGCCGGGCTGCTTCTCTGCCCGATTTACTATTACCAGGAACGGTGATGAAACTAATCTTTGTTCCTTATCCCAGTGCAAGGCACAGTATTAAGTGCTGAGAAAGCATACACGAGTGACAATCAGATATGATCCCTGGCCCTCCAGGTACTCACAATCTAAGTATAAAGGAGGAACAGAGACTGGAGACAGACATATTCAATAAAACCATTAAGTTCACAAAAATAATACAAATGATATGGACAGAGATGCATACAGAAATAAAGTCAATAAGGCCACTGAATTAAACCAGGCCTCTGAACTGATCCAACTCCACTGGGCCAGACCTCCTCAGGGGACATCAATTCATCAAAAATGATTACTCTTCTGATGCGATCCATGAAGTCAACTCGGCACAGACCTCACAGAAACATGGTCAGGACCCTACTCTCCTACTTTATGGAGGAGAATGTCAGGAAGGATAGAATCAACAGCCTCAGTGAAGTCTAGATTTCATTTATTGCTTTCTTCATGCCCTTATGTCTGGTCACAATCATGAAGGAAATTCCATTGGTCTGGAAGGCTCTTCTCTTCACAAAGCAATGAAGATGGCTTCCTCCTACTGTCTGTTCTCTTAGCTAGTTTCAAACTGATTGTTCAATAGCCTTCAACTAGGCAGCCTTATTGGTATCAATGTCACACTCCCCTAGTTTCTTCCTTTTTGCTATTTTCTAAAAGGTCTTCCCTTTTTTTCTATTTTAATTAAAGATAAGCACCACATTGACCATTTCCAATCGTCGAGGATTTTTTTGGCCTCCTAGAAATATGAAAAATTAAGGCAATTTTAAATTTTGATAGTCAACTAATGGAATAACTGAGTTTCCAGAGGGCTCTCCTTTTTAGCGAACCAAAATAAGTTAAGTTCATGCAGCAAGGAGTAGCTTGCCCAAGATACTTCCTAGCAAGGAGCATGGAGATCCACTATGCGCCTGAATCTTTGGAACCAGTTTTCTCCCCCTACAATGATAGAGTCCAGAATCAGAGAAGACAATGGAGCTTTATTTTGCAAGCGTTTCTGAAAAGGATCTAGCCTTTATCTGGAAAAATACGTAAGTGAAAAAACAAGACTCTCATTTGAGATCCTTACCCACCTTTGTGTCCATAATAATGTTGATGTTTGTTAAGCGCTTACTATGTGCAGAGCACTGTTCTAAGCGCTGGGGTAGATACAGGGTAATCAGGTTGTCCCACGTGAGGCTCACAGTTAATCCCCATTTTACAGATGAGGTAACTGAGGCCCAGAGAAGTGAAGTGACTTGCCCACGGTCACACAGCTGACAAGTGGCAGAGCCGGGAGTCGAACCCATGACCTCTGACTCCGAAGCCCAGGCTCTTTCCACTGAGCCACACTGCTTCCATTGAAAATGGGTCCCACTCCAAAGGTGCCAAATTTTCTGTTTGTGTGCGGGGGCAACAAGAGGTTGAGGATTTTATGAGGTGGGGGAGAGAGAGAGAGAGAGCACAGTGGCAACTCCTCACTATTGGCTTCAAAGCTCTCCATCACCTTGTCCCTTCTTACCTCACCTCCCTGCTCTCCTTCTACCTCCCAGCCCGCACACTCCGTTCCTCTGGTGCCGCTAACCTTCTCAATTATGCCTCGTTCTCACCTGTCCTGCTATCGACCCCCGGCCCATGTTCTACTTCTGGCTTGGAACGCCCTCCCTTCTCAAATCCACCAATCACTCTTCCCCCCTTCAAGGCTCTACTGAAGGCTCACCTCCTCCAAGAGGCCTTCCCAAACTAAGCCCCCTTTTCCTCAGCTTCCCTCCCCTCTGCGTCGCCTCGACTCACTCCCTTCGCTCTACCCCCCTCTCCCCACCCCACAGCACTTACATAAATATGTAAATATCTACAATTCAATTTATTTATATTGATGCCTGTTTACTTGTTTTGATGTCTGTCCCGCCCCCCCCCCCCCCCCTTCTAGACTGCAAGTCCGGTAAGGGCAGGGACTGTCTCTATTGCTGAATGGTACTTTCCAAGTGCTTAGACAGTGCCCTGCACATAGTAAGCGCTCAACAAATACGACTGAATGAATGAATGAGTGAAAGGTAACTCTTAGAAGAGTTCACAGGTCAGAAGGAAATTATTGTGAATTATTTCAACCCTGCTCAGAAGTCCTCAGATCTGGGAGACCTAGGATAAGGGAGTCTGCAAGTCCTGCCCTCAAAGCTGTTTGAGCTGGTCTTGTCACCCCACCCAGCTGGAGACCCATGGACCAATTGCCCCCTTCATTCCCAGGGAGCCAGCACCTATGAGACTCCTCAAAGTCGATTACACATTTTCATGATCCTTTTATAATTGGGTTTGACATGGTGAAAATATTGATATTTTAAGAGGTGAAGTCCCACTTTTTATAAAAGTATCCAGAACAGACATATTCCTTTTCAGGTTTAATGATCAATTAATTGCATTTACTGTACTAAGCGCTTGGGAGAGTACAATATAACAGAGTTGGTAGATATGTTCTCTACCCACAGTGAGTTTACAGTCTGGATGCAGGGAATCTTCTCAACTCAACAGGCCAGAAATGTGTTCAACCCATTCTATGAACCATACACATCTTCCTACTCCTATGAGGTGTTTTTTTTTAAAAATGAAAAAAAAATATTTCTATTTCTGTCTTGATCTTTAATCTAGTGGGGTCCAGTTGGGAGTTAAGAGGATGTGGGAGATGAGGGCAGGTGGAAGGGAGAATAAACCAAAGAGTTAGCACAGAATTGTTCAAAGACCAAATGAAAACATTTTATTGACCCTCTACCTAACCCAACCAGGGCCCAGCCCATTAACAGCCTAACTCATGGGTCACCGCCTTCCATTGTAAGTCCTGGTTCAGATTCACAGTATGGATGAAATGCCCTGATGGCAATTCCAGTCACTGTGCAAAGTTTGTGTTTGCATTCTACTTCTGAAGAAGGAAGCATACCCAGAAGGATTTATGCATGTTGAATTTGGGCCAGATTTCAGGGTTTAACTTCAGTAGATCGAATTCACTTTTCAGTCCCTTCAAAGCTATTAAATTCAATTTAAGAACATGGCTGGTAAAGACTGGAACATTCCCAAGTGAATTTCAGGGCAATAAGGTAAAAAGGGCACATTGCTGAATAAGAAGATTAAGAGTTAGAGTCTTTTCCCCTTCCTGGAAAAATGCCAATGAGGCTTAATTCAACAATAATTAAAATTCAACAATAATCTCCTTGATAATTAAAATTCTGACCTCTTTCCTTCTACATCAAGGGCTTAAAATCCTGGATTTACTCCAAAATTATAAATGAGATAAAGCACATTCTCCAAGTAACTAACTACCCTCCACATAATGCAAACTAAGGTAAACCTACAAAGATGAACTCCCAACTACCTTTGAGGTTTGTGTATGTTAGCTGTTGTTATCTTCACCCAACAGGTGAAGAAAAGGAATACCTAGTGTTTAGGATGGATCAAAGAGCAAGTGTTTGCTCTCCGCCTAGAAATAAGAAGTGTTTGCTCTCCGCCTAGAAATAGGAACTCCAGGATCTTACTTTGTTGCTTACTCCTATAAATTTCACTTTCTCAGTCAAATGAGAGGTCTTGATTATAGCGATGCTTAGAATCAGATCTACATATTCTCTTTAACCACATATAGTAAGTAGTGTGCTCCAGTTTCCCACAGCAAAGCCTCCAAACACATCTTCCTAACAAACCCCAGTGAGGTTCTTATAGTAAATTTGGTCTTCACTGATCACCTATAAACCCATGCAATGCCCACTGTAGAGAAGCTAACTGAATAATGGAAATCTCTATAAAAATCGACTGGATTTTTCAAAACACCTCTGATTGGGGACCATCCCAGAGATCAGACTAAAGCGACCTGAATTCCCCTCAGTCCTATGAATCTTTCACTGTGCTCTATTACACTGCCAATGCCTGACTTAGTTCTTTAACTCACTGGTCCGTTAAGCCTCCTTCTGGCTCAAGAGGATGTGGGGGTTGATTTAACTTACCAGTTACACTCTGGAGGAACAAGCTTGCTGAGTTCTTCCAGGGACTTTTCAGATCGGTACTCCTGATGAAAAGCACGTTAGAAACCAAGTTCCACAAAAACAAGGACAATTACACACTTGCTTGGCAACCAGTTAAAGTGGGGTGCTGGAAGACATACCTGAATGAAGGCCACTGTGACCACAATCAACACAGCCTGAAAAAACAAAATATGGGGAAGAGAATAATAGTGATTAAAGTACAGTGACATTTGTTTTAAGGGGAAAGACCTGAAACCTGACCTCCAAAAATTTCCTGGATTATGCTTCTGGGACATTTGGACAACTAAAGTCAACCAGGGAAGACCAGTGGGGAAACATCAGGTCAGGAACGAAAACATTTACTTCTCCTCCTCCGTTCTATAATTTGATGTGAAATGTATTCATGAATAATGGAGGGAAAACACCTAATTTTCAGAGTGATTAGCCTTTCCAATTTCAGAATAGGTAACGTTAGAACCGCCAACTCCCACACACCCCCACAGTCCTTCCAATAGTAAGCGGTTCATGTTCCCATTAGACTGTAAACTCCTTATTAATAATGATAATAATAATGATGTTGGTATTTAAGTGCTTACTATGTGCAGAGCACTGTTCTAGGCGCTGGGGTGTACAGGGTAATCAGGTGGTCCCACATGAGTCTCACAGTCTTAATCCCCATTTTACAGATGAGGTAACTGAGGCACAGAAAAGTGAAGTGACTTGCCCACAATCACACAGCTGACAAGTGACAGAGCCGGGATTCGAACCCATGACCTCTGACTCCCAAGCCCGTGCTTTTTCCACTGAGCCACGCTGCTTCTGTTCCTTGTGGGCAGGGAACTTACCTACTGACTCTGCTATATTGGATTCTCCCAAGCACCTAATACAGTGCTCTGCACATAATAAGCATTCAATAAATACAACTGACAATTATGTTGCCTATATATACAGAGGGAAAAGTACTTTAGAGTGTGCTCAGAAAGCATCAAGGTAAATCCAAATCATATATATGATGATAATTATAGCTTCTTATTAAAAAACTGCAATATTGCTCACCATCTCCCACGTGAAAGATCTCCCACCCCATGTATGAGATGAAATTTCAACAGTCAATATACATAACATACAGAGTCAGTTTCTATAGCCTAATATTTTTAGGAGAAGAAATCATCCTATGGGTTTCTAGTTGGAAGGAACCAAGACACAGCCAAGTTAATTCAGGGCAAAACTGGGACGATCTTTTTCTTTCGGAAACATAGGCTTTCTGCTACCTGCATTTTATTTTAGTGTCCTTCTCCCTTGCAAGATTTAAAGTGGGGATCAGTTACACTGTCAGTATTGCTTATACGGTGTTCTGCACGCCGCAAGTGCCCAATAAATACTATTGATTGATCTTAAAAACATCTCAGCAGAGGTGTGGCACAAGAAACAATCATTTTAATTCATGGGGCAAAATAAAAAGTTCCAGTGGGGAGATGCAGACAGTTTATCAGCTCTTGACAGCATCGCTTTGTGGTTGGAGGGCCGTGGGGGTGTTTAAGGAGTGAAACCACTACAGAAGCAGGTATTTTCACGTTTTAAGCCTCCCTCTCTACTTCTCCTCCTCCTTCCCTCCCCCATTCAGCCCAGAGCTGTAATATTCCTGCTTGTCCAGGCCTGTTGATTTCTCCTCCCTCTCAACCTTATGCCACAGTGTCCTCTCCGAGTGCCCTGCCCCAGAGCTGACAAAGTAGTAGATACTTACCATGGTGATACTGACAGCATCTTCATACTCCTTAGTGACAACGCTGACTAAAGCAGATCCCAACAGCAGCAGGATGAGTGGATTCTTAAACTAAAACCAACAAAAGACTTTTCAGCGATTTTCCACCAAACTTTTGCCTAGTTTTTTCTTTATGGAAAAAACAGCTAAATGGCACATTTTTCCAATATTAGTATTCCTGAAAACATGAGAAAAGTGGAAATAGTCAAATATACTTGACTATAAGAGGAAACACATAAATACATAAATATATATTTTCAAATAATTTTAAATATAATATAAGAGGGAGCATAGCCAAATTTGGGACTGTCTATGCAAATATGAATGCAAAAGTTTGGGGCAGACTTTCTAAAAGATTATATTGTACATTCAAGCATTTGTGATCTTATATTTAAACATTTCAATTTACTTTTACTTCATATATTTTATTTTATGGTATTACATATAAACGTTCAGTAGATGTTCTGTCCTCCAATATATATGTATGTATACATATATATATATGTCATATTTGTTAAGCGCTATGTTCCAAGTACTGCACTAAGCACTGGAATTACAGAAGATAATCAGGTGGGACGCAGTCCCTGATCCACATGGGGCTCATAGATTTCATTTTTAAATCCTTCAGGTGTCGATTACTGTTACTCTATACCCTCTGTTTTGCTTCGTAAAACCTAATTTTAGCTACTGCATAATACTATCTCTTCAAGGATTGTTTCACATTACTTTGAGAATACTTGCACTGTGCTGCCTACGGCAGAATTTGTGGCCCTCTAAAATCTTCTCTCAAGAATAATTTTAGTTCATGCTATACAACTGTACAAAGCAAACAATACTCAGGAAGGAGAACCGGTATCGAATCCCCATTTTTTAGATGAGAAAACTGCGGCCCAGAGAAGTTAAGTGACTTGCCCAACGTCACCGATCGGGCAAATGCCAGAAACGGGTTAGAACACAGGTCGTCTTGACTCCTAGGTTTGTGTTCTTTCCACGAGGCCAAAACATACCAAATACTAGATGTGCTGTTTATAAAGAAAAGGGGGACGAAAATTAAGGACAAATATTGTATCCCATGCTTATCACAACAGGATAGACTTATCTCAGATTAGAAAACAGTAATGCTTGGAATTGTTTCTTCAAGGTTTAATAATAATAATAATGTTGGTATTTGTTAAGCGCTTACTATGTGCCGAGCACTGTTCTAAGCGCTGGGGTAGACACAGGGGAATCAGGTTGTCCCACGTGGGGCTCACAGTCTTAATCCCCATTTTACAGATGAGGGAACTGAGGCACAGAGAAGTTAAGTGACTTGCCCAAAGTCACACAGCTGACAAGTGGTAGAGCCGGGGTTCGAACCCATGACCTCTGACTCCAAAGCCCGTGCTCTTTCCAGTGAGCCACGCTGCTTCTCTCAGGTTTCTCAGATGACTTCATTCATTCATTCAGTCATATTTATTGAGCACTTCCTGTGTGCAGACCTATGTACTAAGCGCTTGGAAAATACAATTCAGCAACAGAGACAATCCCTACCCAACAATGGGCTCACAGTCTAGAAGGGGGGAGACAGACAACAAAACAAGTACGAGTAAAGAGGCATTAATAGCGTCAATATAAATAAGTAGAATTTTAGATAAATACGCATCATTAATAAAATAAGTACCATAATAAATATGTACTTATATACACAAGGGCTGTGGGGCGGGGAGGGGGTAGAGCAGAGCGAGGGAGTCGGGACGATGGGGAGGGGAGGAGGAGCAGAGGAAACGGGGGGCTTAGTCTGGGAAGGCCTCCTGGAGAAGGTGAGCTTTCAGTAGGGTTTTGAAGGGGGGAAGTGAGCTAGTTTGGCGGATATAAGGAGGAAGGGCATTCCAGGCCAGAGGTAGGACGTGGGCCAGGGGTCGACGGCGGGACAGGTGAGAACGAGGCACAGCGAGGAGGTTAGCGGCAGAGGAGTAGAGTGTGCGGCTGGGCTGTGGAAGGAGAGAAGGGAGGTGAGGTAGGAGAGGGCGAGGTGATGGAGAGCTTTGATGCCAACAGTGAGGAGCTTTGGCTTGATATAAAGGTTGATAGGCAGCCACTGGAAATTTTTGAGGAGGAGGGTGACATGCCCAGAACATTTCTGTAGAAGGCTCTTGCATTGCAATGATTTGATAATATACTCTGTTGACTACACAGAATTTTAGATGTTTACGTAGATGTAACATTCCTTGTAAAATTTTCAGAAATTAATATGATTATGAAATAGTATAACCACAGATATTTTTGCATCAGCTCACTGACCTTGAATTTTTTTTAAACACATTTCCCACAATCCTTTCTTTCTATAATTTAGATAAAGTATCTCTGCAAATATTCTCAATTTTCTGCTCCAGTCAACAGATTTCTTTTTAAATCCCTCGGTTGTTGATTAATGTCCCTCTGTACCTCTGTTTTGCTGCATAATACTTAATTTAAAATTATTGCATAATACTTACTATCTCTTCAAGGATTGTTTTACATTATCTTGAGAATACTGGTATTGTACTGCCCGTGGGAGAATCTGTGGCCCCATAAAAGATAATCTTCTTTCAAGAAGAATTGTAATTGGTGTGCGAAATACACAATACTCAACTGACAATTAACTTTTCATAGATTTTATGATCAGTATTTGAACTCATCACCCTGTAAATCCACATGCCCTATAATTTTGCCTTTGGGAGGCCCTTTCATCAACCAGCATGGCCTAGTGGGAAAGAGTACAAGCCTGGGAGTTAGAGAATGTGAGTTCTTATCCTAGCTCCACCACTTGTCTGTTGTGTACCTTGGGTAAGTCATTCCACTTCTCTGGGCTTCAGGTTCCTCATCTGTAAAATGGGGATTCAATATCTGTTCTCCTTCCTACTTAGTCTGGGAGTCCCATGTGGGACAGGGACTGTGTTTGATCTGCGTGGCTCAGTGGAAAGAGCACGGGTTTTGGAGTCAGGGCTCATGAGTTCGAATCCCAGCTCTGCCACTTGTCGGCTGTGTGACTGTGGGCAAGTCACTTAACTTCTCTGGGCCTCAGTTCCCTCATCTGTAAAATGGGGATTAAGACTGTGAGCCCCACGTGGGACAACCTGATTCCCCTATGTCTACCCCAGCGCTTAGAACAGTGCTTGGCACATAGTAAGCGCTTAACAAATACCAACATTATTATTATTATTATCTGACTACCTTATATCTATCTCTGGGCTTAATACAGTGCTTGGCACATATTAAGTGCTTAACAAAAATAAATACTTTATGGATATTATTAAACCCTAGATTGTAAGCTCCTTCAGGACAGGGATGGTGTCTATACGCTCTATTGTATTGTGCTCTCCAAAGCACAGTGCCCTGCAAACAGTAAGTGCAAAATAAATGTCACTGATTAACTGAACTAATCACTTGCATTACAGTGGTAAAGCAAATAGTTCCTGCCCATGATGAGCTTATGATCTAGGCGGGGAGATAGATGTACAAATTGTTTAAAAATAGTGGGAGCAGGAAGAAGAACAGTGATAAAATATATAATCGAGTAAATATGCCAAGATGGATGATCAGACTAAATCACACTAATTGAATATCCAATGGAAGATGTACAATGCTGAGGATAGGTGCATGTTAGATTAATTCCCAACACCCTAAATTTAACTAACTGGGGAAGACTTCCTGGATGAAGGGGGATTTTAGGAGGGCTTTAAAGATGGCGTGAATTTTGGGTGAGGGGCAGTGAAGGAATTCCAAGTTTCAGGAAAAGTGTGAGCTAAGGATTGGAGGGCAGAGAGACAAGGGCAAGTACAGTAAGAAAGTGGGCTTGGGAGGAGTGAAGAGTGTGATCTAGAGAGACAGCTGACGACAGCTGATGTGAAAGATGGAGCAAGCTGGGGGGAAGACTTAAAGTCAATGATCAGGAGTTTCTCATTAATGTGGGGGGAGACAGAGATTTTTGGAGGAGCGGAGAGACTTCTGAGTGATATTTTAGGAAATGATTTGATTTGATGGATCAAATACTCCTAAAGCACTGTTGGAAACTTGACAAATCTTTCACATCACCAGGGAACTACTTGTTTACCATGTTGCCTCTTTGGTGTACTAAATAGTACTCTAATGGCCTGAAAGTTACCAGAGGGACTGAGCACTCTGGCTAAATAACTGAGGTTCCCTCACATTTTTTTTCCAACAGCTTATAAGATGTAGCTCAATAAGCTTTTCTAAGTTATCTTTTACAGGAATGGAATTATGCATACAGATCTGCCCAAACTCTATTCATCTGAAAACCTTTCATTGAGCTATAATACTACCTTGAATTTGCACCATTCTTTTTTTTTCCCCCAAGGTGATCACATTTACTAAATCTGTCCCTATCTCACAGATAAAGCCAATCCTACCCACAGCTTACAGTTTCAGCTAAACTTTTCTTTCCCAGCTGAATAGATGGAGTAGGAAGCTCCTAATAAAAATGAATTTAGCCAAAGAGTGCCAATTAGCTTCGGTGCCCACATCATGATTCTCATTTTGGGAAGGGATAGCTTATTTGCTGCCTGTTTTCTACAGTTAATGCAAATTTTTCCTTTAGACTTTTAACAATGCTGTTTATCTGCATGCAATTACATGATGCAAGAAATGGTCAAGGGGAGGCAGACATTAAGATAAATTATAAATAGGGGAAATAATTACAGATAGGGTTCAGTTCTGGGTCTTACTTGGTCAAGGTATTTCTTCCATACTTTATAAATAGGGGAAATAATTACAGATAGGGTTCAGTTCTGGGTCTTACTTGGTCAAGGTATTTCTTCCATACCGGTTCAGTGTTATCAACTACAAATTCATTCCAGCCATGAACCAGCCTTCTTTGGGTCACTGAAAATTCAGACAATCCACTTTGTAAGTCAACCTGGAAGGAGAATGCACATCCCCATGATATTGCTAAAGAGAACATGACTCCGGTAACAATGAAAGGGGTCTATTCTACACATGAATACAATGAAATCAAATTAAGGCATTAGCTCATTTTCATTGTTTTAAAAAAGTAGGTCTGTCCAAGGGGGTTGAAATACCAATGATATTAAAGACAAAAGCTTATGCTTGCCTTATGGAATTGAGGACTATTTACTTCAGAATCAAGTGAGAACAATTTTAGAGGCTTATACCCACACACATTATCTACATAGCTGAGACTTTTTTAGTCAATATATTTTAGAGATAATATCCAAATAACTCAGGCCCAAGTGTGGTTCTTACGTCTCAACTATCCAGATAATTTAGATGTGTAGATCTGTGTGTAGTGGTATCTAGCAAAGATGTGTAAGTTTATAAGCCCAACAGAAGACAAAATTAATGTTATGATGAGGGAAACATTCCTCTTCTTCCTCCCCATGACTACCACCTAGTAGAGAAATTAATTTTCCCCCAACTATTAAATGCGAAGAAAATCCACAAAATAGTTATCTTGCTCTCTCACTTCTTGTGAAGTCTGTGCATCTCTGAGCATCAAGAATATGCATAGGTAGGAACATGCTAGGAGAACGGTTTCAAGATAAATTAATCCATACCACTCAATTCAAAATAAATACCACCGTATTATTGTGTAATCTCGAATTATCTTTTGAGAACTTTTCTTCAACAGTTTTGACTACGGTATGCAGCATTTTTCAATATGAAAGTCTCAAAATCACTATCGTATGCTAAGTGAATTCTTACATGTAAATCTTTTGCCAAGTCTTCTTTGTGGCATTTGCAAGCTTCTTTGGGTGGCAAAGCTACTACTGCCTTCTCTCTCTCAATAGCTTTCAACTCGCATTGTTCTTCAGCCTGTGAACACATAAGCACTGATTAATAACTTATATTTGTACTGCAGTAATCAAGTTAATTCCCACAGATGGGTTTGGTGTTTCTTCTGTCCAGATTTCCTGTTATTATTAGCAGTAGTAGTAATGCTAATAATAAAGATAATAATTAAGATAGCTGTTAAATGCTTACTATGTCCCAAGCTTTGTAGTAAGCACTAGAGTGGATTCCAGATAATTAGGACAGACGCATTCCCCATCCCACAGAGGCTCACAGTGTAGTGGGGAGAGAGAACGTACATTGTGCATGAGAAGCAGCATGGCTCAGTGGAAAAAGCCTGGGTTTGGGAGTCAGAGGTCATGGGTTCTAATCCCGACTCTGCCACTGGTCAGATGTGTGACTTTGGGCCAGTTACTTCACTTCTCTGGGCCTCAATGACCTCATCTGGAAAACGGGGATTGAGACTGTGAGCCCACGTGGGACAGGGACTGTGTCCAACCCATGCCTGGCAGAGAGCTAAGGGCTTAACAAATATCATAATAATTATTTATTACTATTGTATTACCCCCCCCACTTTACAAATGAGGAAGCTGAGGCTCAAAACAGTTAAAATGAATTGGCCATGGTCACAGAGCCAGGATTAGAACCGATTTCCTCTGAATCCCAGGCCCCTGCTCTTGCCATTAGGCTGAGATTCCCACCACCCCTTCCCACTCCTCCACCCCCCCCCCCACCTCCCCCACTCCCTCCCCTCCCCCAGCAGTTGAGATCCAGTCCACTTGATAAAGCTATTCTATTGTCCGGCTTCTTGGGATTGGTGGTCTTCTCCAAGACTTGGGGTCAAGACTAGGTCAGCATAGATGTCCATTGGCTCCCCCAATTTCCCACCCTCAGAAAAGGAAAAACAATGTACCTTATTCCAAAGGTAACTGGGCCATTGTCTAAATGTTCTGTAAGAATGTCCAAGGACAAGCAGGAGTCCTTTGAAAGGATCTATTTTTTTTTTTTTACCTCCTATATTTTTCTAGTTTCCTGGTCTCTGATCTTATAAGTGACATATGGAATGAGACTCCGATATCAGAGTTCCAGGATATAAAAAAACCCAACAACTGTATTTGTCACCTATTCTCGCCCTTCAGCATTTAATATATTCCCCTTGCCTCCCTTTCCCCCACCTCAACTCCCCAAGTCCACAAGGCAGGTCATTTAGATTGGTAAACCTGCTATATTAACTAAAAAAAAAATCCAGACATGACTTACACAATCAGCTTTACATCACATTCTAAAGAGTAATGGGGGAAAAACAGTTTGCCTCTAGCTAGGAAGCAGGTGTAAATGGGGGAAAGGAGGGCATGGGCACAGCAATTCTGGCAACTGGGGGCTGCCACTCTCTGGGAGGGGTACGTTCTTTGCCCACCCAAGGACCGGCTCTGCTCATCATCCAAAATCCCTTCCCCCAAAAGAACTCTCTGCATTTGTCGAATGGAAAATGACTAAAACGGTGACTCCGGAGTGGAGTGCTGAGACATAAGTTGGCTGACCAAAACCACTAGGTTTAAGTTACAGTGCACATTATCTGAATCTACCCTGTGCTGAAATATTGTAGTTTTAAGGCATTATGAGAACCGAGTCAACGGGTCTTCCACCGACTCACCGAACCTTTAGAACTCCTTCTTGCTCCTCCTCCTTCAAAAACCCAGACAGCTGGGCTCCCCCCTTCTCAGTTCTGAAGGAGAAACCGGTCTCCCAAATGTCTAAAATGTTCTACTAATCCTTAACAAAATAGCCTATTAGGAGAGGTCATAAGGGCAGCATGGTCTCCAGCTCACTTGCCATCTGCACTCCCAGCAGCCCCATCTCCGGGAGGGCAGAGGGAGGACAAAACAGCAGAAATCTTGAATAACTGTGGTTTCTGTTAAGCACCTACTGGGTGCCGAGCGTCATACTAAACACTGGGGTAGACGGGATAATCAGGTTGGACACAGTCCCTTTCCCATATGGGACTCACAGTTTAAGTAGGAAGGAGAACAGGTTTGAAACCCCATTTTACAGATGAGGAAACAGGAACTGAGGAAACTCTGCTCTGCTCACTACACTACCTTATTCTTCCTGCTGTCTTTCATGTGGTTTTTGTTCTTTTGTCACTTCACCTTTCCTTCTGTACTCACCCACCCTGCTCCCCAGATTTATTCTTAGACTGAGTTCCTTGGGGGCTGGACCCCCTAGGTCTCACCCTTGAATTTTGTCCCAGAATTTAGTACGGTTCTTTGCAAACAAGAGACCCTTAGTAAATACTATTAAAAATAATTATGGTATTTGTTAAGCACTTAATACGTGCCAGGGACTGTACTAAGCGCTAGAGTGGATACGAGCTAGTCGGGTTGGACATAGTCCCTGTCCCGCAGAGGGCTTACCGTCTTAATCCCCATTTCACAGACGAGGTAACTGAGGCACAGAGAAGTCAAGTGACTTGCCAAAGGCCACCCAGCAGACAAGTGGAGGAGCCACTATTAGAACACATTACCTTCTGACTCCTGGACCCGTGCTGTATCCACTATGCCGTACTGCTACTGTTACTATTACTTTGGGAAAAGAAGGAATCGGGAACCAGGAAACGGAGTTTGTGATCCCAGCTCGGCCACTACCCTGCTGTTTTACCTTGGGGAGGTCATTTGGCTGCTCTGTGCCTCAGTTTCCTCATCTCTAAAATGGGGATATTTATTCCTCTGATTAGACTGAGAGCACTGTGTGGGGCCAGAAGTGTGTCCAGTTTGATTAGTTTGCCTCTGCTCCAGGACTTTGACCCATAAACATAGTATTGAAGTGCTTCCAATGTGCCATGCACTGTACTAAGCACTGAGGTAGATATAATACAATCAGGCTGGATACAATCCTTGTCTGACATCGAGAACGGGCATTTTACCCCCATTTTACATAAGATGTAACAGGCAGAAAGAAGTCAACTGATTTTTCCAGTCACAAAGGCAAGCGGCAGAGTCAGAATTAGAACCCAGGACTTCTGACTCCCAGGCCCGTGCTCTTTCCACTCCGCCACCCTGCTCTTCTAAATGCTTAATTGTGAGCTCCCTGTGGGCAGGGGTCATATCTATCAACTCTGATGTATTGTACTTTCCCAAGCACTTAGGACAGTGCTCTGCACCCAGTAAGCGCTAAATAAATACCACTGACTGACTGATGGCTACATTAAAAAGACAGTCTGTCACTTAAAGCAACAAAATCCCTCAAAAACCTGCAGAGAAAACTTTCATGTACTGAGTTGAGTCTAAGGACTCTGAAAAGAAAACCCATTTTCAGCTTGAGGTGGTTTTTTTTTATGGTATTTGTTAAGCCCTTATTATGTGCCAGGCACGGTACTAAATGCTGGGGTAGCTACAAGCTAATCAGATTGGACAAAGTCCATGTCCCACGTTGTGGCTCACAGTTTTAATTCCCAATCTACAGATGAGGTCACTAAGGCATACAGGAGTTAAGCCTAAGGCCACACAGCAGACACGTGATAGAGCTGGGATTGCAACCAAGGTCCTTAATAATAAAAATAAGAGTAATAATAATACTTGTTAAGCTTTTACTTTGTGCCAGGCACTGTACTAAGCACCGGGGTAGATACAAGTAAATCAGTTAGACATAGTCCCTGTTCCACAAGGGACTCACAGCTTTAATCCCCACTTTACCGATGTGGTGACTGAGGCCCAGAGAAATTAAGTGACTAGCCCAAAGTCACACAGCAGACAAGTGGCGGAGCCAAGATTAGAACCTGGGTCTTTCTGATGCAGATGCAGAAGGGAGAGAGAGTAGGGGAAATAAGGGCTTAGTTGGAGAAGGCTCTTGGAGGAGATTCGATTTTAATATGGCTTTGAGGGTGGGGAGAGTCTTTCAGATATGAAGGGGGACGGAGTTCCAGGCCAGAGGCAGGATGCGGGCGAGGGGTGGGCAGTGAGATAGATGAGATCGAGGTAAAGTTGGGTTTAGAGGACATTCTCGGTCTCCTTTGCTGGAGCCTCTTCCCCCTCCCATCCTTTAACTGTTGGAGTTCCTCAAGGGTCAGTTCTCGGCCCTCTTCTGTTCTCCATTTACACTCACTCCCTCGGTGAACTCATTCGCTCTCACGGCTTCGACTACCATCTCCACGCAGATGACACGCAGATCTACATCTCCGCCCCTGTCCTCTCCCCCTCCCTTCGGGCTCGCATCTCCTCCCGCCTCCGGGACGTCTCCACCTGGATGTCGGCCCGCCACCTAAAACTCAACATGAGCGAGACTGAGCTCCTCATCTTCCCTCCTGAACCCGGTCCTCTCCCAGACTTCTCTATCACCGTCGATGGCACGACCGTCCTTCCCGCCTCTTGGGCCCGCGATCTCGGTGTCATCCTTGACTCGTCTCTCTGGTTCACCCCACGCATCCTATCTGTTACCGAGACCTGCCGGTTTCACCTCTACAGTATCGCCAAGATCCGCCCTTTCCTCTCCACCCAAACGGCTACCTTACCGTTACGGGCTCTCGTTATATCCCGGCTAGACTACCGTGTCAGCCTTCTCTCTGACCTCCCTTCCTCCTCTCTCGCCCCGCTCCGGTCTATTCTTCATTCCGCCGCCCGGCTCATCTTCCCGTAGAAACGATCTGGGCATGTCACTCCCCTTCTTAAACAACTCCAGTGGTTGCCTATCAACCTCCGCTCCAAACAAAAACTCCTCACTCTAGGTTTCGAGGGTCTCCGTCACCTTGCCCCTTCCTACCTCTCCTCCCTTCTCTCTTTCCACCGCCCACCCCGCACGCTCCGCTCCTCCGCCACCCACCTCCTCGCCGTCCCTCGGTCTCGCCCATCCCGCCGTCGACCCCCGGGCCACGTCCTCCCGCGGTCCCGGAACGCCCTCCCTCCTCACCTCCGCCAAACTGATTCTCTTCCCCTCTTCAAAACCCTACTTCAAACTCACCTCCTCCGAGAGGCCTTCCCAGACTGAGCTCCCTTCTCCCTCTACTCCCTCTACCACCCCCCCTTCACCTCTCCGCAGCTAAACCCTCTTTTCCCCCTTTCCCTCCGCTCCTCCCCCTCTCCCTTCCCCTCCCCACAGCACTGTACTCGTCCGCTCAACTGTACATATTTCCATTACCCTATCTATTTTGTTAATGAATTGTACATCGCCTCGATTCTATTTAGTCGCCATCGTTTTTACGAGATGTTCTTCCCCTCGACTCTATTTATCGCCATCGTTCTCGTCTGTCCGTCTCCCCCGATTAGACCGTGAGCCCGTCAAATGGCAGGGACTGTCTCTATCTGTTGCCGACCTGTTCATCCCAAGCGCTTAGTCCAGTGCTCTGCACATAGTAAGCGCTCAATAAATACTATTGAATGAATGAATGAACAAAGTGACAAGTGTAGTAAGAAATCAGAGAGGCAAGGTAGGAGGGAGCAAGGTGATTGAGTGCTTTAAAGCTGAGTTTTGGTTTGATGTGGAGGTGGATGGGCAACCACTGGAAATAGGGGGAAACATGGACTGGACAGTTTGGTACAAAAATGATCCAGGTAGCAGAGTGAAGTATGGACGGGAGAGGGGAGAGACAGGAGGCAGGGAGATCAGCTAGGAGGCTGATAAGCAGCGTGGCTCAATGGAAAGAGCACGGGCTTTGGAGTCAGAGGTCATGAGCTCGAATCCCAGCTCTGCCACTTGTCGGCTGTGTGACTGTGGGCAAGTCACTTAACTTCTCTGGGCCTCAGTTACCGCATCTGTAAAATGGGGATTAAGACTGTGAGCCCCATGTGGGACAACCTGATTCCCCTGTGTCTCCCCCAGCGCTTAGAACAGTGCTCTGCACATAGTAAGCGCTTAACAAATACCAACATTATTATTATAAAGTAGTCAAGGTGGGAGAGGATAACTGACTGGATCACGATAGTAGCAGCTTGGAAGCTTTTACCATTAGCAGACTGCATTCTGGAAATACTAATTGCAAATAAAGTGGAGCCCCATTTTGAAGGATTTCAACTTTTCTGGCTCTTTTTTTTTTTTTACTTATTTCCCTTCATTTCATTAACTCCTTATGATCATTCAATCGTATTTATGGAGCGCTTACTGTGGGCAGAGCACTGTGCTAAGTGCACAGTGCTCTGCCCACAGTAAGCACTCAATAAATGATGTGTTAATGATCACGCCCTCACCCACTCCCAATTCATTAGATTGTTAGCCCCTGAAGGACCAGGGACCATGTCTAATTTTCAACTGTGCTCTGCACTGAATAGGTGCTCAGTATAATTCTGTTGTTACTCTCGCTACTACTGAGAACCATATTATTATTGGCAGAACTCTGAGTGAGAGAAGGGAAAGACTTATTGATCCCATCTGTGGCTACCAGTGCATGTTGAAACACCACTGATTTTTTTTTTTAATTTATAAAAACTTCCTTTTTGCATATGCTAGATCAATTCACCAATACCCCAAATGCAAACTTTACTTTCATTAGACATGAACTATAAGAATTTTGATCTATTCGTGTTTGCAGCTGCTGCCTTTCGTGTTTCACAAAAGATATCAACACGAAAGGCCCAACTTAAATTTCTTCAACCAAAAGACTCTCAAGAGCAGCAGCTGCATCCAGGTATACTTGGCAGTGAAGCCCACTGGCTAAATTAAGTTTTCCAAGTAGAGTGACTTGCTCAAGGCATTACACAGAATCACAAATGGCTGTATTCATGCTAACAAACTGCACTTACGGAGATTGCTTTACTTGGATGCCTGTTAAAACCTAATGGGTTTAGAACTGTATCTCTATTATTATATCAAATGGTGACTCTACGCCAAGGGTAGTCAGAATGGCCAAGAATCTTGCTGCCCGAAGTCACACACTCCACTTCTGGCTCCGGGGCTTTGGAGGACGGACGGGTCTTGGCAACGGTACCGTTGCCAGTTCTGCCTCGGTGATCTCACCCAGAAGGTGGCTTTGGCAGTCCAGCCCTCTTCCTTTTCCCCCTCCCACAACTTATCAATCGATCATTGGTATTCCGTCTCCCCCGATTAGACCGTAAGCCCGTCAAACGGCAGGGACTGTCTCTATCTGTTGCCGACTTGTTCATTCCAAGCGCTTAGTACGGTGCTCTGCACATAGTAAGCGCTCAATAAATAATATTGAATGAATGAATGAATATCGAGCACTTACTGTGTGCAAAGCACCGTACTAAGCACTTGGGGGAAAACGATACAACAGAGTTGGTAGACATGTTCCCTGCCCACTCCAAGCTTACACATGCACGCTGTGAGCGGGCATTATCTCTCTTTATTGCTTTATTGTACTCTCCAAGTGCGTAGTACAGTCCTCGGCACACAGTAAGCGCTCAATAAATACCACTGAATGAATGGATATGCAACCCAGGGATGGATATCACTTTGTGCTGACTTGCCTGTGCATCTGCAAGAACCACCACCGACATTACATTCGATCACTGCAGGCAAGCCAATCCCTTCCCCGCTCTCCCCTGTTCCCAGGGGCTTCCTTGTCTCACACGGACACTCTGAACCCACCCTCCCCATAATGATAATATTTGTTTAGAGCTTACTACGTGCCAAGCACCGTACTATCCGCTGGGGTAGACACTAGCTAATCAGGTTGGACACAGTCCCTGTCCCACATGGGGCTCACGGTCTTAATCCATATTTTGCAGATGAGGTAACTGAGGCACAGAGAAGTGAAGTGATTTACCCAAGGTCCCACAGCAGACAGGTGGTGGAGCCGGGATTAGAACCCACGTCCTCTGACCCCCAAGCCGGTGCTCTCGCCACTAGGCCATGCTGCTTCTTTATCTCTCGTCTCCTCCCACAGTGCTCCGGTAGTTTGCTTTGAACACAGAAGCAGCGTGGCTCAGTGGAAAGAGCCCGGGCTTCAGAGTCAGAGGTCATGGGTTGTCAGCTGTGTGACTGTGGGCAAGTCATTTAACTTCTCTGTGCCTCAGTTACCTCATCTGGAAAAAGGGGATGAAGACTGTGAGCCTCACGTGGGACAATCTGATTACCCTATATCTACCCCAGCGCTTAGAACAGTGCTCTGCACATAGTAAGTGCTTAACAAATGCCAACATCATCACTATTATTATTAACACTAACAACGCCAGCAGTCGCTGCCACAAACTCCGAGCCTGGCACAGGGTTGGCACCCTCTCCTTTCCCGCTGGTGGCCTCATCCAGGGAGAAGAGGACGGACTGGGTAGGATGACAGCCACGGCTTCAGCTGAGAGGGCCACTTCTTCCGCTGTAGTAATAATAATGATGTTGGTATTTGTTAAGCGCTTACTATGTGCAGAGCACTGTTCTAAGCGCTGGGGTAGACACAGGGGAATCAGGTTGTTCCACGTGGGGCTCACAGTCTTAATCCCCATTTTACAGATGAGGTAACTTGAGGCACAGAGAAGTTGAGTGACTCGCCCACAGTCACACAGCTGACAAGAGGCAGAGCCGGGATTCGGACCCATGACCTCTGACTCCAAAGCCCGTGCTCTTTCCACTGAGCCCCGCTGCCATGCCCTGCCCCCCTCCCCTTTCTGTCCCAGCCCCCAGCCGGGGTCAGAGAGCTAAGGAACCCAGGGGCGGGATGGTACTGATCGTCGCTGCATTGCCAGGTGCTGCGACAATTTTGTTCTTTGAACGTAAACGTATTGGAGCTCGGTGACAGCGGAAGAAGCTAGGTACAAGATACGGGGAGTAGGAGGAGGGAAATTGCTAGAAACAGATGGGGGAGAAGGGACAGAGGGACTAGGATTTTGAACCAAGGGGATTTACGATGTAATTTTTATCTCCCTGTAGGATTTAGCCATTATGTCGGGGCTGGTCCGGAATCTGGTGAATGGCATGTAAGTCTAGGGGAAAACAAACCCAGTGATAGAGCTTGGGAGATTACAATGGTGTTGATCGACACAATTCCGGCTCTCACCGAGTTCACGTTCTAAGCGAGGTCTGTGGATACCTGAGATGAGCATGAGTCAAGGAGGGGGCCGGGATGAGACGGGAGACAACGAAAACATGGGATGGGTGGCAGGCCGGTGGTGCTGAGAAACCAGGAGTCCTACCTAACCGGCTAATGCTGCACAACTTTGCTGTCGAACTAGAAGAGTTCTAGAAGGCAGGAAAACACAGGGCTACTTGGAAACTACCTGGGGCTCAATAGATTACCTCATGCTTCCAAAGTGGAAGCCGTTTCAGAAGGGTAAGAGTGGGAAGTAGCTCTTCTGCTAGATTATTCATTCACTCGATCGGATTTATTGAGCACTTACTGTGTCCCGAGCACTGTACTCCGAGCACTTGGGAGAGTAGGTCACTGAGGGACAGGATCATATTTACCAATTTTATCGTATTCTCAGGGCTCAGGACAGTGCTCTGCACAGAATACATGCTCAGTCCATGCGATGGATTGGGAATTGGGCTCATTTGGAGAAAGGGTCTCTGAGATGGACAGTGGGAAGTAAAGAACGTAGATAAGGATCGTATTCGGTTGATATACATTGATGCCATCCTCTCCCTTAGCACAGGGTCCGGAGTGACTGCCTCCCACCGTATATATTTACAAAGATTCTGAGTGTTCCCCCACTAGTGAAATAGATAATGCAAAAAATAAGCAGTTGAGCATGCAGAAAGGGGGTTGTGAGGGTGGGGAGGCAATTCAACATCCACAACCACGATGTTTGTGAACATCCACGGACACTCTACTCCAATCAATTGGCCAAAAATGGCTGCAGGGAGTCCTTTCCTGGCTCCTGTCCTTTCCGAATAACAGCAATACTCCCAGTGACAATACCCAAAAATCCCCTAGACGGCACGGAGAAGGCAAGGAAGAAATGTTCACCTTGGTTGCAAGTCCTGCCGTGACACCCAAAAGAGATAAATTAAAAAACCTAATTGGAGATTCAACTAGTTCCACATGTATGTTTGTACATTTGCCACCAGTCAGGCTTGGGGGAAGGTGGGGAGGAGAGACAGTGAAATCCAAACTACTATGGGTTTCCCAAAGTACAAATGTCTCATTCAAAGCCGTGCTCTCTCTCTTCCCGGGGATGCTGAGCTTCCTGGTTTGGTAGAGAGGGAACCAGAAGACACAATCAACCGGAGACCATGTCCAGAGCCCAGGGGGAAGAGGAAGCCTCTGGCTACCAAGTGGTAAAATGAACTAGATTAGTTTCACTCTTACAGTTCTCCTGGAAAAGAACTGGACATTCCTAATTCACTTCCTGAGAAAGCGGAGCCCCAGGCACTTCTGTGGCTGAGTAAAGCTTCTTTCAAGCAGATTCCAAGAGAAGCAGCATGGTCCAGTGGATAGAACATGGGCCTGGAAGTTGGGAGTCAGAAGGACCTGGGTTCGAATTCTGCCTCTGCCACTCATCTGCTGTGTTACCTTGGGATAGTCACTTTAACTTCTCCGTGCCTCAGTTATCTCATCTGGGGATTAAGACTGTGAGCGGCGTGGCTCAGTGGAAAGAGCCTGGGCTTCGGAGTCAGAGGTCATGGGTTCGACTCCCGTCTCTGCCACTTCTCAGTTGTGTGACTGTGGGCAAGTCGCTTCACTTCTCTGTGCCTCAGTTACCGCAGCTGTAAAATGGGGTTAACTGTGAGCCTCACGTGGGACAACCTGATGACCCTGTATCTACCCCAGCGCTTAGAACAGTGCTCTGCACAGAGAGAAGCAGCGTGGCTCAGTGGAAAGAGCACGGGCTTGGGAGTCAGAGGTCACGGGTTCTAATCCCGGCTCCGCCACCTGTCAGCTGTGCGACTTTGGGCAAGTCACTTAACTTCTCTGGGCCTCAGTTACCTCATCTGTAAAATGGGGATGAAGACTGTGAGCCCCATGAGGGACAACCTGATCACTTTGTATCCCCCCAGCGCCTAGAACAGTGCTTTGCACATAGTAAGCGCTTAACAAATACCAACATTATTATTATTATTATTATTATCTGGGAAATGGACTGTGCCCAACCTGATTTGCTTGTATCCACTCCAGTACTTCGTACACTGCCTGGCACATAGTAAGCACTTAACAAATGGCACAATTATCATCATTATCTTGAAAGAAAGTGTGAAAACATTACACTCCTCTTATGATCTCCCTTCTTTCCCCTCAGAGGTAAACACAAGAATACAGGCCGGGCTCTGCGTTTTCTTTCAAGAAATGAAACGATGCAATTATGAAATTACATAATTAGATCATAGAGTCACTTAAAATGGGAAGCAGCATGGCCTACTGGAAAGAGCATGGGCCTGGGAGTCAGAGGACCTGGGTTCTCATGCCGGCTCTGTCACTTGCCCACTGTGGGACCTTGGACAAGTCACTTGACTGTGCTATGCCTCAGTTCCTTCACCTGTAAAATGAGGATTAAACATCTGTTCTCCCTCCTAGACTGTAAGCCCCATGTAAGAAGGACAGGGACTGTGTCCAACATAGTTATCTTGTTTCTGCCCCAGTGCTTGTACAGTGCTTGGCACAGAGCAAGCAGCCAACAAATACCGTGATTCTTATTATGAAAATAGTTTAAATTCACACTGGGATCAGTCCTCTGCCAAGTTTATAGGTTCCACTAACCTTACAAGTCACAACGGTTCCCTGGATATATTAGCTTCCTCTTCTCCCTCCCCCAGAACCGTATTAGGCTGAAAAAGCATGGACACCTCAAAAAATGTTAGAGTTCAATCCGGCAATTTACTTTTGTTCTTTACTAGCAACATCTACTCTGACTTACATGAAATTTTAAATCACTGGTGAAAGCTAGATTTGAGGCAAGGACTCTCCTCAAGCAAGAAAGTTGATTATCCCTCCCTTCCACTAGATCGTAAGCTCCTTGAAGGCAGGCATCATGTCTACCAACTCCATTGTATTTACTCTCCCAAGTGTTTAGTACAGTGCTCTGCATGCAGGAAGCACTTAGTAATTACCATTGATTGATTCCAGCTCTAGAGGATGACAAGGCACCCACTGACTCTCCACCAACAAGAAAACTATCCTTGAGGTTTCCTCCTGGATTCGATCCATCAATTATATTTATTGAGTGTTTACTGTGTGCTGGGCACTATATTAATAATAATAATAATGTGGGTATTCATTCAGCGCTTACTATGTGCAGAGCACTGTTCTGAGCGCTGGGATAGACAGAGGGTAATGAGATTGCCCCACGTGAGGCTCACAGTCTTAATCCCCATTTCACAGATGAGGGAACTGAGGCACAGAGAAGTGAAGTGACTTGCCCACAGTCACACAGCTGACAAGTGGGCAGAGCTGGGATTCGAACCCATGACCTCTGACTCCCAAGCCCATGCTCTTTCCACTGAGCCACGCTGCTTCTCGTTTTCGGAAGAGTACGAAACAATAGAGTTGGTTGACACAAGCCCGGCCCACAAGGCGAAGGGGGAGACAGACTTTAAAATAAATTACAGAGAGGGGAAATGACAGAGTAAAAGTGTATGTACATAAGTGCTGAGGGTGGGGTGAATACCAACTGCTTATGGGGTATATTTTCAAGTGCACCGGCAACGCGGAGGGGAGAATGAACAGGGGAAAGGAGGGCTTAGTCAGGGAAGACCTTTCGGAAGAAATGTGATTTGAAGAGAGCTATGAAGCTGGAGAAAAACTGCCTTATGAACCGAGCCCAGGCTAAGGACAAGATGAGAGTCAATCCAGTGTCTGTATTTTCTTCAGATTCTCTGGACCGCAAGCTCGTCAAGGGCAGGGAAAGTGTCTACCATCTCTGTTGTATGGTACACTCTCTCTCTCGTGCACTTAGCACAGTGCTCTACACACAGTAAGCCCTCAATAAATACGTGCGTTTTTTAAAAAAACGGTATTTGTTAAGCACTTATTATTTGCCAGGCGCTGTACTAAGCACTGGAGTAGATACACGGAAATCAGATCGGACACAGTCCGTGTCCCACATGGGGCTCACAGTCTTAATCCCCATTTGGCAGATGAGGTAACTGAGCCACAGAGAAGTTAAGTGACTTGCCCGAGGTTACACAGCAAAGGGCGGTCCTTCTTACTCCTAGGCCCATGTCCCATCCACTGGGCCACACTGCTCTACCACACAGATTGATGAGTGCCCAGAGCCACTTACAAGGCAGCCAAGAAACACTGTTCTGTAACCCTACGATAACTGTGTGGCCTCTCCTCACCACTGTATGAAGAATCAAACCTGTTGTGACAGGTTGCTAGCTTGCTAATATATATATACCTTCATGACAAATGCTTTCGGAAGGCTCAAAACACAAACCCGAGTATAATCTGCAATATTGGTTTTCCTGTGTTGGGGAATAGAAGGGAAGGGGAGAGGTGAGTAGTTTTTATTATGTAATCACACCTGGAATTACACAGGACTTTTCTTTCAAATAGATCAAAGAATGAATTGCTTTGTAGCATCCAAGAGTTTCTCCTAGAGCTGCCAAGGTTAATTAGGAGAAACTTCTATGGCTAAAGCTGCAAAACAAACTTTTTTTTCCTGCCTCTACTGGAGACCTGCAGCAGCCCCTTAGGCATCACGGCAGCTACTATGACTATAAAAATAGTAAGGACATTTATTAAGCAATTACAATGTATTATGCCTGGGGTAGAAACAAGATAAATCAGATTAGAAACGTTTCACGTGGAGATCACTGACTGGGGCAGAGCAGGTATCTTAAACCCATTTTACAGTTGAGGGAACTGAGGCCCAGGGAGGTTAAGTAACTTACCCAATATTACACAATAGGCCAGCAGCAAAGTTCATTTCACTCTGCCCTGCATATCAGAACCGTGTTTTTACATAACCTCTTCCTTCATAGATCATTGAGCATTTTTCTCCAGTGGTAAATAGTATCTTTCCTTTAATTTACTGATGGAGGAAATGAGGCCCAAAGAGATAAAATGAATCAATATTAAGGTCCTAGGGTCCAGGATCCTGTCTAATAGCTCAGAGGAGTACACTAGAAGCAAAATCTAAAATCCCCATCCTATAATGTACGGAGACAGGCAGACACTTCATTTAAAAATAGAAGGAGCAGGAAGAAGACCAAAAAGATAGGGCAATTCTGAAAGAAAACGAGGGAGTTCATACTTGCGCTCTAAACTGACAACTCTGGAAGATGTAGTGCTAAGTATGATCCCGAGTTTGTGATGGCAACCTCATCTACTATAAAGACCCTGAATAAATGCCTGGAGATTTACCTACTTTAGCTACATCTGGTTACCTCACCGCCAATTTGTTCCCAACCTGTAACTCTCCTCAGAGGACTCATGCCTGGGTTAGATGAGGGTGAGGCTGAATTTCATTTCCCACGTTATCGAATGCAGCGAAAACCTGTAACAAGTCCCAGCCCCAGAAACTGCACAAAGGTCTTTCTTTAACGTCAGACACCGACTAACCCTCTGTCAGGCCGTTGCCATTCCCTCCGAGCCCAATATAGGAAGGGCAGTGCTGGTGGGGTGTGAAGAAAAGATAGCTTGTGCAACTGGTTGTGTTTGCTGAATGTGGAGAGATGAGAGGGGAAGGGGGAGGAGAGAAGGGGAAAAGAGAGGGGGGAGACAGAGAGGACGGGGAGAGACAGAGTGAGAAGGGGAGACAGGAAGAGACGGGGGGAGACAAGCGGGGGGGGGGGCGGGGCGGGGAGACATACAGACAGGGCAGGCAGGCCGCAATGTAATCAAGAAATGAGATCCACAGATTCGTCCCAGTGTTTATTACAGCTTTAGGGCTTAATCAATCAATAGACTTTGTGTGACTACAGCATGCCGTGCCCCATCCTTGGGACGGTACGATAAAAAATCAAGAGACACGATCTATGCCCTCCCATTAAGTGTTATTGCTTGATTGATGGAGATGGTGCAAGAGATTGATCGCAAGTTGATCTTTCCCTTTTTCCCAGGTATCGACCTGAAAAGAGTTCTTCTGTTGAATCACAGGCATCTGGGGAACTAGGCATGGTGTACGCCAGCCTCGCAAAGGGAGTGTTGGTGCAGCTGCTGCTGCTCCCACCACGGCACCACGGCACCACGGTCATGCTTCTGGAAGCCCTCGCCGCCATCACTGCAAACCCAGGCTCCCTGTGGGATCCCGCCTGCAGTGGCATAGAAGGGACGGTCAAGTTGGCAGCCCGGGCCTCGGGCATAGAAATCCTGCTGCCATCCTGAGAGGGGGCATCTCTGCCCCTGGTCGGGGTCAACTTGCCAGCCGCAATGGTTTAGCGTCCCAGTCTCAGGGAATTACCAGTGGTTCATCATCATCAATGGTACTCTACTAAGTACTTGGGAGCGTACAATACGAGTTGGTAGATGCATTCCCTGCCCACAGTGAGCTTACAGTCTATCAGGCTGAAGTGGGCTGAGTGGAACGTAGGGTGACCAGTCATCTAGTTTACCCTGGGCAGCCTGGTTTTCAGCTGGTCAGTCCCCTTTCCAATATGGTTATGAGGCCCAATGTACTTTTCCTCTTAGTATCTTCCTTTTCAGCACCTAAGCTTCCCTCCACCTTGGCTCCTGACGCTGAGTTCCTCAGCCTGGAAGTGGCCCCCGTGTGCTCACCGGGATCTGGAAGCCCCTGAAATACGTAGGAGTGAGCAGGACTCCCTTGGAGAAATGTTCAGAGGCCTCAGGCATACATCCTCAAAACGATGCATGTGACATCGTGATGCTACGCTGTGTGTCCGAAGGAACACGTACAACGCCACGTTTCTGGAATAGGGAATTTAAACCTGCCTCTGGATTTTGTGACCATGGAAACACACTGCCCAAAGATGAACACTTAGATTGGGCGATAAATCTTTTGGCTTTTTTGCTGACTGCTAAACTCGGAGGTGAAATGAGGGCATCAAACTCCAAGCTGAAGGGCGCCGTCAGTACCACCTCCGAACCACAAACATCATCTAATCGCAGGCCGGGATCACCATCATGAGGTCCTGGAAGGAAGTCAGCTTATTAGCGCTGACGCAACGCAGATAGCGAAACGGTTCCGCGAGGTAGGATGTGTGAGAAGAATGGGTGACAGCAGGACACCTTAGCAACTGCTGCATGGGGAGTTCAAAGTGGGCACTCAATTGAAGATTCTAAGCTAGACTATAAGGTCCTTGAGGGCAGAGATTATGTCTACTCACTCTATTGGACTCTCCCGAGCACTCAGTACAGTGCTAGGCACACCTGGTAAGTGCTCAGTAAATCAATCAATCATATTAATAATAATGCTGGGATTTGTTAAGCGCTTACTACATGCGGAGCGCTGTTCTAAGCGCTGGGGGAGATACAGGGTCATCAGGTTGTCCCACGTGGGGCTCACAGTCTTCATCCCCATTTTACAGTTGAGGGGACTGAGGCACAGAGAAGTGAAGTGACTTGCCCAAGGTCACACAGCTGACAAGTGGCAGAGCCGGGATTCGAACCCATGACCTCTGACTCCCAAGCCCGGGCTCTTTCCACTGAGCCACGCTCGAACACTTACTGTGGGGAGAGTCCAATGTGACAATATAACAGAGTTGTTAGGCACATTCCCTGCACACAACCATCTTACCGTCTAGAGATCTAAATGCCCCACCCCCCAGAGGACCATTCTATAGAATGGAAAACTGGGTCTAGCATGATAAACTTTTATCTACTCGAGCGCTTAGAACAGTCCTTGCCACATAGTAAGTGCTCAACAAATAAGATAAACATAAAACCAAAACCTGGAGGTGGTGGTGGAGAGAGCGGGGAGCAGTTCTGGATAAGGAAGTGGGCATCACTGTCTGTGTGGCTTGTGGCCTAGTGGAAAAGGCCACCTGGGAATCAGGACATCTGCCCCTAGCCTGTTGGATGACCTTGGATAGCTCATTTAACCTCTCTGTGTCTCAGTTTTCTCATCTATAAAATGGGGATAAGCTCTTTGCTCTCGTTTGCGTATCCTGTGCGGGAAAAGCACAGAGTCGGGTCTGATGACCTTGTCACTATCCCATCGCTCAGCACAGTGCTTGGCACCTAGCAAGCAACAAATGCTACCATTATATCTAGGTTCCTTGTTAGAGCAGAAGGCTTCAAATAAGATGCAGCCAGCGTGTGACTGCCTCAGAAGAGTTGGGCACATGAGGAGGCTCAAGCTTGACCGAACACACAGAGGGTGTAACGATGATAATAAAAATAATATAGAGTATTTTAAGTGCTAACTATGTGCCCAGCACGGTCCTGAACACTGAGCTAGGTGCATGGTAATCAGGTTGGACACAATCCATGTACCACATGAGGCTCACAGGCTAAGTAGGAGGGAGACTAGGTATTGAAATCCCATTTTACAGATGAGGAAACTGAGGCCCAGGGAAGTTAAGTGACCTGTCCAAGGTTACCCTGCAGGCAAGTGGAGGATTCAGGATTAGAAACTCTTCTGCCCCCTTTCCCTCTGCTCCTCCCCCCTCCCTTCCCATCCCCTCAGCACTGTACTCGTCCGCTCAACTGTATATATCTTCATCACCCTATTTATTTTGTTAACGAGATGTACATCACCTTGATTCTATTTATTTGCTATTGTTTTAATGAGATGTTCATCCCCTTGATTCTACTTATTGCCATTGTTCTGGTCTGTCTCCCCCGATTAGACCGTAAGCCCGTCAAAGGGCAGGGACTGTCTCGATCTGTTACCCATTTGTACATTCCAAGAGCTTAGTACACATGAGCTCTGCACATAGTAAGCGCTCAACAAATACTATGGAATGGATGAATGAACTTAAGGCCTCTGACTCCCAAGTCTGTGCAGTGTCGACTAGGTCATGCTGCTTCTCCTGTGCAGAGGCTGCCAGGTGCCAAAAGACCAGCCTGAGTCTGCAGTTGCGGTAGCTCATCACACATCCAGTTTGCAAGTGCGGTGGCCGGGAAAGCCCTCACCACTGCTCCTTTGAGGCACGGGCTCCCACTCCAAGCAGACCTCGCAGAGACGCAATCCCACTCCTTCCACTCTCCACATTCCGCCTGCCCTTCTGATAATCTCGGTCACGAAAAGAAATCTTCCATAAACCCTTCAGGGCTCTGCATTCTCGATCTTTGTGAAGGAATCTGGCAAACCCGAATTTTTAGGGCAGAGGTGGTGTGGCAGGGAAGGAAAAACAAACAGTAACAAACAGAAGATGGGGAAAGATGGTTTTGTCCAAACAGGCCATAAAAATACCCAGGGGTCAGAGTGCACAACGAGCTAGTGAGGGAGCTGTAGGGGCCTGAACCAGCCTCCCAGAACTCCTTGTGGGAATATCAGGAATGGGTCTGAGTTCTGCCAAGTGCTTATTCAGTGCTCTGCAACACGCTAAGTGCTCAATAAATATCAAAAGATTGATTCAGCCCTACAACTGGAGAAGGACAACCCCAGTCCAAAGAGGATTCCAAGAGGCACAACGGGCAATCTCCCCGACCCCTCATTCCCTACGGGGCACGGCAGGATGGATGCTGATTGATCAGAAATCCCTGTCATCTGTGCGAGTTTCTGCTAACACACCTTGCTGCATTAATAAACACAGTTCACAGAAATCAAATCTTCTATCCAGCTGCCCGCACGAACCACTTTCATATGCCTCTTATATTAGCAATCTGTTAGAGGTCAAATCCCAGATAAGAGACAAAGTATCGAATTCCAATACTACAGTTTGCCACAGTCATCACTCCTTGCTGCAGTTTATTTTAAAAGTTGCTGAACTTAAGGAGAGGGAGTTGTGCTGCAGTGCCCTGTGTCTCTAATATTAGGGTTCCAACTAAAGAAGAAATATTGAAGACCTCTAGGAATTAACAACGGAGGTAAAAGATTTCCTAAGGCTCAGCATGTACCGGGTGCTCAACAAATAGTGTTGATTAGATTTGTGGATTTTTGCTTAGATAAAAAAGAAATTAGAGTTTGACCTCTCAAATTTAAATTCCGATTAAAAGACCATAAAGTACATTTTGTGACCGGGTCAGTAACAGTGTTTAAGTCCGTCGCTGTTTCATTTGTGTCTACGGAATCTACTTCAAATTTTTCAAGAAAAATGTTAGATGGGATAGCCTCACTTCCAAGGACCATAATTGCCAGTGGCTGACTAATAACAATTATTGTGGCATTTGTTTAGGGCTTATTCTGTGCCAAGCACTGTTCTAAGCACTAGGGTAGATTCAATACAATCAGGCCAGACACAGTCCTTGTTCCACACGAGGATCTCAGCCTAAAGGGGAACGAGAACTGGTACTGAATCCCTATTTTACAGGTGAGGAAACTGATGTACACGGAAGTTAAGTGATTTGTCCAAGGTCACACAGGAGGCAAGGAGGCAGGTAGAGGTGAGATAAAGACATTACAGATCACTTTTAAACAGTAAGAAATTACAAACCAGATTTGTTTGAAGTGATAAAGGGGTCACAGAATGAAAGCCTATCGGTTTGTAGGGGGAAAAAGAAATCAGGGGCACCTTGTTCTGCAAATATTACTCAAACACAGGTCTGGAGCTTCCTATATATTGGACCACGGCTTTTCCTTTCCATCTTTATTTGCTCCCCGCTCCCCCGTCGACTATTGTTTACTTTAGAAAAACAGATCTTTCACTAATGTGTCAAGAGTTCTGAATGATCAATGGTTCTTTTCATAAGCAAGCATCTCCAACCAGGAAAGGGCTGTGCATAACGCCTTTCTCCATTATTCGCCAAGCCTGATGACAGCTGAAGTATTTAAACAATCAACCTTTTTTGGTTCCCCAAGTGAAATGCAAAAAGAAAAGTATGTCACTGGCCAGAATATTAATTGGCTAGAGGAGATAAGCAATGGGTCACCATCTTGGAGCTTGGACGGTTTGGTAATAACTCATCCCTCTGCACACCCTAGGAGTGTGGCCTGGTGGAAAGACCACGGGCGTGGGAGCCAGGGGACCTGGGTTCTGATCCCGCCTCTGCCATACTGTGTGACCTTGGGCAAGTCACTTCACTTCTCTGTGCCTCAGTTACCTCATCTGTAAAATGAGGATTGAGACTGTGAGTCCCATGTGGGACAGGGACTCTGTCCGACCTGATTACCTTGTATCTACCCCCAAGCTTAGAACAGTGGTTGGTACAGAGTAAGCCCTTAAATATCACAATTATCATTATTATTGTTAATCGCCAGATAGGCCAGTAGCGGGCTGGGGGTGAGGGGAACGCGCCCAAGGCCCCCAGCCCCTGTTGGCAGCAGCTGACGAGGGGGTAGACTCTCTGGTCAATCAGGAGACATACACGACCTTATGTGACCTCAGCCTGCAGTTCATCCACAATGAACTGCAACCAAAAGTATTAGCAGCTAAATGGCAAGCAAGATTTCATAAGGACTATGGGATAAAATGTAGATTCTACAAATCTCCAAACTACTGGTTTGGCCCATGTATCTTTCCATTGACACTACAATGCCTCCTAATTTCCTCAAAGAATCTGCAGCTTCTTAGTTGGAGCACCCTCTTTGGCACAGGAACCTTATCTAATTCTCACCCATGTATTATCATTATGATATTTGTTGAGCACTTTCCATGTGCCAAGCACTGTTCTGAGCACTGGGATAGATAGAGAAGCAGCGTGGCTCAGTGGAAAGAGCTCAGTCTTGGGAGTCAAAGGTCATGGGTTCGAATCCCGCCTCTACTTGTCAGCTGTGTGATTGTGGGCAAGTCACTTAACTTCTCTGTGCCTCAGTTACCTCATCTGTAAAATGGGGATTCAGACTGTGAGCCTCACGAGGGACAACCTGATGATCCTCTATCTACCCCAGCGCTTAGAACAGTGCTCTGCACATAGTAAGCACTTAACAAATACCAACATTATCTTCCTGCAGAAACGATCTGGGCATGTCACTCCCCTTCTTAAACAACTCCAGTGGTTGCCTATCGACCTCCGCTCCAAACAAAAACTCCTCACTCTAGGCTTCGAGGCTCTCCGTCACCTTGCCCCTTCCTACCTCTCCTCCCTTCTCTCTTTCCACCGCCCACCCCGCACGCTCCGCTCCTCCGCCGCCCACCTCCTCGCCGTCCCCCGGTCTCGCCCATCCCGCCGTCGACCCCCGGGCCGCGTCCTCCCGCGGTCCCGGAACGCCCTCCCTCCTCACCTCCGCCAAACTCATTCTCTTCCCCTCTTCGAAACCCTACTTCAAACTCACCTCCTCCGAGAGGCCTTCCCAGACTGAGCTCCCCTTTTCTCTCTACTCCCTCTACCACCCCCCCCTTCCCCTCTCCGCAGCTTAACCCTCTTTTCCCCCCATTTCCCTCTGCTCCTCCTCCTCTCCCTTCCCATCCCCTCAGTACTGTACTCGTCTGCTCAACTGTATATATTTACTACCCTATCTATTTTGTTAATGAAATGTACATCGCCTCGATTCTATTTAGTCGCCATCGGTTTTTACGAGATGTTCTTCCCCTCGACTCTATTTATCGCCATCGTTCTCGTCTGTCCGTCTCCCCCGATTAGACCGTGAGCCCGTCAAACGGCAGGGACTGTCTCTATCTGTTGCCGACTTGTTCATTCCAAGTGCTTAGTCCAGTGCTCTGCACATAGTAAGCGCTCAATAAATACTATTGAATGAATGAATTATTATTATTGTTACCCTGTATCTACCCCAGCGCTTACAACAGTGCTCTGCACATAGTAAGCGCTTAACAGATACCAACATTATTATTATTATTACAATGTAACAGAGTTGGTAGACATGTTGCCTGCCCACAAGGAGCTTAGTCTCGACTGTTTAATTCCTTTTGGCTGGGTTTCATTTCAAGTAGTACTTTTGTTCTGTTTTCTGTGGTTAGTCTTCTGCCAATTTAATCGTCTACCACATTCCTTTGGCCTTCTATCTGAAAAACTGCATTACCCAAACTCACTAGCAATATAGCTATTACTCTCCCCACCCCAACCTACTGCCAAGGACAAATTCATCAGCCCTACTGCTGAGACGCTAGAATCTGAATCTGAAGTTGTTCACTTGGAAAGATCTGATTACCTGAAGCTGACCTTAAGGTAATTGGCCATTTGATATTTCCGGTACTCTTAACCCAAATCGCCTTCCGTCCGTAAATTTTGTCGCAGTCCCGTTTCTGTTCCTGATGGATAAGCAGCACCATCGAAAGACCAGACAATTCCATTCCACTGACCGAGACCCAAATATTTCTTGATGAACCCAGGGAAGGCCAGAGCTACCCCAGGCTATTGAATTAAGAAATCAAATTTCCTAAGAGATTGAACGGCACAGACTATTGTGGGCAAGTACTGAATAAAATTATCTCGTGGAATTATAGTTTATTGTTAATTTGTAACTTCAGATTTGATAATCCCAAATATATTGGGAGGCAGCATGGCCTAGTGAAAAGAGCATGGACCTGGGAGCCAGAAGGCCTAGGTTCTAATCACAGCTCTGATATTTTCCTGCTGTGTGAGCTTGAGCAAGCCACCTAACTTCTCTGTACCTCAGTTTCCTCATCTTTAATAGGAGGATTGAATACCTGTTCTCCCTCCTCAGACTATGAACCTTATGTGGGGCCAAGGACAGTGTCTGACCTGATTATCTTGTTTCTACTCGAGGACATAGTACAGTACAGAGCACACAGGAAGTGCTTAACCAATACCACAGTTTGTCTTGTAGAAGACAAAAAAAAATATATTGAAATCCTAAAAGGTTGTAAAGAGAAATTGTAATCTGAGGATCCTGGTGGCCTTTTTATCCAGGAGAAGTTCAGGATTAAGGTGGTATCGCAAGGTCTCAGAATGGCATACCTGCGCTGTGCACGAACCTGGATGGAGGAGACTGTGAAGAAGCCAAGAGCTGAATGGATTGATGACGGAAGAGACCACAAAAACACTGCTAGACCGCGCCGTGAGCAGGCCTGTGGATCTCTTGGCAAGTCGCAAAGCTGAATGCCAAGCAAAATCAGCCTAGTGCAAATAGGGTTTGGTTCTTGCCACGACCAGGCTCCATGTATCTTTCCTGCTGCTGAATTCAGAGTCCCAAGAAGGGAGCGGAGACACGGGAGGGAGGCATAAGTCTTGGTGCCGATAGCAACCCAAATCAATTTCTCTTGTTCTCTGTGGCTCTGCAGCTGTCAACTGCAAAACACTTGAACACAGAAGAGATCAAGAAGCAGCAAAACCTGCAGACCATAAGGCCTGAAAGGACCCTACATATATGCAGAACTAATGGTGAGAAATGACTCTGACACTGGCTAAGCTAAGCCAAAGCCCAAACCACAGAAGCATAGTCTCCGGGCGAGTCTGTCGGGAGGAATTTGGGGTGACTTTCGCTGTGAATTCTCAGAGGGCACCAGAGGGGTGTGGAAAGCTGCTTTCAGAGTTAGTTCCTTAATCCGCCATTTAAAACTGAAATAGACACTAACAAGGCTGTGTCTCAGAGGCTGGCTAATTCCTCAACTTGCAGTTCACGCTACCCCACAAAGAGCAAGTTCAAGGTTGTTCATGCCATCAGCACAGGACGGGAGGAATCAGGTCAGAATCCAACAGAGCAGTCAAAACCTGGGGACTTTGGTGGACCCACAAGGTTGAATTTGAGTTCCCAATGCGGTGTGGATGTGAGAAGAGACAACACAACACTGAGATGCATTAGTGGGTTGTCAGCTGTTGACTGTGGGCAAGTCACTTCACTTCTCTGTGCCTCAGTTACCTCATCCGTAAAATGGGGATTAACTGTGAGCCTCACGTGGGACAACCTGATTACCCTGGATCTACCCCAGTGCTTAGAACAGTGCTCTGCACATAGTAAGCGCTTAACAAATACCAACATTATTATTATGATCTGTACCACCTGGGAAATAATCCCTGCAGGGATGGTCCTCATTTCTCAGCCTCCTTTTCAGTCCGAGCACTTTAAGAGGGATGGGGAGAAATTGGAGAGAGTCCAGAAGAGAACAACAGAAATGACTCAAGAGATGAAAAGAAATCCTTGAAGGACAGGCTAAAGTGTGAAGTTTAGCTTTGATTAGAAACAGCTAAAGGATGACAAGGGCTGTAAGCTTATAGTAGTAAGAATAGCATTTCAATAGTATTTATTGAGTGCTTTCTATGTGCAGAGCTCTGTACTAAGCGCTTGGAATGAACAAGTCGGCAACAGATAGAGACAGTCCCTGCCGTTTGACGGGCTTACGGTCTGATCGGGGGAGACGGGCAGACGAGAACGATGGCGATAAATAGAGTCGAGGGGAAGAACATCTCGTGAAAACGATGGCAACTAAATAGAATCGAGGCGATGTACATTTCGTTAACAAAATAGATAGGGTAATGTAAATATATACAGTTGAGCGGACGAGTACAGTGCCGAGGGGATGGGAAGGGAGAGGGGGAGGAGCAGAGGGAGATGGGGGGAAAAGAGGGTTAAGCTGAGGAGAGGTGAAGGGGGGGCGGTGGAGGGAGTAGAGGGAGAAGGGGAGCTCGGTCTGGGAAGGCCTCTTGGAGGAGGTGAGCTTTAAGTAGGGATTTGAAGAGGGGAAGAGAATTAGATTGACGGAGGTGAGGAGGGAGGGCGTTCCGGGACCGCGGGAGGACGTGGCCCGGGGGCCGACGGCGGGATAGGCGAGACGGAGGGACGGTGAGGAGGTGGGCGGCAGAGGAGCGGAGCGTGCGGGGTGGGCAGTGGAAAGACAGAAGGGAGGAGAGGTAGGAAGGGACAAGGTGATGTACAGCCTTGAAGCCTAGAGTGAGCTTAATAGCATTTATTAAGCACTTACTGTGTGCAGAACACTGTCATAAATTCTGAGAGAATGCACAAGTGAGAATTAGGGATGGTCCCTTTCCCTTGTGAGGGGCACACATATAAAGTGTCTTTTTTTGGGGTGGAATTTGTAAAGCTCTTACTATGTGCCAAGCACTGTTCTAAGCAGTAGGATAGATAGAAGGTGTAAATCAGGTTGGACACAGTCCCTGTCCCTCATGGAGCTCACAGTCTCGATAGGAGGGAGAAGGATTTAATCCCCATTTTACAGATGAGGCTCAGAGAAGTTAAGCAACTTGCCTAAGGTCACACAGCAGACAAGTGCAAGAGCTGGGATTAGAACTCAGGTCTTCTGACTCCCAGGTCCATGCTCTTTCCGGTAGGCTGCACCGCTTCTCAAGTATGAAGTAGAGGCGGCTGTCCAAGTTTTCTCTTTTTCCACGAGGACCAAGAGGAAACCGGCTTAAATTCCAGCGAGTGGGGTAGACTCTAGGGACTGCTGAGGAGGACCAGATAGTGGAATGGGCCACCAGAGAAAGCTAAGACATCTCCATTCCTAGAATCTGTAAATACACAGACAAGCCCTCTGTGCCGGATGAATTAGGCATTCGCCTACCTGGGTGGCAAATGGGACGATACACCCACTGAGGTCACTTTCAGTTCTAAAACTCTTTGACATCTTGCTGTTGCACATAAGACAGTAATAATAATGACTGTGGCATGCGTTAAGCACTTTTTATGTGCCAAGCCCTAGGGTAGGTACAATATGATCAGATCGGAAAGTCTCACGGGGTTCACAGTCAGAAGGGAAGGAGAATGGGCATTTAATCCCCATTTTACAGATGAGGAAGCTGAGGTGCACAGAGAAGTGAGGCAACTTGATTGAACTTCATGATGTTTTTTATGACCACTTCTACAACCGCAGACAAGCACTCTGAATATGATCCTCTCTGCTAAGGTTCTTGGGGGTCACCTGCCCAGCCCAGTTAACGAGCACACTCTCACTCTCCATTTGATTGTCCAGGTCACTGAAGGCATGAAACATTGGATCACACAGCGGACAGTGACGGAGCCAAGATGAAAACCCAAGTCTCTTGACTCCCAGGGCCGTGCTTTTTCCACTAGGCCACATGTCTTTTAGGATGCAATACTGGTGGGGGTGTGGGAGAGGGGACTGTGAGCCCATTGTGGGCAGGGATTGTCTCTCTTTGTTGCTGAAATGTACTTTCCAAGAGCTTAGTACAGTGCTCTGCACACAGTAAGCGCTCAATAAATACGACTGAATGAATGAATGAATGAAGGGAGGGAAGAGATATGAACTGGAAGCCCCAAGGAGAAGTTAGAATATTCAAACTTTTGATTTTTTCATGTAATCTAGTAAACAAGAGGAAAACAAAGGAACCATTACACAATTTGTTCAAGGGAGGTAACCAGAAAGTGGTGACCAACTGCTCAACATCAGCTTTTGGGGGGCATTAATGTCATTCCCTAGAATGTCAGATCTGGGCCCAGTGTTTCACGCCTTCATCAGAGACCTGGACAATCAAATGGAAAATGTGGTCATGAACTGGGCGGGACAGTTGACTCTAAGAACCTTAGCAGAAGGGATCACATTCAAAGCGACCGTCTGAAGTTGGAGAAATGGTCATAAAAAACACCATGAAGTTCAAAATGGACAAAAGCAAGGTCATATACTTGATGAAGAATATAAATGCAATTTATAAAAGGACTGACTCTGGGCAGGAAGCTACTTGGCCAACACTTAAAATTCTGGGCAGGTTGGGACAGTTTTTCACCCAGGAAGAAGCCAGGAGCTCAAAGACTGCTCCCGGGAACTCATGATGAGTTTCTTCTTGGTATTTATGACTTGTGGAATCTTAAATTAATTTTCCCACTGGTCTAAGTGCAGCATGATGATTCTGTGTGTCTTCCTTAGTTGGACAGCAAGTCCCCTGGGGAGCCAGAGACAGGGAATTGAGTTTTATATATTCACCCCTGTGCTTTGTACAGGGTAATTGGATTGAATGTGCCAAGCGCTAGGGTAGACATAAAACAATCAGATCAGATGCAGTTCCTCTTCCACATGGGGCTCACAGTCAAAGGGAGAGGACAGGAGGAAACAAGATATTTAATCCACATTTTACAGATGAGGAAACTGAGGCACAGAAAAGTGATTTTTCGGAGGTCACCCAGCAGACAGGTGGCAGGGCTGGAATTAGAATCCGGTCCTCTTGACTCCCAGTTTTATGCTCTTTCTATTAGGTCCATGATAGTAAATCAAGTACAGTCCCAGCACTCTTGAATCAATAGTATGTATGAGCACCCAAGTTGTATATAGAGCACAATGTTGAGCACTTGGTAAAGTACAATAGAGTTATTAGACACAATCCCTGCCCTCAAGGAGTTTACAATCTAGTGGAGAAAAACACTAAAATAAATTACACAGATGAAGTAATAATATACACCGACATCTACGTAAGTGATATAGGCATCAATAATTAAAAATAAGCATCACTGAAAAATATCTAGGGCCACACACATATATATATATATATAATAAGACCTTTGTAGAATGGTTGAAAGAACATATGTACTTATGTTCATATTTATGTATTTATCTAATTTATGTATTTATTTATATTAAATGTCTCTCTCCCCCTCTAGAGAGTAAGCTCATTGTGGCCTGGGAATGTATCTGCTTATTGTTGTATTGTACTCTCCCAGGTGCTTAGTACAGTGCTCTGCACACAGTAAGCGCTCAATAAATACGATTAAATGAAAGCACTGGGGTTATGGTCTGGAGTGGAGAAGGCCTTGAGACAAGGGCATAATGGTGTTTAAAGTACAAGAGGAGTTAAGTACCCTAGAAAACGGCGGCCAGTTCTTCTCCAGCTGTACGGAGGATGGACCAAGAGTAAAATGGGCTAAAATGCACCAGGAGGAATTATAGCCAGATGGCAGCATCTCCTGACTCTGAAACTCGTTCAGCGGGCTAGGAGAGAGCCCATCTCATCAGCAAGTTCTCAACAAGTTTTAATATGATAAAATCACTTCTTTCATGTTGGAGTAAGGATGAGGTTAAGGAAAGGTAGGGATGAAGCTAGAGTCTGATGACAATGGAACCTTAGATAACTGATCTATCAATGCCTGACCTATTGGCATATGATTTTTGATCATGTGTTATAAAGGCTTGGAATCTTGCCTTAAGGTAGAGTAATAAAACAGTGCTCTGCACATAGTAAGCGCTCAATAAATACTATTGAATAAATACTATTGAATGAACCTAGGTGACCTTTTTAAAGGTCCAACTAAGCTCTCTAATGTTATGGTGATTTTCCATGCCTTCTGTTGTCAGTGTGTACTTTGCCTTTATTTACTTTGTTTTAACTGAGATGAATATGTGTTCCATTTGTTTTTAAGTACTATCCTCCCTTAAAGCCAAAGGTTAATGATCCTTAAAAAAAAAAAATCAAATAAAATTGAGAATCAAATAATCCTATCATCTAGTTCCCAGACCCTGTACTGGGTATTATTTTGAGCAAGAACTATACAGCATGCTGAGTCGTGAAATCCTCACTCAAAAGTCTGTCACTTTTTTTTTACAGTACGCTTGTGTGTTATAACATCCAACTGCAGCCTTCCAGCATGAACACAAGCACAAAAAAGCTATTCAATGCAACTTTTAGTGTGCTTCCTTCCTCTGCCTGACAAAGAACAGTGCCCAATAGAAAAGCAGAACGTACCCTAAAAATCAAATAGATGTGCCTCCATATTCCTCAATTCGGGAGGGCAGATGAATACTCAACTCTACATTGACATCATTTTTGCCCCTTTAATCCTGCATAATAATAATAATGTTGGTATTTGTTAAGCGCTTACTATGTGCAGAGCACCGTTCTAAGCGCTGGGGTAGACACAGGGTCATCAGGTTGTCCCACATGGGGCTCACAGTCTTCATCCCCATTTTACAGATGAGGTAACTGAGACACAGAGAAGTGAAGTGACTTGCCCACAGTCACACAGCTGACAAGTGGCAGAGCTGGAATTCGAACTCATGACCTCTGACTCCAAAGCCCGGGTTCTTTCCACTGAGCCACGCTGCATACAGATCTCACTTCTAAATTATTGTTCTATCCAACTCCAAGAATGAACTTTCTGTTAAAATGGGAGAATCAGGCCCATTAAAACTCTTCTTGCATTACAGGGATGAAGGCAATCTATTTGTGTTTGCTTCAATGACTAGTAATAGATTGCCAGCATTTGCATTATTACTATCCTCCTTAAAACAAATTGAGTCTCTCTCTATTGGTTTGACAAAATAATGACACTAGATACTATAATTTACATTGAAACCGCATTATCAACCATGCATTTCCACTGACTTAGTTTAAAATTCCCATCCACAAAAGGGCTCTGAGAAAATATGTTCCGAGCATGTAAGATGGTGTCAACTGACAAAGATGCTCTTTTGGCTACTCATGGCAAGCAGTGGGGCCTAGTGGAAAGAGTACGGCCTGGGAGTCAGGATATCTGGGTTCTACTTCCATCTCTGCCACTTGCCTCCTCTGTGATTTTGGGCAAGTCACTTACCTTCTTGGAGCCTCATTTTCTTGCTTCACCTGCAAAATGGGTATCAAATACCTGTTCTCCCTCCCACTTAGAATGTGAGCCCCACGTGGGACAGGGACTGTGTCTGACCTATCTTGTATCTACCCGGGTGCTTAGTTCATAGTTAAGTGCTTAACCAATTCCATAATTATCCATATTTGAGAAAAATATATAAAGTCAGCCATTTGAGAATCAACACTTTCAAAGTTCTCCCAAGGCTCTCAAAAATGAGCAGGACACACAAACCACCTGCAGTGTTCCAGGTGAGGAGGTGCTGAGTTATGCAGCTGTAAAATTATGAGTCTTGGATAATAGGTCTTTCCGGGTGACCCCAACATTTTGTCGGACTTTCTAAACTGCATGCTACCGCAGTGATTTGAAGCATGCGTTTGGAAAGCTGGCAGGGATAGTGCTGTCCGCATCGAAAAAAAAAACTCCTCACCTTTGGCTTTAAAGCACTCAGTCACCTTGCCCCCTCCTTCCTCACCTTGCTACTCTCCTACTACAATCCAGCCCGTAAAGTACATTTTGTTCTTCTAATGCCAACCTTCTCACTGTATCTCAGTGTCTTCCTTCTATCTCACCACTGAGCCTTCACACACATCTTACTTCTGGCCTGGAACACCCTCCCTCCTCAAATCTCTACCCCCCATTCAAAGCCTTATTGAAGCCCATCTCCTCCAAGAGGCCTTCCTTAAGCCGTCTTTTCCCCTTCTCCCACTCCCTTCTGTGTCACTCTGACTTATTCCCTTTATTCATCCCCCGCCCCAGCCCACTGCACTTTATGTACCTATCTGTAATTTATCCATGTTAATGTCTGTCTCCCCTTCTGGACTGTAAGCTTGCTTGTGGGCAGGGAATGTATCTGTTTATTGTCATATTATACTCTCCCAAGCGCTCAGTACAGTGCTCTGCACACAGTATTTGCTCAATAAATATGATTGAATGAATGAACATGGAAAAAACACTCCAGTTCAACCTGACTATAGCACCATGCACCACTACTCACTGGGGGTATAACACTCAGTTTCTTGAGCAGTTTCCACCCGCATCATCCTGGCTCCATTCTAAACATCAGACGACACGATGAAATCCCGCTTAGCAAGATGCTGGAACATAATCAGCCTTCCAGCATTGAACGCAGACTGTAACACAACACCACTGGACTGCACGACTACAGAGAATAGCAGGCAAAAGGACAATAACTAAGTTGCTGAATGAAAAACTGGAGTCAATTGTATTTCTTGAGCGCTTACTCTGTGCAGAGCACCTTAAAGTGAGAAACTGCACAGGAGGTGAGCGGAAGAACCATTTAAAGATACCAGTCAGCCGCTCCCCTAAAAACTGCATGGAAAAAGATCACGTGGATGGTGAACAGATAGGTCTGGGACGTAAAAACTTCAGTCGACCTAGTGTCCCAAAGCAGAGTCAAAAATCAAGCCAGGATTTGCACTGAACAGAGTCACAAAACAAAATATAATTATTTTCATGTATGGAGTTGTACATAGGTTTTCTCTGTCGTACCCTGTCAATAACTTCGGAAACGACACCAGAAAACTATTAAACAGTACATGCATCTCTATAGGATTGCCTGGGACAAAGGTATTAAAAAGAAACAAACCATTACAGTTTCCCCACCAATATATCTTGTTCTTAAAAGACTTAAAACACAACAGAAACAAGGCCATCCTGTCTCAACAATCGGACTCCAAAAATGCACAAATTTCCTGTGGTAGTTTTAAATTTCCATCATTTATCGGTATTGACAAAAGACCTAATTTATCTCCTTGCTTAGAATGATTCCCTGGCATAAGGAGATAGGCAGTACCTCGCTTTTAATGCTTACCATCACTCGATCAAACAATAGTATTTATTGAGCACTTATTATGCACAGAGCACCAGGAGAATACAACAGAATTAGCAGACACATTCCCTATCCATTAGGATCTTACAGGCTAATGGGGGACAACGGACATTAATACCAATAATTTATAATACTTAAGTTAAAGATAAGTGCTGGGGGGGTTTGGGGTGGGGTGAATATCAAATGTCCAAAGGTCACAGATCCAGGAGCATTCACAACACTAGGGAAGTTCACGTTGTTAAAGAACCCCTTGCCTGAAAGAATTAATGCTCCACCTAAAGTGCCCAGCTTACTTCCAGAACTGCGAAGTTTTTGGGGTTTTTTTTTTTGTCAGTTAATTTTATGGTATTTGTTAGGCACTTACTATGTGCCAAGCACTATCTTAAGTGCTGGGGTAGAAACAAGTTTATCGTATTGGTCAGAGCCCCTGTCCCACATGGGGCTCACGGTCTAGATTGGAGAGAGTAGGATATAAGTAGGATTTGGAGTAGAAGCAGCATGACTCAGCGGGAAGAGCCCGGGCTTGGGAGTCCAGAGGTCATGGGTTCAAATTTCGGCTCAGCCACTCGTCAGCTGTGTGACTTTGGGCAAGTCACAACTTCTCTGGGCCTCAATTACCCCACTGGCAAAATGGGGACTAAGACTGTGAGCCCCTTGTGGGACAACCTGATCACCTTATATCCTCCCCAGCGCTTAGAACAGTGCTTTGCACACAGTAAGTGCTTAACGAATGCCATCATCATTATATAATCTCCCTTTTAATAATAATAATAATAATAATGATGTTGGTATTTGTTAAGCGCTTACTATGTGCAGAGCACTGTTCTAAGTGCCGGGGTAGATACAGGGTAATCAGATTGTCCCACATGAGGCTCACAGTCTTAATTCCCATTTTACAGATGAGGTAACTGAGGCACAGACAAGTTAAGTGACTTGCCCACAATTACACAGCTGACAAGTGGCAGAGACGGGATTCAAACCCATGACCGCTGACTCCCAAGCCCGGGGTCCTCCCACTAAGCCACGCTGCTTCTCTAGATGAGGTAGATGAGGTGCCTCTTTTAGATGAGGTAACTGAGGCACCGAAAAGTTGAGTGACTTGCCCAAGGTCACGCAGCAATCAGCTGACAGAGCTGGGATTAGAACCCGGGTCCTCTGACTCCCAAGCTTGTGCTCTTTCCACCAGACCATTCTGCTTTTCATTTGGGATCATTATTTCGGATCTGCTAAGATTGGACAAGTGCGATTTCTTTGGAATAGCGTCTATTAGGGCCTTTCATTCCTGACCACAAATCCTTCTTTGGGCCATTCTTGACCCTGACTAGAGGCTGGCGGAAAGGAGTTACTCAATCCACCCACCTGGGTTTCCAGGGCAGCCCCTTCTCTCTCAGACCCAAGCCGGCCTCTTGTCTCCACTTCAAATTAGGCATGGAATAGTCAAGAGTTTGAGACTTCCTGCTCTGTGTGGTCTGAAATGGGAATCTAGGGTGGTGCTGTTCAACCAGTAAACTAGAACAAGTGGTTCTCAAAAGCACATCAGGTGCTCAAGTCTTTTAGGTAAACCTCTAGAATGGTGGCTTTGCTAAAGGAGGAAGAGGTAATTATGCTTTTCTTATTTGTTTTAGATAATGGGTTAGGCCTCTGTTGCAAAAGAGTTGTAGACTGTTTTTATATTTGAATATTTCATTTAGGTGTTGCTTCAATTATCCCTTCTGGGCTCTCAGCTGTATCCAGGTGCTAGGGCAAGGACCCACAATCCATTCAAAGAGGAAATGGCATGGGGAAGATGATGATGATGACTGCCTCCACTTTAATCCTCACTGCTGCTCCTGCCTCCTCCCTCACAGTGCTGTATTTCACCACTCTGGCTTGGGTGGCCATCAATCAATGGCATTTTGAGCGCTTACTGGGTGCTGAGCACTGTACTAAGCGCTTGGGAGAGCAGAGTACGATACAGTTGGTAGACACAATCCCTGCCCTCATGGGGCTTAGAGCCTAACAGGGAGTTTCAGTCAATCGATCAGTGGTGTTTATCGAGCTCTTATTGTGTACAGGGTAATGATAATAATAATGTTGGTATTTGATAAGAGCTTACTATGTGCCGAGCACTGTTCTAAGCGCTGGGGTAGATACAGGGTAATCAGATTGTCCCCCGTGAGGCTCTCAGTCTTAATCCCCATTTTACAGATGAGGTAACTGAGGCACAGAGAAGTGAAGTGACTTGCCCACAATCACACAGCTGACAAGTGGCAGAGCCGGGAGTCGAACCCATGACCTCTGACTCCGAAGCCCAGGCTCCTTCCACTGAGCCACGCTGGGTACTGTCTGGGGCGCTCAGGAGAATACAGTACAACAGAGTTGTAGTGGAAACATTCCCTGCCCTCCAGGAGCTTATAGTCTAGAGGACAAGTCTAGTCAGTGTGGCTCGGTGGAAAGAGCCCGGGCTTGGGAGTCAGAGGTCATGGGTTCGAATCCCGGTTCTGCCCCTTGTCAGCTGTGTGATTGAGGGCAAGTCACTTCACTTCTCTGTGCCTCAGTGACCTCATCTGTAAAATGGGGATTAACCGGGAGCCTCACGTGGGACAACCTGATTCCCCTGTATCTACCCCAGCGCTTAGAACAGTGCTCTGCACATAGTAAGCGCTTAACAAATACCAACATTATTATTAGTCTGTACAGGTTTAACAAGGTGAGCCTGGTGGTGATAGAGGTGAAGGATTCAGCAACAACTAACCCTCCTCTCCCTGTTCCTGCTCTCCCTCCACCTTCCCCCTCCCAGTCCTGGGTTGACTAAGGCTTCCAATGGATGGTGGGAGGATGGAGAGATTGGGCCAACTGGGGTGGCCAAGCACTTAATATATATTGTGCTCTACATACAGGAGGCACTCAAATGCCATTGTTGATGATGGGGTTTTCACAGGATGTAAATTGCAGGGCAGGCTTGATGATGATGATTATTATTATTATTAATAATTGGGGTATTTGTTAAGTGTTTACTATGTGCCAGGAACTGTACTAAGCACTGGGTAGATACAAGGTAACTGGGTTGGACACGGTCCGTGTCCCACATAGGTTCACAGTCTTAATCCCCATTTTACAGATGAAGGAACTGAGACCTAGAAAACGGAAGTGACCTGCCTAAGTTCACAGAGCAGAGAAGTGAAGGAACCGGCATTAGAATCTAGGTCCTTCTGACTCTCAGGCCCGTGGTCTAACCATTACGCCTCGCTGCCTCTCTGATTATCCTGCACCTTCTGGAATTGGGGGAGCTCTTCTAGGATACGATCAAGATCCATTGCCGTATGAGGGTTTACTCCTCCCCACAGAAAGAGTTGAACTGCACAGAGCGGCGTGCAATTATTGAGTTACATCGCAGGCTTGCTATGGGACCCAAAGCAAGTTAGTTTACTCCATTTTCTATTTTCTATTTTGGGACACTGAAGTATTAAGAGTTAGGGGATCGATATACTAAAGGAAACTGAGGGAAGCATGAAATAGAACACTTTAGTTCTTTGAGGTCTCCTGAAAGAAAAGGAAGAAAGGAAAGTGTTGTGAGAAGGGAACAAGTCTACCAATTGGTTAATACCAGTGCTCTGCACAGGGGAAGTGCTCAATAAATACAACCCACTGATATAAATTCAAGTATTATTATGAGCTGCTTTGTTTTCACAAACCAACAATCCCTGTTTATTCTAATTTTAAAGGTTTTTTATGGTATTTGTTCAGCGCTCACTATGTGTCAAGCACTCTTTTAAGCTCTGGGCTAGATACAAGTTAATCAGTGTAGATATAGTCCCTGGCTCGCATGGGACCCACAGTCTAAGTAGGAGGGAGCACAGGTACTGAATCCTCATTCTGCCTTTGAGGAAACCGAGGCAAAGAGAAGTTAAGCAAACTGCCCAAGGTCACACAGAGTGCAAGTTATGGAGACTGGCTTCCACACCCGTTCTTTACCCAGTAGGCCAAGCTGTTTCTCCTTCCTAAGACACACAAAAAACAGATGTCAACAACTAAAAACGAGAACTTGCAGAACCACCCTTTGATTCTCTCTTTGATTTCAGAATCATGTTTAGATAGTATGAAATTTAAGAAGAGATACACCCTAAAGTTTAACCCCTTACCTCATTACTAAGTAAGGAATTGTTGACCCAAAAGACTGATCCCTCAATTTCTGCTCTAAAAATCTACAAGCTCTCTTCTTGGTGCTCTGCTGGCACCTCTGAGGACTATTCTACCTGCAAATAAGGAAATAGGTCAAAAGATATACGTACTTCTGTTTGAAACCCGAGGAGAGAGATACACTTACCAGAAGGGAAGGAGGCTTAAGTTTCGTACTCTAATACGGCCTCAAAATTATTCAGAGAAAATGTAATCAAATTAATTACCCCATTAGAGATTGCATGCTTATTGTAAATATTTAGTTTCCTATAAAATTAGAGAAATTGGGATGAAAAGTTAAGACTCTTAGAGAATATATTTCTAAAGATTAGTATGAAGGCCAAGAAGGTCAAATGTTACCCTACTCCTCCAAGTAACTCGTGACTCTGTCTGAGACAATATCCGAGTTGGACAAACTACCAGTCTAACACAGTAATAGTTATTTAATGGTCTTAAAAAAATCTGAAAGGTAAAATTGTTTTAAATTTACGTAACTGCTAATTCATACATTTTGAAATACAATTTTCTTTTAAGTGTTGATACTTCAACAATAAAAACTAAAACATTAAATATTTTCCAAATTCACAAATATTTCTCCAGAGATAAAACCAAAGATGGATACAAAAATCACAGTCTATGCAAGGAAGACTTTCCATGTGCCCTTTGAGGCTGACAGCCAGGCGATGCGCCAAGGCTTCGCTTTCTTGGATTTAAAAAACTACCCAGACTGACTGGTCTAATGTGTGGGATTCAAAGGACTTCTGCCTGGAGTTAATTCAGCTAGCCTGCACTTGACTGGTAAGTAATTTTAAAGATATTTTAGTCTGCTTTTAACAGGAACAGCAAAAGCACTGGAACTGCAGCAGGAGAAAAACCTTTTAATAATAATGTGGTATTTGTTAAGTGCTTACTATGTGCAGAGCACTGTTCTAAGTGCTGGGGGGACACAAGGTGATCAGGTTATCCTGCGGGGGGGCTCACCGTTTTTAATCCCCATTTTCCAGATGAGGTAACTGAGGCACCGAGAAGAGAAGTGACTTGCCCAAAGTCACAAAGTGGCAAACGGCAGAGCCGGGATTCAGACCCATGACCTCTGACTCCCAAGCCCAGGCTCTTAGCACTGAGCCACACTGCATTGAGTAGGTAGGTTTTTTTTAAAGTAGTGGAATCCTCAACTCAGCACGGTCCTCAGGTCATAGCGAAGCAGCCTGGTCTAGTTAGTGGAAAGAATATCAGCCTGGGAATCCGAAGACCTGGGTTCTAATCCCAACTCCGCCACTTGTCCGCTGTGTGTCCCGCAATTCACTTAATTTCTCGATGCCTCAGTTTCCTAATCTGTAAAATGGGATTCAACACCTCTCTCCCTCCTAAATTGTGTGTCCCACCTCCCCGGGTGGGACAGGGACTGTGTCCAACCTATCTTGCTATCTTCTATTCACCCCAGCGCTTAGTACAGTCCTTAGAGCATAACAAATGCCATTATTAGACCTTGACCTGTTTCTATTTCTAAGTGAGAAAATAAATCACACCTCGTCTATGCGGTCACCTGGCCCACGTCCGCGACCTGCCTCTGACCTGGAACTCTTTCCCCATTACCCGACAGATGATCACTCTCCCCGCCTTCGAAGCCTTATTAAAATCACATCTCCCTCAAGAGTCTTTCTCTGACTACGCCCTCACTTCCCCTACCCCTTCTCCCTTCTGTGCCACCCTCGCGCTTGGATTTGTACCGTTTATTCACCCCACCGTCCCTCAGCCCCCCAGCATTTATGTACGGATGGTGATTTATTTTATTGTCCATCTCTTCCTATAGACTGTGGGCAGGGAACACGCCTACCAAATCTGTTATAGCTGCTTGGTATCCTCCCAAGCACTTAGTACAGTATGCTGCACACAGTAAGCTCTCAAATACTTGGCATTGATGGACTGGCATTTTTTGAGTGTTTGTTGTGTGCAGAGCACTGTAATAATAATAATGTTGGTACTTGTTAAGCGCTTACTATGTGCAGAGCACTGTTCTAAGCGTTGGGGTAGACACGGGGGGGGGGTAGACACAGGGGAATCAGGTTGTCCCACGTGGGGCTCACAGTTAATCCCCATTTTACAGATGAGGGAACTGAGGCACAGAGAAGTTAAGTGACTGGCCCACAGTCACACAGCTGACAAGGGGCAGAGCTGGGATTCGAACTCATGACCTCTGACTCCAAAGCCCGTGCTCTTTCCACTGAGCCGTGCTGCTTCTCCTAAGGATGTTGGTATTTGTTAAGCGCTTACTACGTGCCGATCACTGTTCTAAGCGCTGGGGTAGATACCAGGGGAATGAGGTTGTCCCACGTGCGGTTCACAGTCTTCACCCCCATTTTACAGATGAGGGAACTGAGGCACAGAGAAGTGAAGTGACTGGCCCACAGTCACACAGCTGACGAGGGGCAGAGTTGGCATTCGAACCCATGACCTCTGACTCCTAGGCCCATGCTCTTTCCCCTGAGCCACGCTGCTTCTCTACAGTAAACGCCTGGGAGACGGCAGTCAAGTTGGTAGAGCAGGTGGGAATGCTAATGCTTCCCCCTCGTACCTCACAGCGTGCAGCGAGTCTGCAAATCATTTTTGACTTCTCCCAAGAACATCAAAGGCTTCTTATTCCAGTCAACTTCAATTATTTGATTTAATGAGGAAAAGTGCTGGTCTAGTTTGCTCAGCTCCAGAGAAAGTCAGCCATGCAACGTCTTAATATTTAAGCTTCCACCTAATCTGCTGGTTAAGCTGTTCCACGTATGAAACCGTGGAAATCAGTGTTTGCAGAATTATTTCTGAAACTGCTGTAGAGACCGGCACATTGGCTGCCAAATAAATACATCGCCAATAATTAAAGGACTCATCTTTTTGTGTTAAAACCCACACTGGCATATGGGATGGATATGAGATTCAAGAATCAACCCCTGAACTTGTGGTTCAACCAGGTTCTTTCAAATTCTATGCCCCACGCTCTACCCAGTAAGCCAGACTGCTTCTTCTACTGGCATAAAATGAGGCTAACACTGGGCAAAAGGCAGACAAGGCAGGAGGACAAAATAATAATAAAAACTATAATAATGATAATTGTGGTATTTGTTAAGCACTTACTATGTGCCAAGCACTGTATTAAGTGCTGGGGTGGATACAGGTAAATTGGGTTGGACGTAGTCCCCGTCTCGCAAGGGGCTCACAATCTTAATCCCCATCTTCCAGATGAGGTAACCGAGGCACAGAGAAGTGAAGTGACTTGCCCGAGGCCACACTGCAGGCAAGTGGGGGAACTGGAATTAGAACCCATGACCTTCTGACTCCTAAGGCCATGCTCTATCCATTTTGCCAACAGACCTAGGGGGATCAGCAAATAGATAACCAAGAAGAACCAACATTGGAAGGGACCAGACGTTTTCATCTTGGGTTCTATTCACCGGCAAAAGATACAGCTGCCAAGACACCATCGGAGGTTTCTATTACCCTACGTGGAGAGCTGCCCCTTCTTCGCTATCCAAAACTGCGGTGCCTCAGAGACCTTCCCAGGGACGACTCTTGCATCTCTAGACCGTAGGCTTGTTGTGGGCCAGGAACGTGTCTATCAACTCTCTTGTCTCTTGCAGGCGCTTAGTATTTTGCTCAGTAAATACTATGGACTGAGAGAAATCTCTGCTACCAAAAATACAGCAAAAGGGTTCTCCGCGCCGAACTCTTCTGCACAGCATAAGGGGAAAGGGTGAGACTCTCTCGGTGCCACGTGCCAAATGCCAATTTATTGAGAGGGGAGTCACGGGAAGATAAAAAGTTCTGTAGCTGTCTGATAACGCTTCCACAAATTAACAGGAAGCTCCTTATACACCACTCTTCTCTTCACCGCCCCCCCCCTTCCACTTAACTAGTGAAACCGCAAACCTTTGATCCCAGCAGCTTATTTTATTTCAATTTTCTATCTATTTTACCAAAGCTCACTGACTTTCTTTTAAAATCCAGTTCTTCAAGCACGGGATTAAGCGTAATACCTTCTTTTTACTTCTTTTCCTGTCGTACACCAAGAACAAAACCAGAAACATTTGACTGCCCTTCTCAGTTTTCCCAATGACTGGTTGAAATACGGCATGATCCACGCCTGGGTCTCGGGCACGCATTGATGTCTATCGATCGGACCGAACACCTTAATACTGAAGAGTGTTATTTATTATTAAATCTATGTGGATTCTTTGGCTTCCTCAAATGCTTTTTAGAAAGTTTATGGGACTAGCCTATGTGGGGCAGTCTTAAAATACATAAAAGTTTTGCAATTCTGCAGTTCACGAATTGGGCACTTTCTAATTTAGTAGACACAACAAGCAGGATAAAAGGACATTAATACTATCTCTAAGTGTCATACAATACGTTCCCACAACCGTTCCCTCAAAATGGTTAGGATTACAAGGCAAAGTCTGCACAATAGCCACATCATCCCAGCAATTCCCCAGCTATTAATAAAAATGTAATTTTATGAGCTAGAGCAAAGAACAACGTAGTATAGAAAAATGATGCAATAGAGTGAAGAATAATGAACCACATTAAGGATCTAGGGTGCTATTTCTTTTCCCTGCACATATTCCAATTCAGAAATGTTTAAAGAGCACGTTAATGAAACATCCTTACTTAGTGTTGCCTGCACTTACCACTTGAAAAACTGGCAAAAACTTTAAGATCTATAGAGCAAAAACGGCTCTGTATATTAACATTCTTTAAGCGGGCGAATGTTTATGCTAAGATATTCATATCGGATTACCCTGTATCTCGCCCAGCGCTTAGAACAGTGCTCTGCACGTAGTAAGCGCTTAACAAATACCAACATTATTATGATTTTCCCAATCAATAGTGTGGTCTAGTGGAAAGAGTACGGACCTGGGAGTCAGAGGACCTGGGTTCTACTCCCCGCTGCACCACGTAGGTGCCGGGTGACCCTGGGGAAGTCATTTACCTTTTCTGTGTCTCAATTCCCTAATCCCTAAAATGAGGATTCATATCTGTGAGCCCCACGGCACCTACCCTAGCACTTAGTATAGTGCTTGGCACATAGTAAACACTTAAATACTAAAATTATTATCATTAATAGTAATAGCTGTAGTTGCATTGTACTCTCCCAAGAGCTTACTATAGTGCTCTGCGCACAGTGACCACGCAATAAATACCACTGATTGATATATAAGCGAGTTCCTTAAGGTTTTCAAAGTCGTTCATTAAGCAAAATAAGAACGATGGCAGGGCACCTGTTTGGACGCCCACAAGGAAGGATTATTAATTTTGACTCGAAACAACTCTGCACAATTAATAATAATAATAATGTTGGTATTTGTTAAGCGCTTACTATGTGCAGAGCACTGTTCTAAGCGCTGGGGTAAACACAGGGGAATCAGGTCGTCCCACGTGGGGCTCACAGTCTTCATCCCCATTTTACAGATGAGGGAACTGAGGCCCAGAGAAGTTAAGTGACTTGCCCACAGTCACACAGCCGACACGTGGCAGAGCCGGGATTCGAACTCATGAGCCCTGACTCCAAAGCCCACGCTCTTTCCACTGCGCCACGCTGCTTCTGCGCACCGCACATGGGAACCGCCCCAAAGGGGCAGGGGTGGGGGTGGGAAGGGGGTGGAATGGCTTCATCCAGCTCTTTCCGGATTGGATTCCTTGTCTCATCCCAGGTTTCCAACAAAATCTCGCGACTTCCGAGCAGGACCTTGAGAAGCACAGCGTGGCTCGGTGGAAAGAGCCCGGGGATGGGAGTCAGAGGCCACCGGTTCGAATCCCAGCTCTGCCCCTTGTCAGCTGTGTGACTGTGGGCAAGTCACTTCACTTCTCGGTGCCTCAGTTCCCTCATCTGTAAAACGGGGATTAACCGTGAGCCTCACGTGGGACGACCTGATGATCCTGTATCTCCCCCAGCGCTTAGAAAAGTGCTCTGCACCTCGCAAGCGCTTAACAAATACCAACATTATTATTATTATTATTAGTTGATAGAGCACAGACCTGGGAGACGGAAAGACAGGGGATCTAATCCTGCCTCCACCACTTGTCTGCTGTGTGACCTTGGGCAAGTCACTTAATTTCTCTGGGTCTCAGTTACCTCATCTAGAAAATGGGAATTAAGACCGGGAACCCCAGGCGGGACATGGGCTGTGTCCATCCCGGTGATCTTGTATCTACTCAGTTCAGTTCGGTGCCTGGCACATGGGAAGCGCTTGAAAAATACCACAGAAAACAAAACGAGGAAGGGACCGAGAGGACGCCAGTAAGCTTTTGGCAATCTGCCTGTCACTTCCCGGGCCCATCCTGCTTGGCTCTCCCTCCTTTCCCGGCCCCCTTTTGGCCCCACGCTCCAAAGGAAGCGTCGGCACCGCTGAGTGTTGGAAAAGCTCCGGAGAAGTCGCCTTCCAGGATAAGAATTCTACAGAGTGGAGGCAGCTGTGGCTCCATGGAGAGAGCTCAGTCTTGGGAGTCCGAGGACGTGGGTTCTAATCCCCACCCTACCGTTTGTCAGCCGTGTGACTTTGGGCAAGTCACTTCACTGGGCCTCAGTCACCTCATCCTGAAAATGGGGATTAAGACTTTGAGCCCCACCTGGGACGACCCGATTACCTGATATCTCCCCCACGGCTTAGAACATCCCGACTCTGCCCCCTGTCAGCTGTGTGACTGTGGGCAAGTCACTTCACTTCTCCGCGCCTCAGTTCCCTCATCTGTAAAATGGGGGTGAAGACCGAGCCTCACGTGGGACAACCTCATTCGCCTGTATCTCCCCCAGCGCTTAGAACGGTGCTCTGCACGTAGTGAGCGCTTAGCAAATACCGACATTATTATTAACAGTGATTGGGACGTCGTAAGCGTTTAACAAACGCTTTCATTATTATGATTATTAGAGGTCTCCCGGCTCTCTGTAGCTCCATGCTTTCTCGAAACAAGGCTGAGAAAAGGCGGGGGACCGGTCTAAGGGTGGCCCGGGGGGTAGCATGGAGACGATTTTGATGACGACGAATGGCATTTGTTAAGCGCTCACTATGTCCCAAGCACTGTTCTAAGCGCTGGGGGGGGATACAGGGGATCAGACTGTCCCATGTGGGGCTCCCAGCCTTCATCCCCATTTTACAGATGAGGTGACCGAGGCCCGAGAAGTGAAGTGACTCGCCCAGAGTCACATATGTGACAAGCGGCAGAGCCGGGATACAAAGATCACCTGTTGCTGAGCTTTCCGCCCTCCCCGATACCGACGCGTCTGTGCCTGAACGATGCCGGGGAGGGATGGGGCTGGGGCTGCCGCTCCGGAGAAGCGGCGTGGCTTCGGGGAGAGAGCCCGGGCTGGGGAGTCAGAGGTCATGGGTTCTGATCCCGCCTCCGCCGCTTGTCAGCTGGATGACTCTGGGCAAGTCACTTCACTTCTCTGTGCCTCACTTCCCTCCTCTGGAAAATGGGGACGAAGACTGAGAGCCAGCCCCACGTGGGCCAACCTGCTTTCCCTGTAATAACAACGAGGGTGTTTAAGCGCTTACTATGGGCCAAGCGCTGTTCTGAATACAAGGTCATCAGGTTGTCCCTCGGGGGGCTCACGCTTTTAATCCCCATTTTGCAGACGAGGTCACTGAGGCACAGAGAAGTTGAGCGACTTGCCCAAAGTCACGCAGCGGACGGGTGGTGGAGCCGGGATTCGAACCCGTGTCCTCTGCCTCCCAAACCCGGGCTCTTTCCACTGAGCCGCGCTGCTTCTTGTAACCCCCCCCCCCCCCCAGCGCTCAGACCACGTAGTAAACGCTTAACAAATACCATCCTTAGGATCGGCGCTCAGAACAGTGCTTGGCACCTAGTCAGCGCTTAACAAATATCCCGCCTCCGCCCCTTGTCGGCTCTGTGACTGGGGGCAAGTACCTGTTGCCGACCTGTTCGTTCCAAGCGCTTGGTACGGGGCTCCGCACAGAGTAAGCGCTCAATAAATACTACTGAATGAACTTCACTCCTCCGTGCCTCAGTTCCCTCATCTGTAAAAGGGGCAATCAAGACTGTGAGCCTCACGGGGGACAACCTCATTCCCCTGGGTCTACCCCGGCGCTTAGAACGCTGCTCGGCACATAGTGAGCGCTTAACAGATGCCAACATTATTATTATCGCTATTACAATCTGCCGATCCCCTACCCACCCCAGCGCTTAGAACAGTGCTCTGCACAGAGTAAGCGCTCGACACCACGATCATCATCGTCTGGAAAATGGGGATTAAAGCCGTGAGCTCCACGTGGGACAACCTGATGATTCCCCCTCTCCACCCCAGCGCTTAGAACAGTGCTGGGCACCTAGGAAGCGCTCAACAGACACCATCGTTATCACTATCATCTGGAAGATGGGCATTCGGGCCGTGGGCCCCACGGGGGACAAGCTGAAGAGCGTGCAGCGACGCCAGCGCTCGGCGCAGCGCTCGGCACCGAGGGAGCGCTTTCACGGCCAGGAGCGGGCTGGTGCGGAGTAGTCGGCCGGGCGGCGGGCGGGCGAGGGCTTACCCGGCCTCGCGGCTCCCCGGTGTCGAGCGGCTGGTAGCGGGGCGGCAGGCGGCAGAGGGGCAGCTTGGCCAGGAGGTCGGGGAAGCGCCGGCCCACCATGGCTGCGGGTCGGAGGGACGGACGGACGGACGGAGGGAGCGAGGGAGGGAGGGAGGGAGGGACGGAGGACGGGCGGGCGGAGGCTCCCGCGGCTCCGGGCTGCGCGGGGACCCGGCGAGCGAGCGAGCGGCGAGGGGCGGGGCGAGGCCGGAGAAGGGAGGGGACGCCCGCCTCTCATTGGCTCACGCTACCCGGGCCCCGCCCCCTCGGCCGGGACACGCCCCCCCGGCCGGCTCCGCGCCCGCCTCTCATTGGCCCCCGCTCCCTGGGCCCCGCCCGGGACACGCCCCCTTCCCCGGGACACGCCCCCGGTGGCTCCGCGCCCGCCTCTCATTGGCCCCCGCTCCCTGGGCCCCGCCCGGGACACGCCCCCTTCCCCGGGACACGCCCCCGCCCGCCTCTCCTGGGCCCTCGTTCCCCGGACCCCGCGCTGGACACGCCCCCCTCCCCAGGACACGCCCCCGGTGGTTCCACGGCCGCCTCCCATTGGCCCTCGATACCCGGACCCCGCCCGGACCCCGCCCCCTTGCCCAGGCCACGCCTCCAGGCCCCGCTCCGCGCCCTCCTCTCATTGGCCCTCGTTCCCTGGACCCCGCCCTGGGCACACCCCCCTTCCCCAGGCCACGCCCCCTGGCCGTCCTCACGCCCGCCTCTCATTGGCTCCCGCTACCTGGGCCCCGCCCCCTCGGCCTGGCCCCTGCCCACCTCCGGGCGACCCGAGCGCGTGCACCTCTTCGCACCTCTTCTCCCGGCCGCCGCGCGCCCCCGCCGCCAGGGGGCGTCCCCTTCTGTGTGGGGCTCTTATTTAATCAAACGTCCAGGAGATGTTCCTCCCCTCGATTCTATTTATCGCTATTTTTCTCGTCCGTCCGTCTCCCCCGATTAGACCGTGAGCCCGTCAAAGGGCAGGGACCGTCTCTCTCTGTTGCCCATTTGTCCATTCCAAGCGCTTAGTCCAGTGCTGCGCACATAGTAAGCGCTCAATAAATACTATGGAATGAATGAATGAATGCCACGTACTGTTCTAAGTGCCGAGGGAGATACTAGGTAGTCCCACGTGGGGCTCACGGTCTTCATCCCCATTTTCCAGAGGAGGTAACTGAGGCCCAGAGAGGTGAAGTGACTTGCCCGAGGTCGCTCAGCAGACAACCGGCAGAACCTTGGGATTTCTGACTCCCGGGCCCGTCCTCTAGCCGCTAGGCCACGCTGCTTCTTGCGAGGCTGAGCCGGAACGGGGCCCGATAATAATGTTGGTATTTGTTAAGCGCTTACTACGTGCAGAGCACTGTTCTAAGCGCTGGGGGAGATACAGGGGAATGAGGCTGTCCCACGTGAGGCTCACAGTCTTCATCCCCATTTTCCAGATGAGGGAACTGAAGCACAGAGAAGTGAAGTGACTTGCCCACAGACACACAGCTGACAAGTGGCAGAGCCGGGATTCATTCATTCATTCGATAGTATTTATCGAGCGCTTACTATGTGCAGAGCACCGGACTAAGCGCTCGGAATGAACGAGTCGGCAACAGATAGAGACGGTCCCCGCCGTCCGACGGGCTCACGGTCTCATCGGGGGAGACGGGCGGACGAGAACGATGGCGATAGATAGAGTCGAGGGGAAGAACGTCTCATAAAAACCGATGGCGACTAAATAGAATCGAGGCGATGTACATTTCGTTAACAAAATAGATAGGGTAATGGAAATACATACAGTCGAGCGGACGAGTACAGGGCCGAGGGGATGGGAAGGGAGAGGGGGAGGAGCAGAGGGAGATGGGGGGAAAACAGGGTTAAGCTGCGGAGAGGTGAAGGGGGGGTGGTAGAGGGAGTAGAGGGAGAAGAAGAGCTCAGTCTGGGAAGGCCTCTTGGAGGAGGTGAGTTTTAAGTAGCGTTTTGAAGAGGGGAAGAGAATCAGTTTGGCGGAGGTGAGGAGGGAGGGCGTTCCGGGACCGCGGGAGGACGCGGCCCGGGGGTCGACGGCGGGACGGGCGAGACGGAGGGACGGCGAGGAGGTGGGCGGCGGAGGAGCGGAGCGTGCGGGGTGGGCGGTGGAAAGAGAGAAGGGAGGAGAGGTAGGAAGGGGCGAGGTGACGGAGAGCCTCGAAGCCTAGAGTGAGGAGTTTTTGTTTGGAGCGGAGGTCGATAGGCAACCCCTGGAGGTGTTTAAGAAGGGGAGTGACAGGCCCAGAGCGTTTCTGCGGGAAGATGAGCCGGGCAGCGGAGGGAAGAATAGATTCGAACCCATGACCTCCGACTCCAAAGCCCGGGCTCTTTCCACTGAGCCACGTTGCTTCTCTGCAATCCGAACCGGAGCTGCGGCCTGGGGCTGTTGGGTGGAAGGCGCCGGCCTGGTCTGGCCCCTGCCAGCCGCAACCAGGTGGCCGTGGGCCTGCGGCCCCGCTCCAGGAAGAGTCGCCCCGCGTGCCGCGGAGAGTGCCTTCCGCAGGGAACGTGTCTACTCCACTCGAATTATCTTTTTCTCCCCGGCATTTAGTACAATGAAGCGCTCGATAAATGCGTTTGGTCGACTCTGCGGCGGAGAGGGACGGGGAGGGACGCTTCCCCTCTGGAGCGGGCCCGGGAGAGCCAAGCACTGTCCCCACTGGTCCCACCGTGCCCCTCCTGAGCCGTGTGCCATGTCACTTCGGGTCACAGTCGTCGGGGCGCAACCGCCAGGCTGAGTCCCCGAGGACCATTTACACAATTTAAGTCCAATTGGAAATGGTGGCCGGGACCTCCGGGCCCGCAGAGCACTGAGACCCCAGGAAGAAAATACAGTCCAGCATTAATAATGATAATAATGTTGGTATTTGCTAAGCGCTTACGACGTGCAGAGCACTGTTCTAAGCGCTGCAGGGGAATGAGGTCGTCCCACGTGAGGCTCACAGTCTTCATCCCCATTTTACAGATGAGGGAACCGAGGCACAGAGAAGTGAAGTGACTTGCCCACAGTCACGCAGCTGACAAGGGGCAGAGTCGGGATGCGAACCCGTGACCTCCGACTCCCAAGCCCGGACTCTTGCCGCTGAGCCACGCTGCTTCTCTAGCATCAGTAACGGGCACACATTTCGTACCACCAAATCTAGCAGTGGAGATGAAAAATTCATTCCCCAAAACAAGCAGATCACTCATTTTCATTTAGCTGGAAAAGTTGCCGATTTATTTCAGAGTAGCCCGAAGCATATGGATAAATACAATAAGAAGACAACCTGATTTCTGCTCTCTTCGTCCCAGAGGTTTGATTCTTCAAAAGGCAAGAAACACTTGTAATCAAATATATTCTTGGAATTATTCGATAGTAAGTCATAATGTATAACACACACACACACACTCTTTCTCTCTTTCACCCATTCATTCACTCACTTCGGGGAACTCTTTAACTACAAGGTAACTTTACAGTGAGTGCTCTACCCGCCCGGATCTTTTATGTTTTGTGAGGTGCTTGGCAAGCTGAAGCTCTTAAATTAATAATACATTTAATTATAGAAAGGGGAGAGGACATGTTTTAAGGACATAGTAAAACAAAGCCTCATCTGCGTCCCAGCTGAGAACGGGGAGTCATTCGCAGAGGGCAGACGAGAATGGTGCCCTGCCATCAAGAAGGGAAGCTTCTTGAGTAAAAGCTCCATCCAGTAAAGGTGAAAACGGTGACAGGCGTAAATATCAAGCACGCCAATGCGGCTGGGAACGGCTTTTTCTTGCACGCACGGTTGGAAATGGACTCGCGATTAGCTCTTCAGTCACTCAACACACTCCATAGGTGAATTTCTCTACCCTTCGAATAAAGATAACTAGACATCGATATGTTTATCTATCTATGTTTGACTTAATGTACGTTTTAGAACGTTTGCCTCTCCTCTGAAGCATTCGGCCCACAAGGGAGCCGGTGTAACCACACTTTGGCACAGCTTCCCCTGCCTCCGGGAGCTTGTTTTAGGCTACTTTTGGCCACTTAAGTCACTTAACTTCTCTGTGCCTCAGTTACCTCATCTGTAAAATGGGGATTAAGACTGTGAGCCCCACGTGGGACAACACGATTCCCCTGTGTCTACCCCAGCGCTTAGAACAGTGCTCTGCACATAGTAAGCGCTTAACAAACACCAACATTATCACTTCTTGCTGCTGCTTGCCTTCGTTCCCAGTGGGAAAATGAAGACTATTGTTTATGAACTTGATTTGAAATTTGAAAATGTGGAAGAAAAACTGTTATTGTCTTTTCCTAGCATGTGCAAGGGCTCCGTTTGCTTTAGACAACACCTAAAATCAATTGAATTCTCTCCAGGCAACACAGAGCTAGGTCGCTAGTAGTTGACAGACGTAAGAACAACAATTAGGTCAAGCGATTTGGGAATGAGAGAAAAGAGCATATTCATATTCATAATAATGGTATTGGTGGTATTTGTTAAGCGCTTACTATGTGCAAAGCATGGTTCTAAGCGCTGGGGGGATACAAGGCGATCAGGTTGTCCCACGTGGGGCTCACAGTTTTAATCCCCATTTTTTACAGATGAGGTAACTGAGGCACAGAGAAGTGACTTGCCCAAAGTCACACAGCTGGCAAGCGGCGGACCTAGGATTCGAACTCATGACCTCTGACTCCCAAGCCCGGGCCCTTGCCACTGAGCCACGCTGCTTCACTTGATATTCATCAAGTGCTTGGATCAGTGGTTAAAAAGAAAACAGATTTAAAAGGTCACCCCTTTCACAAGGAATTCCTCGATGAATTTCTCCATCATCCCAGGTAGTCACTTCAGTACTCTGATGCACTTTGATTTCGTTGTTGCTGACATACTCTCCTGTTTGTTTGCATCCCTTTTCGCATCCTTTAAACAGTTGCATAGCTCTCGAATTTTATCTTTGTATCTTCCCCGTAAAACTGTAAGCGCCCTGAGAGTAGAGAAGCAGTGTGGCCTAGTGGACGGAGCTCGGGCCTGCGAATCACAGGACCTGGGTTCCAATCCCAGCTCCACCCCTTGTCTGCCGCGTGATCTTGGGTGACCTTGCCTGTCTACTTGTTTTGTTTCGTTGTCTCTCTCGCCCTTTCTAGACTGTGAGCCCATTGTCGGGTAGGGATTGCCTCTATTTGTGCCGAATTGTACTTTCCAAGCACTTAGTACAGTGCTCTGCACACGGTAAGCGCTCAGTAAATACGATTGAATGAATGAATCCCGGGCAAGTCACTTCCCTTCTCTGTGCCTCAGTCACCTCATCTGTAAAAGGGGAATTGAGACTGTGAGCCCCGTGTGGGGCAGGGACCGTGTCCAACCTGATTAACTTGTATCTACTTCAGTGTGGTTAGTACAGTGCCTGGCATATAGTACAGCACTAACAAATGCTATTAAAAATCATATTTAATACTCCTGTGTGATGCCTTAGCTCCTGGAATTCTGTAGAGCGAAGGTGCTCGATTAATATCCGTCGCTACAGATTCTGTTAACACGGCTATTAATGATGTTGGTATTTGTTAAGCGCTTACTACGTGCAGAGCACTGTTCTAAGCCCTGGGGAATCGGGTTGTCCCACGTGGGGCTTCCGGTCTTAATCCCCATTTTACAGATGAGGTAACTGAGGCGCAGAGAAGTGAAGTGACTTGCCCAGAGTCACACAGCTGACAAGTGGCAGAGCTGGGATTCGAACTCATGACCACTGACTCCAAAGCCCGGGCTCTTTCCACTGAACCACGCTGCTATTAGTGTTACGGGGGAGAAGACGTAGCCAAAAGCCCTGCTACACTGTAAGCTTGTTCATTCGTTCAATAGCATTTATTGAGCTCTTACTATGTGCAGAGCACTGTACTAAGCGCTTGGAATGGACAAATGGGTAACAGACAGGGACAGTCCCTGCCCTTTGACGGGCTCACGGTCTAATCGGGGGAGACGGACGGACGAGAACGATGGCAATAAATAGAATCGAGGGGATGAACATCTCATTAAAACAGTAGCAAATAAATAGAATCAAGGCGATGTACATTTCATTAAGGGAATGTGTTTACTGCTGCACTGTACTCCCAAACCCTCGGTAAAGTGCTCTGCACACGGTCAGCGCTCAATAAACACGATTGACTGACCGACTTTGGATTCATGAACTGCCCAATTCCTAGTGTCTCTCCAAAAGGAAACACGAGCGGTGGGGCCTCCCCCGCCGCCCGTCTCCCAGTCGCCTCACATTAGGAGCAGTGCGGTCTAGTGGATAGAGCACGGGCCTGGGAGTCACGAGGACCCGGTTCTAGTCCCAGGGCCGCCACGTGTCTGCTCCGTGACCCGGAGCGAGTGGCTTCACTTCTCCGGGTCTCAGTTACCTCATCGGTAAAATGGGGATTAATGCCGCGAGCCCCACGTGGGGACGGGGCCTGGGTCCAACCTGATTAGCTTGGAACTATCCCCGGCGCTTAGAAGAACGCTGGACACAGTGGATGCTTAAGAAATAACGTCGTTCTCATCCACCTTTCCGGTCCTGGAGGAGGGTGAGGAACGTTGGCTGGGCCAGGAGCGGCAGGCTTGCACGGGGCTTCGCGGTCAGAGCTGCGTGCGGGAGACGCGGCCGGGGGAGCCGAGCGGGATGGTATCTATTAAGCACTTCCTAGGTGCCAGGCGTGGTCCTGAGCACTGGGGAAGATACAAGCCAATCAGGCTGGACACAGGCCGTGGCCCACGCGGAGTTCACAGCATTAATTCCCATTCTAATAATAATGTTGGTATTTGTTAAGCTTTGACTATGTGCAGAGCACTGTTCTAAGCGCTGGGGTAGACACGGGGTAATGATAATAATAATGTTGGTATTTGTTAAGCGCTCACTATGTGCCGCGCACTGTTCTAAGCGCTGGGGTAGACACAGGGGAATCAGGTTGTCCCACGCGGGGCTCACAGTCTTCATCCCCGTTTTACAGATGAGGGAACTGAGGCACCGAGAAGTTAAGTGACTCGCCCGAAGTCACACAGCTGCCAAGTGGCAGAGCCGGGAGCCGAACCCATGACCTCTGACGCCAGAGCCCGTGCTCTTTCCACTGAGCCACGCCGCTTCTCTCACAGTTAATCCCCATTTTACAGAGGAGGTGACTGAGGCACAGAGAAGTTAAGTGACTCGCCCACAGTCACACAGCTGCCAAGTGGCAGCGCCGGGAGTCGAACCCATGACCTCTGACTCTGAAGCCCAGGCTCTTTCCCCTGAGCCACGCTGCTTCCCCTAAGGCAAAGAGAAGTTAAGTGACTTGCCCAAGGGCTCCGGTTCTTCCTTACTTTCCTCTCCCCTCCAGACTGGGAGCTCGACGTGGACGGGGAATGCGTCTACCAACTCTGTCGTATTGTTGAATTCTACTCTCTCGAGCGCCTAATAGAATGCACTGCAAATAGTAAGCGTTGAATAAATATCACCGATTGAAGAATGAAGATTGAAGAATGAGGCAAAATATTTTCTTCAGACGTTTCCCTAATCGCTAGACTTCAAATAATAATAATGATGTTGGTATTTGTTAAGCACCAACTGCGTGACTCGGTGGCAAGAGCCTGGGCTTGGGAATCAGAGGTGATGGGTTCGAATGCCGGCTCTGCCACTGTGACTGTGGGCAAGTCACTTCACTTTTCCGGGCCTCAGTTCCCTCCTCTGTAAAACGGGGATGAAGACTGTGAGCCTCACGTGGGCAACCTGATTACCCTGTGTCTACCCCAGCGCTTAGAACAGTGCTCTGCACATAGTAAGCGCTTAACAGACACCAACATTACTGTCCTAATCGCTCGGGTAGATACAGAGTAATCAGGTTGTCCCACATGAGGCTCACGCTCTTCATCCCCATTTTACAGATGAGGGAACTGAGGCACAGAGAAGTGACTTGCCCACAGTCACACAGCTGACAAGCGGCGGAGCCGGGATCCGAACCCACGACCTCTGTCTCTCAAGCCTGTGCTCTTTCCCACTGATCCACATCTGTTGTCACTACCGAGGGCTAAAGTGCACGGTCCAATTCCAATATATCCATCCCATCTGGAAATACCTGCTGGTTGTTTACATCATTACAGTGACACCCACATTTCTTTGTCCCCAGTTATCTGGTCCTCTCTATATCAGAAAGTTGCCTTATTGAATCAGGCATAAATTATCTACATCAATGCACGCTGTTGGGAGGCTCCGGGAGAATGTTGCAGGACCCGAAATGGTTACTAAAAACTTCACCCACGGGTTACAAGGCCGTTGTCTGGAGGCATCCCTGCGTACTCTCAGTTTCGCAGCCTGTCCGATATTCCAACCTGATTTCCTAGTTTTGGGGGCTTTAGAGTTACGGGTCGGTTACAAAACCCCCCTGTGCTGATTATTTTATGGCTTAACAAGGAATAGAAGGAGAAACCGGTGGGGGGGGGGAGGCTGGTGTGTGTGTAAACTGTTGTTTGTAAAAGAGAGACAGAGGGTAAGCGGAGGAGGGAAGAAGGGAGAGTTTAGGTACGCCTCACCTTTATTAATAATAATAATGAGTATTTGTTAAGCACCTACTATGTGCCAAGCACTGTTCCAAGCTCCCGTGTAGAGTCAAGTTAATCAGGTTGTCCCCCGTGGGGCTCACAGTCTTCATTCGATAGTAGTCATTGAGCGCTTACTATGTGCAGAGCACCGTACTAAGCGCTTGGCGCGTACAAATTGGTACAGTCTTGATCCCCAGTTGAAGATAAGCAACTGAGGCACAGAGAAATGAAGTGACTTCCCCAAGGTCACACAGCAGACAAGCGGCAGAGCCAGGTTTAGAACGCTATCCCTCTCAGTGGGCCAGGACCGGGGTGGGTGGCAACAGGAATGAGGGGCAGCGGAAATGGAAGCAATGATCCAAATAGAGCGTAGAGCCCCTTTAAAGGTCTTTCTGCCTTAAAGAGGCGTCTCTCCTGCCGTGTTTTCACTGCCACAGAGGACGGCAGCTTCCTACAGTGGGGTGGGGCAAGAAGATGAGGGAAGAGCAAGTTCACCCACATAGGGGAAACGAGAGGGGAGTGGGGGCGTGTTGTGATTTCCCCCTGGAGGGTGTAACCTTTGCAATTACACCCACCCAGAACACCTATGGTGACTAACAGTTCCAGGAAGAAAACAGACTAGCCCTGTCTCGCCCACATCCAGGGACAGGTTCAAATCCCACCGGCCCCTGGAGGAGCAACCTGTGGGAATGACAGATCTTCACCATTGACATAACCTAACAAGGTGACGGAGAACAGCCTTAAAATGAAATTACTCAAGGAACCCGGGCAGCGAATCTTCCAAAATAGGTCTAGTCCAGTTAATAGACAGGTGCGCAGCACTCCCTCCTCAACATGCCCGCCCAACCTGTTCCAGGAGAGCTTGTCAGCCTGTGTGAAATTTCAAAGAAAACTCAGCTAACAGGAAGACGTCCGCTCTCGTGTGGGCGGGTCATGTCTGGGAGGTTCCTTGTGTGTCTTGTGCCACAGGGTGCCAAAGCATGGTGGGTTAATTCATTCATTCAATAGTATTTAATGAGCGCTTACTATGTGCAGAGCACCGTACTGAGCGCTTGGAATGGACAATTCGGGAACAGATAGAGGCAATCCCTGCCCATCGACGGGCTTTCGGTCTTATCGGGGAAATGAGACCGCTGTCTCTCACTCAGTGTCTCTATAACCCAACTGGGACCCTTGCTGCCTCTGCTCTCTTGAAATGCCGAGGCTGATTTTACCGCAAGAGATATGATGATTTATATCCCTTCCACGGACAGTGCTAAATAGCAGAGATGATGCTAAATAGCAAAGATGACTCTTATGCCCTGCAGCTGTGCTCAACGTCAGGGAGCGAAAAGGGACTTCTGAATCTGCTATAACATAGGAGGTGTCGGCAACTGGGAAGGTGCGCGTGTGAGATTGCGTGTTTGGTGGCAAAAGGGGAAGAGGTGATGATTGAATGCATGTATCAAAATATATGTTTGAGTAAGGACCTTTATGTGTGTGGGTATTATATGCAAAATATATGTATCCCCCCTCTAGACTGTAGGCTCGTCGTGGGCAGGCAATGTAAGTGTCTGTAGTCTCCCGGTAGGAACTGCCAAGGAGCTCCTAGGTGGTAGCTATTCACCCATGGCTTTTGAGGCTTTGGATCTTCCCTATTCCCATAGCAGTCAAGAAGGTTCACATCAATTCACGAGGGCAGTTTCAGCCTTGAGAGTGAGCTATGCACTCCTGGGAGTTGTCTGAACTCTTTCGGGCCACTAGGTACCAATAAGCAAACTTAAGCAGTCTTTTTCTAGACGGTTCCCTCCCGAGCTAACGGCAAGCAACGGGTTTTTCAAGAGGCTTAACTTACACCCGGGCTGAAGCCAGGCACGGGGAGAATCTAATTTGGAAATGTTAGGAAGCAAATTCACATCTTCAAGTGAGTGAGTTGTACTAGAAAAGATCCCAGGAAACCCTCAGCAGCAAGCCCAGTTACTCCCAATTCAACACTGTAGGGACAACCCCCCTCCCCCGTTAATGGAAAATTCCCACAGAAGTATACCACTCGCATGCCTACAACCATTTCTTCCAACATAGCATTGTGTTCTATAAAAAGAGACCCATATTGTTGGCAAGCCTTTCCTAATTCCCCAACAGCATTCTGTCCATTACATGCAGTGGAAAAAAAAAAAAACATATCATGAGAGAATTGACCGTCTATTCAGCCTTCGTTCACATTAATCAGCCTCAAGTAGGGAGATTACACATTGCGAGAAAAGGAAAATGATATGCAGACCGGAAAATAATCAATATACTCATAAGTGGATTGATTATATCCACCCCAAGAGCATATTGATTTTACTCCTTTAGTTCCTAGAGGCTTCTTTCGTGCAGTCTCCTAGTTCAATATTCGACCCGTTTGATACGGACTCTAATAGTGCAGCAAAACTCTTTTTCAAAATTTACACATATGTTTGCACTACCTTTGTCATTGGTTTGCTCTGTGACCTTAGGCAAGATGCTTAACCTCTCCGGTCTCCATTTCCGTGTGGGACAGTGACACAGGGAAGCAGCGCGGCCTAAGGGATAGAGTACGGGCCTGGGAGTCGGAAGGGCCTGGGTTCTAATCCCGGCCCTGCCACTTATCTCCTGCGTGACCTTGGGCAAGTCACTTCTCTGGGCCCCAGTTACCTCATCTGCAAAATGGGGACGAAGATCGCGTGCCTCATGTGGCACATGGATCGTGTCCAACATTATTACCTTCTATCTACTCCAGTGCTTAGAACGGTGCCTGGCACATAGTAAGCACTTAACGTATACCGTAAAAAAAGCACTTTGGAAAAAAAAAAGAAAGGTGCTATACAAATTTGAGGCATTGTTTTCACATATGTACATACAGACATGTTTACTCATAATTACGGTACTAAGCATTCATCAGGTTCCAAACATATATCATATAGATATACACATATATTTGAAATGATGGCATTTTTTAAGCGCTTACTACGTGTCAAGTGCTGTTCTAAGTGCTGGGATAGATACCAGCTAATCAGGTTGGATACCATCACCGTACCACAGATGGGCCTAGTCAGCCCTGTTGTGCTGAGCTCAGTCGCAAAACTGGTGCGAGGGGGCAGAGCTGCCTACCTCCCCAGTGCCGCTTGCTGGCAAACACGCAGCCTTTCTTAGTTTATGCCATTTAGATTTCTCATACCTGGAGCGAAAATTATGGGTGATACATTTTTGTCTACTCTTCGCTCGGTGACGCCTCCCTAGAGAGGCACCACTGACTCCGCGAGTCCCACGGCAACCCTTCAGTTGGCAGAGTGCTCCAAATCAAATCTTCAAACTTTATCCACCCTTGTATCCACCCCAGCACTTGGTACAGTGCCTAGCTCATAGTAAGTGCTTAACAAATGCCATAATTATTATCCAGGGATGATCCATGTCTGCAGCCTTTTCCTTCTAAGGATCCTCCCCAGTAAAACTGTAAGCTCCCTGGGAGCAGGGAGCGAGAATTTTGCCTCACTGGCTTCTCTCAAATGCTTAGGAACAAGCTTCGCTCCCCATGGGTGCTCAGTAAATACTACCGATAGAAGGACTGTTACACGGGAGTTTCCGGGGAAGGCAATTCATCAGGCTACCTGTAGAAACCACCCCCTCATCAAGAAAGTACACAAGCGTGCTTTCTTGGCCGAAAGGCTCTCTCGGGCACATGCTTCGTCCCCTCCTCCCCGTGATTTCAATCAGCATCATTTCCGGAAAGCCCCTGGGAACACCCAGAAGGATTCTGGAGGTGAACCGGATCCCTTACGCTATTCTGAGGGGCCGTGCCCTTCGCCTCTGATGCATCCTGGAGTCCCTCGGCACCCTGAATTTGGCTCAGTTGAGTAGTACAGGACAAACTGCACTGTTGGTGGTGCCAAGGTGTGTCGAGGTGGGTTTGGAGAAGAGCTTCTCTCCTCACTTCCTCCTCTCTACCTCAGGATCGCTCAGTTCCTTCTGTGTGGGCCTCATCTTTGGGGGAGGGTTTGAGAGGGGGGAAAAGCAATCGCAGTAGTCAGCTGGGTCGAGCCCCAGATGACGAATAAAAGTAGGATCAGTACAGTGCTAAGCGCTTAGTACAGTGCTCTGCACACAGTAAGCGCTCGATAAATACAATTGAATAAAGGAACGAATGAAGGGCCTTTCACAATCATTCTGCAACCCAGCACACCTGCAGAGCAGAGTGGAAGTGTTCATCCAGGCTGGCTGGGAGTTGCCCCGATTGTGAAATCATTGACTGAAAGGTGCCTTGTGCAGGGCAAAGTTTGATCATTTACCTTCCCATTAATAAGCTAACAGGAAATCCAGGCCGCCTTCATTGTCCGGCTCTTTCTTTCCCCTGCATTGAATACGGTGGAGGGGAGAGGCCGGGAGTGGCAATCAGGACTAGTCCTGTAGTACACTGAAGTGCAATCCTCAAAGGGGGAGTAATAATAATAATAATGACATTGGTATTTATTAGTGCTCACTATGTACCAAGCATTGTACTAAGCTCTGGGGTAAGAGCTCACCTCCTTCAAGAGGCCTTCCCAGACTGAGCTTCCCCTTTTCCCTCTGCTCCCTCTCTGCTCCCCCCCCATCCTCTGCTCCCTCCCCCTTTCCCTCTTCACCTCCCCTCAGCTAAACCCCCTTTCCCTCTGCTCCTCCCCCTCTTCCTTCCCCTCAGCACTGTGCTCATTTGGATATATTTTTATTAACCTATTTATTTTGTTAATGAGGTGTCCATCCCGTTGATTCCATTTATCGTGATTATGTTGTCTTGTTTTTGTCCGTCTCCCCGGATTAGACTGTAAGCCCGTCATTGGGCAGGGATTGTCTCTATCTGTTGCCGAATTGTACATTCCAAGCGCTTAATGCAGTGCTCTGCACATAGTAAGCGCTCTGTAAATACTACCGAATGAATGAATGAATGAATGAATACAAGCAGATAGGGTTGGACACAGTCTCTGTTCCACATAGGCCTCACAGTCTCAATCCACATTTTACAGATGAGGTAACTGAGGCCCAGAAAAGTGAAGTGACTTGCCCAAGGTCACACAGCAGACAAGTGGCAGAGCCTGGATTAGAACCCGTGATCTTCTAACTCCCAGGCCCCGTGTCCTATCCATTACACCACGCTACTTCTCAAAAAAGCACTGAAGCAACAGTGTCCTCTTTAGAGGGCATGCACTGGTCAAGGAAAGGCTCTGAACCTCAGTTAGTTTTTAATAAATAAAGAAAAATCTAATTAAAAATCTCTCTGCACCTTCACTGAGCTGATATCAGTACATTCTTTGTTGGGTTTTTTTTTCCTTATAGAGCTGCCAATATTGTACTTTCATTTTTCCAAAAGTTTTCCAAGAGACCTCTTTTTTTAAGAAGAACATTTACTATGCACATGTTTCAGATCAGTGGACTTGGGGAGCCAGAGGGCTTAACGGGCAGCTGAACCACCCTTTCCATTCTTCAGAAGTAAAAATACTGCGAGTCAAAGAAAGATCCAGGCCAGAATGAACTACCCCATCTCTATCTCTTTCTCAACCCTCAGAATACAAACGGAACTAAATTTGTTTCTCGTGTTTATGACGCGTGTCATATTTATCAAATCTGTAACATCAAGGGTTCTGTAATACTTAAATCACTTTTTAAAAAAATAACATGCAACTTTTGTATACCTACCCAAAGCAGATTTGGGGGAGGAGAGGAAGCTATCTGAGCAGATCAACAGCCAAAAAATTCATAAAGGAAGGCAGGAATTTGCACACTAGATTCTAGATAGGTGAGTCTAAATCTAATATAAAGCAAATGTAGTTTTTCATTTCCTTTTATTCTTCCATTGTCCTGAAGCTAATTTAAATATGCATCCTCACAAACTTAATGTTTAAAAGTAATTAAGTGATACATTCTGCAAATTCTCATTTTATTGAATACAAATAACAAAGCCTGTAAATTTCCTAAGGGCAAGTAAAACTTGAAATACAGACCTCTGTAACATGAAACCTTTTGAAGCACCTATGTATTTAAGAAAGCGCTGTTTTATTTTAACATTTTCCAGAGTTTTCACTGTCATTACAGTTTCTTCCATCTAAAAATAAAACTGAAAGTCACCGTCACGTTCAGTCAGCATCATACATTTCAATATTAGTTAGCAGTACATCATCTGTAGATTTTTTTGTTATTTTTCTTGCACCGTGACTGGAAGTTTTAAGAAAATGATTAACAAAGCAGAATTGGAAAGCATAACTTCTTGCTCAGTACAATCACCATAAATGAACACCATAAAATGTACTGAACTGAAGAATCAGAAAAAGAAACATTAACTCTTTAGTAGAAATTTCAATTTCACTTTGTGTTCCAATAAAACTTTGACTGCATAGAATGGGAGGAGGGGAAAACTGGCATTATCAAAGTCAGAATTCCACCGAAAATGATGTCCATTGATCAGTATAGCAACTGAAAGTGCAATGTAACTTTCCAGAGAGACAGGGCAATATTCCTCCGCCTTCAGGAAAGTTTGTACTTTCCTGTCGATTCAATCATCTACCTCCAAGCGAAGGAAAATGGAATTAAGAGAAAAATAAAAGATGGCAGAGTAATAAAAGACACTACAAATACCCCCAAGTATACCCTCATTTGATATTTTTCAATTGCACAATTTTAGAAATTTTGTATGGCTAATTCAAACCATGGACATATCATCATCATCACCATCACCACCGGTGGTATTTATTGAGCAGATACTGTGTGTGCAGAGTGGTGTACTAAGTGCTTGGAAGAGTGTAATACTACACAGTTGCAACACCACGACATACTCCCTACCCACAATAAGCTTACAGTCTAGAGGGATAGATGAGGAAATATGCGTTCGCTCTTCATAAAATATATCAGATTTAATATAAGTGAATGCATAAAGGGATAATTTTAAAAAAGGCAATCTTAGGACCTAAGAATTCCAAATCCAACCCACTACCTCTTTTCAGCTTCCGATTTTTGCCCAAATGGGAAAGTATAAATTCTGGTTGCTGGACAATATATATCATCTTTTGAATCTGCAGGTAGAGGAAAAATGGTTATTTATACGTCAGGCTCTAATTTAGCAAGGTAAATTCACTTCGACTGATCTGAAAAAAAATTGCAAATATTCTACCTTTAATACTGCGTATGGAACCTTGAAAACTTACCGTGAACTTCTGAGAATCCTAACTTTCTTTGCAATAGAAAGAAACTCAAGGTAAAATTAGAAAAAGTGATATAGGATATTATCCTTCAACCAGATATTTATCACACCAAAATGTGAACCAATAAAATGTCAGAACAATTTTGAGAAGCAGAGTGGAAAAAACATGGGCCTGGGAGTCAAATGCCCTGGGCTGTAACTCCGGCTCTGCCACTGCTTGCTCTGTGACCTTTGCCAAGTGAATTAAGTCCTCTGTGCCTCAGTTTCCTCATCTGTAAAACAGATAGTAAATATCTGTCCTCTCTCTTGTGAGCCCCACACGGGTCAAGGATTGTCCCCAACCTGCTTATCCTGTATCTACCCCGTGCTAGTCTAGTACTTGGCACATAAGAAACACTCAACAAAAACTTCAATTATTATAATTAACACTGCAGAAAATGTCCACTGGCATGGAATAATTTAATAGAAAATTGCAGAAAGGAAAATGATGATGCTGACTGGCTGTTAGAAGCTCTTGCTCGTGTCAGAAATTTCTAACCAACCAACAGCTATCCAGGGGCAACACCTGAGGGGTGGCAGAAAAGTTAGAGAGAGAGAAATGGCCCAGAGGAATTTAGGAGTGTCAGAGGGGTGGGATGGGAGAAGAGCAAGGGTGGTTGGGGACTCAGAGAGGATGAGCAGCTAAAGGTGCGGGTGAGTGTTCACCTAAAGTGATAACCCAACTCTCACCTGCACCTGTAGCTGCTTCTCCTCTTTTTTCCAACCTTGCCAAGCCCCTCTCCTCACCCTCAACCCCCACACTCTAATCATTTGATCAATCAACCAATCAATTGTATTTATTGAGTGCTTACTGTGTACAGAGCACTGTACTAAGTGCTCGGGAGAGTACAATAGAGTTTGTAGACATGTTCCCTGCCTACAAGGAGCTTGCAGTCTAGAGGTTGGGACTTTTAGACTAGTGTACGTAATGATCTAGAACAAAGGCACATAAGTCACGTGGAGCCTTTTTGCTTTACAAATACCCCATTGTTTTGTGGGGGTTTTTATATGGTATTTAAGTGTTTACTCTGTGGCAGACACTGTTCTAAGGGCTGGGGTAGATATGAGGTAGTCAGGTTGGATATAGTCCATGGCCCACATGGGACTCACAGACTCACAGTCTTAATCCCCATTTTACAGATGATGTAACTGAAGGACAGAGAAGTGAAGTGACTTGCCCAGCGTCATCAAACAGACAAGTGGCAGAGTTAGGATTAGAACCCAGGTCCTTCGAACACCCGTGGTCCATGCTTTATCCACTAGGCCCTGCAGCTTCTCGGTTTGGACACCTTTTCCTTAAGAATGTAAAACCAATAGACGTTACGGATTGTGCACTAAGTATGAAGTCAATGTTTAATGTATATTCTAGACTGTAAGCTCACTGGGGGCAGGGAACATGTCTACCAACTCTGTTATATTTTATTTTGCCAAAGGCTTAATATAGTGCTCTGAACTCGATGCCATTGATAAATGCCACTGATGGTTTCCTAGACAAGGTACCAGGCTTGATTTTTGACACCGTTTTTAGAGAACGCACCATGGGAAGACTTGCTTGTAAACATTCAGGTACCTACTACGAAGCTGTAGTTACACTGGACACACGATGGCACCAGAGGTAGAGATCGCGCTTTGGTGTTCGAGATGCGTTTTATCTGTAGGGATCCAAGGAAAAAGCAGAGATTTCTCTCCGGAATCAAGACACTCTTCGGCAGAAACAGTAGGAAGGTTTGACAGCTGGGTCTAGTGCAGTTCTTACCCAGACTTTACCCGTCCAGGATTAGAAAGCTGCTGAAGGCATTTCAGGGGAGGTTGACGCTTTTCAAAAACTGACAACGAAGGAGGCATGGCTTTCTTTGAAAGCTTCATCGCAGCTGAGCCCAGCTGGCTGAAAAATCAAGCAGAGGGGAAATTAAAATGCTGTCGTGCTTTACAGGGCATGCTTTTATGTAACCTTTTAATCTTATTAAGCTTTCTTTCACAAGTACAGTAAAAATTCCAATTTAGATGAAACTCTGTAATTCCTGTTCGACAATCTGCTCTTTGGTGTCCTGGGGTGGCAATGAGCTCTGGAGGAAAAGAGGGGTTTTGGGGACTTTTCTATCCAAAGTCTGAAGCTTCTTTCTGGGTCCCTCCCCCACCCGCCCCCCGCCAGCCGACTCTGAATTTACAGGGACAGTTCTGAGGGGGAAATCCCCAAGAAGAAACATTAAATTCAGGGAAAAAAGTAGACATGCTCTCTTTCTCTTCACTCTTTCCACTTCCCTTTCCCTCACCTTGAGTTCATCACCATCCTAATCATTATTAATGGCGTCTGTAGCAGGCTTGTTGAGTACCAGGCACTGAATTAAGTGCTTAGGAGAGCCCTTCGTGAAGCAGCATGGCCTAGGCGATAAAGGACGGCCCTGGGAGTCAGAAGGTCCTGGGTTCTAATTCCAGATCTGCCATTTGTCTGCTCTGTGACCTTGTGCAAGTCACTTTATTTCTCCGTCCTCAGTTACCTCATCGGTGAAATGGGGATTAAGACTGAGCCCAGTGTGAGGCAGAGACTGGTTTCAACCCAATTACCTTGTTTCTACCCCAGCACTTAGCATAGTGACTGGCACATAGTAAGTACTTAACAAATACCACAGTTATTATCAATAGAATGGTGTAGCCTCAATCTTACAATCTACTGGGGGTGACAGACAAAAAATGTTTTACCGAGAGGAAAAAGGATAAAGGAAGAACAGGTATTAGCAGGAAGTGGCACACACATCAGGAGGGGAACAGTCAAAAAAAATGAATTGAATGTATAGATACATATACAAATGTATGTGTGTGTAGCTGGGGGCTGAAGACACAATCAAAGTACACAAACGCCAGGGACGGGGTCTGGTTTCATGCAGCCGGGTGTTTGGGAATTAAATGGGGAAGGGTTCCTGGAGTAGGTGGGATTAGAGGAGGGCTTTAATGATGGGGAGAGCTGTGCGGTGGTGGAGTTGGTGGGGGAGAAAGCGCCAGGTGCAGGAAACAGCAGGAACTAGGAGTTGACAGGTGGGTCTGAGTTAACCACTTTCCAGTAGCATCGGGAATGCAATCTACAGCCCGCTGGGTGGTGATCTGTCACAGGGCTGACTCTGGGGGCACTGAGAAATGAACGAAATGGTTGATAGGTTTTATGTTAAGCCTGCCATTAAAAGCCTGCCCCGGACTCATTATGAAAATTTAGGGGCTAAATACAAAATACAACCCACAAGAGGCCACGGGAACTCACATCTGAAGAGGTTTTAAATTTGATTCCGTTGACTTGTTTCATTTAGAACAGCCAGCCTTCTCCTGTGTTCATTTGGGTACTAGGCAACGGCAAACTCAGCGGGAGGGAGGCAGCGTGGCTTAGTGGAAAGAGCATCGGGCAGGAAGTCAGGAAGCCCAAGTTCTAGCCGCAGCTCTTGCTATTGGCCCCAGCTGGGTGATTTGGGCAAGTCGCTTAAGCTCTCAGTTCCCCCTTCTGCAAAATGGGGATAAAATAGATGGCTGACCCAGGGAAGATGCTCCCCTGTCTAAGAAGCCTCAGAGATCTGACTCAGAGCATGAGAGGGAATGCGGTAGGATCAGCCTGATCATTCCTCTGACTGTCCTGACTTTTGACTGGCCGGTTCATTCATTCATTCAATCAGATTTATTGAGCGCTTACTGTATGCAGAGCACTGTACTAAGCGCTTGGAATGTACAATTCCGCCACAGAGACAATCCCTGCCCAACAACGGAGAGGGTTTCAAATGCAGATTAAGAGAAGAGGCCTCAGCTCTCTGTGCCATCCATCTTTGAGTTGCCTCTAGGCTGAAGTCACTTGCCTGCAGCTTCAATCTCAACTCTGGAGATTTTATGCAGAGTGGAGTCTTTCGGGGTGAATACCCCAAACTCGGTTCCCCCCATACAAGCCTACTCCAACTTCAATCCCTGCCCATCCAGGAGCACCCCCTTCAAGAGATTCCACTGTTCTGAGATTCTACAATTATGAAAAAAATATTTCAGTGAATATAGTTGTTTCACATTTTCAATTTCTAAATCTGGGGCATAATCTGGAGCATCTCACAGTATAATGGTGGTATGTGTTAAGGGCTTACTACGTGCAAAGCACTGTTCTAAGCGCTGGGGGGATACAAGGTGATCAGTTTGTCCCACGTGGGGCTCACAGTCTTCATCCCCATTTTACAGATGAAGGTAATGAAGAGAAGCAGCGTGGCTCAGTGGAACGAGCACGGGTTTGGGAGTCAGAGGTTCGAATTCCCACTCTGCCACTTGTCAGCTGTGTGACTGTGGGCAAGTCACTTCACTTCTCTGTGCCTCAGTTCCCTCATCTGTAAAATGGGGATTAAGACTGTGAGCCTCACGCGGGACAACCTGATTACCCTATAATCTACCCCAGCGCTTAAAACAGTGCTCTGCACATAGTAAGCGCTTAACAAATACCAACATTAATTAATGGTATGATAATTGGGGTAAGCGAAAGGAAGGAGAACTTTCCCTGAGAACACTCCCTTGTTAAAGGAAAGGCTTCACTTAGCCACTCTCCTCCAGTGACATTACTGGTCATGCGCATTCACCTAAATCCATCAGACTGTCCCATGAGTCATTCTTGTCATCAGAAGTTAATTCCTTATAAAAGTGAACTAATTTAGTAAGTACACAGAGTCTGACGGGCTGAAATCTGACTTTCACCTTTGAAGGACACCGTGTTTAAACTGACCAGGATCCAGGGGTTCAAATAATGGTTGGCAAATAACCAGCATTTGGTTAAAGTATTTTTGGGTATGGGTCTGGAAATTAGAGGACCTGAGTTCTAGCCCCACCTCTGCCACTGGCCTGCTGAGGAAATCTCAGGCAAGTCACTCAACAGCTTTGTGCCTCACTGCCTTCATCTGTAAAATGGGGATCAATAATATGTGGCTTTCCCTACCTCACAGGGATGTTGGGAGGATAAAATGAGATGAGTAATATGAAAAGAGCTTTGGACAATAGGAGTATTATCAAGTGGCATCTGGCTACCTAGGATGGAGGTGAAGGAAAGAGGGGAGGGTGGGGGATATTAGAAATTGCAGACAGGGTTTGAATCCAGAGGAATCTGGAAAACCAGAACTACTCTAGGCATTTAGTTCTTGGTAATCGACCATTTATATCTCGGGAAATATCACATTCACCTCATAACCTCAAAAGGGAATGGAGAAGGGCTAACAGGAAAACCATCAAATCATCTTTTGGGCAAAAATTTAGACTTTTCATGTTCCTATAAAGGCTCATTTATCTAAATGTATACATTATTATACTAAAATTTATACATTAATAAAATAATAATGATGGTATTTGTTAAGAGCTTACCATGTGCCAAGCACTGTTCTAAGCACTGAGCACTGTTCTAAGCGAATCTCCCAGGGTCCGGTAAACTAAATTATCTAGACTTTTCCAAGACTTCGGTGCCTGCTTGCCCAGTGCATTTGGACTTCTATATTTGGCAGTTCTGTTCATAAGTAAGAATCTAATATAAAAAGGCACACAATTTCTAGTACTTTATTTAAAGTCTTAATTGGACCATGAGTCCCACTGTGGGGCAGAGATCGGGTCTGACCTGTGCAACTTGTACCTATCTCAGCAACCAGAACAGTGCTTGGCACATACTAAGTTCTTAACAAATACTATCATTATTATTATCATTATCATTATTATTTGAATAAGATCAGCATACCTATGAAAAGGTTATGTTTCATTGGAAGACTGAATCCTACTGATTCATGATTTTCGGGGTTTCCTTACCTCTGATTTTCTCTGGAATCTCCAGAACAAAACACTGTCATTGGTTTTTGTTCGGATTTCGGTAAATTTGGTATTAAGCTCCGGGTTCAGATTGTAATAGAAAGTTCTCAAGTTTTGTTTTTGTTCCCCGAAGTCTATATATGTGAGACAGTGTAAGTGGTCGCCTCTCCAACAGACATATCTAGAAGCCAATTCCCACTGGGGAGCAAGGGAAAAATTTATTTGATAAAGTTTGAAGAACACAGGCAGAACCAAGAAGCAGTATGGTCTAATGGATAGAGCACGGGCCTGCAAGTCAGAAGGACCTGGGTTCTAATTCCAGATATGCCACTTGTCCATTGTGTGCCCTTGGACAAGTCACTTCACTTCTCTATGCCTCGATTACCTCATCTGTAAATGGAGATTGATTTTGTGAGCCCCACATGGGACATGGACTGTATCCAACTGATTAGCCTTGAATCGACTCCCATGCTTGGTACAGTGCCTAGTGCATAGTAAGAGCTTAATAAATATCATAAAAACAAACAAAAAGCCAAGACCATGTTGCTGGTTGGAATCCTGATCTACTCCATTTCTCCAGAGTCACTGCATTTCCCTTCCTGATCCCCATATCAATCAATCGATGGTTTTTATGGGGTACTTACTACTGCACAGTACTGTACTAAGCTCTTGGGATAATTCAGTACAATAGAACTGGAACACAATCCCTGCCCTTAAGGAGTTTGCCATCTAACGGAGGAGCTTACAAACATGGATGTTACTTCCGAGGCACGGGTTTCGGGTTTTTCCGAGGCAGAGGGAGGTAACAGTCTACTCATTGTCCTTTGATCTTGCCACCGATTTTTCCCACATCCTCCCTCAGGCCTCTCCCCTTTCATAACTGACAGAACACCACTCTCCCTACCTTCAAAACCCTCCTAAAACACATCTCCTTCAAGAGGCCTTCTCTGACTAACCTCTCATTTCCGCATCTCACCTCCCCTCTGTGTAGTCTCTGAATCCCTTAAACACTTTGACATTCACTCCAGCTCCACAGCACTTCCCCCGTCTGTAATTTATTTTAATGTGTGACTCTTCCTGTAGACTGCTGTACTGTATTCACCCAACCACTTAATACAGTGCTCTGCACACAATAAGCGCTCAATAAATGCCACTGATGATGATGACAACAGATAATACTTCCATGTAGAGTAGTCCATAACTATAGCCTAAATTCCCAGCTAGTGGTGTTGGAGAAAATGACAGTGTGGAAAGGAATTTAATGAGAAATTGCAACTTAAATCCTTGTCCACAGCCTTCTGCAACTGTATAATGGAATTGTGAAAAAAGAAACAACAATAACTGCGATTATCTTCCTCTTCCCAATGGCTAGAAAGCTTAAATGAGGCTTTAATCCCTGTCAGTTTCAAACAATCCATTTCACTCAGCGTAGAAATGCTGCTTCCTTTCTCACATTCAAAGTGCAAGGCTTTACAAAGGAAAGAAGTGCTTCTCTTAAATGCTCCTTGTAAAATTTATGTCTTAGGTTGCGTTCATCTGGAAAATAACAGGAATGTTTCTCAAAAATTACAATTAGGACAGTGCTTTCCTTGTTATTTGGCAAAAATCATTATAAATTGGATTAAAAGTATATCAGGAGAGTTGAGGCCAATTTGAGCAGCGATGACAACCTCTGAATTTAAACTGGCTTCTGGACTAATTAATATTATCAGACATGTCAACAATGAAATTATGCTAACGTGATAATTAAAAGTTAAGCCATTGTCACTGGGTGTTTTATTTTGGAACATTTTGTGAACTCATGAGACAGGTAATTGAGGTACACTCAGTCATCCTAGAGTTCAAAGGCTATATTTTTGCGAAAGCCATTTTAAGGAAACCTTGTACTACCATCCTTTACGCCAAATACCTAATGAGGAAAGCCAGATTGGATGAAAACAAACGGGAAGTAAAGATTGAAGGAAAGAATATAAACAACCTTTGTTAAGCTGAAGATACAACCCCACTAGCAGAAAGTGAAGACGACTTGAAAGGCTTGTTAGTAAAAGTTAAGGAACAGAGCAAAAGGATGGGCCTATATTTGAATGTAAAGAAAACAAAAATCATGACAAATGGAAGTTTTAACACACTGGTAGTGGACGGAGAGAAGATTGAAATAGTTGACAGTTTTTATCTCCTGGGATTGATAATCAATAATAAAGGAACTAGTAGCCAAGAAATAAGCCAAAGATTAATGTTAGGAAGATTTGCTATGAAGAGCCCGGAAAAAGTCATGGAATGTCCTGATGTAATAATTGCCACAAAAATACACATTGTCAGCTCTATGGTGTTTCCAGCTGCAGTGTATGGACCCGAAAGCTGGACGGCGAAAAGACAGGATAGAAAAACATCGATCCTTTTGAAATATGGTGTTGGAGAAGGCTTTTGTGAATACCATGGACTGCCCAAAAAACAAACAAATGGATTTCAGAGCCAATTAAACCAAAGTGGTTTTTGGAAGGCCAAATGACTCGACTTAGATCAGCATAGTTTGGACACGTAATCAGGAGGCCTAATTCTCTGGAGAAGACACTAATGCTAGGAAAAGTTCAGGGAAAACATGGAAGAGGCAGACTGGCAGCTAGATGGATAGAGACCATAACAACGATAACGGAAGAACCATTAGAAAGGTTGCAGATGATGGCAGAGGACAGAACGTTCTCAAGAAAGTATATCCATAGAGTCGCTATGAGTCAGAAACAACTCGACGGCACTTAATAATAATAATGTACTACCACATAAATGCACACATAGCTTCTTTGACGTGGCACCCCAAGTCCAGATGGGGTTAATCCAGATGGAGTTACTCCAGATGGAGTTACTCTATCAGAAGGACATTCCCTATCTCCCAAATGGCGTTCTAGCCAAAAGACATATTGAAAACATGGAGACAACAGAACTGTGCATACTGTAGTTTACTGCTTTCAGATGATTGCCAATTCCATACATCAAAGACGTTTATCATAAGTAAATCACCTCTTTCCTATTGTGTATGACATTTGCTAAGCACTTACTGTGTGCCAAGAACTGGGGTAGATACGAGATAGTCAAGTTGGACACAGTCCCTGTCCCACATGGGTCTCATAGTCTTAATCCCCATTTTACAGATAAGGTAACTGAGGCACAGAAAAGTGAAGTGACTTGCCCAAGGTCACACAGTAGACAAGTGGAGGGGCCAAGATTAGAACCCAGGTCCTCTGGGTCCCATGTGCTCTTTCTGCTAAGCCACACGACTTCACTCTATTTGTCAATTTAACTCTCATTGTTAGAAGTACAAAACCCAGAATTTTCATTTAAATTCCTTTAGTTTCTTTTCTTTTCTCCCCATCTTCTCAAAAACTTCCATTGGTTGCTTGTCCCTCTGTGCATCAAGCAGAAACATCTCACCAGTTGATTCAAGTCCCTCATTCAGCTCTCTCCTTCCTAGTTATTAGCATCTTTTAATTTTTTTTAAAATGATATTTCTTAAGCACTTTTTATGTGCCTGGCACTGTACTAAGCACTGGGGTAGATACACACTAACCAGGTTGGACACAGTCCCTGTCCCACATGGGACTCACAGTATTAATCCCCCTTCTACAGATGGGATAATTGAGACACAAAGAAACGACGTGACTTGCCTGAGGTCACACAGCAGACAAGTGGCAGAGCCGAGATTAAAACCCAGGTCCTCTTGACTCCCAGGCCGGTGGTCTATCCACTAGGCCGCACAGCTTCTCTAACCCACCACAACTCAGTCAGCACACTTTGCTCCTCTAATGCCAACCGATCCACTGGGCCTCGATCTCGACTCTCGTTATCGACCCCCTTCTTCACACCCTCCCTCTCAACTGGAACTCCCTCTTTAAAATCAACAACCCCCCTCCACCCCAACCCCTCCCCATCTTCAAAGCCCTGCTTAAATCACATCTCTTCTAGGAGGCCTTTCCTGACTAATGTAGACTTGAAATCCTCTGAGGAATGTGCTTGTTAATTCTGTTGTAGCGTAATCTCCAAAATGCTTACTACGGTACCCTGCACATAGTAAGGACGCAATAAATACCATTTATTGAGTGATCACTAATCTATGACCTCCCTGCCCTGTTTTCCCACATACCGTGTCATCTCTGTACTTGAGTCCTCACCCCTAAGCAGTCAGATACTCACTCCATCCCTCCTACTCCAGCAGCACTTGTGTAAATATCTTTTGTACTTGGTTGCTTCTCCTACCTGTAAATTATTAGAGTGTCTGTCTCCCCCTTTATATCGTAAGCTTGTTCAGGGCAGGCATCGTGTCTACCAACTCTTCCGTACTCTCTTCCAAACACTTAGGACAGTGCTGTGCCTAGCATAAGTAGTGTGGCCTGGTGGAGAGAGCCCGGACTTGGGAATTAGAAGGATCTGCGTTCTAAACCTGACTCTGCCACTTGCTTGCTATGGGACCTTGGGCAAGTCATTTAATTTCCTCTGAGCCTAGGTTTCTTCAACTGTAAAGTGCACTTGAGTTGTTTCTGTAGTAGTGGTGATGCTTTGCCTCGAATCAACCACACTTCCTTGCCCATTTCCCCTGTGCCCACTTGCATTGTGAGATGACTGGTAAGAAGAGTTTGTATAACTAGGAGCACAGAATAGAATCTCTCTGAGAGTTCAACAGCAGCAGATGCCACTGTGGCCCTTACCCTTTTGGTAATCCAATATTACTACTATTAACAAATACCACAATTATGATTAAGCACTTAACAATAATAGTAATAATGTTGGTATTTGTTAAGCGCTTACTATGTGCAGAGCACTGTTCTAAGTGCTGGGGTAGATACAGGGTCATCAGGTTGTCCCACGTGAGGCTCACAGTTAATCCCCATTTTACAGATGAGGTCACTGAGGCCCAGAGAAGTGAAGTGCCTTGCCCACAGTCACACAGCTGACGAGTGGCAGAGCCGGGAGTCGAACCCATGACCTCTGACTCCGAAGCCCAGGCTCTTTCCACTGAGCCACGCTACTTACTATGTGTCAAACACTGTTCTAAGCCCTGAGGAATGTACAAGGTAATCAAGTCAGACTCAGTCCCTGTCTCACACAGGATTTGCAATCGAAGTAGGAGTTGAACTGGTATTGAATCTCCATTTTGCAGATGAGGTAACTGAGGCACAGAGAAGTTAAGCGACTTGCCAAGGTCACATAGCAGACAAGTGGCAGAGATGGGATTAGAACATGGGTCTTCTGACTCTCAGGTCCATGCTCCTTCTCTGCTGTTGAGTGTGATACTCAGACGTCTTCGTAAGGGTGGGGAGGGGTCTTTTCCACTTTGTTGAAACCAGGGGAAAAGCAAAACACACAGAATTTGAAACCAAACAAAGAAAACAGCAACTAAAACACTCGGAATTGTCCTCCACACAACTACACAGATGAAGGCTGGGAGTTGCCTGCTGACATAGTTCACTCCTTGTACTCCCCCCGCCTCCTCCTCCCCCGCTGGGCCCAATGCTTAAAAAGTCCACGCATCTCTTCTTTTAGATTTTTAGGAGACAAAAATCATGTTTCAAACTTCTGACAGTGGTTGGTGAGGCAGAGCCAGACATTTTGGTAGCATCACGATGAAGTCGAGGTGCTTGGTCACCTTAAGTTGGACGTTCCCCCTGAAGAAACTTTCATGGGTCATGCATTCAGAATTTTAGGTTGTAGGTGCCTGTTTGTAATTTTCTAGTTCCCTCTCTAGCATTTCCCTCAGATTTGCTGGTTTCTTGCAAAGAAGTCTTCGAAGTATTGAACCCCTAATGCGGGCAGAGCAACAAACTCAGCACTTAGTAGACATGATCCCTACTCTCAAGAGATTTAAAATCTAGTGGGAAGCAAAGATGCTAAAATAAACTACAGATAGGAGGAAGAAATAGAGTATAAAGAGATATACTTAAGGGTTGTGCAGGGAAGGGAGGGAGGTGTGTCAGTACCTAAATGCAGAAGTGCTGGAGTAGAAAGAGGAAGGAAATGAGGTAAGGAGACGTGGCTCAGTGGAAAGAGCACGGGCTTTGGAGTCAGAGGTCATGAGTTCGAATCCCAGCTCTACCCCTTGTCAGCTGTGTGACTGTGGGCAAGTCACTTCACTTCTCTGTGCCTCAGTTACCTCATCTGTAAAATGAGGATTAAGACTGTGAGCCCCACGAGGGACAATCTGATTCCCCTGTGTCTACCCCAGTGCTTAGAACAGTGCTCTGCACATAGTAAGTGCTTAACAAATACCAACATTATTATTATTATTATTACAAATTAATCGGGGGAAGGCCTTCTGGAACTGTGATCTCTTATGAGGGATACAATACATAAAGAAGACTTCCTGTCATCTCAGGTAGACGGATGGTAAGGGAAGGCAGAGGAATTGACCTATGCGTGAATACCCTGACATAATAATAATATTAATACTAATCTTAAAAATCACCACCATAATAATTATGGTATAAGATTAGAATTTTCTAAGTGCCAAACACTGTACTAAGAAGTGGGACAGATACAAGATAATCAGGTTGGACACAGGGGGCTTACAGTCTAAGATGATAAAAGGGAGTGAGACCATAAAAGGGGGTAAGATCAGAGGAAGGGGGGTGGGAGCAGCTCAGGGGTCTCTAAAATAGGCATGCAGAAAGGGAAGGAGAGCAGGTGAGGCCAAGGGCAACACTGTTTTCATGCAGAACCCACCAGAGTTTCCCCGTTGCTTGATGCATTGACCTCTGTTGGGGATTCCTTCAGCTGCGTTGCCTGGATTTATGATGTGACATTCATAACCCGTGGGGCAGTGGAGGGGCTCATCTCCATCCTCTGTGGTGCTGCAGGCCTCCGCTGGAAAACACACAAATACACGTGCTCAAAGTTATCGAGGTTAATTGGAGAAAAATCAATGAATACACTTCCCCACCCACCCTTGTTTGAGGTTTCAGTGACATCTGCTAGTTTCAGGAATCTTTCTTTATGCTTCCATTTGACACCTACAGGCAGTCCTTCATTCTCTCAGTGATTACTACTTCAGGAAAATTCTCAATTAAACTGAGGCAGAGAACATGCCATTTTGTTACGCTGTACTTCCCAAGCACTTAGTACAGTCTCCAGCACCAAGTAGACTCTAGTTAAATGCTCTCATTACTGTTAGTTAGGGAAATCTCAGTGAATCAGAGCCTGCTGCATCTCCAGCATCACGATCAGCTGGGGAACATGTTATCTTCATTCTCATCAGCTGAGCCTCAGCTCGCATTTTTTTTTTTTTTTTTTGCCATAAGGACTTCTATTCCAGCCAGTGTATGTAAATCCAAAATCACAGAGCACAGCTTGGTTGAGAGAACTTAGCTCAAAAGGAGGTGTAAGACCTCGCAGTAAATACGGGGAAGGCAGGTCTTTAGAAACCTCAATCCATTTGAGAAGTGGTGTGGCCTTGTGGAAAGAGCCCAGGACTGGGAGTCAGAGGACCCGGGTTCTAATCCTAGCTAAGCCATTGCCTGATGTGTGACCTTTCCCAAGTCACTTGGGCAGTACCTTCTGAGTGCCTCAGTTTCCTCCACTACCAAATGGGGATTTGATAGCTGTTCTCCCTCCTACCTAGACTCATGTGGGTCAGGGAGTGTATGTGGCCTGACTTTAATTCATTCAACTGTATTTACTGAGCACTTACTTTGTGCAGGGCACTGTATTAAGTGCTTGAGAAGTACAATACAGCAACAAATAGAGACAATTCCTGCCCACAGTGGGCTCACAGACTACTCCACTGCTTCAAACAGTGCTTGACATAGAGTAAGTGCCTAACAAATACCATAAAAAAATCACTCTGTAGAAACTTCCACCTTCTCTTCTCCCCTTTTATCCTTCTCCATTCACTCTCACCGGCAGGACTACATATCAAGCCAGCATTTCAAGAAAGAGTAAGGTACTAGGTCCCAAGTTGAATGTGCTTAGATCTAAAGAGGCCTAGGGTTGCTAGTTAGGGGACCAGGCCCCAGGTCCTGAGAGATTTTGCTGAGATATAAATGCTAATTGCCATTGCAAAGTAAATGGAGGCACAGGAGTGGTTCATTCAGTTGTATTTTTGAGCACCTACTGTATGCAGAGCACTATTAAGCTCTTGAAAAGTACAATCGGCAGCCCCAAAGGGTGCTCTAGTCCATCCTTGGCCGGTCATTTTTTTTATGCACCAGAACATGGCCCTGATAACCTGGGTTTTAATCCTGGCTCTGTCACTTGCCTGCAGTGTGACCTTGGGTGAATCATTTAACTTCTCTGTGTCTCAGTCTCCTCATCTGTAAAGATGGGGGTTAAATACCTGTTCTGTCTCCTATTTAGACTGAGTCCAATGAGGGACAGGGTGTCACCCCTGATTATTTTGTATCTATCCCATTTTGCAACAGCACTAGCTTGGAGCATAGTAAGCACTTAACAAATACTGCCATTATTATGAGACTGATGAGATATACAAAGAAAAGAGTCCATTACATATCTTACCTTGTAAAACCTCTTCTGGTCCATCAAGTAGCCAACCATTTCCTCCAAGCCAACGGGGTTTGGGCTGCACCAACCAGTCTAAGACTAATAAACACATTATCAAACTTGAGTAACTTAGAAAAACTTCATCATAATAATAATAACAATTCATAATTATGATACTTGTTAAGCACTTACTATGTACCAGGCACTATACTAATCTCTGGGATGGATACAAGCAAATCAGGTTGGACACTGTCTCTGTCCCATATGGCGCTCAAAGTCTTAATCCCCATTTTACAGATGAGATAACTGAGGCACAGAGAATTTAAGTGACTTAGAATTTAAGTGACTTGCCCAAGGTCACGCAGCAGACAAGTGGCAGAGCCGAGATTAGAACCCATGTCCTTCTGACTCCCAGGTCCGTGCTCAATCCACTAGGCCACACTTGTTGGGTAGCAAAAATGCTTCAGATCAGCACAGAGAATAAACTGGTCGGGGAGAGATATAGGGAAAGGCATGGCGGCGATGGAGTGGGGAGGTCTTTATGATTTTGGAGGGAAAGCTGAGAAAAAACCAAGTATTTGGGGAGGAGGGTACAGAAAGGCCTGTTTCAACAGGATTGTCTGCATAGCTCCACAAAACTCCCTCCTCTGGAAATGTTTGAATCTGCTTCCCCTATAGGATGGTTTGGAGGAAGCTAGTGAGGGTTGCAGTAGATGCAGCAGCAAAGAATATCTTGTCCTGCTCTAAGTGTTTGTGGTCTTCCAATTAAAAGAAAAAACAAACTGATTTTTGACCCTGTCTCTCATTCACAAAATTTCCCCAAGTTTCTGAATGTCTGTAGTAGGTGCCTCAGAACACACTCCCTCATAGGCTAATCTGAGCTAATCAGTCAATCAATCAATGGTATTTACTGAGTGCAAAGCACTGTACTAAGCCCTAGGGAGAGTACTATGTAAAAAAGGGGTTGGGCCCATTCCTGTCCACCAGGAGCTTTACAATCATGGGCTTTAAGATCAGAGCCCTGTAAAAAAAATCATTCTCACACATCTTCCCACTCCCCAAATACCTCCAATTGTTGCCATCCCTCTCCACGTCAAGCAGCGTGGCCGAGTGGAAAGAACATGGGCCTGGGAGTCCAAAGACCTGGGTTCTAATAGTGACTCCTCCACTTGCCTGCTGTGTGGCCTCGGGCAACCTAACATCTCTGTGCCTCTGTTACCTCATCTGTAAAATGGGGATTAAGAATGTGAGCCTCCTGTGGGACAGGAACTGTGTCCAACCTTATATCTACTCCAGTGCTTAGTACAGTGACTGGCACATGGTAAGCACTTGATAAATACTATTTCGTGTTTTAAAAAAAGCAGAAACTACTCACTAATGGATTCAAGGTGCCTCAATTTGTCCTCTTCTCGCAACTTATCCTGTCTCACTTGTTTTCCATCATGACCCAGCCTGTAAACTTTACTCCTCTAACGTCACTCACTATCTCTCGCTCTCACCTCACCCACTCCTGCCCCTTTGCTCATGCCGTCCCGCCTACCTGGAACTTCCTCTGCCTGTATAACTGACAGACCAGCACTCTCCCCACCTTTGAATAACAATAATACTTAATACTAATAATTATGGTATTTGTTAGTGCTTAGTCTGTGCCTATACTGTACTAAATGCTGGGGCAGATACAAGATAATCAGGTCCCACTTGGGGTTCACAGTCTAAGTAAGGGGAGAAGAGGTATTGAATCACCATTTTACAGAGGAGGGAAGCGAGGTACAGAGAAATTAAGTAACCTGACCAAGGTAACACAGCAGGTAAGTGGTGGAGCCGGGACTGGAACTCAGGTCCTCTGACTCCCAGGATGGTGCTCTTTCCACTAGATCACGTTGCTTACTGAATCATACCCCCTCCAGAAAGTCTTCCTTGACTAAGCTCTCACCCCCACTCTATTTTCCCTCCTTACTACCTCACCCCACTTCTCAGGATCGCACCTGGAGAGTTTCCAATACTCTACCAGGCTCGCCTACGGGAAGGAGAGTCAAACGGAGGCGTGGCCATTCCATTCCAAGCTTGGGCAGTGGCTAGTGAGCAGAAAGCAATCTGCTACAAATCAAAACTCACCTGTGCTGGGCAGCAGTGGCCTGGGAGGGAGTCAAGGGCGGAGACTCAAGTTTATGATGCGGAAGAAAGCAGTGGTAAACCACTTCCGTATTTTTACCAAGAAAACTCTCTGGATATACTGCCAGAATGATTGCAGAAGGAGGTGGGGCATTCGGGGAAAGTTGTGTCGACGGAATCGCTGTGGGTTGGAGACGACTCAATAGCAGAAGACAAGATGACCTCACCCGTGCACATAGTCCCAACCCCTAAGCACTTGGTTTCTCACCCTGCCTTGGCCCCACGGAACTTCTATGTTTGTCTTTATACTTGGTTGCTTTCCTTACCTGTAATTTATTGTAATGTCAGACTCCCCTCTTACTGTAGCCTCCTTTAGGGCAGGGATCCTGTCGTCCAGCTGTGCTGTACTCTCCCAGACGTGTAGGACAGTGCTCTCAACACAGTAAGTGCTGAATTAAATGCCACAGAGATGGACCGATTAAGGCTACAGAGTGTTTTTCAGCTCACCGACAATAGGCGTGTCAGTGGAACATCACCGATCATCTTATTAGTGCAATATTAAAGGTCAGTTGTAGGCAGGATGGACCGTGGAGACGGGCAATAGGAGGGAAAGGAAAGAGGGGGACTTGTTCCTTTGGTGGATGTTGTCATTCGGAACGGCGCCACGCTTTCTCCCAAGTCACCTACCGGGTGGAGGCTGCACTGACTCCAGGCAGGCATAGATGCACCCGTTGTAGCAACATCGTCTGTGCCTCTCACACTCCGAATCCGACTGGCAACCGGGCACCTCGCAGGCTTGGTCGGGCAACGTTTCAGGGGGAGGGGGGCAGCGGTCATTCTTCTGAGAGTGGGCACTGTGGGGGTGGAGCGGGTACTCATAGTCCTTGGTGAAAGAGAAAAGGAGAGCGGAATGACCTCACAACTGGATCGATCAACTCTGCGATGCCAAAGGCAGGTTAAACGGAAAACGGACGGCGACACGGAGTGACCGCTCGGACACCTTTAGTCTGGTAATGCTGCGATCCCAAAGCCCGACGTTAATTTAGAATGAAGAGGGTGTGTTTTTTTGCCTGAGACAATTATACTCCTACTTCAACGTTTTACAATCACAATGCTTCTTTTCATTATGAATATAAACCTTCTTGAATCTCTTTGACCTCGCTACAGAATGGATTTATCATCAGTCAACATCAGTGGTATTTACTGAGCGCTTATTATGTGAAAAGCTTGGGCGAGAACATTTCAGTAGAGTCCGTAGACACATTCCCTGTCCAGAACAAACTTACTGTCTATAGGGGGAGACAGACTTTAACATAAATAAGTAAATTATAATAATTTACCCAGTTAACTAAAAGTCCCATTTCCCTTTCTCTCCTTTTTATGGTCTTCTCTGTCACTCCTGGCTCTCTCCTTACCTTGAGGAGAGCACTGCTTTCTCCTCTTCTTACCTTTCATTTTGACTAGGAGCATATAAATCTAAGAACTGGGAATGGGGTTCAGCTTGCTACCTTAAGACACAGCTCACTGGAACCTCAAACAGAATAAACTTAGGCTAAGACTGCAGGCCCAGATCCCAGATGTACTTCCATATTTCGGTCTTACTCTGAGGTGTACACCATTCCCGCAGAGCAGGCTTTCAAGATTATGATTAATAGCAAGTGCAATTCAGTCGAAGAACTTTCCACGATCTACTGGGAGTCACTTCCTAGCCAGTCAGCCTCTATCGTAGTAGTCCCCAGGCATGCAGGAACATACCGACTGGATCTTATTTTACCCGGTATGCAAGGGAGATCAAAATTCCACAGGCCTCCAAATTGGCTACAAAATTTAATGAAGCTATAAAGCTTTTCACCTAGAATTCCTTTGCAAATGTGGCCTGGACGGGCAGACGGAAAAACATTAGCTCATCTCCCAGCAGGGTGTTTGAAGGAAAATGGTCCAGCTAACTAGAGGTAGATAAGAAAAGTTTAGGATTGAGCAGAGGCTGGTAAACAATCTAGCCCCGCACTGGATCCCAGGGCAGTGTCAAGCTGGTGCCTGGTGGGTGTTTTTTATAAGCAATGCCACTTCTGGCTGGCACATATGCTTTAGGGAAGATGGATCTCCCCATTCCAGAAGGCCCCGAATGACTTCCTTGTAGGTAGTCCGCTTCCGGAACCAGCCTGGTTTCATGGGAGGAGAGAGGGAGTGTCTCGCTCAACACTGACTTGGGTCTTTGTCTCCTTCCAGCTTCTACTTCCTTTACAAAGGGAAAGTGAGAGGCGATCTAGGGATTGAGGAATAAAGTTGGGGAAGCAAAAACTTTTTTTTAAAAGATTATTATAAGGAGGAAAATCTGAGGATTCTGGAGATGTGTCCGTGGAGGGGTGTTAAGGGAAATTATGTGGATGACTCTGCTGGGTGAAGGGGAAATTGCCCGATTAATTTATACCTACCCCAGTGCTTAAAACAGTACTTGGCACATAGTAAGCACTTAACAAGTACCCTAATTATTACTAATAATAATGATGATGATTTTCTCCACGTAAATATCCCCCTGGAGGAGGGTGGCAGATACCTTGGATTTAACAGCAAAAGTAACTGAGGATGCAGCATGGCCTGGAAAAACATTAGCTGGTCTCCCAACAAGGTGCTTGAAGGAAAATTGTCCAGCTAACTAGTGGTAGATAGGGAAAGGGTGCTCTCTCTCTCGTGGTACTAGGAGCCGGGAGTCTTGGGTTCAAATCCTGGACCCGCCACCTGCCTGTTATATGACCTTGGGCAAATCTTCTCTAGGCCTCAGTTTCCCCATCAGCAAAATGGAGATATAATTTCTGCTCTCACTCCCCTTTAGACTGCGAGTCTTGTGTGGGGCAGGGGCCGTGCCCAACCCGATTATCTTGGATCTACTCCAGAACCAGCACAGTGATTGGTGGATAGTAAGCACATTAATAAATATTAGTATTATTCGTATCAACAAACTGCCCAGTGTCAAGTAAAACATTAAAGCCAATTCACCTCAATAATTCAGGGAGAGAATAAAAAATTCGTCTAAAATATTCAGATCATTGAGATAGAGGTATAAGTTTTAAGAGGTAGCCTAGTGGAAAGAGCACGGGCCTGGGAGTCAGACAATCTGGGTTCTAACTCTGCTAATTGTTTGCTGTGTGACCTTGGGCAAGTCACTTAACTTCTCTGTGCCTCATTTTCCCCTCTTTTAAAATAGGGATTGAGCTCATTCTCCCTCCTACTTAGAAGCTGAGGCCCAAGTGGTACCTGAATATTTGATATAATAATAATAATGGTGGTATTTGTTAAAGCGCTTACTACGTGCAAAGCACTGTTCTAAGCGCTGGGGGGATACAAGGTGATCAGGTTGTCCCACGTGGGGCTCACAGTCTTCATCCCCATTTTACAGATGAGGTAACTGAGGCACAGAGAAGTTAAGTGATTTGCCCAAAGTCACCCAGCTGGCAAGTGGCGGAGCGGGAATTCGAACCCATGACCTCTGACTCCCAAGCCGGGCTCTTTCCACTGAGCCACGCTGCTTCTCCCTCTAAGTGCTTGGACTGGTGCTTGACACCTAGTAAATGTTTAAAAAATATTATTATTATTGTCATCACTGCTTTAATTCTTCACTCTCCAGGACCACTGCATGTCTAGGAGAAACGAGGATTTCAGTGGAAACATTTGCACACGTTTTTCTGTGTGATTCCCAGGTTTCCTACAGATGGCCTCAGCTCACAACTAATGGGCCACCAAAGGACCCAAATGACAAGTGACTTCAGAACTAGCTGCGTTTATTACCGCTGTTGTGAATGATTAGATGGTAATTAGTCATTTTAAAAATGTAATTAGGACAAACAGTGCAGTTCCCTGAGCTGCTAGCTCACTTCCTCCAGTCTGAACGTAGCCGAACCCGTCATGGTGGAGCACAATGCTGCCAGTTATTTTTAATGCTTATCTGACGGTCACCTCCACCTTCTCGGGATAGGATTAGAGAGAACACTGCAGAGTGCACACCGCTAGAAGGGTAAATTAATTTTTCTGCCTAGCTCCTTTTTATCAAGCTTAAACATTTGTGAAACTTCAAGGAAATTGCTATGAGAAGCGAGACACTTTTGAGCCAGATGAATGAGCCTCCTAGTCATGTTCTCAAAGATAAATTGCTTAAGAATTAAGGGACTAAGTGAGCCATAAAAACAAAAATAGGTATGATGGCAAAATTATAATGTCTGATTCAGCCATTCTGTGAGGAAAGTTGGAGCCAGAAAAGAGTTGTCTTAACTCAAACGTCTAGTTATTCTTTCTCCCTCTGAAATCGATGAATCTGGATAAACCAATTATTTCTTTAGGATTTCATATCGTAGGACTAGGAACATTTTTAATATCTGTTTTGTAATGTTCTAATGAACTGATCTTATGCAGTTCATTCATTCATTTGTATTTATTGAGCACTTACTGTGTATAAAGCACTGTACTAAGTGCTTGGAAAGTATAATCCAGCAATAGAGAGACACAATCCCTGCCCACAGTGGGTTTACAGTCTAGTAAGTTACACTAATAGATTTTCTTTCACACACCTTGCATTTCCAAGAAGGAAGCTACTGTATCTGCTTGATCCCATCCAAAAAGTCCTAGGTTATAGAGAAGCAGCGTGGCTCGGCGGAAAGAGCACGGGCTTTGGAGTCAGAGGTCATGGGTTCGAATCCCGGCTCGGCCACTTGTCGGCTGTGTGACTTCGGGCAAGTCACTTAACTTCTCGGTGCCTCAGTTACCTCATCTGTAAAATGGGGATGAAGACTGTGAGCCCCACGTGGGACAACCTGATTCCCCTGTGTCTACCCCAGCGCTTAGAACAGTGCTCGGCACATAGTAAGCGCTTAACAAATACCAACATTATTATTATTATTATTAGGTTCATACCAGTAAACGTGATCTACGGAGTGGACATAGGAGTCAACTTTTGCTCTAGAGTGAAACAATATGCTCTAGATATGCCACTGAGAACCTTGTGTTCCTTGACAGAAAGAAAGGTCAACCAACAATGGAGGAAGCAGTCAAACACACCCAGACCTCAGCTCCTGACAAATAATCAACTTAAAGCATCACACGGCCTTGCAGTGTATTCAATCTAGGTACTCAAATACAATCCAGTCTTACGAATTAATTTCACAGCCCAGAATCATAGTTGGGTTCATATTAAATTTGATTTCTGTGACTCTTTCTGGCAAAAAATAATCACAGAACCAAGCAACCATACTGTTACCCCGCCTTTGTTTATTTTGCTTTTTCAATAATCAAGGTCCCTTTCTCATTTATCGTAAGATTACAGAGATTTTCATGTCTTGCTATAAATGCAGGCTCATCTCTCCAGCTATTTTGAATAACTAATTTCCAGGGCCAAGGAATCCTTACATTTCTTCACCTTTTAGGTGTGGAGATGAAGCCTAATTGATACTTCTTTTGGCCAGAGCCCTGTGTGAGAGGGCGAAATCTCTCATCTTGGAGCTTTTTCTTGCCACCTTGGGTTTTCCATTTCTTACATCCTCTAATTTAATGGCCCACTCATTGCCTACAGGGTCATCCAATTAGTCTTAATTGTCTCATTACATAGTCATAATTGTCCCCCTTGTGCCCTCCTCTCCCAGGGAGGTGGCCTCTTACTACGAAGCTGAATGAATATAACAGCTTTTGTTTTTCAGTAAAGTTATGGAGCATTAGAAAAAGACTCCATGACTTTTATTAACTCACAAGGCATAGAAATGTCTCTAATGAACTCTTGTTTACCTTCAAATGGCTCTCTCTATACTCAGTTGAAATTTGTATCTCTGGCATGTAAAAATCCATGATCAACTGAGGATCATTTGAGATTGAACAAATTCCTTACCAAAAGGAACAAAAAATCCTGCAGTTTCCTCAATCCTTATACCTGCAGGATTTGAGTTATGTGTTGCAAGACTATTTCAAAGCCCCTATAAGAGATTTATATCTTAGCTTTGACCATGACTTGGATTATCCAGCTTTACAGACTCTATTGGCTCTATTAAGATGTTTTATTCTTGTGGATTTTTTTTTAATTTTTTGCCTTCAGAAAAGTTACTGCTTTTCTCAATAGCCTCACAAACCCTTTTTATGGGTGATATCCTCAGGAAGTCGTTAAGGGGAGGAAAAGCCAAAAGTTCAACTAAGGAAGTTCCAGTTTTGTGTGTTTAAGGGGCAGACCGTGTCTAATTAGTGTAGGCTTAGAATAACTAAAGCAAAATTATTCTTTTCTACCATGAATCTCTCTATATTCTCCCTTTTCAAATATGACATCTTAATTCTGGTTACGAATGTTGACACAACGTAGTTAATTCAAAAATGCTACCAATGAGGTTTATTTTTCTTTATTGTGAAAGAGAGCCATTTTACTTTTCGAAACCATTCGTTCTTTCTCTGGAATTTGGACGTCATAGAAATCTAAATATATTTCTCCCTGGAACAAACATTCTATATATTTTAAACCTCCAGAGATTTCATTTTCATGATTTTAGATGTTCCAAACATTTCTGTCATGTGAAAATAATTTTGATCGTTTCGTTGAAGGGTCGCTTGGCTAATTTAAAGCCAAGCTCGCTTGTCATTTGAAGAATTTTCAAGGAAAAAAATGTACTTTCTTAATACAACAATTCAGAAAATAAATTAGAGTTTCCGTGAAGTAGTCATGCATTTATTTCCCATGTGTGATAAATCTCATCCTCCCTCTTAGACTGTGAGCCTATATGGGACAGGAGCTGTGTATTAAAGTAGATGCAAGATAATCAGGTTGGATACAGTCCATGTCCCACATGGGGCTCGCCATTTTATTCCCCATTCTACAGATATGGTAACTGAGACACTAAGAAGTTAAGTGACTTGTCCAAGGTCACAAAGCAGACAAGTGGCAGATCCAGGATTAGAACCCAGGTTCTCTGACTCTCAGGGCCGTGGTCTATCCACTAGGCCATGCTGTTTCTCTTCTCCAGAGGCTACTATAATGCTTGGTACATAGTAAGCACTTAGTAGATACTATCTGAGACGGGTGTTGGGTAGGGATTGTCTCTATTTGTTGCCTAATTGTACTTTCCAAGCGTTTAGTACTGAGGTCTGCACACGGTAAGCGCTCAATAAATACAATTGAAAGAATTATTATTTCTGGTTAGAGATCATACATGTTAGTAATTTTTTTCTTCTTGCGATAAAATTTTACCAGCCCAGCAAACGCAAGTATGAATTCAAAAATCTAAGTTCTCATGAACCTGACACTGCTTAGCTCAGATTAAAAATCGCCTTCGGTTTGAAGAGTTTTGGATTTAGGAACAGTGACCTCATTCCCAACTCGCTGTTTGTATAGGGCAGGGAGATCCTAGGGTCACTTGGCTCTTGAATCCCATTTTGGAAGAATGGTCAACTAAGCACTTGGGAGAGCATAATACAATAGAAATGATAGGTAGGCTCACTGTCCCCAAGGAGCTTAGAGTCTAGATCTGCTAGTTTCATAGACAGAAATGTATCATCAATGGTCTATTAATCACCTTAAGGGATATTGGAAAAAAGACGTGTTAGCAATTAGATTTATTGAACATTTACTATAGTCCAAGAACTGGGTAATTAGATAACCGACACACTGACCACAACATGGCCTAGGGGAAGGAGCATAGGCCTGGGAGTCAGAAGACATGGATTCTAATTCTGACTCCACCACTCACCTGCTGTGTGATCACAGGATGAATGACTTCTTCTCTGTACTTCAGTAAAATGGGGATTGAATAAATTTCTGTTCTCCATCCTCCTTAGACTATCAGCACCAAATAGGAGAGGAACCTAGGTCCTAAACGGATTACCTTGGATCCACTCCAGTGCTTAGTATAGTTCTGGCACTTAGTAGGCACTTAAATATTACAATTACAGCTCAAAACCTCAGATAAGCGACTAAATATGCAAATCAGGGATTTAGCTGTTTAAAGTTGTTCAGATACAAATCAGTCCTTGGGTCAAAACGTTAAAAGAGAGTAGAAATCTCTGCAATGACCATACAGTAGAAATAACACCCAGAGGTAACCATAGTGGGCTTTTTTTTTTTTTCGCTGTAGACAGAGTAGACAGAGAGGTGTTCAAACAGTTTGGTATGGTGAACTGGCTATGAATAACTCATAAGAACCAGCAACCTCTGAAGGTGTTGGTTGTAAATTGGTTCCATAACCAGAAAGCCAATGAAACAGTATGGCGTATTGCATAGAGCACAGGCCTGGGAGTCAGAAGATCATGGATTCTAATCCCGGCTCTGCCACTTGTCTGCTGTGTGACCTTGGGCGGGTCACTTCACCTCTCTGGGCCTCAGTTCCCTCATCTGCAAAATGGGGATTAAGACTGTGAGCCCTGTGCGTGACAGGAACTGTGTCCAACCCAATTTGCTTGTAAGCACCCAGCGCTTAATAAGCACCTGGTACATAGTAGGTGCTTAAAAAATACCATAATTATTTTATTTATTATTATTTACTTCAGCAGGAATAAAACAGACCCATCATCCCAACCCTGGTAATAAGGTGACTCTGCAATTCTACCTCCCTTCTGTCCCTGTCCCTGTGTTGCCAGGAGTCTCCCCTTCATGAACCCCACACTTGCTGTCTCCCCACCACACATATACACACATCCTTCTTCCCCCTCCCCTGCCCCCTTTCCCCCCTCACCATTAACATTACACTGTTCCCTCTATGGAGCAGTTCTTTGAAACTTTTGGCCCGTCTTATAGCTGGGTCGGTCTTTCCCCACTTGGAGCCCCCAGGGACAACCAGAACTATGGTAACCAGGCCGGGCAGACCGGGGCAATGGGAGACCACCTGGGAGAGGAGCACCCTCCCCTTCCCCCCAGACTTCCTGAAGAAAATTAAGTAATTTCTCTGCCCCGGTGTATCCCTTGGAGTCAATCAATTTAACAGTGCTATTTACCGAGCACTTACTGTGTGCAGAGCACTGATATAAGCACTTGGGAGAGCACAATGATAATAATAACAATGTTGGTATTTGTTAAGCGCTTACTATGTGCAGAGCACTGTTCTAAGCGCTGGGGTAGACACAGGGCAATCAGGTTGTCCCATGTGAGGCTCACAGTCTTAATCCCCATTTTACAGATGAGGGAAATGAACCACAGGGAAGTGAAGTGACTCGCCCACAGTCACACAGCTGCCAAGTGGCAGAGCCGGGATTCGAACCCATGACCTCTGACTCCCAAGCCCGGGCTCTTTCCACTGAGCCACGCTGACTCCAAGGAATACACCAAGGGCAGAGAAATTACTCAATTTTCTTCAGGAAGGATGGGGGGAAGGGGAGGGTGCTCCTCTCCCAGGTGGTCCCCCGTTGCCCCGTCTGCCGGGCCTGGTTGCCACAGCTCTGGTGGTCCCTGGGGGCTCCAAGTGGGGAAAGACCGAGCAGGTATAGATGGTCCCTCCCCACAAGGAGTTTGCAGACTAGAGGATGTTTCAGAGGGAAGTTCTGGTCCTAGATAAAGATAAAACTAGATTGATATCACTGGGGAATAAGGGAAAGATCAAGAGAGCAATTGTACGCTTCACCCTTGGGGTTCATCTAGCTTGCTTCCCCAGAAGAGACCCATTCAGTATTCATCCTTAGGGGAAAGACCCAAAGTTAATTCTCCCCGACGCCAAAGTAAGGGGTGGGAAGTGAGAGGTGACTCTCCATCCCATAGGAAGCAGGGTAGAGTGCCGCGACCTGCTTTAGAAGCTTCCGGGACTTTATCACTTTCCAGAGACGTTGGCAGACTTGAGTTTGCTCCTCAACTAGGAAGCAGTGTGGCCTAGTGGAATGAGCATGGGTCTGGGAGTCAGAGGACCTGGATTCTAATCCCAGTTCTGCCACATGCCTGCTCTGTGATCCCGGGCTGTGTGACCTTGGACCACTCACTTAACTCTTCTGTGCCTGTTACCTCATCTGTAAAGTGGGTATTTGGACTGTGAGCCCCATGTGGGACAGGGACTGTGTCTAACCTGATTATCTTTGTTTCTACCCCAGTGTGTAGTACAGTGCCTGGTGCATAGTGAATGTTTAGAGAAGCAGCGTGGCTCAGTGGAAAGAGCACGGGTTTAGGAGTCAGAGATCACGGGTTCTAATCCCGGCTCTGCCTCCTGTCAGCTGTGTGACCGGGCAAGTCGCTCAACTTCTCGGTGCCTCAGTTACCTCATCTGGCAAATGGGGATTAAGACTGTGAGCCTCACGTGGGACAACCCGATTTCCCTGTATCTACCCCGGCGCTTAGAACGGTGCTCGGCACATAGTAAGCGCTTGACAAATACCAACGTCATTATTATTAACAAACAAATGCCATTAAGAAAGGAAAAAGACCCGATTAGACTGTGAGCCCGTCACTGGGCACGGGATCGTCTCTGTCGGTTGCCGAATCGTCCATTCCAAGAGCTTAATACAGTGCTCTGCACATAGTAAGCGCTCAATAAATACTATTGAATGAATGAACTAGTAGTGCCATTTTCTGTTTGCGTTGGCCCCAGCCACGAACACTCGGTGGTCCCCTCAGTAGTCACCTGGGACAGCAGTTCAGGGCTGAAGGCTGAAGGCCGCCAGCTCTCGGCTCCTCTCCCTCTCGGTCCCGGTGACGGCGGCGCACAGAGACATTCTGGGAAAATGCTCACTCTGCCTTCTTTTTCAGCGTCCCCTGCCCTTTCCCCTTTTCCACTGAACAAACTCTTCAAGCTTGGAAGTGCCAACGTGTCAGGGAAGGGTCAGCAGAAGGAAAATGTTATGGGCCAGACCTGATGCTCCACCCAAGATCACCTGGAAGCTATAGCAGTTGAAGAGTAAAACAGCCCACTTATTCGGGACTATGAGTCAAACACTCCATAATTTTACCCGATTCCTTTTTACTTCCCACTGAACTGATGGGTGGAATTTAAATAATAAATTTGCTCCAACACAGATATGCCATTTTTTCCTGCTCCGCAGGAATTTTCCGAAACTTAAAACTGCCTTCAGCATGCCCCGGTCTTGCAAGATTTCCTGTGGGTTTTTTTTTTAATCTCATTATGGCCTTAAATGATGCTTCTGCTACCCAACGCGTTCTGCCGTTTAAGATCGTCTACGTTCAGTAAATGGAGACAAATCTCTCCAGAACCAATACAAATGACTTGATTGCAAATTTGCAGCATTTAAGCTTCTCTTCATAAAGCTAAGAGTCAGGTATTTAATTCCAATTGAAATTACCCAGGACCTCAGCACTGCATTTTATTGTAATGCCTATCAGTTATTATGAGAGTTCTGGCTGCATGAATCACTTTTATATTGGAATGGACCAAACGATGAGGAATAATAGGGAAATGGCCTTGGAGAGTTTTGCATCGCCAGGCACTGTACTAAGATACGAGATAATCGGGTTGGACACAGTCCCTGCCCCACATAAATCTCACAGTCTTTATCCCCATTTTACAGATGAAGTATCTGACACACAGAGAAGTGAAGTGACTTGCCCGAGGTCACACAGCAAGGAAGAGACAGATGGAGGACTAGAACCCAGGTCCTCTGACTCCTAGGCCTGTGTTCTTTTCACTAGTCCCTGATGCCAGGAAACCTCTTTGCTCTTACTCTTCTTCAACACTCCCCTGCCTGGTCCCCCAGGAGCGGGTATAATAATAATAATGTTGGTATTTGTTAAGCGCTTACTATGTGCACAACACTGTTCTAAGCGCTGGAGTAGATACAGGGTAATCAGATTGTCCCACGCGAGGCTCACAGTCTTAATCCCCCTTTGACAGATGAGGGAACTGAGGCACAGAGAAGTGAAGCGACTTGCCCACAGTCACACAGCTCACAAGGGGCAGAGCTGGGGTTCGAACCCATGACCTCTGACTCCCAAGCCCGGGCTCTTTCCACTGAGCCACGCTGCTTCCCAGTGTTGCGTTGGTCTGTTGTGCTGGGTCTGGCCTCCCCATTTTCTCTGCAGAATTTGGAAATCACCGCCTCCACCCTGCGAACAAATAAACTGCCTGTGGGTTTCTGACTCAGTTTGAGCCAGAAGACCCCACCTCTTGCCAAACTTTTGAAGATTTCAGGAAAGAGGAAAACACACACAATTGGCTGTGTGCCTCACTAGAAGGTTATTTGAAAATTACTAACATGTAGTTTCCTGCTTTATGATGGTTCTCTCTCAAGAACATGGTGTAGTAGGAGTAGGACAGTTAGAAAGTTCAAACTAAATCCTCTTCGCGGATCCTAAAGGCGACAGAAGACAGACAGCAGGTTTCTCCCAGTTCCTTATGATGGCGGTTTTCATTTAGCTAAAACGCTCAGAGGGCTGAGTACTAATAAAGCAGGAACGTCTGGAAAACTTAGGCAATTAGCTAGCACTGAAACAAAACCAAGAATGTCCGCATTCGCTAGGGATACATTTCCCACTGGACGAAATTCTTCGGGGATTTTTAAAGGCACATGGTACTTTTTAAAACTTCCTGCCGTTGATAGATGCCATTTGGCCGTCCATCAAGCGGAGGGTTGGGATGGGATGTTGCCCATGGGTTTTCTAGCGACTGAGCAGCGGAAGTTCTCTACGGAAGGAGTCTACTAGGGAAAGAGCGCGGCTCAGTGGCAAGAGCCCGGGCTTGGGAGTCAGAGATCATGGGTTCGAACCCCGGCTCTGCCACTTGTCAGCTGTGTGACTGTGGGCGAGTCGCTTCACTTCTCTGCGCCTCAGTTCCCTCGTCTGTAAAATGGGGATTAAGACTGTGAGCCTCACGTGGGACAACCTGCTGACCCCGTATCTACCCCAGCGCTTAGGACGGTGCTCTGCTCATCGTAAGCGCTCAACAAATACCAACATCATTATTATTATTTACTCTTTTATAATTATTCAGAGGGAGGGAGTCGCAGATTATCATTCATTCATTCATTCAATAGTATTTAGGGAGCGCTTACGATGTGCAGAGCACTGTACTGAGCGCTTGGAATGGACAAACGGGTAACAGAGAGAGACAGTCCCTGCCCTTTGACGGGCTTACGGTCTAATGGGGGAGACGGACAGACGCGAACGATGGCAATGAATAGAATCAAGTCTGCAGTTCAGCAATCCCTGGCATCTCTTACAAAGAGTTTCCAAAAGTCACTCAGCTTGCCCCGCCCACATTTAACACTCTTCTGCACACCTTCCTCCCTCCACTGTTCCCCTGCATCACCAGGCCAAGAGAATGGAAATGCTGTGTCTCCCAGACTGTGAATCAGACGGCCCGAGGCATGTGGTAATAATGCCAAGGACTGACCTCATGTTCCTGCGGAATGGGCTGTGCAGACAGGACCACTGATCTGAGAGCCATGAACCACTTCCCCAGCCCCTGAGCTCCCTTCCTGAACCAGATAACCCACCCAGCTGCTTGACTGTCAGAACCTTTAAGGGTTTTTTTTTTTATGGCATTTGTTAAGCGCTTACTACGCCCCCCCCGAGCACTGTTCTAAGCGCTGGGGGAAATACAAGGTAATCAGGTTGTCCCATGTGGGGCTCACAGTCTTCATCCCCATTTTACAGATGAGGTAACTGAGGCACAGAGAAGTGACTTGCCCACAGTCACACAGCTGACACATGGCAGAGCCGGCATTCGAACCCCTGACCTCTGACTCCCAAGCCCGGGCTCTTCCCACTGAGCCATGCTGCTTTATGAGAAGTAGTGTGGCCTAGAGGGAAGAGCATGGGCCTGGGAGTCAGAGTACGGGGTTCTAATTCAGCCTCTGCCATGTGCCTGCTGTGTGACCTGGGGCAGATCGCTTCTCGGTGTCTCGGTTTCCTCATCTGTAAAATGTGGACAAATCACTTAACTTCTCGGTGCCTCAGTTTCCTCACCTGTAAATTGTGGATACTATCCTACTTCCTCCTACCTCGGCAGTGAGCCCCACGTGGAACCGGGACTGTGTCCACTCTGTTAATCTTGGATCTACCCCAGTGCTTAGTACAGTGAGAAGCAGCGTGGCTTAGTGGAAAGAGCACGGGCTTGGGAGTCAGAGGTCATGAGTGCTAATCCTGACTCTGCCAGTTATCAGCTGTGTGACTTTGGGTAAGTCACTTAACTTCTCTGGGCCTCAGTGACCTCAACTGCAAAATGGGGATCATGTCTGGGACTCTCATGTAGGACAACCTTGTGTCTATCCCAGTGTTTAGAACAGTGCTTGGCACATAGTAAGCGCTTCACAAATACCATCATCATCATCATCATCATCATCATGTGTAAGATATATAGTAATTGCTTTACAAATACCATAATTATTATTAATCATTACTATTTACTTAATAAGTCCTGAGCACTGTGCTAAAGGCTGGCATATCAGAAATAATATCTGTCCTTCACAGGGCTCAAAGTCTAAGAGGGAGAGAAAGAAGGTATCAAATCTCCATTTTACAGATGAGGAGACTGAGGCACAAAGCAGCAGCGTGGCCTAGTGGAAAGATCCCGGGCTTGGGAGTCAGAGGTCGAGGGTTCTAATCCCGGCTCCGCCACTTGTCTGCTGTGTGACCTTGGGCAAGTCACTTCACTTCTCTGTGCCTCAGTGACCTCATCTGTAAAAATGGGGATTCAAAAATGTGAGCCTCACGTGGGACAACCTGATTACCCTGTATCTCCCCCAGCGCTTAGAACGGTGCTCAGCACATAGTAAGCGCTTAACAAATACCGTAATTATTATTATTATTAACCTGGTCACGGTCACTCTGCCCAGACCAGTGCCATGCTTTTCAGCCTTCCAGAAATCGAGCGTTCTCAGCCTGCTGTTAAGGTGGCCCTAGGCAGATACGGTCTTAGAGTTCCACCTCTCACACAGGTTACCGCAAAACACAATCCAACAGGGCTTTAAAAGAAAGGCACAGCGAATTCCTTTGCAACATCCTATCTGCTTTTCTTACTTCCTGCCTGATTTCTCTTCGGTCCTGGGCAGATGAGTCAGGAGCTATTTTCAGTTGACCTAACCCACCCTACCTCACAGATTGTCAAGTATGACGCGGAGATCTCTTTCATTTCTGCAGGAAAGGAAAGACTGGACTTCCTAATCCTCCCTCCACCTCAGCCAAATTTCACTTTACCACCACCTCTGGGGAGCCGCTACGAACCACCCGGTTTCCAGTCAGTCGGTAGCATTTAGCAGGTGCCTACTGTGTGCAGAGCGTTGTGCTAGGGCTCGGGACAGTCGACAGAATTAGCGTCAGTGGTATGTATTGAATGCACACCGTTAGGCAGCACACTGTATTACGCTCTTGGCAGAGTACAATACAACAGAGCTGCTAGACGCATTTCCCGTCCGCAAGGAGCTTACCATCTAGAGAGGGAGAAAGAGGTTAAAATAAATTTTAGGTAGGCTTTTTGAAAATGAGGCATCACCTCTACATTATAAGAATTCCCTGGGGAAACGATATGAGTTCGGTAGGAGAGATAAAACAATAATAACAATAATAATGATAGCGTTGGTATTTGTTAAATGCTTACTATGTGCAGGGCACTGTTCTAAGCGCTGGGGTAGATACAGGGTGCAGGAACACCTGGGGTATGTGTGTGTTTGGTGGGGAAAGTCCAACTGTGGGAGAAATCACGCTGGTCTGGAGACCAAGATTTGGCTTATCCAAATAGCAAGACAATAATAATAATAACAACGTTGGTATTTGTTAAGCGCTTACTATGTGCAGAGCACTGTTCTAAGCGCTGGGGGAGATACAAGGTAATCAGGTTGTCCCACGTGAGGCTCACAGTTAATCCCCATTTTCCAGATGAGGTAACTGAGGCACAGAGAAGTTAAGTGACTTGCCCACAGTCGCACGGCTGACAAGTGGCAGAGCCGGGATTCGAACCCACGACCTCCGACTCCAAAGCCCGGGCTCTTTCCACCGAGCCGCGCTGCTTCTCTAGGCTACGCCAGAAGTGTGAACCCATTTAGACCAGAGGTGGGAGCAGTTTTCCTTAACTTTTCATTTCTATCCCGCTGTCCGTGTGCTCGTTTGACCAAAAAGCAGAGAATGGATTTCCATCACCAAAGTGCCCCCTCCTCCAAAGGCGCGAGCAGTTTCACCCTATAATACGGTACAGACGGGGGCAAGGGCGTTCTGAGCCTTCACTGAAGCAAGACTGCAGATCCACAAGGCCAGGATTTCACTAACTCTGCCTGAGATGCCGTGGGACGGAAGCCACAGGAGACGGACACTTACCGGGGTGGCCCGACAGACTCTCCGGAGGTGAGAGCGGTGGGTGTCGGGACCGGCCAACGATGAGCCGCGGCTAGCCGTGGCCGACAGCCGACTCCTGTGATCCTAACAGATGTCGGTCAGGAGGCGGATGGGAAAAGCTCCAGGTTTGGGGAACGTTATTCTCCGTTCTAGTTCCCATCTACCCCGGGCTAGCTTTCATTCGGTTGTACTTAATCGTGTTTATTGAGCGCTGACTGGTGCAGAGCACTGAACTTTCTTATTTCCTCGTTCAGAATGTGTTTCCGCGATACCATATACCACACATTCTCTCGCTGGCCTATTTTCTTGACTATTATCCCCTCCTTTTTTCTCCTCAGCAGTCATTTAAAGGCAGTAATCACTCTGGGGCATGGGGCGACCTTTTCCATCGTTGCCCCAGATGGGTGGCGAAGCCTTAACCCGGTTATTCAGCTAAAAAGGGCCCAGATAGAGGGGACGTAATACAATTCACGGGTATCACAAACGCTCAGAAGCCGTTAGAAGTGGGGAATACAACTCACGTGAGCGTTTATTGCAAGAACGCGATTTCGACAGGACACCCCTTAGGCAGACAGGCCCCGAACAGCGCTCCCCCACCTATCCTCTCCTCACCCAGCTACTTACGTCGTACTTCTCTTTCAGTTTCAGATGCAGTGCACGTTTCCAGAGATTCCTTGCCAAGCCTGTTTCCAAGAGTAACAGTAAGATGCACAGGGCTCCGAGAAACAGCCTTCTGCCGAAAAGGTGTTCCTTTCCCATTCTGGTGTCGCTGAGATCCGATTTCTCAGGGAGCCAAATAAGATGAAGAGCCCAGTTCTGTCAGAATGCGGATGACTGAAGCCAGAGCTGAGGGAGAGAAGGACTCGGTGAAGCCAACGGCTTCCCCGTGTAGCCTCAGCCCTTAGCGTGGGTTGTCGATCTAAAGCTGGGAGCCGCTGAACTTTCTTGGTGAAACTCAGATCGGGGCCTCAGATCTGGAGTCCACAGGCGGGCGCACGCACCTCCTTCAGTCATAGATGGGAAGATTATTTTTAGACCTTTGTTCACCACATCTGGCACTCGGAGAGCTACATTCAAAGCCAAGGCATCGGATCAGATGACAGCTGCAGGGGAATGGGAAAAAAAAAAAAAGATCTTGGAGATGTGGGCTGGGCAGTTTTTAAATAAGCGGTTTCCCAGGACTTTCCCACTTAACAAGCGCTTCTCCCGGGCACCGGCCTCTCCCCCCAGTAGGCATATTGCTCTGGGGGTCTGCACCCTACTGGGACACAAATACACAAAGTGGGGATGTAATTAGTGCACCAAGGGGATTCATTTCCTGAGCCTGTTAAAATAAACATGATAATGTAGCTGTTGCTAATAAAGTCAAGTACGTTCAGTTTTCCAAGTCCTTTTTTAACTGCAGGACAAGCTCAGGAGAGAAGAAATCTGGGTAATTCTGTTGCATGAGAGATGAACCAAAAACTTGTGCCCGTCGGTAAAAGTTTCATTTAAAGGATGACCTCGATGACGTTGCACTCTTCTGATGAAAGGCTGATGCATTGAACATGAAGGACGGTTTTCTTCTGTAAAGCAGGTTAAGGAAAATAAGCACTAACAAATAAGTGAAAGAGCACAGCCTGGAAGTCAGAGGATCTGAGTTCTAATCTCGGCTCTGCCGCTTGTCTGCTGTGTGGCCTAAGGCGAATCACTTAACTTCTCTCTGTCTCAGTTTCCTCATCTGTGCAATGGGAATTTTATACTTGCTCTCGCTTCTTTTTAGACTGGGAGCCTTGGACTGTGTCTGACTTGTCTGTCTTGTATCTACTCCAGAACTTTGAACAGCATTTGGCGTATAGTAAGCGCTTAACAAATACCCCTATCATTATCATGATTATTTTGTGTATCTCGATGGAAGAATTTTTTTTCAAATATCACAATTTCTTTGCCCAGAACATAGGATCTCCATTATTGTGACTTTGAAAAGTTGAATGTTATTTAGGGTGAACCAGATATTTTAATATGTATTTTACCCCACCTAGATCCCGACCAAAGGGGAGCTAAATGTATTCAGCCACTGGCCCTTTGACTTTTCTCCCCTGTGAAACTTGCTCCAATTGATGGATGAACCTTATGGACAGGGATCACTCACCAGGCCCCCCCAACACCCACCCCTCCTGGAATTCAGGTCCTTGTTCAACGATTTCAGAGATTCCAAGTCCCCAGAGTTGCCCCGGGCCTGATGAAGAGGGACCCCAACCCTGCAGAGGGAGTCCAGAACTGGCTTAATAATGATTATAATAATAATCAGCATGACCTAGTGGAAAGAGCATGGGCTTGGGAGTCAGAAGATGTGCTGTGTGACCTTGGGCAAATCATTTAACTTCGCTGTGCCTCAGTTACCTTATCTGTAAAATGGAGATTAAAGGTGAGAGTCCCACGTGGAACAACCTGATTACCCTGTACCTACCCCAGCGCATATAACAGTGCTTGGCATATAGCAAGCACTTAACAAATACCATTATCATTATAATTACTGATAATAGTATCGTGTTAAGTATTTACCATGTGTCAAACACTGGAAGAACTACACTGGGAGAGATCAGGCGTAATAACTTTTTCCCAAGGTGATTTAGTTGGACAATGGTGTTCTAGCTGCACTATAATGCACAGCAGTGATTAGCACCTCAGTCTGGGAAAATCCTTTCCTCAAAGAGAACCTGACATGGAGCAGTTGACAAAATTAGCATTACAAGGTCCTCATTGGTGTTCACAGGCAGAACAAAGTTTTCTTTCTGGTCTCCAATGAAATAGCTTCCATGCTGCTTTGATGCTCTATTATGTACCTTGTCACTGTGAAGCCCTCTTCTCATCTGGACATTTTTTTCTAGTGGCTAAATATTTTCAAGTAAATCTGGGGCTGCAATCCAAGTCGTGGTCAAATGTAATCTAAAAACTGCACAGCTGTTCAGAAGATAACAGTGGTAAAGACACCTTAAACATTCACCAAGATATTCCACAGTTTCACACTGCAAAACAGTTGCATATTCCACACCAATTAAGAGTTATACTGGGCTTAAATCGGTATCCTTAAACACTCTGATCCTCATCCCACTCCCACAGCTCCTATATACATATTCTTATGTTCTGCGGCTTCTCCAAACATAGCGTAGTGGATAGAGCATAATCCCGGGAGTCAGAAGGTCATGGGTTCTAATCCCGGATCAGCCATTTGTCTGCTACGTGGCTTTGGGCAAGTCACTTCACTTCTCTTTGCCTCAGTTACCTCATCTGTAAAATGGGGATTAAGACTGGGAGCCCCATGCAGGATAGGGACGGCAACTCAATTTGCTTGTATCCACCCCAGTACTTAGTACAGTGCCAGGCACCTAGTAAGCGCTTAACAAATACCACAATTATTATTATTAATATTGGTCTCCCCAGCTAAATCTTGGTTCCTTGAGGGCGGGGATAATGTCCACCTACTCTATTATACTCTCCCAATCAATTTATCAACGGTATATAGAGAGTGCTTAATGTGGGCAGAACATTATACTAAGCCCTGGAGAAAGCATAACACAAAGGAATTGGTAGAAACGTTTTCTTCCCACAGTGGGCACCGAGTACAGTGCTGTTTTCAGATTGGGTGCTCAAAAAAATGCCATTTATTGATTGATTGAAAGTCTCCTCCAGGCTTCAAACAGTCTTTCAGAATTGGATCAGCGTGTGACTGCTCATTTATTATTTAGCACTTACCACTGAAGGGATGTGCCGAGCGCTATGTGGGGCAAAGTTAGCCATCTCGCCTTCCCAAATGTCTGTTTCCACCAATAGACTGTAAGCTCCACGAAGGCAGGAATCATGTCTTCAAACTCTATTCTACTCTCCAGGTCCTTAGTGTGGTGCTCTGTACAGAGTCTTTTCTTATGCCGTAGGGTCGTTTCTGACCCATAGCGACGTCAAGGACATATCTCTCCCAGAACCCCGCTCTCCATCTGCAATCGTTCTGGTTGTGTATCCATAGAGTTTTCTGGGTAAAAATACGGAAGTGGTTTACCATTTCCACCTTCTGCTCAGTAAACTCGAGTCTCCGCCCTGGACTGTCTCCCCTGCTGCTGCTGCCCAGCATGGATGAGTTTTGACTTGCAGCAGATGTCCACTCACTAGCCATTGCCCAAGCTAGGAATCAAATGGCTAGGCCTCCGCCTGAGTCTCTCTCCCATAGCTGAGGCTGGTAGAGTACTGGAAACTGTCCAGGTGTGACCCTGAGAGGGGCTGTACAGAGTAGGTGTTCAGTAAATGCTACTGATTGTCTATCCCTTTGAGAAAAGTCATCATCGTAAGTCAGGATTTACCTCTCAGGATTCAGGCAGAGTAGCACAGAGTGTATTTTGGGGATGTAACTCCCCCCCACCACGCCCCCAACCCTGCCGGGGCAGTAGACATTTCGCTGTCCTTTAAGACCTCCTCCAGAAGCTTCCGACTGAAGAAGGCGCCTTTGTCCAGCAAAGAATATGGGAGGGACTGGAAGGAAGGTCCTGCCCTCTCTGCAGGTGGGAGGGAGCTGGGAGCAGGCAAATCAAGTTCACAGGAATCAAAAAGCAGCGTGCCTAGTGGAAAGAGCACTGGGAATCAGAGGTTCTGGGCTCTAAACCCAGCCTGGCTACTTGTCTGCTGTATGATCTTGGGCAAGTCACTTGACTTCTATGTGCCTCATTTGTAAAATGAGGATTCAGTACCTGCTCTCCCTCTCACTTAGGCAGTGAGGTGGGAAAGGACTAGATCCAACCTGTTTGATTTGGATCTATACCAGTCCTTAGAATAGTGGTTGATACATGGTAAACGCTTAACGTACTCAGAAAAAAAGCCAAAACAAAACTGTGGGCTTTGATCAGAGTTGGAAAGGAATCTGAATGAAGAATCAACAAGTAATTAATGTTCCTTGTAATTAATGTTCCTTGGTGGGGACTATGTGATTCAATTCATTTTGTATCCCAAATTTGGAAATAAAGTGGGACTGTGGAAACTGACTTGGTTCAGCTTGCAGTGTTTACAGCCAATATTTCTTGGATGATTGGGTTTGAGGGCCTCTGGGAATCTTGTCGATCAACTCTATTCAACTCTCCCCAGTGCTTAGTACAGCTTTTTCTCTTATAGCCATAGTACACTTCTAATTTCTGGTTTTGTTTTGGATATTTGTCCTTGTCTTTTATCTCATTTTAGTTTTGAGTTGTTTTCGTGCTTCTGTCTCTGGTCCCCTCTACCTCATTATTTTCTTCAGTTATGAGTCCCTTGAGGGTCATGGGCTGTGTCTAATTGAACCAGTGTATTATTTCCCAGCATTTATTACAGTAATATGCACAGAGTAAGTTCTTAATATGATTACTATTCTACATTACTACTACAAGCTACTATCACTACTTCTCTAGACTGTAAGCTCGTTGTAGGCAGGAAACGGTTCTGTTTATTGTTATATTGGACTCTCCCGCGTGCTCAGTACAGTGCTCTGCATGCTAGTATAGACACACAGTAAGCACTCAATCAAAATGATTGACTGACTGTTACCATTACTATCTACACCTCTGTCACTGGGGGAGATGGAAACTTTTCATCCCTCCGTAACAAGAGTCCCCTTCATCCCCACAGATTTTGCACCTCAGTTTCAAGGTTTACTAAGACAGAAAAGAGACCCTGGCTAATTTTTCACTTCATAATGCTTCTAATACAGGCTGGAGTCCATTTCTTCTAATCAGTTAAAAGTGCTTCAATACATAATTGATCTCAAAACAACCCTGTAAATATGACTTGTTTTGGAAACAATGAAACTGAGGCATGAAGATTTTATCCCTGGTTCCCCGGCAATCAATAGTGAAGCTACAATTCAAAATCATCCCCTCCCAACTAATCATCACCTCCCAACTCTTCTCTCTGCTCTGCACATGATTCCCTTTTGTGTTTGAAGATGCTGCTAGCGGCAATCTTTTTTTGAACTCTAAAGTGTGGTTGGAAAGAATGGTGCCTGATTAACGATAATTTCTCCCACCCCACATATGATTTTTGACTGCATTTTGGCTAGTGGCTGCAGACAACCTTTGTGGAGCCTGGGGCTGTTTATCCTCCTACTCTTCAGATTCAGTTTCTTCCCTGCGCTTTCCCGCCGACAGACTCTTTTAATTGCTGCACTCCAGGCAGCACTAACTCAGTTTTCAACTGGCCCCGGCTCTATCACTTCATTTAAAGTTGCCAGGTTGTGAGCTTCAGGGTATCCTTAAAATACTTCTCCTGCCCATCCTATTTTTGGTTGCCTCATTTGATTACACTCTCAAGCAGCTGCTTCAATTGTTTTGCCTTAACCGCATAACCTTAGCCTAACAGCATGGTCTTGCAGCAAGATTTTATTAGAAGCAGTGTGGCTTAGTGGAAAGAGCACAGCTCTGGGAGTCAGAAGACCTGGGTTCTGATCCCAACTCCACCACTTGTTTGCCTTGGGATCATAAGTAAGTCACTTAACTTTGTCCCTCAGTTACCTCTCTCTCAGATTTAGACTGGGAGACACTCCCTATGTGGGATAGGGACTGTGCCAACCTGTGATTTTGTATCTATCCCTGTGCTTAGTATAGTGTTTGATACATAGGAAGCGCTTTACAAATACCCTCAAAAAGTGACAGTGACTTTGTTTACGGTGATCCTGTCCTGACATTTAATGTTAAGAGCCCAATGGGACAGAAGAAACTGCTCAAAAAACCAGGTGGAATATTTGTATCCAGGCTATCCACAGACATATAGATGGTTGGACTCAATCCTTCTCTCTGACCTCCCTTCCTCCTCTCTCGCCCCGCTCCGGTCTATTCTTCACTCCGCTGCCCGGCTCATCTTCCTGCAGAAACGATCTGGGCATGTCACTCCCCTTCTTAAACAGCTCCAGTGGTTGCCTATCGACCTCCGCTCCAAACAAAAACTCCTCACTCTAGGCTTCGAGGCTCTCCGTCACCTTGCCCCTTCCTACCTCTCCTCCCTTCTCTCTTTCTACCGCCCACCCCGCACGCTCCGCTCCTCCGCCGCCCACCTCCTCACCGTCCCTCGGTCTCGCCCGTCCCGCCGTCGACCCCCGGGTCACGTCCTCCCGCGGTCCCGGAACGCCCTCCCTCCTCACCTCCGCCAAACTGATTCTCTTTCCCTCTTCAAAACCCTACTTAAAAATCACCTCCTCCAAGAGGCGTTCCCAGACTGAGCTCCTCTTCTCCCTCCACTCCCTCTGCCATCCCCCCTTTACCTCTCCGCAGCTAAACCCTCATTTTCCCCTTTTCCCTCTGCTCCTCCACCTCTCCCTTCCCATCCCCACAGCACCGTACTCGTCCGCTCGACTGTATATATTTTCGTTACCCTATTTATTTTGTTAATGAATTGTACATCGCCTCGATTCTATTTAGTTGCCATTGTTTTTACGAGATGTTCTTCCCCTTGACGCTGTTTATTGCCATTGTTCTTGTCTGTCCGTCTCCCCCGATTAGACCGTAAGCCCGTCAAACGGCAGGGACCGTCTCTATCTGTTGCCGACTTGTTCATCCCAAGCGCTTAGTACAGTGCTCTGCACATAGTAAGCGCTCAATAAATACTATTGAATGAATGAATCAATCAATTAGAAACCTAGACATTGGTCATCATCATCAATAGTACTGATTGAGGGTTAACTATGTGCAGAACACTGTACTAAGCACTTGGAAGAGTACAATGCAAGAGTTGGCAGACATGCCACATTGACCCCCATGTTTGCTGTGGGACGGTGGGCAAGTCACTTAACTTCTCTGTCTCAGTCAACTCAACTGTAAAATTGGGATTAAATCTTCCTCTCTCCGATTTAGACTGCGAGCCCTCTGTGGGACAGGGACTATGTCCAACCTGGTGGACTGTGCCTAACCCGGTTTCTAGAGGATCTGCTTTCAGTCATCACTGAGCAATGAGCTGCCAAGGAAGCGGAATCTAGCGAAAGGGCAGAACAGCTTCGGTTGTGGATCTGATTTCCCACGGACAGTTATGCAACCTGTGTTTTCTTTCACTATTCCAAGTTATCTTATAAATACATGACTCTGCCTTTTTCCAAGTCTTTACCTATGTTCTCGCAAATTATCAGAGGTCTAAGAGGCAAAAAGCTAGGAGAAATGGCCCTCTGTTGAATTCCTGTGGATTATTATCGGGCTCATTTCAACATTCAGCCTTTCGTCTCCCTCTTGCCCTCTATGATTTGGCTAACATTAAATGGGAAATGATTAGTAAACATTGCTCTTCTGCTGCTCTGGCCTTCAGCTATTCTAGGCCTAAACATCCAAACTTTCTTTGCCCTTCCCTACATATTTACTTCTTTGCCCCGCTTGATTAGTGAGATAAAGTTCCTCTCACACCCATCTTAAGCTGTTTCCATTTTTTTCCAAAACTAATTTCCTCCTTTTGCAGGTGGCATAATAAAATCAGTCCCAAGTTGGTAATACTTCATTTTATTAGGAATAAGCTTGGAACATGTAAGAATTTCAAAGGGGTTGATAATAAGTTACAAGACTGAGCACTTTGAAGTAGAAAGTGCATTTTATTACAGTTAATTCATTTCCTTCCTTCCCTGACTCCATTTCTAATACTCTAATCGGCATTAATTTATCAGAGAGTCATCATAAATCCCTCAAGTTTCATTTTCTAATACTCTCACATGGTGGCCTCTGAGCTAATAAATGAAAAGATTGAAGACAGTAAAATTTACTTAGCTACTCATTGAAATTGACTTTAGAAAGTGTTTTTAAATGGCATTTGTTAAGCGCTTACTATGCTCCAGGCACTGTACTAAGGACTGGTGTAGATACAAGCCAATCAGGATGGACATAGTCCATGTCCCACATGGGGTTAATGCCCATTTTACAGATGAGGTAACTGAGACACAAAGAAGTTAAGTGATTTGCCCAAGTTCCCACAGCAGACGTGGGGCAGAGCTGAGATTAGAACCCAGGCCCGGCTCTATCCACTGGGTCATGCTGCTTCTCTGCTTCTTTTTTTGGCACAGTAGAGTCTATCAGTCGGTCAGTTGTAGTTTTTGAGCACTTACCGTGTGCAGAGCACTGTACTAAATGCTTGGGAGAGTACACTATAAGTGAGTTAGTAGACACATTCCCTGCCAATAGGGAATTTAGTAGGGGAGACAGGTATTAATATAAAGAAATAAATTATGAATAGGCACAAAAGTGCTATGGGGCTGAGGGAGGAGTGACTAGAGACTGCAAATCTACGTGCAAGACGGTTGCAGAAGGGAGCGGGAGAAAAGGAAATAAGGGCCTAGGTGGGGTAGACCTCTTGAAGGAGGCGTGTCTTCAATAATGCTCCGAAAGTGGGGAGAGTAGTTGTCTGTAGGATAGGAAGAGGGAAGGTGTTCCAGGTTAATAAGCAATGCGTACCTATTCCCTAAAATTATATATTGTGCCTAAGTGAACAGTGCCCAGCGCTCAGTACAGTGCTCTGCATTTAGAATGCTCTTAATATTCAATAGTATTTATTGAGCGCTCACTATGTGCAGAGCACTGTACTAAGCGCTTGGAACGAACAAGTCGGCAACAGATAGAGACAGTCCCTGCCGATTGACGGGCTTACAATAGTATTGCTACTACTCAAATGTTGCTGAGTAAACGACTCTTCCCTGAAAATAACCTACAGGTTGGGTTACGGGGAGAAAGCATAAAGCACCCACAGCTCAGCGGCCATCACCCGACCTTGTATGGGCAGGATCTGAACTGCTTCTCTTTCTCTCTGACCTGCTGATTCCAGGATTCCAAGAAGGATTCTACGGGCCAGGGGCTGTGGAGTGGACTGCCAAAGGAGAAGCAGCAGCTGGGGACGCATCACATGCCGTCTTGGAGCCGGGCAGGATAACATAAATCTTTACCAGTGTTCCCCACTGATTGGCGTGACCCTCGTGAAGCCTAGTCATAAAAACGTTTGGGAAGGTCTTTTGGCAAGGCAATGTCTCCTTTGCTATTAGGGAATTAGAATTTCCCAAAGACTGCCTTGCCATCAACCGGTGAGGTAAAATTAGGATAAATGTGGTGGGAGGCTTTTGATTTCTCGTCGGTGAAGGTTCTTCTCTTTACGGTATTCGTTAAGTGGCCCGGGAGTCAGAAGGCCATAGCTTCTAATACCAGCTCTGACGCTTGTCTGCTGTGTGACCTTGGGCAAATCACTTCACTTTTCTGTGCCTCCGTTACTTCATCTGTAAAATGGGGACTAAGACTGGGAGCCCAGTGTGGAACCGGGACTGTGTCCAACCTGATTTGCTTTTATTCCCCCACCTCCCAGCCCCTGCGGCACTTAGTACAGTGCTTGGCACATAAGAAGCACTTAATAAAAACCACTATTACTATGATTATTAATAGTAACAATTTATTTTTATTAATGCCTGTCTCCCCCTAGTCTATAAGTTCATTATGGCGGGGAATTTGTCTGTTTATTGCTATATTGTACTCTCCCAAGCACATAGTTCAGTGCTCTGCACACAGTAAGTGCTCAATAAATACAACTGACATCCTGACTGACAGACCATTCCTCAAGAGATGGATCCACTGCCACTGGGAGTGAACCTCGCAACCTTCCCAACAAATCTCGGGAAGTCACAGTCACTCTGGCCTGGACACTGGATCCACAGTCCTGAGCTCGGGCCACAGGGGGGAGTTGGTGGAAATCCAGGGTTCAAGCCAACTTTGGCCACCTCGAATTCATCCTTACCTGAGATAACTCTGCCTTCTTTTCCCTCATCATCTCCCATGTCCATTGGCCAACCCAACTACCTCCTTTAACTACCTCCTGAAACTCTGGCTGTCCCAAATTCCCCCGCTCTTACTCCTGATGACCTCATCAACCATTTTGTTGACAAAATAAAAACTATCAGGCAGTCTAGACTAGCCGACCCTCTAGACTATAAGCTCATCGTGGGCAGGGAACGTATATTCCAGCTTTAATGGATTGTACTCTCCTAAGAGCTTAGTACGGTGCTCTGAATGCAGTAGGTGCTCAATAAATACAACTGACTGATTGACTAGGCATGCCAACCTTGCACTTGGATTTGCACTGTTTTTTCCTCTCATGTTCAACCCCCAGCACTTATGTACATATCCATAACATATTTATTTATCTTAATGTCTGTCTCCCCCTCTAGCCTGTAAACTCACTGTGGGCCAGGATCATATCTACCAACTTTGTTGTATTGTACTTTCCCAAACTCTTAATACAGTGCACTACAAATGGTAAGTTCTCAGTAAATATCATTCATTGATTGATGAACTCCCCAAGTTTTCCCCTTAGCTCCCTCCAACCTCCACATCCACCCACATCAACTCTCTCTCTCATCTTTCGCAAGATCATGGTCCCCTGTTTTTGAAATTTGCCCCCTATGACTCCATTTCTCTTTCAATTATCACACCATCTCCCTCCTTTAATTCCTGTCTAAACTTCTTGAATGGTCACATACACCAACTGCTTTTACTTCCTCACCTCCAACTCCCTTCTTAACCTTCTACAATCTGGTTTTGGTTCCATTTACTCCACTGAGTTCTCTCTCTTCAAGGTCACCAATGACCTCCTCACACAATTGAATGGATTCAGTCCTAAATTTCCTTTACCTCTCTGCTGCCTTGGACAAACCTGACCACCTCCTTCTCCTGGAAAAAAACTACTTAACCTTGATTTTCTGAGAGTCTTCAATTGACAGTGGCTCTTGGGACAATTCTTCTAAGTCCCTTCTGCTAGCTCATCTTCCACCTCCCCCCCCCGCCCACGATATGGATGAGTGTCTCTCAAGGCTCTGTCTGGTTTCCATTATCTTTTCAATTTCCACTCTCTCAGCAAGCTCATCTTCTTTTAATTACTGCCTCAACCTTGTCTCTCAAATCTACCTAATGTGCCTTTCCCTCACTGAAGGGTCATATTTTCTCCCAACTCTAGGGCATCTTTACCCATACGTTCCACTGGTCCCTCAAGCTTAAAATGTCCCAAACTGAATTCCTCATGTTCTGTTCCCAACCTTCTCCTCCAGCTAACTTTCCTGTCACAGTTCACAACATCACCATCCTCCCCATCTCTGAAGCCTATAACTTTGGCATGATCCTTCTCACCTCCCTCCCGCTTAATACCCTTATTCAGTCTATCACTAAATCCTGTCAGTTTTTCCTCCACAATAGCTCCACAATCTGCCCCTTCCTCTCCAACCAAATGGCCACCATGCCGGTCCAAGCACTTGTCATATCCTGGTTTGACTACTACAGGGATAAAGCACTTTTCTCTTCACCCTCTTGATTTTTTCCTCTCAGTGGAGCTTCTGCTGGATGGAGCAATCATTCCTCAGCTCATGTTTGCATCTGGGTTGCCTCACTGTTAAGAAGCAGCACCTGTGAGTACAGAGACCTGGGAGGGGAATGCAAAATGATTGGTTGGGTTAGGGGGCAGGGGTCCTCTCTGAAGCGTAGTCAAGGTTCAAGGGTTCAAATAGACTTCTCTTTTATGCTACTAGGTTATGCTTCATGCCCATGTGGTGACACCCAATCATGTCATGTGGGACAACGGTCAAACACAGCAAAAACCTAATGGAATCCTATGGAACGCTGCATGTGCATGCAGTGTAATATGAGGAAGTCACATAGAAAGGGACAGGTAAATCTTCCCTGCTGCAGGGCAGTTAAGTGTCTGAAGCCAACCTTGGACAGACACAAAGGAAAATCTGCCTCAAGAGTCACAGAGAAGTCCCTGGGCAACTTGTGGCAGAATTGGGAATTTAAGCTGATTTTTCTCACTCCCTTTTGTGGTTTTTAAGGTATTATTCAAATAATGATTTCATTGCCATATCTTGATTTTGATGGGTTAGAATTGATTCTTGATCATCTAAATAAGTTCTGCAGAATTAAAAGAGTATCTGAGAAAAGGAAGTATTATGTAGAACAATTGTTGTTGTCTTATGCTGTCAAGTCGAGTCCGACCCATAGTGTCGCCATAGACACATCTCTTCCAGAATGACCCCCTTCTATCTGCAATCATTCAGATCAGTGGAGTTTCATAGAGTTTTCTTGGGAAAAATACAGAAGTGATTTACCATTGCCTCTTTCCATGCAGTGAATGAGTCTCTGCCCTCGACTCTCTCCCATGCTACTGCTGCCAAGCACGGGAGTTTTGACTTGTAGCAGATTGCTTTCCACTCACTAGCCACTGCCCAAGCTAGGAATGGAATGGGTATGCCTCCCCTTGACTCTCCCTCCTGTAGTCATGACTGGTAGAGTACTAGAAACTCTCCAGGTGCAACCCTAAGAGAGGGTAGAACAATTAGCCACCTGTATATTGGTGTTTTGGCAAAGAGAATCTAGAATATTTGGGGCTTTCAATGGTATACAATGCTACTTGCTTCTTTTTTTAAGGTATTTGTTAAATGCTTACTATGTGTCCAACATTATTCTAAGCACTGGGCATGCTATATTGAGACTCAAAGTTAACGATAAAATCTTAGAAATGCTAGACTGTCATTTATGGAAATAGACAACATAAAAGTAGAGCAAACAGACTTCCTCATCCATTCTCCTCCATTTCACATGGACAGTCTTTCAACTTGCAAATTCATATGGAGATGTAGTTTTTTCACTTTTGAAAAGTGAAAAACTTTTAGATTAAAATACTTTTTGTTACCAGATTACTATTATTACTTCTCTTCCCAGTCATTCATCTACTAACTTTGCAAAACCTATCAAGAACATATATGTTTAAGGAGAGAAAGATGAAAAAATATGGAAACTAAATTTTAGGACCCAAGAATATTTGGGGATCGTGAATTACTTTGCCCAGTACCCAAGTCTAGTTGGTCCACTAGCACAGTGGGACAGCCTCACTCCTTTTCAATCAGTCAATCGATGATCTTTACTGAAGGCTCACTGTGTGTAGAATGCTCTACTAAGCATTACAATACAACAGAGTTGGTGGGAGTGATCCCTGCCCACAAGGAGTTTAGAGTCTACAGTAAACATAAATTTGGGATTCTGCCTTCACGCTCCATTTAGGTGAGGTGTGTGATCTGACAGGAAAATCCGCAGACCAGAATTGAAAAAAACTAAAGAAACTCAAACCTAAGCAGGTTATTCTAATTAGGCATCTGGCATGAGGCATAATCAAGCCCAGTAAAGGTCAAATATAAGTGGTACCATATGTTTAGAAAACATTGCTCATGGAAATTTTTTTTTCCTCAATTACATTTTTATGTTGCACAAAGCTACACGTTTAACATATGAACTGTCTTGGAAAAACACCCCTTAAAATCTGGTTAGGAAAAAAATAGAGCACACAAACCCAGAACACAAAATAATCATCTCACTCTCTTAAAGGGTAGAAGGTCCTCTAAATAAGCTACTGCAGAGTGGTGTGATTCGTTCAGAGACTGACCCCACGTGATGGCTGTTTGAATGGACTGGAACTTGGAATGGGGCACTAGGGGTGAGGGAAAGAGGAGAGGACAGGAGTGGGGAAAGGGGAGAAGAAGAAAGGTGAGTCGAGGAGATAGGAGAACCACGCTTAAGAACCTGATGACAAAAGTATATCTGGGAGGGAGAATCAATCAATTTATTTGAGTGCTTAAAGGTAAGGATCCAAATGCATAGGTGACACAGAAGGGAGAGAGAGTAGGAGAAATGAGGGGTTAGTTGGGGAAATCTTCTTGGAGGAGTTGTAATTTTAGTAAAGCTTTAAAAGTGGGGACAGTAGAGGTCTGTCATATATGGGGGGTGGGGGGAGGAGAGAGAGAAAGAGACAGAATGAGAGAGAGAAAGAGACAGGAAGAAATCAACAGTGAGTCAACTAAACGTAGGGTACATTGTAGGAGAAGAGGAAAAGATAGGGAGGAAAAGACAAAGTGGGAGCAGGGTAAAATCAGAGGCTCCTGGCCACACACCGGATATTTTGACTCCTATCAATCATAAAGGGAGAGACTAAACCCAAGAAAGACTTAGACTTTCAGAGAGCTCCTGAAGAAGTTATTCTTCTAAGTATAATGAGATGGTCAGGGCAAAGTATAGGTTCTATTTCTAGGTTTTGGTTTGGCCCCTTCTCCTCTTGGTCCTCAGGCTTTCTGGAAACTCAGTGGGATTTGTGGAACTTGCTTCTAGTGTACTAAATGTTGTATTAGCAAAAGGGAAGAATGTAAGACTTAAAGACCATTTTGAATTTCCTTCCCTACTCCATACCAGTAATAATGGTATTCGTTAAGCACTTACTATGTGCCAAGCACTGTTCTAAGCGTTGGGGTAGATACAAGGTAATCAGGTTGTCGCATGGGGGGGGGGCTCACAGTCTTCATCCCCATTTTACAGATGAGGGGACTAAGGCACAGAGAAGTGAAGACACTCGCCCCAAGTCACACATCTGATAAGTTGCAGAGTCCGGGATAAGAACCCACGAGATCTGCCTCCCAAGTCCGGGCTCTTGCCGCTAAGAAGAACAACGAGCCTCCACTGCCCGTCCGTCAACCAATCATACTGAATGCTTACCGTGTACGGGGCACTCTACTAAGTGCTTGGAGAGTATAATATAGCAGAGTAGGTAGAAATGTTCCCTGCCCAAAGTGAGCCCTCTTCCATCTGCACTTTGTGTGTCCCTGGCCAGACACGAGTATGTAGACGAGAAGCCGGGCGGAGGTCCTGGGGGTTTCAAGTTAGAAGGCTCTTTGGTCCCAGCTGTCCTCTGACTGAGCTCTATCTGGCTACTGTGGCTGATTGCAGTGCCAGAGTGCTTTGGGATGAGGAGTCAGGGAGAGACATTTCCCCCCTGCCAGTGCATGACTCGCCCCGCCTCCGGTCAGGACGACATGCCTTCATGTGAACTTCCTGTTCTCACCGAGGCTCTTGGAGAAAAACGATAAGCGAAAAACGCCCTTTCCCTCTCGCCCAACCCCCTGGCCCCGCTGTAATCAGACCAAATTACCTATTCCAAATTAACACTGCTCCGGTCAGGCTGGTATGCCTTTATCCCAGAGCTTAGAAAAATGCTTGACACATAGTAAGCGCTTAACCAAAACCATAATAACTTTCTGTGAACTCCCTGTTCTCAACTAGGCTCAAAGAGGAAAACTGTAAATGAAAAATGCCCATTCTCTCTTGCCCATTCTGCTGGTCCAACCATAATCAGAAGAAAATACCTCCTCCAGAACACACTGTCATAAGGGTGACCACCTGGCATAAAATTCTTGACTCCGACATGGTAAAATGGATGGGAAGGCATCCATGCTCTTTCTCTGGAACTGAGGAACAGCTGGCTGGGGTCACTGGTCGACATACATTCCCCTAAAAGGAAACGTAAAAAGCTAAAATAAACAGACTTGGCTTTTTACACTGAACTTCTTGATCCCTTGGTATAACAATTCTCAGGAGATCTAGTAAAGAAGTTCTTTCCTCTGAATTTCTGAAGCGCAAAGTTTACGGATTAAACTCTTTTTTACAACTATGAATTATGATGTGCAAGGGAACCTTATTCAACCAGAAGGAATTTAAAAGAAAATCTATTAGAACTCCGATATTGGCATTTTATCATAGGGAAATCTGGGGGCTTTAAATGTATTTGTTGTTTAAGCTTGATCATAAAACATAATCCATTTTGTATGATTTCTGCATTTGTGATTTCATCATCAATGGTGTTTATTGAGCATTTTCTGTTTGCAGAACACTGAACTAAGCTCTCGGGAGATTACACCACAACAGAGTTGGCAGACCCAGTCCCTGCCCATATTGAGTTTACAGTCTAGAGGGGGAGACATACATTCATACAAATAATTTGTAAAATATAATTTAAATATAATTTAAATCTGAATTCTCTGCATCCCATATAGTCCTATTATATAATGCACATTAGAACCAAATTAAGTTTTACTGAACTGGCAGTTAAGTGCCACAGAGGTTGCTGGATTCCAGAGCTCCCACCACTGTAGTTTGTGAATTGCCTTTTTTTTCCTTATGACATTTGTTAAGCTTTTACTATGAGCCAGGCATTGTACTAAGCCTGGGGGAGTTTGCTCAGCTTGGACACAGTCCCCGTCCCACATAGGCCTCACGGTCTTAATCCCCATTTTACAGATGAAGTAACTGAGGCACAGAAAAGTTAAGTGACTTTCCCAAGGTCACCCGGAAGACAAGTAGCAGAGCTGGGATTAGAACCTAGGTCTTTCTGACGCCCAGGCCTGTGCTCCATCCACTCGGCTATGCTGCTTCTCTCTTGAGATCCCAAGTCAAATGATTAGAGAGATGTATAAAATATGACCCTACTGATTATGGATAGAGAACTTCCTAAGAGGACTTTCGACCTGACTGACTGCATGTCAACACAAGTCTAAGAAACTCTCCTTTTTAATGGTATTTAGAGAAGCGGCGTGGCTCAGTGGAAAGAGCAGGGGTTGAGTCAGAGATCATGGGTTCTAATCCCGGCTCCGCCTCCTGTCAGCTGTGTGACTTTGGGCAAGTCACTGAACTTCTCTGGGCCTAGTTCCCTCACCTGTAAAATGGGAATTAAGACTGTGAGCCTCATGTGGGACAACCTCATGGCCCTGTATCTACCCCAGCGCTTAGAACAGTGCTCTGCACATAGTAAGCACTTAAAAAATACAAACATTATTACTATTATTAAGCGCTTACTATGTGCCAAGCACTGTACTAAGTGATGGAGTAGATATGAGATAATCAGGTTGTCCCACATGGGGTGGGGGTCACAATCTAAGCAGTTAGTATAGTGCTCTGCACTGAGGTGGTAGGGTTTAATCCCCATTTTCTACAAAAGAGGAAATAAAGGCACAGAGAAATTGAATGACTTGTCCAAGGTCATGCAGCAGGCAGGTAGCAGATCTGATGTAGAACCAGGCTTTCTTATTCCCAGGCCTGTGATCTTTCCAAAAGGCCATGCTGCTTTTCTCTCCCCCTCCAGAAGTATGTGATGGGACTTGGGTTCATTTTGGGGTTCAACTACAGCGCAAGGGAGGCCCCCAGTCCGGACACAATTAAAGAGCGGCATGGCCTAATGGAGAGAGAACAAGCCTAGGAGTCAGAAGGATCTGGGTTCTAATGCCTGCTCCGCCTCTTGTCTGTTGTGTGATCTTGGCAAAATTACTTAACTTCTCTGTGCCTCAGTTGCATCATTTGTAAAATGGGGATTAAGACTGTGAGCCCCATGTGGGTCATAGACTGTACCCAACCTGATTACCCTGTATCTATCGCAGCGCTTAGTACAGTGCCTGGCACACAGTAAGCGCTTAACAAATACCATTTAAAAAAAATAGGATGACATAATAGAAAATATAAATATGTTTGTAATTGCTTCGGGCTTGTGAGATCTTGGGATTTAGATGGTGCAGAAGGGCTGAATTGGATGTTGAAAGTTATAAGGTGGGGAGATTAGAAATTAATGAGGGAAGGCCTCCAAGGGGAGATATGATTTCTGAAAGGCTTTAAAGATGGGGAGAACTCTGATCTGATTCTGATGAAAGAGGAGGGAGTTCCAGACAGAGGGGATGGCAAGAGCAAGAGGTTGGCGGAGGGAGAGATGAGAATGAGGTGCAGCAAATAGGTTGGCTTAATAGGAATGAACAATGTGAGCTGGGGTGTAGTTGGAGAAGAGAGGGGATAAGAAGGAGAGAGAGTTGACTAAACACTGGGGTGTTTGGGCAGCGTGTCACTTATGATCTGAATCCTGCCTGTTCTCTCTCCAGCCTCTTTTAGCCAGATTCTCAATTTACGAGGCTTCAAGCACATTTCCAACGCCCAAGCCGAGTTATAGAATGAACATCTCCTGAAGAGGAACCTCGATGAAGATGATGGTCCATACAGAATATTAACTTCCTTGGCTGCACAAATAACCTTCTTTTTGGCTCAGAGTGGTTGAGGTCAGGTAATGGAAACAAATGTACGAATGCTTCTTCCCATCATCTGTTTCTCAGAGTGATGCCCTTGCTTGTTTTCCCAGAATGCAAAAGGTTGAATTCTAGCTGACTTTCTTATGACAAGAGTTCAGTGGCCTTTGAGTCATGCAGTGAGCCCATCAGAATTTCTTGCCATTTTGGTATGGATAAAGGAAGGGAGCATTCAGTATTTGTTTTTAAAATTTCCCCAGTGCACCAAATATCTTGGGTTGTGATTGGCACTACCCTTGAGTTTCATCTGAAAGCCCCTTCTCCCCTTTCCAGCCCTTCCCTTGGGCAACTGGGACAGGCTTGGCTAGACTCGAGCTGGGGGGTGGGGAGGAGCAGGGCAATGGTACAGCTGGTTGTCCTGGAAATTACAGCCGTTGACATGAAGGGGCTATGGCTTTGGGGCATGGTGTGATGTAATGACATATAGATAATGCACCATGCGCAGGATGACGTAATTTTGTTTGGTTCTTCTGCACTAAATGATTGTTGATTCCTGCTATATTCTGTCCCACAGGACATTCTGGCCTTGTTGAATTGGCTTTCTACTTTTTTTTGTCTATCCTTGAATCACCAATGTCCCGCATAGAATAAAACAGAAATCCAGGCCAGCATCTTGCTTCATCTTGCTTGACCTTTGAGTGTGTATAGAGTTTCCCTAGCACAGTCTAGATCGTTCCTTTTTTAATGGGACTAATAATAATAATGATAAGTGTGGTTTTTGTTAAGCATCTATGTGCCCGTACTAAGCGCAAGCAAATCGCGTTGGACACAGTCCCTGTCCTACGTGGGGCATTTTACAGATGAGGTAACTTAGGCCCAGAGAAGTGAAGTGACACCCAAAGTCCCATAGCAGACAAATGGTGGAGCAAGGATTAGAACCCAGGTCCTTCTGTCTCCCACCCCCGTGCTCTATCCACTAGGCTGTGCTGGGACTGGGCCATTCAGGAGTCGGTTTAATAAAGACACTAACTACTCCCGTTAAGCAATGAAATTTAGAACTAATTTTTTTTTCCAGCACAGATGTTGTCCACTGGACTCTTGCCCATTATAGGCATCATCAGAGTCAGCACCGAACACGTCAATACTCAAAGTCTATCAAACTACATGAGGTTCACTTTGATTAGTAAAATCTGAAACATATTTTCCTTCCATTTCTTCTCATTCCTGTTAACTGTGCAAGATAAAAGAATGAGATCTGGAGAAAAAGCTAAAGAACTTCCGGTGTCAAAATAATAATTATGATATTTTTTAAGAACTTCGTGTCAAGTCCTGTACTAAGCGCCGGGGTAGATAGTTTATTAGGTTGGACGTAATCCTTGTCCCACAGGGAGCTCCCAATCTAGGGAGGTGGGAGAACATACACTGAATCCTCTTTTTATAGATGAGGAAACTGAGGTTCAGAGAAGTTAAGTGACTTGCTCAGAGTCACATAGCAGGCAAGTGGCAGAACTGTGCTCTTTCCATTAGGCCATGCCATTTCATGAAAACAAAAGTATCTAGCTCAACCTCTTTTAGGCAACTAGAATTAAAAAAGTATAATATTCATTAAGGCCTCACTAGTTGCTAAACCCTGGGGTAGATACAAGCTTATCAAACATAGTCCCTGCACCACACAGGGCACACAGTTTATCATCCCAATTTATAGACAAGGAAACTGAGGTAGTGAGAGGTTAATCGACTTGCCCAAGGTCACGCAGCAGGCAAGTGGTAGAGTTGGGACTAGAACTGAAGTCTCCTGACTGCCAGTTCAATACTCCTCCCACTTGGTTGTGATGCCTCCCTGAAAATGTCAATAGTTCAGAAGTTCAGAACTAGTCAGGAGCAACAGAGACAGCTGTAACTCAGCATAAATGTGCCAGGCACTGAACTAAGCACTGGAGTAGAAGAAAATACTATTGGTTAAGCACTTACGGTGCCAAACACTGTAGCAAGAGCTGAGGTGAATACAGGATAATCAGGTCAGACACAGATCCTGTCCCACATGGGGCTCACAGTCTAAATTGGAGGGAGGAGGATTTAATCTCCATTTTACAGATGAAGTAACTGGGGCACAGAGAAGTGAAGTGACTTGTCCAAGGTCACGTAACAGGGAAGTGACAGAGCTGGGATTAGAACCCAGATCTCTTGGCTCCCAACTCCATGCTCTTTCCATTAGGCCTCACCGCTTGCCTCGTCAAGCAAATGTTTTTTGTTACCTTTAACGTCTGATGCAGATGATATCTCTTCTTCCTGTCTTCAACTTTCCTGACCTTTTCTTCTCACAGCTCTGCACGATCTATATCCCGGAGAGGTCTGTTTTTCTTTCAAACTATAAACATTCAGAGGGCAGACTTAATCCCGCATTCTAGACCAGAATGAAAGCCAGCTTCTAAAATCAACCTGGGACAGGAAATGTGTGAATCTGAGATGTCTGAGACCATTCCTTCAGCCAGATTCCCCACTTCCCCTCTGGGTTAAAGGAACTCACACTAAGCAAGACAATTAGTGTTTTTATTCATTTTGGAACTCACTCAGAGATTATCCACTTTTATGCTGTGGAGGGTCTTGCCAGAGGCAAATTCTTTTTGGAGCCTCAATGCCAAATGAGGTATTTTAAACTCTCGTAATCTGTGTGCCATCTCTAAATTTACTTGCACATTCTGTCATGAGACTATTTTCGGTGTTCCAGGATAAAATGATGTGCAAAATAAATCTTACTTTAATCCCTCCCAGGATCACACCTGGAAAGTTTCCAGTACTCTTGGCAGTCTCGGCTACGGGAGGGAGAGTCAAGCCGAGGCATACCCATTCCTTTCCTAGTTTGGGTAGTGGCTCACAAGTGGAAGGCAATCTGCTACAAGTCAAAACTCACCTATGCTGGGCAGCAGAGGCATGGGAGAGAGTCAAGGGTGGAATCTCAAGCTTACTGAGCAGAAGGCAATGGTAAACCACTTCCATATTTTTACCAAGAAAACTCTAGGGATCCACTACCAGAATGACTGCAGACGGAGGTGGGACATTCTGGGAGAGACGTGTCCATGGAGTCTCTACGGGTCAGAGATGGCTTGACAGCATAAGACAAGACATGCCTTGCTTTAACTTTTAATTTACGGTGCTTCAAAAGGCATGATGTGAGAGAGCACCTTCAGAGAGTACCTACCCAAGGAATGTATTTCACTTCAGCTTATTGGGTTTCTTACGCCCTGTCATTATTATTGTTGTTGTTAATAGAGAAGCAGCGTGATCTCAGTGGAAAGAGCATGGGCTTTGGAGTCAGAAGTCATGAGTTCGAATCCCAGCTCTGCCACTTGTCAGCTGTGTGACCGTGGGCAAGTCACTTAACTTTTCTGTGCCTCAGTTACCTCATCTGTAAAATGGGGATTAAGACTGTGAGCCCCACGTGGGACATCCTGATTCCCCTGTGTCTACCCCAGTGCTTAGAACAGTGCTCGGCACATAGTAAGCGCTTCACATATACCAACATTATTATTATTATTAAATGCTTACTAAGTGTCAAGCATTATTCTAAGCACTGGAGTCGATACAAGTTGATCGGGTCAGACACAGTCCCTGTCCAACTGGGCTAAGTAAGAGGCAGGACAGGTATTGAAACCCCATTTTACAGATGAGGAAACTGAGGTTTAGAGAAGCTTAAGTGACTTGCCCAAGATCACACAACAGGCGAGTCGCAGAGTGGAGATTACAACCCAGATCCTCTGACTCCCAGACCTGTACTCTTTCCATTAGGCCATGCTGCTCCAATTATTGAATAACACTTTACTCTCACTCAAGATCAACAAGTTGGAGATTTTAAGAAATAAACCTAATGGAGTCTAATTCTAATCCTAATTCTTCTGGGGATAAATGGTCCTTCCTGGGAAGCAGCATGGCCAGGTGAAAGAGGATGGGCTTGGAAGTCAGAAGACCTGGCTTCTAATCCTGGCTCTTCCACTTGCTTGCTGTGCTTGCTGAGGGACCTTGGGCAAGTTACCTAATTTCTCTGTGCTTCAGTTTCCTCATCTATAAAATAGGGATTAAATTCCAGTTCTCCCTCCCACTTAGACTGTGAGCTTCCTGTTGGAAAGGGGCTTTGTCTGACCGCCTCTTCTTATATCTACTCCAATGCTTAATAGAGTGCTTGGGAAAAAAAACCCACGATTATTATTCATTAAAGTCACTGTAATTCTCTCCCTGTCAAGGTGGTTATAAATAGCTCTTAGACTGTTCTCTTTGGATCCGTGGAGTTAAGCTATCCTACATTCTTCCACCAATCCTGAATTCTCTCCTCCCACTAAGACTATACTGTCTGGATGCTGGTGCCAGAATGTCTCCTGGGGCTGCAAATAAAGATCCACCCAATTCCGTCAGGGTTTCCTTTTTTCCTTCTTGTGGACATCTGGAGGTGCAGTAGCCGAGCTACGGCTGCTGTTCTTCTGGCATTTCTGTCCTGTCCTCTTTGGGAATTCCCCGTGGAGAGGTGTAAGGCAATGGGCAAACATCCTGTACACACATATATCAATCAATCAATCGTATCGATTGAGCCCTCACTGTGTGCAGGGCACTGTACTCAGTGCTTGGGCGAATACAAGAGAAGAGTTGATAGACATGCTCCCTGTCCACAGTGAGCTTTCGGTCTAGAGGGGGAGAACATATGGAGTTTTAGAACACTCTCATAATAAATAAATACAATTTATTAAAAGCTTACTATGCGCAGATCACTCAGAACTGAACCACTGTGATTCGTGGACGGAGGAAAACTTGAGTTTTTAGAAGGTTGCGATATACTTTTACAGAGTGGGCAAGAAGTGAATAATAATAATAATGTTGGTATTTGTTAAGCGCTTACTATGTGCAGAGCACTGTTCTAAGCGCTGGGGTAGACACAGGGGAATCAGGTTGTCCCACGTGGGGCTCACAGTCTTCATCCCCATTTTACAGATGAGGGAACTGAGGCACAGAGAAGTTAAGTGACTTGCCCACAGTCACACAGCTGACAAGCGGCAGAGCTGGGATTCGAACTCACGAGCCCTGACTCCAAAGCCCGTGCTCTTTCCGCTGCGCCACGAAAATCACACTGACTTCATGCTTGGAAATCCAGCAGTAGTTCTTCCACACAACCCCCGGCTCACATACTGCAGAAATGGAGAGGGAGGAATAGGAAGAGTTGGGAGCAGACCACAGCCCAATTTGCTTGCATCCATCCCAGCGCTTAGTAAAGTGTCTGACATATAGTAAGCGCTTAACAAATAGCACAATTATTATTATTACAGAGCTCTAAAAGGCAGGCAAGGAAGGGATATAGGTGAAGTGTCAATCAAGCAGACTCCAGAGTCCACCCGAAAGCAAGTCCCACGCCAAAATGAATCAATTTGATATAAACGGGTACCGGTCGCCTGAAGATTCCCTGCTCTTGGTAGAGAATGGGGGTGAGGAAAGGCTGGACAAAAAAAGTCCCCCATTAAGAAACAGGAGGTGGTGAATTTTTTTTTTCTATTTTTTCCTTGGACAGGTTCTTCTAGACAGCAGGGTTTCAGACATGTCACCGAACATTTTTGACAGCACCTCACACCTCCCAAAAGCAAACTGAGATTAGGAGGCTTTGCTTAGTTTTGTGAATTGAGCTGCATTTAGAGTTTTAACTTGGCCACAGGGCCAGAACCACCAAGCACAAGTTGACTGAACCTGCATCTGCAAATTCACCTCTTTGAAGTCACATGCTTCCTCTGTTGCGATCTGGGAAGATTCAAAAGGAGGAAAATAGAACCTGTTGCATAGTGTTCAAAGGTGGCCCAGCTGACAGTCTAGGGGTTGGCCGTCTAGACTGTAAGTGTGTGTTGGGCAGGAAATGTGCCTGCTAATTCTCTTTATTGCACTTTCCCAAGCACATGGTACAGTGCTCTGAACATAGTAAGTGCTCAATAAATACCGCTGATTGACCGACTGATAGTGATGTTTCAGTAGAGTTTGACGTAAGAGCAATGAGTCACTGATCAGCCTTTCCTTATCAAACTCCTTGTGGGCAGGGAACACATCTACCCTCTCTATTATACTGTACTTTCCCAGGCACTTAGTGAGTACTCTGAACACCGTAAGAGCGCAATAAATACCACTGACTGACTGATCGACGGATTGATGTTGCACACGAAGGTCGTCTTTGGCTCCAATGCTCCTTTTCCTATCTACGGTACCTAGAGTGATTATTTTGTTTCTCCCTCTTGGTGTACTGATCTTCCCAAAAATCTTAGCTCCAGGACAGTTACCCCAGACTAACCTGTCTTCTGTGGCTATCACCTAACTGCCCACTGCAACATTACCTCATTTGAGGGTTTGTTCTATCGTGCCTCTAAATTATTTCTTCTGTTTGCTTTCTTGAATGATGACCCCATTTCATTCGCCATCCATTCTCCTCCCACCGCCTGCCTGACGCGACTGTGATGTGATGAGTGTTGCTTCAGTGCTGGTCGTGGGCAGGGGAGGTAGAGGAGTCACCCCAAATCTGATCACAGAGAGGGGTTGAAAGTTTCTTTTTATCCAGGACGGCGGGGAAACTGAGCATGCAATGTTTGGGATGAATTACCCTTGGAGACTGGAAGCCTGAATACTTGACCCAAAATATAAACATAAAGCCACTGTGTTAGTTTTTCAAATTGCCATAAATGTAAAGACCACACAAACTGTTGTAGATTCTCATGGAATACCATGTGGGGAGGTTCTTAGAGAAATTGGGTCCAGGCCAATAGGCATATGACTGTGTGGATCAGCTGTCCCCAAAACCCTTTAAGGTTGTTGGTTTTAGGGAAGGGCAATGGACGCGTATAGGTTAAGACAACAATCTAATCACAGAATTACTCAGCACCTGGAGACTAGGCACCTTCCTGGGCACAGAGGATAATCATAATAATAATGTTGGTATTTGTTAAGCGCTTACTACGTGCAGAGCACTGTTCTAAGCGCTGGGGGAGATACAGGGTCATCAGGTTGTCCCACGTGAGGCTCACAGTTAATCCCCATTTTACAGATGAGGTAACTGAGGCACAGAGAAGTGAAGTGACTTGCCCACAGTCAGCTGAAAAGTGGCAGAGCTGGGAGTCGAACTCATGACCTCTGACTCCGAAGCCCAGGCTCTTTCCACTGAGCCACGCTGCTTCTCCTAGGAGAAGCATCTCTCTCCTAGGAGAGATGGACCATTCCTACTTGATCCTTCCTCTCCTAGCATCCCTGCATTTCTCATTCCAGCTAAGGGCAGACGTGGCCGGAGGGGAAATGTCACGGCTGTGGAGGCAGTCACGGCAATCACAGTGGCCCGCTCCTCTCTGCTTCTCCTTGGGCCCAGCTGTGGCTGCTTGCTGACGCAGTAGTCGTGAAGAGTCCGGCGTTTGGTGAAGCGGGTGCAACCGTCTCCCTCAACAACGTGGCACTAACAGAATAAGGGCATAGCAGGGTCAGCTGCTGTGGAGGCACACAGAAATAGGCTGCAACTATGTTCTTTTCCACACTCACACAATGCGTGGCTTTTGCCTACATTCTATCCCCGTGCTTAGTACAGTGTGTTGCACACAGCTAGCTCTTAATAAATACTATTATACTATTACTACACTGGGGTGAACTAGTAGACATAGCTCTGTGCAAACCTCACCACTATTGGAAAACCGTCTTAAATGCAAGTCTTCTGTGACAAAGGGATTCCTCGTGGCTGAAAACACCGCTAATTTCAGTACACAACCAACACAGCAGCACAACCAGGGCCTGGCTTTGTTTGGGCAGCAGGGACAGAGGGTCCTGCTTTGGCCTTTTCAGTGTAACGAGCAGGAGGAGGGAGGCGATCACCGTCAGTGGTGTTTTTTTTGAGTATGAAGAATAAATGCAGACCTCCCCGTGGAAGAATCCCACCATAATCATGCGGCTGGAAGCATTTTAACATGCGCCTCAGCTCATCCACCTGCCTTCACGCTAGACAGCACCTAAAACATCACAGAAAGCTAGGTCTCTCTAGTTTTCAGGAAAATCTCTACACCTCCATCAGCAACGCATGCCAATTTGCAATTGTGGAAGCACAGCTTTTTTTTTAAAGTCACGAGATATTTTTGAAGTCAGATCTTCTCTTCCCATGATGCTCAATTCTTCCTCACTGACAGTGCACCAAAACAATATTACTGAAGTTTGGAAAAGAGTTATTTTTCTAGGTAGTCATCACTATCATCATCACCTCTTCCGTCTTCACGTACGACAGACCACCTTCAGAGCCCTTTTAAAATCACATCTCCTCCAAGAGCCTTCCCCGACTAAACCGTCATTTCCTTTATGCCCTCTTCATTCTATGTTACCTCTGCACTTGGCTCTATACACTTTAAGCACTTGATATACCCCACAGCATTCATTCATTCATTTAATCATATTTATTGAGCAGTTACTGTGTGCAGAGCACTGTATTAAGCGCTTGGGTGAGTCCAATCCAATGATAGACACATTTCCTGCCCACAACATACCCCTAATTTATTTTAATGTCTGTCTCCCCTCCTAAACTGTAAGGCCCTGGTGGGGAGGGAACGTGTTTATCAACTCTGTTTATATTTTACTCTCCCAAGAGCTTAGTACAGTGTTCTGCACACACTGCATACTCAATAAATACCACCGATCGATAATTTGGGCAATTCCTCTTTTCAGAGTACTCTATACAAAAGGAGAAAATGACAAGGTTCCTTTCTTACCTCAAGGAGTTTGCAGTCCAATGGGGGAATCAGGCAGACACAGATTGCAAGCACATAAAGGGAACAAGAGTAAGAGTTTACATATGAATAAAAAGAAAAATGGACTTTTTAATTAAAGCAATGAAAGAAGCAGAAGTAGCAAACAAATACAATAAAGCAAGGCTTGCACAAACTCATATCTGATCTCCTCCCAGGCTGCTCTGGCACATATACCAGGTGTTCTCTGATCCCAACCTGGCATAGTGGACAGAGCATGGGTTTGGGAGTCATAAGGTCATGGGTTCTAATCCCAGCTCCACCACTTCTCTGTTGTTTGACCTTGGGCATGTGACTTCACTTCTCTGTGCCTCAGTTCCTTCATCTGTAAAATGGGGATTGAGACTGTGAGTCCCCCCTGGGACAGGGGCTGTGTCCAACCCGATTTGCTGGTATCCACCCCAGCGCTTAGTACAGTGCCTGGCACATAGTAAGCGCTCAACACATGCCACAATTATTATTATTATTATTTAATGTGCCACCACCAAAAATCTAGGTTTCTGAAGAGGTACTGGGGGGTCTATAAACCAGGCCTCAAATCTCCAACTGGGGCCTATGCTGAATGAACCAGATAAAGTGGATTAGCCCTGGTTTTCAGCCTCTTCCCTGGAAGGCCATGTGACATTTTAGAACGGGAAGGGTGTTGAACCCCTATGGAATGAGCAGAGGATGGAGCAAACTGCTTTTTTAAAACTTCGGCATGTCAGGAAATCCTGTTCTTAAAATAATAATAATAATAATGATTGTGGCATCTGTTCCCACCGAATCACGGGGAGGTGACGGAGTTCACAGTGATCCCCCATCACAACCCTCTCTGAGGAATACGGTGGCCACCGCTGCCCACTGCAGATATCAGACAACTGAACATGACGTCACCTGCAATACGCCAGACCTGCGGAGTAAGGAAATGAGGTGATGAGCGCCATTCGGCAGTACTCCGTCCAAAGCTAAAACATGTTGCCGGGGTGACCGCTGACCCACCCAATATTCCAGAGCCTCTGTGTTCTCCTCCAGGTTCCCGTAAGCATGGGGGTCGTCTCTGAGCCTCAGGACTCAGCAGCAGGAGTAGAAAGCAGTAGAAAGAAATGCTGTCCCTGAAGGAGCCCAGACCCAGATCAATCCCAGACAGGGGGATCTGGACCGTCTCTGCTAAGCACTTGGTACAGTGCCCTACACACAGTAAGCACTCAATTAATACCATTGTTATTGATGATGGTAAAAAGATGGAAAACTGGCCACCCTACCGAGTGAGATATCCCTACCTCTTCAATGGCGAGTACCACGCCCTCCTCAAAGTAGATGATGTTGATGATGGTGGGCAAACGAGGCCAGACTGAATCCGTTCCTGAGAAACACAGCATTTTATGAAGCTCGGACCCTCTGCTCAGAAACTCTTTTCTTCTCTCTGAGAAATACAACTTTATTGTATTTCTTTGCCACTTCTGCTTCTTTCGTTGCTTTAATTAAAAAGTCCATTTTTCTTTTTTTTAATATGTAAACTCTTACTCTTGTTCCCATTATGTGCTTGCAATCTGTGTCTGCCTGATTCCCCCATTGGACTGCAAACTCCTTGAGGTAAGAAAGGAACCTTGTCATTTTCTCCTTTTGTATAGAGTACTCTGAAAAGAGGAAGTGCCCAAACGATCGATCGGTGGTATTTATTGAGTATGCAGTGTGTGCAGAACACTGTACTAAGCTCTTGGGAGAGTAAAATATAAACAGAGTTGATAAACACGTTCCCTCCCTACCAGGCCCTTACAGTTTAGGAAGGGAGACAGACATTAAAATAAATTAGGGGTATGTTGTGGGCAGGAAATGTGTCTATCATTGCATTGGACTCACCCAAGCTTTATGTTCTTTTCCAACATTTTCTAACATCTACAGAACAGGTTACAGATGGGGACTGCTTATTTCCCATCCCTGGGATGTCTTTGAAAATTAACGAGTGCCTGCCTCTTCTTTCGGTTTAAACGTAGTACTGATTGAAGGCAGGGGCATGGATCGGTTGATCTCACGTACTTTCTTTCATCCCTACGGACTCTATACCACACCATCTCGGTGAGGTAAGCAGGGGAGACGTAGTATTACTGTCACTGTATGGAGGCAAAAGCTGAGATACCAAACATTTGTGTACCAAACATTTGTGTCTCATCTGTTGCTAGGTGGATTAGCAAAAGAGCCACGGAGGGAACTCCGTTTCTCTGTCCAGCACGGTAGCCCCTTCTAGCCCTTCTCTGCCATCTAAACCAGGCCCCGGAATTCAAAATAATTTATTAGAACATTTTTTTTTTGGCTCTTTTAGATGTGGCCCTGGAAGTCCAACATCTCTAAGTAAGCATGAATTGAGCGCTTACTGTGCGTAGAGCACTGTACTAAATCTCATCAATCAACTCAGTGATGAGACTTTCATTATAAAAATCTAATTTTTATATTTATCGTGATCGCCAAATCCCGGTGCTGGAAGGATCTTGAAGACATTACGGCCAGTTGTGTGCCAGGCCGGCTAAGAGACAGACGAGGAGTAATTAGTTCAAGCTGCAGCCAAGACAATTGGAAGATGTTTCTGAGGGAAGAGCAGCTGAAATCTTTACTTGGGAAAGAACCGTTTATGGAGGGTGGGCTCTCCCTTGTTGGGAGGCAAAGCTCAGCTCTGCACATAGAAAGCGCTCAATAAATACGACTGAATGAATGTCTGAAAGGACCAACTTTGGCAGACTGGATGGAGGTGATGGATGGACGATTGGGCAGAGGAGAGCTGGACTGCCCTACTCCTCAATAATTCCCCCTGCTTCTAGGTAAGATACTGGCTCCCCTGTACGAAACAGATGGCCGGCTGTTCTTGCCTTAAAGGGCTTCGTTCTCCCCTTGGACCATGGAAGATTGAATACAACCTCACGTCCTCATCCCCACTTCCCTGGGCATTCTTCCTCACAACCTAGATAGAAGGTCAAACAACCCTGCTGCCACGAGTAGCATAATACTAATAATGATGACAGTAATAGCAATAATAATAATGGAATTTGTTAAGCACTCGCTATGTGCCGAGTACTGTACTAACTTTGGGGTAGATACACGATAATGAGGTCAGGCATGGTTCCTGTCCCACAAGGAGCTCGCAAGCTAAGTAGGAAGGAGAACGGGTATTGAATTCTCATTTAACTGACGAGGAAACGGAGAAACAGAGAAGATAAGTGACTTACCCAAGGTGACACAGCAGGCAAGAGAAGGAAATGGGATTAGAACCCAGGTCCTCTGACTTCCAGATCTGTGTTCTTCCCACTAATAATAATAATAATAATGTTGGTATTTGTTAAGCGCTCACTATGTGCAGAGCACTGTTCTAAGCGCTGGGGGAGACACGGGGGAATCAGGTTGTCCCACGTGGGGCTCACAGTCTTAATCCCCATTTTACAGATGAGGTAACTGAGGCCCAGAGAAGTTAAGTGACTTGCCCACAGTCACACAGTTGACAAGTGGCAGAGCTGGGATTCAAACTCATGACCTCTGACTCCAAAGCCCATGCTCTTTAGAAGGCTATCTGCAAACAGATCATTTTTCTACAGAATCATTCAGGGCACGTTTCCTCATTCCTCAAAAAACTCCAGTGGTTGCCCATCCACCTCCGCATTAAATAGAAACTCCTCACCATTGGCTTGAAGGACTCAATCACCTTGCCTCCTCCTATCTCACCTCGATACTCTCCTACTACAACTGAGCCCGCACACTTCGCTCCCCTAATGCAAATCTTCCTATCTCATCTGTCTTGCCACGCATCCCTCGCCTACCTCCTGCCTCTGGCCTGGAATGCCCTCCCTCCTCAAATCCGACAATTACTTTCCCCCGGCTTTCAGAGCTTTATCGAAGGCACATCTCCTCCGAGAGGCCTTCCCTGACTAAGCCTGTCTTTCCTCTTCTCCCACTCCCTTCTGCATCGTCCTGACTTGCTCGCTATATTCATTCCCCCTCCCGGCCCCACAGCACTTATGTACATATCTGTAGTTTTTTAATCTGTATTAATGTCTGTCTCCCCTCTAGACTGTAAACTCACTGTGAGCAGGGAATATGTCTGTTCATTGTTATATTGTACTCTCCCAAGTACTTAGTACTTTGCTCTGCACACAGTAAATACTTAATAAATACAACTGAATGAATGAATGAATGAGGTATGCATCATTCAATTAAAGAGCTCCTTAGCTCAGATTGCCTGCAAATCATTTTGGGGCATTAAGAGGAAACAAGTACATTTTGAAACTTAATTCCTTGAAAATGTAAAATCATCCAGGATCTTTGAACTCTGCAGGACTCACTGAATAATTTGAAAACAAATCTGAAAGCAACATTATTCATTCATCTTCATGCATCAAAAAAGACAAGGTTATGACACCAAAACTCAACAAAAGGAAGCACTGCTCGAGAAATATAAATCATATTCTTTTGCTAAGATACAAATTAGGAAGAAATATGACGATATGAAATAGCCTAACAAGAGGAGTTAAAAAAATATGCCAGAACACCTTATTATTCACTGAGTGGGTTATAGCGTTCAGATTTTAAAACTGTCTTTTAAAACTTAAGAAGTATTTCAGGTTTTGCTTTTTTTTAGTGGCAAGAACGTTTTCTGACACTATTGGATACGGGTTTTACAGTTCATCGATGTTCTGATACATTAATGACCTCTGGGTGGTTTCTGAGACTAGAGAGCTGCCCTCCTGCAGCTTAGGCTCCGGAGCTCCTCTTTAGTGTCATTTTCTAAAGATTAGCAAGAACTGCCTCCATTTGAAAGCCCCTGGGAATCTGGCCAACCCTTTAATCCTCTCTGGAGTCTCAGTGAATGCTGATCTTGCTGCCCCCAGGGGATCTGACTTTCTCGGGGATGCCAAGATTCTCCAAAGACAAACCACCAAACCCCAAGGAAACCTCTCAATCAATCAGTCATATTTATTGAGAGTTTAATGTGTGCAAAGCACTGCGCTTAGTACAGTGCTTTGCACACATTAAACTCTCAACAGAGTTAGCAGACACGTTCCCTACCTTCAACAAGCTCACAGTCTAGAGGGGGAGACACACATTCACATAAATAAATACATCAAGGATATGTACATCAGTGTGGAGCTGGGGGAGGGGCGTTGCTCAGCGGAAAGAGCCCGGGTTTAGGAGTCAGAGGTCGTGGGTCGTGGGTCAGGAGGAAAACTATATGTAGCAAGAATCTGGAACCCTGTGTTCTGTGGAAGATCTCGGAGTATCATTCATGCATGGGTACCCTGATGCTCAGTGGAAAAAGCCCGGGCGTGGGAGTCAGAGGCCATGGGTTCGAATCCTGTCTCTGCCACTTGTCAGCTGTGTGACTGTGGGCAAGTCACTTAACTTCTCCGTGCCTCAGTTACCTCCTCTGTAAAATGGGGATTAAGACTGTGAGCCTCACATGGGACAACCTGATTACCCTGTAAATACCCCAGCGCTTAGGACAGTGCTCTGCACATAGTTAAGCGCTTAACAAACACCAACATTATTATTATTATAGCGGAGACAACAGCCCACTCCAGGTCATAGAGATCTGACGGCATGATTCCCGTGACCCACCGGGCATCTTCCAGAAAATTAATGTCTATGGTTTCCTGGGTCAGGGAGGGTGGTGGTAAAGTGGAAACTGAAAATAATTGACAGAAGGTCACCAATCAGTGGTAGAGCTTGAGGCTTAACTTGACTCAGTCTGGGAAACCTGGCTCTGAAAAAGAAAGGATTGACAGATTGATAACCTTTTCTCGATTCTGTCGGGAGCAGTGTATAGATCTTTGTTGGTGGTGCCATATGCCAGGGCCTACCAATAGCCCTCAGGCCCTCTCCAGCAGGGACTGAGAGCTGTTTCAGTCTCCCTAGACTATAAACTCATTATGGGCAGGGAATGTGTCTGTTATATTGTTACCTTGTACTCTCCCAAGTGCTTAGTACAGTGCTCTGCATGTAGTAAGCATTTAGTAAATATGATTGACTGACTGTCCAACCTTTTTCTAGGAAATGCCCAACCTCTGAGTGTGTGGGGGGGGGCGGGAAGGGGGCGAGCAGATGGGTAGGGAGCCCAGCGTTGTCCACTTCTCCTACCCTTTGTCCCAGGACTCAGGCTACATATTCCTCGGCTCCTTCACTGTAGGCCCCGAGGGACCTTATATCCCAGTCAGTACCCCGAAACTAAGCCCCAGGCAGGGGCCCCAACCCCCAAAGTCCCAAACTCATGTTCTAGGATCCAGACACCACACTATGCTTTCTCCGGGTCATTGTCCTGGTAGTGTCGGTGAATTGGCTGAATCCAGTTTTCTGACTTCTGCCACCCCCAACAGAATGCTATTGCATCTTGGCACCGAGGAGAATACGGAAATCTTGGGTGGGAAAAGAGAGGAGGAAGGAATAGTCCAGGGAGGCTCATTTTCCCTCTGGAGTTAGGAAGCAGAAAACCCCTTTTGAGCTCAGAACAGGGGAGAATCTATTACAGTTCCTGGAAGAAGTCTTGGAAACTTAGACTGAAAACCAATAAGTACTCCCTTAGTTTTGTGACAGCTTTCAAATAGCCCAAGGATTTACAGTCATTTTTTGGGCACAAAGCAAGAGCTGGAATAGCAGCAAAGGACCAATAAATAACATAGAACAATCTCACTCTTGGTACGCCTTGAAGGTCTTGTTTGAGAATATCAAAAGTTCAGCAAATGCATGGGTCGGGATGGAAGCTCAGAAAGACTTCAAAGTTCAGAAAGGCTTCAAAAGACACCTTAGAGTCAAATAAATAGAATACTCTTCCAAGAAGGATAGAGATAATGAAAGAAAACATGGAGAAAAGTTCAGGGACCTGGGTTCTAGTTCCGACTCTGCCACGGGTCTGCTGCGTATGTGTGACGTTGGGTAAGTCACTTAACTTACCCAACATTGTGAAGCAGCGTGGCTCAGTGGAAAGAGCACGGGTTTTGGAGTCAGAGGTCATGGGTTCGAATCCCGGCTCGACCACTGGTCAGCTGTGTGACCTTGGGCAAGTCGCTTAACTTCTCGGTGCCTCGGTTTCCTCATCTGTAAAATGGGGATTAAGACTGAGAGCCCCACGTGGGACAACCTAATAATGTTGGTATTTGTTAGGCGCTTACTATGTGCCGAGCACTGTTCTAAGCGCTGGGGTAGACATAGGGGAATCAGGTTGTCCCATGTGGGGCTCACAGTCTTAATCCCCATTTTACAGATGAGGGAACTGAGGCACAGAAAAGTTAAGTGACTTGCCCACAGTCACACAGCCGACAAGTGGCAGAGCTGGGATTCGAACTCGTGAGCCCTGATTCTCCTGTGTCTACCCCAGCGCTTAGAACAGTGCTCAGCACATAGTAAGCGCTTAACAAATACCAACATTATTATTAACTTCTCTGTGCCTCAGCTGCCTCATCTGTAAAATGGGGATAAGGGTGTGACCCCCCCAAGTGGGACCGGGACTGTGTCCAGCCTGATTAACTTGAATCTACCCCAGTGCTTAGAACAGGGCTTAGAACAAAGTGCTGAACGAGTATCATGATTATTATTGTTATTATTGTCTTTTCTTGGAGACGTACATCAATCAATCGATCACTCATACTTATTGAGTGTTTGGGTGTACAGCACTGTACTAAGTGCTTGGGAGAGTACAATAAAACAATACAACAGACTAAAGTAGGTAGGCCTATCACTTGTTTTTATAAATTGTCTTTGGTCGGCTCAATTCTTCCCTTCAAGCCTGATCCCAGGACTCTAGGTAGGAGAAGAGCCACCACCTATCTGATAAACCCTCAGATTATCTGTTCCTTCTAGATTTATATCTAGTTCCACTGAGGTAATCCACGACCCACCACCTGAAGCCACATACTCTGCTTAGGGATTTCTAGAAAATGGCTCCTTAAACATTCACAGTCTGGGGAAGACAGACTCTGCCAGAGGCGATGAGTAGAAAGATGGGGGTTTCAAGATGAAGGTGGCAAATGCCGCTGGAGAACACCAGCTGAACAATAGAGCCCAATCCTTCACCCCTCACCCTCCCCACTTTGGGGCTCATCACCTGGAGTTGTGCTCAAGCACTGTGTTGGATTCTAGACTCGAATATGGCGAGGAAAATCGTTTCTCTTTAGGAAGACCCACCGAGGTTTACCTCATATGCCCCTAATAATAATAATTACGCTACTTGTTAAATGCTTACTTTGTGCCAACCACTGTAATAATAATAATAATAATGTTGGTATTTGTTAAGCCCTTACTATGTGCAGAGCGCTGTTCTAAGCGCTGGGGTAGACACAGGAGAATCAGGTTGTCCCACGTGGGGCTCTCAGTCTTAATCTCCATTTTACAGATGAGGTAACCGAGGCCCAGAGAAGTTAAGTGACTTGCCCACAGTTACACAGCTGACAAGTGGCAGAGCCGGGATTCGAACCCATGACCTCGGACTCCAAAGCCCGTGCTCTTTCCACTGAGCCACGCTGCTTCTTCACTGAATGCTGGGGTAGATAATCAGACTGGGCACAATCTCTGACCCACATGGGATCTACAGACTAAGTAGGAGGGAGCAGAGGTACCCCCGTTCTACAGATGAGGAAGCTGAGGCACCGAGAAGTTAAGGGACTTGTCCAAGGTCACGCAGCGGACAAGTGGTGGAGCTGGGATTAGAACTCAAGTCCTCTGACCTCCAGGCCTGTGCTCTTTCCACTAAGCCACACTGCTTCCTTCCATGGTTTTCTGAAAAACGCGCTGCCTTCCGCAATCCATACAGCATCATTATGCCAGATGGTGTGCTAAAGCAGCGTTCCAAGTGACAACACTATGTTTTGCCGTATATCAACCCCAGGTACAGCGGCCTGATCACTTGGTGACTTCCCCCACACTGCTCCCTGCCCCCTCACTGCCTCCCTATCCCTCTGGTGCTGTATCCAGACTGTCCCCCACTTCCTCGGTCACTGCAAAAACACTGCCTCCTGCCCCGGAACCCACACGGGCCCCCCGGCCCTTCTGTCTCTGTGCCCAAACTTCCCTTCCTCGTTTGCCCAAACTGCCCTTTGCCCCTCTGTCTGCGCCCACATTGTCTTCATGTCCCCTCTGTCATTATGCCCTCAAAGCCCCCCACCCCCCGTCACTGTCCCTTCACTGCCTCCCACCTCCTCTGTCATTGGGCCTTCACTGGCGCCTTCTTCCTCTGGCACTTCACGTGTCTCGTTGCCCCCCGCGCTCTGGGGAGTCACTGCCCTCTCTGACATCGCTCCTGCCCTGCCGCCATGACTATGTCTCCTCTCCTCCTGACTACGCACCAGTCCTCACCCCCTCATCATTCCCCATTAGGTCACTTGGGCCCTGCCATCCTCCGGCGGGTGCCTCGACACATACCGTCTGAAGCCTGACCTGAGTTTACCTCAAGCCCATCAGGCCCTGCTGTTGGGCTTCTTCACCTCACTGGGCTCTTGGGCTGTTGGTCACGGTGCTTGATTTGTCTTGATCAAGCAGCTTAAAAAAAGAATCTTTCAGCATATTCCTTCCCACAGAAAGCTGGAGAGAGGAAACCGACTGGCCCAGTTCCCGGATCGCTTCGTATCCTTCACATCTCTTTCTTGAAGAAGTTGTCCCCCTGAAATAGATAGCATGGGATATGAGGATAGAACGATAACAATGATGGTATTTAAGTGCTTACTATGTGCCAAGCGCTGGGGGAGATAAAAGATAATCAGGTTGTCCCACGCGGGGCTCACAACAAGCGCTTAGTATGGTGCTCTCACAATAAAATACAATTAAATGAATGAATCCCATTTTGTAACTAAAACACAGAGAATTAAGTGACTTGCCCAAAGTCACACAGCTGGCAAATGGAAGAACTGGGATTAGAACCCTTGACCTCTGACTCCCAAGCCCGTTGTCACTTAGCCGCGCTGCTGTCACGCTAACCCATCTCAGGGTTTTTTTCTAAAAAGACTGAAGGGGATAGCCTCAAGTGCCGACTTCTTCAGAGTCGGGGAGGGTTTACGATTGCAAGTTGGCGGAGGCGGGGGATGGGAGGGACAGTTTTGTTTTAATTTAAGCAACGGCATATAATAATAATAATGTTGGTATTTGTTATGCGCTTACTCTGTGCAGAGCACTGTTCTAAACGCTGGGGGAGATTCAGGGTAATCAGGTTGTCCCACGTGAGGCTCACAGTCTTCATCCCCATTTTCAGATGAGGGAACTGGGGCCCAGAGAAGTTAAGTGGCTTGCCCACAGTCACGCAGCTGACAAGTGGCAGAGCCGGGATTCGAACCCATGACCTCCGACTCCCAAACCCGGGCTCTTTCCACTGAGCCACGCTGCTTCTCAATTTATTATCAATTTATTCACTCGATTTATTCACTCAATTTATTGAGTGCTTGATATGCGTGGCATTGAATTTTGCAGTCTTCATGGTCAGAACTGGCCTGGCCTGATACCAAGCCTTCCCTTCTTCCTCCTTTCAACTCAGAGGAGGTCATCTGAAGGAGGTGCAGGAATCAGGGACGCAGGGCGGTGAAACTTGGAGCTGCAGCTACATACAGTCCTTTCAGTCAACAGAGAAAAAGAACAGTTGGATTCATTTAGCAGAGCTGCTAATTTCCTAACATTCTCGACCCCCGTCATTCATTATGTCACAGAAAGCAACATTTCCCTTAGCAAAGAAAAAGCCCTGTGGTAAATCAGAACTCAAAATGCCCCTAATGGCAAGAAGTGATTACCCTTAATTTCGTTTTTCCTTTCACCAAGCAGTACAGAATTCCAACTCTGTTACTGCACAAATGTCATGAAGGGGAGACATCCATAAATCTCCTGAAAACGGTTGTAAAACTCCGGGTATAAAGAATTATGAATTTCCTTCCTGGCCAGGAGAGATTCTACTTCTAAACTCGCTGCCATGTTTTCATTTCACAAGTTTCTCCATCCCCAAGAATTTCTCTCCCCTCATGGTTTCCAGGAGGAATAGATGCATTTTCACAGTTTTATGGGGTGAGGGGCACATTAAAACACCAAAGCCAACTAAAGAGAACGCGGTAGATAAACAGATGCTTTTGAAAGTCAAGCATTTGCTATTGTTTTGATGAGATGTTCTCTTGATTCTCTTTATTGCCATCGTTCTTGTCTGTCCGTCTCCCCCGATTAGACCGTAAGCCCGTCAAAGGGCAGGGACTGTCTCTATCTGTTACCGATTTGTACAATCCAAGCGCTTAGTACAGCGCTCTGCACAGAGTAAGCGCTCAATAAATACTATTGCATGAATGAATGAATTAGTGTTTTGCTCACGAACGGTGAAGCGGCATGGCCTAATGGAAAGAGCATGGAAGTTAGAGGACGTGGGTTCTAATCCCGGCTCTGCCATGGGTCTGCTGGGTGACCTTGGCAAGTCACTTCACTTCTCTGTGCCTCAGTTACCTCATCTGTAAAACGGAGATTAAAACTGTGAGGCCCATGTGGGTCAGGTACCGTGTCTGCCCTGATTATCTTACATCTACCCCAGAGCTTAGTACAGTGCATGGCACATAGTAAGTTCTTACAAGATACCACGATGGTTATTATTATTACATGGACCGTGTTCAACCCGATCATCTTGTATCTACCACAGACCTTAGTACATTGTTTGCACTTTGTAAGAGCTTAACAAATAGCATAAAAAAGCTACATGACACTGAGAAGCAGTCATATGTAGCAAATATGCCGCGGCTGAGAGTAACAACAAAATGAGACTGACTTCCTAGAAGGAGGCAATGGGCCATTTCTGCTTAACTGACAACGGCTGAACCACTTCAGTGATACTTCTGTTTCATTTCCATGAACGCTTCCATTTATTCCCCAAGGCAACCGCGGGAACATCTGCTTTGGCAGACGCTTTCGACTTCCTAGAATCACTGTTTTAAATCCCAGCAGAGTCAGTCCCCCCCCTCTGCTCTTCCACGGAAGACAAAAATAAAAGTCCCAAGCTACTCACTGTGAAGGCAGAACTAGAGGAGGAAAACCAAGTGATCAAACCTCGTCTGCTGTCAGTGCACTTTAAAAACGGCATTTTACTCATACACTCTTGGTCAAAATTCTGAGACTTAGCTTCATTAGGGAAATGGAAAACTGGTAAAACATTCATTTTCAGTGTTTTAAGTGCTCTGAATTCAACATCCCTCATGACAGTCACACTGAAAGGAACAGCTATTTTAAAGGACTTTCACTGGGAAACTGAGAGGCTCCATATTTATTCACATAATTGCTTTCTCTGCAAAATAATGTCCCCTCCCATACTGATTTTTGAGGTAGAACTGAAAAAGCATTTTCGTAGGCAGAAATAGTAGTGGGCAGTGCGTTGGAAAGAGGAGAAGGATCAGAGAAAGTTAAAGTTGGAGTTACAGGCTGGAGACAGGGAATTCCTTCTTTGAACCAAACACATGTGGCCCTTTCAGTCAACAGTCAACAGATCCGCCTTTTCCTCTCCATCCAAACTGCTTCCTTGCTGGAAAAATCTCTCATAATATTCTGACTGGATTATTGCATCAGCCTCCTCTCTGATCTCCCAACCTCCTGGCTCTCCCCGCTTCAGTCAATACTTCACTCTGCTGCCCGGATTGTTTTTCTATAGAAATGCTCTGGGCATGTCACTCGTCTCCTCAAAAACTTCCAGTGGTTGCCTATCGACCTTCGCATGAAGCAAAAACTCCTCACTCATGGCTTTAAGGCTCTCCATCACCTTGCCCATCCTACCTCACCTCCCTTCTCTCCTTCTACAGCCCACCCAGGTACACTCCGCTCCTCTGCCGCCCACCTCCACACCGTACCCCGTTCTCGCCTATCCCGCCGTCGACCCCTGGCCCACGTCCTCCTGCTGTCCCGGAATGCCCTCCCTCCTCACCTCCGCCAAACTCTCTTCCCCTCTTCAAAGCCCTACTGAGAGCTCACCTCCTTCAGGAGGTCTTCTCAGATTGAGTCCTCCCTTTTCCTCTGCCCCTCCTCCCCTTCCCATTGCCCCTACTCAATCCCTCTGCTCTACCCCCTTCCCCTCCCCACAGCACTTGTCTATATTTGTATATATTATTACTCTACTTTTTAACGTTGCGTATGTATCTATGATTCCATTTATCTACTTTGATGGTTTTGATGCCTGACTACTTGTTTTGTTTTGCTGCTTGTCTCCCCCTTTTAAACCGTGAGCCCGTTGTTGGGCAGGGATTGTCTCTATCTGTTGTCGAACTGTACATTCCAAGTGCTCAGTACAGCTCTGCACACAGTAAGCTCTCAATAAATACTACTGAATCAATGCGGCCAAGGGAAGGGTGAAGAGTCACGGTTTGCTATAGAAGAGACACAATCTCAAGTGCCCTCTTAGCTTTGTCTTCATTCTCCCCTCCTTTCCTCCTTTTGTTTCTCTGCTCCTCTTTTTGTTACACCAAATTCTCCATGTATTAACCCCTCCCTAATTTGCATTGAAAAAATTTACAAAAATGTGGAGCGCTTATGCAAGTACATACGGTAGTAAGTATTTTCACTCCACGCTGCCTTCCTGATTTGACATAGCAAATCCGTTTTTTCAAAATCTAGTCAACCATGAAGTGGTTAAATTGGATCTAGTAAGGATTCTTGTTCTCTGGCCAACTGTTCAGCCTTCCTCCCACTCAGCACTGTGACTCAAGAATAGCGGAGAAAGGTGGAGTCAGATACTGCCTGAGCCCAAACCCCTTGTCGGTAGCCAGATGTTCCACCAATCACTCATATCCTTTCAGATCACGACGGGGTCATTCTGCAGCAGCATCTAAATAAATGAAATGATCGAAAATTATTATTCACGTCGAAAGGACCCCAACAGGTTGGAAGGGTGACCGTATATCATGGAGAGTCAAACTGATTCGGGTGAGGAATCTAGGGTATTGGAAGCATAACCTATAACTTTTCAAGAAAATATTGTGCGAGATGGATCGGCCACTAAACATTAACAAAATGTCATAGATATGTGAGTTGCTACACAAAATAATAATAATAATGTTGGTATTTGTTAAGCGCTTACTCTGTGCAGAGCACTGTTTTAAGCGCTGGGGGAGATACAGGGTAATCAGGTTGTCCCACGTGAGGCTCACAGTCTTCATCCCCATTTTACAGATGAGGGATCTGAGGCACAGGGAAGTTAAGTGACTTGCTCACAGTCACACAGCTGACAAGTGGCAGAGCCGGGATACGAACCCATGATCTCTGACTCTCAAGCCCGGGCTCTTTCCACTGAGCCATGTGGCTGGAAGCCAGGGTACAAAGGAACTTGTTGGGGTATCTCCAAGAATTTACTGTTCTTATTTAGAATAGTCATCCATTAGAATTTACTGAGGGCTTACTCTGCGCAAAGCACTGCGCTAAGTGCTTGAGAGGCTACAGCAGTTAGAACATGATCCCTACCCGCCGAGAGCTTAGTAGCAATGTTAGTAATAACGCAAGTCATTGTATCAGCACTTCAGAAAATAGAACTTATCAATAAATCAGAGGTATTCATTGAGCCCTTACTGTGTGCAGAACACTCTAATAAGCATTCGGGAGAGTACACTGTCACAGAGTTGGTAGACATGTTCTTTGCCCCCCAACGAGCTTACAGTTTAGAGAAGAATCTAGTATAGAAGCAGAGGACACATTTCCTGTCCGCACGGAGCTTACACTTTGGAAGACTTATTTTCCACATAGCCCCATACATCTCTCATTCACCCCACAAGATCTCTCATTCACCCCACACATCCAATCCGTCACCAAGACCTGCCGATCTCACCTTTATAATATCGCCAAGATCCACCCTTTCCTCTCCACCCAAACAGCTACCTTACTGCTACAGGGTCTCATAAAATCCCGGCTGGATTATTGTGTCAGCTTTCTCTCTGATCTCCCTCCTGTCTCTCCTCCCTCCAGTCTATTCTTCATTCCACTGCCCGGCTCATCTTCCTGCAGAAACTCTCTGGGCATGTCACTCCCCTTCTTAAAAACCTCCAGTGGTTGCCTATCGACCTCCGCACGAAACAAAAACTTCTCACTCTAGGCTTCGAGGCTCTCCATCACCTTGACCGCTCCTACCTCTCCTCCCTTCTCTCTTTCTACTGCCCACCCCGTAAGCTCCGCTCCTCTGCCGCCCACCTCCTCACCGTTCCCCGTTCTTGCCTATCCCACCGTCAGCCCCTGGCCCATGTCCTCCCGCTGTCCTGGAATGCCCTCCCTCCTCACCTCCGCCAAACTAATTCTCTTCCCCTCTTCAAAGCCCTACTGAGAGCTCACCTCCTCCACGAGGCCTTCCCAGACTAACCTTCTCTTTTTCCCTCTGCTCCCTCTGCTGCCCCTCTACCCCCCCTTCACCTCTCCTCAGCTAAGCCCCCTTTTCCCCCGCTTTCCCTCTGCTCCTCCCCCCTCCCTTCCCCTCCCCTCAGCACTGTGCCCATCTGCTCATTCGTATATATTTTATTACCCTATTAATTTTGTTAATGAGATGTACATCCCTTTGATTCTATTTATTGCTATTGTTTTAATGAGATGTACATCCCCTTGATTCTATTTACCGCTATTGTTTTTGTCCCCCGATTAGACTGTAAGCCCATCAATGGGCAGGGATTGTCTCTATCTGTTGACGAATTGTCCATTCCAAGCACTCAGTACAGTGCTCTGCACAGAGTAAGCACTCAATAAATACTATTGAAAAACTATTGAATCTCTCTTGCGTATGAAGTTGTCTTCAAAATCAAAAGTCATCCTCATTGTGGGGAAAAGATATGCTGCAGTGGAAAGGGTTAACCACGGTACCAGGATGGACTCGTGGTTGGAAAATAGAGAAAAGAGTCAAGAGGAGAGAGAAATACCTCTCTCGTACGGTCTCTTCACTTGGATCTTACTACAGTCTCTCCGGATTTCCACTGGGTTGGGAAGACAGGCGTTTGCCTCCGGGAAGACTGTTAGCTTGTTGTGGGCAGGGAACGAGTCTACCAACTCTGTTCTAGTGTGACATTGTATTCCCCCAAGTGCTTAGTACAGTGCTCCGCACCCATTAAGTGCTCAATAGATACGACTGACTGATGACTGCTTCCTTGTTATTTTCCTTCCTGCTGCTGGTCCTTGGCGATGAGGACCCAGGGGCAAGATTATGAGCAGGTGTGAGGTAGACAACACCACCCTTTTCCTCCTTCTTCCTGTGGGTGATACTCCCTGGGTACTCTTTGTGCTGGAAAAGGGCACAGGTCTGGAAGTTATGAGTAGACCTGGTCCCAGTTTTGCTTTTGACCTCCTGAGTGACCTCAGGCAACTCACAGTTTCCTCACCTGTAAAAAGCGGATGCTAATAGTAATAATGATAATGATGATGGCATTTGTGTTAAGCGCTTACTATGTGCAAAGCACTGTTTTAAGCGCTGGGGAGGCTACAAGTTGATCAGGTTGTCCCACATGGGGCTCACAGTCTTAATCTCCATCCCCATTTTGCAGATGAGGTAACTGAGAAACAGAGCAGTTAAGTGATTTGCCCAAAGTCACACGGCTGACAAGCGGCGGAGTTGGGATTTGAACCCAATAATCCCTACCTCTCCCTGCTTCGTGAGGATGCTGTGAGGATAAAATGAGATAACTGATGTGAATCACTCTGAAGGGCGACTCTACCCCACTTTGTCCTTGGGTCTTCCCTGGACAAACCTTGCAATAGTATTTACTAATTGCATACTGTGTGCAGACCTCTGCAATAAGCACTCATGTTGTAGAATAACTGTCCCAATTCACTCCCTGATAAGATCACCTTTGCTTTTTTTATGGTATTTGTTAAGTGCTTACAGTGCCAGGCACTGTACTAAATGCTGGGGTAGATACAAACTGATCAGGTCGGACACATTCCTTGTCTCACATGGGACTCAGTCTGAAAACCCATTTCACAGATGCGGTAACTGAGGCACAGAGCAGTTAAGTGATCAGCCCAAGGTCACATAACAGACAAATGGCAGAGCCAGAATTAGAATCCAGGTCTTTCTGACTCCCAGACCCGGGCTCTTTCCACTGGGCAACACTGCTTCCCCATACAGTCCTGTCCTCTGGAAGTGAAAGAAGGAGAAGAGGAAGAAGTGAGGAGGACCAGGAGAACAGGAACAAAAACAAGGTCCTAATCCTGGCAAGCTTCTCAGCTTTCTCCTTCCTCTTCACTAAGTTTTCACACAACAATTTCCTTTAATGAAATGAAATGAACGGAAAGGCAGCCCAACCACAGGAGAGAAGGCTATTCCAAGAAACCTTTCCCAGATTCCCAGTCATTGGTAGAGGTCAGCAGATTGAGTGTCACTGCTAAAACCAGTCCCACTCGCTTGCCCCTCTCTGCCATCACTTGCCGCGTCGGCCTTTGAGGTACTTTGGGGATTCTGATCAAAGTCGACAGGCAGGTTTATACTCATTGTTCAGCTACATTCACACTCCATCGATTAAGATCTGTCAGACTCTCTTTCTTTGGAAATTACCGTTCAATGCTTCCTTCCACTTGTTTGCATCAGTCTCCCCTGGATTTCACCATTTCCTTTCTCTTAAGACGCTTTTTATGCTTACGGGGCCTTGAGACATCTGGGAACCCGAGGCAAACATCCCCCGGTTAAACAAAAGTAATTTGAAACATAATGATTTCCTTACTATTATGAGAAAACTGGAAGTTGCCCACCCCTATGACGTGGCTTAACTCTTTGAGGGTTTTTAGCAAGGGTCGAAAGAAGAAGATATTTGCTGAAGACCTCTTTCAAGTATTTCATGCACAAAGCTGACATACGTACTATAGTTGACTCGCACGGCATCGGGTGTTAAAAAAGGAATCAAATCCAATAGAGCTGCTCTTAGAAGAGAAAGGACCTCGAAAGTGACATCTGGCAAGAGTTGGAGGAAATATAATTTAGGGAGAAAATCATTTCGGTGCCAACTTTCTAGAATTTCTATGAACAATGAGGAAATTGTACACAATACTTGGGTGAGGGCTAGCCAAAATACCTCCACTGTACAGTACTAGAAAATAATAGTTTTTTTCTTGGGCATGTCACTTAACTTCTCTGTGCCTCAGTTACCTCATCTGAAAAAGGGGGATTGAGACTGAGTCCCTGGTGAGACAAGGAATGTGTCCAAATTGATTAGCTTGTATCTCCCCAGTTTTTAATACAGTGCCTGGCACTCAGTAAGTGCTTAACAAATACTATTAAGAAAAAAAAGAACAATGGCAACTATATTTGTTAAGTGCTTATTATGGGCCAAGCACTAGCCTAAACTCTGGGGCAGGGACAGGATAAACAGGTTAGACACAATGCCTAGCTCACAGTTTAAAGGGGGAGGGAGAAAAGTCACTTCACTTCTCTAGGCCTCAGTTCCCTCATCTGTAAAATGGGGATTAAGACTGTGAGTCTCATGTGGGACAACCTGATGACCCTGTATCTACCCCAGCGCTTAGAATGGTGCTCTGTGCATAGTAAGCGCTTAACAAATACCAACATTATTATTAGAAGGTATTTTATCCCCATTTTATGTATGAAAAAGATGAGCCACAGGGAAGTTAAGTGGCTTTCCTAAGGTCATAGAACAGGCAAATGGCAGAGCTAGGGTTAGAACCTAGCTCCCCTGACGCTCAGGCCAGTGCTCTTCCCCTAGGCTATGTTCCCTCTCGGACCGTGCTGCTTCTCAAAAGGTAGCATTTAAATCATTCACTGGGCATCCTAAATCTGGAATGATATCTTCATCATAGCACCCAGGATTCAGTTGCTAAGGAGAACGGCCCAGAGAGATTTTCTGCTTTCTCTTTTTCGAAACCTCACCATCTGTTGACATGTTGATACTAATTTCCAGGTCTTTAAACACTGAATGTTAAAACCTTCCTTGGGTTCTTTGACACTTTTGCAGGTTAGATTATTTAAGAAGTCTTTGGATTGTGAATTTAATGATCTCTTTTAGATCTTGGGCTCGATTAAGCGGTGCATAAATGTCTAGTACCATAGAGTTAGCTGAAAATAATTTCTGGTGGGTGGATGTACATTCCAAGCACTTAGTACAGTGCTCTGCACATAGTAAGCGCTCAATAAATACTACTGAATGAATGAATGAATCAAGGAAATACCCAGAGTATTTTGCTGAAATGAATAGGAGAAATATGGTTCACTACCATCTATTTCAACTATTCATCTATTTATGTATTTCTATTTAACTGAGAAGCAGCATGGCCTAGTTAGAGCATGGCCTAGTGGACAGATCACAGGCCTGGGAGTCAGAAGGACATGAGTTCTACTCTCTGCTCTGCCACTTTCCTGTTCTGTGACCTTGGGCAAGTCACTTAATTTATCTGTTCCTCAGTTACCTCATCTGTAAACGGGTGATAAGACTGTGAGCCCCATGTGGAAGATGGACTATATCTAATGTAATTATATTGTATCTATACCAGCGCTGGGTACAGGGTCCGACACGTAATAAGCGCTTAACAAATACCAACCCTCCCCCCTCCAAAAAACTGATAGCCTGGGCAACTGAATCCACAACATCATTATGTAAGCTTTGATTCTCCACCCCTTCCTGGGAAGAGGTGGGAGTAAGGGTGGCCATTTGTCCAGTTTTATACCACGAAGTCCAGTTTTCAGCTAATCTATCCTCTACAAGAGGCTCTTATATCTGGCTTATTTACTTCCAGCTCCCAGCACCCCTTCCTGCAGCTCCTGCCTCTGATATCTCCGGCTCAAATGCTGCATCTGAGTTCACGTGGGCATGAGGAGGGGAATGCCAGAGCTCTGGGGCAATTCAGGTGGCAGAGAAATGCTCTAATTTTGGGCCCATTCTGGCCAAACCAGGCAGACTACTGCATATCGTGGTAAACTGGATGATGTCATGTCATCACAAGGTCTGGATTTTTCGATCGCTGGTGTCCACTCTGAGTGACAGCCAGTCTGCAGCCTCTTGAGCCAGGTAGCCAGTGTGGATAGGGGTCAAGGGATACGGGTGAGATGGAAACCCTTCCCTCTTTGCTCAAAAGGAAAATAGAACCAGTGTGGCCTAGTGGGAAAAACACAGGCCTGGGAGGCAGAGGATCTGGGTTTTAATCCTGGTTATACCAAATGTTTGCTGGGTGACCTCGGGCAAGTCATTTAACTTCTCTGAGTCTCAGTTCTCCTCATCTTCCTCCTGCTTAGAATGTGAGCCCCATGTGGGACAGAGACTGTGTCCAACCTAATTTGCTTGTATCTATTCCAGCACTTAGAACTGTGTTTGACACACAGTAGTGCTTAACAAATACTATATATATATAGGAGAAGGAGGGACTCGGAGGAGTGGAGAATAGAGCTTGACAGAACAGCCTATTAATGGTGACTCTAATCCTTCCATCTAATGCAGAAACCTGGCTTGTGCCAACTTTAGACAAATTTCCCAGGGCTTAATTGGTCGAAACGCAGTGTAGGAGCTCTATGAGAGATCTGAAGATCTCCCCTGCCGTCCTCATAATCCCAACACTTCCTTTTCCCCACAGCAAAGGAGGGGAGTGAAGGAAGGTGGGGCTCGGAGAAGAAACGAGGGCTCAGGAGAAGAACCAAGGTTCTCCCGTCTCCACCTTCCTAGCCCAGCCCCTGTGGTGACAGTGAGCCTTCTTCTATCTCCCCGGAGCTTTCTTCAAGATCTTCCCCTTCCTCCCACACCACCTACTCTCCCTCGGGGCACAATGATTACTGGGCTAGGAAAGATGGAGTGGAGTGACTTCTCTAGAAAATTCGCTCAAGTGGAAATCTGAACTACAATCACTTCAAGAAGAGGGGATTGATTTTTGCCTTCCTGACACGGAACCGTTTAAACTCCTCAGACTTCTCAGTTCAGTGGAAGAACGAGCACACTTACAAGAGGTCTCTATAGGGTAGTCATATCCCTGGTATTGAGGCCAAATCAAGCATTTCATTCTGCCTATTTTTTAAGGTCAGGTTACACCTGGATTTAACCATCTCTCTACCTAAGGAAAGAAATATCTTCTAGATTTGGAGCAGAAAGAAATCAAACAATATATTGAGGCTGTTTGGACATTCTCAACTGTCCTATGTGCCTGTCTCCACTCTATCGAGTTGAGAGATGCTTGAATGCAAGGAACCAGGTCTTAATTGATTTGCTTGTATTTGCCCAGTGCTTAATCAGTCAGCCAATCAACAGTATTTATTGAGTGCTTACTATGTACAGAGCATTTTTCTAAATTCTTGGGAGAGTACAGTACAACAGAAATAGCAGACTATGCTTAGCATGGTGCTTTACACCCTTTCGATACTACTCCTCTGCTAATCATCATCATCATCATAAAAAAAAATTTCTAGACTTGAAACCGAAAACAGATCTCGGTTTGCTAGGAATTGCAAAGACTAACCAGAAAAACCTCTGAAAAGATAAAAAGGAAAATTCTCTTTACCACTGGATAAAAATTATCTCAAAGACCTCAACTTTCTTGATTACAGGCGTAAGAGAATAGAGTCAGGCTGCTCTTCTCTGGTTCAAACCCATTCCAAGATGGAAGACATATGTTAATTCTCTCCTCTAGGATTATGCCTGGGCTCTCTTCCACAGGGTTTTTTCTTTTACTGTGTTAGATGGTCCCTTCCTGTTGAGAGATGAATGGATTGCCTCACTTTCCTCCTTGAGCAAGGACGGGGTGGGGAGAGATGGGGGAGGGAGAAGGAGAGGATGAGTGGATTTCTACAACCTGACAGATAAACCACGGGGGTTCCTTGGGGAATATGGCATGAGCTGATCAAGAGGAGAAAGGAACAGAGTGTGGGAGATTCTGCTTCCTCATTTCTCTTCCCTCTAATCCCTGCTTCTTTCCCTCCCCCCACCCCCGCCGAGTGCTCTCCTTCCCTGGAGCCAGCTCTTATTTGCAACTAGATTATCCAAGAGTAGAAAAGCCTTCTCTTAGATCCTGCCAGGACCTCAGCTGTTCCAGAGGCTCAAGAATTCTCCAGGGGTAGCTAGGCAAAGTGTGATGACCCTCAGTGTCTCCAGAAGAGTTGGAGGGAACTACCCACCCACTCACTGCTCAGCAAGCCACGTGCACAAGCGCATTCTCTCTCTCTCTCTCTCTCCTCCCCTCCCCCCAATACCTCTTTCCCCTCTACACCGCCCTCCACTCCCCCAAGGGTGCAGGGGCTTGTTTCAGTCAAAAACTAAGACTCTACGGGGGAATATCTTCTAAACTTCATTCAATCGTATTTATTGAGCACTTACTGTGTGCAAAGTACTACACTAAGCACTTAACTTCAACAAGGTAATGATTTGCTTGTGCTTGTGATCAATGGCCCCTTGCTCCAAGTAATTCCTAGGAGCTGAACTCAGGGGCCCTTCCAAATACCGGCTAAGCAATCAATCCATCACTAGTGTTTATTGAGCACTGACTCCGTCTTAAACACTTGGGAGAATAAAATAATGTTAGCAGTACTAATATTTACTTTTAAATATTAAAAAACTCTCCCTTGACTTCACGATTCCCTTCAGTGATTGCCCCATCTCTCCCCTACCATTCCTCTCCAAACTCCTTGAACGAGTTGTCTCCACCCACTGCATCCACTTCCTCTCCTCCAATTCTCTCCTTGACTCCCTCCAACCTGACTTCTCTCCCCTTTACTCCATGGAAACTACCCTCTATAAAATCATTAGTATTATCCTTCTTGCCAAAACCAACTGTCTCTACTCCATCCTAATCCTTCTCAACCTCTTGGCTGCCTTTGACATTGTGGACCACCTCCTTCTCGATCAATTAATCGTATTTATTGAGCGCTTACTATAGCAAAGGACTAAGTGCTTGAGAGGGTACAATTTGACAGCTTGACGGTCACGTTCTTCATTTATTCATTCAATCGTATTTACGGAGCACTTACTGTGTGCAGAGCACAGTACTAAGCATCAGTCGTATTCACGGAGCACTTACTGTGTGCAGAGTACTGTACTAAGAGCTTGGAATGTACATTTCGGCAACAGATAGAGACAATCCTTGCCCAACAACGGGTTCACAGTTTAAAAGGGGGAGACAGGCAGCAAAACAAAACAAGTAGTCAGGCATCAATATCATCAAAATAGATAAATGGAATCATAGAGATATATATATATACATCATTCAAAAATAGAGTAATAAATAATATATATAAATATACACAAGTGCTGTGGGGAGGGGAGGAGGCAGAGGGAGGGAGTAGGGGCAATGGGGAGGGGAGGAGGAGCAGAGGGAAAGGGAGGGCTCAGCCTGGGAAGGCCTCCTGAAGGAGGAGAGCTCTCTGAAAGGCTTTGAAGAGGGGAAGAGAGTTAGTTTGGTGGATGTGAGGAGGGAGGGCATTCCAGATCAGTGGTAGGATGTGGGCCAGGGGTCGACGGCGGGAAGGCGAGAACGAGGCACAGCGAGGAGGTTAGCGGCAGAAGAGCGGAGTGTGCGGGCTGGGCTGTAGGAGGAGAGAAGGGAGGTGAGATAGGAGGGGGCAAGGTGATGGAGAACTTTGAAGCCAAGAGTGAGGAGTTTTTGCTTCATGCAAAGGTTGATAGGCAACCACTGGAGGTTTTTGAGGAGGAGAGTGACATGCCCGGAGCGTTTCTGAAGAAGGATAATCCCGGCAGCGGAGTGAAGTATAGATTGAAGCGGGGAGAGCCAGGAGGATGGGAAATCAGAGAGGAGGCTGATGCAATAATCCAGTCAGAATATTATGAGAGATTTTTCCAGCAAGGAAGCAGTTTGGATGGAGAGAAAAGGGCGGACGTTGGCGGTGTTGTGAAGTTGAGACTAGTAGCTTTTGGTGACGGATTGGATGTGTGGGGTGAATGAGAGAGCTGAGTCAAAGATGATACCCAGGCTGGGGGCTTGTGAGACAGGAAGGATGGTAGCGCCGTCCACAGTGACAGGGAAGTCAGGGAGAGGACAGGGTTTGGGAGGGAAGATAAGGAGCTCAGTCTTGGTTCTCTGCCCGTATCGTGCTTTCAGTCTAAAGGGAGATACAAACACTTGTATAAATAAATTATGGATATGTACATAAATACTGTGGACTGAGGGAGAGTGTGAATAAAGGGTGTAAATCCAAGTTCAAGAGCAAATCAGAACAGAGTGGGAGAAGAGGAAATGAGGACAAGCACTTATCATATTTTGCCTTGACTCCTGCACCTGCCTCTTCGCTGACCTCCCCACTCCAGTCGTTACTTCACTCTGTTGCCCAGATCATTTTCCTAAAATAAGTTCGGTCCACATTTCCCTTCTCCTTAAGAACCTCCGGTGGTTGCCCACCCACCTCTGCATTCATTCATTCGTTCATTCAATCGTATTGATTGATCACTTACTGTGTGCAGAGCACTGTACTAGGTGCTTGGGAGAGTACAATAAAATAATAGACACATTCCCTGCCCACAAGGAGCAGGCATCTAGAGGTGGGGAGACAGATATCAATATAAATAAATGAATTACAGATATGTGCATAAGTGCCATGGGGATGGGAGGGGCGAAGAACAAAAGATGCAAGTCAGGAGTGGAAGAAAAGGAAAGGGGGGGTTTAGTCTGGGTAGGCCTCTTGGAGGAGATGTCCCTTCAGTATGCCTGTGAAGGCGGGGGGAGAGAAATTGTCAGATTTGAGGAGGGAGGGTATTTCAGGTCAGAGGCAGGACGTGGGCTAGAGGTCGGTGGCGAGATAGGGGAGATGGAGGCACGGTGAGAGGACCTAAGTGGGTGGGCTGGGTTGTAATAGAAGAGTAGCGAGGTGAGGTAGGAGAGGGCAAGGTGATGGAACTCCGTACCATCAGTTTTAAAGCACTCAATCAACTCTTGAGTGATCTTATTTTGTTGTAAATCTTGTTAGCTTGTCTTTTCCCACTACATTCCAGCCTACACACTTTGTTCCTCTAACATCAAGCTACTCGCCGCACCTCAGTCTTATCTTTCTCACTGCTGGCCCCTTGCCCACATCCTCCTTCTGTCCCGGAACTCCTTCCCTCTTCCTACCTGGCAGCCCACTTCTCTCCAGCCTTAAAGCCTTTACTAAAATCACATCTCCTCCACGAGGCCTTCTCCAACTAAGTCCTCTTTTCCCTTGCTTGCTTTCCCTTGTGTATCACCAATGGGCTTGGATCTGTACCATTTACCAGAGAAGCAGCGTGGCTCAGTGGAAAGAGCGCGGGCTTGGGAATCAGAGGTCATGGGTTCTAATCCCGGCTCTGCCACCTGTCAGCTGTGTGACTTGGGGCAAATCACTTCACTTCTCGTGCCTCAGTGACCTCATCTGTAAAATAGGGATTAAGACTGTGAGCCTCACGTGGGACAACTTGATTACCTTGTATCTACCCCAGCGCTTAGCACAGTGCTCAGCACATAGTATGCGCTTAACAAATACCAACATTATTATTATTACTACCATTTAAACACTTAATAGTCACCCTAGCGTCAGGCCCATAGCTCTTATGTACAAATCCATAATTTATTTTAATGTCTGTCCCTCCATCTAGAGTGTAAGCTCCTTGTGGGCAGGGAAAGGGTCTGCCAACTTAGAAATGTGCTCTGCATACAATTAGAGCTTAATAAATATCTTTGATCGATTGATTGACATTTATTTATTGAGCACTTATTATGGGCAGAGCAATGTACCAAGCACTGGGAAAGAATACACAGGTGGAAATTGGATACAGTTCCTGAACCTGGAGGCTCACAAGGAGTTTACAATCTAGTGGGGGAGACAGACACTAAGATAAATTACGGGTAGGAGAAGCAGAATAATTTAAAGGAATGTACAGGAGTGCTACAAGGAGATGGGAGGAGGTCCTTTCTTTTGAGGAATAAGTGTTTAGATACCTAGGTGACTCGCTAATTGGGGGGAAAATAGGGTGGGGAGATGAGACAATAGTCAGGGAAGGCTTCCTGAAGAAGATGCAATTTTTGAAGGGCTTTGGGGTTGAGGAGAGTAGTGGTCTGTGAAGAGGAGGGAAGTTCCAAGCAGGAGGGAGGACATGAGCAAGAGGTCGATGGGTGCGAGGGAAGCAGTATGACGGGGTGGAGAGAGCATGGGCCTGGGAGTCAGAAAGACTTGGGTTCTAATCCTGGCTCTGTCACTTGCCTGCTAGGTGACCACTGGCAAGTCATTTCACTTCTCTGTGTCTCAGTAACCTCATCTGTAAAATGGGGATTATTATTATTAATAATAATAATTATTATTATTATAGTGTTTGTTAAGTGCCAAGCACTGTTCTAAGCACTGGGGTGGATACAAGGAAATCAGGTCGTCTCACGTGGGGCTCACAGTCTCAATCTCCATTTTCCAGATGAGGTAACTGAGGCACAGAGAAGTGAAGTGACTTGCCCAAGGTCACACAGCCGACAAGTGGCAGAGCTGGAATTAAACCCATGTCCTCTGACTCCCGAGCCCGCGCTCTTGCCGCTAATGAGCCCCACGTGGGACATGGATTGGGTCCAATCTGATTATTTTAGATCTACCCCAGTGTCTCTATCTGTTACCGATTTGTACATTTCAAGTGCTTAGTACAGTGCTCTGCACATAGTAAGCGCTCAATAAATACTATTGAATGAATGAATGAATGAATGAATGAATGAACTAGAACCACCCCTGGCACTTATCAAATACCATAAAAAAAACCAAAAATCAAAAACTGAGAACAAGGCACCATGAGTAATGGCCATAACAATGCAAATGATAGGTTCTGTGTTCTACAACCATTCCCTTCCTACTTTCTGTTTAATACGGCACTCCGGGAAAATTAGGGATGCTCTATACAAATGTCAAATATATCACTCATTTTAAGTCTCATCTGCTTCATTTTGGACCCTTTCCCCTTTTACGCACAGCAACCTTAGTTAATCAAGTCCTCCGACTACCCCTCTACTTTGGAAACTTTCATAAAACGCATGAAGTGCCATAACTCTGAAATGTAAGCACGTTAGAGGAATTTACAGTCTCTCTCAGAAGCACATTATTTCAAGTTTCACTTGGCTGCCTTGGTGCTCAGAGAGGGGCTGCCAATTTCATACTCAACTGAACCAGTCTGTAATGATCCATAATTAGCCGACAATTCTGCAAAACCCCTGGTACAAAGTACATATAAATCAACCAATTGCACAGACCGGGGCGAACATACGCACGTCCCTAACGTCGTCAGCTTCCCAGCCACTCTGCGTGACTAGAAGAGCCCTTCTGGAAAGTTTGGCTGGGCCCAACTTTGTCATTTGGGTGTCAGACACTTTGCAGACTCGCACTAAATACAAACAGACATGGGCACAATTGCTCCTCTTTAGCGACCTGCCAAGATCAGTCTTAGAAGCAAATTGTTCCCGAGACCAGTTGAAAACATCTGACAGCCCTTGTTCTTCATGTGCAACCCGTATCCCACTTCAAATCTCTTAAGGCCTGGTTGGAGAACATCTGCATATTCGAGTTTGAAAGCAAGACCATGGGTGGGCCTAGAAAAATGAATTAAAAGGCTCTTTACCATATTTCTCATTACACAGTTCTCACAGGCAATGGTGGGCCTTGTTAAGGCATTAGTTCTTTGAATTCCCACTTGCTCCAGGACTGGCTACTCTCCTCTCCTCATCAGGATATATATATATATATAAGTATATATTTTTAACAATATTTGTTGAGTGATTACTATGTGCCAGACACTGTACTAAGCACTGGGGTAGATACAAGTGAATCACTTTGGGCACAGTCCCTGTCCCATTTGCCGCTCACAGTTTTAATCCCCATTTTCAGGTGAAGTAACTGACGCACAGAGAAGTTAGTGACTTACCCCAATCACACAGCTGACAACCAGGATTAGTACTCAGCTTCTCTGACTTCCAAGCCCTTATCCTATCCACTAGAACACACTGCTTCAACCGATCTTCACTGTCTTAATCAATCAATAGTATTTATTGAGTGCTTATTGTGCGCAGAGCTCCGTGGAGCAAATTTTCCACCACTTTTTACAGGTTTCAGGTGGTGACTTGGAATGGAACAATGCAAAAGGGTGCATTGGTTCATCCAGGAGAAGGAAAGATTTCTGGGATCGTTTGAGGGACAAAAGCTCTCATGAAGAAGTAATCTTGCACGTAGGATCTTGTTCACTGATGCTAGCTCCTGGGATCCCGGTGCTGATCAAATGGTTTTCTTCCGTAATCACTGTCATTTTTCCCTCCTCCTCAGTGTCATCATCATTATCATCACTGAGAACCCACAGAGTGGGCAGCCGTGGCGTGGGAGAGAGTCGAGGGGGGAGACTCAATCTTACTGTGCAGAAGGAGACAGTGGTAAACCACTTCTGTATGTTTCCCAAGAAAACTCTATGCATACGCTGCCTGAACAATTGTAGATGGAGGTGGGAAGTTCTGGGAGAGATGTGACCTTGGGGTGGCTACGGGGGGAGATGACTCGACAGCACAAACCAAGACTCTGTGGGAGATTAAAATCTAATGGGGAAGACAAGTCAACCTGATTGATTAAACAAGTATATTAAAGATTGATAATAATAATGATAATGATGGCATTTGTTAAACTCTGACTACATGCAAAGCACTGTTCTAAGCGTTGGGGAGGATACAAGGTGAGCAGGTTGTCCCATTTGGGGCTCACAGTCTTAATCCCCATTTTCCAGTTGAGGGAACTGAGGCACAGAGAAGTTAAGTGACTTGCCCGAAGTCGCACAGCTGGCAAGCGGCGGAGCTGGGATTTGAACCCATGACCTCTGTGTCCCAAGCCCGGGCTCTTTCCACTGACCCAAGCTGCTTCTCTATCAACACTAGTTAGGCAGATGAATCCATGATAAATGACAAAAAGGTGAATAAGAGTCCTGAGGTGTCTGAGCAGATAGAGAAACAGCATGATGTAGTGGATAGAGCGTGGGCCTGGGAATCAGAACGTCCTGGGTTCTAATCCTGCCTCTACCACTTGTCTGCTAGGTGGCCTTGGGCAAGTCACTTTACTTCTCTGTACCTCAGTTACTTCATTTGTAAAATGGGGAATGAGACTGTAAGCCCCACATGGAACAGGGACTGTGTCCAACCCCATTTGCTTGTATCCACCCCAGCACTTAGTACAGTGCCTGGCACAGAGTAAGCACTTAAAATATATCACAGTTATTATTACTTTACGGGTTGACCAGAAACATGAGAGAATTAATCAGGACTTGCCTCCTTGAGGTGGTTCAATCCTTTTTTTCCTCTCACAGGTTCTGCTTCTCCTCCCTTTTCTTTCCCTGTTGCCTTCTATTCCCCTTGGATAGAGCACAGGCCTGCAAGTCAGAAGGTCATGGGTTCTAATCCCGGGTGTGCCACGTGACTGTTGTGTGGCCTTGGGAAAATCACTTCACTTCTCTGTGCCTCAGTCACCTCATCTGTAAAATGGGGATTGAGACTGCGAGCCCCGTGTGGGACAGGGACTGTGTCCAAGCCGATTTGCTTGTATCTTAGTTCAGTGGGTGGCGCCTAAGAAATAGCACAATTATTATTATTCTCTTGCTCGATGGTTGAGCTACCTGGGAGGTTCTTTCTCCTGCAGACACCCCTGGGGGGCAAATAGCCCTTTGGCGCTAGCCTCGGTAGCACACACCTTATCTCGGCTGCTCATCTCCCAAGTGCTTAGTCCCGAGAAGCAGCGTGGCTCAGTGGAAAGAGCCCGGGCTTGGGAGTCAGAGGTTCTGGGTTCGTATCCCTGCTCTGCCACTTGTTAGCTGTGTGACTTTGGGCGAGTCACTTAACTTCTCTGGGCCTCAGTGACCTCATCTGTAAAATGGGGATTAACTGTGAGCCTCACGAGGGGCAACCTGATTACCCTCTATCTACCCCAGCGCTTAGAACAGTGCTCTGCACAGAGTAAGCGCTTAACAAGTGCCAAAATTATTATTATTAGTAGTAGTAGTACAATGTTCTGCACTCAACATTCATTAAATACCACTGATTGATTGAGGAGGTCTCTGTGGACAGGGATTGTGCCTACCAACTCTGTTGCACTGTGCTCTCCCAAGCACTCAGTACAGTGCTTTGCACAAAATAAGCACTCAATAAATACTATTGATTGATGGATTGATGGATTGAGATACAAGGCAGCAGGGATTTCAGGTTCCTGATGCTTTCATCCCTGCCAACAGACATCTAAAATGAGTTCATCATCTTCCTCCCGGGTCCCTTAACTCATTTCAATTTCCCCTTCTCCGTAAAAGGCATAGGGCAAATCAAAAGGCAAATCTTCCCAGTTCCTTTAGATGATGATTGTGGTATTTGTTAAGAACTTACTAAGTGCCAAACATTGTACTAAGTGCTGGGGGAGTTACAAGATCGTCAGGTCCCACACGAGACTCACAGTCTAAGTAGGAGGTAGGACAGGTATTGAATCCCCAAGCTGCATATGAGGCAACTGAGGTGCAGAGGAATTAAGTGACTTGACCAAGGTCACACAGCAGGCTCATGACAGGGGCAGAATTAGAACCCAGATCCTCTGACTCCCAGGTCCCTACTCTTTCTACCAGGAGACACTGCTTCTCTTTTACTGTAAGCTCCCTGTGGGCAGGGAACGTCTCCCCAAATTGTTACACTGTACTCTCCCAACCTCTTAGGACAGTGCTCTGCACACGTAAGAGTTCAATAAATACGTTTGATCCAACTTGCCTTTGGTCTCTGGGCATCTCGTACTTCCTCTGCGATGTCATATATGGGAGGATCTAGGCCCCAGCTCTAAATGACGAGGATTGGCTGTCCGACTAGCTCCTTCTGACGATTTACTATTCCGAGATCTTGTTTCTTTGCAGCTGAATGGGATATCGAGACAATCAATTCCTGGCAGGGGATAAGAGACAAAAAGACATTGCTTGGGAGGTATGAATAGTCAATCCAAGCTGCGTTTGGAAATGATTGTATCTCTGCAGACAGAAACAGCCAGGCGCGAAGTTTCAGTTAGTTATCAGTAGTTGGAAAGTTTGTAAGAAAATTGCAATTTCTTTCAATATTCTTTTCTTTGGAAGGCTACGGAGATTTTTCTCGCTTTAATGAAGGTCCGACACACAGCATTTTGAACTTTAGATTTAAAAAACCCCCAAATAGAATGGAGTTATAATGACATAAGGAGTGTTTTTATTGTTGGGATTTGCATTTTAAAGTAATCACGTTAATTAGTTAAACGTTTCCCTCACAGGAAATGAAAATAATATGAAAACTGAAGGGCTAAAATAGTCCGTTTACTTTTTCTTGGCGTGGTGCAGTCTCATTCAGAGCGCTATCTGGAATAGTCTCAGGCGTGTGAGAACGTTCTCGCAAGAAGAATCAATCAGCCGTGAGAGAAGAGGTCAAAACTATTCACTAGTCCAGAATGAACCGCCAATTTGGTCAATACCAGACCCATTTCTTCTCGCCGCTGGGCGCCCGTGGGTGGGTTTACGACAGTCCGTGGGAACCAGGTTGAGTGAGGGCTTTCACAGAAGCATGACAATGTGTAAAGGGTTCGGAAATGTTGTCAGGGAATCTGAAGTTCTGACGCAGGCACGGTGGCATTTCCTCAACTTCCTGGTCCTGCAGACCGATCCTTGGCCGAGTCCCGTGTTCTCCGGTGAATTTTCTGGCCGGGGCAAAATCGTTGCCGGAAAGGGGTCCAACAATCTGGATAATTTTGCCTGGGTGGAAGCACTCTGGGTGCCACAGGATTTGCCCTCTGCTATGCCCTTCCCCGATGGGCAGGAGTTGTGCTAATGGCCATCCAGCAGAGCTGCCAGGAGCACCCACTGTGGCTAACAGAGGTCTTGCTAGCAACAACCTGACAATATCCTGCACCCTCTTTGCCACACCGTCCAGGTCAGGAAGGGGAAAACTCTGTTTTCCCTCCTCCCTGTCATCAGCCTCCTCCCTCATACCCAGTTTCATAATTGTAGTGTTTGTTAAGTGGTTAGTGAGGTGCCAAGCACTGTACTAAGTCCTGGGGTAGATACAAGATACATCTTACACAGCCCCTGTCCTACACTGCAGCTCACAGTCTAAGGGCGAGGGAGCCCGGATACTTAATCCCCATTTTATGGAGGAGGAAACCTGGCCACTTCAATAATGATAATGTTGGTATTTGTAAAGCGCTTACTCCGTGCAGAGCACTGTTCTAAGTGCTGGGGTAGATACAGGGTAATCAGATTGACCCACGTGAGGCTCACAGTTAATCCCCATTTTACAGATGAGGTAACTGAGGCACAGAGAATTTAAGTGACTTGCCCAAAGTCACCCAGCTGACAAGTGGCAGAGCAGGGATTCGAACCCATGACCTCTGACTCCCAAGCCCGGGCTCTTTCCACTGAGCCACGCTACTTCTCTTTATAGTGTAGAAAATGATAAAAGGAGTGGGCCCAGTTATCCCCACCCGTAGAAGGGGAAAGCTGGGATCGTAATAGCTGAAAATTTCCAACCACCTGCTCCACTGTCCCAGTAAAGAACCCTCTGTTTCATAATAATAACGATAATGTTGGTATTTGTTAAGCGCTTACTGTGTGCAGAGCACTGTTCTAAGCGCTGCGGTAGATAGAGGGTAATCAGGTTGTCCCACGTGAGGCTCACAATCTTCATCCCCATTTTACAGATGAGGGAACTGAGGCACAGAGGAGTGAAGTGACTTGACTGTAGGCAAGTTGACAAGTGGCAGAGCTGGAAATCGAACCCATGACCTCTGACTCCCCAGCCCGTGCTCTTTCCACCGAGCCACGCTGTCTAGCCCAGCGAAATGACTACGAATCCAGAGCTTCCTCCGAGCCCCGGTTTCCAAACGAACATTCAACCGGCAGGCAGTTTAGGGCTCCGCACAAAGAGGTAGCTAGAATTTCAGATGACTGGTAGCTTCCTAGAGGTCCGTAGGTAATAGACGGGTGTAATACAAGGGGAAAACCCCCACAATTTGGGAGAAAGTATCCATTTCCTTAATTGATGGGGAGGGGGGGAGACGCCTAACCAGAGTAGAAGGTTGAGCTTTAGACCCTTCGATGCCGCTTTTGCAGTCATTTAGAGGGAAAAGCGTGGCGCCGTGTGAGAGTCAATTATAGTTTGGATTAGTGCGTAGCCCCCTCTGCTGGAATCAGACTTGAAAGATGTGTTAGACAAGAGGGAAGATTAAGAGGAAAACACTTCTCTGTTCACTCAGAAAATAATATCACCGTGAAACTAAAGAAACAAGCGGCATTCAATATGGGGAGATATGGAATAGGGCCAGAGTTGGCTCTCGACCGTGAAGGAGGTGAGTGTGGTGAGCTACCAATCACTTGGGACTCCCCGTAACGATAACGATATTAGTGGTATTTGTGGAGTGCTATGAGAGCACCTGCTAAGGACCGGGGTAGAGATTCTTTCAGTCGGGTTTATTGAGCGCTGACTGTGTGCGGAGCACGGTACTACTAATGATAATGTTGGTATTCGTTAAGCGCTTACTCTGTGCACAGCACTGTTCTAAGCGCTGGGGGAGATACAGGGTCGTCAGGTCGTCCCACGTGAGGCTCGCGGTTAATCCCCATTTTACAGAGGCGGTAACTGAGGCACAGAGAAGTGAAGTGACTCGCCCACAGTCACACAGCTGACGAGTGGCAGAGCCGGGAGTCGAACCCATGACCTCTGACTCCCAAGCCCGGGCTCTTTCCACTAAGCCACGCTGCTTCTCTAAGCGCTTGCAGAGTACAGTTCAGCCATAAAGTGAGACAATCCCTGCCCACGACGGGCTTATGAGACGCAGACCCTGACCAACATGGGATCGCAGTCTAAGAGGGAGAACAGGTATTGAATCCCCATTTTACAGATGAGGAAACTGAAGCCCGGAGAAGTCAAATGACTTGCTCAAGGTCACACAGCGGACCGGTGGCAGAGCCAGGAATAGACTCCCAGTCCTGTGCTCTTTCCATTAAGTCACACTCATTCTCAGAAGAAAGCTGAAGCCCTAGAGTTTTGAGTGATGGGCAAAAGTGGGGGAATTCTCCCCACCTTCAAAACCCTCCTTAAATCACATCTCCTCCAAGAAGCCTTCCCCAAGTCTTCGTTCCTCCAATGCACCCTCTCCTCTGTGTCTTGCTCCAGGACTGGTTACTCCCCTCTCCTCATCAGGATTTTTTCTTAATGGTATTTGTTAAGCGCTTACTATGCGCCAGACACTGTACTCAGCCCCGGGGTATATATAAGTGAATCATTTTGGCCACAGTCCCTGGCCAACATGGGGCTCACAATTCCAGACGAGGTAACCGAGGCACAGAGAAATTAAGTGACTTGCCCAAGGTCCCAGAGCAGACAGGTGGTGGAGCCGGGATTAGAACTCGGATCCTCTGGCGACCAGGCCCACGCTCTAACTACTGATAATGATGATGGTATTTGGTAAGCGCTTACTATGTGCCAAGCACTGTTCTTGGAACTAGGATATACTGTTTCTCCCTGTGTGTCCCTGGGTAGACTCCATCCCCGTTATCCCTACCACAACGGGGAGGTTCGGGGATTGGGGCTAGTGGCTGGGATTCCACCACCTGCTTCACTCCCTGTCCCTACAATCCAAACACATCCCTGGACAGATTCTATCCCCGGGGTGAGCTCCGGGGAAGAGGTCTTCTAGCCCCCTGGTCCACTCCCCACCCCCACAGTCCACACGAATTCCTGGCGGGGGGAATCCACATACTACAGACTCCAACCCTGTGCACCCGCCATGGAGATCAACTCAGGAGCATGGGACTTGGGAGAGATATGAATGACTATTACAAGGAGGGCCACCTCTTCTTAATGCTGGAAAATTGGAGAGTATAATATGAATAATAATTTGGGAAGTGCATACTGTGTCGAGCACTTTTCTCAATGCTGGGGTGGACTGAATCCTTGATTCTATTTATTGCTATTGTTCTCGTCCGTCCGTCTCCCCCGATTAGACCGTAAGCCCGTCGAAGGGAAGGGACTGTCTCTATCTGTCACCGATTTGTACATTCCAAGCACTGAGTACAGTGCTCTGCACATAGTAAGCGCTCAGTAAATAGTATTGAATGAACGAATGAATAATAATGTTGGTATTGGTTAAGCGCTTACTATATGCAGAGTATTGTTCTAAGCGCTGGGGTAGATGCAGGGTAATCAGATTGTCCCACGTGAGGCTCACAGTTAGTCCTCATTTTACAGACGAGGTAACTGAGGCACTGAGAAGTGAAGTGACTTGCCCACAGTCACACAGCTGACGAGTGGCCGAGCCGGAATTCGAATCCACGACCACTGACTCCCAAGCCCGGGCTCTTACCGCTGAGCCACGCTGCTTCTCGAAGACTGAAGTCTCTAGATGGTAAGTTCATTGTGGGCGAGGGATGTGACTACCAATTCAGATGTATCCTACTCTCCCAAAGGCTTAGTAATGCGCTCTGCAAACCATAAGCATTCAGTAAGTGCCACTGATTGGAATAGATACAAGTCAATCAGGACCTACACAGTTCTTATCCCACTTGGGGCTCCAACTCTAACTTGGAGAGAGAACAAGTATTGGACCCGTTTGAATTCCCCAGACCACTTGGCTCCCTTCAAGCCTTTCTCCTGGACACGCAACATAACCTTGATTTTTCTGGCACTATTTTCTTCTGATTCTCCCCCTCTTCTCTAGCCGAGAGGCAGCGTGGCCCAGTGGAAAGAGAAGGGGCCTTTGAATCCGAGGATGTGGGTTCTAATCCTGACTCTGCCTTTTGCCCACTAAGTGCTATATATATTTTTCTTACCTGTAAAATGGGTATTCAATACCTGTTCTCCTTCCTACTTAGATTTTAAGTCCCGCTGTGGGACAGGGACTGTGCCTGTCCTGATTTCCTTTTATCTATCCCAGAGCTCGGTACAGAGCCAAGGCACATAGTAAACATTTAAATCCCACAACCGTTATTCATTCAGTCGTATTTATTAAGTGCTTACTGTGAGCAGAGCACTGTACTAAGCACTTGGAAAAGTACAACAACGCTATGATTACTTCTCATCTCCTCCAGGAGGTTCGTCCCTGATGAATTTCTCATCTCTCCACCCTCTAACCCCCTAACCTCCACCTGAGCACTTGGGAAATCACACCTCCCCGTAACACTGATGTGCAGTTTTATATTCTATTACAATTAATACGACGAGTCTTGAAAACTCCAGCCACTTTTCAAACCAATAGCAAGTCAGAAGAGAAACACTTAGGTCCTAACTGTGATTTGTATTGTCAGTGCTATTAAGTACAACACGCCCGTAACGGTACTCTCCCAGTTCACGCCCAGTCACAACCGACAGACAGGCTTTCGACAGGCCCAGAGTGAAAACAGATCCATACCCTTAAATTCTGGTTCAACGCTTCGTTGCTGACTCGGGTTCTAGGATAAGTAAGCCCAGTCTGCAGAGAGGGATTCGGTTTTAATGACGGCATTTGTTAAGCGCTTACTCTGTGCAAAGAAACACCGCTCTAAGTGCTGGAGAGGATACAAGGTGATCAGGTTGTCCCACACTGGGCTCACGGTCTTCATCCCCTTTTTACGGATGAAGTAACTGAGGCACAGAGAAGTGAAGTGACTTGCCCCAAGTCACACAGCTGACAAGCGGCTGAGCCGGGATTTGAACCCATGACCTCTGACTCCCAAGCCCGGGCTCTTTCCACTGAGCCACACTTACCCTTTCTGACAATTACTCTCCTCCCTTCAAAGCCTTATTGAAGGCCCATCTCCTCCAAGAGGTCTTCCCTGACTAAGCCTTCCTTTCCTCTTCTCCCACTCCTTTCTGCATCACCCCGACTTGCTCCCTTTATTCATCTTCCCCACACCCCAGCCCCACAGCGCTTATGTACGTATCTGTATTCATTCATTCAATCATATTTACTGAGCAATTACTGTGTACAGAGCACTGTGCTGAGCACTTGGAAAGTACAATTCAGTAACACATAGAGACAATCCCTGCCCAGCATCGGGCTCCCAGCCTGTAATTTATTTATATTAATGTCTGCCTTGTCCTCTAGACTATAAGCATAGCTCAGTGGAAAGAGCCCGGGCTTGGGAGTCAGAGGTCATGGGTTCTAATCCCAGCTCCGCCGCTTGTCAGCTGTGTGACTTTGGGCAAGTCACTTCACTTCTCTGGGCCTCAGTTCCCTCATCTGTAAAATGGGGATGAACACTGTGAGCCTCACGGGGGACAACCTGATGACCCTGTATCTCCCCCAGCGCTTAGAACAGTGCTCTGTACATAGTAAGCGCTTAACAAATACCAACATTAATTAATTAAGCTCACTGTGGGCAGGGAATGTGTCTGTTTATTGTTATATTATACTCTCCCAAGCTTTTAGTACAGTGCTCTGCACACTGTAAGGGTTCAATCAATACAACTCAGTGAATGAATGAGTGAATACGGAAGCTTGGATCAGGCCTGGGTTAAAATGGGAAATAAGCGAGGTAGCCTCCCGTCGAAAAGAGCGGCACTGCGGGTTGACGACGGTGAGGGTCCGAGCCTTCCCCTGTGTCAGCAGACACCATGGGGGGGGGGATTCACAAGGCTCCGAAGAGCGGGGTGGGGATGGAAGTCCAGGACATCCTCCAAGAGACACAAGGGATAGTGGAAGTCGCTGAGGGTCTCGGGCAGACTCGGGCCGACTTCCATCTGACGTCACGACACCGGGTGCTGGACTAACGCACGCATCACGTGGTTCACGGAGTGATTTCTTTTCTCACCTCAGGACAACCAATTGTTAGAAGCTGACTCTACCCTAGATAATGCCATTTTTCCATGACAGTGGAAAAAAAATCCATTAATTCTCTCTCCTGGCCTGTGTTTTGAAGAGGTGATCGTATCCCTTGGATTCCTTACGCCTGGTGGGCAGGAAAGATGTGTTTTGCTTTTGTTGCATTTTTCCAAGCAGTTAGAAATAGTACTGAGAACTGAGTAGGTGCTAAATAAATTCCACCAGTTGTTTGAGTGAAAAACAGAAGCTGAAAGGGAACATAATAATAATAATAATGGTATTTGTTAAGCGTTTACTATAAGCAAGCACTCTTTTAAGCGGAGGGGTAGGTACAAGGTAATCGGGTTGGACATAGTCCCTCTTCCACTTGGGGCTCACAGTCTTAATCCCCATTTTACAGATGAGGTAACTGAGGTACAGATAATAAGAATAAAGATAATAACTGTTATGTATTCGTTAAACACTCACTTAACTTCTCTGTGCCTCAGTTACCTCATCTGTAAAATGGGGATGAAGACTGTAAGCCTCACGTGGGACAATCTGATTACCCTCTATCTACCCCAGTGCTTAGAACAGTGCTCTGCACATAGTAAGTGCTTAACAAATACCAATATTATTATTATTACTATGTGCCGAGCACTATTCTAAGCACTGGGGTAGATACAAAGTAGTCAGTTTGTCCCATGTGGGGCTCACGGTCTTAATCCCCATTTTACAGATGGGCCACAGAGAAGTGAAGTGACTTGACCAAGGTCACACAGCAGAGATGTGGCAGAGCTGGGATTAGAACCCACCTCCTCTGATTCCCAGGCCCGTGGCCTTGCCACTAGGCCATGCTGCTTCTCTACTGCATATTAGTTTATACAGACACGGTTGAAGTCTCTAAAATAATGAAGGATGTGGGCAGGGAGAACACAGAATCATTGCTTACCAAATCCCATCATACCAGATTGAAGGAACAACCATTTCGGTTTGGGGGGGGGTCATAAATTCAAAACGAATAAACAGGAAAAACTTCTCATAGAGTGGGTGGTGAGAGACCTGAATTCGCCACCACAGGGAGTTGTGCAGGCAGAAAATATCAAAAGGTTCAAAAGAGACAAAGAAATTCATGAACAAGCTATCCACGGAAGGCTCCCAAAGGAAGATAACGAGGGGAAAGTTATGGGTGTAAGATGGTCGAAACAAAATCACAAGGATGGATGGCAAAGAAAGCAACACAGAGTGGGCTAATGGAAAGAGCCCGGGCCTTTAGAGTCTGAGGACCTGGGTTCTAATCCTGGCTCTGCTAGTAGCCTGTTGTGTGACTTTGGGAAAGTCACTTAACTTCCCTGGGCCTAAAGTTTCCTCATCTGTAAAGGGGGATTAAACCCTACACCCTCCTACTTAGATTGTGAGCCCCATATGGGACAGGGACTGTGTTCAAACTGATTATCTTGGATCTACCACAGTGATTAGCACAAAGTATGCACTTAGATACCTGTGGTTAAATACTATATTGTAAATTATTTATTCATTTCGATTTCTGTCTCCTCTCTAAACTGTAAACTGGTGATGGGCGGGGAACGTGTCTGCTAATTCCGTTGTATTGTACCTTCCCAAGCACTTAGTACAGGGCTCTGCGCATAGCAAGCACTCAATAAATACCATTGATTGACTGACTGAGAGACCCATTTTCTTTACCTTAAGTACTTTCCCCAGTTCTGGTAACTTGTTTTTTTGGCACCCACAAGGATATTCTGCTCTCTCAGATTTGGTTCTTGCATTTCTAGAGTGGAATAAACATCCCATTTAGAAGGTGGAGAAAAGAAAAATCAACTGGGGAATATTTCCCGGAGGAGGAGAGATTTCAGAAGGACTTGGAGACGGTAAGAGCTGAGATCTGCGGAACTGGAAAAGGGAGGGAATCTCAGGAGAGGAGGAGGAGGAGGAAAAGTCAAGAACAAGGCAATGTGAGTGTTGGGGGGAACAATGAGGGTGAGTTGGGGTGTGGTGGGAGAAGAGAGTGAATAAGTAAGAGCAAAGGTATTGATAAAGGGTCTCAAAGCCAATAGTTGGATGCAGAAAATAATGGGTAACCATTAAAGGATTTTTGAGGAGAGGAGAGGCTTGTGCAGAATGACATTTATAGAAAGATGAGCCAAGCAGGAGAATCAGATGTGGACTGAAGATGGTAGAGAGGCAGTGGAGCAGGGAGACCAGGAAGAAGGATACCGTAATCCAACTGGGATATGACAAGTGCCTGGGAGCAAGAGCGATGGCGAAGATGGAGAAGGTGGCTGTTTAGAGAAGCAGCATGGTCTAGTGGATAGAGCATGGACTCGGGAGTCAGAAGGAGCTGGGTTCTAATCTCGGCTCTGCTGCACTTCTGCTGGGTGACCTTGGGAAAGTCCCCTCGCTTCTCCGTTCCTCAGCGACCTCATCTGTAAAATGGGAATTAAGGCTATGAGTCCTATATGAGACATGGGCTGTATCCAACCTGATTAGCTTTTATCTACCCCAGTGCTTAGTACAGTGCCTGGCACATAGTAAGTTCTTAATAAACACCCTTAAAAAAAGGAAGTGGCAGATCCTGGAGATGTTGTGGAATAAAAGCAGCGTGGCTCAGTGGAAAGCGCATGGGCTTTGGAGTCAGAGGTCATGAGTTCGAATCCCAGCTCTGCCGCTTGTCAGCTGTGTGACTGTGGGCGAGTCACTTAACTTCTCTGTGCCTCAGTTACTTCATCTGTAAAATGGGGATTAAGACTGTGAGCCCCACGTGGGACAACCTGATTCCCCTGTGTCTACCCCAGCGCTTAGAACAGCGCTCTGCACACAGTAAGCGCTCAACAAATACCGACATTATTATTAAAAGCCCAAAAGGATTTAGCACCAGATTGAATATAGAGAGAAAAATCAAGGATCGAATGATCCACTAATCAATTGATCACATCACTGAGCCCTAACTGTGTGCAGGGCACTGCACTAACTGCTTGGTAGAATAGAAGAATAATAATGATAATTATGTATTTGGTAAGTGCTCACTATGTGCCAAGCACTGTTCTAACCACTGGATGAACATGCTAAGAATGTAAGCTTCAAAGATGGGGAGACCGGTGGCCATCTTCTCCCCTAGATTGGTAGCTACTTGAGGTCAGCGATCCTCTCTACTAACTCTACCGCACTCTCTCATACAGATAGTATCGTGTTCTGCATTAAGCACTCAAATACTAATGGCTGATTGAGCAGGGGCATTTAAGGACATATTCTGGCTTGAATCTGTACCCTTAAAACACTCGGTAATCACCTCAGTCCCACAGTACTTATCAATCAATGAGCTCTTACTGCGCGTAGAGCTCTTATTTCGTCTTGTCTTATGCCGTCGAGTCGTCTCTGACCCATAGCGACACCACGGACACATCTCTCCCAGAACGCCCCACTTCCGCCTGCGATCGTTCTGGTAGGGGATCCGTAGAGTTTTCTTGGTAAAAATATGGAAGTGGTTTAGCATCGCTCCTTCCGCGCAGTCAGTTTGAGTCTCCGCCCTCGACTCTCTCCCATGCTGCTGCTGCTCAGCACAGGGGAGTTTTGACTTGTAGCAGATGGCCTTCCGCTCGCTGGCCACTGCCCAAGCTAGGAATGGACTGGATAGGCCTCTGCTTGACTCTCCCTCCAGTAGTCGAGACGGGTAGAATACTGGAAACTCTCCAGGTGCGACCCTGAGAGGGGAGAGCACTTATTTACCTATCCTTAATTTATTTATATTAACGCCTGTTTTCCCGTCTCGACCGTAAGTTTCTTGTGAGCAGGAAATGTGTCTACCAACTCTGTTATACTGTACTCTCCCAAGTAATCAGTACGGTGCTCTGCACACAGTAAGCACTCAACAAATACCGTCGTTTGCGTAAAGTCTCCATTCATTCTGTAGTGATGAGTGGAAATCGATTCTTCCTTTGACTCCTATTGCCGTTTGGAACCACTGAGGACTCCTACTTGATGAGAACTGAAAGAAAGGGAGTATAAAAAGGATGAGAAAATCACCGTTTGGATTAAGCTAGCCAGAGAATGACTCCTAAATTAAATACAAAAGGCTGCCCTGAGTGTTTAAGAACTCTGCTGCAGCTCTTAAAGAGATAAGGAAATGAATACCTACCCCCAGAGGGGAGACTAGGTCTGATTAAAGGATCAGTGAGGCCCTTATTATGGTGGGGAGGTGGGGGAGGGTAGGCAGGAACCCCACAGTGTCCTTGATCCAGAGGAGATTTGGCCTATCTTTATGCTCAGGTGTCGAGCCAGTAATCCACAGCATAAATCCTGAATTCCAACCTGGTCTGAGGGTTCCTTTGGGGGCCTGACTGGAGTCTGTGGTGTCCAAAGGACCAGGGCTCCTCAGGACTCGGCCTTACCTTCCACCCCAGCCCTTCTGTCCACTGAATTTTTCACCCAGGTACCGTGGTGGTGGAGTCCTCAAGGATCATGTCTCCGCAGCTGTGGGAAGCAGCGTGGCCAAGTGGACAGAGCATGGGCCTGGGAGTCAGAAGGATCTGGGTTCTAATTCTGTCTCCATCACTTGTCTGCTGTATGACCTTGGGCAAGTCACTCGCTTCCTCTTTCCCTCACAAATGGGGATTAAGACTGTGAGCCCCATGTGGAACGGGGACTGTATCTATCCTGATTTACTTTTACCAACTCCAGCACTTAGTACAGTGCCTGGTACATAATAAGCACTTAACAGATTCCACAATTATTATTATTATTAGTTGGACAAAGTCTGGGATCTCACGGTGTGATGAGGGGCTGGGGTCTTCTCTAAACTCCTCTCTCTAGACTGTAAGATCTTTGTGGGCAGGGACTGTGTCCACCAACTCGTACTCACTCAAGAGCTAAGTACAATGCTCTACATAGAGCAAGGACTCCATAAATACCTTTGATTGATGGACCGGTTTTTTCTCAGCTCGAGTGAGATCTGGGAAGCCACTGGAGTATCTGCAGCACGGTTGAGGGGGAACGGGGAGGTAAAACTCTGGAGCTGCAGCGGCGTCATCATAATAATAATAATGGTGGAATTTATTAAGCGCTTACTATGTGCAAAGCACTGTTCTAAGGGCTGGGGGGGGATACAAGGCGATCACATTGTCCCACGTGGGGCTCACAGTTTTTAATCCCCATTTTACAGATGATGGAACTGAGGCACAGAGAAGTTAAGTGACTTGCCTAAAGTCACACAGCTGGCAAGTGGCGGAGAGGGGATTCAAACCCACGACCTCTGACTCCCAAGCCCGGGCTCTTTCCACTGAGCCACGCTGCTTCATAGAACTTGTGGGGTCCTTGGAGGGGGGCTGGAGTTGGGTGGGGATCAGGAGAGTGGGGGACGGCTCCCGGATGGGGGTTAAGGGAGTTGTTGGTGCCCACCCCAGTGAGCACCAGAGATGAGATAATGAAGAAGGAAGTGCTTCTTCTTTTGCTCCTTTTACTTCCTTTTTTCTCTATCTTCTCCCCTTCCCTCTCCCCCTCTTCTCCTCCCTTTCTTTCTGCTTCTTCCTCCTCTGTCCCCTTAAAGCCCCACCCCATGACTCGATTTTTCCCCTAAGTCGACCCACATGCTCAAAATAAAAATCTGGCACTCCCGATTCTAAGAAAATGAAATTATTAGAAATTTCAGATGCAGACATTTCTGACTCTTAAGTGACAGCCAGCCTCCAAGAATGTTCCACTCATGAGAGGGTTCAGACACCGAATACAAAAATGATATTTTATTGGTATTTCACGTTATGCACTATCCTCTTCTGCCTTTCAAATACAGGTATACCCTAGTTACAACCACCTCATGACACAAAAATCCCAGAGATAGAACCAGTACTGTTTGATGCATTTGCCAAACCAGCAGCTGGGTGTCTGGCTGCAGGGAACTACCAGGGCATTTCCTGGGACAGTCCCATAAACCAGAAAATCGCCTAGACCCTCCTCCATTTCTATGCATAACTAAAGCTTTCTTCTCAGCACAGGATGTCAGCCCTGACGGCCTTCTTCCACTTCCCTCTAGGCTTTAAGCTCCTCCTCTAGAATAAAAACTCCTTTAGGCAGGGAAGATGTCTACTAATTCTGTTATATTGAACTCTCCCAAGTGCTTAGTACAGTGCTCTGCACACAGTGTACCCTCAATAAATACGATTGACTCCATTCCCTCCATGGTTTGACCCCCTGTGCTGCACCAGATGCAGTTATAACTACCGGAGCCTTGTTTTACTGGCACAAAGAGCATTATGAGCTCAGCTCTCCGGATCCATTTCTGTCTGAGCCTCAGAGGGCATAAAGTATCCTCACGGGCCTGACAACAGCTGGTAGGGCTGCCAGGGAAAAGGGCTCAACAGGCTGTTCCATCACTCTAATCCCGTGAATCGGGTCCAATAATCGGCTTAGCTATTCGGCACAAGATCCATTTTTAATGATCACCTCTCCTGACTCCAGATGTGAGGCTATTGGCTAATACTGACTTTGCTTTGAGGTTTTATAATCCAGACTGAGGAGAGATCTTGGCACTGAACCTTACGTAACCTCACTGACTTTTCCTTTTCTTTTGAGGACACACACGGTCAAGGCAGCATTATGTGCAGGGCTCATGCTTAAATGTGAAACTTTTGTGAATGGTGCCCTTTGTTGTTCTAACTCCCCTTTCCCCTAAGCTAAAAATGACATTTAATATTAGGATTTACAGATCCTTCCTCTAAATTTCTTTTTCCTTCAATCCATCATAGGTCATTTCCTCCGAAACTGCAATTGAAACAACTTCATTTTCTGTCAAAAGGGCAATGATCCCAATTGTCCCACTGGTGGTCAGACAGGGAAGAGTAAGGAATCAATCAGTCAGTGCTATTTATGGAGCACTTACTGTGTGCATAGCATTATACGAAGCACTGGGGAGAGTACAATACAGTTGCTAGCCATCATCCCTGCATTTAAGGAGCTTACAGTCTAATGGGGTAGGTGTCGATGGGCCGAGAGGAAGCCCTCCTCGTGCTTGCCTCCGGTGAAGAGGTCTCCCTCCCTTGCTTAAGGTCTAGTACCCAAGGTTATCAATCTATTAATCAATCATTTGCTTTACTGAGAACTTACTGTGTGCAGAGCACTGTACTAAGCATTTGGGAAAGTGAAATTCAGTTGAGTTGGTAATGACAACGATGGTATTTATTAATAATAATAATGTTGGTATTTGTTAAGCGCTTACTATGTGCAGAGCACTGTTCTAAGTGCTGGGGGAGATACAGAGTCATCAGGTTGTCCCACGCGAGGCTCACAGTTAATCCCCATTTTACAGATGAGGTAACTGAGGCACAGAGAAGTGAAGTGACTTGCCCACAGTCACACAGCTGACAAGTGGCAGAGCTGGGATTCGAACTCATGACCTCTGACTCCCAAGCCCAGGCTCTTTCCACTAAGCCACGCTGCTTCTCTATTAAGTACTTACTGTGTGTCCAACACTGCTCTATGCACTGGGGTAGATATAAGATCATCAGGATGGACGCAGTCCTTGTCCCACATGGGGCTCACAGTCTTAATCCCCATTTTACAGATGAGGTAACTGAGGAACAGAGAAATTAAGTGACTTGCCTGAGGTCACACAGCAAACAAATGGTGGAGCTAAGATTAGAACCCAGGTCCTTCTGACTCCCAGGACCGAGCTCTATCCACGAGGCCATGCCGCTTCCCTAGTAGACACAATCCCTGCCCACAGGGAGTTTACAGTCTACAGGGGGAGACAGACATTCAAATAAATTTCCAAAAGGACAAATAGTAGAATATTAGTAGAGGGTCTATTTCAGTCTCCCTTCCTTTTAGGGTTAACTAGACCACAAAGCTCTAAAGAGGTGGTGTGCCTGCAGCGTACACAGCTGGGTATTGTCAGTAGTCATAACACTCCCAGTTCAACTGTTTCTATTTTTAGAAAAGCTTAGTTGGATTCAGTGCTTTCGTTGCCAGAGCACTCCATATTATTTATCTCCATTCATCTCAATTTAGAGTAATGGAGGAAATCTGGAAAACTGGTGCTTTTGAGGCACCCGAGGGGAGGATGTGAGGGCTCTTCTTCTACCGCCTCTGGGGTACACATATACCCCGGTGTAGGGAGTTGAAAAGATCTCAAAAGAAATCCTTTGCCCCTGCCCAAGACAACTGTATTTTCCTGTTCTGCAGACAGACTGCAGAAGTGAATCTCCTAAGAAATGGGTAACGATGGGGTCAGAGCCTGCCTCACTGGCCTGGATCCAAGGGTCTCTGCTGGGCTGGACAACTGTCTGAGAGGAGAATTCATTCATTTAATCATATCTACTGAGCGCTTACCGTGTGCAGAACCCTCTAAGTGCTTGACACGTTCCCTGCCCACAGCAAACTTACTGTCTAGAGGGGGAAGGCAGCTTCATTCGCTCCCTCTGTTCAGTCTTTGCTGCCTGTGCAAAGACCCGGCTAAAGCTGTTGGTATCACTAATAGAATCCACTGACAATGCGAGGAAACAGCAATTTGTCTCCAGTAGCCCATAGGCCAAATTTTCAATCAAATCTGGAAGAGGAAAAAATATAACAAGGTTCCTGAACAACCAATGTCCTTGGAAAAGCTTCATTTCTTTTCTTTTCTGTTTCTTCCTCTCTTTCGACTCCTGCTGTTATATTCACCATTGTTCTGGCAATAAAGCCAACAGTGCTGATCGGCCAAAAGAGTGTCATCGGTTTTGGTGAAATGAATATACATGGATGCCTACTTGAGTCACTTCATTTTTAAAAGTAATCATCAATTGGATCACTTTATATCCAAATCGGCCTGCCTTTTAATAATAATAATGATAATAATAATGATAATAATAATTTTGGTATTTGTCAAGCGCTTACTATGTGCAGAGCACTGTTCTAAGCGCTGGGGTAGATACAGGGTAATCAGGTTGTCCCACGTGAGGCTCACAGTTAATCCCCATTTTACAGTCGAGGTAACTGAGGCACAGAGAAGTGAAGTGACTTGCCCACAGTCACACAGCTGACACGGGGCAGAGCCGGGATTCGAACCCGTGACCTCTACTCCCAAGCCCAGGCTCTTTCCACTGAGGACCCCTGAAGAAATGTCTAGAGAAAAGACAGAAGACTCAGGAGATTGCCAAACTTCTTCCTGTAATTCCACCATCCTCCGTTACCCACAAGCCCGTAACCTTGACGAATCCTCAATTCATTCAAGCCACACTTCTTGTTGGTCACCAAATCCTGTCAGATTTAACTGGACAGTATCAATCGATCATATTTATTGAGGGCTTACTGTATGCTGAGTAATATCTCTAGAATCCATCCCTTCCTCTCCATTTAAACTTTTATACTGTTGGCCTGAGCCCTCATCATATCCCGCCGAGATGTACTGTATCCTCGCTGGTCTCCTTGCCTCCAGTCTCTCCTCACTCCAGTCCTCATTTCACTCGGTTGCCCTGATCAATTTACTAAAAAATCATTCTACACACGTCTCCCACTCCTCAAAAACTTCCAATTGTTGCCCTTCCATCTCTCTATCTCCACATCAAACAGAAACTCCTTATCATTGACAATATGTCCCTCAATCAGCTCTACTCTTCTTACTTTGCCTTGCTCATCTCCTACTACAACTCAGCTCACACCCTGAGCTACTTTAACACCATCCTACTTACTGTACTTTGATTTTGTTTCTCTAACTGTGGCCATCCTTGCTCTCATCTTCCTTCTGGCCTGAAACCCCCTCCCCCTTTATATCCAACAGACGGCCCCTCTTCGTATCCTCTAGGCTGTGAGCTTCTTGTGGGCAGGGAATGTGCCTACCAACTCTGTTATATTGTACTCTCCCAAGCCCTTAGTACAGTACTCTACGCAAGGAAAGTGCTCAATAAATATGACTGATTGCTATTCACTGATATACTAAGATCACACCTCCTCCAAGAAGCCTTCCCTGATTAAATTCTCATTTTCCCATTCTGTTTCCTCTGCTTTTTTGTTGAATATGCACTTGGGGTCTGAATCCCTTAAGTACTTGGTTATTCACCCCACTCCTTCTCTCATCACACTTATGAACATTCCCTTTTACACTGCTACTTTCCTAACTGTAATTTAATTTACTGTATCTTTCCCACTAAATTGTAAGCTCCTTGAGGGCAGGAATCATGACTACCAACTCTGTTGCACTGCACCCTACCAAATGATTAATACAGCGCTCTGCACACAGTAAGCATTCAATAAATACCATTGATCGATTGCCCGGGTTTGGTTTCTACATTTGAAGCCGTGTCGCCTGGTGGATAGAGCATGGGCCTGGGCGTCAAAAGGACTTGGGTTCTAATCTGCCACTTGTCTGCTGTGTGACCCTGGGCAAGTCACTCAATTTCTCTGTGACTCAGTAACCTCACCTGTAAAATGAAGATTAAGACCATGGGCCCCATGCGGGACATAAACTGGGACCAACATCATTAGCTTGTAAGCACCGAGAGTTTAGTACAATGCCGGCACATATTAAGTACTTAACAAATACCATAAAAAAATTTGAAGAATGTAGAGAAGTTGGAAACGAAAATGATTTAAAGCCTACAAAATAATAACTGTGGCGACTGCTAAACACTTACTATGTGGTAATATACAATGCTATGGGATAGATACAATCAATGGTATTAATTAGGTACTTAGGGCCTGCTGAGATGCAGGAGTGAAATAATAAACTTGACAAAATGTCTTGTGGGATACAGGAGCAGTCCTTCCCAGTGACAGGGTCCTGCTGGCCTTGATGGAATCAATCTAGAGTGCTTACTGTGCACAGAGCACTATACTAAGTGCTTGGGAACTCATTTGTTCCCATGCTTGCAACACCCACTTCCATGCAGATGATTCCCAAATCCATATCTTCAGCCCTGACCTCTCACCCTCCCGGCAGTCTTGCATTCCCTCACGCTTTCGAGGCATCTCTACTTGGATGTCCCACCTATGCCTCAAACTTACATGTCCAAAAGAGAACTCCTTATTTTCCCTCCCATACCCTATCCTTCCCTTGATTTTCCCAGCACTGTAGAAAATCCTTCCTGTTTCACAAGCCTATAACCTTAAAGTTATCCTCGACTCATCTCTTTCATTCAACCCACATATTCAATCTGTCGCTAAATCCCATCAGTTCAACCTTCAAAACATGGCTAAAATTCACCCTTTCCTCTCTATCCAAACTATTACCATGTCAATCCAAGCATTTATCCTATCCCTCCTTAATTACTGTAACATTCTCCTTGCTGACCTCCCTACCGCCTCTCTCTCCCCACAAGTACATATTTCACTCCGCTTCCCGGATTATTTTTCATTCAGTCTACATTTCCCCACTCCTCAAGAACCTTCGGTGGTTTCCCCATCCCCATCTACATCAGAAAGAAACTCCTCACTATTGGTTTTAAAGCACTCGATCCGCTGGCTCCCTCCTACCGCACCTTGCTACTTTCCTACTACAACCCAGACTGCTTACTTCACTCCTCTAATGGCAACCTACTCACTGTTCTTCAACCTCGTCTATCTCACCACCCACCTCTCACCCATGCCCTGCCTCTGGCCTGGAATGTCCTCCCTCCTCATATCTGACAGACACTTTCCCTACCTTCAAAGCCTTACTGAAGGCACATCTCCAAGAGGCCTTCCCTAACTAAGCCCTCATTTCCTCTTCTCCCACTCCTTTCTGAGCTGCCTGGGCACTTGAATTTGCTCCCTTTATTCGTTCTTCCTTCAGCCCCACAGTACTTATATACACATGAATAATTTCTATATATTAATGTCTAGACTAAGCTCACTATGGGAAGGAATGTGCCTACCAACTCGGTTGCACTGTTATATTGTAATTCTCCCAAGTGCATAAGACAGTGCTCTGCACACAATAAGCGCTCAGTAAATTTAACTGGGAAAGTAGAGTAAAACAAAGTTGGCAGACTTGATCCCTTCCCACCAAGAGCTTACCTCAAGTCCCTTACAGTTCCAAGATTCTCTGTCTCCATGCAGTGGGAATTTGGTTATGATGATGCCTTGTGAGTTATTTTTGAGTCCCTATAGAAGTCAAGGAACAGAATTCCCTTATCCTTCAACAGCGAGGTGAAAAAAAAAAACACCCCGTCACAAAAAGTCCTCCGTAAAAGTCATCAGTCGTGGCTGGAATCCAAACACTTCAGGCTAGGGGAAGAGCTTTTATAAAGTTTTATTTATTTTTAAAGAGCCACCCTGCCTCTATCAAATAGATGTTCGGTTATCTTCATTTCTGTCTCCAGGTCCAATAATACTCAGGAATGTGTTTTCCCATCATGAGCTGAGGTTTGACAGTTCTGGGGCCTCTATGGACAATACTATTCTTTGGCAGTCTCTGGGCTGGATCATTAGTATATAGTAAAAAAATATAGTAAAAAAATTAGCACCAGCTCCTATAGCATAGTATGGGTTCAGCTTTTTGAAACTGCTGAGATGCAATGGATATCAATTAGGCCCTTTCTTCAAAATGTCCATCGCTATGTTCCTTTTAAGATAAAGACCAATTTTAAAAAAATAACAGGTGAAACTCCATAACCTTGAGGCTCAATAATGGGGGAAAAGGGAAGAAAGAAACCAGCTCTATATCCAATCTTCCCCAGAGCACAGGTGGCAGATCTAAATAGCATTTTCAAGCTCTGACCTAAATGATAATTTCAGTCTTATCTCTGAAGTCTCCTTAATATGGGAACCATTTAAAGAAAGGAAAGGGAGTCCTTCCATTTTCTTATTGAACACTTCTCCCTTTTTTTTTCCAATTGTTTCCCCTTGTCTAGCATTCCCATTGTGATTGCTTCCAAGGAGGTGGAGATAAATCACCATCTGTTGAAGGCAACATCCAAGTTTCCCTCCCAAGGGCTTAGGTTTTTTCATTGTATCACCCTTCCTATCTCAAAATGGCCATAAACGTAGCCCACTGGATTTCTGATAAACTGAGTCACCTATTCTTTGTCCCTAAAAATCCCTTGAAAATCTGCTCTGCATGCTGGGCTGCAGAAGATAAGATTGTTTTATTTCCCCAAAGCAATTTAGATAATGATTTATTGTCATTCACTACATTTTCTCTCCGGATAAAAATAGACCCTGATGGATAATGACAGAATCTATTTTTTCATACCGCCCACAAAATTCATTCTCTAGTTTTAATTTGAAACTCAAAGCAGGAGAAATCACCCTCATTTTGTTTTGAGACTTTTGACCTATTACCCCACACTAGACAGCTGATTTATTTCCCAGTAAAGTCAATGATTTAAGAGTGCTTCGGTAATCATTTATGGCCCCAACAAAATTCAATTTTAATTAAATACTATTTGAGTAGAACGTTCCAAAGATCAATAAATGTCCCAAAAGGTAAACTGTGAGGATCCATTACTCAGTGCAGCACTAGACTGGAAGCTCACTGTGGGCAGGGAAGGAATGTGGCTAACAACCCTGTTACATTGTACTCTCCCAAGAGCTTATAGTACAGTACTCCGTACACAGTAAGCACTCAATAAATACCACTGATTGGTTGATTGATAGACAAGTCAAGTAAAATCTCTTAAGCCAAGAACTTCCCTTCCAACCGGAGTCTTCGCCGCAGTAAGAGTAAAGTGTCAAGGGAGAGAGAATGTAGAAAAGATACCACCTTTCTCTTTGAAGAAAAACAGTCCTTAAAAATAACGAGATGTACGCTAAGATTAATACCAACAGTCCCTTATGGAGTTAACCAGAGTTACTAATGAAGGTTACAATTTCCTTCATTTCCCATGTTCTGTGCAAATACATTTTAGTATGTATGAATATATCTGTCTTTGATGAGTCTTCTTTGGAGAGCAGCAGTATTTCACAAATGCGCTACATGTGAGGATATGGAAAGTTGGAAGAGATAGGGAGGGCAGAGCTACAGGGTCTCCTAGGGATCCATTCTGGATCGGCAATCTGGTCACCTAGGTGAAATGGGGTAAAATAAGGAAAAGTGGATGGGATGGGAGTAGGGGGAAAGCCAAGCATTCTACTCAGTCCTGGGGTAGATACAAGATATTCAGGTAGGACACAGTCCCGGTCCCCCATAGGACTCACAGCCTCGAAAGGAAAGAGGAAAGGTAGTGAATCCCCATTTTTACAGAAGAGGAAACTGAGAAATGACTTGCCCAAGGTCATACAGAAGGTATGTGGCAGCGCCGGGATTTAGAATCAGAGAGAGAGGCATAGAGAAGAATTTCAAATCTCCAGATTTTTTCATCCCTCCCTCAGCTCCACGGCACTTATGTACATATCCATAAATTATGTGTATTATTGTCTGTCTCTCCCTCTAGTCTGTAAGCTCATTGTAGGTGTGGAACATGTCTACCAACTCTGTTATATTCAACTCTTCCAAGCGCCTTGTGCAGTCCTCTGAACTCAGTAAGTGCTCAGTGAATATGATTTAATCCAACCAGTTTTATCATCCTCCTACTACTTCCAGTTTCCAAAGTTTTACCCTCTAATAATAAGTGTGGTATTCGTTAAGTGCTTACTATGTGCCAAGCACTGTACCAAGTGTTGGGGCAAATACGAGAAAATCAGGTTGGGCACAGTCCCCATCCCACATGGGGTTCACAGTCTCAATCTCCATTTTGCAGATGAGGTAACTGAGGATCAGAGAAGTAAAGTGACTTGTCCAAGGTCATGAAGCAGACACGTGGCAGTCTTCTGTTGCCCAGGCCCGTGCTCTATCCACTTCGCCTTACTGAAACTCATCCCCAGATAAAATTGCCCTTGACACTTTTCTCTTTAAATCACTCATCCCTCTATCTAGTCTTAATTCCTATCCTCCCAATCTAGCCCTCCATTATTTCCTAGGGTCACTGCTGCTGGTTATCCAACCCTGGACCTTGGTATAGTCCAGAGATCTCCATTTTGGGAAATGGAATTCTTGGTCATCTACAAGCCAGCATTAGATCAGAGTCAGAAAAGGCTCTCTTTTACTTAGCTGGTGCTTAGTCGTGAGAGTCAGAAACGGAACGGACCTGCATTTCAGGCTCTCCAAACAGCCACACAGCTGTGCAGTGTATCTGCCCTTGATTTTTTTTTAAAATGATACCTGTTAAGTGCTTATTATGTGCCGAACACTGTATTTAGCACTGGGCTAGGTTGGCCTCCGTTCCTGTCCCAAATGGGGCTCACAGTCAGAGTGTGAGGGAGAATAGGCATTGAATCTCCATTTTGCAGGTGAGGGAAGTGAGGCACGGAGAGGTTAAGTGATCTGTTCAAGGTCACACATCAGACAAGTGACAGAGTCAGAATTAGAACCCAGGCCCTCCAACGCCCAGGCCTGTGCTCTTTCCAATAGGCCACACTGCTTCACTTGATATTTGGAGGAAATTGATTATGGTGGCAGAAGTTCTGCCAGGAAGAAAGCAAATAGGGGAAATAAAAGATTTACCTGAAAGCAAGTGGAATCTTGGCCAAGAAAACAAATCAAATCCAGTAGCACTTATTTGGTTCTTAAGACACACATCTCTTCAGAGAATGGCAGCAATGTTCATCTATCCTCCAGCGATACAAAGAGTCTGTCACGGCTGATTTTTAGAAATGGCATTTTATCCTAAACTTAAAAGAAAATATTGGCTATAGCCATTCAGTAACAGCAGAGTATACATTATGAAAATGAACTGTTAAGTTACATTTTGCTGTCTGGCAGATCATCAGATTCCCCATCTGCTGGGTTGGCAAAGGAGCTGGACATTTCACTAAGCGATAGGAAACAAGAGATGAGACTGGGTCAGTGTGTATCCTCAACCCCATGGTTACCCGCTAATGATGCGTTTCTCAAATCACCCGTTATAAGGAGAAAGAGGGTTATGCTGGTGTTTGGCCTCTGACCAGGATACCTGGAGGCTGGAATGTACATACGGTAATGCATTTATTTACTTACATTGATGTCTGTCTCCCCCTCTAGACTGTAAACTCACTGTCGGCGGGGAATGTGTCAGTTTACTGCTATACTGTACTCCCCCAAGTACTAGTACAGTGCTTTGCACATAGTAAGCCTCACTAAATATGATTAAATGAACGAATAAGGGTCTCTGTAGTTTGGAGGGCGTCCGCGGGATTCCAGCCCCATTTCGACCTTTGGCCAGGTGAGGGGTTTGGAAGCAGATCGACAATTTTAGCCCGGGAGAGGAGTTTCAGTAGCCTTGTCCTCTTTTCTCACCCCACCCGCATCTTTGACAGCTGTTTAATGTTCATATATCTCCTCTTGCTATAAGTCTTAGGTCATAGATCACAACATCCATTCTTATTTGACAACAAGGGAACAGTGGAGACTTGAGGGCTTTAGGATTGGAACGGACAGGTGTCTATGGACACACACACAAAAGCTGCCCTAAATAATTCTAGAATATGAAGTTCCATCCTAAATAAGTCCACGTGTTCATAAGGCGGGAGAGGAGGCCCATTAGTGGCTAATGGGGAAATTGCCTGAAACCATCAGTTTGAGGGAATGATAGGGGTTGGGAAGAAAAGTAAAGAACCTGATATTAAGACTCACATTTTAGATTTACAGATACAGAACCAAGTTCAGAATGATACCTCAGTATTCAGTACTAAGTGGCAACTGAGAGCAGAACACTGTACTTGATGTTTGACAGCATAAGTGATAAAGGCACATCTCTACTCTCATGGTCATGGGTTCGAATCCCAGCTCTGCCACTTCTCAGCTGTGTGACTGTGGGCAAGTCACTTCACTTCTCTGGGCCTCAGTTACCTCATCTGTAAAATGGGGATTAACTGTGAGCCTCACGTGGGACAACCTGATGACCCTGTATCTCCCCCAGCGCTTAGAACAGTGCTCTGCACATAGTAAGCGCTTATCAAATACCAACATTATTATTACTCTCAAAGAGTTTACAAACTAATGGGCTAAACATATGCCCACTATAGATTGCAAGCTCGGTGTAGGGGAACAGTATCTACTAGCTCTGTTATACTATACTTACTGGTATTTGTTAAGCGCTTACCATGTGCAAAGCACTGTTCTAAGTGTTGGGGGATACAAGGTGATCAGGTTGTCCCACGTGGGGCTCACAGTTTTAATCTCCATTTTACAGATGAGGTAACTGAGGCACACAGAAGCTAAGTGACTTGCCCAAAGTCACACAGCTGGCAAGCGGCAGAGCAGGGATTAGAGCCCACGACCCCTGACTCCCAAGCCCGGGCTCTTTCCAGTGAGCCACGTTGCTTCTCTGAGCACTCTTCCAAGTGCTCAGCACAGTGCTCTGCACACAGTGAACAATCAGTGAATACCATTGATTGATTGGGTCACCTCAGCTGTGAACAGAAAAGGCCTTGCAAGAGATCTCTCATGATTTATCTTGGGCAACACCTTTCAAATTCACCCTCTCCTGCAGTGCTCCCAGCACAATGGAATATCCAGATTGTTTGAGAAACATTAATGCAACCATTTCTTAAATATCTGTTTCCTTCCACCCTCTTTAAACTAGTTACCATATTTTTTTTAAATCTAGGTTAAACGTTCGCCTTGATGTTTACACATTTCAATTACTTATATATTGTTGCTGGAGCTCCTTGAGATACAGACATCACTCAGGTCAGTTCCCTATAGTAATCTTTCCTCATAAATCCACCCCTCCTGTTCCATTTAGCCCACTGCTTTGTTTCTCTTCTCCAACTTCTCTCCTGGTTATCTCCTTCCTTCAGGGATAAAATAGGAGGCGGATGAACCAGCAGAGTTCAACCTCAGGTCTGGGGGACCGGTCTAAATCCCTGTTATCTAAAACCCTGTTTTTCCTAGATAAGGGAAATCTCTCTAAAACATGGCCCCCCTGGCCCTTCTTGAAGTCTAAACTGGTGGTTGTGACAAGGGGCAGATGAAAATCAGGACCAAAAATGTACTCTAGAACATTAGATTGCAGATGTGTCGAATACTAGGGAGACATGAATCCTTCAAAAAGTCAAAAGGTAGCTATTTTTATTGGGCTGCATTTAAGGAGAAGTGGTGAACAGACCCTCATAAATTCTGCTCAGAGGCGGGTGCCGCTGGTCGGCACACAGTAGCTGTCCTTGATTCCTAAAAACTCTGCAGTTGAAATTATGTAGGGCTTTTACGTCCTGATAGATCTAGAGGAAGGATAAGCAAACACAGCATAAGCTAGTTTAAGTGCAAGTGTAAGGACTTTCTGTTTATTATGGATTTGGTTCACATTCATAGAGGCAAATATCACAGGAGAGAATAATAAAGGCTTTAGTCTGCTCAGTGTAAACAATATTATTTATTGACACAGACACAAGGTGGTCAATGTCACACATTTCTTAGGTATTTGTTTTTCCTTTTTCTTTTTTTTTTTTTGAAGCTCATCAATTTTGTGATCTGCAGTTCCTCCTTTTCCCCCAAATGGTAGAGTCAAAATTTCAAAGAAAATTTTGTGTCACATTTTTTCCACCTAAGAGAACTTGATGGTACTTTAGACGATATGAACAGCCATTTTTCTGTTAAAACTTCCCATTTTTCCCCTTCACTTATTGAACCAAATCCAAAATAATTTCCTGGCTTCTTTGTTTTCTTCTTGAAAAATCACCGTCCACTTACAAATACAACTGCATGCTTGGGTTCCACTGAGAATACTTTCCATCCACAAATTAATTTGTATTTGCATTTTATTTTGGTTTCTTTTTTTGTTAGAATGCTCTCCTTTCATCAGCATGTCTATTGGAGGAAGTTAAAAAACATTTCACCATGACCTTCCAGAAGCCAGTAAGGTAAGCTATTTTTCACCCCAATGAAATATTAATTTAGAAATAAAGTGCATTTAAAAAGGACATTTTAAGATGATGAAAGAAACTTGCAACTCTTTCCCCTCAACTTTACTTATGCTTTAAAGCATCTCGGAAGGTCAAGGTAGTAACAATTCTCGGACAGTCATTCCCTCTGCAAAAGTGAAGAGAAACAACATGGCTTAATGAAATGATCCTGGGCCTGGGAATCAGAGGACCTGGGTTCTAATCCTGGCTCCGCCACTTACCTCTGACTATAGGCAAGCCACTTAACTTCTCTGTGCCTCAGTTTCCTCGCTTGCAAAATGGGGATTCAATAACTGTTCTTCTTCTTACTTAGACTATGAGTTCATGAAGGGCAGGGACAATGTTTAACCTGATTAATTAGCTGGGCCTAGTGGCTTAGAGGAAAGAGTACAGGCCCGGGAATCAGAAGACCTGGGTTCTAATCCCAACTCCACCACTTTCCTACTGGGTGACCTTGGGAAACTCACTTAACTTCCCTGTGCCTCAGTTCCCTCATCTGCAAAATGGGGACTCAATACTTGTTCACCCTCCTACTTAGACCGTGAGACCCCTGTGACACCTGATTATGTTGTATCTACTCCAGGCCTTAGTCCAGCATTTGGCACATTGTAAGTGCTTAACAAATACCTCTGTCATTGTCACTCTTACTACAGTGCTTTGCACATGGTAATTCTTTCACAAATATTATTATTACTACTATGATCAGGTATAATGAGATCACTTGTGAATAGACAGGCTTTGTTTTTAGCTAAAACACTAACATTTATTTTGAAAATAAAAGTGCATTTTTAACTTTTTCCTTTGCAGAATCATTTTCCTGGAACTGGCACGGATAGTTGGATAAGATGTCCAACCTGCTTACTTAAGACAAACCCTAGAAACTAGAGACCGCCCCACCCTACAGCTGCATGCTTAAGTCCATTTCTCTACTGGTTCAGCACTCTTCTATATCACACACCTGGTTGGTGTCAGTGTGTCTGCAGCATCTCCCAATCTCCCTGCAGCATCTCCCAATCTCATTCCTGATTTTTCAGGTCTGTTTGGAATAGCTCACCTGATCAGGCATATGCCCTTCAGCATAGAAGGCAACTCTATAAACCAGGGAGCTAATGGGACATTTTCCTGCCGTAAATCTCAAGCTTTTGTTATATTGGCTTCCTATTGTGTTACTTACGTGAATTTGGATATTTCTAAAGAACTTACCTTCCTCCTTGATACTAATAGTCGAGGTGTTAGGCATTTACTCTGGGTCAAGCACTGTACTAAGTGCTGGGTAATACAGATAATCAGGTCAGACACCGTCCCTGCCCCACATGGGACTCACCATCTAAAGTGGAGGGGGAACGGGGATCTAATCCCCATCTTTCCAGTACTTAACTCTTCTGTTCCACCTCCTTATTTATAGCCCGCGAATTCCTAATTGTTATTTCAAAAAAAGTTTCAGGTTCTTCCAACTCTTCTGCAAAGTCAATCACTTCAGCTTCTAAATTCCCACTAATGTTTTAAGATTGCTTTTTGTATGCGGAAGCCCCAGATAGAAGAGAGGGCATTCTCCATATGTCCAGAGCAGATGGTTTAGCAGTCCTGCAAGGCAAGTGAATGAATAAGAGGAGAAGCCTCCATGCAAAGCTAGTTTAATTCATATAAGGAGTTGGAAGGGAACTAATTAACTTTCAGAGGTGGCAGCTGCTGTTTTGCAACAGAAATGAAGGAAACCTAGAGTCTCTCTGAAGAAAATGTGAAATGGCTTCCAACTAAATTGAAAGGATTGACTCCCTAGAGAGGTAGAAGAACTGCATGCTCCCACTATAAGAAAAGTAGACAAAATAAAATGCATGCTTTCCTTAAACTCAGTCTGGTTTAAGGTGCCCTAAAATTAGTGAACCTAGTGCAGGAAGCCCTGAATTCCACTCATAGCCTCCAAATTCCTTTGCAGATAAGTTAATTTTAAAAAACAACAACAACCAGTAACTTACGATACAATCCGAGGAGAGTCCTGTGCATCATTAGGTTCCCTGCGGTGGTGTGAATTCTCATAGGGAATTATTTTTATTTTTCTTAATGATAATAATGCATGGCACTTGTGAAGTGCTTACTATGCACTATATTAAGACCTGGGGTGAGACAAGATAGGTCAAACAGTTAAAATTGTAAAGGGGCTATGAACTAAAACGTTTTTGGGAGGCAGGGGACATGGAACAGATTTCCAATAAGGACATGGTTAAAAACACTCCAGAAGAGGAAATACATGGGATTTATCTTCATTTTTAAGCCTTCTTAGGGACTACTTATAGATACTGTCCTCCGATTGAAGTTGATTAGTTGATAGTCTGGATATTAAATTTTCATGTCCACCAATTTTAAATTTGTTTGAAGCAACCGGAAGGGGACTTGGAGGAATTAAAATAACTGGCAGAGATCATAAAACAGCCATTTGATGACACTAAAAGGAAATTTTCCAATTGAGATGGATAAATTCAGTTGAGATTACCAACTGAGCTGGCCACCTGAAATATCAATTATTAGCACTTTTGGGTTTCAGGGGTGTAGGCAAGCCCCTCCAAATATGAACTACACCGCACTCTCTGAATGCTTCAACCAAACTTAGTCAAGTTAGGCTTTAAAAAATGAATGGAGCCCCTGCTTTGCTATTTTGAGCAACAGAACCGTGTCCGCTAACATTCTAGCTAGTAAAGAGTGCTCCGTTTCCCTGGAATCAAGCAGCAAGTACTTAGATTTCTGAGGAGTTTGGAGAATTGTAAGAGTTTAATCCAGTCAGAGAGGATCCAAAGCTAACAGAGGGCCCTATTTTCCTGGACTCTTGGATGATCTGTTGTTTAGTAGACACTGGCCTTTTTCATTTAATAAGGCAAGATCTACTAAGGGATGTATAGGTTTGTCACCTTTATGAGGATGGATCCCTTTAGGGATCCTGACCTGGCTTCATCCTCTCTCAAGGTCTTAATATAACAAACTTCCCAAAAAGATAGACACCTGGATGGGATTCATTCAATTGTATTTATTGAGTGCTTACTGTGTGCAGAGCACTGTACTAAGCGCTTGGATGTACAATTCGGCATGAAACCAAGGAGGGGAGGAAATGTGATATGCTTCGAGTAAATGGCAGCTTGACGAGACAAAATGGAGTCCAGGTCTATAGGTCCACGATATTTTATCCCTTGGTAGTCTACCATTCGTAGAGACATTAGTCACCCGAGTTACTCTTATGCAAGGTGATTAGGAGACAATCAAGCAGACAGAGAGACAGAATGGCTCAGAGGGAATGGTCTAAAGAGAAGGGGTGAATGCAAGGCCCAGACCACTGGGCTTCCACACCAGTCAGGAGATGGAAAGTTGGAATGAAGCATCTAAATTTGGGTCTTTATTCTCCTGGACCTAAATGATGGTGATGGTATTCACTTAGCGTTACTCTGGGCCAAGACCTGGGTAGAGAGAAGATAATTAGATCAGGCCCAGGCCCCGGCCCCACCCTCCATGGGCCGCACCCATAAGAGGGGAAGCAGCATGGCCTAGTGGATTGAGCACGGGCCTGGGAGTCAGAGGGACTTGGGTTCTAATCCTAGTCCCACCACATGGGAAGCAGCGTGGCTCAGTGAAAAGAGCCTGGGCTTCGGAGTCAGAGGTCATGGTTTCGACTCCCGGCTCTGCCACTTGTCAGCTGTGTGACTGTGGGCAAGTCACTTCACTTCTCCGTGCCTCAGTTACCTCATCTGTAAAATGGGGATTAACTGTGAGCCTCACGTGGGACAGCCTGATTACCCTGTATCTACCCCAGCGTTTAGAACAGTGCTCTGCAAATAGTAAGCGCTTAACAAATACCAACATTATTATTATGTCTGCTGTGTGACTTTCGGCTTCACTTCTCTGTGCCTCAGTTACTTCATCTGTAAAATGAGGATTAAGTCTGTGAGTCCTATATCAGACAGGGGCTGTGTCCACGCTAATTAGCGTGTATCTATTCCAGCGTTTAGTATAGTGCCCGGCACCTAGTAAGCACATAACAAATTCCACAACAAAGGGAAGGGTGGGTGGTCAGTCTGTCTCCCCCAGCTAGATTATCAGCTCTTTAAGAGCAAGGATCATTTCTACTAAACTCTCCCAAATACTTAGTACAGTGCTCTGGCACACAGTTGAATAGTACTGAGTGATTTTTTTCCCCTCCAACCTTTCCAATGGGGTGGTGAAAATGGTTTTGTTACATTTATTGAACCGAAAAGATGGTGTCAGTGTTAAGGACAAGATTCCAAATCTATAAAACCACCAAGTGTTTGCATAATAACAGGGTTTTTTCCCCCCAGTTTACTTATTCATGTTTTTAAAATGTTGTCTAGAGTTTCACGGTTAACATATCCTAAACTATTGCTGATTTTATATGTATATTAGTTCCCAGTTCAAGAAGCAGGTAAAATAGAGAGAGCCTCCTGAAAAATATCACCACAAACCTTTCTTTGCAAGAGAGCTCTAATTCGCTGTGAGTCATTCACATCCGTACACATCCGTATTGATAATGTGATTTGAGATACAATGGAATAATTTAATGTCCCCTTTTAAAAAAAAAATTGACCGTGATACATTTCCTCTTATGAAACAAACATCTCCAATTTTCTTCCTATTATTTAAACTTTCTTTTAAGAGTCGATCATTTTCTGCCAGCTGTTATATAAATCAAGGTGACTTTGCAAAGCTACTTTTCAAGTGGATGACATAAAGGTGGTCACTTTAATGCCATCAGGTTCTGCCCCGTTCTAAGTTTCTGAAGGAAATTTCTCTGGGGAGAAACTATTGGCAATATGTGTTGGTTTGCTTCATAGGGTGCCTGGCATTTTGTTTGGAATAGGTCAGACTATTATGTGTCTATATTACTTCAAAGTGGAGGGAAGATTGTGAAAAGGGACGAAAACTGTCACGAGCCAGTAAGCAACTGCAGGGTGAGACACAATCACTTTAGAAAGGCCAAATGGAAGCTGAATGATATGGGGTGCCATGACTAAGGACATTTCCATTAGCGCCATCCAAGAACTGGATAAATTTACTCTGGATGATAACTTGCCTTGGAGATCATTTGTAAGTACAAGGCATTACATTTAAACTGGAAAATTACTGTTTTTAGTCAAGCTGGGCTTTTTTTTTTTTCAAGTCAAGAAACTCCGTGTTCCTCGTCCCAATATTATGTAACATATTATAAATACCAGAGTTCACGCACCCACTAGTGTTCTCTCCTGAATACTTACTTAATGGCCCCATAGATCATAAACTGGCCTTTTGCTTCACGGCCACCATGAAAATGTCCCAGGTAGTTGTAGAGATGATCAATGTGCAGAGGTCAGATGAGAGAGAGAGCGAGAGAGGGGATGGCTGGCCAAAAGGGGAAAACAAAGCCAGCGAAAGGGAATTCAGTGGCAAGGATGAAAAGGAGCCATGCTAGTCACTACCAGAGTGCCGAGTATGGTATGTCTCCCAGAGTAATAATTATCATTATTACTTTGATTATAGAATTGGTTGAATGCTTACTATGTGCCAAGCACAGAGCTAAGCGCTGGGGTAGATACAGTACAACCAGATCAGAGATATAGAGAAGCAGCGTGGCTTAATGGAAAAAGCGCGGGCTTGGGAGTCAGAGAACGTGGGTTCTAATCCTACCTCTGCCACTTGTCAGCAGTGTGATCTGGGGCAAGTCACTTAGCTTCTCTGTACCTCAGTTACCTCATCTGTAAAATAGGGATTAAGACTGTGAACCCCATGTGGGACAACTTGATTACCCTGTATCTACCGCAGCACTTAGAACAGTGCTGGGCAAATAGGAAGTGCTTAAAAAATACCATAATTATTATTATCAGACACAGTCCCTGGCCCACATGGGGCTCACTGTCAAAAGGGGAAGGGAAGACGTGTATTTCATCCCTATTTTACAGATGAGAACATTGAGGCACCGAGAGGATGAGTGACTTATCCAAGGTCACCCAGCAGGTAATTGGTGGAACCGGAATCAGAATCCAGATCTCTGGACTACCGGTTCTGTGTTCTTTCCACTAGGCCATGCTGCTTCTCCAGTAGAAAAGATTACATAAAGTGAATAAAGGATATATTAGTGACATAAAAAGTTCCAGCTAGGCAGTCTTCAGAGTTTCGACAGGTAGGGAAGATGGAACAGCACAGCTTAAAGAATGAAAAACTTAAAATGTTGCCCAAGAGGATGACAAGGTCAAGTCTCAGAGAAGAGGCTGTGCTCAAATGTTGCTGGCTCTGGCATGTAGACTGCCATATATTAACTTTACATCCACTTATTCTTATTACATCTTTGGAGAGGCGAGGGCAATCTGGACAGGATTCTTACAGCATTGATGCTTTTCAAAACCCAAACCCTGAATATGTGCTGTTCTCTGGTGGTGGCAGAGGAGCCGGTATAAATTAAGGTATCCAGAAAAGAGCAGAAAAATGAAGGTAAACAATGTCGCTTGATAGATTTGGCCTTTAAACTGGAGAGACTCATGGGTCTCTTTTGATCATAAAATAGCCATTTGAATTCACTGTTGGTATAATGTACATAGGAAATGATTTGAGCATATGAAAATGGCATCTTAGAGTAAATAGAAATAGGCTAGAAACTTTCACGGAGGTTATTACAGTTTTTTTCTAATTAACTTCCTTCTTAATTAAGGATTATAACTTTTAAAAAGAAAACAATGAAAAGGATAGGTATTTAACCTCGAAACTTTTCTCTGGCTTGGCACCCTCCACTTTCTAGACGATTTTCATTTCAGTTTTCTCCACTTCTTGGTTTTATGATCACCTCGAAATTCACCCCTTCGGCTGTAGACCTAATGAGATTTAGAAGTCAAGGCTCCCAACTGGTAAGGGAGGGAAATTTTTAGAGAGCAGAAATTTCACCTTTAAATATCGCCGCCCTCTCCCTGCTTCCCTCATTATTCACAACGCACAGTGGTGTCTCACCGTGAAGTCCGAACAGCTCTGGGCAGTTCCTTGTCACCCAGTGGAAATCACTTCTTGTCACTGGAAAGTAACCCAGCCCCCTCATCCTGGGGACATCCCCCTGATTCTCCCCAGGATTCCTCCTCACCCAGCTCTTTGTCTAGTATATTTAAATTATTTTATGTTTGCAGATCTGCAGTGAAGTGGAGGGCAGGAGGAGAAGGGATAGAGTACGGGGGTGGGGAGGCCTGCTGCAAACTTCTGGTCCCGGTGATCTCTTCCCCTACCGGGCCTTGGGCTTGACAGGCCTAGAAAGCAGGAGTCAGAATTGGAGGAAGGGGCCAGGGTGCTGGTAGCGAAAGTGTTTTAAAAATAGACAAAATGAAAATATGACAAAAGGGGTCAACGAGGTGAAGAAGCACACAGCTCCCAGGAAGGACTAGAAGGAAAAAGGGGAGAAGGCAAGAAAGCCACAGGCAGGAGGTACTTTGAGAGAAAAGTACCATTCCAGACATCAAGGATATTCAGGAGGCTGTAGTCCTCTGGATATAGAGCCTCAGGGACCTTGTTTTCTCTCTTTCGGGACTTCCTGTATCTGAGCCAGGATCCAAAGATTCACCTGGAAAACTCAGGTCCAAAGAGGATGGGACCTCAAATCACTTCAGTCCCGAAACCTGTGAACTCTACTAATTGCAAATTGAGATCTGGGAAACCCTAGTTTCCCCTTCTTGGACCATCCCCAACTAAATCCTGATCTGCCTAACTGGATTATCCTCTATCTACCCCAGGTTTAGTTCAGTGTTTGGCACAGAGTAGGAGCTTAACAGATACTACAAATCATTAGTATTATTATTATATCCCCATTATTGATCCCGGGTGAGTAGAGGATCTCCCGAATAGGCAACTTCTAAGTACAGTAGGAACTCACTGTTAACCATCAGATCTGTCCACCCCACTCAGTGTCACGAGAAGCAGCGTGGCTCGGTGGAAAGAACACGGGCTTGGGAGTGAGAGGTCATGGGTTCGAATCCTAGCTCTGCCACTTGTCGGCTGTGTGACTGTGGGCAAGTCACTTAACTTCCTTGTGCCTCAGTTCCCCCATCTGTAAAATGGGGATTAAGACTGTGAGCCTCACGTGGGACAACCTGATTACCCTGTATCTACTCCAGCGCTTAGAACAGTGCTCTGCACATAGTAAGCGCTTAACAAATACCAACATTATTATTATTTGGTACTCAGTGATGATGCTTATTATGGGCTACTCCATTGAAGGCTGCTGCCATGCTAATTTGACAAGATACATTTTTGACTCTCGCGCACTTCTTCAATCTTCTCTTCCTTTTATTTCCCCATTCCCAGTCAGATTTTAGCAGCAGAAAAAAAAAATACTGAATCAACCAGCTGGTTTTTCTAGCTGTAAATTATGGAAAGAGAAGTATTGCCATTTGCAACCAGCTGATCACCTTACTACACTGTGCCATATATAGTGTAGTTTCTCATTCATCTTTCTACTTTCCATATTTTCTGTGAGACTCAATTTACCATTGGGTGGTATATTTACTCATTTTGTAGGGTACTTTCCAGGGGACAAGGAAAGTTTTTACATTTGTTATTTTTATGGGTTGGGGTAAAAGTGACCTGATGCTCTGGTCTACGAGAATACTAGCCAAAGGGGTGTATGTGACATCACGTGCAAAATATTATGACATCATGATTCCATTTTGTAAAAATTCACTTGGAGCCAACTGATCTCGGGTGACCCTTGTCCCCAACACCCGCAACCTGCTTGAGGCCTTCCCTGATTAATCTCTCATCTCCCCACTGCCACTTCAGCGTGGAAGAGCCCGGGTTTAGGGAGTCAGAGGTCGTGGGTTCTAATCCCGGCTCCGCCACTTGCCAGCTGTGTGACTCTGGGCAAGTCACGTCACTTCTCTGTGCCTCAGTTACCTCATCTGTAAAATGGGGATTAAAACTATGGGCCCCTCGTGGAACAACCTGACCACCTTGTATCCCCCAGCGCTTAGAACAGTGCTTTGCACATAATAAACGTTTAACAAATACCACCATTTATTTTTATTTATTTTATTCTCAGCACTTCCGTGCTGCCTAAGCACTTATATGTTCACACCCTACCACTGCACTTATGTACATATCTTTATACTCTATTGCTTTCCCCTACTCATAACTTATTTTTTAATGTCCATCTCCCCCACTAGATTGCAAGCTTCTCTAGGACAGGAGTCATGGCTAACAACTCCACTGTATTATCCCAAGTGCTTCAGTACAGTGCTCTGCACAGAGTAAGTACTCAATTCATACTATTAATTGATTGAACGAGGGCACCTCGAGAGGGAGGAACGAAGATGAAGGGAGTCTGGAGGCCTGACATACCTGGTGCCGTAAGACTGTAAGCTCGTTGTGGGCAGGGAATGTGTCCCTTATAGCGTTATACTGTATTCTCCCAAGTACTTAGTACAGTGCTCTGCACACAGTAAGTGCTTAATAAAGATGCCTGATCGATTGAACTATACCATAAAGAGGACTGACCGGTTGGTACTCTCTGGTAAAAGACTGGTGACTGGCCATTGGGAAGCAGTGTGGCTTAGTGGAATATGAACAGGCCTGGGAGTCAGAGGATCTGGGTTCTAATTCTGGCTCCCCCACTTCTCTGCTGTGTGATCTTGGTCAAGTCAGTTAACTTCTCTGTGCCTCAGTAATCTCAACTGTAAAATGGGGATTCAATACCTGTTCTCCCTCCTGCAAAGACTGTGAACCCCGCGTGAGACAGGGACTGTGTCTAGCCTGATTAACTTGCATCTACCCCAGTGCTTAGAACAGTGCTGGACACGGTAAGCACTTAAACACCATAATTAGTATTATTATTAGGACTAGAGATCATCACTGCATAAGACAAAGACAAACTGACATTCACTTTACAGGACACCTTATTTGTACTTCGAAGGTAAACGCGGTGTTAAGTTTTCTGAATAGTATTTCAGAGAAGACCTTTCCCAACAAAGGACACTAACGTCAAAGATGACTGAAAAATATATATTGCTTTTTAAAGTAGAAATGTGATTAAGGTGGCCTGATTTTCAAGGTGGAAAAGAGATATCCTTTGAAAATCTGAAAACCAAAAAAATGCAGTCCCTAATTCAAAGCCCATCGGCCAGCCTTCCTCCCTGTCAGGGTAAAGGAAGGGAATATTATGTGTCCATCTCCCTTATTAGATTGTAAGCAGAGACCATAACTCCTACATCTATTGTATTCTCCCAAGCACTTAATGCTGGGCTCTGCCCAGAGGAGCCATTCGATAAATACTAATGATCAGAACATACAGATGGAGCCTCTTAAAACCTTTCACCCCTTAAAAACAGTCATACAATTCTTTGAAAGCTCCAGTGCCCAGTTGGAGACTTCGGATTTTGTGGCTGCTAATCGAAATAAACGAACCTCTACTCGCCATACCTCGATCTTGTCTACCTCGCCGCCGGCCTCCTGCCCACATCCTGCCTCTGGCCTGGAACCCCCTCCCTCTTCATATCTGACAATTACTCTCCCCGCCTTCAAAGCCATACTAAAGTCACATCTCTTCCTAGAGGCCTTCCCTGACTAAGCCCTCATTTCCTCTTCTCCCACTCAATTCTGCATCACCCTGATTTGCTCCCTAATTCACTGCCCGCCCCCCCCGCCCCCCCAACTCAACCCCACAGCACTTATGTATAGATCCTTAATTGAGTGAGTCCATTTATGTACCTATCTGTAATTTATTGATTTACATTAATATCTGCCTCCCCCTCTAAACCGTAAGCTCATTGTGGACAGGAAACGAATCTGTTTATTGTTATATTGAACTCTCCCAAGTGCTCAGTACGGTGCTCTCCACACAGTAAATAGTAAATACAAGTGCATGAATGAATGAATTGAATGAATGAATCAGTCCTATTAAGTGGTCTGTGGTGTCCTCGCTCAGTAATTTTTACACCTACCAAAAAACATTCAGGAGATGACTGAGGAATTGAGGTAAAATGCTAGTTATATCCTGAAGATTACCTAAATTCTTCTATTAAGAGGAGATGAAATTTTTTTTAAAAAAACTATGCTTTGTGAGAAGGTTCACTTACTAAATAATTTACATCCAGTACATAGCATGAGTCTCCAAACTTTGGCCAATGGAGTTGATTTCTATTTATCCTAATGAGGCTCTTTATAGTACATGCATTTCTCTCCCATGGATGAAGTTTACAGAACTCTATGGTGATTTTAATTAGTGTGATCCTTGAGAGTTACTAACTGTGGCTTGATATTCCCAATTAGGGAAATGTCAACAATTTTTATGAATACCTTTCTTGATTTTAAGTGAGATCATGCACTGAGCTGGTAAAAATAGTAACAACAATAATAATAGTATTTGTTAAGAGCTTTCTATGTGCCAGTCACTCTACTAGGCACTTCAGTAGGTATAAGATAATCAGGTCTCACATGGGGCTCACAGTCTAAGTAGGGGGGGAGAACAAGTATTAAATCCCCGTTTTGCAGATGAGGGAACTGAGGTACAGAGAAGTTAAGTGACTTGCCCAAAGTCACCCAGCAAGCCAGTGGCAGAGCTGGGATTAGAATTCAGGTCATCTCATACCCAGGCCCTTGCTTTTTCCTCAAGGCCACGCTGCTTGGGTTAGGCATTATTGCTACATCTCCCTCCTTTTCCTCCACTCCACTTAGGGGCTGGTCAAGAGTCAGTCGGGGAGAGAACAAAATCATGGAAAGCTCAAGGAGATGACAGACACTGCAGGAATTTATGTTGATATTAGAAAGCGGTCTCTACTGCTCTTTCTAACAACAGAATGCGGCCCCCAGTTTGATTCACGCAGACCTGGGATGATAGCCTCAGCTTCTTCCTTCCTCCATCTCTGTGTTTAAGAATGAGCACTGAATATTTTCTATGGATATCTTCGTGCCAATTTTTCTATTTATGGTATTGGTCAAGAGGTGACTATGTGCCAGGCACTGTACGAAGTGCTGGGGTAGGAACAAGATAATTAGGTGGTACCCAGACCTTGTCTCTCACAGGGCTCACAGTGACAAACCCCATTTTACAGATGAGGTCACTGAGGCACAGAGAAATGGAATAACTTGGCCAAGATCACACAACAGACAACTGGCGGAGCCGGGATTAGAACCCCGGTCCTTCTGAGTCCCAGACCCATACTTTTTCCACTAGGCCATGCCGTTTTTGTTCTTTTTCTTCTCCAAGTCATCCAGTGTCACTACCTAATACCAAAGTGAATCAACTTTAATACAGTTAGGATTGATTTCTTCAGATAGAAGTACCTTTTCAATGCCAGTGAACCTGAAATCGATTCACATCCAACTGTAATCTCCCAAAATCTTAGCCATAAAGCTTCGAGAATTTTTTATATTCGAGAGCAGGCTATATGGATTGGAAGCGGCTGATTTTTAAACAGCTACTGATTTTTCCAACCTTGATCTCTCAAAGACCTTAGGCCTAGAGTCTATCAATCAATCATATTTATTGAGTGCAGAGCACTGTACTAAGCCCTCGGGAGAGTACAGTATAACAGAGTTGTTAGACACCTTCCCTGCCCACAGTGAGCTTACAGTCTAGAAGGAGAGATACTAGTATAAATAAATCATAGACATGTACATAAGTGCGGTGGGGTTCACGGAGGGGTGAATAAAAGGAGGAAACCCAAGGGCCGAGATGACATAGAAAGGAGTGGGAAAAGAGGAAATGAAGGATTAGTCTGCGAAGCTGTCTTGAAGGAGAGGAGCCTTCAATAAGGCTTTGAAGGTCTATGAATGGGAGTCTCCATTAATAAGGCCAAAATATCTTTTCTTACAGAAGAACAAAGGGAATCGAGCTAATGGAAAGAAGATTAAGCAAACAATTCTCTCCATTATCCTTAAATGTAACCCAATCAGCCTAGGGAAAGCTCAATGCATTGGATTAGACTTACTTTTAAGGAGATTTTTTTTTTGTCCTCTTGTGAGGGAGGCTTCTCCACCAAGTCCTCTGAGAATGCTAAAATCAGCATTCTGGCTGCAAAGCAGAGTAGCAAGTTAATACTGACTTTTTTTTCCTCCTCCTGTTTGATTTAGCTAATATGCCTGCCATATTAAATATTTAGATTATAAAATATTTATATACCCTGTACCTGCCAAAACTAGGTTCCTCTCTGCACTCTAACAAAGAATGTAAAGCTGTGACAAGCTGGATTACCATTTCTCCGTCACCCTATTCCATGGGACTATTAGGCCATCCAAATACAGTCAAAAAGTTATCAGAAAGATAAATGGTATAATAAGAAAATGTTTTCATATGAAGAAAAACAAGGGGGGGGGAGCATCGTAGACTAGGAAGTCCTCTCCATACCCCCAAATAATTTTGCCTAGTCATATGCTTCAAAAATGAGTTTATATTTGTGTTGCTTGGACTTGTCACACTTCCACTTGCTCTGAACTGTCCAGACTGAAGGATTACACACAGTCGTTGCTCTCTGAGCTTCTCTTGGGAGAGGAATTGTATCCAGCTGAGTCCCGCCAGGCACTCTGGCTGACTTCTCTGGCAAATCTCTTCACTGAGGGCATATACACCTGTGGCAATTTTACTGTTCCAAAAGAGTATTAACCTTTCATTTGCCACAATAAAAGGAAGTTGTGTTTCCATTTCGGTGTTTCTTGGAAGGCCTGGAATCCTTCTGTCTGATCTCACGTTTCACCAACTCTGTTATATCATACTCTCCCAAATGCTTAGTACAGTGCTCTGCACACAGTATTCAACAAATCATATTCATATTCAATAAACATGATTGCTCGATTAGACTGTAAGCCCATCAAAGGGCAGGGACTGCCTCTATCTGTTACCGATTTGTACATTCCAAGTGCTTAGTACAGTGCTCTGCTCATAGTAAGCGCTCAATAAATACTATTGAATGAACGAATGATCTCTGTACTAACCCCTTTTTCATCCAGTCCCTTTGTTCACCTTCTATCTTCCAGTCCCATCATTTGAGGGCTCCCCTCATTCTTAGGTTGGTCATAAACTTGTAAGCTAGGATTCCTCTTTCTAGGAGAGGGGGTAAGAGAAGAGGGCGAGAGCACAATCTCCCAGCTTCCGTAATGTGTGGCCCACTCCGCTAGCCACAACTCTCGGCTCCTGGGTTCTTAGCGCTCAAATCACTTCAAAATGGCAACAGGAGCATGGATTACTCTGAAATCTCCAGAGTTCAGGAAGAGTCTTTTGACTCTAAGGTATTATCCACTGTGTCTAAAGGTATATTCTGCCCGCTTCCCCTTCTCCCTCCCCACCATCCTCCCCATGAAACTAATAAGATTGGCTTGGGCACAAAAGGCAGGGATTGCTTACAAAAGCACCCATACTTTTGTTCTTATCTGTCCGTCTCCCCCGATGAGACCGTAGGCCCGTCAAACGGCAGGGACTGTCTCTATCTGTGGCCGACTTGTTCATTCCAATCGCTTAGTACAGTGCCCTGCACATAGTAAGCGCTCAATAAATACTATTGAATGAACTTTGGAAAAACACTAAACAGAGGCACTCAGAAGCATAATACCCCAAAACAACTCTCACCATGGAGTTTCCCAAGGAGACCTGAGTCAAAACCCTCTTTCAAATCTTAGTTTAGGCATGGGATTGGTTGCTGTTCAAAATACACTTCTACAGAGACGACGACAGTAACTGTTTTTCTCCACCAAACTATTTTGATTCTTCATTCATTCATTCAATCATATTTATTGAGCACGTACTGTGTACAGAGCACTGTACTAAGCGCTTGGAAAGTACAATTCTGCAACAGAATGGTTGTGGAACTAGAAGAACTGAAAAATGAGCACCATTTATCTTTCACAAGTGGAATTTTGGGCATGTGTTACTCTACGTAATAGATGAGATTTTAGATGCTCTGGGGCTCTGACTGACAAAAAAAAATCTCTTTTGTGGCTTGCGCAAGTCATTTAACCTTTCCTTCTTGGCTTTATCGTGAGTAATAGTCCTTTGCTCTCGGGAGTCTTGGTCACAGTGATTAATTATTTAATATTTTTGAAGTAGTTGGAATTGAAAAATGCTCTACAAAAGACTCAGGATATTTCCTGAGGACTTGGCTTGTCAGAATTGACTTGTCTGGATGAGTGAAAGTCTCCCACTTTAGAATCCTCTTCCCTGTTTCTTGTCCACTTCAAGATCAAAATCAACAACATCTCTCTCAACCAAGAAGAGGTTTAGCTCTGTGGGGGATGACAGGGGATGGACAAGGATGGGTCTCATATATGGAGAGAAAGACTCTCCATCCAAGCTTCACTTTGTTAAATTGGCAGCCTGATTCACGCATGAAATGGCCTTGGACAGTTTTGCTGGCTCGGATAATGGGGTTAAGATGAGGAAGGTGCAGTACAATAGAGTTGGTAGACACAATTCCTGCCCAAAAAGAGCTTACAGTCTCGAGGGGGAGACAGACATAACATGTATCACAGATGGGGAAACGGCATAGTGCAAGGATGTGTACCGCTGTGGGGCTGGGGGGAATATCCAGTGTTTAAGGGGTGCAGATATGAGGGCATAGGTGATTCAGAAGGGAGAGGGAGTGTGGGAGATGATTTAGTTGGGGAAGACCTCTTGGTGGAGATAATTATTATTGTTATTATTATTTGATTAAGGGCTTACTATGAGTCAAGACTGTTCTAAGCCCTGGGGTAGACAAGCTAATCAAGTCAGACACTGACCTTATTCCACATAGGTATCACAGTCTAAATAGGAGGGAGAACTAGTATTTAATCCCCATTTTGCAGATGAGGAATTTGAGGCACAGATAAGTGAAGTTGCCAGAACCAAAATCCTAAGGCAGGCAAGAGGCTGAGGCAGGATTGGAATCCAGGTCCTCTGACTCCCAGGCCTGTCCTCTTTCTCTTAGGTCTCATTGCTCCTCACAGAGGTAGTCTCACCATCAGCAGCAGCAGCTTTGAACCCAACACCTAGTTCAGTGCTCTACTCAAAAACTGCTGCTGCTGCTGCTGCTGCTGCTGCTGCAGAGACGCAGATTCCCCTTTCCCCCGACAGCTTCAGAATGGGATGCCACGACAGCAAGGCTGGAAGAAAGATCTCAAGGGTTCTTCTCAGGCCAGGGCGGATGGGGTCAGGCAAAATGACAAATATCAGACTCTGTGCAAGGCCTGGACCTGTGTCTTTCTGATAAAAGATCTTTTCGAAATAAAATTCCTCTCAAAATTACTGGCACCAGGAAATAAGTCGACCTCCACTTCCTTTTCACCATGTAGGAGATGAAAACCCTCTAGACTCTCATCTCCTTGTGGGGAGGGAACGCGACTACTGACTCGGTTGTGTTTTACTTTCCCAAGTGCTTAGTACAGTGTTCTGCACACAGTGAGCAATCAATAAACACCACTGAATGACTGATGAGAGGTGGCTGTCTCTAATACGTGCTTCTTATGTGACTATGATGGGCAAGCCTTGGTACTGATCTCTATGTAGAATAATTGGATTTTGTTTCCTTTGAGGGAACTCATTTTCTCCTTTAGCTCATTAGAAAAATTGGGCTGTTAGCATTCCATCCATTTATCAAGAGACATGTCAAACAGTACAATCAAATTCTTAGACATCCCATGAATATGGATTAGTAGGTACAGGCCTCGATTTTACAAAAGTTTTGCAAGCAAGTCCCCATGTCAAAAAAACCACATGGAATAACAAAAGCATGAGCTCAGTTCCTTTCTCCTCTTTACAGGTTATTGCATAGTGGCAGGAGGATACTCTGGGGTGGGAATATTCTTTCCTTTCTAACTTGAAGAATTAAGAAGTCAATCAGCAACTTCTCAATGATCCAGCTCTCACAGTTAACCCTGGGTCTGGAGTCTCTGAGAAAAGTATGAGATGTGTAGGACAGTAACAGAACCCAGACCCGGCAGGGAAGCCCCTTTCCTTCCTGGGAAATGCAGTTTCTCCTTTCCTACTCCACATTTCTCTTGCCAACATTCAAGAAGATCTCTAAATATTTTAAAAGCACACAGCTCTTACATAAGACAGACCATAATACTGCAAAGTCTAACAGGAGTTGAGTTCGAGGGAGGGGGTAAGCGAGGGGTCAGTCAGTCCCCTGTGCAACCTCTATTTTCCAACATATTGTATCGAATGACGTCAATGTGAGATGTGTCCCAGTCGAAAAAGCACAGACTCAGGGGTTAGAGGACCTGGATTCAAATCCCTGCTCTGCCACTTGCCTGCTGCGTGGCTGTAAGTCACTTACCTTCCATGTGTCTCAGTTTTCTCATCTGTAAAATGGGGATTAAAAATATCTGTTCCCCTTCCCCTTAGACTGTGAGCCCCATGTGGAATACGAAATGTATCCGACCCGATTAATCTGTGAATACCCCAGGGTTTAGTACAGTGCTGGGTACATAACACTTAGTAAATACTACAATTATTATTCCTATTAGAAAGGTGAAAGTTGAGTTTCACTTAGAACCAATACATGAAGTGCAAATACATTATCTTTAGTCAGTTAATTTTTCATTTAAAATCATCAGGACAAGATTACAATCCAAAGGACTATTAATTGTGACAAATAACTCTTTTCAATTGTAGACTGTGAGCATGCTGTGGGCAGGGATTGTCTCTATTTGTTGCTGAATTGTACTTTCCAAGCACATAGTACAGTGCTCTGCACACAGTAAGTGCTCAATCAGTACAACTAAATGAATGAATGAATATGTTCAAAATAAGGCATTTTTTTCTAATGTTTGTGGTGATTTGGATAATGACACCGTTTTCTTCTCTCTCTATATAACTGATATATATAACTTGATAGCATCAATAGATTTGAGGAAAACAAGTATGCAGCTTGATATAGAGTGTTTTATTCTTTACAAGGTTCAGATTTTAGAACATTTTCACAAATGGATGCTTCGAAGTCCATTTGCAGGTAACATTTAAATGAGGTCATAACAGAAGAGCTCAGTCAAGTTCTTCTCGGCCCTTAGTCTTCCTCCTACTGACCAACTCTTATTTTGGAATAAAATAATAGGTTGCCAGGAATTTGCATCCATGGAATCTTCAAAACAACAACAACAAAAAACCCAACAAATTGCAAGCCGAGGAAATGATACAGGCGGAGTAGTAATAATAGTGGTATTTGTTAAGCACTTACTATGTGCCAAGCACTGTAAAAAGCGCTGGGGCGGATACGATTAGACTAGACCCCGATTAGACCCCGATTAGACCGGAAGCCCATCAAAGGGCAGGGACTGTCTCTATCTGTTACCGATTTGTACATTCCAAGCGCTTAGTACATTGCTCTGCACATAGTAAGCACTCAATAAATACGAATGAATGAATGAATGAATGAATGAATACAAAATAGTCAGGTCCCACGTGGGGCTCACAGTCCAGAGAGGAGGAAAAACAGGTATTTGCAGATGAGGGTAACTGAAGCGCAGAGATGAGAAGTGACTTACCCAAGGTCACACAGCAGAAATGTGGCAGAGATGGGATTAGAATATTTCAAAAATAATAACAATGGTCAATATTATTACAGGAATGAGGGAGTACAGCTGAGACATACTGCAACGTATGCCCAAGGAAACCGTACACAAATCAGTGATAACCTGAAGAAAACTGGCAATTTTTTTTGTAGTCTACCAACCCTGAGAGTCATTGGAGAATTTTATAAATGAACCAAAAGTAGGGCAGCACAATTATAATGAAATTCACTATTTATCTAGTGCCTTGTTTTTCCCAAAGCTCTTAATCACTTACCAACAGTCTCCCCCTTCACTGCCTCCCCCGACAATGTTAAGCAAGGTGGTGTTATTAATCCTCATTCTACATACTGGGGGAGTGAGACACATAAGGTTAAATGGAGCATCCAGGTGGGTACATATGTTCACCTCTGGGTTACTCTGCAAATCCTTGGGTGGAGCCAGGATTCGACCTTGAAATTCCAGAGCACCCATTCCATGCCCAGCCCACACGGGACACCCAAATCTCCTGATGCAGATGTGTCTATCCCTCCACCTTCTCCCCAACCCCATTAGATGTTTTTCATTTGAAAACCTAAATGCAAGAGGGAACTGCATGTGGATCATATATTCCACTGACTCCAGTGAAGCTCTCTCAGAGCCCAGGGACTCATCTGTTCTCTAACGGGTGTGCCTAATTGGTTGTTGTACTGTCAGCACAGTTAAAAATATAGTCTCCTCTTTGTGATGCTGCATTTCACGCCCTCTCATTTACTGTGCTTCATCAGAGCCATTCCTTGTTACAACAAAATAGTTATTACCCAGTGGGGACGAAGTATATGGGAGTCAAAGTGTATGTGTGTGTACGTTGCGTTACCTAGGCACATACATACACACTCACCCACTTACCTGAGTGTGTATATACACACCAAATGTAGCCGATGGGTTATCTTTCACCCGCCCACTTCCCTTCATCTGGAAAGTCTGCCAAAGCTTATGTCTTTATTGGATTTTTTTTTTATGCTGCAACAGCTTGGGTCACTGAGTAACAAGAAATTATTTTTAGAAACCAGGATGGTGAAGTCAAATATAAATACTCAGAAATGAAGTAGTCAGTATGATTGGATTCCACCTTCCTTTTGCTTTTAGGGTCACAGGATGTCCGGAACAGTTTCTTGGGGCTCTCAGTTGGATAGTGGTGGGTGGTTATTTTTGTTGTTACGGTATTTGTTAAATGCTTACTATGTGCCTGGCACTCTACTAAAATAAATCAGGTTGGACGCAGCCCATGTCCCAGATTGGGCTCACAGTCTTAATCCCCATTTTATAGATAAAGTAACTGAGGCACAGAGAAGTAAAGTGACTTGCTCAAGGTCACACAGCAGACAAGTGGCAGACCCAGGATTAGAATCCAAGTCCTTCTGACTCCTAGGCCTGTGCTCTATGCATTTGGCCATGCTGGTTCGAATCAATAAACCCAAATCTTCTAGATTTGGACAAATTTCTAGGGCTGGCAAAAGGCCAACAGATTCGGGCTTTCCCCATTGCATTTTTTTAAATTTGGGGAGTGGGAGTGTTCTACTGTATCAGAAAGTAAAATACTCAGAAAGGTAAGTAGGCTTTTTCATGGTAAGATCCAATTTTGAGATCTCTTTAAACATATAACTTTGTGTATAGAACACACCTTCATTATTTAAGCTCAGATATTAATTATTTAGAAGAGAAGCAACGGGGCCTAATGGAGTCAGAGGACCAGGGTTGCCATCTCTGCTTCATCACTTGTTCACTGGATTTGGGCAAGTGATTTAATTTCTCTATGCCTCAGTTACCTAATCTGTAAAATAGGGATTAAGTCCTCCTCCCTCTGACTTAGACTGTGAGCCCTATCTTGTACTTACCGCAGCGCTTAGAAAAGTGCTTAACAAATGGTAAGCCCTTAACAAATCCCCCTCGAGACTGTGACCTCACTGTGGGCAGGAATGTGTCTATTTGTTATTATACTGTAGTCTCCCAAGCATTTAGTAGAGTGCTTTGCACACAGTAAGTGCTCAATACATACGATTCAATGAATGAACAAATACCATAAAAAAAAAAGAAGACACAGGTGTAATGGACTGTTTGAACTAATGCATTCTGAAGTAATAATGTTGGTATTTGTTAAGCACTTACTACGTGCAGAGCACTGTTCTAAGCACTGGGGTAGATACAGGGTAATCAGGTTGTCCCACTTGAGGCTCACAGTTAATCCCCATTTTACAGATGAGGTAACTAAGACCCAGAGAAGTGAAGTGACTTGCCCACAGTCACACAGCTGCCAGGTGGCAGAGCCGGGAGTCGAACCCATGACCTCTGACTCCCAAACCCAGGCTCTTTCCACTGAGCCAAGCTGCTCTCTAATGTTCATTATTTTCTGTCAGTAGGGTACCATGTTGTACTACACAGTGAAAAAAAGCTCAGAGAAAACCAGCTAAATCATTCTCATTGAGGACTGCACTGGAAGAACATGGCTTCATTTGAATTACTGGGAATAATTATGAGAATGTGATCCCTATTTTACAAAACTTATGTAAGCTCACATGACAGGCAGAAGAGTCCACAGGACATCATTATGGATTTTGTTTCTTTTTGGGACAAAGAAAATTCAGACCTTTCCTATTGTCAATCATACAAAGAGAATTGCGGGGGGGGGGGGGTCTTGAAGATCAACGCAAATAAATTTCTGACATTTAGAGCTACAGAGTATGGGGTAGGCAGTTTTTGGGAAAATGATTTTTTTTCTTTGTTCGTTTGGACTAAACCCAGTGTATTCTGACAAAATATGGGGTCTGTCAAAGGGCAATCTTTGTGTGTGGATGATGTGGGAAGGACCCCCATTTTTTAAATCCTAAAATACTTATTCGAGGCTGGATATTTTCTCTGCATAATTACAAGAAAAAGGTTGGTGACCTTCAAAAATATAAGCCTCGCCATAGGGTACTGAGCTCCAGGTTAGTTACTTGGATGTGCCGTTGGCTTTGATTTGTAACACCGATGCAATAGCCAATCACCATGAATAATTCTTCAGCGGAGCAACTGGACTGACCGCAATCTGTCAAGTCTCCTGGAACTCGGGTCTCTGCCTGTGTCCTTGCCAAATGGAAAATAAGTATCGGGAGCCTGCTTTGGCTAAATTACAGTTCAGGTAGTTCACCTAGAAACAAACCGCCGAAAAAGAAAAATGGCTTAATCGTGTGTGCGTGTGTGCGCGCGTGTGCGCGCGTGTGCACGTGTGTGCAGGGCGCCGTGTCGTTCCCGATAATGCAGTTTTATCCGTGTGCGTGGTATGGCTTCAGAGACCAAAGTGGGTCCACCGATCTTTCACTTACTCTACACGGCTAGAGATCGTCCTTTGCTGTCCTTTTGTATTTGCTCTTTGGAGTGTTTACACTGTTTGGGGGTCTTGTCTTTAATGTCACATCCTCCTGAAACCTCTGTTCTAAAAGAATCCCCCCGTCACACATCGGGGGGTCCAGTTGCTGTTGCTACCTCCTCATGAACCACAGCTATGCTGCATCATCCAATCGATCAACTAATAGTATTTATTGAGCACTTACTCTGTGCAGAGCAGTGAACTGTGAGCTTGGGAGAGCACAAGAGTTAGTAGACAAGATCCCTTGTCTTGTCAGTTGTGCCTCTAGAATGTTTCTTCTTCTTCCTGTCTTCTCTAGAGATGTATACCATTCGTTAGCTGAGAAAAAAAGTAATTTTCCTTCGCCGAAATTTTGGGAAAAATTGAAGAAGATGTACTGCTTATTTTCTTATCAAATCTAAATTTATTTCATAGCTTTCAGGGGAGAAAATGGATTTTATATACTGAGCACATGGGATTATTTCCATTTTCTGAATTTAGAAGGAATAAATGCCTAATTTTTAAAATAATGATTATAAATACGTATGAATAGGGAATAATTGAGTCTTAATTTACTATGAGGAGGAACTAGGGGTGCAGTAATGTTTGATGGGAGGCAGCCTTCCTCTGTCATCTCCCCAGTTGATCCGCCTTAGTTCAATCACTGAATCACCCACGGGAGAAGCACAGTTTCCCAGCTACCGTCCCCGGTTCTAGGGTTCCGGTGTTCCCAAGGAACCCAGCCAGACGAGGATAAGATCAATTCCTAGTTTTGGGCACTAGATTGAGATAAATCCCCCCAAAACTACCTCAAACGTTTGGCAGGACATGGGCTTCAGGATTACTGTTCTGATAATTCTCTTGTACTCTACTCTCCCAAGTGCTTAGTACAGTGCTCTGCACATAGTGAAAGCTCAGTAAATTCCATTGATTGACTGAAGGAAGGGTTTAGAGGTAACCCCTCTAGACCTTAAGCTCATTTTGGGTGGGAAACGTGTCTGTTTTCTTGTTATATTGTACTCTCCAAAGCTCTTAGTACAGTACTCTGCACACGGGGAGTGCTCAGTAAGTACGACTGATCGACTGTTCTCTCAGGAGAAAATGGACCTGGTTTCCATCTGCAATTTCTGCAACATTGTTATATGTGAGTTAGACAATGTTGCCTCTATGCTAAACTACTCAAGGTTCTCTATCTTTTTTTGTGGTATTTGTTAAGCGCTTACTCTGTGCCACATACTGTTCTAAGCACTGGGGTAGATACAAGCTAATCAGGTTGGACAAAGTTCATATAATAATAATAATAATGATGATGTTGGTATTTGTTAAGTGCTTACCATGTGTAGAGCACTGTTCTAAGCACTGAGGTGGATACAGGGTAATCAGGTTGTCCCACGTGAGGCTCACAGTCTTCACCCCCGTTTGACAGATGAGGTCACTGAGGCACAGAGAAGTGAAGTGACTTGCCCAAAGTCACACAGCTGACAAGTGACAAAGCCGGGATTCGAACCCATGACCCCTGTCTCCCAAGCCCGGGCTCTTTCCACTGTGCCACACTGCTTCTTCCACACTGGGGCTCACCATCCTAATCCCCATTTTATAGATGAGGTAACTAAGGCACAGAGAAGTTGAGTGACTTGCCCAAGGTCATACAGCAGAAAATGTGGCCCAGCTAGGACTAGAACCCAGGTCTTTCTGACGCCCACTCAGAGTCCCCTGCTCTACCCACTAGGCGACGCTGCTTCTCAGGGTCCTGGGAGGGTCTCATATTTGGATCCAATATGTTGTTTGGAAAAAGACCCACCTATTTTTACCCATCTTAGGAATTTTCTAGGACCCAAATATAGGGGCCACAAAATACATCCCACCCTCATCTCATCTGAACAAGTCTTCAAGTTGACCCAGTTGGTTTGGGGAAATTTCGACCTCAGAGCCCATTTGCCAGCGGGCTTGACTAAACTCTGTTTTGAAGCACTAAGCCACCTTCCCTGATCATCTGCAGGGAGCCAGACATTCACAAACACATTGAGAATGATGAACGGGAACCAAAAATGAGTGCCCAAATGTTGGCACAGAGCTAGGAAAGAATTTGCACGTCAGGGGTGGTCAACGGTGTTGAAAGCAGCTGTGAGATCGAGGAGGATCAGGATGGTGTAAAGGCCTTGGAGTTGGCAGGGAGGAGATCATTTCTGACCTTTGAGAGGGTGATTTCTGTGAAGTAAAGGGGGCAGAAGCCAGATTGGAGGGGGTCAAGGAAAGAATTAGAGGAGAGGAACTAACTCGCTCAAGTAGTTTGGAGAAGAATAGAAGGAGGGAGACGGGTGATAACCGGAAGGAGCTGATCAAGGCAGGGTGTTTTTTAGGATGGGGAGACATGGACATGTTTGAAAGCAGTGGAGAAGCAGCCAGATTTCAGTTCTGAAGCTCCAGTCTCCTTTCACTTTCTTCATTCAATCATAACAATAATAATAATATTGGTATTTATTAAGCACTCACTATGTGCAGAGCACTGTTCTAAGTGCTGGGGGAGACACAGAGGGATGGGGTTGTCCCACGTGAGGCTCACAGTCTTAATCCCCATTTTACAGATGAGGTCACTAAGGCACAGAGAAATGAAATGACTTGCCCACAGTCACACAGCTGACAAGTGGCAGAGCCGGGATTCAAACCCATGACTTCGGACTCCCAAGCCCGGGCTCTTTCCACTGAGCCATGCTGCTTCAACATAAGTTAATCGGGTTGGACACAGTCCCTGTCCTACAAAGGGCTCATATTTATTGAGCACTTGCGTTGTGCAGAGCACTGTACTAAGCAGCTGGGAGAGTACAATAAAACAATAAACAGCCGCAGCGAACCGCAGCGAGTTTACAGTCTGCTCTCTGTGTCTGTCAAGAGATGGTGCTTGTGTCATTCAAGGGCTAGATACTCCCATGAGATCTTTCCAGAAAAATGGGGCAAGCCAATGAAATTTTAGTGCTCAGTTAATATGATTGATTGATTGATTGATTGATGTGGGACAGAGAATGTGTCCAACCTCGTTATCCTGTATCTACCCCAGCACTCGGTGCAGTGCCTGGCACATAGCAAGTGCTTAACAAGTACCCTTTAAAAAAAGGGGAAAGGGGGTCTTTCATGAGAAATAGGAAAATGAAGAGTTAAAAATGGAAACCTTCATCAGTATAAGAGACAATACAGTCAGCCACCGAGTCAAGAAAAAGAAACGACTGATATTTTTAGAAATGAGGTCTCGGGGCGGCGGGGGGGGAATAAGAAGCAACTGAAACAATATTTGAAAACTTTGTTGGATTGAAAACATTTCATTTGTCATTCTAAAACAGTGGGAAGCAGCATGGCCTATATAAGCAGTGTGGCCTATTAGGTAGAACATGGGCCTGGGAGTCAGAAGGATCCGGGTTCTAATTCTGGCTCTGCCACTCGCCTGCTGTGTGACCTTGGGCATGTGACTTCACTTCTCTGTGCCTCAGTTATCTCATCTGTAAAACGGGGATTAAGACTGTGAGCCCAAGTGAGACACGGACTATGTCCAATCTGACCAGCTCGTATCTACCCCGAACTTTTAGTACGGTACCTGGCACATAATAAGCACTTACCAAATTCCATACAAAAAGAACCCCAACAACCACACAATATGTAATAAGAGGCTCAATAGATTTTCATTTGTGGAATAAAGGAAAGAAAAATCATTTTGAATAAAAGGAAGAGTATTATAATGGAGAATGGCTGTATCTAACTATAACGGTGTTTACTATCTGTCAAGCACTGTACTAAACTACTGGGTAGATACAAGATAATTGGGTCAGACATGATGATGTTGGTATTTGTTAAGCTTTTACTATGTGCAGAGCACTGTTCTAAGCGCTGGGGTAATAATAATGATGTTGGTATTTCTTAAGCGCTTACTATGCGCAGAGCACTGTTCTAAGCGCTGGGGGAGATACAGGGTCATCAGGTTGTCCCACGTGAGGCTCACAGTCTACACCCCCATTTTACAGATGAGGGAACTGAGGCCCAGAGAAGTGAAGTGACTTGCCCGCAGTCACACAGCTGACAAGTGGCGGAGCCGGAATTCGAACCCATGACCTCTGACTCCCAAGCCCGGGCTCTTTCCACCGAGCCACCCACATAGTTCCTGTCCCACTGGGGCTCACAGTCTAAGTAGAAAAGAGAGCAGGTGTCTAATCCCCATTTTACAGTTGAGGAAACGGAGGCATAAAGAAGTTAAATGACTTGCCCCGGGTTACACAGCCGGCAAATTGCAGAGCTGGGATTAGAACCCAGGTCTGCTGGCTCCCCGGCCTATGCTCTTCCAACTAGGACGCATTGCTTCTTTATAACAAGCACGTGGGTCTTGAGGCCATGTTCATTCCTTTATCTCTTTCCCCGCTCCCTTTTCCTTTTCTCGCTCCATACTTTAAATCTCAGCATAAAGCACAGCATGAAGGAGAAAGATCCTCAGGGCCTACCCTGCTCAATTGTGAATTCAGTCCGTCCGTCAGTCGGTGGTATTTATTGAGCAGTGGCTGTGGGCAGAGCACTGTACTAAGTGCTTGGGAGAGTACAGTAGAACAGTATGACAGAGCCATTCCCCACCTACGATGCTCATTCCCTTCCTTCTGTGTGGGGGCCGGGGTCCTGGATGAAGCGGGGGCAGACCATGAACGACAAAGGACCTAGGTCAGCAGTGAGGACCTCTCAAACTCTCGAAGAAGGAAACCAGAAGTTGTGGCCAAGAGCTCCCGGGGGGCTCCCCGGCACGACTCCATTGCTCCGGGGCTCCCAGCCTACCTTGGGGATGGTGCAGATAGGGGAGAGCATGGGGAGGTGGCAGTCAGAGGGTCTGGGGTTTCCATGGTAACAGTACAGGAGCGCTTCCATTTCTTTCAGGGGACTCAGTTCCCGCTCCTCTGACCTCTACCTCGCTCGGCTGTAGGGGTAGCGAAGCGGCTTGTCTTTGTGAAGCAACCTGGGAGTCAGAAGACACGAGTTCTCATCCCAGCTCTCGCCTGCTGGGTGACCTTAGGCAGGTCACTTAATTTCTCTGGGCTCGCCTGTGCCTCAGTTTCTTCATCTGTAAAATAAAGCACTTGCCGTGTGTCAGGCCCCGTTCTAAGAACGGGGATACATATAAGTTCACCGGGTCAAGCACGGTCCCACACGGGGCTCACAGTGTAAGCAGGAGGGAGAACAGATATGTAATTCTTGACTTACGGCTGACGAAACTAACCGTGAGCCCTCTGAGGGATTAGGACTTCATTCAATCTGCTTACATTGAATCTTCCTCAGCACTTAGAACCGTACTTGGCATATAAAAACTGCTTAATAAGTACCACAGTTATTATTATCAGACACTAAATCTTCATAAACATCACAAATCCCAGAGAGGCAATGAGAGTCTTCCTCTTATTTTGGAACCGCTTGACTTGATCCGCAGTATATTCCAATCCGCAGCGTCACGTGTGAAGTTATATTGGACTTTCCCCGAACCTCAGTTCCTTCCCTAAAGGAAGATGCTCGATGAGACTTTGCAAAACTCTAAAGCATAGTCTGTGGGAGAAGAGTCAAAGAAAACAGAAAGGAGAGGTGATGTAAGGAAGTCACCAGTTGGAAAACTGCAATAGAGTGAGCCAGGATAAAGAGAGGGATCATTAAGGGGAAAAATGAGAGAAAAAGAGGGCAAGGACAGGGAGAAACTAAGGTGAGATGTGAGTCAGTAAGATTAGCAGTAATAGTAACTATTAAATACTTGTGTGCAAAGAACTGTACTGAGCAGGAGAAAGAACACAGGTGTGAATTTATACACTTTCCCTGGCCCTTAAATAGCTCACAATCTAAGAAGGGCAGAGAATACAGGGACGTGTGACCTAGTGGATAGAGCCCAGGCCTGGGAATCAGAAGGATCTGGGTTCTAACACCTCTTCAAGCCACTTGCCTGTTGTGTGGCCTTGAGCAAGTCACTAAACCTCTCTGCGTCTCAGTTACCTCATCTGTAGAATGGGGATTAAGACTGCAAATCCCATATAATGATAATGTTGGTATTTGTTAAGCGCTTACTATGTGCAGAGCACTGTTCTAAGCGCTGGGGTAGATGCAGGATAATCAGGTTGTTCCATGTGAGGCTCACAGTCTTCATCCCCATTTTCCAGATGAGGTAACTGAGGCACAGAGAAGTTAAGTGACTTGCCCACAGTCACACAGCTGACAAGTGGCAGAGCTGGGATTCAACGCTTGACCTCTGACTCCCAAGCCCGGGCTCTTTCCACTGAGCCACGGTGCGTGAACTAAGTCCAACCAGTGCTAAGTACAGTGCCTGGAACACAGTAAGTGCTTAAAAAATGCCACAGGAAAACACACACAGCAGAGGCGGTCAAAAGAGTAGGACATTAAAGAATTACAGAAGAGTGAAGGCCGACAGAGGCACAGAGACAAAAATACCCTGAATGTATTATCGGACACCACTTATTAAGTTATAGAATTTTTGATACTGGAGTGGGTCATCTTGTTGAAAACAGCAAATGTGCTTATAGCCTATTTTTACACACCCCGATCACATGTGCTAGCAATATGGACGTGCAACGTCCGGACCAGCTTTCGATCTTGTATCTTCCTCTTGCCCTTCCCTTGGCAGGTCTGATTTTTTAAAAATATATTTTTGTACTGAAGAATTCATTGGACGCAGAACTGTTTGCGTGCAAACATCTTATCCTTGGGGAAAGAAAGATCTCTTTCTTCCAATCCAGCAGATATGGTACTACTTATAACCACCTTCTTTGATGTTGGGTTTTGGCTTTATTTTTCTTCCATAATACTGACCACGTGCTCATCATGTACACACTCCAGCACAACCATTTTCCAAGCATCGCTTAGTCAAAGCATAATTTCCTTTACATGGGTCTGCTCCCTGTTCTTTTAAGTGGAATTCTATTTCGTTCATTCCTGCTCATCCCTATGCCTATTTTCTGATGGTCCATTTATAATTTTGGCTCACATCTCCAGGGAATTTTCATCCCATCTTGGTTTAACAACATCTGGGCCTTTAATTAGAGTGCCTCCAGGGCATCTGAGTCAATCACTATGTTATAAAAGTAAAACATCTATCTTTTCCACTGGAACAGTAAGACCTTTTCACAGTTAATGAGCTGACAGTTATAGGATTAAAACAAATGAGAGAAAGTGCCTTCAGAGTCCTTTCTCTTTCAAGTGGTATATTGAAGTAGATGGAAGTGGAAGTAGGGTGGAGTAAATGGTTTTTAGGGAATATCCTCTGCACTCGGGCGTCGTGTGCCACAAAATATTCATATTTTCATGGTGTGGGGCCTAATCTGGTCCTTTTGTTTGATTTAGATGAATGCAAATGGAACTCAACTCTCTAAATTGTCATGTCATATACAGGAAAGTTTGGTACTGCTGGATGGCCCTAATTCTCCCTAATTATAATCCTTAAACAATGGAGAAAATATTTTGCCCTTAGTTCCTAGATGTCCTCCTCTATTTCACCACTTACTAGTATGAGGATGGCACTGGTGGGCAGAGAAACTGTTTAAAAAGCAGAATAAGACATAAAACAAAATCCCTTGGGCATTTTGTCTTTAAAAGTAAATTCTAGTTATTTGAGAAGAAATACAAATGGGATGATTCTTCTCAGACATTTAATACACCATAAATGCAAAGCTGGATGAATATTTATTATCTATGTATTACAAGAGCTCATTACACATCATTTTTTATGGTATTTGTTAAGCGTTTAACATGTGCTTGTTCTAAGTGCTGGGGTAGATATAAGATGATGAAGTCGGAGACAGTTAGGCTCACTGTCTTAATCCCTATTTCACAGATGAAGGTTCCTGATGCACAGAGAAGCAAAGTGACCTGCCCAAGGTCACACAGCAGACAAATAAATGGCAGAGCCAGGATTAGAACCCAGTTCCTTTCTATACCTAGGTCTGTTCGCGATCCACTAGACCGTGCTGCTTTTCTAGTGAAAGTACAAAATTGTTTCACACACTTCCTTCCTGTCATCGTCGGTATTCTGCTTAAAATTTTGGTGCATTTGAAATTGGGATGCTATTAACAATGACAAAAATAACTGTGCTATCGGTTAAGCATGTACCAGAGGCCAAGCACTGTGCTAAGCACTGAGGTAGATGCAGGATAATCGGATGGGATATATTCTGTCTGTAATCAACAGCTCTATTTGACAATGACGGGCAAATTCTTTCCTGCCTGATGTTTCTAGTGCCGCAATTAGAAAACCGGTGGCTTTCTTCATGCAGAGTTTCAGGAAGAAGATAAAGGAGGTGAATAAATAAGGGTGCCGGGCAATCAGTCGATCAAATCATCGAGCGGTATTTAAGCCCAAGTTTTCTCATCTGGAAAAGGGGATATTAATTCCTGCCTCTTCCAACCTCTTAGGGATGTTGGAGACTAAAATTACATAATTTTGAAAAATCATATTTACTGAGCACTTACTGTATACAGAACACTGTACTAAGCACTTGGGAGAGTACGATATAGCAACAGACACATTCTGTTTACGTGCTTTGATATTTATGTGCCTTCTGTGTGCAGAACCCTGTACTAAATACTTGGGCGAGTACAAACAATCGAGTCGATGGACATGTTGCTTTCCCACAAGGAGCTTAGAGTTTGGAGCAGGAGAGAGACATGAACATCAATTACAGATATGGGAAGTTTCAGGGTAGGTTATCTACGTGAATGCCTATGGGTGTGGGGTGAATATCAAAGAGCTTAAAGGGATCAGACCCAAGAGCATAGGTGATACAGAAGAGAGGGCAAACTGGGTGTAAAAACGCGAGGCAAGTCAGCAAAGACCTCTTGCGGGAGATGTGATTTTACTAGGGCTTTGAAGGTGGGGAAGAGGGGTGGCCTGTCAGACATGAAGGGGGACCGAGATCCAGACCAGGGAGAACATATGAACAAGGGGCCAGTGATGATGTGAATAGCAAAAGACTTACACAGTGGCTTTTTCTGTGAGCTCAATAAAGCTAAAATATTTGTTAAAATTTTATCCCAAGGGAAAAAAATGGGTGGGGGAGGAAAAAAAGAAATATGTGAAACAGCTTTACCAGAGCTAAGTTTAAATTTTATGGCTTTAAGAACATAAAACGTAATACTGGGAATTAAACGTAGTATTATAAAATTGAAATGTTTTATCTCGTCTTGAAATTTGAAAGCAAAAGTGACTTCATTTTCTTCAAACAATAATAATAATAATGTTGGTACTTGTTAAGCACTTATTATGTGCAGAGCACTGTTCTAAGTGCTGGGGTCGATAGACAGTAATCAGGTTGTCCCACGTGAGGCTCACAGTTAATCCCCATTTTACAGATGAGGTAACTGAGGCACCGAGAAGTTAAGTGACTTGCCCACAGTTACACAGCTGACAAGTGGCAGAGCCGGGATTCAAACCCAGACCTCTGACTCCCAAGCCCAGGATCTTTCCACTGCGCATAAGTAAATATTAGTGTGAATTAGTTGTACATAATTATTGTTTTAAAGGGAGTTAGAGGGATCTGTCTGCACCCTAAAATGCCAAGCATCTCTTTAGTGATTCCCAGTTTAGGAGAAAAAAGAGAAAAAATTAAATCAAAAATACAAATTATCAACAGATTCAAGAAAGCCTCCTTTAATCAGGCAGCAATCTGAATACAGGAAAAAGTTCATATTTTTAGAAAACAGGATCAAAAAATAAATTATTCTAGTTCTGGGGTCAAATTTCCTTCAACTAATATCATCCTGCAAACAATCAGGGCATCCTAGAAAATAACATCCCAAGGTGCTTTATCTAATCAGGTCCAATTGCAAATTCTGACTAGTAATTTCTGTTTCTAAAACCACTGATTGTCTGTCTTGCATAAATCATCTTCATATTACATAGTCATTAGAAATTATTTTGAGAGAGAAGAAAGGGCAACTGTATCAACTTTAAAATCCTTGTTCCTCTTGTAAAGCACGTCATCTATTATTCGAAAAGATTTGAATTTTTTTTTAATTTTCAAACAACTTCCAGTTTTTCATTAAAAATTGCAAAAGATCTTTGGAGAATAAAATGAGGAAAATGTTGGCCAAGTTTTCCCCTGGAGACTTAAGTCTTCAAAACTACATTTTTAATGTATATAGCTTTTTGTATAGTTATTAATATTTAGTGAATTTAGTGAACAATCAATTTGCATAGGTTTTCATCTTACCAAAGCACTTGAACATGAACGAACATCTCCCCCTCTAGACTGTGAGCTCGTTGTGGGCAGGAATGCGTCTGTTGCTATATTGTTCTCTCTCAAGTGCTTAGTACAATGCTTTGTATACAGTAAGTGCTCAATAAATATGATTTTTTAAAATTATGTAATTTTAGTCTCGAACATCCCTAAGAGGTTGGAAGAGGCAGGAATTATCATCCCCTTTTTCAGATGAGAAACCTTTGGCTTAGGGAGGTTAAATGACTTGGCTTAAATGAGAATCAGAGTAGTCTCGTGGCTAGAGCACAGGCCAGGGAGTCAGAAGGTCATGGCTCCACCCCTTTCCTGCCATATGACCTTGGGCAAGTCACTTCACTTCTCTGTGCCTCAGTTACCCTACCTGTAAAATGGGGATTGAGACTGGGAGCCCATGTGGGATGGGGACTGTGTCCAACCTGATAACCTTGTATCTACCCTAGTGCTTAGGACAGTGCTTGGCACATAGTACCCACTTAGCAAATACCATAATAACTAATTATCGTTAAGAGCTAGGACAAGAATCGACATCTTCTGACTCCCAAACCTATGCAGTGGGCTACGCTGCCTAAATGACTCCCTCATTTCTCCACCCTTCTTGCCCGCTCTTCTGGTCTGTCTTTGCCCTTGGGTGTGTGTCCATTAAGAACTCTGTGTTCCCTCCTTACGTCCGCCAAACTAACTCTCTTCCTCTCTTCAAAGCCCTACTGAGAGCTCACCTCCTCCAAGAGGCCTTCCCAGATTGAGCCCCCCCCCTTTCCCACTGCTCCCCCTCCCCTCCCTTCCCCCCGGCACCCTCTGCTCCTCCCCTTTCCCCTCCCCTCAGCACTGCGCTCATGTGTATATATTATTACCCTATTTATTTTGTCAATGAGGTGTACATCCCCTTGATTCCATTTATCTTGATGATGTTGTCTTGTTTTTGTTTCGTTCTGTTTTGCTTTGCTGTCTCCCCCGTTTTAGACTGTGAGCCCGTCACTGGGCAGGGATTGTCTCTATCTGTAGCCGAATTGTACATTCCAAGTGCTTAGTACAGTGCTCTGAGCATATTAAGCGCTCAATAAATACTGCCGAATGAATGATTGAAATACTCAAACTCCCCTCCACCCCCAAGTCCCACAGCACTTATGTACATATCCTTATGTTCTGCCATCCCCCTGATTTATTCTAATGTCTGTCTCCCCCTCTAGACTGTAAGGTCCACGTTGGCCAGGGTTGTGCCTACCAACTCTACTGTACTGAACCTTCCCAAGTGTTTACAGTGTTCGGCACACAGTGAATGCTCAATAGGTAACTGTGGTCTGTAGGCCCGTCAATGGGCAGGGATCGTCTCTATCTGTCGCCGAATTGTACCTTCCAAGCCCTTAGTACAGTGCTCTGCACATAGTAAGCGCTCAATAAATACTATTGAATGAATGGCATTTGTTCAGTGCTTCCTATATGCCAGGCACTATACTAAGCTCCGGGGTGGTTACGAGCAAATTGCGTTGGACACAGTCCCTGTTCCACATGGGGCTCACCGTCTCAATCCCCATTTTACAGATGAAGTAACAGAGGCGCAGAGAAGTGAAGTGACTTGGCTAAGGTCACACGGCAGACAAGCGGCAGAGCCGGGATTGGGACCTATGACCTTCTGACTCCCAGGCCCATCCTCTATCCACTAAGCCATGCTGCTTCTCCATTGGTTGATGGATAAAAGTTTAATTTCATGACAATGAGGTATTTCTTTTGGCTATAAAGGAAGGATTCTATTTTAAGTTTACATAACGATCGAAACTGAATAATGAAAGCGTGAACACGAAATCTAAAAGTTTAACCACGGCTGCCACTTAAGTGCAGCTAATGAAAGTGATTCCAGTTTATATCCCATACATCTAAAAGACTTCAAGGGGAGTCTTCAAGGGAAACCAATTCTCTTCCCCTCTTCAAAGCCCTACTTAGAGGTCACTTCCTCCAAGAGGCCTTCCCAGACTGAGCTTCCCCTTTTCCCTCTGCCCCCTCTGCTGCCCCTCTACCCCCCCTTCACCTCCCCTCAGCTAAGCCCCCTTTTCCCCCCCTTTCCCTCTGCTCCTCCCCCTCTCCCTTCCCCTCCCCTCAGCACTGTGCTTGTCCGCTCATTTGTATATATTTTTTATTACCCTATTTATTTTGTTAATGAGCTGTACATCACCTTGATTCTATTTATTGCTATCGTTTTAATGAGATGTACATCCCCTTGATTCTATTTATTGCTATTGCTTTTGTCTGTCTCCCCCGATTAGACTGTGCGCCCGTCAGTGGGCAGGGACCGTCTCTATCCGTTGCTGATTTGTCCATTCCAAGCACTTAGTACAGTGCTCTGCACATAGTAAGCGCTCAATAAATACTATTGAACGAATGCTTGAATGAACGAGTCCTACTTAGTCCCTCCTACAGACGGCGAACCCCATGTGGGACAGCTACTGTGTCCAACCTGATTAACGTGTATCTTCCCCAGTTCTTAAAACAGTGCTCGGAACACAGCACTTAACAAGTACTATTTTAAGAAAAAGTCAACATTATTGACTAAGACCTAAGTGAACGTAAATTACAACCCCAGATCCAAAGTAGGCTTATAGGAATTCAAAGTTGCCATTTTTTAATGTAGCTTTAGTTTATTATCAGTGCTTATTTTCTGACCCATCCAGATTTTGCATGGAGCCATTTTTAGAGCTCTACATACTACAGAGATGGGAACGGAACTCTTGAAAGGATCCTCCTTTAAGAAGCACGGTTAAACTGTAAGGAAAATAGGGGAAATATGTGCAACGTTCTATTTGTCAAAAACGTTTCAACTGATGGAAATCCTGCAGTGTGCAGCATGCAGTATGCAAGGAGGAAAAACTGAGAAGTCTCCCATTAGCAGGCTAAAGGGCAGGTCCCGCAGGTAATCAGTTATGCCTCTTGTTATGGATTTGCCTCCTGGTCTCTCCTTGCCAAATCATATCACTCCTCTCCTTCAGAACTCTTCTAGCAAGCATTTCAATCCCTTCTGGCTTTTTTTTTCCCCGATTTATCTTCTATACCCCAGTTTGTTCTTCTCACTTGTCCTCTGGAGAGTAAGCTCACTGTGGGCAGGGAATGTATCCACCAACTCCATTATATTGTACCCTCCCAAGTGTTTAGAATAGAGCTAAGTAAGCACTCACTAAATATGATTGATTGGAATGATGGATTCTTCTCAAGCTAAATTACTCCCCATGATTTGTTAATAATGTTGGTATTTGTTAAGCGCTTACTATGTGCAGAGCACTGTTCCAAGCGCTGGGGTAGACACAGGGGAATCAGATTGTCTCACGTGGGGCTCACAGTCTTAATCCTCACTTTTCAGATGAGGTAACTGAGGCCCAGAGAAGTTAAGTGACTTGCCCACAGTCACGCAGCCGACAAGTGGCAGAGCCGGGATTCGAACCCATGCCCTCTGACTCCAAAGCCTGTGCTCTTTCCACTGAGCCACGCTGCTTTCCTAAGATGTTCTCATCTCTTGTCTTTTGGCTTCTTGCTCACTCCCTCTGTTCTTCCTGGAACATTCTCCCCCAAGTGGCAGGCCACTAGTCTCCCCATTTTCAAAGCCTTTCGTAAATCATCTCTCCTCTAGGGAGCCTTCCATGATTAATTTCTCACCTCTCCATCCTGAGGCCCCACAACCAGCACTTCTACCTCATCCGAGCATTTCTGTACTCACAATCCCGCCTTCCGCCCCCAAAAACATGGTCCTTACCTACATACTTTTGCACATTACTAGCCGTCAACGATCAAGATCCCCTTCCCATAAAACCTTCACGTAGTCAAGGCAGCTATTGCCATTCTCCGCCTTCTTTTCCCGACAATTAACGCGCCTTGGATTTTCACCGAAAGGTGTCCCTTTCCTCTTCTCCCTTTCTGTCCCGCTGCCTTCACTCTCTTTAATCATCCCCGATGCTCTTCTGTGGTCCCCTTCTAGTTTCTCCACATTCTTTTCGGGGAACATTAACCCAAACTGTATTAGAAACACTATCACAGTCCAGATTACAGTGGAAGGATTCTATCTGGGCTCTTGCCTGTTTTAGTCCCGTTAATTCATCCTCACGTCACGCTGACTTTTTAAATCCTTGCTCCGCATTGCTAGGTCATTCAGTCTGTGGGCACAGATGACAACTTTCTGCCATACTTGTGCTTACCCAGTATCGTCTATGCTCATTTGAGTTTTGTTCTAACTCTCTTAAAGGACCCTTGCACTCGGCCCTATCAGATCTAGACGATTTCTAGAGACAATTTCCTAATTTGATGAGGTCACTTTGAACTTCTTCCTGTAATCCAAAATGTAAGCAATCATGTCCAATGTTTACAGTCGTAGCAACTCTGCCAAATGTAGTATCATCTGCATGCTCTCACTGTTTTTGTCCAAATCATTATTAAGGATATTGAATAGAATTGGCCCTAGGAGCGATCCCTGTGAAAGACCATTTAATTCATCCCTCCAGGTTGACACTGAGTCATTGATGACTTCCCTTTGGGTGCACTCTTCAAGCCAAATGGGCAACCACCCAACACATTTTCTTAGCCAGTCAATGAAAATGTTATGTGGGACAGAATCGAGTGTCACTGAAGTCTAGATAAATTACATCTTTTGCTTCTCCTTTGTCTTTTTGGTCTGCCACTCCATCAAAAAAGAGAATATGTGGTTTGACACAACTGGTTCTTTACAAACCACATTGTTGCCTTATATCTTATGCTCCTCAAGGTGGCTGCAAGTTGATTTTTTGACAATCTGCTCTATTATTGTCTCAGGTATTGATGTTGACTGATCTGTAATAATGGAAGTCATCCTTTCTCAAAGTTGGGCATAACATTTGGCCTTTCCCAATCCTCAGAAACTTCTCCTGTCCTCCACAAGCTGTCAGAAATTATTGCTAATGGCTCTGCAATAACACCTGCCAACTCTTTAAGTACCAAGGCATGACAACAAGTCCTGCTGATTTAAATGCAGTCAATTATTTCAGACACCTATTAACTATTTCTTCCCTTTATCTAGCTTGATTTTCCAACCTTCCATGGCGAATGAGGCTGGCCCTAGTTGGATGTCCATATTTCATCTCTTTTGTAAAGGCAAAAGTGAAATTAACATTCAAAGCCTCCAACACTTAACAGACACTGGCTGTCATCTTTTTCTCCCTTTCTACGGCATTATCTTCTGCCGAACATAATGAAATAATCTTTTGTTTCCTTTTATGTTTTGTGTTAGCTGCATCTGGTTTCCAGCTTCAGCTTTTCTCATCTTGCCTCTATAGCATCATAAAATTTCTTTTTGGCTTTTTCAGTGATCTTGCCCAATTTCCATTTTTTTGAAATTTTCCCTTCTGCTTTTAGCTCCTAAATCGTTCTGGGTTAGCAACTAGGAAGCAGTGGGGCCAAATAGAGAGAAGGCAGGCTCTGGAGTCAGAGGACCTGGGTTCGCATCCTGGCTCTGCTATTGCCTGCTGTGTGACCTTGGATAAGTCACTTAACTTCTCTGACCCTCAGTTTCCTCATCTGTAAAATGGGGATTCAATAGCAGTTCTCCCATCTCCTTAGACTGCAAACCCCATGTGGGACGGGGAGTATGTCCGAGCTGATTATCTTAGCTCTTAGTACAGTGCTTGGCACATAATAAGCACTTCATATTCATTATAAATGTTATTATTTTTATCTGGACACTACTCTTCTTCTTATCCATTCTTAACACTGGTCTGTTTTTTCCTGTTTCTGAGCACATGAAGATGTTCTTGACGTTCCAAGCTATGTTACCTCCATGTCCCTCCTAATATTACAGAACCATCTTTACCGAACACCCCAGTCGTATGTGTTTTGCCACTGTTACTAAGTTATTCCAATTTCTTCAAAACTTTTGTTCTGAGCTAGGATCTACAATTCTTCCCGTTTATTTCTCATGCTCTTTACATTTCATTCACTGAATCTTGTCACCCATGTTAGAATTTTCCAATACTTTCGGGTCTCTCCACAGATCAATCTATTAATCAATCATTCGGTGGTATTTATTGCCTGACTGCAAAGCACTGTATTAAGAACTTGAGACCCCCTCAAGGAGCTTATAACCTAAAAAGGGAGATGGACCAAAACTATTTACAAATGATAGGCATAGGAGGATATAACAGTGAGTAGTTTAGGCAAATCAAGATGAAGGTGCAGAATAAGTAACTGAATATACAAACGGAATAATAATTACATACATAAAAAAGGGAAGCAACGTGATCTAATCGAAAGATCACCCATCCTGGGAGTCACGGCAGCTGGCTTCTAATCCCGGCTCTGCCACTTGTCTGCTGTGCGACCTCGGGCAAGTCAGTTATATTATCTGTGCCTCAGTTATCCCATTAATAAAATGGAGATTAAATCCTACTTCCTCTTACTTATCAGTGTATTTACTGAGCACTTACTGTGTGCAAAGCACTGTACTAAGCTCTAGGGAGAGCACAAAATAACAGAATTAGTAGACGGTTCCCTGCCCCCGATTAGCTTAGACTATGAGCCCCAGGTGGTGGAGGCACTGGAAGCCAACCTTATTTTCTTGTACCTGGCCTAGTGTTTAGTACAGTGCTTGGCACCGAGTAAGTATCTAACAACTACCATTAAAAAAGTGCATAGGACAGAAATAAAATGAAATCTGTAAGCTAAGCGTAGTCATTGAGTTGATGTGCTGGAATATTGTGAATTATTCAGGGAAGGCTCTCCTGTAGAAGGAGGAATTTGAGCAGGACTTTGAAGAAGGGGAGAGCTGTTGGTCTGGCACATTTGGGAGGAAACGTCCCACACTTAGGAGAAGAGCATAAGTAAGAGGATGGAAGAAGGGGAATGAGATCTCATTAGACAGTGATCGGCAATCAGTATCAATTTCCCTTGCCTTTTGGGCATAATTGATTCATTCCCACTAACACTAATTCCGAGCACTAAGCAGTCAGTTGTAGTAATTATAACATTTGTTAAGCACTTAATGTGTGCAGAGCACCGAACTAAACTCTGTGAGAGACTACAAAGGTGGGAATTTGCCACGGTCCCCATCCCTCAGAGGGCTCGGACTTCTCCTAAGGGAGATTCATTTCCTTTCAACGTGAGGTGAAGACGACTCTGATTTATTCTCTTTGATGCCGACTACAGAGCTATAAACATACTCCGGCATCCTGTGGCCATCCTTCCCATCAGTTAGAGTGACCCTTAAGTACAACACCTGAATTTCTGCCATTTTGGCCACTGCTCCCAGATCTTTGAAATCACTGCTGTTACGTACACTCCAGATAGAACAGGGAGCACCTTCCCTCATGGGTTAGGAAGCATTGGTCTTTGGGGAGCAGCGTCATGTCTGCCCAGCTGGTCCTGGGCAGGTAGCACTCCTTCCAGGGTCCAGGAACTCGGTCCTTTACAGAGGACGGGGCACCTATCACGTTTCCCTCCTCTTCCGGGGGATCCCTCTCTTCATTCTTCGGATGCCTGGAGTCTTTGTTGTCATCATCACGGTATTCACTGAGAGCTTACACTGGGTGCAGAATATTGTACTAAGCACTTGGAAGAGTGCTATTCCTATTCCTTGTCCACAATGAACTTTTTTATAAAATAAACTGTGGTATTTGTTAAGCGCTTACTATGTGCAAAGCACTGTTCTAAGCGCTGGGGGATACAAGGTGATCAGTTTGTTCCATGTGGGGCTCACAGTTTTAATCCCCATTTGACAGATGAGGTAACTGAGGCACAGAGAAGTTAAGTGACTTGCCCAAGGTCATACAGCTGGCTAGCGGCGGAGCCGGGATTAGAACCCGTGATCTCTGAGTCCCAAGCCCGCGCTCTTTCCACTGAGCCCCCGCACTTACTATGTGCCAGACATTGTGCTAAGAGCTGGGATAGATAGAAGACAGTTATGCTGGTCACAATCCATGTCCCAGTCGGGAGCTCAGACTTTTCATCCCCGTTTTACAGATAAGGTAACTGAGGAATGGAGAAGTGACTTGCCTAAGGTCACACGGCAGGCAAGTGGCAGAGCCAGGATTAGAACCCAGGTCCTTTTGACTTCTAGGCCCATGCTCAAATCACTAGGCCATGCTGCTTCTCATGCTTCTTACAGTCTGGAGGGGGAGACAGACATTAATCTAGATAAATAATTTATAACCCCTCCAGGCGTGGGAGCAGTCTCTTCTTCCTGGAGGGGCCAGGAATCTATACCACTTATATTAGCATAGGAGTAAGCAGAGTTAATCAAGATTGCAATCAGTCAATCATCACATTCATTACAATTAGAACTAAAACTTCCAGACTTACCATTTAAAAGGAAAAGCGGTTGAGAAATCAATGCCACTTATTTCTGGGTTTTAGGAATGGTACCAAAATTAAGAACCCTGAAGGCCTTACTCTTTCAAAGTTTCTAAATCAAAAATAAAGGCAGTCTTTTCCTCAAACCATTGTTCAAAAATCAGCAACTATTCTCACCCCTAACGAGGACATTTTTATTTTTTCTGTACGAATGACAAAACCCCAACCAGATTTTGCTGATTGAAACAAATTGAGATGAAGTTTTTAAAGTTTATCTGGTCATTTATTATATCATTTTTAGGCTCAAAATGGAAATTCACCTTTCCCATTTTTCAAGTATTGATATTGTGTTGCAACATAACTTTAAATTTCCATTTCACAAAATTATTTTAATCCAATTAATTTATAAGTAAGGATTGACTGTCATCACAATAGCAGCATTGATCCTTCCAAGTACTAGCCGGTGCTTAAAATGTTTCCACTGACGAGATGGGTTTATTGTTTTATTCCAATACGATTGAAAGTGGTAGTATTTCTCACAATTAAATCCCCATGGAAAGAGGAAGAAAAATCAGAATTGATGATAACTCAGACTTAAAAACCTCAATAATAATAATCACCCATTTCATTGCCTCATTCTTAAGCTCTTTATAAAATAGAGAAATAGCTCTGCAAATGTGATTTGTATTTGATTTTAAAATCTGAGATTATTGGGTTCTCCATTCATATATTCTCTTAAACAATTAATTTAATTTCACACTTTAATAATCTCTCTGCCATCCAGAGCATTAAATACTTCTAATAATATTTAGAAATACTAATGGGTAGCCAGAAAGCAGATTTGATGAACTCATTAAAAACAGATCCTTTAAAGCTATAAAAATGTTTGGGAACTGTTTTGAAAAGAGTCTAAGCTCAGTCATTACAATTCATAGAGTGCATGACTGTCATTTCACTTTTGCTATTTAAAAAGAAATATTTACTTTGGATGATAACCTATTTGGAGGAAAATAAGGGTTGGAGGGAAGACTGTCAAATGGTGTCAACCCAGATTGGGTTAATCCATACATATTCCAAATAGGGTGTCAATTATTAATAATAATAATAATAATGATGGTATTTGTTTAGCACTTACTATGTGCCAAGAACTGTTCTAAGCAGTGGGGCAGATAAAGCAACTCTGGTTGGACACAGTCCCTATCCCATGTGGGGGCTCACAGTCTCAACCCCCATTTTACAGATGAGGTAACCGAGGCACAGAGAAGTGAAGTGACTTGCCCAAGGTCACACAGCAGTCAAGTGACAGAGGTGGAATTTCCTGTGGGCAGGGAAAATGTCTTATGCATCTATTGTTCTAACCTAAGCACTTTGGACAGAGAATTGCACCCACTAGGGTGATCAGTAAATAGCATTTACTATTCCAAAGGGGGAGAATTCAACTGAATAAAAGTTTCAGCTCGATTGCTACAGGCGACGTTTTCTCCCCAGCATTGTGAGGGGGTGCGCACCGGGCTTAATTCCATTCCCGGATCCTGCTGCCCACAAAGGCTACCTTAGGGTGGCCATTCGGCTGGTTTTATACTAGACAGTCCCGTTGTCAGCTGATCTGTCCTGTGCCCAATACGGTTATAGCGCCAGGCAATTTTATGTCTGGTATTTTCATTTTAAACCTATTAGCTCCCTCTGTCTTGGCTCTTGCCACTGAGTTCTGGGGCTTAGAAGTGGCACCCGTTTTCAGAGGGCCGTGGGAGGAGAACGTTAGGGCTACGAAGCAATCGATCAGTCAATCAGTGGTATTTACTGAGTGCTTACTATGTGCGGAGCACCGTACTAAGAGCCTGGGAGAATACGGTACAACGGAATTAGCAGACACATTCCCTACCCATATGGAGCTTACGGTCTAGAGGGGGAGACAGGCATTAATATGAATAAATAATATAGAATATAGAATTTAATATAGATGGAATTTTATAGAATATAGAATTTTATAGAGTATAATATAGAATTTAAAGACACGTACATAAGTGTTACGGGATTGGGCTGGGGTGAATATCATACATTCAAAAGTCGCAGATCCAAAGCATAGATGAGGCAGAAGGGAGAGTGAGACGGGAAAAGAGGACTCTATCGGGGAAGGCCTCTTGGAGAAGAAGTGACTTTAATAACGCTGAACAGAGTTTGCAAAGAGGTCAACCTGGGTTCTACTTTGAAAAAATGGTCCAGGTTAAAAGCAGACTTCGGCAAATTGATTACGGCACCATCTCATCTCTAGCATACTGTAGCAGCAAGGTCTAGTGGAACGAGCACGAGCCTTGTAGTCAGAGGACCTGGATTCTAATTCGGATCTCGCCACTTGCCTCCTGGTTGACCTTGACCTGACACGTAATTTCTCTGAACCTCAGTTTCCTCATCAATAAAATGGAGATTAAATACCTATATTCTCCCCTACCGAGACCGTGAGCCCCACGTGGGAAGGGGCTGTGTCCGACCTGATTGTCTCGTATCTACCGGACAGCTTAGTACGGTGCTTGGCACATAGTAAACGCTCAAATGCCACAGTTGTTACTGTTACTGTTACTGTTTACTTCTGCGTGTCTGTTACAAGGCAAGTCGCCTCATGTGCATCTGGTGTCCGATATCTACGAGGGCCACTGCCAGCCGCCGTAGCTCACTCCTGGAGGCTTGTTCTCCAAAAATGGCAGCTTTCCTGGCTGCCTGGAAAAAAAAGCTGCCGCCGTAGAGCCAAACCATGGCTCAGCGCAACCTGGAGAATCTCTGTTTGCAGCCGGTGGTCCCGCTCGGCTTCGAAATTAGCCACACCCCCTTCGGCAGCAGACCCCTGAGCTCTCCAAGAGCGGGTTCGCCCTTCCGCGCGCTTGGGGAAGGCGTGAGGAGAGCAGATCTTTCCTCATCACTATCCACATTTTACAGATGAAGAAACTGAGGCGCTGAGAGGTTAAGAGATTTGCCCAAGGTACCCCTACGGGCCAATGGCAGGGCTGGGATTAGAGCCCGACTTTCCTGTCTACTAAATCCAAGCTCTTTTCACTTCATCGTGCCATTTCTTTACGAGCCCCCAGGGTGCCCCCTCTAGGGGTTTTGAATCTTAGTGGTTCCATTTTTCAGGTCAATTGTTCGACTTCTTTTAGTCTGCTCATTCTTGCCTGATTAATTGCTTACTTTAGAAGAGAGAAGATCCGCGAGAGGGTAGCACTTTCCTTTCTGGTCTCCTTCATTCTCTCTTTGGAGACTCCCTGACCTAGATTTTTCAAGTCTCATGATTGCCACAGCCCTGCCCCCAAAATGCTGACTTCGCTTGCCAGGAGCAAGTGGCTAGCGGGGTGATAACAAAGGCCGAGACGCTTTTTGAGACACCGGACTCACTCTTCGATAGAGATAAAAACACCGATATTGTACCAAATAATATATCGTTACATCATACTGATCGATCAGTTCACGGTAGGAGGTTATGCTTCAAGACTCTCAGGGTAGGTATTGAATCTACTGTCTTAGGCTATGGATTTTCTGGCCTCACTAGGAAAGCTTGCTATCTGATGCTCTGAGGCATCTAATAAATATGGAATGAATGAGACATTTTCGTTAGATGATTTTACAAACAGAAACCTATCCCTACAGTTGACCTGTCTACAAGATTCATCTTTTCACAACAACCAAGAGAATAGCGGGGCCTGTGTCTGTTTATTGCTACGTTGTCCTCTCCCAAGCGCTCAGTACAGTGATCTGCACGCCATAGCGCTCAATAAATAAGATTGAATGAATGAATGAATAAGCAAAGATTAGTAGGCGCCTCTAAAGAATTCAGTTCAACGCCGAGGTCGGTCGCTAAAGAGTGATGCAGACTAAGGCCAATGTTTCAACCCTAATTAATAACAGTGATTATAATAATAATAATCGTGATGCACTTAGTATGTGCCACGCATCGTGCTAAGCGCTGGTGTCGAAGCAATCAGGTCAGAAACCAACTTGTCCCACAAGGAACTCACAGTCTAGGGGAGGGAGAACAGGTCTACAAACTAATCAAATTGGGCACAGTCCATGTCCCACATGGGATACACAGTTTTAATCCCCATTTTACCGATGAGGAAACTGAGGTGCAAAAAACTTAATGAGGCTTACCCAAGGTCACTCAGCTGTGGCAGAGCTGGGATTAGACCATAGTTCTCCTAACACCCAACCCAATGCTTTTTCCACTAGGCCACATTATATCATTTCCTGTGACTAGCTCAGGCTCAAACTCCATAAATAGACAAAAAGCCAGTTAAAATCAACGGCCACACTTCTCCTTAAGGGTGTCCGTCGCAGTACGTCTCCACTTTTTGTCTGTTCTATTTTCCAATTCCGTCGGGCTAATGTTGGGCCGATCCAGAGAACGCCCCAGTTCCTGCTGACGCTGATATTCTGCCTGTGTGGGGTTGAGGTGCAGAGAGAGGGGACTCTCCATGATGGGAGACTCTGAGAGACACGCGAGGAGAATTACACACCCTCGGCAAGGTCCAAACCCTGCCCTGTTCCTCTTCTCAGCCTTGGCCCCCTGGGCCTTTTAATATGCTGTAGACTGGGCCCCACACAGACTACTGTGTCACACTGAGCAACGATTTCTCCCTTAAATTATGTAAACTCCTCGTGGGCAGGGGTCGTGACTACCAACTATATCGCACTGGACTTTCCCAAGTGTTCAGTACAGTGCTCTGTGCGCAGCAAGTGCTCAATTAACACCATCGATGGATTGAAATTACCTGATGTTGAGGTCACACCACCAAAGTGCGTCCCGTCAGCAGTGTTGCCTTTGCCCAAGGCAACTTTACCCGCAGAAGGATGAGTGAAATCTCTCTTCCCGGCTCGGTAGATGTGGGCTAACCGGGACATTTAGATCACTGACGGAAGTGAGGCACAACTGAGTCTTTCTGGAAAGCAGAAGGTTTGGAGGTATGTGAGCTATGTGCCCGGGGAAAAGAAAACTCACTCTGGAAAACTGGCTATAATTAATTTTTAAGGCATTTGTCACTCTCTTACTAATGTGCCAGACACTGTATTAAGCGCTGGGGTAGAGACAAGCTAATCAGGTTGGACACGGTCCACATCCCACCTGGGGCTCACAGTCCTAATTCCCACTTTCCAGATGAGGTAACTGAGGCACCGAGAAGTTAAGTGACTTGCCCGAGGTCCCGCAGCAGACAAGGGGCGGAGCCAGAATTAGAACTCAGGTCCACTGACTCCCACGCCCATGCTCTTTCCACTAGGCCTCGCTGCTTGTCCGGAGATGAAGAGTTTTTCGGACAGTTTGTTAGGCACAGGGACCTGGTGATTTTCAATTCTTTTCATTTTAGTGAATCTGACTGGTGTTCTTAGAAGTTGGACGCCCCACTATTTAGCCTTAAACGAGAGACCGGATCGCTCGAAATCAACGATACCTATCGAGCCTTTACCGCGGACGGGGCAGAGAGCCGTGGATTTATTCTCTCATGCCATCACTGTTAACAGCCTGGTCTTAGAGGTTAATCACGGATATTATGATTTAAGCTGATACGCAATTTATCCAGCAGGTGACAAATTAATGATGTTCATTTCTGGTATAATTTATTTTTCAGGCACAAGGAAGATCTCCACTGAATTCTCCCTTGTTTTAAACCTAAAAGGACAAGCTCTCTTTAGATTTTCCTCTCGCTTAACTAGGGAGAGAAAAGAGCACAGTCCGACTGACAGGTAGAAATGAAAGGAGGGAGATACGAGTACTGAAATGAACTCTAAAGTGATGGACCTCCTGAGATTGGAAGAGAAATGAAACCATATAAACAAAATGCAGAAAAATTTCTCGACGGGCAAAGAATCAGAGATGAAGAGGCTAACCTAGGTAAAGGTAATTGATTCGAAAACCCTACAGGAACCGTGAGTGTCCTAAGAATGTATTCACAGAAGAGGCGAAGATGAAGAAGAATCAAATCACAAGTAAGTATTCTAGGAAGACAAAAATATATGAGGAAAGTTATTAGTCCAGACAGCAACAGCAAAGAGATCTCAAAAGTGGCAGAAGGCAAGAAATAGGCAGCAGAGTTCTTAGAAAATGGATTTTAACCAAATGGAAATTTTGTTTTGCTGGTAATATATTTGTAAATACACATTTACCAAATACACTGAGGCTACACTTAGCTTAAATTGCTGTATTAATAGTACAAATTATACTTACGGTCATTTATGAACACTTCCTAAATATTTGTTCGCGACCTACGGCATTAGAGCAGTGACTAAGGAAATCGACAGCAGTTTCTCTGCTCTTTCCTAAAAATGATTTATAATAAATGTGGAAAAAGGTTTTTAATAGTTTATGGTACCCTTGCAAAAGGCCATTGGCTCGCCCACTCCTTTGCCTATCCGCGGGAGCAACAATTAGTGCTTCGTGAATGCAAAGAAACCCTGACTTCCTCAATATCTCCTTGCCTTGATAACTCCAGGGGCCTTGGGGAGGGAGCAGAGGGGTCAGAAGGAATGGGACTTCAAGTTTTTAAATCTTTTTGCCTTCTTTTTCTAAGTGTCTTCTATAGTAATTATGGTCTGGACAAAAAATGAATATCTCATTTTAACACAATAACCTGTCCTACCCCTCACTTCTCTCACTTTTTAGACTCTGAGCCCGCTGTTGGGCAGGGATTGTCTCTATCCGTTGCCGAATTGTACATTCCAGGCGCTTGGTACAGTGCTCTGCACACAGTAAGCGCTCAATAAATACGACTGAATGAATAAACTCCCTGAGGGCACTTATGGAGCACTTATGTACATAACCGTATTTTACTTATTTAAATGTCTGTATCCCACTCCGTTCATTCATTCAATAGTATTTACTGAGAGCTTACTATGTGCAGAGCAGTGTACTAAGCGCTTGGAATGTACAATTCGGCAACAGATAGACAATCCCTGCCTACTGATGGGCTTACAGTCTAATCAGTTGGTATTTGTTAAGCGCTTCCTATGTGCAGAGCACTGTTCTAAGCGCTGGGGTAGGCACACGGTAAATAGATTGTCCCACGCGAGGCTCACAGTCTTCATCCCCATTTTACAGATGAGGGAACCGAGGCACAGAGAAGTGAAGTGACTTGCCCACGGGCACACAGCTGACAAGTGGCAGAGCCGGGATTCGAACCCATGACCTCTGACTCCCAAGCCCGGGCTCTTTCCACTGAGCCACGCTGCTTCCTCAGACTCTAGACTCTAAGCCACTGTGGGTAGGGAACGTGACTAATAACTCCGTTACACTGTACTCTCCCAAGCACTTAACACAATGCTCTGCACACTTTAAGCGCTCAGTAAATAGGATTGATTGAAGGGCAGGGAGGATGTCTAATAATAATAATAATGTTGGTATCTGTTAAGCACTTACTATGTGCAGAGCACTGTTCTAAGCGCTGGGGGAGATACAGGGTCATCAGGTTGTCCCACGTGAGGCTCACAGTCTTCACCCCCATTTTACAGATGAGGCAACTGAGGCACCGAGAAGTGAAGTGACTCGCCCACAGTCACACAGCTGACAAGTGGCGGAGCCGGGATTCGAACCCATGACCTCTGCCTCCCAAGCCCGGGCTCTTTCCACTGAGCCACGCTGAATCTACAACCAAACTTGGGATTCATTAAATACTACTTAGTTGACTACTGGTATTGGGCGTTTGACAGGGAGAAGAAGCATAGCCTAAGGGATAGAGCACAGCCCGGGAGTCGGAAAGAAGACCTGGGTTCTAATCTCCGCTCCGCCACTCGGCTGCTGTGTGACCTGGGGTAAGTCACTAACTTCTCTGGGCCTCAGCTCCCTCATCTGTAAAATGGGGATTAAGGCTGTGAGCCCTACGTGGGGCAGGGACTCTGGCCAACCTGATTAACTTGTATCTACCCCGGCACTTACTACAGTGCTTATCGTATAGTAAGCCCTAACAAATACTGCACCAAAAAAACAGACATTCAACTAGCATTAGGGCTTCCTAGCAAGAATGCTCGTGGGGTATTTTGAGTGTACAACTAATTAGGCTTTGAAGAAGTTATTTTTTAGCAGGGTACAAAGTGAGCACTGTCTACTCCATAACTCTTGTGAATTCAGGGAGACTAAAGACAAATTTGTCTTTCCGCGTAAGATACTTGTTATTAAATAATAATAATGTCGGTATTTGTTAAGCCCCCACTCTGTACTGAACACTGTTTTAGGCGCTGGGGTAGATACAGGATAATCAGGTTGAGACTCACAGTCTTAATCCCCATTTTACAGATGAGGTCACTGAGGCACCGAGAAGTGAAGTGACTTGCCCAAAGTCACACAGCTGAGAGGTGGCGGAGCCGGGATTAGAACCCCTGACCTCTGCCTCCTAAGCCCGTGCTCTTTCCACCGAAGCGCGATTGTCACTGCTATTAGTAATTGGTGTGACCGACTATTTTTTGGAAGAGGCCGAGGGTTCGGGGGAAGTGGCAAGGGAGATATTAGGCAGTCGAGGAGGAAGGACATTCCCGAGGGTCCGGAGACGGTCTACCCTCTCCCTTTGGGAGCGGGATTGCTGGACCAAGGCACAGTCTTTGAGTGCCAAACCAGCCCCGGAGCCCCAGAAGTGGGGGTTGTTACCAGCTTGCTTTACTGGGAGACTCCTGCTCCAACAGTTCTGTGATTTAGTTCCTGAGCACTGTAATAATGATAATAACGATGGGATTTGTTAAGTCCTTACTATGCCCTATGCGCCAAGCTCTGTTCTAAGCACTGGGGTAGATACAAGGTTATCAGGTTGTCCCACGTGGGGCTCGCAGCCTTAATCCCCATTTTACAGACGAGGTAACTGAGGCCCGGAGAAGTGAAGTGACTAGCCCAAAGTCACACAGCTGACAGGCGGCGGAGCCGGGATTAGAAGCCATGACCTCTGACTCCCAAGCCCGGGCTCTTTCCGCTGAGCCACGCTGCTTCTTAAGAAAGCGGGAAAGTGGTGTCGGTTACTTGCTCTATCGCGGGGAGAATCTGGGTGGATCTGGAGTCGGCTCTTCTCCGTTCTCAGGGAATACGTTTCCTGGACGAGAGCAGAAAATCAAAGGTATTTTCATTTTGGGCCTTAATCAGTTGTAACCAGAAACCCCTCTAGACTGTAAGCTCAGTGCGGGTGGTGGGGAATGTGTCTGTTTATTGATGATGTTGGTATTTCTTAAGCACTTACTATGTGCCGAGCACTGTTCTAAGTGCTGGGGTAGACACAGGGGAAGATTGTACCCTCCAAAGCGCTCAGTACAGCACTCTGCCTACGGCAAGCGCTCAATAAATATGATTGAATGAATGAATGAACCTGCTGGTAAATCTCCACTATAAAACAACTTGTCACTTCAGGGAGTCACAGGAATCAAATTCCCAATACCCTCAGGCAGGGCCAGTGGAAAGAGAGGGGAGATGAAAAGTGCCATTTCCACAGCCCCATGCAGAGCCAGATCTCAGACCTAGCTCGGGACGCGACAGTCCTACCAACTGGAGAGTAACAGCCGCGTGCCCCTGATGCTCTGGGACTTGGGATGTGAATTATGGCACCCTGCCCTTCTTCCTCCCCACCCCATCTGCCCGCTTAGGTTCTTTTTGTGAGGAATGCCATAGGAGAGTAGGACTGCAATGGGCATGCAGCCTTTTTTTTTTTTTTTACTGGACAGTCTAATTTTCTGCCTGTCCATTCTGTCTAGTATTGACATGGCGCCATATATCTGTATTTCTTGTCATTTTATTTTCAGCACTAGCCTCCTTCCACTTCAAGTCCTGCCACTGAATTCCAGGGCTCAGAAGTGGTGCCTATGTTAATGGGGAGAGGAATTCAGTAGTCTTTGGAAGGAGAGAGGTGGTCAGGAGCCCCCAGGGGACACACTCTGGGATCTGAGAGTTTCTGAAAAAAGTCCTGCACGATGTCATTATGTTATCTTGCAAAATCTGCCAAGTGCCGACAACATAGGCCCTTCCTTTCAAACTCGGACAAGGGCCATTCTGAACTCCTCCGCACCGCACCGTAAGCTGACTGTGGGCGGGAAGCGCGTCGCTTACAGTGCACTCTGCCGAGCTCTCAGTACAGCGCTCTGAGCACAGTATGTGCTCAATTAATACGATTGACTGGTTGACTGAGCCCTGTGACCACTGACCACACTTGGATAAGCTGAGGGATAAACAGAGGGTATCAGAAGCGAAAATGGCCTGCTAGACTCTAAGCTCCTTGGGGGTGGGATCGTATCTACCGATTTTTTTCTTATGACATTTGGTAAGCACTAACGACGTGCCAGGCACTGTTCTAAGCACTGGGGTAGAGAGAAGCTAAACAGGTTGAAAACAGTCCCCGTCCCCCATGGGGGGGGTCACAGTTTTAATTCCCATTTTACAGATGAGGTAACTGAGGCACAGAGACGTTAAGTGACTTGCCCGCGGTCACACAGGAGACAGGTGGCGGAGTCGGGATTAGAACCTAGATCCAAACATATTGTAATTCCCCTGCACAGAGTAATAATAATAATAATAATGTTGGTATTTGTTAAGCGCTTACTATGTGCAGAGCACTGTTCTAAGCGCTGGGGGAGACAGGGGAATCAGGTTGTCCCACGTGGGGCTCACCGTCTTCATCCTCATTTTACAGATGAGGGAACTGAGGCCCAGAGAAGTGAAGTGACTTGCCCACAGTCACACAGCTGAGAAGTGGCAGAGCCGGGATTCGAACCCATGACCTCTGACTCCAAAACCCGTGCTCTTTCCACTGAGCCACGCTGCTTCTCATTAAATGCCACTGATGGATGGATAGCTCTTTACCCAGGTCATTCATTATGACCCTGTAGAGATGCTTTTGAACAGATTCTTCTTTCCTGAATGATTTCCCTTCATGCCACTACCAGAACATTTTTGGTGTCCTTCAACTAAAGGTAAAAGCTTAATACCTCAATTTCTGCAGTTCTGATATGGTTCCTTGTCCCACAGGGGATTCAGAACCTAAGAGGAGAAAGGCAGGGGACGAAGGAAAGAGGAATGAGTTACAAACCATGGGCGTTATTAAAAACAGATAAACGCTACTTGGAAGGAGCGGTCCTAAGTCCGCAGCCTCTCCGCTTCAAACCACAGTCCTTATGGAAAAAAATATCAGTGAAAAAGGCCACAGTTAAGACCTGACAACATGGTTTTATTTGTTGCGGACCTGGTTCTGAGGCTTAGATGTTAAACTCCTTGAGAACGGGGTTCATGTCTGCCATCTCCGTCCAAAACTGAGCTCCTCATCTTCCTTCCCAAGCCCTGTCCTCTCCCTGACTTCCCTATCACCGTGGAGGGCACGACCATCCTTCCCGTCTCTCGGGCCCGCAACCTCGGTGTCATCCTTGACTGGGCTCTCTCGTTCACCCCGCGCATCCGATCCGTCACCGAGACCTGCCGATCTCACCTTTATAATATCTCCAAGATCCACCTTTTCCTCTCCACCCGAACGGCTACCTTACTGGTACAGGCTCTCACAATATCCCGGCCGGATTACTGTGTCGACCTTCTCTCTGATCTCCCTTCCTCCCGTCTCTCCCCGCTCCGGTCTATTCTTCACTCCGCTGCCCGGCTCATCTTCCCGCAGAAACGCTCTGGGCACGTCACTCCCCTTCTTAAAAACCTTCAGCGGTTGCCTATCGACCTCCGCCCGAAACAGAAACTTCTCACTCTAGGCTTCGAGGCTCTCCATCGACTCGCCCCCTCCTACCTCTCCTCCCTTCTCTCTCTCCACCGCCCACCCCGCGGGCTCCGCTCCTCCGCCGCCCACCTCCTCGCCGTCCCCCGGTCTCGCCTGTCCCGCCGTCGACCCCTGGCCCACGTCCTCCCGTTGTCCTGGAATGTCTTCCCTCGCCTCCGCCAAACTAACTCTCTTCCCCTCTTCAAAGCCCGACTGGGAGCTCACCTCCTCTATGAGGCCTTCCCTGACTGAGCTTTCCCTTTTCCCTCTGCTGCCTCTCTGCCCCCCCTTCAGCTCCCCTCAGCTAAGCCCCCTTTCCCTCTCTCTGCTCCTCCCCCTCTCCCTTCCCCTCCCCTCGGCACTGTGCTCATTTGTATATATTTTTATCACCCTATTTATTTTGTTAATGAGGTGTACATCCCCTCGGTTCTATCTATTGCTATTGTTCTTGTCCGTCCGTCACCCCCGATTAGACCGTAAGCCCGTCAGTGGGCAGGGATCGTCTCTATCTGTTGCCGAATGGTACATTCCAAGCGCTTAGTATAGTGCTCTGCACGTAGTAAGCGCTCAATAAATACTATTGAATGAATGAATCTCTGTTTTCCTGTGCTCTCCCCAGCACTTAATACCGTGCCCCGCACTCAATCAATATCATTGGTTGACTGGTTGATTTAAGGACTTTACATGACCAGATTTCGAGGGAGTAGCATCCTCAGGGTGCTCAGGAGAAATGCTGAGGGTCTGTTCAGTTAGCCTCTGCCGCTGACTCAAAGGCTGTCCTGCCCATCCCAGCCACGCCCCAGTCTCCGAGTCATTTTTTTTTTATTATCAGAGAGAAAATTGTCCAGGTTTGGCACCGCCTGACCTCCTCCATCCCTCCAGTTGGTTGCACCGTTTAAGAGCTTACTACTCGTCTGCCGTGTGACCTTGGGCAAGTCACTTCATTTCCCCGGGCCTCCGTTACCTCATCTGTAAAATGGGGATTCGTGTTGGATTAAATGTCCAACCTGATTTGCTTGTAGACCACCCAGTGCTTAGTGCAGGGCCTGGTACAGAGTGGGTGCTTAACAATTGCCAGAATTATTATTATTATTATTATATGGTAAGCACTGAACCGAGCACTGGGATAGATAAAAGATAACCAGATCAGATACAGCCCCAATCCCACATTGGGTTCACATTCTTAGGGAGAGGGAGAACGGGTATTGAAGCCCCATTTTCAAGTGAGGAAACTGAGGCCCAGAGAAGTTAAGTGACTTGCCAAGGTCGCACAGCAGAGCTGGGATTAGTAACCCTGTCCTCTGGCTCCCAGGCCCAGGGTTTTTCCCCTTAGGTCACCCCGCACCTCTCCTTCTTTACTTGCAAGGCGGCTTCCCCCCAGGCAGAGAACTGCTAGAATATTCGTTCTTCGGGACTGAAAGGAAATAGCCCCGGGGGGAAGGAGCCTTGCCTTTCCTTCCCTCAGCATCCAGCAGCGCTGAAGATTTAGGAGGTGACCACATCTCCCGGGACTCTCCCTTCCTTCCTGAACCAACCACCCTGCTGAGCGCCCTCCTGCCGTCCGCTCTCTGCCCCAAAGCTACGGCCAGGTGTGCTTGGGGTGTCTGTCGGGGCCCGGGGGTCACATTCCGTTTACTAATAATAGTAACGTCGGTATTTGTTAAGCGCTTACTATGTGCAGAGCACAGATACAGGGTCATCAGGTTGTCCCACGTGAGGCTCCCGGTCTTCATCCCCATTTCACAGATGAGGGAACTGAGGCACAGAGAAGTGACTCGCCCACAGTCACACAGCTGACAAGCGGCGGAGCCGGGATTCAAATCTACGACCTCTGACTCCCAAGTCCGTGCTCTTTCCCCTGAGCCCCGCCGCTTCTCAAAAAGAAGCAGAAAGAGAAAAGTTAATTCCGCAGAACCGGCTTCTCACAAGGAAACAGCGACGTCGCTGTTAAGTCACCGTTCGGCGAAGTAGCAGGAACTGCTGCGAATAGCGGGATACATCGGTTTTAGCGATCTCTGCCTCTGGCTCCTAAATGATTACGACTGGGGCAAGGGAGGGGACGGGCGGCTTGCTTTCTTTTCCTTTTTTTCCCCTCCCAGGCCGCTGGCAAGTTGCCGCTGCCGCCGCTGCCCGGCTGCTCCCTGCAGGATGGCTGCACGGATGCTAGAGGGATCCTATCTCAACCCTTTCCTCTCTCCCCCACGCCATCGCCTTCCCGGCCCTCCCTCCCCACACGCCTCCTTCAGGACCAGACCGACCGTCTCTCGGGGATTCGAGGCAGAGTGACGGCAGCGGGGCAGGTGCCGACGGCTCGCTCAGTCGGTCATTTTCATCACGGAGCCGCGGGGGTCTAACCTTTCCCGGAAGAGGCGGCCACCCGGCGGCGACCTCCGACGACGGACACCCCATCCAGCCCCTTGCCACGGGCCTGCCGGCTCACCATCGGTGGACTTCTCCTCCCTAGAAGTGGGAAGGGAAGGCCCCAAGGTTGAGCTCGAACCCCGCTCTGCGAAAGCTGCTTTTCCTTCCGGCCCGCCCCCCCGCCGCACGGACCCGACGGACTCTCTCGGAGGAAATGTGAATGTGTCTGCCGTCTGGGCTCCGCCTTCGCGGGACACCTGCGGGAACCCCCCACATCAGGACGGTGAGTGAAACTTCAGGGGAAAGTTTGGCTCCCTCCACGGTTTTTGTTGGTGACGGGGGAAGGACGGGGTTTAAAAGAGGCGGGTGGGACGGAGCGAGACTGCTTCCTCTGCCGGCTGCCTGGGGGTGCCCTGCATCTCAGAATTAAACGGGCCGAATAAAACCCGCTCGTGTCCAGTCAGCAATGGGGACGGGCTACCTGGTGGAAAGAGCCCCGGCTTGGGAGTCAGAGGTCGTGGGTTCTAATCCTGGCTCCACCGCTTGCCAGCTGGGTGACTCTGGGCAAGTCGCTTCACTTCTCAGTGCCTCAGTTCCCTCATCTGTCAAATGGGGATGAAGACCGTGCGCCCCACGGGGGACAACCTGATCACCTTGTGTCCCTCCAGCGCTTAGAACGGTGCTTCGGCACGTAGTAAGCGCTTAACAGATACCATCGTCATTAACGAACGCAGGATAGAGCAAGCAAACGGGCAATGAAGGCGGGCGAAGTACGTGAGAAGCGATTAAGCCTCTCTCGGTGTAAACTCGGAATCCAGCTGCTCCGGAGGAACCGGCTTTCACCGCTCACTGGCTATTCGTTAACGTCCGCGTAATTTCAGGGGGACGTTAAGGTGTAGAGGCATGGCCGGTGCCTGTCTAGTAGGAAGGTGCAGCTGGCATGGAAACAGAGAAGAGTAGAAAGCCTCTAGGTAGCATATTAATTATAGCTGTGTCGGATAATAATAACGTAGAGAGGCGATCAGGCACCGTTCAAGCACCACCACAGGAGAAGTCGGAGCCCGAGGCCGATCCCCGTCCCACTGGGGAAGTTCCGACCGATGTGACAGAGCCCTGACAGAGGCGAAGCCACCCCGTGCGAAAGGCGGAGGTCCAAATTTCAGCCCCCCCGCGACACTCTGCAACAGTTGCGGGCTGAGTTTCACAGCGGGGGAATCGACGACCGAGAGGAGCCGGCCGAGGAGCGGTGCCTTCAGCGCTCACCGGCCGCGGATCGTAATGATGACCATGATGGTTTTTGTTAAGCGCTTACTACGTGCCAAGCGCCGTTCTAAGCGCTGGGGAGGATACGAGGCGATGAGGCTGTCCCACGGGGGGCTCACAGCCTTCATCCCCATTTTCAGATGAGGGAACCGAGGCCCGGAGAAGTGAAGCGAGTTGCCCAAAGTCACCCGAGAGGCGGGGGCGGGATTTGAACCCACGCCCTCTGGCTCCTTGCGCCGAGCCGCGCTGCTGCTCTGCACCGTAGGGCTTAGGGAGTGCAGGGCACCGTCCTGAGCGCTGGGAAAGACTGTCCAGGAGGGGGATCGGACCCTCGGGAGTGGGGTGGGGATCGGCCACCGGAGGGAAACGAAGCCCACCGCGCAAGGGGCCGTAGGGCCGGAGCCCGCGTCCCGCCGCCCTCTCCCAAGTCGTCTCCGGGCCTCCGCTCTGGGGAGGGAGCCGGTGCCAGCGGGTCCCGGACCTTTTAACTTTCTCCGTCTCCTTCCTCCTCCTCCTCCTCCTCGGGCGGCGGGGATGGCCGGCCGGTGCCCGTCTAAAGGGTCCCTCGGATGCCCCCGGCCGGGAGCCCTCGGCGATGCCCGGGCCGGCCGGAGCCCGCGAGTCGACGGAGCAGGGCGTCGAGAGCCCTGAGTTCTCCGGGGGGTCGGGGGAGGCTCCGACCCTCAAAGGGCTCTACTACCAGCGGGCCCGCAAGGTGTGGCCGGAGGACGAGGGCGGGACGGCGGCCGACCCGCAGCAGGAGATCCTGGTCAACGTGGGCGGCATCCGCTACCTGCTGCCTTGGAGCACGCTGGACCAGTTCCCCTTGACGCGACTCAGCAGGCTGAAGTCCTGCAGGTCCCACGAGGAGATCATCCAGCTCTGCGACGACTACGACGAAGCCCGCGGCGAGTTCTTCTTCGACCGCAGCCCCGGCGCCTTCGGGACGATCGTCAGCTTCCTGGCGGCGGGCAAGCTGGTGCTCTTCCGAGAGATGTGCGCCCTGGCCTTCGGGGAGGAGCTGAGCTACTGGGGCATCGAGGAGGCCCGGCTGGAGAGGTGCTGCTTCCGAAGGCTCCTGCGGAAAGCGGAGGAGCGGGCCGAGGCCGGGCGGGAAGAGGAGCTGCGGAGGCAGAGGGAGGGCGGCCCGGGCGGGCCCGGGCACCAGACCCGCTGGGACCTCTTTAGGAGCCGCCTGCGGGACGTGGTGGACGATCCCCGGTCCGGGCCGGCGGGCAAGGTGTTCGCCTGCCTCTCCGTCCTCTTCGTGGCCACCACGGCCGTCAGCCTCTGCGTCAGCACCATGCCGGACCTGAGAGCCGAAGAAGACAGGGTGAGTCCCCTTGATCATCATCGTCGTCACGATGTTGGTATCTCTTAAGCGCTTACTACGTGCCGAGCACTGTTCCAGGCGCTGCCTGCCATGCCGGACCTGAGAGCCGAAGAAGACGGGGTGAGTCTCCTTGACCGACATCGTGATGTCGGTATCTCGTAAGCGCTCACTACGCGCGGAGCGCCGGTCGAAGCGCTGGGGGAGATACGGGGTCATCGGGTCGCCCCACGTGAGGCTCACAGTCTTCACCCCCATTTTCCAGATGAGGGAACTGAGGCAAGCGATCTGGCCGCAGTCGCACGGCTGACGGGTGGCAGAGCCGGGATCCGAACCCATGACCTCTGACTCCCCGGCCCGGGCTCTGTCCACCGGGCCACGCTGCTTCTCTACTCAGAGGCGGCACGGCTTCGGGACCTACTTCCGCCTCCCCGGCCGGTCACCGCGAAAGCGTAGGTCTCTTGGGCGGGATGGGGCATCACGACAAGCGCGGGGGATGCGAAGGACCGGTGGAGCGCCCCCGCCACCTTCCGCAGGGTCCCTCGAGTCTCCCCAGCCGTTTCCCCCTAGTCTCGACGGCGAGGGGCGGATGTAAATCGATAACCTCCTTATTGCACTATTTCTCAAGCCCACGCGATCTCTTCGATGCCTGGAACCGGTGGGAATAGTGCCACCGGTGATCCGGAGAGAGTCCCCGTTTCTGTAAATCTTGGCGGCCTAGAAAACGACACCAGAATCTGTGCTCCCTAAAGGTTTTCGTAGAGATAGTCTACCGTGGGCTTGTGCGATCTACGAAACAAACTACCGTTGTTTAAACGAATCACCCAGGAACTCGAAGAAGTCTATGAGTCGGTAAATTCACTCATTCGATCGTATTTGTTGAGCGCTTACTGTGTGCGGAAGCACTTGTACTGAGGGCTTGGAAAGTACAATTCGGCAACAGATAGAGACAATCCCCGCCCAATAACGGGCTCAGAGTAAATCTGCTCAACAAACCGGCTTTGTTAAACCAATCACCCAGTAACCCCCAAAAGTGTCTGAGTCAAATTAACCAGTCAATCTATCCTGTGAAAAGCCACATTTCATGAATGTGAAAGATGAACTATTTTGGACTAACAGGTTTTTTGTCTGTGTGTCTGTTTTTAAAGAAAGCTCCCGACAACCTAACCGGGGTTAAGAGACAGCCCTTTTTTCCTACCATTCACCCAAACTGAATAAATAGATAAATAGTATTTGTTAAGCGCTCACTACATGCAAAGCACCGTTCTAAGCGCTGGGGGATACGAGGTGATCAGGTTGTCCTACGTGGGACTCACAGTTTTAATCCCCATTTTACAGAGGAGGTAACTGAGGCACAGAGAAGTGAAGTGACTTGCCCAAAGTCTCCCAGCCGGCAAGCGGCGGAGCCGGGATTAGAACCCACGACCTCCGACTCCCAAGCCCGGGCTCTTTCCACTGAGCCGCGCCGCTTCTCAACTGAACTAGCTTACGTTTGTTTCCAGGGACTGAATCGTGGCACACAGAACTAACGAAATCATTTTCAAGTTTGCTCCCCGAGGAGGTGCACCATGTCAGTTTTATTGTTCCCACAGTAATTCAGAGAGTCACAGACCTGCAGTGGCATTGAAGATATGCCGTGGTACTTTATGGCTTTCGCTAAAGCTAAGTATTGCGTCGAAGGTGGAGATTTAAAAGCAATCGTTTTCTCCTGTCTGTCAGTTCATGGGTTTCTCCTTTAATTGACATAAGAAAAGTATCCCTTCAATAAGTGTTCTGAGGCTGCATAGTCACCTTCAAGTGATGTCAGTTTGTAACTATTATGACAAGGAGCTGCTGCTGAGATTCAGCTTTTAATACAGAGCATCCTTGAACTCAGTCTGTCATAATTATTACGATTACTTAGCGTTTCTTTAGCACCCTATATTTAGAAAGTAAGTTTCCATCCGAAGTAGGGTACTATTTATATCCCCACTGTGCAGATATGAAAGCTGAGGCCAGTGGAAAGCAAGGTGATTTTTCCCAAGATCACACCATGAGCTGGGATTCACAGTCCTGACCTTCTCACTCTGCTGCCCGGCATCTAAAAAGTTAAGATCAGGCCCCTGAAGGGAAACTCCGACCTCTTCCCGGCAACGCACCCGAGGAAAGCTCCTCCGACTGCCTGCCGCGTGACCTTGGGCAGGTCCCTTAACTTTTCTGTACTTCAGTTCCCTCATCTGTAAAATGGGGATTGAAAACCTGTCCTCCCTTCGGCTTGGACCGCGAACCCCACGTGGGCTGAGGACTGTGCTTCGCACACAGTAAGCTCTCATTAAATACGATTAATAATCACGAAGAAGGACCGCGTCCCGCCCGACTGACTTTTATCTACCCCGGCACTTAGAAGAGCGATCGACACACCGTAAGCGCTCAACAGATATCGTTCAAAATTACCGACAGGTATTTTATCCACAGACTGGACTCGTGCAAATCTTTAGTCTTGGCCTCAGATGCCCACTCCCGGGGCTGAAATTACTACTCTCTCTCGTAATGCCAGAGAGAGGTCATAGATTTGAAGTGTCATGGCTGGGAGTTGAGATAAAAAAGTAGTTACAGCATCTTGGCAGTCTTGTGACATCTTAGAGCATCAGACTGTGAATTGGATTCATATTCAGAGTTTAAACTGAGACTGAAGCAGTTTGAAAATGATTTCTTTAAAGGAAAAAAATCACAAAGAAGGTCTGTGAAAGATAGGGGGAACGACGAGCCAACAAGCATCCAGTCTAAATAGACGGGGACCGCATCCACCGGTTCTCTCTAAAGAGCAACAGGGGAGAATGTTACCCCGAGCATACGGGAAAGGCACCGGTCGGGCTCCGGACCACGCGTGACACCGCTGCCTTGCTGCTTGGCAAGGATAAATCCGCTAACCTCTTTGTCCCTCACCTGTCCCTCCTGTGATCACTTAACTCACTCTAAGCTAACCTCCCAAGGGATACCATGAACTAGCTGGAGATTCAGCTCCTAAAGAGAAAGGAACATTACATTTGGGCTCCTTAGCGTCCCCTCGCTTGCAGGGAGAATCCCTAAGTACTAGGGAGGAGAGTGGAGACTTAGATGGCACTGAGTCTCCTCTATCCTGACTTGCCCCTGCCCTTTGCCTTGGCTGGAGCGGAAAATGGTGACAGGGATCAGCAGTCTGTTCTCTCTCAAGTGCCTCTACTCTGTTCTGGGTCCGGTAGACCTTCACTAAGTAGTGCTGACGATTGAAGGCTTTCCCTTTCGGAATAGGCGCCCAGTAGCCGAGCTTCCAGACAGAACTGTGGAAAATACGCTGTCCCAAACGGTTTCAAACTGTTTCAGTCTGTGCCTTTCTTGGCTGCGTGGCCAGGTAGCCGTAGTGGAGAGAAAAGCCCCTTGTGTGGAGTAGGTGAGACCAAAGAATCCAAAATCGAGCTCAGGGAAGATAGAAAATCAGGAAATAGCCACCAGCCGGGATGGAAGTGCTTAGTACAGTGCTCTGCACACAGGAAGTGCTCAGTAAATGTGACTGAATGAATGAATGAATGAAAGTGAAATCTTTTCTTCACTTTCTTTCCAATACTTAAAGAAGCAAGAAAGAGCACAGACCTGTGAGTCGTAAGACCCGGATTCTAATTCTGAGTTTGCCACTTGCCCGCTGTGTGACCAGAGAACTTAACTTCTCTGGGCTGTTACCTCATCTGTAAAATGGTATAAATATCTACCTTTGAGACTATAAGCCCTGTGTGGGACAGGGATTGTCTAAGATCTGCTTACAGTGTATCAACCCCAGTGCTAGTACAATCCTTGGGCCGTAATAAAGCACTTAATAAATGCCACAATCATTATTATTTTTATAATGAGCTAAAACACATGAAACTCCCAAGATGTTTTTTAATGGAGTCCCATAATAAAAAACCTTGCAAGAATAGTGGTAAATTATATTTAATTATATTTATAAATTAAAAGGATATTTCTATCCTGTCTTTCTCTGGTGAGGATTTTAAAGCACTCTTCTCGTTAATACTCCCGCATCCTTGAGGTGGGAGGTGGGGAAGGCCCAGGAGAGAATCCTAATTTTTTTTACAGAAGAAGCACCTGAGAGTGAGAGTTTAGTAGCTTGCCGATAGGACTAACGGAGGCCCAAAGAGATTATATGGTTCTTTCTAGTTATTAGTTAATTTGAAGCGGGACTTGACATCCCAGATAAATGAGGGCCTCATCTATTCTCAAAACTCTCCAGGGAAAGAAATATTCTAGCTTTTCTTTGTAGTCCACTTCAGTATTGCCCCATTCTTTTTAGCCAGATCGATTTTCCTCCAGACTATTCTAAATCTCTCTGGATGCACCTTAAGGCCATTCCTGTTGGTTCCTTAAACTGTGGGAATAGAAAGGAGCTGCCCATTGGAGCCAGACGCGGCCGTGAGCCCGTTGTTGGGTAGGGATTGTCTCTATCTGTTGCCGAATTGTACTTCCCAGGCGCTTAGTACAGTGCTCTGCACACAGTAAGCGCTCAATAAATACGATTGATTGAATGAATGAAAGAACGCACATCTCCTGCCTGTTCTTTACCTGTTAAAAGCAAACCTGAATACTAAACCCGCCTCGTCCGTGAACTCATCTGCTTCCTGTTCCCTGCAGGCACAGACTTAGCTGCCCCTCCCTGTGGCTGCTGGGTTACTTCTACTGTTTTATGGACTTCTTTGGACCCCTTGTTCTTCCTGATAATCGGGTTATCCAAACTAGCTGTCCACCTCCAGGAGATGCAACGGAGAATGGATAGGCATTCAATTTCCCTTCTGCCCGAGGGTTTTCTCCCTGATTGGACTGTAAGCCCGTCAGTGGGCAGGGATTGTCTCTCTCTGTGGCCGAACTGTACATTCCAAGTGCTTAGTACAGCGCTCTGCACATAGTAAGCGCTCAATAAATACTATTGAATGAATGCCTTTCTGCTCTGTCCTTGGTGGAGAGGCAACTCTACCTTACTGGGATGATCTCCACATGAAAAACAGAAGTGAGAGCAGTACTAACATGCCCTTACAAGATGCTTTTGTACCGCATGAGGAGGCACAGCCTCCAGACAGGGCCCAGAGAAGCAGAACAGCGCAGGCCGAACTTCTTCCCTCAAGAAAGGAAGGTGAACACTGAAGCGCAATGGCCAGAGCTGACAGTCCGCCAGAGATCTTCTTCTTTCTTTTTTTTAAATGGTATTTTTTAAGCACTTTCTATGTGCCAGGCACTCTTCTAAGCAGTGGGGTAGATACGAGATATTCGGGATGGACGCAGGCTACCTCCCCTGTGGGGCTCCCAGCCTCGGTCCCCATTTTCCAGATGAGGTAACTGAGGCCCAGAGAGGTGAAGTGAACTGCCCTAGGTCACACAGCAGACAAGTGGTGGAGTTGGGATTAGAACCCAGGTCCTTCTGACCGGGCCCGTGCTCTATCCACTTGGCCACGATGCTTCTGGGCGTCTCCATTCCTCATAGTACCAGGGCAAGAGTTGACCTCAGAATGGGAATGAGCTTGAGAGACAGAAAGGAGACCTGAAATGTGTTTAGAAAAGAACAGAGCACCGTGAACATCTGCAAGCATGGCACGGTGGATAGAGCATGGGCCTGGGAGTCAGACGGTCCAGGGTTCTAATTCCGGCTTCACCACTCGCCTGCTCTGTGACTCGGGTAAGTCACTTCACTTCTCTGTGCCTCAGTTACCTCATCTGTAAATTGGGGATGGAGATTGTGAGCCCCATGTGGGACAGGGACTGTGTCCCACCCAATTTGCTCGTACCCACCCCAGTGCCCGGCACAAAGTAAGCGCTAACAAATGCCATAATTATAACTGTTACAATTTGATCCTTCCTCCCCCGCCACCCCCAGCCCTTTGGAGATAAGGTTCCTCCTCATTTCCCATGAACATCCGGAAGCCCCACAGAATTCACAGCGATTATCATAGTACTTGCCAACCACTGTACTAAGTACTGGGGTAGGTACGAGACAGTCGAGACCCTTCCCACATGAGGCTCACAGTCTAAGGGGGAGGACGATAGATATTTAATCCCCATTTTATAGCTGAGGAAACTGAGATGCGGAGAAGTTAAGGGATTCATTCATTCAACAGTATTGAGCGCTTACTATGTGCGGAGCGCTGTACTAAGCGCTTAGAATGTACAAATCGATAACAGATAGAGACAGTCCCTGCCCTCTGACGGGCTTACGGTCTAATCGGGGGAGACGGACGGACGAGAACGAGGTCACACACGGCAGGCGGGTGGCAGAACTGGGATTAGAATCCAGGTCTCTTCACTCCTAGGTCCCTGCTCTTTTTACTAGTCCATGCTGTTTCTTGTGGAATTTCTGCTTGAAACCACCTTCCCAAACCCAGGAGCTGCTAGATTACAAGCAGAGTGAAGTGTCAACACCCCACCCCCTTTTCATGCAAATAACGTCTGATTGAAATCATCCGGAACTCAGAAATCAGAAAGCCGAGCCAGGTTTATCTGAGCACGGCTCACTTCCCCCCGAACAATCAAAAATCAAACCCCACTTCAAGCCTGAGCTAGACAGTCAAATCCAAGGGGTAAACACAGGTTGAAAAGGAGGAATCAGTTTAACTTTTGGCGGGGGGACGGGGATCCGTCTGGACTGTCAGTTTCTGGGGGGCAGGGATCGTGTCTCCCGACTCTTTCGTACTCTCCCAAGTGCTTAGTACAGTGCTCTGCCCAGAGTATCCACTCAATAAATACTAATGACGGATTCACGGTGACCCGGGCAGAGGACAAAGACCGAATTTGAGATTCTAGAAGCGTTCCAGGTGGTTGGAAATCAAAAACTCAGTGTCAGGTTTACCTTCGTCCGTTATTTCGGAGAGAAAAGTGTTGGCGCTGCACAAAGCGACGTCGGAGGGGCGGGAGCGGAGGGGGCTTCCGGGTGAGTGACCGCTTCTAGCATCTGCTAGCGGGCATGACCTCCCCGCACCCCCTCTCCCACCCCGGCACCCCAGGGAGAGAGAAAACACTTTGCGAGACCTAAGCCAGAACTGTGGGTGAGAATCAGCAAGCGGGCTGGGAGAGTCCCTCTGGTGCTTAGTAAGCCTTGCTGCTCCCTGTCCCCTTGTAAGTGAGAAATTGAGGCCTGACCTCTCCGTTTCTATAACTCGCTCACCTTGTTTAGGGACAGGTAATCGGACTGTCTGTTTCTATGGACTCCTTAGCGAAAGGGAAGCTTGTCTCGGGATGCAGGCGAGAGGAAAAATGCAAGTTGGATCTCTGGGAGTCTGGTTCCTTTGAGACGGTTCTGTTTTTGACGGTTAGGGAACAAGGGAACCATTAGGTGCCTGTGATTTCTCCCGATTCCTGCAGCACGTAGGTCCTGTGATTCAGTGGGTTGATTCCTCAGTGTGGGCAGGGAATGTGTCCGTTTACTGTTAAATCGTACTCTCCCAAGAGCTTAGTACAGTGCTCTGCCTGCCGTAAACGTTCAGTAAATACGATCGAATGAATAAACGCCTTCCTCGGGAATAGAGGTTCTCTTGCTTCTACCATATAAAATGACCGCATCTGGAAAATGGGCGGGGGGAAGCCAATTTATCCCCCCTGGTGGTTTTTCAAAGAAACATGTAAGTGTGAAATCACACATTAGAGGAGTAGGTCCCATAACGTGCCCACATCCACAGACTTTTTCCTTCTGGAGTTACGGTAAGGCAGTCAATCAGCGTGGCTCAGTGGAAAGAGCCTGGGCTTCGGTGTCAGGGGTCATGGGTTCGACTCCCGGCTCCGAAGCTTGTCAGCTGCGTGACTGTGGGCGAGTCACTTAACTTCTCTGTGCCTCAGTTACCTCATCTGTAAAATGGGGATTAACTGTGAGCCTCACGTGGGACGACCCGATGACCCTGTATCTCCCCCAGCACATAGTAAGCGCTTAACAGATACCAACGTCATTCTTCTTATTATTGAGTGCATACTGTATACAGTGAACTGTACTGAGCACTTGGGAAAATACAACAGAGTTGACAGACATCACTTCCGCGGCGATAAGGGTAAAAATACGTTACCATATGCCTACCCAACTGGTAGATGCTGCCGTAATGATGAGCGGCTTCTGAACGGGTTCCGTATCAACTCTTGGAAGGGGGTTGTAAGAATGTGAAGTCGGAGATTTTAAGTTTCTCCACTAGGTCGTAAAGTCCTTAAGGGCAGGGATCGGGTCTACCAATCTATTTGTATTGTACTCCCCCAAGCACTTAGTACAGAGCTCAGCACACAGTAAACCGTCCCGATGCTATCGGTTGGCAAGATAGGGGGAAAAGATAGAGAAGTGCTGCTCCGAGCCCACCGTCTCCCAGGGAGGGTATATGGTTCTCAGCTGTCCTGCCCTCTTTCAGAAGGTAATAATGATAATTGTGGGATTTGTTAGGTGCTTACTACGCGTCAAGCACCATACTGAGCACTGGGGTAGATACAAGATAATCAGGTCCAGACACCCTCCCTGTCCCATGTGGGGTTCACAGTCCAAGTAGGAAAAAGGAAAGGTATTGAATCCCCATTTTGCAGATGAGGAAACTGAGGCTTAGAGAAGTTAAATGACTCGCCCAGTGTCATTTAGTAGGGGAGTGGCAGAGCTGGGATTAGAACCCGGGTCCTGTGCCCCCTAGGCCGGTGCTCGAGCTGGCCCTCTTTCACTGCCCCATCTGGGTGGGAGAGGAGAGCAGCAGCAGCTTGGAGCAAACGGGCTCTACGGCACCTGGATCGAAAGTAACGGGAGAGAGAGAGGCCGCCCGCCATCGGGAGCGAGGATCGTGATAGCCTCTCCTAATAATGAATAATTACGGGATTTGGCAAGTGCTTCTTCTATGCCATGCACTGTTCTAAGCACTGGGTTAGATACGGGGTAATCGGGTTAGACCCAGTCCCCGTCCCAAATGGAGCCCAGAGTTCTAATCCCTATTTTACAGACGAGGGAACTGAGGCACAGAGAAGTGAGGTGACTTGCCCGAGGTCACATAGCAGGTAAGCGGTGGCGCCGGGATTAAAACCCAGGACCTTCTGACTCCCAGGCCTGTGCTCTATGTACTAAGCCACGCCGTTTCTCACTAGGCCTCGCTCTCCTGGGCTTGAAAGGAAGAATGGAGCTCATGGAGAGGTAGCCGCCGGCTGGCTTCTTGTTAGATGGCTTGTCCGTCCGGGACGGCGATAGGTTGCCAAGGCCCCCGTCTGCTGCTTTTCGGGATGACAGGCATAACCAGAATAATAATAATAATAATGATAATAGTAATGATGATGGTACTGTTAAGCGCTTACTATGTGCCAAGCCCTGGGGTAGATACCGGGTGATCAGGTCGTCCCACGTGAGGCTCAGTCTTAATCCCCATTTTACAGATGAGGCAACAGAGGCACAGAGAAGTTAAGCGGCTTGCTCAAAGTCACACAGCCGACAAGTGGCGGAGCGGAGATTCGAACCCACCACCCCCGACTCCTAAACCCGTGCTTTTTTCACCGAGCCACGCTGCTTCTCTAATAATAACTATGAAGCGGCGTGGCCCAGTGGAAAGGGCCCGGGCTTGGGAGTCGGAGGTCATGGGTTCGAATCCCGGCTCGCCCACTCGTCGGCTGTGTGACCGTGGGCGAGTCACTTCGCTTCTCGGTGCCTCGGTTGCCTCATCTGTAAAATGGGGATTAACTGTGAGCCTCACGTGGGACGACCCGATGACCCTGTATCTCCCCGGGCACATAGTAAGCGCTTAACAGATACCAACACTAACTATGGTGTCTACAAACTCGGTGTGGGCAGGGAATGTGCTGTACTCTCCCAAGCGCTTAATACAATGCTCTGCACACAGTAAGCGCTCAATAAATACGACGGATGGATTGATTAAGTCCTTACTATGTGCCAAGCACTGTTCTAAGTGCAGGGGTAGGTACAAATTAATCAGGTTGGCCGCAGTACCTGTCCTATACGGGACTCACAGTCCCCGTCCCACTTGGCACTCAAGAGGGAGCTGCTTCTACTACTCCAGAATTCATTCAATAGTATTTATTGAGCGCTTACTATGTGCAGAGCACTGTACTAAGCGCTTGGAACGTACAGTTCAGCAACAGATAGACAGTCCCTGCCCAATAACGGGCTCCCTAGTCCTCAGAGCAGAAAATTCATTCATTCAGTAGTATTTATTGAGTGCTTACTAAGTGCAGGGCACTGTACTAAGCGCTTGGAATGTACAAATCGGCAACAGATAGAGATAATCCCTGCCCATTGACGGGCTTACAGTCTAATAGGGGGAGACAGACAGACCAATAACAATAAATAGAATAAATAGAAATAGAATAAATAGAATAAACAGAAATAAATAGAATAAACAGAAAACGAGTACATGGAGTCCGCAGCTCAGGGGCACTTTCTTGGGGGGAAGTTTCCTAAGCGGCAAAGAGAGGAATAGGATGGATCTCAAGTGTTAAAACTGAGGCACTAATATAACTCATCGAAGAGGATAATTCCACCCGGCAAGAAGAAAATACTATTGAATGAATTATTTGGGAAAAATGTTGATATCCATCCTCTTTGTAAAAACTCAGGCAGCTGTGAGGAACTCAGGTTTGCTGCCACATGAAAAAACCCGAGCACATGCTAATTAATTTATTTACGATATTTACCACGCGTCTAACCCCTCTGCAGAAGAGAAGATAATCAGATCAGCTGGAGGCTCTGCCCTCCACGGGGCTCAAAAATCTACAAAGTAGGGAGAGCCGGAGTCACATTTCTATTTTACAGATGAGGAAACTGAGGGGAGGTTGAACGACGTGCCCAAGGTAACAAAGCAGGCCCGCGTCAGAGCCGGAACTAGAACCTGGGTCTCCCGACTCCCAGTCTCATGCTCTTCCCACTACCCCGTGCTATCCACTGTCCACTATCACGCCAGAGGAGAAGCCGCGTGGCTTAGTGGCAAGAGCACGGGGTTGGGAGTCCGAGGCCACGGGTTCTAATCCCGCTCTGCCACTTGTCTGCTGTGTGAACTTGGGCGAGCCGCTGAACTTCTCTGTGCCTCGGTGACCTCATCTGGAAAATGGGGATTAAGACTGGGAGCCCCACGTGGGACAACCCGATTACCCTGTATCTATCCCAGTGCTTGGAACAGTGCTCGGCACGTAGTAAGCGCTTAACAGATGCCGTAACAATAATAATACCAATCCACTAAAGGCCATCTGCCTTTGCTAGAACAAATACCAATATCAGTTATCCAAAAATGGAATCCTTTTCATCTGCAAATGCTTCCTTTGGCTAAAGCTTGTAAATTCACATTCACTCTCCCCCTTAGGCAGAGACTCTGATAGACGGTATTTCCAGCGTCATTTTTTATATGGTATTTGTTCAGCATCTAGTATGTTCCCGGCACTCTACGAAGTGCCGAGGTAGATCCAAGATAATCAGGTTGGCCACGATCTATGTCTCAAATGGGGCTCACAGTCTTAATCCCCATTTTACAGATGAGGTTCAGAGAATTTAAATGACCTCCCCAAGGTCACACAACAGATGAGACGCGGAGGCAGGATTAGAACCCAGGTCCTTCGGACTCCCAGGCCCGGGCTCTATCCACTAACCCGAGCTGCTTCTCATTTCCCACCTGGCTCTCCCTTCTCATCAGTGGCTCCTTAAACTTTCTGCGGGCAGGGATCGCGTCTACCGACCCTGTTGTAACGTACTCTCCCATGTACTTAGAATAGTGCTCTGCACAGAGTGAGGGCTCAATAAATATGTTTGATCGACTGAACCAAACCAAAGCTTTTGCAGGTCTGTCCATCCCAGTCAGGCCAGAGAAGAACCAAGTATTTGGGTCCTGAATGCTGTGCTGTGTCCTGGGCTTTCTCTAGATTAGAAGGCAACAATCAGAAGTAGAAGGCAATTCAGAGCTGGAATTTCCACCCCAAGGACCCATAAGTCACTACTTAATCCTCAAATATCCTGTTGAGGTCAGTACAGGGCAGGTGCTGTTATGCCTCTTTTTCCAATAATGTAACCCAAGAACAAACAGGTTAAAATCTTTTCCTCCGTTCAAATTGCAGGACGGCGGGAGCCCCAGAGCCTAGATCAGGTTCAGAATTGACCTGCTGCCTACCAGCTCTCTTCCCGAACTGTTTACACAATTTAGAGAACTGTTTAGAGAAACAGCGTGGCTCAACGGAAAGAGCACGGGCTTGGGCGACAGAGGTCATGGGTTCTGATCCCGGCACCGCCACTTGCCAGCTGTGTGACCTCGGGCAAGCCACTTCTCGGTGCCTCAGTTCCCTCATCTGTGAAGTGGGGATTAAGACTGTGTGTCCCACATGGGACAACTTGATCAACCTTGTATTCCCCGCAATTCTTAGAACAGTGCTTGGCGCATAGTAAGCGCTTAACAAATACTATCATCATCATCATTTACCCATCCGCTTCAGTTAACTCTAGCTCTCCGAAGGGAGAAGTTTTCAAAAGAAAGATTCGGTTCCCAGCAATCGGGGTACACACCCTCATTACCAGCGAGCGTTTCTGAGAATCGGATCCAGTGCTCGGGGTAGGCCATCCATTTTTAGAACCTGTCTTGCCCTGGCTCCTCATCCAGAAATTCAAGTAGCATGAGTGATCCATCACGGGGAGTTTTCGGATTCCGCCTGAGTGTCACATCCGATTGAAGGGAGAACGGTTTCACGATTCAAATGAGAGCAGCAATGCAGGCAGAGTGACTCAGCGGTGTTTACTGCACTGCAGTTGGATTTCCATTGCTGGGGGTTGAGAGGTGCACGCCTTGAATATTCAAACTGCGAACCTAGCCGGGAACAGCGTTTCCCCCCCCCCGCTTCTGGGAGCCGGACTCCTAAATGATCCCAGAGTGGCGAAGGAAAGTATCCGCTGGCTTTAAACCCCTCTTGGGCCGAGGAAAAATGGATCGTTTTCAAAACTCAGCCCCAGAGCGATGGGAGAACGATCGTATCGGGGGAAAGGTGGAAAAGAGGTTCTGTTAAGCCGCCGTCAACGGCTAGTACGAATCAGGCCATTCTAAAAACCGCTCCGTGTTGGGGCCTCGTTTCTTAAATGGGTCATCCTGTATTAGCGTAAGCCATTACGGCTGGGTCGCCTATTGCCCTTCTCAGAGATCTCGGAACACCTTGGCCCGAAATCGCGGGCTTCTGCACAGGGACACAAAAATGAGTCGGCTGGGGCCCTTCTTCCCCAATTATGTGATTTTTAAGGTCATTTTTCCTTCAAAGCCATTGGGGGGGTCTTCATTTGGAAAGGCAGTTCGCACCTTTGTTTTTTTCCCCATTTAACTTGGCGGTTAATCAGGGCAGAGACAAGGCTGGATCTGCCCAGATTAGGTGTGTTATCTGAGGAGAATTTTCCTGCAGAGAAGATTCAGGAGCCCGAATCACCTTGGGGGCAAGAGAAACCTTGAATGTTCACCTAATGCTAGTGGGGATTTTGCTGAACAGAAAGTTGGATCGTGCTATGAGCGATCCGGGTGGAGGAGGGAGGTGGGAAACTGGGTAAATAATGATTCTGGCATTTGTTAGGCTCCGACTCTGTGCCGGGCACCGTACTAAGCGCTGGAGTGGGTACAAGCAAATCGGTTTGGACGCAGTCCCAGTCCCACATGGGGTTCACTGTCTTAATCCCCATTTTACAGGTGAGGGAACTGAGGCACGGAGAAGTGAGGTGAGTTGCCCAGGGTCACACGGCAGGCGAGTGCCGAAGTAGGGAATAGAACCCACGACCTTCTCACTCCCAGACCGTGCTCTATCCAGAAGTTCATGCTGCTTCCTCAAGCCTCTAGCACCCTTAGGTAACATCTGCCACTCAAGTGGGGTCCCCATCCAATCGGGGAGCATGCACAAGGATGCAATCTCCCTGAACAAATACCCTACCCACCCCCGCTCAAAGTAATGCTTTTGATTCATATCGGGTTGAAAGACAACAAGTTGTTCTAGCATCAAGTCCTCCAAATGTTAGGGCCATTTGAGAGAACTTGTTTGGAATGTTAGGAATCACGTGGATTGTGTTACATTTTTTTTTTTTTACCTGCCTTAGGTTGTCCCGTATATAATTGTAATGTTGGTATTTGTTAAGCGCTTACTGTGTGCAGAGCGCTGTTCTAAGCGCTGGGAGAGATTCAGGGTAATCAGGTCGTCCCACGTGAGGCTCACAGTTAATCCCCATTTTACAGATGAGGTAACTGAGGCACAGAGAAGTGAAGTGACTTGCCCACAGTCACACAGCTGGCAAGTGGCAGAGCCGGGATTCGAACCCATGACCTCTGACTCCCTAGCCCGGGCTCTTTCCACTGAGCCATGCTGCTTCCCCAGCCACGCTGCATATCTTTTAGGAGTTATAATATTCCTGGATCCAAGCATAAAATCTATTTTGTCGCCATACTAGATCACAAGCTCTTTGAGTGCGGGGGTCATGTCTATCTAATCTACTGTGCTTTATTCTTCTAAATGCTTAATACAGTGCTCTGCACACAATAAGCAGCATGGCCTGGTGGAAAGAGGAGGGGCCTGGGAGTCAGAGAACCTGGGTTCTAATCCCGGCTTTGCCACCTGTTTCTTATGTGACCTTGGGTAAGTCACTTACTTTCTCTGTGCTTTGGTTTCCTCAACTGTAAAATGGGCATTAAATACCCGTTCTCCCTCCTACTTAGACTGTGAGCCCCATGTGAGACAGGGCCTGGGTCCAACCTAATTAACTCGCACCTACCCCGGTGCTTAGAAAAGTTTTTGACCGTATATCAAGCGCTTAACAGACACCATAAAACAACTCAGTAAAACCACTGATTTGTGGATTGATCTATATCAAGTGTTAGTCCAAACCAACCCAATAGTTTTGCCAGCTATCTTGAATTAGCCAACAGAGTCCTGAATTCGAGTCTTGAAGAAGGTTTGGCGAGCTCAGGAATGCCCAGAGTGCCCCGGGGTCCGGGCTAATTCATTCATTCAATAGTATTTATTGAACGCTTACTATGTGCAGAGCACCGTACTAAGCGCTTGGAATGGACAATTCGGCAATAGATAGAGACGATCCCTGCCCTCTGACGGGCTTACAGTCTCTTTGTATCTTTATTTTAATGTCCTGCCTCCCCCATCAGACTCTAAGGTTTTTGAGGGCGGAGATCATGTCTACCAACTTCATAATACACCCCCAAGTGACTCAGTTCAATGCTCGGCACACAGTTAACAACAGTACTGTGCCACCACATTCTGAAATGGTCTAAGTTGTGTGGGCAAATTAGATGAGGGTGAGCTCATCCTCTAGACTGTAAGCTCGTGGGCAGGGGACCTGTCTACCAGCTCTGTTATACTATTATAGTGTACTCTTCATTCATTCATTCATTCATTCATTCAATAGTATTTGTTGAGCGCTTACTATGTGCAGAGCAGTGTACTAAGCGCTTGGAATGAACAAGTCGGCAACAGATAGAGACGGTCCCTGCCGTTTGACGGGCTTACGGTCTAATCGGGGGAGACGGACAGATGAGAACGATGGCGATAAATAGAATCGAGGGCAGGAACATCTCATTAAAACAATAGCAAATAAATAGAATCAGGGTGATGTACATCTCATTAACAAAATTCTTCAAAGCGCTTCGTTTAGTGCACCAGAAACCAATCAATAAATACAAATGAAAGGTCAGTGGAGCTTCCCAAATAGCTGTTTTCTGGACTCCAGACAGTTCTCTCTGGCCCCGCCGCCATTTTTTCTGGTTCCCAAAAGAAGTGAAAGTTGAGACATCTGGGCACAGAGAGGATGGCCTGTGTCATTCATTCATTCATTCAGTCATTCAGTCATTTATTGGGCACTTACTATGTGCAGAGCACTGTACAAAGTGCTGGGGAGGGTGCAGTGTGACAATAAACAGACACGTTCCCCGGCCAGAGCGAGCTTACAGTCTAGAGGGGGAGACAGACATTAATGTAAGTAAATTACAGATATAATAAATTACACCACAGTAGGGAAGACCTCAAGTCTAGAGGAGGAGCCAGACATTAATCTAAATAAATTACACCACAGTAGGGTAGGCCCCAAGTCACCCTCCTTCGACTTCGCACCGTTCCATCTCCAATTCCCTGCACTCCTGTGCTGTCCATTCAGTGGTGCTATGACATTAAGAGTTTTATTTCCCTCTTCTAGACTGTCAGCTCGTTGTGGGCGGGGAATGTGTCTGTCAACTCTGTCATTGCACTCTCCCGTGTGCTTAGCACAGTGCTCTGCATGCAATAAATACCCATGATTGATCATGTAGAATGTGGTGGGGAATCAGGGACGGCTCACCTAAACACAAGCCTGTTGGCACACAGCTTGCTGGAGCTTTAGAAGGGAAAGTCTTTGAATGTGTCGTCATCATCAACAGTGGTAGTTTTTGAGGACTTAGTATGTGCAGAGCACTTTACTGAGCGCTTAGAGTATAATACAACAGAGTCGATAGACACGTTCCCCACCGGTACGTGCGCGCACGTAGAGGCGGCCTTGGACATGGTGAATTTCACAACAGGAGTTTTCCTAACATGGGGTTTAGCAAGAATGGACTCCCATTTGATAAGAAAACTGGGTGAATCTGGGCATCACAGAGGGATGGTCTTAATCCCGCATTTTAGATAAGGAGCAGCAGTTCACCAGATCCCAGAATGGTCCGTATTTAGAAAAAATAACCCATAGCTCCGAGGTAATGGGAACATTAGAAGAAATCTAGTAAACGGGAACGAAATCGAATAGACAACTCTTCAGATCTTAACCTTAGAGGGAATGAAGGTTCAAGACATATTATAGATTCCATGTGTCTTGCGCTTTGCTTCTTATCTTGGCTATTTGTTAAAAGAAATAGGGGGAAGTGAAAACACAAGCCCTAGGTCCTGTCACCACGTATTCCCAAATTAAAATTTTAAAAAAAGCATAGTTGGAAGTACCAGGTTTCACCTCATAATCGATCTGAAAGTTCTAAAGAGGAGCAGAAATCATGCCAAAAGGGGATGAAGTTCTGACTCAGCAGCCCCATTGAGGTTTTAATGATGGATGTTCATGCAACGCGATTTCACTTTGGAAAGAATTCTCTTTCTATCTGAATGGAGCAATGCAATCACACTTTCATCTCCTATCTGGTTGATTTCCAGGCGGGTTATTAAGCTCTAGTTAAATGATGGTGGTCCCTCTATAAGCCCTCCAGGCAGTTGGCCAGGAAGCTTGGGATACTTAGCTGGATTTAAGTGTGAAAAGAAATACCACACTTGACTGGTCTGGGAGATATGGCGGGGTAGATAGAAGCGAGAAGGAATGGACCCGATGAAGAGATCTGAACCCGCCCTACTGATTTGCACCACCCCCACTTCTGCGCTACTCCAGTGACGTGGCCCAAGGCTTTTTGTTCCACATAAAAGAACATTTGGTCTAGAGCTACCCACGCAGCATGGATCAGAGCCGCGGACTTAATAATAGAGTTGGTATTTGTTTAGCGCCTACTACGTGCCGAGCACCGTTCTGAGCGCTGGGGTAGACACGAGGGAATCAGGTTGCCCCACGTGGGGCTCACAGTTTTAATCCCCATTTTCCAGATGAGGGAACTGAGGCCCAGAGAAGTGAAGTGACTCGCCCACAGTCACACAGCTGACAAGCGGCAGAGCCGGGAGTCGAACCCATGACCTCTGACTGCGAAGCCCGGGCTCTTTCCCCTGAGCCATGCTGACTTCTTTTTGAAATCTCACCTTTATCAATCCGTTAATCAGTAGTAGTCACTGAGTGCTTACTTTGTGTAGAACACTGAACTAAGGGCTTGGGAAAGTACAATACGGTAGAATTGGCAAATAGACATAAAGCATAAAGACGAGAAGCAGCGTGGCTCAGTGGAAAGAGCACGGGCTTTGGAGTCAGAGGTCATGGGTTCGACTCCCGGCTCTGCCACCTGGCAGCTGTGTGACTGTGGGCGAGTCACTTAACTTCTCTGGGCCTCAGTTCCCTCGTCTGTAAAATGGGGATTAAGACTGTGAGCCCCACGCGGGACAACCTGATTCCCCTGTGTCTTTTCCAGCGCTTAGAACAGTGCTCGGCACATAGTAAGCGCTTCACAAATACCAACGTTATTATTATAAAGGTAAATTACAGATGCTAGATTTCTGGACGTTCCTGAAGACTGAAAACTCATTTTGAGCAGGGAATGTGTCTGTTATATTGCTGTGTTGTACTCTCCCAAGCGTGTAGTACAGTGCTCTGCACACAGTAAGCGCTCCATAAATACAATTGATTCGTTTCATCTGCACTAACTCTCAATTTGAACTGTCTCGGTGTCTCCTGGGTTGCCTCGCCAACATGGCATACCGGAAAGAGCAGGGGGCTGGGAGTCAGTCCCAACTCCACCACTTGCCTGCTGTGTGACCTTGGGTAAATCACCTACACTACTAACTACGCCTTAGTTTCCTCATCCGTAAAATGGGGGCCAAATAGCTGTTCTCCACCGTATTTACACGGTGACCCCCGAGTGAGACAGGGACTCTGACCTGATTAACTTGTATCTACTCGGGTGCTTGGCATAGAATAAACGCTAAACAAATACCATCATTAATCACATTTAACCTGAAGAATGAAAAGGTAGAAAAATCCCATCGCCGGTCTAAACAGCGAATCAGAGTAACTATCACACTGAAATGCAGTAGCACTCAGTGGCATTTATTGAGCGCTTACTGGGTAACAGAGGACTGTGCTAAACACTTGGGAGAGTACAATGTAACTGAGTTGGTAAACACGTTCCCTGCCATGATGAGTTTACAGTCTAGAGGAGGAGATAGAAGCTGATATAAATAATAACTGCTGGGAGGCAGAGGAGGGGTGAATATCAAGTGCCTATTCATTCAATAGTATTTATTGAGCGCTTACTATGTGCAGAGCACTGTACTGAGCACTTGGAATGGACAATTCGGCAACAGATAGAGACAATCCCTGCCCAGTGACGGGCTCACCGTCTAATCGGGGAATTCGACTGTAATCTGTAATTAGACTGTACCCAAAGGGTACAGATCCAAGGGCATGATGACGCAGGAGAGAAAGGGAGTCAGGGAAGAGAGGGCTTAATCGGAGAAGGCTTCTTGGAGGAGGTGTCCCTTTGGAGATGCAGCATGGCCCAGTGGTTAAAGCACGGGCCCCGGAGTCAGAAGTACCTGGGTTCTGATGCCGGCTCTGCCGCTTGTCTTCTGTGTGACCTTGGGCCAGTCACTTAACTTCTCTGCGCCTCAGGTACCTCATGTGTAAAATGGAGGTTAAAACTGCGAGCTCCAAGTGGGACACGGACCGTATCCAACCCCATAACCTTGTATCTACCCCAGTGCTTACAACACTAACTGGCACATAGTAAGCACTTCAAAAATACCAATTAAAAAAAAAAATAAGGCTACAGCCTAGAGGGAGAGAGTGACATTAGCACAGATTCTGGATACTTCCCTGATAGCACTGGTGTAAAGAGAGAGGCCTGAAGCGGCTCCTCCCTCCACGCCACATGTGTGGATGCCCCATGCGTCTTTGCAGCAGGCTGTCATGGGGAAGAGAATTGTGACCATTGAAAAATTTGAAAATAAATGCAATCAGGTAATATTAATGCTTAATAATGGTATTTATTAAGGGCTTACTATGTGCCCAGCACTATACTAAGCACTGGGGTAGATACAAGATAATCAGGTTGGACACGACCCCTGTTTCCCACGGGGCTCACGTTCCCAATAAAAGATAAATCTGGTTTCTATCAGATAATTCCCTCATTTTGTACAGTGCATTCATTCCCAAAGTCCTTTCTCATCCATTTCCTCATTTTTCCCCTCACGACAAACCTTGGCGGAAGGTAGGAAAGAGTTATTTCTCCTCCCCATTTTGCAGATGAGGAAACGGAAGTACAGAAAGACTAAGCGACTTGGCCAAGGTGGCCCGGAAAGTGGGTGGCGGAGGTTGGACTGGAACCGGGTCCTCCAGCTTCCAGACAGGCGCTCTGCCACTGCATCCTACCCTCGCTGCGGTGGGCAGGGAATGTGTCTGGTTTTTGTTGTCCTGGGTTCTCCCAAGCGCTTAGTACAGTGCTCTGCACACGGTAAGCACTCGATCAATAAGATCGACTGTCTGTCTGACACCTCCCCTAGACTGCAAATCACAAGTCTTTTAGTTTAATTCTATGCTCTCTGGATGTTAGTGTTCAGTGGATAAAACTTAGGTAAGTGCTGGCACACAGTCATGGTCTAATGTCACTCATTTCCTCTCTATAAGCCAGTTTTTCCATTTTTTAATTCACACGAGCCGAGACATGGAACCATTCCTCATGCCTACATTTAAATATCATATTGGTTTGTTTGAAAAATTCCACATGGGAACATTTCTACTGTGCACTAATAGAGCCGACGTATAAATATTTCATTGTGTGTTCACGGGAAAATGTTTTGTCAGAAGGAATATGAATACAGCTGTGACTGTTTAAGAACATTATACGGTGACCCAAGATAAAGAAACCTCATTCTTTTCTAGTTTTTAAGATTTAAAGAAACAAAATATCCATGGGGTTAAACTCGGGCAAACCAGCTTGGTTATCTTGTGTCGAGCACTCATTCGGACCGTCAGTGTAACGCTCCGAGAGTTTGTGAAAAGACAAATGGGAGTCTTTTCATCTTGGGTCACCCTGCTTAAGAAACATACTTTTGAAGAATTCCCCAGTCAATTCTGCCTCCTCTGCTCTTAAAAGCCCACATCGGCAAACGCCGGACCCACTGCCTCCTCCCCTGAGCTCCCGAATGTCTGTTCTTCATATATTATTCACCATCTACTTAGATCAAAGGAAGATATGACTATTTGCAGCAATGGGTCTGGTCAGGAAGAATAGCTTACTGGTACCTGCCATACTTCCTTAAGTCAGGAGCGGGCTATTCAGAGGATAATTCTGTTTGAATTGGGTTCTAACCCCAGCCCTCCCGCTTGTTTGCTGTGTGACCTTGGGCGAGTTGCTTAAATTCTCAGTGCCTCATATACCTCATCTGTATAATGGGGACTAAAACCGGGAGCCCCGCCGGGGACATGGACTGTGTTCAACCCGATTAGCTTGTATCTACCCCAGTGCCTAGTACAGTGACTGGCACACGGGAGGCGCTTAAAAAATGCGATTTTAAAAAATAATTGAAAGAACCTGGTCACCAGGCCTAAACATGTGATTGGGTTGGTCTATCTGATAACTCACGTAGGAGCCGTCTTTAAACCCTCCTCACTATGTCTTGATCTGCTGATTCATTTCAACCCATTATCAGGGAAGAGGCTCTTAGGTCTTCAGAGACAAAGGAAAGGAAAAGATTGAAGCATTCTGAAGGAAAGTCAAGTAAAGACAAGCCTTCCCCTCGGTTTTCAACTGAAAACTCACCGTGGGCAGGGAGCGTGTCTTCCGATTCCGTTGTATTGAATGCTCCCGAGCACTCAGTACAGTGCTCTGCACATAGTTAATCCTCAATAAATGCCACTGGTTGATTGATTTCCAGAAGAAGTGGATTTTGTTTTCCTCCTCCATCCGGCTGATGTTTTCAATTATGTTATCTGCTTTAGGCTACAGATAAGCTTGAAAAGTTTTAGTGATTCAGAGAAAAATGGAAAGTGAATGGCAGGTGAGGACTTCTGAAGACTGTGACCAGGGAGGCTTGTGAGTGAATTAATTGGGCGTCTCCCGAGATGGATGGATCGTGAGGCATTCTTGGGAAAAATAGGCTTCCTTACCCCGTAGGAACCCATTGGCTGCCCTCCCTCAGGCAAAATTCAGAATTTTGCCAATTAATGAATAGAGGTTTGGGGCAACTATAGCCCAAGTTAAAGAAAAACATGGGGAGAGAAGGAGACAGAGACTGACCTTTAGCTCGAGCTTGTTTCTCTGGAGAGGCGGGTCATCTGGCTTCCCCGGTTTGAACTTCCTGAAACTATTTTCCCCTTCCCCTCAGGAGCTCAGATGGAAAAAGCCAAACCTAGCATCTGATCTACATTCAGTTGAACTCAGCTGCCACTTTTTAAAATCTTGTTTGAAATCCTTAACACTCTCCTCAATATCCATAAAGAGAAAGCAGATCCATTTAAGGTGAGTTGAATGTGAGTTGTGTGAAAGGCCAATCATTTAATTTTCAATAAAGCGTATTTTGCAGACTGCGATTATAGGTTTGAAACAGTGATGTCTAAGCAGCCCTTAGCTTTAAGAGAAACAGCATGGTCTAGTGGCTACAGCCCAGGCCTGGGAGTCAGAAGGACCTGATTCTAATCCCTGCTCTGCCACTTGTCAGCTGTGTGACCTTGGACATGCCACTTAACTTCTCTGCGCCTCAGTTACCACATCTGTAAAATGGGAATTAAGACTGTGAGCCCCATGTGGAACGCGGATGTGTCCAACCTGATTAGCTTGTGTCCAACCTGATCTGCCTCAGTGCTTAGTAGAGTGCCTGGTACATAGTAAGCGCTTAACGAATACTAAATAAAAAAACAAAGCATCAAGAGGCAGAGTGTGCTATGGGTGAAAAAAAAAAAAACAATAGGCAAATGCTTCAGGTTCGCTTCATCCTCTCGGTAAACTCACATTCTCCAAATTATATTTTGCTTCTCTTTATGAAAGGGATATGGAGAAAGTGTTAGGACTGTAAAAAAGATCCAGAAAGGTCCTTTCCCAAGCGCTTATTACAGTGTTCTGCACACAGCAAGCATTCAATAAATTCCACTGATAGATTGATAGACGTGTGGAAGAGGAGCTGTGGGTGCACTGTTCTTCTGGAAAACACCAAGTGGCAAAAACAAAGTTTTACATTCAACTCTCTACAAAACATTAACGGAAATGAAATGGTTCCATTTACCATCCGCAGTCGTTGTCCATCTGCTCTGTGACTCCTTGTAATTCTAGCACGAGATTGGGGGGTTGGCAAAAAATCTGTTTCCTCTACTCTCATTTACGAAGTCCTGCGGATTTAGTGCATCTGAATATAGTCCTCATTTCCACACAGACGTTACCGCTGTTTCCCGGAGATCTATCCCCTCTGAATAATTGCCGTATGTTATTTTTCTCACCACGAAAAGGCCCATAAAATATTTATGCTACCCTTGCTTTTCGGCCGACAGCATTCTGTTCATCGGCTAAGGCCATCACACCTATGTGTTCTTCTGTCTTTTTGTTTCCTCCCCCTCCGTCAGATGTACTAGCATTAGCATAGTGGGTGAAAACATTGAATCCTTCACCTTACACCCAGGGATGAAGTGAGACATTGAGAGGTTCAGTGCCCCCGTGTCTCTGGGATGGGGGAAAGAGGTGGAATAAAAAAAAAAGGGTTGTCAGCGTCATCTTGGAGCCTAGAATGACGGAGGTTTTCTTGCCCAGAAAATTGCAGAAAAGCACAACCAGCTGACCCGGCTTATGTGAGTTCAGGTCAGAGTACTTGTGAACCCTCTGGGGAGCCTCAGAATTAAGCCTGGGGTTCAGGTCAGGCCAGTGTAGACTGGGGAACACCCAGCTGTCCTAAGGGGAAGAGAAGCACTGCAGCTGATCAGGTCAAGTCCTCAGTCAGGGATCCCTCAAGGCCGCTACTTGTTCCAGTGTCTCCCTGGGGTGGTATTAAAGGTCATGCGGATCTGGGAACATTTTGTCTTTGACCCTCCATGAGATCATCGGAACCTGGAGTAGCGAGGGTAGGCTGAGAACGGTCCTAGGTCTCCAGGTGGCCTCGGTCTGGAGGAAGAGACCCGGGTCCCAGAGCGGGCCTCTCAAGGCCTTGCTGGCCCCAGCTCGCACCTCGGTTGTCAGGATACCTCCGGCCACCCCAAAAGTCGGTTATGGTTCTTAAGAGGTGTGCCTTCCTCAGTGGATGGAGTGGTCAAAGGCGCTCCAACTCTGAGCTCAAAACAAGCCATCGACGGTCTCCCTCCTTGGCCCGATAGGTCCCGAGTACTCGCAGTTCACCGGGGTTTGTCCCTCGGCTGTCAAAAGGAGAAGCAGCGTGGCTCAGTGGAAAGAGCACGGGCTTTGGAGTCAGAGGTCATGAGTTCGAATCCCAGCTCTGCCACCAGTCAGCTGTGTGACTGTGGGCAAGTCACTTAACTTCTCTGGGCCTCAGTTACCTCATCTGTAAAATGGGGATTAAGACTGTGAGCCCCACGTGGGACATCCTGAATCCCCTGTGTCTACCCCAGCGCTTAGAACAGTGCTCGGCACATAGTGAGCGCTTAACAAATACCAACATAAAACTCCCCGACGACTAGAAGTTTCCCAGCTCTCGTTATTTCTGTTTGCTCAAAAAGGCTTCATCCCATGGCGAACCAAAAGAATGAAATAACTTCTGGGATAAAGTACCCATCTGTGTGAAATAAATCAACCTCCTCGTGGCACCTGGGGCCACTCCATTCCCTGTTAAGACATAATTCATCAACTCGTTACTGTTATTTTTTTTGGTTTTAATGTTCCCTTTTTTAATTTAATATATGCCATCAATTAGAACATAAGTCCCAGAGAGCAGCGACTGTTTAGCTTCCTTCGCATAACGTCACCTTCATCAGTCGACCGATCATATTTAAGGAGCGCTTACCGTGCGGAGAGCACTGCTTTAAGCACTTGGGAGAGGATAATCTAATAGAGCCGGTAGACATGTCCCTTGCCCACAAGGAGCTTCCAGTCAAGAGGGGATCATCACCGTGAACAACAGCATTTACTGAGCCCCTCCTGTGTTCACAACACCGTGCTAGGCACTTGGGACCATAGCAATAAAAAATAGGCCCTAGAGAAGTCTACAGTTGCATCTAGCCGAGCCCCAAGAATATGACTATGCTACTGGAACGAATCATCATCAGTGGTATTTACTGAACACCCACTGTGTGCACAGCACCGTCCTAGGCGTTTGGGAGAGTACAATACAATATTGTCGGTAGCCACGTCCCCTGCCCACAGTGAGCTTACAGTCTAGAATGCCGTGAGATGGCCTTGGCCTGTCAACATGAACTATTCTCCCCATCGTTCCCACAAGAACTCTGCTGTCCTGGTTCCCCGAAGGTTCGGCTCACCTCATTCGGATGTCTTTTGCCAGAGAAAATGTAAAACTCATCCAGGCTCTCCAGAGGATTTGACGTGAACCATTAAACGTTTCAAACATCTTTTCGATTGACCTCTTCTTCCGTTTGTTTTTGTTTCCCCCCCCACAGGGTGAATGTTCTCAGAAGTGCTATTACCTTTTCATCGTGGAGTCTGTCTGTGTTGCTTGGTTTTCTTTGGAGTTCTGCCTCCGGTTTATCCAGGCAAGAAGTAAATGTCAGTTTTTCCGGGGACCCTTGAACATTATTGACATCCTGGCGATCTCACCTTACTACGTGTCGCTCATAGTGTCCGATGAGCCCGGGGCGGGGAAGGAGAAGGCAAGCGCCAATTCGTACTTGGAGAAAGTGGGATTGGTGCTACGGATTTTGCGTGCCTTGCGGATCTTGTACGTGATGCGCCTCGCCAGGCACTCGTTAGGCCTGCAGACGCTGGGGCTCACCGTTCGCCGCTGCACCCGAGAATTCGGTCTGCTCTTACTGTTCCTGTGTGTGGCCGTCACTCTCTTTTCCCCTCTGGTCTACGTGGCCGAGAATGAATCTGGAAGGGTCCTAGAATTTACCAGCATTCCCGCCTCCTATTGGTGGGCGATCATCTCAATGACGACCGTGGGGTATGGGGATATGGTACCCAGGAGCGTCCCGGGACAGATGGTAGCTCTGAGCAGTATTTTGAGTGGGATCCTCATTATGGCTTTCCCTGCAACGTCGATCTTCCACACTTTCTCTCATTCTTACCTGGAGCTGAAAAAGGAACAGGAAAGGCTCCAGGTACGGCTCAACAGGTTAAATGCCAGCCGTGCTAGTGAAAACGAGATGCTCGGTGAAATGGACAACCTGATTTCAGAAGGCCCCGCCTCACCGGTCAAACAGATTCCCACAGGATAACGATGACCTTCACGTGAGAGACATGCAACATTTCCCGGAAAGGACAGAAACCCAGGGTCATTTGCCACTTGCACTCCATCGCTGCTGACCGAAACTGATCGACTAGATTGTCCAGGCCAGAGATCATCCTTCGGTAGAACTCTCGGGTCTTATATCCAGGGCTCCGCGCACTAGTGTGGGAACCGTTAGGGGGGCACTCGATAAGGTCCATTCCTTTGATTCTTGCCTCTCTAAATAGCTAAGCTTAAAATAACGATGGAGTTTGACTTTATCCGCCCCAGTCTTTTAGTCGGCGCTTCCATCAGCTTATAAGTGGACCCTATACTAAATCTCTGATTTGCCTTGAATTCCCAATATTCTCTGTACTTAAATACGCGAGCCAAGCATGGAATTCCAGGAGGGCTGCTTGTCACTGCTCTTTAGGGAATTGGACCTACAAGGAAGCCATTACTGCAGATATGCATTATAGATACATATGCATTATAGCGATATATCCAAAGGCACTAAGAGACCTTAAATAAAAGCACATGAAATCTTTTTAACAACGAGCCTGCATTTAGGTGATCGGCGAATTAAAAAAACACAAAACTGTACTGCTCTTCTAGAAGACTTCCACAGAGGACTAGGTAACTTCAAGCAGCTACTTGAAAACTACCCATTCATTTTTCCGTAGACGATTGTTCAAAAGAGTGTGTCTGGTTTTTCTTAGGCTCCTTCAGGAAATATATAAATTTATGAAAGCCACATAAAAAGATCTAATGATTATCGTGATGAAAATCTGCACATTGGACTGTAATGGTTTCTACGTATTTGGCAAATTTGAAACACTTCAATCTACTAAATGAGAAATCTTCAGGCCATTAGTCATGTATGTCTTAACTGTTCTGTGTTTTTTCAGCTTGTTAACACCCCAAGAGAATTTTCTACCCTCATCCACTTTTGGCCCTGAGAAGTGGACTGACAGCAGCCACACCTCTGCATTCCCATTGGGTGTGATGGGGTCATCTGCCTCCAGCTAGTCACCACATTTTCCTTTTAGGTCTGAGTCACATGACTCTGGGACCGAATTCAGAAAAATTGGAGCTGAGAGTGAATATGATCCTCTTGTGCAGCTTTGGCAACAGGGATTTCTATTATAAACCAACTAGGAAGCTCACTGCCTTCTTGAACTGCACTGAATCAAAGACATTTCTTTGCAAATCTGGTTTCACATGATCACCGGAGTGAGGAATCTTGTGAGGCGGATGACCAGGGTAGAGGTGACCAGATTTTCTGGAGCTCAAAGCGGGACGAGAGATGAGGCCAGTGGTTTAAGCGCTGGTGGAGGAAGAGGGGAAGAGAAGTAGAGGCAGAGAGGGGAAGTGGAGACATAAAGGATTCAGAAGTGGACACAAACAGTGGCAACAGATATACACACAGACCCTCCCAACTTTATATACATTAACACGTGCCTCACAGATACGTTCACAAAGACACACACATATTCACAAAGACGCATACACATTCACAAAGACAAATTCCCTCTTGGTATACATACCTCACAGATGCATCCAGACACACACTCACAAAGACACGTCTGTCTCCCCCACTAGAATGTACACTCACTAAAGCAGGGATCGCATCTATTTCACTATAGCATACTCTCCCAAGGGCTTAGTACAGTGCTCTGTAAAAAGTAAGTGCACATTCAAAATACCATTGGATGACTGACACAGGAATGTACAGACCCTTACGCGCCCACAGAGACCCAAATAAAGAACCGTGATTCCAAGATAGACATGCCCAGCCCAGAGCTGAGCAGTAATAGGAGAAACCAATTAAAAAGAGAGGCTTTTGAGGCCAGGGCCGACTCCTCTGAATTCCCGTTACGGCTGCCCAGACGGAGCTCTAAGCAACCTTCTCCGGGGCTGGTGGAAATAGGAACTTCAGAGAGATAGCAGCAGTAGTTACGCTCGACCACAGCTCCCTGCAGCATCCTCCGCCCCCCATGCTGGACTTCCCGGAGTGCTCTGTTGTTACCACCGTCACTCAAAACTAAAATTTGGACTTTTGCTGGTCCCCTGGTGGAGGGTGGGGACAAGGGAATGACAGAGTGGTGGTCTAGAGGAGGGTGGGACAGAAAGACTCATTCGTACAGGGACCATTTGATTATTTAAGATGGCGGAAGGGTGACAGGATTGGGACCATTTGCATTTATGCTGCTTTGACTCCATGAAAGGCAGGAAAGAGCAGTGGAAAAATCAAAGGGAAAAATCATGGAGCAAGAACTTCCCAGTCCCGCTTTAGAAAGGGAGGCGTGTTTTCGGCATTAATCTGAGGTCAATTGAACATTTGAAAGTTCAGGGACCAAACCAAAATATTTGCAAGGAGGGGAGGGAGAGGAAGAGTTGCAAACACTGACCCGAGTGGCTACCCGTATTCCCGCTGCAGCTGGAGTCCGCGGTTGCTTAGACTGTAAGCTCATTATGGGCCGGGAACGGGTCTGCTAATTCTGTCGTACGCTGTCAAGTGCCGAGTGCAGTGCTCTGCACACAGTAAGCGCTCAGTAAACACCATTGATTGATTGACTGAATGATCAGCTACTTTGGCGACCAGGCAACCATCTAATTTTTCCCAAATTTCCAATCCTGTGGAGCAACCTGTGTGATTCTAAGTTTCATTACCTCACTACACCTCAGGCACTTAGGTGCTAATCCTACTTTAAAGGGGACATCGAACTGAGCAACAGATAGTTGCCGCACGCCTTTTCTTAAAATGGCATTTGTTAAGCTCTATGGATACGCATACCAGAAGGTTCTATGGTAGAAGTGGGACATTCTGGAGAGGGTTGTGTCCACGGAGTCACTGTGGATCCGAAATGACTCGATGGCATTTGAAGAAGAGGATTTTGTTAAGCGCTTACTCTGTGTGAGTCACTGTCCTAAGCGCTGGGGTAGATACAGAATAATCAGGTTGGACACAGTCCTCGTCCCACTTGGGGCTCACAGTCTTAATCCCCATTTTCCAGATGAGGTAACTGAGGTACAGAGAAGCGAAGTGATTTGCTCAAGGTCACACAGCAGATGAGTGGCGGAACCGGGATCAGAAGCGAGGTCCTCTGCCTCCCAGGCCCGTGCTCTCTTTCGTCTAGGCCACGCTGCTTTTACCTGCCCAAGAGAAGTCAAGAAACAGAATTCACTACCGCATAACGACGTAGCTCTCTCGTGCTGTTGCCATTAAGCTCTGGAATGGCTTCGTTGCTTGACAGTCGCTCTCCCGAAAGAGCTTTGCAAAGATCTCTCAGTCACTCCTGATAATAACTTTCTGAGAGGAGTCAAAATCTTTACTCCCAGTTTAGAGATAGGGAAAGAGAGACCCTGATTAGAATAGAGATTTGCCCAGAGTCCCGGAAAAAAGTGAGTGGGTGCCTTGTCAAGCTATCTTTTTCTTCCTCTAATGAGGTAATACTGATCTCATCGCTAAACTTTTACAACACTGGGATCTTGAAGAGGAAGAGATGAGAGACGGCAGAGAGAGGAGGAGCTAGCCAGGGTGTTAAGGGAAATGGGATCACAGCAGACATATAAAGATGACACTTTTCCTTGGCTTGTCTTTCCTACCTAAAGGAACGGTACGTCTTATTTACTGATGAGTCAGATTTCCAATGAGAAAGATTCTTAGACATAATGAATCGGACGTCTCTGGAAGGCGCATTAGCTTCCAGACCACTGAGGGACCCGGGAAAAATCTCAAAGGGCATTTAGTGCCATGGAGCAGTGATACTGTTCTCCCATAGATAGATATTTTGCCTGACCTAACACAGCAGCAGAGAGTAGACGTAACCCCGGGAGGAGCGGGCTCCCTGGGTTTGTATTAGAAAAGATAAGTGAGCAAAGTAAGTCCGCAGAAGGTCGCTCGTGCTGCCATAAGGACACGGAAGGTGTCTACCAACTTTTGTATTGTCCTCGCCAGTGCATTTAGTACAGTGTTCTGCACCCAGTAAGTGCTCAGTAAATGCCGGTGACTGATCGGCCTCAGCTGGTCTAGAGATTTGGAGTCCTGTTGGTTCTCTGTCATGTATGTGGATTCAACGCTGAGGATTTCCGGAAAAACGGAAACTCCCAGAATGACGTGAACCAAGTTGAGGGAGGAAGGAAGTCTTTACGTGCCTGACATGTGGCAATATGGGCTGTACTGTACTCTCGCAGGTGTTTAGTACAGTTCTGTGCACACAGTGCCCGCTCAATAAATACCACTGACGGATAGGTAGGGAATGTAAAACGGTTCATCGGGATGTACGTGTCAACTCGATATTAAGCCATGTATTGACTATGCTTATGCACTAATATACTTCTAGATCGCAAATGGACAAATGTATAGTAAATCGCTCAACCCCGACTGTACTGGCTTCCTTGTTATTTCTCTTTCACAGCTAACCTTGTAAGAGGAACAATGTTGAGTGGAACATTTAGTTCCTGTGTAATTCAATTCGGTAATGAATTCAGCATAGGGAGTTAAAATTAGCCGATATTGCTGCTGCCAAAGGATATTGTTGTATATCACTCCATAAGAAGTTTTAATTAAAATACCTATTGGGATGCTTGGCATTCTTTCCTTCATTTCTTAACTTGTGGGGGTTTTGGGGGGGGGGGGGATTTTCAAATCCTGAAGAATGCAGGATTAAAGAACGGGTTTATGTGCCTCCTGCAAACAGGGCAAGAAATGTCTCATCGTAACACACTTTGTTTCTCTTCATTATAAATGCCAAACCAGCACCCACTAGAGCGAAAGTCAGTGTATTTGGTAGTACTCTCTGTCGGGCCGTGAAACCTGCCGTAGAGATACCTGATTTTGTTTACAAACTATATTCCAACCAGTGATAACTTTTCTAAGGCAGATCGATTTGGGTTTTTACTTCATATTACACTTGGAGTGGAAGCCTTTCCCCCTTCCAGATACATGTAGCACATTCTAGAAAAAAACATTCCTTTAGACTCCATTAAAATATTTCATTTGAAACATGCCCATCCTTGACCTTTGTGATAGAAAGTCTGGGTCTCCAGCATGGGTGGGGAGAAGATTTTTGGGGCAATCGGCTGGGCTGACTGGGAATACATGGTGTTTTCACTCAGCCCAGCAAAACTCATCAACATTCATTCATCCAGTCGCATTTATTGAGCACTTACTGTGTGCAGAGCACTGTATTAAGCGCTTGGAAAGTACCATTCCGCAATAAAGAGAGACGATCCCTGCCCACAGCGGGCTTACGGTCTAGAAGGGGGAGGCGGCGGGGGACGACATTCTGTTTCTGGTCCAGCTAACTCACTAATGGGGGGCAGATATGCCTGAATGGCTGTTCCTGGGTCTCCTCATCACCCTGTTTTGTGCAACACAAATGCACATTACCTTTTAAAGGTGACCAGCTATAACACTGAATACTGAGGTATTTGAAGAACCCTGTTATGACCCCGCTAGGTAGGGCACAAAATAAATATTTTCACTTATCTTTTCAAGAGAGGAAAATAACCAACCAGGCTTTCCTGAGACATACGCTTTAATTTCACCTTTTGAAGTGCAGCAGAAATTGACTAATTCTCCTTTACTAATCTGCCAGGGCTCTGACTCAGGAAAGATCACCAAGGCCAAAGGCAAATTTACTCTGAGGAGCGGTTTGAGGGATTATTGCTAAAACTCTTCCTCTGGATTACTCAGGTCTCAATGGACCAAACACATCTGATCAGTTCCCCTGATCCAAGCTGAATTTTCCCTCCCAGTCTTACCCTGTGAGAAAGGGTAAAGGTGAGACTGAAATCACATCTGCAGGAGACAAACACTGTGGTTGAGCTCAACCAAAAAGCAGGTGCGGTGAGTATATCTATTCCTTAGTGGTCCAGATGTGGGTCCATTTGCTTTTCGTTCGGTGCTGGCTCCGTGAGCAACACTGAAGGAAAAGGGGACTATCGCCAACCAGAGCCTTACTGTCGTCCGGAGAGCAAGGCTGGCGGGGACCGCCATGGCATCCCACTCACTGGGTGGCTTTCTCGAGCACGGAGCCAGTGGCTTGTCCTATATGGATTTATGGCTAAATTCAATCCAGGAAACCATTCTCCCCTGCTTTGGGATAATTGACACGTGAATACAAAACCAAAAGAGGGCAATGAGCGGGAGCAAAACCGTCACATCGCTTACAGCCGGGGTTAAAGCAGATGACATCAAGGCGACAGATGTTTTACCTCATCGAGTCAACGACCAACACCCACACAAGATACAGCCTGGGACATTCATGAGACGCGGTGGTTGAGGGGAGAGTGGACAAGGCCGGGAGTAGGGAAGGGTCATCTTCCTAATGGGCCAGCAGAGTCACCGGCGAGGATCAACACAGCCATTTTACTTCTGCAGAAGTCCGTTACCCTACCATGAAATCTCTCACATGTGTATCTTTTCCCAGTGCTTTACAACAGTCCTGTACATGCAGTAGGTATTTAATACTACTTCCTCCTACGACTCCTCTGACTTAATATAAATTCACGAATGTAGCCATATTAGTTTTCCGCAACTGAGTATGCAGTTCCGAGTAATCTGGTAAGAATAATGGTAAATCGAAAGCGGTTTAATTTTAGTGGAGAGAGCTTGAGCCTGGGAGTCAGAGGAGCTGGGTTCTATTTATCGCTCTGCCACTTGCCTGCTTTGTGACCGTGGACAACTCACTTAACTTCTCTGTGCCTTAGTTTCCTCACCTGTAAAATGGGGATTCACTAGCTGTTCATTCATTCATTCAATAGGATTTATTGAGCGCTTACTATGTGCAAGAGCACTGTACTAAGCACTTGGAATGTACAATTCGGCAACAGATAGAGACATTACCTGCCCACCGACGGGCTTGCAGTCTAATCGGGGGAGACAGACAAAAACAAGACAACTTAATCACGATAAATAGAATCATCTCCTTCCTACTTAGATTGTTAGCCCGATGAGGGACAGAGGCTGCATTCAACTTGATCACCTTCTAGCTACCCCATTACTTAGTATGGTACTTGATAATAATGACGGCATTTGTGAAGTGCTTACTATGTACCAAGCACTGTTCTAAGCGCCGGGGTAGATATGAGGTAATCAGGTTGTCCCAAATGGGGTTCACGGTCTTAATCCCCATTTTACAGATGAGGGAACTGAGGCACAGAGAACAATAATCATGTTGGCATTTGGGAGAGGACAGGGGCGGAGATGTAGATCCGCGTGTCATCTGCGTAGAGATGGTAGTCAAAGCCGTGAGAGCGGATGAGTTCACCGAGGGAGTGAGTGTAAATGGAGAACAGAAGAGGGCCGAGAACTGACCCTTGAGGAACTCCAACAGTTAAAGGATGGGAGGGGGGGAGGCGCCGGCGAAGGAGACGGAGAATGACCGGCCAGAGAGGTGAGAGGAGAACCGGAAGAGCACGGAGTCCGTGAAGCCAAGGTGAAATAAGGTATGGAGGAGGAGGGGATGGTCGACAGTGTCGAAGGCAGCAGAGAGGTCAAGGAGGATCAGAATGGAGTAGGAGCCATTGGATTTGACAAGAAGGAGGTCACGGGTGACCTTAGAGAGAACGGTCTCGGTAGAGTGGAGGGGACGGAAGCCAGATCGGAGGGGGTCCGGGAGAGAATGGGAGTTAAGGAATTCTAAGCAGCGATTGTAGACGACTCATTCTAGGATTTTGGAAAGGAAGGGTAGTAGGGAGATAGGGCGATAACTGGAGGGGGAAGTGGGGTCGAGAGCGGGTTTTTTTAGGATGGGGGAGACGTGGGCATGTTTGAAGGCAGCGGGAAAGGAGCCATTGGAGATTGAGTGGTTAAAAATAGAAGTTAAGGAAGGGAGGAGGGCAGGGGCGATGGTTTTAAGAAGGTGAGAGGGAATGGGGTCCGAGGCGCAGGTGGAGGGGGTGGCACTTGCGAGGAGGGAGATCTCCTCTGAGGATACTGCAGGGAAGGATGGGAAAGTAGGGGAGAGGGTCGGTGGGGGGGGAGGAGAAAGGGGGAGGGGTGACTTTGGGGAGCTCAGACCTGATCGTGTTGATTTTTGTGATGAAATAGGTGGCCAGACCATTGGGGGTGAGAGATGGGGGAGGGGGAGGAACAGGGGGCCTGAGGAGAGAGTCAAAGGTCCGGAACAGTCGGCGGGGGTGACGGGCATGGGTGTCGATGAGGGAGGAGAAGAGGTTTCGCCTGGCGGAGGAGAGGGCAGAGTTAAGGCAGGAAAGGATAAATTTGAAGTGTGTGAGGTCGGCTTGGTGCTTGGAATTTCGCCAGGAGCGCTTACTATGTGCCGAGCACTGTTCTAAGCGCTGGGGGAGATACAGGGTCATCAGATTGTCCCACGTGAGGCTCACAGTTAATACCCATTTTACAGATGAGGGAACTGAGGCACAGAGAAGTAAAGTGACTTGCCCACGGTCACACAGCTGACAAGTGGCAGAGCCGGGATTCGAACCCGTGACTTCTGACTCCCAAGCCCAGGCTCTTTCCACTGAGCCACGCTGCTTGAAGTGACTTGCCCGCAGTCACACAGCTGGCAAGCGGCAGAGCCGGGATTAGAACCCGTGACCTCTGACTCCCAAGCCCACGGTCTTTCCACTAAGCCATGCTGCTTCTCTACCGCCATTACTATTATAATTACTAAAATTATCATTGGTTCAGAAACCAAGCCTTCATATATTCCATTCTTCCGGAGAAAATCGGTTCCGACAGGTTTGGCGTTCAGATGCAGTTTTCGGAAATGGTTTAGTGTGGTAAGGCCAAGAACTTCCTGTATTTACAAAGTACAACTTTTTACATTTTGTTTCTTAGTTCGTAGCTTAGTTAAACTCAGATTTTACCGAAGTCACGTCTTGGCCTGCTCGAAATCAAGATACCCAGAAAATGCAGGCAAACATACAACTCAATTCTACCCTTTGATCCCAGGAAGCTATTCCAGCAAATTCTCCTGGCCCACGGCAAGGGGAAGCCTCTCCTTTGGCTCAGGGGAAAGAGATGCTCTCCTTCACCACCACAGAGCCAAGTTGCATTTACCGAGTGCTTACCGTGTGCGGCATCCAAATGTCGGCAGACAAGATTCCTGCTCCTGCGGAGTTTACAATCCAGAGGGGAAAATTAGAAACTGAATAATTTCCAGACAGGTATCAGGAAGGTGGATATTTAGGTGAGTGAATGCTTAAATAATAATGTAGGTGCAAAGTGCTACAGGCGGGTGAGACCATGGAAGTGCGCGGTTGGCACTAAGTGCCGCGTTGATAGTAGAGGGTCTCCCTCCCCAGCCTCCCAATGGTTCACTTTATAATAACTGTGGTATTTGTTAAATACTTATTATATGCACCGTACTAATAATAATAACGTTGGTATTTGTTAAGCGCTTGCTATGGGCCGAGCGCTGATCTAAGCGCTGGGGGAGATACAGGGTGATCGGGTTGTCCCACGTGAGGCTCACAGTCTTCATCCCCATTTTACAGATGAGGTAACTGAGGCACAGAGAAGCGAAGTGACTCGCCCACAGTCACACAGCTGCCAAGTGGCAGAGCCGGGATTCGAACCCATGACCTCTGCCTCCCAAGCCCGGGCTCTTTCCACTGAGCCACGCTGCTGCTCTAAGAGCTGGGGTGGGATACAAGCCAATCAGGTTGGACACGGTTCCTATGCCATGTGGGCCTCACAGCCTCAACCCCCATTTTACGGATGAGGTAACCGAGGCCCAGAGAAGTGAAGCGACTTTATCTCTCGGGAGGGTGAATATTCATTCATTCATTCAATAGTATTTATTGAGCGCTTACTATGTGCAGAGCACTGGACTGAGCGCTCGGAATGGACAAATCGGTAACAGATAGGGACGGTCCCTGCCCTTGAATTAGCCTCATCATTGTTTTGCTTCTTTCTCTGCAGCTGCCCTTCTCTCTCCTTCCCTCCAGCTCAAAACATCCTCACTAGAACTGGAGCTAGAGAGTGGAGGGGTGTGGGACAGTGGGATGATATAGACCCGGGGCTCCACTTTTCAGATGGGGTGTTGAGAGATTGCTCCTAACACCCTTTCCCTTCTCCATCCCTGGTCTCCCGGAAATTAAGTTGTTCGATCAGCACCTCTGCCATTCTCCCCCGCCAGCCGTACCTGGAGCCATTTTCCCCGAGACCTTCACACTCCTTGGACCTAAATTCAGCGAAGGACTCGCAGTGGCCACGCACACCTGGAGCAAAGCCGGTTTCCATTTTCAAAATAATCCAGAACCTACACGTTTCCTAATGGGGTCATCACGCCCTACTTTCTCTTCATTCAAACCTAAATGAGATTGGAAGAGAGTAAATTTGGCGGCGATACCTGGGGGGTCGGTTGAAAGCCGTCGACTGGGCGATTCCTTGTGCCTTCCGACGGCGCTGCGAGGCATCCTGACAGCCGGTCGCTGTCTGGAGGTCCCGCCGGCTGCCTAGGCTCTGAGGATTGCCACGAGGTTCCCTCTGGTGACAGAGGGATAATGATAATAATAAAATGATGATAAGAATGGTATTAGTTAACTCTTACTATGTGCCAAGCACCGTTCTAAGTGCTGGGGTAGATACAAGGTAATGAGGCTGTCCCACGTGGGGCTCACAGTCGTAATCTCCATTTTATTCATTCATTCACTCATTCATTCGTATTTATTGAGCGCAGAGCACTGTACTAAGCGCTTGGGGTGGACAAATCGGTAACAGATAGAGACGGTCCCTGCCCTCTGGCGGGCTTCCGGTCTAACCGGGGGAGATGGACAGAAAAGAATAGCAGTGAATAAGGAAACCGAGGCCCAGAGAAGCTAAGTGACTTGCCCAAGGTCGCACAGCAGACAAGCGGCGGAGCCGGGATTAGAACCCACGTCCTCTGATTCCCAAGCCCGAGCTCCGTAAACTGAGCCAAGCTGCTTCTCTTAAGGGATAAGGGAGCGGGCTGTGGGGGGTCCGTGAAGGGTCCCGGACTGGGACGATCCCCAACACTCCAATTCAACAGGAAGTTGTCACAGGTGAGGCTCAGTCACGATTAGGCGTCCTCCCCACGTTACGGGGAGCAGCGGGCTTCACGTGCCGTGAGACTCCCAAAACCATTTCGAGCTCCCCAAACGACAGAAACCACAGTCCACTCCCTTACAGTCACACCGGCATTTTAGACCTCATCTTCTTTTTTTTTTTTTGTCGCGTCTGGTATTCTGATGAGCACTAGCACATTGGCGTTCACATCCGGTAAAGATCAGTCAGTTGGTCAATTACATTTATCGAGCGCTTACCGTGTGCAGCGCACTGTACTAAGTGGTTGGGAGAGTACAGTATAGCAGATATATTCTTTGCCCGTAGTGAGCTTACACTCTAGAAGGGGAGAGAGACACTAATATGAATATAGAGAAGCAGCGTGGCTCAGTGGAAAGAACCCGGGCCTGGAAGTCAGAGGTCATGGGTTCGAATCGCGGCTCGGCCACTCGTCAGCTGGGTGACCGTGGACAAGTCACTTCACTTCTCCGTGCCTCAGTTACCTCATCTTTAAAATGGGGATTAACTGTGAGCCTCACGTGGGACGACCTGATGACCCTGTTTCTACCCCAGTGCTCAGAACAGTGCTCTGCACACAGTAAGCGCTTAACAAATACCAACATCATTATTATTATTAAATGAATTGAAGATACGTACATCGGTGCTGGGGGATGGGGATCGTCTAGACTGTGAGCCCGTTGTTGGGTAGGGATTTTCTCTACCTGTTGCCGAACTGCCCTTTGCAAGCGCTTAGTACGGTGCTCTGCACACAGTAAGCGCTCAATAAATACGATCGAATGAATGGACGAGTGGGGATGAATAAAGGGAGCAGGTCAGGGTGACAAAGAAAGGAGTGGGAGAAGAGGAAAGGAGGGTTTAGTCAGGAAAGGCCTCTTAGATGGTCCTGGACTTTTCTATGCTGGGTTGGTTTCTGTTGAACGCAAGCACCCTGTTATTTATCCCCAGCGTAGACGGCCCTGGACTTAGTTTTTTTGACGCTGAATTAAATTCCATTCAATGAAAGCACCCTGACACTCACAGCCTGGATCTCCACTCGGTGCAGATGGTCCTGAACCTTGTTCCAGGGTCGTGGGTCCTAAGGGAAGAGGCCCTTTAGGCTTCTTGGAGTATTTTCCTTCAGCATCTCAAGGACCCCCACCTCTCTCCGGATGCCGTTCGTTACGACTTCCCGGACTCAGATAGTGGGCTTGCTCCCATGTGTTAACAGTACGGGGGTATAGGGTGAGACCAAGAATAGAAAGCCTGGGGGGTCGCAGCAAGTGAGAGGGGTCGAGGGGGGACTGGGAGATAAGATGTCTGGACCCCATGATAGAGAAGAGAGGAAGCAGCGTGGCTCAGAGCCCGGGCTTGGGAGTCAGAGGTCAGGAGTTCGAATCCCCGCTCTACCACTCGTCAGCCGGGTGACCGTGGGCCAGTCACTTCACTTCTCTGGGCCTCCGTTACCTCGTCGGTAAAACGGGGATTAACTGTGAGCCTCACGTGGGACGACCCGATGACCCCGTTATCTACCCCAGCGCTTAGAACAGCGCTCTGCACATAGTAAGCGCTTAACAAATACCAACATTATTATTAGCTTGCAAGCTCCTTGAGCGTTGGAGCCATTTCTCTTATTCAACTCTACTCCCCCAAGAGGTCCGTTCAGGGTTCAGCACACAGTCGGTGCACAGTTAATAGCACTGACTGACTAAATAAGGATTGTCGGGTTACAGGTTCCCCGTAGCGAAGCTCGTTCCGGTGCTCTTCGGACGAAAGAGGATGAAGAAATGAGGTCAGCTTTCTTCAAACCAACACACACGTGCACTCACATCCTCAATCTGGACCTCCTCATTATCAATAAGTGCGTACTCTGTGTTAAACACTGTTCTGAGAGACGAGGTAGACCCAAATGAATCAGGTCGTACGCGGTGTAAGCAGAGGGGGCGGGGGGCGTTGGATTTAATCTCCATTTTCCAGATGAGCAGACTGAAGCACCGAGAGATTAAGTGACTCGCCCAAGGGTCACACGGCAGACAGCTGGCAGAGGAGGGATTAGAACCCGGGTCATCCGATTCCCACTCCTGTGCTTTTGCCATTAGGCCTCCTACAGTAAATCAGGTGGCCGTCCTGTTGTCAGGGCCCCGGGAAAGGCTCTGGGGTGAAATGAGCGGCACGTAGCGCCCCCATGAAGCTCTCCACGCCTGCCCTGCTTCCTCCTCCTGAGCACAGGTTCGATGTCACGGGTTACACCTGCCCCACGCAGATTTGGGTCACGAGACTCACAAAACCGCTGGGAAGCAGCATGGCGCAGTGGACAGAGCGTGGGTGTGGAAGTCAGAAGGTCATGGGTTCTAATCCCGTCTGCCACTTGTCTGCTGTGTGACTTTGGGCAGGTCACTTCACTTCTCTGGGCCTCAGTTACCCATCTGTAAAATGGGGATTAATAATAATAATAATAATAATGTTGGTACGTGTTAAGCGCTCACTATGTGCCGAGCACTGTTCTAAGCGCTGGGGTATACAGGGTAATCAGGTTGTCCCACAGGAGGCTCACAGTCTTCATCCCCATTTTACAGATGAGGTAACCGAGGCACCGAGAAGTTAAGTGACTCACCCACGGTCACACAGCTGACAAGTGGCAGAGCTGGGCTTCGAACCCATGACCTCTGACTCCCAAGCCCGGGCTCTTTCCACCGAGCCACGCTGCTTCTCTTGAGACTGCGAGCGCCACATGGGACGGGAACTCTGCCCAACCCACTTTCCTTGCATTCTCCTCAGCACTTAGTACAGTGCTTGGCACATAGTAAGCACTTAAAAATATCACAGTTATTATTATTAAGAGGAACTGTCCACTAGAGAAACTCTTTCCAAAAACATGCCCTGCTCCAGATGGACTTGGCCAGTGCCTCGGATTTCCAAAACTCAGACCAGAGGCTGATGCAGGTCGAAGAGAACTGGCGAGAACCTTATTCGGACTTGGGGAAAGGAAAAAGAAACATTCTAACTCGAGTCAACTGCTGGGTGCAGAACTGAAAGGGTGATTTGATCTGAGCCGACGATCGCAATTAGAATCGCCCGTCCAACTGCTAAAGTCCTGCCTAGTGCCAATTTAGCTACCCAGGTCCCAACATCAGAGCTGGGATGCAGATCATTCTTTACGGGTTTCTCTCTTCTGGTATTGGGCAGTAATGCCCCAAATATTAGAGCCATAACAGATGAAACGTGAGCAGGCAAGCACATCGAATGGTACTTGGAATCGTAAACTCTTAACGGCTGGGTCGATCGCTTCATCCTTGACACCTTTACTTTTCCAAATAGACCTTCAAATTTAATGTTCTCAGCGGAGACTTTCCCGTGCCCTGGTAATGATGAAAAATGGAAAATGTCTCAGGTAGCAAGTTTAATATTTAGAGACATTCTGGAGACATGAGATTATGCATCCTGGAGATTTTGCAGACTTCTTGCTTATTCATTTCAATCCACTATTTCTGGTTTTCATTGGCCGGCGATTGCACTAAGGGAAACTCAGTCTCGACTGCACTTCCTCTTTGGCCCAAAAGGAGTTAATTTCAGGCGATAGTCAAAGTCCACGGGGCAGTGTAATTCCTTGTATTACCCGACTGCTACTTCAGTGTGACAGTTACGATCAGGGAACTTGCTTTTTCTTTCCTAATGCGGATTTTCCTGACCTTGTTCTGGGACCCGATCGACAACCTCAAGTCCAGAGATGCGGTATTTTAGAAAGCATCGTTTGTAATTCTGGGCCCTTTTTCTAGAGAGAGCCCTCCCCGAACGCTCTCAGTTTTCTTTCATGCATGCTTCATTAAGAAGAATATCATTTGTGAATATGGCTTCAGTGATGAGCCTAAAGAGACCACGCAATCCAATAACCAGAATGCTCACGAACCAGTTAGTGAGCTTTAATCAATGAACAAGAGAAATAAGTAAATGCTTTCTGATTTTATGACTTCATTTTTATTTCCCCTGCAAATTAATTGTTTCTTTAAGTGGCTTCTTTATAGGAACAAAGAAGTTTCCAGGGCTAAAACATGGTGCTTTGGAGACCAACTCGAGTTCCCCACAGTCATAAATTATCGTGCTTTTTTTCCTAAACTCTCATCGCTGCCTGCCTCGAGAATCAGGGTCAAACCCCAGGACAGCAGGTCAAATTATTCTAGGTATGTTTCACATTTCTATGTAATGCCATGTCTAAATAACTCTAAATACCTCTTAAATGGCACCTAGGAGATCTGGGTCTTATGAAATATCAATCTAGGCTCCTGGCATATTCAAACTTTTAGAAATCCTGGGACCCAAGGGCCTCCAGGTTGCTGAAAAAGCTGCTTCCTCGAAGTGAGATCTCATGGAGCTCGTGTTTGCTTTGCTTCTTCGGTGCCCCTTGTAAAGATCTCAGTTGGACGGTGGCACTGCAGCAGAATGGCAACCCGAAAGAAAAAGAGAAGTGAAGGGGATTGGAAGAATTATTTCCTTCTGTTCTTTACAAAAATATACTTGAGAGATGGGGAAAGGAAATGGCAGAGGTCCTCTTTAGCATCTCTAAAATCCTCAGTTTAGAAAAGAATGAGGGAAGGCAAGACGGGTTTGATTCTCTACTTTGTTTTTCTTGAGGAGTGGTAATATAATAATAATGTCGGTATTTGTTAAGCGCTTACTATGTGCAGAGCACCGTTCTAAGCGCTGAGGTAGATACAGGGTAATCAGGTTGTCCCGCGTGAGGCTCACAGTTAATCCCCATTTTACAGATGAGGTAACTGAGGCACAGAGGAGTTAAGTGACTCGCCCACAGTCACACAGCTGACAAGTGGCCGAGCCGGGATTCGAACCCGTGACCTCTGACTCCCAAGCCCGGGCTCTTTCCACTGAGCCACGCTGCTTCTCTATATACTTCTACTCTTCCTCCTCCTCCTACTAATAACTGCGGTGAATGTTAAGGGCTGTGCGTCAAGCCTCGTACGAAGTGCCGGGCAAGTTACGAGATAATAAGATCAGACACAGTTTTAGTCTCCAGCGGGGCTCGCAATCTAAACAGGAGGGAGAACAGGCATTGAATCCTCATTTTACAGATGAGGAAACTGAGGTGACCGAGAAGTTGTGACTCGTCCAAGATCACACAGCAGGCAAGCGGCAGAGCTGGGATTAGAATCTTCTTTCTACCAGGCAAGGCTGCTCCTGTAACGGCTTTCTGTGAAACACACTGTACTAATTCTAAGGGAGGGGAAGGCAACGGAGTGAAAGAAGTGACAGATGCCCCTGGCCTTAAAGAGCTTACAATTTAGTAGGGGGTCACAAAAATACAATTCAAAGAACACACAGAGACTTGCAGGTGTGCACACAAGTGCTGGGAGGGCTATGGCAGAGTGGAGAGGACATACCCGGTGGGGTGGAGTGATGGTTTGAGCGATGGGTCAGGGGTGGGAGATTTGGGGGGCGGGGGGCGGTGGTTAGAGCTCAGGGAAGGAGAGCAGAAGACCTCAGCCGTGTGTGATTTGATCCCATCGGCCTTTCAGAAAGATGATTTGCGCTGCCGTGTGTAGGGTGGATTTGAGAAGGGAAAGACTGGAGTGACCGCAATCAGCAAGGAGGCTAGTGTTAAAGATCAGGTTTACATAAATGTAGGACTCTGAGAGGCCGGGGAATGACAAGAGCCTTGAAATTCTGCAGATGTACAATCGACTGAATTTGGTCACAGACTGGATATAAGGGGAAATGATTCAATCCATCAGTGGTATTTACGGAGCGCTCATTATGCGCAGAGCGCTGTACTGAGTGGTTGAAAGAGTACGACAGAGTTAGCGGACACATTCCCTGCCCTCGGCAAGCTCACAGTCTAGAGGGGAAGTCAGACATTAATATAAATAGTGAATGCGAGAAGTAAAACGTGCAGTTACCTTGTATCTATCCCAATATTCATTTTGGCGCTTGGCACCTAGTCCTTAATAAATATCACAATTATCAAGTACTTAAACCCGTGAATAGGGGATGAATATTACGTTTACAAAGGTTACATATAAGTCCTTTCACCCCCAAAGCATCTAAATGGGTTCCGAAGGATAGCCAGACTCAATGTGAACAAAACACAACGCAAATTGGAAACAGCCTTTTGGTTGCTGTGGCAGTGGAGCCTAGGCTCTACCCTGGCACTACTAGGGTGGACGTCTGGAGACCAGGCAGCAAATCTATAGCGGGGCTTGTGATAGACCCAACCATCTATAGATTGGCAGCTGACGACAGGGGGTCTCTAGCCCTAAGTGGCAGGGTGGGGATCAAGGGAGGAGGTTCTGAAAAAGCCTAATGCGCCGTCGATCATAGCAAAATAGTGACAACAGGATTTCTGGAACAAGGTCGGAGCCTGGACTAAGCTGCTATTTGGGTCCCAAAATGTTCTCCGAGTCTTCAAAATTTGCGAAAACGTGATGCTAAGTTAGTTTCGCCCTACAGGGAACCATGACCAAAACGTGAATTCTAAACAAATTACCTCCCCCAATCTTCTCAACTTATATATTTACTTGTAGGTACAACAGGTGTCTAGTTGATGGTCTTGAGTAAGTGTTCAGTTAATACCCGTAAGTGAAGTCTTGCATTTAAATGCAAAATAATAATAACGTCGGTATTCGTTAAGCGCTTACTATGTGCCGAGCACTGTTCTAAGCGCTTGGGTAGATACAGGGTAATCGGGTCGTCCCACCTGGGGCTCGCAGTCTTAATCCCCATTGTACAGATGAGGTAACTGAGGCACCGAGAAGTCGAGCGACTTGCCCAAAGTCACACAGCTGACAGGTGGCGGAGCCGGGATTAGAACCCGTGCCCTCAGACTCCTAAGCCCGTGCTCTTTCCACTGAGCCACGCAGCTTCTCGATAATAAGAAGGACTCTTTAATATCTGAGGTTGCGATCTTTTGTCTTTTGCCCCCTCAGGATTCTTCACAAGAGAAGAGGTGATGTGGGTTGGGACTGCATTCCACCCTCTTTTAAATTTGCTTTTACTACGATCATTTCGCCACCCTAGAAACCACTGACTGCAGGACAGAGTATTTAAATATGCACAGTGTCAATATCAATGTTTCTAACTCTGCCAGATATATAAGCTGTGCTCAAAGAAACCGTGTAAGTTTCCTGTTATGCCGAAGAAGTCCCGGGAGAAAACGATTGGGTGGGCAGATTTATGCAATGTGGAAACAAATATTAGCCGTTAGATGGAACGCAGTAGCTCTAATGTCATTCTGAATAGCGTGTTTACCCGGTGATTATGTGATTAATGGTTTACATCAGATTTTCATTGCATAAAGTTGCCATTTAAAATGGCAAATACATAGTTGGGATCCAGAAATCTCATCTAGGGTCACCTATACAGAACCAAAGGCAAATCAGTTCCAAAGACCTCCCAAGGGAACAATACAGAACAGATGGGTTTGGAAATAAGTCTCTAGGTTTTTAATCATTCCATTTTTTCCCCACTCTATAAAATCAACCTGAAGCTGAATATTAAGGCAAAAACAAAATAGGCTTGTATAGCCTACCTTATCCTGGCAATAAATCTAGAGATGAATTCAGTTAAATCATTAAATATTTTGAAAATTCAACGTAAGATCAAGGTTTTTGTTTATCTTTTTAGACAAACTGTTTGACTTAGAATAATATCAGCATTTCTAGAGTTTGTTCTAAAAGTTTTTTTTTTTAAATTTCCACAGAGCTCAAGGGCTTCTTAGACACTCGGCATATTCTTCCCTAGGTATATAGGTGGGCACCGGCATTTTACAGTGCTCAATAAATGCAATCAATTAGGGAGTTGCCATCCCAAAATTCACTGGTGAAAACACCTAATCTGTCTGCTAGAACTCACAGAAGCAGCATGGCCTAGTGGAAAGAGCACAGGCCTCGAAGTCATAGGATCTGGGTTGTAATCTCAGCTGCACCATTTATCTTTCGTTCATTCAGTCGTATTTAGTGAGCGCTTATTATGTGCAGAGCACTGCACTAAGCACTTGGAATGTACGCTATCCCTGCCCAACAACTGGCTCACAGTTACCTGCTGGGCGACCTTCGGCAAGTCACCTGACTTCTCTGCTTCAGTTTCCCCGACTGTAAAATGGGGATTCGAAACCTGTTCTCCCCCCAACTTAGACTATGATCCCCGGCTGGGACAGGGGTTGTGCCCTACTTGATTAACTTGTATCTACCCCAGGGCTTAGAACAGTGGCCGACACGTAGTAAGAGTTTAACAAATACCATAAAAAGGTAGGAAGTAGTGGGGATTAAAAACTAGTAAACATTATATTCCCTGAAACACACATATATATGGGGGTATATAATAATAATAGTAATACTGGAATTTGTTAAGCGCTTACTCTGTGCAGAGCACCGTTCTAAGCGCTGGGGTAGATACAGGGTCATCAGGTTGTCCCACGTGAGGCTCACAGTCTTCATCCCCATTTTACAGATGAGGGAACTGAGGCACAGAGAAGTGAAGTGACTCGCCCACGGTCACACAGCTGACAAGTGGCAGAGCCGGGATTCGAACCCATGACCTCTGACTCCGAAGCCCAGGCTCCTTCCACTGAGCCGTGCTGCATATATACACGCAAACACACACGTACACACAAATGCATATATACCCACATGGGGATTAAAAACTAGTAAGCATTATCTTCCCTAAAACACATATATATATATATGGATATACATATATACATACACACATACATATGGGATATACATATATACAACACACATACCCACATATATGGGATATATATATGCACACACATATACACATACGTACACACACACACACACACAAACACGTAGATACACACATGGGGATTAAAAACTAGTAAGCAGTATCTTCCCTAAAACACACACATATATATATATGGATATACATATATACACACATACATATGGGATATACATATATACAACACATATACACGCTGGAGAAGCAGCGTGGCGCAGTGGAAAGAGCACGGGCTTTGGAGTCAGGGCTCATGAGTTCGAATCCCAGCTCTGCCACTTGTCAGCTGTGTGACTGTGGGCGAGTCACTTCACTTCTCTGGGCCTCAGTTCCCTCATCTGTAAAATGGGGATTAAGACTGTGAGCCCCACGTGGGACAACCTGATTCCCCTGTGTCTACCCCAGCGCTTAGAACAGTGCTCTGCACATAGTAAGCGCTTAACAAATACCAACATATACACACATATATGGGATACACACACACACATATTTACAAACATGGGGATTAAAAACTAGAACGCATTATCTTCCCTAAAACACACATATATGGATATACATATATACACACAAACATACATATGGGATATAGATATATACAACACACACACACACACACACACACACATATATATACTCACACATACATACACACACACATATATACACACATGGGGATTAAAAACTAGTACACATTATCTTCCCTAAAACACACAGATATGGATATACATATATACACACACACATACATATGGGATATACATAAATACAACACACATAAACACACATATGTATATATATATATATAACTTAAGAGCATCAACTAGACACCTATGGTACCTAAAAGTAGAATATATAAGTTGAGAAGATCGGGGGAAATGACTTGTTTAGAATTCAGGTCTATATGTATTTGTGTGTGTGTGTGTACAGTTGTCACTGATGATGAAGTTCACCTATGAATGTATGCATGACCGAAAAGGTCAAAGTGGTATCCATCGATCCCGATCAAACTGGGTATATAAAAGAGTGATCTCTAATGACATAAGAGAAAAGCACCATCAGGGCCCATCTTGCAAGTATGACGGAAAAGGCAGGGACTGCAGGCCAGTGCAAAATTGAAAGCTGTCCTAAAGGGGTGCATACTTTGTGTGTTGTTGTGCGTGCGTGTGTATCTTTGTGACTCTGTTCGTGTGCGCTTGAAAGGGAATATACATGAGAAAGAAATTTTGAACTTCCTCTCAGCAAGTTGTACAGCATGGATACCGAAATACACCGCGAATCTCAGTGGGAGAGACAACGAAATGAATGCTGAACCACAAACTAAAAGAGTGATCAGCTCAGCAGGTCAGGTGCATGATTAGAATCCCAGAATGGACCATTATATTTCACAGGCTCCAAATTTATGACTCTGAAGCTGTAATTCTAAAAGGTCACCGCCTCTTCGTTGGGACAAAGTGCAACCCATTACTTGGGAAATGTGTCTGAAGGGGATGAAGAAGGGATGGGGATGTGAGCAGTCAGCTTTTAATTCTCTGCAGACCTCTAATCGCGATGGTCCTCGCTTCTGTTACGTCACACGTCGTCTTTCATCGTACGAACGCCCGTGGGGCACGATGACTCGGACAAAACCAAAATAATGCCTGCCTTTCGTCCCCAAGCCTCTGTGTAAAAAGTAGCCCCCGGAGTTGCCAATATTTATCTGTGAAACTCCTGTTTTACTGTAAGAATGAAAGTAGTCAGGGAAGGTAAGGCTTTAGAGGGCCAGAATAATGTACTGCAGCGTTGATTTTCCCTCTGTGATCTCTTTCTGAACTTTATATACTTCCTACATTGTCAGCTGTGCGACTGTGGGCAAGTCACTTGATTCCTCTGTGCCTCCGTTACCTCATCTGTAAAATGGGGATTAACTGTGAGCCTCACGCGGGACGACCTGATTATCCCGTACCTACCCCAGCGCTTAGAACAGTGCTCTGCACGTAGTAAGTGCTTAACAAATACCAACATTATTATTTAAAAGGAAGGGGAGTTTGTCTACGGAGGGGCTTCTTCCAGGTTTTGATAGTCCCCACTGGAATGCACAGTTCCTTGATCTTCACTATCCCAACTCAGCTAATCATTTATATTAGCTTTGCTTCTGAAAAAGTTGCTCGCTCATCTAGGCGTGACAGCAGTATCACATTCTTAAATAAAATGGGGTTAATGATTTCCTTTCTCCAGAGAGGGGGGTGAAGTACTTAAGCAAATCAGTCACATTTCTACCTTCATTCTTTCAAGAAGATGGGTAGAATGTAGGGGCTGTGTGTTTGTATGTGTGTATTTATGCATGCGAGCCTCACATTTCCGTGGAAAACCAAACACACACTTGCACTACAACACGACAACACAATCACACACTTCTCCCGTCCCAAACCAACCTATTCTCTCTACCTCGTTTTCATCTGCTCCCCTTCTACCCCCCCCCCCCCCTTCCCTTCCCCTCAGCTAAGCCCTCTTTTCCCCCCTTTCCCTCCGCTCCTCCCCCTCTCCCTTCCCCTCCCCTCGGCGCCGTACTCGTCCGCTCGACTGTATATATTTTCATCACCCTATTTATTTTGCTGATGAGACGTTCATCCCCTCGATTCTATTTCTCGCTATCGTTCTCGTCCGTCCGTCTCCCCCGATGAGACCGTGAGCCCGTCACAGGGCAGGGACCGTCCCTATCTGTTACCGATTTGTCCATCCCAAGCGCTTAGTCCGGTGCTCTGCACATAGTAAGCGCTCGATAAATACTATTGAATGAATGAATGAATCTACCCAGTGGCTGACTCCTTGCCCACATCCTCCCTCTGCCTGGAACTCTCTCCCTCTTCATAACCAAAAGTCCACCTCTCTGCCCACCATCAAAATCCTCCTAAAGTCACTTCTCCAAGCAACCTCCTCTAAACCCTAATCCCGCCATCTGCCCTCTCCTCTGCATTGACTGTGCTCTTGGCTGTGCACCACTAAGCATTTTGTTACGCACTTCAGACCCACATTACTTAATGTACATAGCCTTATACTCTACTACTTCCTCTATCTGTAATTTAATATCTAATGATAATAATAATGTTGGCATTTGTTAAGCGCTTACTATGTGCAGAGCACCGTTCTAAGCGCTGGGGTAGACACAGGGGAATCAGGTTGTCCCACGTGGGGCTCACGGTCTTCATCCCCATTTTACAGATGAGGGAACTGAGGCACCGAGAAGTGACGCGACTCGCCCACGGTCACACAGCTGACAAGTGGCAGAGCCGGGATTCGAACCCATGGCCTCTGACTCCAGAGCCTCTGTCCACCGAGCCACGCTGCCTCTCCCCTTGTAGACTGTCCCCTTGTAAACTCTTTGTGGGCAGGCATATCGTCTACCAAATCCACTGTATCGTACTCTCCCAAGTGCTTAGTACAGTGCTCTGCACACAGTGAGCACTCGCTATATATCATTTCTTTACTGCTTGATTGGAGGAAAGGAATATACTGAAATTAGACAGGGGTTGCTGACAGACGTAAAATATCATCTTCTTGAGAAGTTGGGACTTCGGGAAACAGAAATAATACAACTCACCAACTTGAGCTGAAAGTTAAATGGCTAATTCATTTTGCATCTTAGGCATCAGTTTCCCTGTTTGTAAAATGAAGCGTTGGTCTCTGAGGCTGATGGGTGAGGTTGGGGGGGGGGGGGGGGGCGCGTTTTACTGTAAGGAATCTAAATGGAGTGGCAAAGAAGGACATTTTTTTTTTCCAAGATTTTTTTTTCCATGCAGTGTGGTCTAATAGATAGAACATGGGCCTGGGAGTCAGAAAAAACCTGGGTTCTAATCCCAACTCCACCAAATTTCTGCTGTGTGACCTTGGGAAAATCACAACTTCTCTGTGCCTCAGTTACCTCATTTGTAAAATGGGGATTAATACCGTGAGCCCCACCAGGGGCAACCTGATTAGCTTGTACCTTCCCCAGTGCTTAGAACAGTGCTTGGCACATAGTAAGCACTTAACAAATAGCATTATTATCATTTAACTTCTCTGTGATTCAGTTCTCTATCTGTAAAATGGGGATTAAGACCGTGAGCCCCACATGGGACAGGGACTGTGACCAACCTGATTATCCCGTATCTGCCCTAGTGTTTAGTAAAGTGCCTGGTAGATGGAAAACACTTAACAAGTACCATAAAAAAGGCTCAAAGCATCTAGATTTAATCATCACAAAAATTCACAAAAATAGCAAAGCCTAACATAATTAAATAAAATCCAAACTGCCTGTCGTCATGCATTACTGTAGTCTGGTTTCTGACTTCTCTCAGGAAAGTAGAAGCAGCGTGGCCTAATAGAAAAAAAGCACAGGACCGTGAGTCAGAGGACCTGGGTTCTAATCCCAGCTCTGTCACTTTGCTGCTGCGTGACCTTGGACAAGTCACTTAACTTCTCTGTACCTCGCTTACTTCACCTGTAAAATGGGGATTAAGACTGCCAGCTCCAAGTGGGACATGGATTGTATACAACCTGATTAGTTTGTATCCACCCTAGCGCTTAGTACAGTGACTGTACTAAGTCACTAAGTCACTAAGTTACAGTCGATTAGACCGTAAGCCCGTCAGACGGCAGGACTGTCTCTATCTGTTGCCGACTTGTTCATTCCAAGCGCTTAGTACAGTGCTCTGCACATAGTAAGCGCTCAATAAATACTAAATAAATAAATACTATTGAATGACTGGCACGTAGTAAGCACTTTAAAATACCGTTTAAAAAAATTACACTCTCTCCATCCTCCTCTATTCATTCAATAGTATTTATTGAGCGCTTACTCTGTGCAGGGCACTGTACTAAGCGCTTGGAATGTACAAATCAGTAAAGATAGAGACAGTCCCTGCCCTTTGATGGGCTTACGGTCCGATCGGGGGAGACGGACAGACAAAAACAATGGCAACGAATAGAGTCAAGGGGAAGAACATCTCATTAAAACAAGAGCAAAAACTCTACCAACCAGTTTCCAACAGCCAAGCCACTTCCCCACTCTATGCCAGTTCGCCTTTCCATCCTTGGTCACTGTCCATTACTATTTTCCCTGTCTTTTTCTCTCCAAGCTGAAGACGATATAAAGAACGGCCCCCCCGCCTCTTTCGGAAACACGTGCTACATTCTAAATTCTGCACATCAATCCCCAGAGGCGCTTGCTTTCTGTCTATCGAAAACATCTGCCCTGCAACAAAGCAAATCTCTCCTAGCGAATGAGCACTGATCCATGAATGGTAAAGGGTTAAGTAGTTCCATGAGAAGGAGAACGTTAGCTCAAAACAGCGCGTCGGGATGAGTGTCTCTGTCCAGTGCATAGTCACAGAAATGAAACCATCCGCCTCCCGTGAGAGCCTCCCCCACCTCCCCACTCGACAGACGGAGCCATCTATAGAGACGGAACAAAGACAAGCCGATGGCTCCGGGTTTGAAAGAGGAAGAAAATATCACGGCATTTTCGGTCATCTGGAGCGGGCTGCCATCCCGGCAGTGCTTAGAACAGTGCTTGGAACGTAGTAAGTGCTTCCCGAGTACCGTAACTATTAACCCAGCCATACAAACTCCCCCGGGAGGTGTAAGGGCGAGGCGCTCCGTAGAATCATCTAGCATCTAATGAGGAGTGGCTGAGCAGGAGCGTTGTAACGAAGCAGCGGGAGCTTCCGGAGCCGAGGTTCGGTCCCCGGCCCCCTCCTGGTGACTAATTTATCTTCTCATCGGCAATAAGGGATGGCATCTACACTCCTCGAGGGAAGGGATCACGTCTTCGATTTCATCGCATTCTCCCAAATGCCTGCTACGGTGCTCTGCAAGTGGCACGGGCTCAATAAATTCTAAGAACGATGGAGAGAACGGGGCCTCTGAAGTGCTAGGTGTGGGGGCCGGGGGCCATTTCAGGCACCTAAATGAGACGCGCAGGTCCATGCGTAGATATGGGAGTTCAGTCAGTCGGTCGGTCGATTGTATTTATTGAGCACTTACTGTGCACTGTGCTAAGCGCTTGGGAGAGTCCCTGACTACGGAAGCTGCAGTGGACACCATTGTGCTAATGGGTACGGTCAATTCGGATTACATCAGGTGCCCATATTGCTTCATCTTATATTTCAGCCCTCGAACTTTTCCCGCCTTCTGGCGAATACTGACAACTGATGTAAAGTTAAGGGGATCGATCGTTCTTTCCGTCCTGGGAAAACTGCAGAGGTGAGGGGGGAGCGTCTTCGACCATTTCCTCTAACTCGCCACCCTTCCCTCAGTCTTTCCCTAGTGACTGGACGTGGGTGAAGGGGAGAGCCCGATGCCAGTCTCTGGCAGGAGGGCCTCCCAACTTGTTTTGAGGCCCAGGTGAGTAGCAGGAAGAGGAGGAGTGAGAGGATGAAGGTACATTCTCTGGCCTGGCACCAGTCTCTCCCTGCAGCCTGTAACCGGTGAAACAACTACCGTGTAGAGTCGATCACTTTGTGCTGCTGCGGGGCGGGGATGCGATTCCATCCTCCCCGCAGACGTGTGCAATGGCCACGGAAGTGAGCGGATATGAGGCCCCCTTTACCCACCCACCAGGAAAATCAGCCTGAAGGAACTTAACTCCTGTTCATAAATTTGGTGTCTGGGAGCAGGAGTGACATTTTAACTATTGATCTTGGCCTTTACACTGTATATTGCTTAGCATCCACACATTTTGGGGAAACTTTTGCCTTTAAACACCCGTGGCAAGGACCTAAATCTCCAGCTTTGGAAATGGCTAAGGGCGACGTAGAATGGATTGTTTCTGGTTTTACTCTCATCTCATCTCTTAGTTCCTTCCGGCTAATCAGAGCCCCAGTTTTCTCAGTCGATACTTTGGGGGTGATCCGGAGAACCGAAGCTCTGAACATCCCTCTGTGCCTTTTTGAAGAAAAGGGAGGGAGATGGGGAAAAATGTACCTGGATCTTGTTCTTGGACTGTATGGCCTCGAGGGGGTTAGTCCATTAATCGATCGATCAATCAGTGGTATATGTCGGGCCTTCACTGCACGCAAAGCACTGTGCCAAGTGCTCCGACGAATACGACAGAAACAAGATACATGTTCCTTGACTGCAGGGAGCTTTCAATCAAGCGGGGGAGGCACAAACGAGAGTCACCTATAGATAGTAGGAGCAGGAGGAAGAACCGAGGACAGAACAGGTAGTTATATAGATCAGGATGAAATCACTAAGTCAGTCATCATTCAAATAAATATAGAATGTGCATAAGTGCTGATGACAGGAATACAACACATACACGCTTAGGACAGCTGCTGGGTTAATGTGATTTTATTATTCTTATTCTTATTCTATAATATAATGTGGGTATCTGTTAAGCGCTTACTATGTGCAGAGCACTGTTCTAAGTGCTAGGGTAGATACAGGGTAATCAGGTTGTCCCACGTGAGGCTCACAGGCTTAATCCCCATTGTACAGATGAGATAACTGAGGCACAGAGAATGATAATGTTGGTATTTGTTAAGCGCTTACTATGTGCAGAGCACTGTTCTAAGCGCTGGGGGAGATACGGGGTGATCGGGTTGTCTCACGTGAGGCTCACAGTCTTCAGCCCCATTTTGCACATGCGGTCCCTGAGGCCCAGAGAAGTGAAGTGACTTGCCCACGGTCACCCAGCTGACAAGTGGCGGAGCCGGGATTCGAACCCATGACCTCTGACTCCCAAGCCCGGGCTCTTGCCACTGAGCCACGCTGCTTCTCTATGACCTCAGGCGAGTCACTTCACTTCTCCGTACCTCAGATCCCTCATCAGCGAAATGGGGACTCAGTACCTGTAGACGGCGAGCCCCGTGTGGGACCTGATTATCCTGTATCTACCACCGCACTCAGTACACCGCTTGGCATATATTGAGTGCTTGATAAATGTTAATGTTATCATCATAATTAGCATGATCCGGAAGCTTATCGCTCACCTCCAATCCTTGCGGGAGCTCCGGGGCACGAGCCTACCGCACCCGACGGGCAATCCTGATCAGAGACGACGCACTCCGAAGAGGCTTAAAGGGTGGCGATTTCGGCTCGTCAGATCGACACGTGCGATTCTTAAGAATGGCTTCACTGGGGCTTTCAGAATCAATGTATTCGCTTGTTTATTTCGGGGGGAAGTTCCGGCAGCAGGCGTTAGCATAACGAGAACGATGGTGTCTATTAAGCATTTAGCAGACACCGAGCACGGCGCCAGACCCGAGGGAAGACCCAAGATAATCAGGTTGGACGCCGTCAGTGTCCCCCGAGAGGCTCACGGTCTAAGACTGAGAGAGCACAGGTACCTCATCCCCATTTAAGAGAGGCGGGAGGGAACGGAGACACAGAGAGGTTAAGCGACTTGCCAAAGGTCACACAGCGAGTAAGTGACAGAGTTGGGATTAGAGCCAGGTGTCTCCCGACCCCGAAGCACTTTTCACGAGGCCCTGCTGCCTCCCTCTCTGGGGACTATTACCATTTCTGAAGCTACCTGGGACCCGTCCTAGGGACCGACCTCAGAAGCTAATTGTAATAGTTTCCACCATTAATTGGTCGGTGAAACGGGCCCAATTGCGAATGCTTCATAATGAACTCATTTACCCGGAGCAATGGAGTGGAATCTAACCATTTCATTTGAAGCATCCATAAGAGCATAGGCCACGAATGCATAGCAAACGAAAACCGAGCTGCTAGTTACCATAAATGAGCCGTTTACGAGGGTTATTTAATGAGCCCAGCCCATCTAAAGGTTGTAGTTTATTGTTGTGCTCCGCCAGTTCGGAATTTGGATTCGATCAAAGGGATTACGTAATACTATGGTGAATGTTTCCGGGAATAAATTATACCGTGAGTCGATTTCAGGCTTCAAATTCATGCACTGAATTCTCATTATCTGCCATTGATTTCCAATGAAATACATCAGGGAATGTAAATGTCAACAAGGAAGCTATTCTCCGACATCTTTCTTTAGAATCACGATTGACGCTTTAGCAAGCAATTTACTGGATAGGCAAAGAAAAAAATGAATGTTATTGTTTGCCATCTACACACAAAGCATGCATTTACACTTGCAGTCTGTTCTTGCAATATATGTTGTGTGAAATCAACTTGAGAGAAAAGTCCATTTTTCAAATGATTTGGGACCTGGGCCGGTTCATTTAATCGAAAATTGGGATAATCGAGCGAACTGGGATTCGACAATCTCAGACAGCTATGCCCCCACTTTTCTTTAATTAGTCAAACTTTTTTTGATGATCCAAAGGAGTTTCAGTTTGAATCAATCAATCAACCGTATTTGGGGTGCTCACTGTGTGCAGAGCACCGTGCTCAGATTCTGGGAGAATATCATGAAACAGAGTCGACGGACCCGTTCTCAATACTTGGACGAGTTCTGAGTGCTGAAAGCGCGTGCCTCGCATTCTGCCGTACTCTCTCAAGAGCTTAATAGGGTGGTTGGGTGCTTAGCTAATATCATCATTTGATTATTCATATTCAGATCATTGGCTTTCCGTTGTGTGTCAGTTGTGTGCCTTAGAAGGTAATCCACACGCGTGTGCACACACGCAGTTACGGGAAACCCATCCACAGCTTACAAAGCTGCTGCAAATAAAGACAGCGTATTTGGTGAGGAAAGTAAGCAGGAGTGTCTTTACTAGTAACTGGCTGGAGATTCATCCTTTCGGCAACTTCAGTGATCCTTTCGAAATCAGCTGGTTTTCTCTTAGAGAATGAACTGTTTAAATTTACTTGCTTTACCCGTAGGGATGACAGATTCCATCAACCTCATGGCAAACGTATCGCCTTCATATCCAGATGATATTCACACCTTTAACTCCTCTAAATATATTGGGACTAGGAGGGTGGAGGATGAGAACAGAACATTTAGGTTTCATGAAGCTAAGGGAGTCCTCCAACCTTAATTTCATTTAAATCGCTGTGGGCAGGGAATGTGTTGTTATATTGTACTCCGCAAGAGCTTAGTACAGTGCCCGTAAGCGCTCGATTAATATGACTGACTGAACGAATTTTCCAACAAGTGCTGAACCGTTTAGACAGGGATCAGGTCTAACAACACATTTATATTTTACTCTCCCAAACAGTATACTGAGGAGGAAAAAGAAAAATCAAAAGGTGAAGCGAATGAATAAATGGTTAAACAGTAGAGCATGTAAAATGAGATGAACAGAGATGTTCTGGCTCGATGAGTGCTGAGACGGTGATAGATGCGGGGACACGATTGGGGAGGAGAAGATTAATCGATTCAAACTCAGTGTCCGTATTCTCAAATTCCCCCAGAAACTGCAGGAAAGGAGTTGAGCTTTGGGTCGGTGCCTATTACGTCCAAATTGCTTTTTCGCTGGCATTATCTCTATGTGTGCCTTAAGGATTAACACGTATCTTATAATGGCATCACAATAGCCATTGATTTAGTTGCCAGAGGATCGGAGGATTAAACAAAAGCTAATCTCCACGAAAGTAGGGCAAGTAGTTTGCTATTCAGAAAGGAAATGCAAAATTTTCAGCATTTCAGGAGCTGATTCTCCATTCTGTCTTTTGACGGGAAGCAACGGTTTTTCAAGAGCAAACAGCCTGCCCATTCCTGTGGAGTCTGCTGTCTTTCAACAACCGGGCATTATACGTGCCCAGTGAATCGAGACATATCAGGCTCGTTCGGACGAGAGCCTTGTTCCCTTTCTGACAGTGCGAGGGCTGTTGGTACAATTACCATTTTCTATGATCGGGCAATTCTTTGCGAGGGTGGGGAGAAGGGAATGGCAACACCTGACACTCTTTACTTGGTTGCAGAATTCTGAAAACTGTCTAGCGGTGCCAGAGATGGACAGATGACGGAGGTGAGGAAGTCTGGGAAAAATGGGGTTAGGAAAGAAACTGCCTTGAACAACATTACTGTTTCCATGTTGCTAAGTATCATTTTTTAAATTTTTTTATGGTATTTGTTGAGCCCTCGCTGTGTGTCGACCACTGTTCTACGGGCTGAGGTAGACGTGTGTTAATCCGGATAAAGTCCCTGTCCCATATAGGGCTCACAGTCCAAGTAGGAGGAAGGAGGTGTATTTACTCCCCATTTTACAGATGAGGAGATGGAGGACCCCAGAATAATGATAATGTTGGTATATGTTAAGCGCTTACTAGGTGCAGAGCACTGTTCTAAGCGCTGGGGGAGATACGGGGTGATCGGGTTGTCCCACGTGAGGCTCACAGTTAATCCCCATTTTACTGATGAGGTAACTGAGGCACAGAGAAGTGAGGTGACTTGCTGAAGGTCACACAGCCAGCAATTGACAGAGCTAGGATTAGACTCAGTTCCTCTGACTCCCAGGCCCGTGCTCTTTCCGCTAAGCCATGCTGCTTCTTTGGAATAGAATAATAATTATGGTACATGTTAAGTGCTTAATAATAATAATAATAATAATAATAACGTTGGTATCTGTTAAGCGCTTACTATGTGCAGAGCACTGTTCTAAGCGCTGGGGTAGATACAGGGTAATCGGGTTGTCCCATGTGAAGCTCACAGTTAATCCCTATTTTACAGATGAGGTAACTGAGGCACAGAGAAGTGAAGTGTCTCGCCCACAGTCACACAGCTGACAAGTGGCAGAGCCGAGATCCAAACCCATGACCTCTGACTCCCAAGCCCGGGCTCTTTCCACTGAGCCAAGCTGCTTCTCTACTATGTGCCAAGCACTGTTCTAAATGCCGGGGTAGGTACAAGGTAATCAGGTTGTCCCACTTGGGGCTCACAGTCTCAATCCCCGTTTTACAGATGAGGGAACCGAGGCACAGAGAAGTTAAGTGGCTTGCCCGAGGTCACACAGCAGACAAGTGGCGGAGCCGGGATTAGAACCCGTGTCCTCTGGCTCCCGGGCCCGTGCTCTTTCTACTGAGCCACGCAGTGAATGGGTTCATTTTATGTTACTATTGAAAATCTTTAACTATCACTTAGAGAAAATAGTGTATTTCCAGTTCCTTTATACACACTGATAATCTTACAATAATAATAATAATAATGATGGCATTTGTTAAGCCTCACTATGTGCAAAGCACTGTTCCAAGCACTGGTGAGGATACAAGGTGATCAGGTGGTCCCACGTGGAGCTCACAGTCTTAATGCCCCTTTTACAGATGAGGTAACTGAGGCACAGAGAAGTTAAGTGACTTACCCAAAGCCCCAGAGCTGACAAGCGGCGGAGCCGGGATTTGAAATATTAAACGTGGATCGGTCAGGTGCTATCACCAGAAGAATTTCTGAGAGCGTTGAATATTGAGATGAGTTGGTCTGGTGAGTAATCCCTTTTCGCACTTTAATTAAAAGAATTGGATCCAGTCTGGGGATTGCATCCAAACGACAAACCTTAGACATTCCTCTTACCCACCCACCTCTATTATCCAAACACAAATTTTCCTAGAGAGAACGGGGGGGAAAAAAAGCAGCAAATGCACCGATACAGGGAACCGGACAACCCCCCCCAGAAAGGAGACGTCACTCACGCTAATCCGGGGACCAGGTTCTGCTATTAGGGATGGAAATGAGTTAGATAAATGTGTGGTCTACTGCACGCTTCCTGGAAAATCTGAATTCATGTTTGACATGAGAAATATGATGAACGTGATTAATTGGGGGTAATCTATCTAATGTAATTCCAAATCGCATTTGTCTTCCTTTGTGTAATTAACATCATATTTTCTTTCGTTATGACTCAGAATCAGTAGGAGGAGACTAATTCCCCTTAGGCCTCCAATAACTGTAATGGTAGTCTATTTAAAGAAGTGGATTTAATCCACTTTGGATTTCTAGACCCTCTAGAGCAGGAAGCAGTGACTTCTATCGGATATACCCAAATAAGACACCAGAAGAGAAACTCCATCTCTCGTGTCAATAATTAATAATAATAATAATGTCGGTATTTGCTAAGCGCCTACTGTGTGCCGAGCACTGTTCTAAGCGCTGGGGAAGATACAGGGTAATCAGGTTGTCTCACATGAGGCTCACGGTCTTCACCCCCATTTTACAGATGAGGGAACTGAGGCACCGAGAAGTCAAGTGACTTGCCCAAAGTCACACAGCTGACAGGTGGCGGAGCCGGGACTAGAACCCACGACCTCTGACTCCTAGGCCCTAGCTCTTTCCACTGAGCCACGCTGCTTCTCTTAGCTCCTGCCGCTCGTATGAATCAATCAATCAATCGATCAACAGTATTTACTGAATGCTTACTGTGTGCAGACCACTGTGCAAAACACTTATGAAAGTACAACAGAGTTGGTAGCCATGATTCCTGCCCCCAGAAAACTTGGTTTCTCCATGAGAAGACGGACATTCGAGTAGATTAAGGATGGAAGAAAAAGAAAAGAATAAGAATATTTACATTCATTCATTCATTCATTCAATTGTATTTATTGAGCGCTTCCTGTGTGCAGAACACTGTACTAAGCGCTTGGAAAGTACATCGGCAGCAGATAGAGACGATCCCTACCCAACGACGGGCTCACAGTCTAGAAGGGGAAGACGGACAACAAAACAAAACAAGTAGATAGGCATCGATACCATCAGAACAGATAAATAGAATTATAGAATTATTAACTACATATCAGCATTATAGCATCCCCACTACGGCTCCCACAGATCTAGGTTTCCTGTCTCTCCCCTCCCTTTGCTTGGGACGATGGGGATGTGTGGCCGTGATATTGAGCCCTGTCCCTCAATATCCCTCGTCTGGTGACTGGACGATTTTCTCTCCTTCCTCCAATTTTCTATTAGCTCCCCGCCCCTTCCACTCCTTGTCTGCCCTGGGGATTCCTCATTTTTAGGGAGGACCTGGTCCCAAGAAACATCCTCCAGTCACCCCCCAGTTCCCCCAGAGCTCCCCGTTCAGAGCTAGGACTAGACTAAACCTAGCACTGAGAAAGAAGTGGCATTTTTGCCGCCACAATCTCTTCCATGAGGCGGGGGTCTGGCACCTGATCCTAATGGATTTTACTCGAGTGAAACCAAACAAACCAAATTACATAATACTGCCCTGATCCATAATAACAGGGTAGTGAAAAATCTTTCTCTGTATTATTAGCCTGGTTGGCAACATGAAATTACTCCTCTTTTATCATTTTTATATTTTCTGGAAGGCGCCTAAGGAATTATGGATGATGGATACAACTGCATATGTGGGATTACCAAAGCTATTTTTCTGTTTCTCCCAAAACTTCACAGATGTCTTTACAATTTAATTGGCTCTCCGGATGGTTTATAACCCCAAACTGTTGGCCTGATCCTACAAGTGAAAAGGTAGTCACCTGTTCGCTTTTTGCGGGGTCTTTGATGGCCTTGCCAGTGTACTCAGTAGCGTGTTAGTGACCTAGACAAGGTGTCGCCCCTCCCAAGTGACAACAATTTACTCTTTTAGAACTGGTAACACCAGGACTATTACTCCAGCAGGAAAAAGGATGAAGATTGAACCCACGAGCTCAAGGGTTGGAGTCCATTATGCAGAAGGCCTCTAAAGCTCTTTCCCGATCCAAAATTCATCCTCGGCATCTCGGGCAACCATGAAACCAAGCCATGAGTGGATTCCGGGAGTGGGGCTTCAGAAGCTTGGCTTTCGCAGGGCGGAGTTTTAAAAGTGATTTATCACACCCTGTACATTTTCAGTGCGTTTCGGGGAAGGCTGCCCGGTTGCCGGTCTACGGGTCGTACGGCCTGTGATGTCTCTTCTCCTGATTGTTCTCCTTCAGCCTTTTGGCATTCCAAGGGGTTAATACAACCCCACTACGCTACGACTTTAGAATGAAATGTCAGCTTTGTGAGTAAGATGTACCAAATTTTCACTTCGTAAGACAAACGTTTCCGGGGAAAAGTGACTGAGCCTGCTCCAATTTATATCAAACCTGACTATGAAAGTCTCTCTCATCCGTGAAATACACCTTTCAGTATAGAATGGAAAGGATGAATTGTTGATAGCTTCCCAGGAATACGCTTCCTGCCACGATGCCTTCCGTGATTTCTACATTGTTGAGTAAAGTGAACTAATACCTTTCATGCTCATAAGCAAGAAGCAAATATTCTGTATAGTCGCTCTCATTTCTGATGCTCCGATATGGCAATGGATTTCTGAGGTAAAATCAATCAACCGATGGAATTTACTGAGTGCTTAGCGTGTACTGTACTAAGTGTTTGGGAGAGTACGATACGACAGAGTTGGCAGACACGTTCCTTGCCCACAAGGTCTGCTATGTGACCTTGGGCAAGTTATTTAACTTCTCTATGCCTCAATTACCTAATCTATAAAATTAAGACCTTAAGCTTTATGTGAGGTGCGAACTGTGTCCCAACTGATTATCTTACGTCTAAGCTGGTACATAGTAAGGGCCTAACAGATTCCACCAAACAGTAAGGCTTCTTATTTACTCGACCATTCGGTAACCTAATAAGTGACTCCAAAACTTTCTTTAAGGAGTTTTTTATGCTTTACAGAATTCGTTCATTCATTCACTCGTATTTGTTGAGGGCTTTACCGGGTGCAGAGCACTGTACGGAGCGCTTGGAAAGTACAATTCGGCAACGGATAGAGACAATCCCTACCCAACAACAGGCTCACAGCCTAGAAGAAATGATCTAATTATTTCAAGAATTATCTTGAAAGTGTCCCAAATATTGGACCAATCCGTTCATCTACGAAAACCAGGGCTGTGAGAGAATCAGTCTCGGGGCTGTTATTTTTGTCACTTTCCTCGCTGACATACATCAAAAATTTCACTCTACTCAGCAACATTTGGGAAATTATCTTCCTCGGTAAAGGATCAGGTACTGTACCTAGAATCTCATAGGAAATGACATTTCTGCTGAATATGCAGTAAAGTCATGATACCCTTTTTAAAAGTGAAGTATCTCCTCATTTCCTTGAGTGCAGAATGTACTTGCTCCCCTTAGTCGCTGATGTAGAACTAGAAACGTCTGGACTTGAAAATAATGTTAAAGAATGTTTAGTCTATTGTGCTTAAATGTGTCAGGAATTTTAGAATTATCTTGACAAAAGCTAGAATTTGGTTGAAACTTTTAAATTTTGGAAGAACGGCGGTTTTAAGATCTTCCATGTTTACAATGAGAAAAATGAATGGAGTGTCACTTTTTATGCCCTGTTGGAGATTTATTCTACCATTCAAGTCTAAAGGAAAAATAAATCTGAAAAAGAGTCCATTTAGGTGGCATTTTCTGGCATAAACACTGTTTATATATTCTAGGAACATCTAGCTTAATAATTAGAACGGGGATCCGGCAGGGTTTCTCTTGGGTGTCCCCGGCTAGGACTTCGTAACCTTGGGCACTTTACTTTTCATGGATCCCACTTAACTGGGTAGAGTGGAATGAAGATTAGCCAGGGTTGAGAGGTTCAGTCAATTATTATTTTTAGAAATCTGGCTCTAAAAGAGCCAATAATAATAATAACGTCGATGGCATTTGTTCAGCGCTTACTAGGTGCCATGCACTCTTCTAAACGCTGGGACAGATACCAGGTTATCAGATTGTCCCTCGTGGGGCTCACGGTCTTACTACCCATTTTACAGATGAGGTGACTGAGGCACAGAGAAGTTAAGCCCAAAGTCACACAGCAGAGTGGCAGAGTCGGGATGAGAACCCACGACCTCTGACTCCCAGTCCCGGGCTATTTCCACTAAGCCATGCTGCTTCTCTAGTCAATCCACTGTATTTATTGGGAGTTAATGGTGCGCAGAGCACTGCACTAAGCACTCGGGAAAGTTCAGTACAACAGAGTGGGTAGGCCTAATTCCAGTTCCCAGACATCTGTTTTATTAAATTATCCTTAAGGGATGATGCAGCGAAATACCGTACTTCACTTCCCGAAGATTAACTCGTGCTTAAACCCGTTCTGAGTCGCAAACAGAGCAGCAGCGTGGCCCAGTGGCCTCGTGGTTAAAGGGTGGTCTTAGGAGTCAGAAGGCTCTGGATTCTAAACCTGGCTCTGCCATTCTTCCGCTGGGTGACCTCGGGGATCAGTTAACTTCTCCGTGCCTCAGTCACCTCATCTATAAAATAGGGATTAAGTCGGTGAGCCCCTTGTGGGACAGGGACTGTGTCCAACCTGATTACCTTTGATCTACCCCCGGGCCTCGATACAATGCCGGGCATATAGTAAGCGCTTACCCAATATCATAAAATAAAACAGAGGTGGAAATGGAGGGGAAAGCACAGCCACGCAGTGCTAGAACTACCAGGTCCCACTCTCACGCCAGCGATCCAACCACCAATCGGACAAGGCCTCCGGGGTCACAGACGTGTTTCCGGTCCCACCGCCGGCTGTAGACGCCACCCTCGCCTCATTAGAAGATAACTGAGAGATGCCTCGACCGGGCTCTTGAAGGAAAGTTCACACCCGGCAGCCCGAGTCAGCTCCGTACTGGGGCACAGGGAGCTGAGAAGGGGAATGAGTCCTCGGGGCTTCGGCCTCTGTCCGGGGCCAGATCTGGAGCAAAGCGGCGGACTGGTCGAAACGGCAAGGAGCGGCTCGACTGTCACCTTTAAGCCAGGCCAATTCATAGCTCGATGAAAGGTACGGGACAAGAGGGGAGGGGAGAGACGTAGCCGGCCGACCCCGGGAACTGGAGGACAACCCTAAATCTGAGTCACTTCACTTCTCTGTGCCTCAGGTACCTCGTGTCCAAAATGGGGATCGAGATTGCGAACCCCATGTGGGACACGGACTGTGTCCAACCTGATTAACTTGTCAGCTACCCCAGTGCTTAGTTTGGTGCCTGGCACATAGTAAGCGCTTAACAGATAACATTAGAAAATTAAGCACACAAGCTAAAAAGATGGGGTCCCCGAAAGTAGACGATTTTCATGGAGACTCTTCCTCTCTAGACTGACTTTTCACCCGGCATCTACCTGGTTTTAATAATAATAATGATGATGTTGGTATTTGTTAAGCGCTTACTACGCGCAGAGCACTGTTCTAAGCGCTGGGGGAGATACAGGGTCATCAGGTGGTCCCACGCGAGGCTCACAGTCTTCATCCCTATTTTACAGATGAGGTCACTGAGGCCCAGAGAAGTGAAGCGACTCGCCCACAGTCCCACAGCTGACAAGTGGCAGAGCCGGGATTAGAACCCGTGACCTCCCGACTCCCAAGTCCGGGCTCTAGCCACTACGCCAAGCTGCTTTAATAATGTTGGTATTTTCTAAGCGCTCACTAAGCGCAGGGCACTGTTCTAAGCGCTGGGGTAGACACAGAGAAATCAGGTTGTCCCACGTGAGGCTCGCAGTCTTCATCCCCATTTTACAGATGGGGTCACTGGGGCACAGAGAAGTGAAGTGACTGGCCCACAGTCACACAGCCGACAAGTGGCAGAGCTGGCATTCAAACTCATGACCTCTGACTCCAAAGCCCGTGTTCTTTCCACTGAGCCACGCTGCTTCTCTTGAAATGATACGCAATGAATTATTTAGCAATATCAGTGATCGCCTCCCCCTCTAGACTGCTGTGGGCAGGGAACGTGTCTACCATCTCTGTTGCATTTTACTCTCCCAAGTGCTTAGCCCGGTGCTCTGCACACCATCAGTGCTCTTTCAATACCACTGATTGATTTGAATGGCGGTGATCACTCCCATTCAAATCGATCACACTGAGGCAGCGTGGCTCAGTGGAAAGAGGTTCGAATCCCGGCCCTGCCACTCGTCGGCTGTGCGACTGTGGGCGAGTCACTTCACTTCTCTGGGCCTCAGGGACCTCATCTGTAAAATGGGGATGAAGACCGCGAGCCTCACGTGGAACAACCTGATCACCTGTATCTCCCCCAGCGCTTAGAACAGTGCTCTGCACGTAGTAAGTGCTTAACAAATACCAACATTATCATCATTATTATTATCACTCGCAGAGCGCACTCGGCTTCCCACCCCAGACGTATGCCTTTCCACATGTCAGTGTGGAATGCACCATTCCCCATTTTTCCCCTTCCCCATTACCTCCCAGTGAGTGTGTCCGTAGTGCATGAGGAGTTGGAAACCTGAAGGTGAGAGGAGGTCAAAGCAGCGGAAGGAGAAATGGGAGATCTACGGCAGTACTTCAGATCTGACGGGCCTTGTTCTTGACCTCAGATCTAACGGGCCACCCATCTGACTTTCGTGACTTTCGGGGAAACGAAAATTCCATTAACGCTCATGCACCCCGGTTAAGAAGGGTATATTCAGATCAGGTAGAGAGCCTACGTTTTAAATGTTGAATTTAAAGAAAAATCAACAGTCAATTTGATACTGAAGAAGTTATACAGAATCTCCGAAGTTACAACTGGCAACCGGAAGCTTCTCGAACCAACCTTTTTCTCAATATTTTACTTCAGAATGATACCGATTTCTCGGCTAATAAGGTCAGTTCCATAAAGATGCTTCTTTAAAGATCAGAGCCCTCTAAGACTCGGGTTTCAGGGAGATAATGAAGTGGAGGGCTGAGAATGTATCCGGATATTTTGATCAATGTAGATAGCTAGACTGGTTCATTCTGGCAAAAAGACCCTCCCTTATTCCTCAGAAGCAACATTTTTGTGTGTGCGTATACGTGTGAGCACGGGATGGATTATTTACCTCAACCCTCCCTTTCTTCGACCGGGCATATTCAAAGCTAGGCCAGACACGAGCTTTGTTTTTTTTTTGCTGCTTTTCTGTACCGAGGGCCGGAACCGAGGTGAGCATCGGGTCCCCCTTCGTCGCGGTTACTGTCTCCTCCTGAGTTTGGAGGTCCCCAGTGTGGCTCCGGCTACCTGAGGAGAGGTGAGGATGGACGGAGAAGGCAACGAAGGTGGCCGGATAGAGATACTCTCCACGGTGGCCCTGGCTACCCGAGCTTAGGTAAGGAAAGATGGAGAAGGCAATCAGAGTATCCCCGTGGATATGCAGGACCGGGGAGTGAGACGCCTAAATTTGGAGTGATGTTACAGAACCGGAAAGAGAGCGGCGGTGGCTGCATCAGACCCCTACTTTCCCCATCCGCAAGGTCCTGCTGAAATCCTATCTCCGCCAACAGACCTTCCCTCAACTGATCCCTCGTTTAATAATAACGTTGGTATTTGTTAAGCGCTTACTATGCGCAGAGCACTGTTCTAAGCGCTGGGGTCGACACAGGGTAATCAGTTTGTCCCACATGGAGCTCACGGTCTTAATCCCCATTTTACTGATGAGGTGACTGAGGCACAGAGAAGTGAAGTGACCTGCCCACAGTCACCCAGCTGCCAAGTGGCGGAGCCGGGATTAGAACCCATGACCTCTGACCCCCAAGCCCGGGCGCTTTCCACTGAGCTACGCTGCTTCTCATTTTCCCCTACTACTTCTCCCTTCCATGTTACCTACGCCCTTGGGTCGGTACCCTTTATACGCTTTTAATTTTTAATTTTAATTTTGTTGGTATTTGTTAAGCGCTTACTATGCGCAGAGCACCGTTCTAAGCGCCGGGGGGGACATAAGGGAATCGGGTTGTCCCACGTGAGGCTCACAGTTAATCCCCATTTTCCAGATGAGGGAACTGAGGCACAGAGAAGTGAAGTGACTCGTCCACAGTCACAGAGCTGACAGGGGGCAGAGCCGAGATTCAAACTCGTGACCTCTGACTCCCAAGCCCGGGCTCTTTCCACTGAGCCACGCTGCTTCTCTAACGCTTGATATTTACCCCACTCTCAGCCCCACAGCACCTATGGACATATCCGCGATTCATTTTAGCGTCTGTCTCCTCCTCGTGGCTGTGAGCTCCTTATGGGCAGAGATCTTCCAAGTGCTTAGTACACTGCCCCGCACACAGTAACCGCTCAATATGTACCATTGATTGATTGAATGAATCCTGGCCAGAAACATGCCCGAATGGCTTCGTAAGCCGCCGTCTAACCTGGGTATAAGGAGTTGCTGACCTCCAACCGAAGTAGAGGGCAGATCAGCGAGAAAGTTTCGGGAATTCTCTTTTCCATTCGCTAATGCCAAATACCTATAAGGTATTGCAATCCCATTTTTGAACTCTTCCAGGCTTGAGTTCGATAGACTAGAAAAATCTAACATTTAGAAACTCCCCCCCGCCCCCCATTCAGACAAAGTGATTGGGATTCACAATTAGAGATGAGTGATAAAGCAAATGATTTTTAAGATGATCCAGGCATGAACAGTTAAACCTCATTTTGTCTATAAGAATTTAATATTCATTCTGGCTACTCATCAAAACATTCTTGGGCAGGGTGATTTTTCTTTGATGAAAGATTAATTTACCTTCCACCCCCGATTAAAATGCCTTCTCTCACATTATGCCACTATGCATTTTACATATAAGACATTAGGGAAGAATAACAAGCTCAGAATTCGGATGCAAAAAGAAGCGAGGGACCTTTCTTTAAATATACCACAACTTTATTTTCGTTCTGAATTTGGTAGCAAGAAAACAACCTAGATCCAGACCCGCAGGAGAAACAGCGTAGCCTGGGAAAGATGGGCCTGGGAGTCAGGGGACCTGGATTCTAATCCCGGTTCCACCACCTGCCTTCTACGTGGCCTCGGGCAAGCCACTTAACTTCTCTGTGCCTGAGCTGCCTCATCTGTAAAATGGGGATTAAGACTGCGCGCTCCATGCGGGACACGGACTGTGTCCCACCTGATCACCTCAGTACAGTGGCCTGGCTCATAGTGAGCGCCTAACAGATACCGTAAAAAAGAAACAAGCTAATGAGAGAAAGCTATTCACATCTATCAAAAGCAGGGAATCGATGGAGGCACTCGATAACGGGCGGGGGGTGAAAGGTGCACATTGAGGGAAAAGGAGGCAGCCAAGAGACTCAGTGAGCCCTTTAGTTCAGTCTTCACTGAGGAAGAGGTCGGAGACATTCCCACAGCCAAATTGCCTCCGTATCAGACGAGCCAGAGAAACTGAATCAAAGCAAATCTCTCTGCTGGGAGTTCTCCGAAGGGTCATCGAGCATGTAGGCAGAAGGGATCCAGAGTCCATAATGTATTTAGACTCTCCAGAGGACTGGAGAAGGTTCCCTACCAAAGACCTTTTAAAAAACTGAGTGATCAAGAGGGGTTTGGAGGGAATGTCCAGGAATCCTTCAGTTGTATCTATCGAAGGTTTACCGTGTGCGGAGCACTGTACTAAGCGCTTGGGAGAGTACAATATAACGATACAAAATACACATTCTCTGCCCACAGTGAGCCTACGGTCCAGAGAGGGAGACGGACGTTAATATACGTCAATTAACTGTGGTTACGTACGACAGGGCCGTGGGGTTCCGGGGGAGCCGTGAATAAAGGGAGCGCGTCAGGGTGAGGCGGAAGGAGTGGGAGAAAAGGAAATGAGGGCTTAGTCAGGGAAGGGCTCTTGGAGGAGATTTGCCTCAACCAGGCTTTGAAGGTGGGGAGAGTAATCGTTGGTCAGACAGGGAGAGGGAGGGCAGTCCACACCAGAGGCAGGATGGAGGTGACAGGTCGGCAGCGAGGTAGATGAGATTGAGGTACAGCGAGTAGGTAGGCATGAGAGGGGCGAAGCGTGTGGACTGGGTTGCAGTAGGAGAGTAGGAGAGGTTCTTGAAGAGTGGGGAAGTATGAACTGAATGTTCTCGTGGAAAAATGATCCAGCCAGCAGAGCGAACTATGGACTAGAGAGGAGAGATACAGGAGGCAGGGCGGTCAGCAAGGAGACCGATACGGTAAAGAAGGGGGGTTGGGATAAGTGCTCGGATTTACACGGTAGCGGTTTGGATGGAGAGCAGAGGGTGGACGTTGGCGGGGTTGCGACGGTGGACTGACGGGATTTAGTGATCGATTAAATACGTAGGTCGAATGAGAGAGAGAAGTTAAGGGTAACGCCAAGGTCGCGGACTTGTGACAGGAAGGGTGGTGGTGCTGTCTAAAGTGAGGGCAAAGTCAGAGGGAGGACAGGGTTTAGGGGGAAGGTGAGGAGTTCTAATTTGGACACGTTAAATTTGAGGTGACACATCTCCTCCGAGAGGTCTTACAACTCCTCCGAGAGACCTTCCCTGACCGAGCCCTCCTTTCCTCTTCTCCCGCTCCCTTTTGCATCGTCCCGACTTGCTCCTTTTATTCATTCCCCCTCCCGGCCCCAGAGCGCTTATGTACGTATCCGTAACATTTATTTATTTACATTAACGCCTGTCTCCTCCGCTAGACTGTAAGCTCATTGTGGGTAGGGAATGTGTCTGTTTATTGTCATATTATACCCTCCCACGCGCTTAGCGATAATAATGATAACGATGGCATTTTTTAAGCACTTACCGTGTGCCGAGCACTGTTCTAAGTCCAGGGGTGGATACGAGGTCATCGGGTTGTCCCACATGGGGCTGGCAGTCTTAATCCCCGTTTTACAGATGAGGCAACTGAGGTCCGGAAAAGTGAGGTGGCCGGGTGAAGGTCATACAGCAGGCAAGTGGCGGAGCCAGGATTAGAACCCAGGACCTCTGCCTCCCGGGCTTATCCACTAGGCCACGCTGCTTCTACTAATTCACTTTGTTACAAAACCAGGGTAGCACCGCCCCTGTAATTCTGCATGTGGTTCTGGAGTGGCATTATAGGGAGGACAAGATAAAGGAGAAGATAAAAAGAAGGACAACTGGACAATGTTCCCATTCCGTATGAACTTCGGGGTATATTTCTGATATTTCCCGCTGCAATTCAAATCCATCGCGTTGGGTAGGGAAGCCCAAAGACAGGGAGACTAATAATTTGCCTTGGGTCGGGGTAGCCGGGGAACGAAAATTAAAGATCCAAGTCTTCTCACCCAAGTACTTAGAAGAAAAATAACGGTATCTGTTGAGTGCCTACGACGTGTCGAGTGCTGTTCTAAGCCCCGGGGTAGATATAAACTAGATCCAAGTCTTCTTACCCAAGTACTTAGAATAAAAATAATAGCATCTGTTAAATGCGTAGGACGCGTCGAGTGCTGATCTAAGCCCTGGGGTAGATATAAATCAATCAGGTCGGACACGGTCCTCGTCCCACATGGAGCTCAGAGTCTAAGTAGGAGGGAGAACAGGTATCGAAGCCCCATCTTGCCGCTGAGGAAACCGAGGCGCAAAGCAATCGAGTGACTTGTCCGAGGACACACAGCAGACAAGCGGCGGAGCTGGGATTGGAACTCGGGTCCTCTGATTCCCAGGCCCAGGCTCCCTGCACTAGGCCGCGCTGCTTCCAAGGAATTTATTTGTAGAAAGGAGATGGCTGTTACCCTAGCATGTTGACCACCAACTCCTGATCAGGCACTGCAGTCAGAAGAGGTGTGGGCTACCGTGGCCCGTTTTGCCAGCTCTCCTACAAACCGCCCTTCACTCCAAGACCTCCTTGTCCACCGCCTGCCAGCCTCCCTTTCCCCACCCAATTTCTGTGAGCCCTTGATCCTCTTCAGAGACGCCCCGTTGGCTGAATCTCTCTCATCCTTTCACGTGGGTTCTCAGATTCCCGCTACTTGCTACCTCTGCTATCAATATCAACTGAATTAGACTGTGCGCCCGTCAGTGGGCAGGGACTGTCTCTATCTGTTGCCCATTGGCACATTCCAAGCCGCTCGGCACAGCGCTCTGCGCGTAGTAACCGCTCAATAAATACTACTGAATGAATGAACTAAATCATCATAATAATAATGTCGGTATCTGTTAAGCGCTTACTCTGCGCAGAGCACTGTTCTAAGCGCTGGGGGAGATACGGGGTCATGAGGTGGTCCCGCTTGAGGCTAACAGTCTTCGTCACCATTTTCCAGATGAGGTAACTGGGGCACCGCGAGGCGAAGTGACTCGCCCACAGTCACCCAGCTGACGAGGGGCAGAGCCGGCATTCGAACCCGTGACCTCGGACGCCCACGCCCGGGCTCTTCCCGCTGAGCCAAGCTGCTTTTAATGCTGCTGATGAACAGGGCTACCGGTGGAGGCGCTGGTGGTGTTCCCTGGGCCGGTCCCCTAGTAGCTGAGGATTTGGAGGGACGGGGGAAAGGAAGGAAAGGGAAACCGAGCGGGTCATCCACCTTCCCCACTTCTCTCCCCGCAGGTCTGGGGGCTTTCCTTCCCAACAGGCGACGGGTCTGAGGTCTCTCGTGTCAGTCCTCTGGGGCGAACAGATCTTGCTCCCCCATCCGCTCGGTCTCTGACCCAGCTGAAGAAAGAGCCGGTCGGTGCCCGTATCCGAGGTTCCTGCCTGACCTTCCCCTTGACCTTGACCTTCTCATCATACCTGGGCTCCGGCCGGCTTCCTGGGATGTTCCCGCTTTTATCCCTGTCCCTGTTCATTCTCCACTCTGGACTAAGAGAATCCGGGTGCGCCTACGCCAACTACCCCTACGGAAAACTGTGGTCCTTTGGCTCCCCTTTTCTCTCAGGAATGACGACGGAGACTCCCTTCAGGAACGATGGACGGGTCGCAGTCCTAAGACCTCGGCACCAGTCAAATTCTCCCTTGGGCCCGGGGTTCGGTGAGTGAGCAGGTGGGCGGCGCAAAATTCCTGCCAAGGTTTCTTTATAATGTCGGTATCTGTTAAGCGCTTACTATGCGCAGAGCACTGTTCTAAGCGCTGGGGGGGACATGAGGGAATCAGGTTGTCCCACGTGGGGCTCACAGTCTTCATCCCCATTTTGCAGATGAGGGAACTGAGGCCCAGAGAAGGGACTGGCCCACGGTCACACAGCTGACAAGGGGCGGGGCCGGGATTCGAACCCGTGGCTTCTGACTCCAAAGCCCGTGCTCTTTCATGAGCAGGACCCACGTGTGGCTGAGTGACCGCAGCCGAGGACTGACGCCAAACTGCGGCGCCATCTCCTAGTCATCTTCCTAGCCGACTCTCTGAGCGGCAAACCTGACCATTACGTCCAGACCCCCCCCCAAGAGCAGAACTGGAATTAGAACCCAGGTCTCCAACTTCCCAGAAGAGCCCTCTTTGCCCCGGACCGACAGCAATCAATCAACCTGTCAATCCGTGGTATCTACTGAGCCCTTACTGCTGTCTGCAGAGCACTACACGAAGCGCTTGAGAGAGTACGATAAAACGGTGATAATAATAATGATAACGTTGGTATCTGCCAAGCGCTTACTACGTGCAGAGCACCGTTCTAAGCGCTGGGGTGGATACAGGGTAATCGGGTTGTCCCACGTGAGGCCCACAGTTAATCCCCATTTTACAGACGAGGCAACTGAGGCGCGGAGACGTGAAGCGGCTCGCCCACAGGCACACGGCTGCCAAGCGGCAGAGCTGGTAGTCGAACCCACGATCTCTGACTCCGAAGCCCAGGCTCTTTCCACTGAGCCACGCTGCCTCCCACTAATAATGGTGGTATTGGTAAAGCGCTTACTGTGTGCCAAGCACCGTTCTAAACGCTGGGGGATGCCTTGTTACGGAATTAGGATGATAATGATGGCGGCGTTTGTAAAGCGCTCGCTAGGTGCCAGGCACCGTTCTAAGCGCGGGGGATACAAGGCGATCAGGCCGTCCCACGCGGGGCTCGCAGTCTTCGTCCCCATTTTACAGATGAGGGACCGAGGCACAGAGAAGTCAGGTGACTTGCCCAAAGTCACACAGCCGGCAAGCGGCGGAGCCGGGATTCGAACCCAGGACCTCCGATTCCCAAGCCCGGAGGGCACGTTCTAACAATAATAACAGTAATAGCAAGTATGGCATCTGTTAAGCGCTTACTCCGTCCGTGCCAGGCACCGTACTAAACGCGAGGGTAGACGCAAGATAATCAGGTCTCACATAATAATAATAATAATAACGGTGGCATTCGTAAAGTGCTCGCTGTGTGCAGAACACTGTTCTAAGCCCTGAAGCGCCGTTCTAAGCGCGGAGGAGACTCACAGGCTGAAAAGGGAGGACAGGTATCGGATCCCCATTTTCCAGAGGCGGCCAAAGCCCGTTCCCACGCGCGGCCTCCCTTGGCCGCGTCACCAGCAGCCGCTCTCCTTGACTTTTCGTCTCGACACCCGGACGGAGACGTGCAGGATCTCGGGTACGATTTGGAAGGGGTCGGTGAGGTGGAATTAATGCGGGAGCTGCCGAGAAGACTACTGCAGCGAGAATGACGGTTGAATGAATGATCGAGGGAGAGGGGCATCTACTAAGACTTCAGAGAATAATAGCCCACGGATGATAGCACACGAACTTCTCACTCTAGGCTACGAGGCCGTCCATCCCCTCGCCCCCTCCCACCTCCCCTCCCTTCCCTCTTTCCACCGCCCAGCCCGCGCGCTCCGCTCCTCCGCCGCCCGCCTCCTCGCCGTCCCCCGTTCTCGCCCGTCCCGCCGTCGACCCCCGGGCCGCGTCCTCCCGCGGTCCCGGAACGCCCTCCCTCCTCACCTCCGCCAGACTCGTTCTCTTCTCCTCTTCGAAACCCCACTTGGAGCTCACCTCCTCCGAGAGGCCTTCCCGGACTGAGCTCCCCTTCTCCCCCTGCTCCCTCTACGACCCCCCTTCCCCTCTCCGCAGCTGAACCCTCTTCTCCCCCCATTTCCCTCTGCTCGTCCCGCTCTCCCTTCCCCTCCCCTCGGCGCCGTACTCGCCCGCTCGACCGTATCTATCTCCATCACCCTATTCATTGTGTTTACGAGCTGTACGTCACCTTATTCTATTTATTTGCTATTGTCTTAACGAGACGTTCGCCCCTTTGATTCCGTTTGCTGCTATCGTTCTCGTCCGTCCGTCTCCCCCGATTAGACCGTGAGCCCGGCGAAGGGCGGGGGACTGTCTCTCTGTTACCGATTTGTCCATTCCAAGCGCTAGGTCCAGTGCTCTGCACGTAGTAAGCGCTCCATAAATACTATTGAGTGAATGAAATGGAGGAACGGGAAGAGACTTGTTAACGAGCAAGGGACCCGCTAGACTGTAAGTTCTTACAGATACTACAGAAGATGCTATAAGGTTGCAAGCGGCTGTACCGAGAACTTCGTTTCACAGACAGACGGGAAACGTACGCCTCTGTTAAAGGCTCGGTTCCCCGGTGACCCTCTTTGATGATATTCCACCAGTCGGAAGGATCGCTTTACATCACATCCGCGGTTCTCACAGACGGGATCCGACCGCCGGGCTCATCTGTCACCAAACGGCAGGGTCGCTGGCCACGGACACGCTCTTCCTTTGCGGGGCCCCTTTCGCCGGGGAGGGCCGACGAGAGGGAAGACGGGCTTTTAACGGCAGGATGGAAGGGATACGAGAGGGAAGAAGGGCTTTTAAGGACAGGATGGAAGAGATACGAGAGAGAAGAAGGGCTTTTAAGGACAGGATGGAAGGGATAGCGCTCAATAGATACTGTTGAATGAATGAAAGGGATGGCACGGGAAGCAGGAGTCTACTCTGGAGATGACCCAGCTGGGGATCACTTGGAAGCACCCCTGGGGTATTTATTGAGAAAAACAGACCTGAGCTCAAAATCGGAGATGACCTGGCCGCTCTTGGTGGCCAGGCTGGACCATGATTCAGCAGCTCCAGCAGATAAATACTTCAGACCTTGAAATGAATGCATATTCATTCAGCTAGAAAATGATTCTGCCTGGCGACAGCAATCGGGGCTTGGGCCCATAACAGCACTTAACGTCACCAGCTATCTCAATTTCCTGAAATAAATGAAACGTTTCAGTGGATTCTTAATGATTTCTATTATCAGAGGATAAAAAGCAGGGACCAAAAAAAAATAAAATAAAATAAATCCCGTATCTTTTCGCCAGCGGAATGGTAACAACCTCAGCTCTCCTGCTCTTGGCAGCCCCATCGACTCTTTCAGCATCTGACACGGCAAACCCCCATCTGTAGTTCTTCTGCTTAACCAATTTTAATCAAGCCAGGTGCGATCGGGGAAACGTCCTTTTGAAGACCTGGCACATCCGCCTGGACCGCTTTATTAGGAATGAACTCTTAGCTCTGCACCTCTCGGGGACACACCGCGCAGCGACAACTGCCCCGCGCAGTCTTCTCCTTAGCGTTCCCTTTAATTCTCTTCTCTCCATCCTACCCTTCCACCCTTGACCCCTCAAAGGTCGCACTTTCCTTTTCGATGATCTATTATTAATAATAATAACAATAATGGTAACCGTTGAGCCCTACGCGCCAAGAACTGTGCCAAGAACTGGGGAAGATAAAAGGCGATCGGGTCAGAAGCAGTCCCTGTCCCACGTGGGCCTCGCAGTCTAAGCTGGAGGGATAACAGAAATTTAGTCCCCATCTTCCAGATGAGGAAACTGAAGCACAGAGAAGCTAAGCGACTTGCCCGAGGTCACGCGGCAGATAAGTGGCAGGGACAGAATTAAAACCCAGGTCCCCTGGCTCCCAGGCTCTTTCCACTAGGCATCCCCGTTTCCCTCAAGCCCCGGTAGGTGGGATGATATTGCTCTTCCCCTTTCAAAGCCAGGGATTCTCCTGTCTGGGAAGATCCTCTGCGTAGCACAAAAAGATCCCTGAAAAATGGATCACAGTGGAGTGGCAAAAGGGTCGTGGAGAATTCACAGGGGAAGAAGGTGTGGAGATTACGGATATCGATGTGTGTGTTACTTAATTTAAAGTTCTCCGGGATTTTCTCCATTGAACTCTCCCTTCCCTTTACAATAATAATAACTACCGCACAGGGTTCACGGTCTTAATGCCCATTTTACAGATGAGGTCACCGAGACACCGAGAAGTGAAGTGACTTCCCAAGGCCGCAGAGTAGGCAAACGGTGGAGCCGGGATTAGAGCCCATAAACTTTTGACTCCTAGGCCCGAGATCTATCCATTACACCATGCTGCTTCCCTTTCCCCCCCAGGCCACACGGAAAATATTCAAGAAGCCATTCACTCCATGGAGAAACTGTTCACGGCTTAAATTTTAAATACAGGGAAAAAAACTGCAAGAAACGTCAGTTTTCACCAACCTGAAAAGTAGCACGGCCTAGTGGGAAAAGCGTGCACCTGGGGAGGCCCAGGACCTGGTTTTTCTAATGCCAGCTCTGCTGTGTGACCTTAGGAAACTCACTTATCTTCTCTGAACTTCAGTCTCCTCATCTGTAAAATAGGAATTCGATACCTGGTCACCTTCCTCCTTAGACTGCAAGACTTAAATGGCGGCAGGGACTGCTGCGTCCATCTTGAATTTCTTTTATCTACCTCGGGGCTTAGTACAGTGCTTGGAGCACAGTAAGCAGTTAACAAACACCACAATTATCCCATCCTCTCTTTTCCCGCTGGGGAAGGTGGAGGACAGATAGCTGCTCCGTGGGCGAGTGACCACTTGTGATGGTCCCAGGGAAAGCCCAAGGAAACCTGTTTAAAGAGAAGCCCAGGCTGCCCCGTCCTACAGAATGAACAAAATCACCACAGAGGAGGTGCGATTCCTCAAACCCGTAGTGTGACCTGAGCTAGTAGTTTGGCATCCCAGCGGTCGCGTCTCACGTATCTTTTCTCGAGGCTAAGGCTGAGTTCCAAGTTGATATCGTCCTAGGCTTGATGGGCAGTTATTCTGCCCAAACATGACCACAGGCAGCTTCGCAGGTGCCGTGAGTTTCTAAAAGAGCATCCGGACAGCCAGTTTATTTTTTGACCACCGAAGCCCTGTGCGTGGCCTCCCTCTTCTCCCCCTCCCTTCTGTGTTGCCAGTGGAGTGGCAGGAGGGTAGAAGAGACGAGGAGAGCAGTGACTACGCGACCAAACCCCGCCCTGCCATACTCAGCACCAACGGCAAGTCAGGTCGGGGAGTCGTGGGGGGAGCGTCGAGTGAGACGGAGCTTTGGAGTCCAAGACTGCATTTTTGGGTGGCAATATCCCAAACTATCTCCTCCTGTTTCCCATCTGATCTCCCATGGTGGAAATTTCCAATACTTCATTAAACACGATCATTCTTAAAAAGCCGTCCACTTCTTCCTACTCCCGAGCCCCTCGAGGAACGGGGTCCGGGTCTAACTCCCACCTGTACACTTTTTCCCAGTGCTTACTACGGCGCTCTGCATCCGGTAAACACTACAATACAACTTAAATGATAATGTTGGTATTTGTTAAGCGCTTACTGTGTGCACAGCACCGTTCTAAGCGCTGGGGGAGATACAGGGTCATCAGGTTGTCCCATGTGAGGCTCACAGTTAATCCCCATTTTACAGATGAGGGGGAACTGAGGCACAGAGGGGTTAAGTGACTTGCCCACAGTCACACAGCCGACAAGTGGCAGATCCCAGAGTAGTGGTAGGAATGACGATCCCCGGCATTTCTCTTGCCACTGACCCCGGTTGGCTGGTTATCCATATTTACAGACATTCAAATATTTTTCATTGACTTTTTGGGCACAGTTTAGGATATTCATGCAGATGGTCCACGAACTTATAGACAACTCCAACACTAACACCCTATCTGAAAATACGCTAGCATCGGACCGATGCTGAAGGAGAGGGATTGGAAGCACATCTCCGGCTTTGTCCTCAAAGTGGCAGATGAAGAGTAATGAGAAAAGGATCGTGCTCTCATGTATAATTTAAAGCTTCGGTCCATTAAAATGCAGTGCGGCAACAAAACGATCTCACTCCAAGTCTAGCAGGACTGTCATTCTTATGATAGAGTGCGTTAGGAATATTTAGTCACTATAAGAATATGCTACATCCTAGCTAAAACCAAGAGTTGTGGTTGTTTTTCTTGTCAGGAGCCTTCTCTTTGGGAGCTTTTAGACCGTACCACAAAGTCCCCGAGATTCAGCTACGTTAACGATCTACAAGAAAAGTACCGTCGAAACGTATAATAATAATGTTGGGATCTGTTAAGCGCTTACTCTGTGCAGAGCACTGTTCTAAGCGCTGGGGTAGACCCAGGGGAATCAGGTTGTCCCACGTGGGGCTCACGGTCTTCATCCCCATTTTGCAGATGAGGTAACTGAGGCACAGGGAAGTGAAGTGACTCGCCCACGGTCGCACAGCTGCCAAGTGGCGGAGCCGGGATTCGAACCCATGACCCCGACTCCAAAGCCCGGGCTCTTTCCACTGAGCCACGCTGCAAATCATACCTAAAAAGCAGAGAAGCAGCGTCGCTTAGTGGAAAGAGCCCGGGCTTGGGAGTCAGAGGACAGGGGTCCTAATCCCGGCTCCGCCACTTGCCTGCTGTGACACCTTGGGCAAGCCACTTAACTTCTCTGAGCCCCAGTTAGCTCATCTGTATAATGGAGATAAAAATGTGAGCCCCACGTGGGACAACCTGATTACCTTGTACCCACCCCAGCGCTTAGGACAGTGCTTGGCACATAGCGCTTAACCAATACCATAATTATTATTATTGTTAAGGACCTGGGTTCAAATCCCAGCTCTGCCACCTGTCTGCTCTGTGGCCTTGGCCCCGTCACTTCACTTTTCCGTGCCTCAGTTACCTCATCTGACAAATGATGATTGAGATTGAGAACCCCGCGTGGGACATGGGCTGGGTCCAACGTGATTAGCTTGCATCTGCATCCGCGCTTAGTACGGCGCTTGGCCCGTAGTAAATGCTTAACAAATACCATAAAAAAGCCAATATGAGAGACTGTTGCTGGGCCACGTTAGACCCTGAACAATCCTATCTAGGCATTAACCAACTAATGGTATTTACCGAGCACTTTAAGTGTGCAGAGCGCTGTAGTAAGTGTCTGGGAAAGTAGAATATAATACAGTTGAAAGACGCGAGTCTGGCCCACAAGGCGCTTACAGTCTAGGGCTCTAAAGAGCCTGATAACGGTTCCTTCAACCACAATGGTCTGAAGCTTTTACTGCGTTTGTCGTTTTCCTTGTGTTCGCATGTTATTTTGTCTCTAAATATTCTATCTTTCCCTACGTTCCAACTTCCTAGCTCCTCTACCCTTTAAGATTGTGAACATCTTGAGGCCCGGGGATGCGTTTTACTGAATTCTTCCCCGGAGTAGTACAGTGGTTTGAACGTAGTGATAATAATAATAATAATAATGTTGGTGTTCGTTAAGCGATTACTACGTGCAGAGCACTGTTCTAAGCGCTGGGGTAGATCGGGTTGTCCCTCGTGAGGCTCACAGTTAACCCCCATTTTACGGACGAGGTAACTGTAGTAGCGACCCAATAAATACCACTGAATCGAGCAGTCAATTTATTGAACGCTTACCGTACGCAGAGCACCGTACTAAGTGCTTGGGAGAGGACAACAGGGTTGGTAGACCCGTTCCTTGCCCACAAAGGGCTTATAGTCTAGAGGGGGAGACGGAAATTAATATAAATTACAGATACGTCCGGTGCTGTGGCACTGGGGATGGAGTGAATATCACGTGCTTAAAGGTTATGGAGCCGAGTACCGTATTTGTGATGAGGAAGGGAAAGGGAGTAGAGGAAATCAGGGCTTAGTAGAGTAAGGCCTCCTTGAGGAAATTGGATTTTAGAAAGGCTTTGAAGGTGGGGAGAGTGATGATCTGCATATGTGGAGAGAAAGGGCGTTCCAGGCCAGAGGGAGGTTTTGGGAAAGAGGTCAGTGGTGAAACAGACGAGATCACGGGGAAGGGAACAAACTGGTGCTTAGAGGACTAAAGCATGTAGGCTGGGCTGTAGTAGGAAATCAGTGCGGTAAGGTAGGAGGGTGGCAAACTGATCGAGTGCTTTAAAGCTGAATAAATGACTACGTAGACGAATGCACGAATGACAGCGTTTTAATGACCCAGCCACATCTCACCTGGAGGATAAAAGAGGAAGGGGGCTTGGTGTGATTCCGACAAACTAACCAAAATCGAAACAAGGAAGAGAACGAATACAGTGGTGAATTGAAAATATGCCAGCAAAGAAAAATGTGAGATCCTCTCCCTTAAAAGTGGAAGGGCCCGGAGGCACGGCTCAACTGATGATGCTGAAAAGGGCTGATGATAATAATAATGTTGGTGTTCGTTGAGCGCTTACTATGTGCCGAGCACCGTTCTAAGCGCTGGGGTAGACACAGGGGGATCAGGTTGCCCCACGTGGGGCTCACATTCTTCATCCCCATTTTACAGATGAGGTAACGGAGACACCGAGAAGTTAAGTGACTTGCCCAAAGTCACACAGCTGACAAGTGGCCGAGCTGGGATCCGAACCCATGACCTCTGACTCCAAAGCCCGTGCTCTTTCCACTGAGCCACGCTGCTTCTCGCGTGGCTGATGTTGAAGCTGAGGTCTTATCTTGCATTTCTGCTTTGGGTGGCCTGGCCAGGTGCAAAACCCGAATCGCCTGACTGCGATAAAAATCAAGTCATAGGCATTTGGGGATTTTCCTACATCTTCATCGGTTCTGTATGTGCTCCTCCTTCCTATGAGTGATTCCCCGAGCTCAGGTTTCGGTGCAATTTTCAACTTCAAAATTTACAGGCAGGTGATCTGGGGATAAAAATTGGCTTCCCGGGCTACTGGGCATTTTGGACGCTACCCCACGGTAGAAGACCGATTCATAACAAGACCTGTAATTGCTACTTGCCCATTGGCTCAGTGCCCGAAAGAAACCCGAAATGAAATCCAGCGCTGGACAGACGTGAATTTTAATGCGGTTTATCTCCAACGCTGGTATTCTCCTTCTTAGTGCCATTCCCTCCCTTCAGGGATAACATAAGTAAATTAGGTTTAAGCTCCTTGAAGGCAGGGGCTAGGGTTTACATCTCTCTCATACTCTCCCACCAGCCAAGCAAGCACTCATCGAATACTACTGAATGAATGAACTGTAGTAAGTTTTGTGGGCTGGTAATTTTGAAGCACCTTTCAAGGCTAAATAGCCAAATTCCTCATCCTAAAACTCCCGATAATCTAATATACTGTTTTTTTCAAAATGGTATCCGTTAAGCACTTGCCAAGGACAAGTGCGGGGGTAAATACGAGGTTGGACAGAGTCCCTGCCCCACATGGGGTTCCCCGTATTAATCCCCATTTGATAGATGAGGTAACTGAGGCACGGAGAAGTTAAGTGACTCGCCCAAGGTCACAAAGCAGAGAAGGGGCAGAGCCAGGATTAGAACCCAGGTCCTTCTGACTCCCAGGCCTTTGTTGTATCCACTAGGCCACGCCGCTTCTCGTACTGTTTTGTATTTCCGTTTGAAGTACGGCAGTCATCATCACGCAAATATCACATCAAACTGCCCATCCAACTTTCCTGACAAGTAACGAGTTCAGAGTTTGTCTGTAAACTCAAGTTTTTATTTACTTCGGTTTTTTTAAGCAGTATTTTTTAAGCACTTACAACGTACCAGGCGCCGAACTGAGCCCCGGGGTAGCCACGAGACGATCGGGTTGGACCCAGTCCACGTCCCACCTGCGCTCACGGTCTTGATTTCCACCGTACAGACGGAAGCGACTGAGGCACAGAGAAGTTGAGTGACTTGCCCGAGGTCACGAAGCCGACAGGTGATGGAGTTGGGATCAGAACCCAGGTCCTTCTGACGCCCAGGCCCGTGATCTTTCCACGAGGCCACGCTGCTTCTTCATATTAACGGGTCTTATATATTCTGAGATGAGGAGATTACGGTCTGTGGCTCAAATGACTAGGCATCCCACATTAGAAAGGGGAATCTCAATTTTTAAGCATTGTCCCACCCTCCAAAGCTGAGCCTTCTGTCTTATCTGCATCACTTCCTTTTCTCTCTCACCTTCTCTCTCTCCCACTTTTTGCTCGCTGGCTTTCTGACTCTCCTGACTTTTCAGCCAACCCACCGGAAGCCTCCGTGGCTGAAAGATCTTCCCGTACTTTCCCTCTTTCAGCACGCACAAATCCAGCGACTTTGTCCAAAATGCACAGGTGTGAAAATAAGGCCCTCCCAGCTCTATTTTTCACTCTGATCTTTTCGATCAATGAATCATCCCAGGAAGTGATTACAAATAATACAGAGAAAATGAAAAGAAAGAACGAAAATGAAAATCTGACCTTTCGGGTCTCTATCTTATCAGCATTGCGTCCCTCCTACACTTCCATCGTACACTTTTCTGGGTGACAATTTTATTCTCTTGGTGATTTTGAAACTAAAAATTCCTCCAGGATGAAAAAATGCAAGATAACAGCTTTGTGGACTGTAAACATTCTCAGCTTTCAGTTAGTACTTTTCACCTTGCAAATGAAGAGGTCTGCAGAATCTTCCGTGACAGTTGATACAGTCGCACTTTAATCACTTCGTTTCAAACAATTCCGGGCAATTCACTGAATCGTTACTGTTCACAGTAAATACGAACACCTCAAAAGTAGGGTTTGCGTCTTTTTCTTCTATTGCTCCTAAGGCTTGGGACACTGCAGGACTTTTTTAGGGTACTTTATGGTATTTGTTAAGCACCTACTCTGTGCTAAGCACTGTACTAAGCACTGGGGTGGATGCAACAAGGGGCTCACAGCAGCTGTGTGACTGTGGGCAAGTCACTTAACTTCTCTGCGCCTCTTACCTCAGCTGTCAAATGGGGTTTAAGACTGTGAGCCTCATGTGGGACAACCTGACCGTCCTGTGTCCGCCCCAGCACTTAGACCGGTGCTCTGCCCAGAGTAAGCGCTTGACAAATGCCATCATTATCATTACGAATCTCCATTCTGCAGATGAGGTTACCGTGGCACAGAGAAGATAAGTAACTTACCCGAGGTCACCCGGCAGAGAAATGGCAGAGCTGGAAGTAATAATAATAATAATGACGTTGGTATTTGTTAAGCGCTTACTCTGTGCAGAGCACCGTTCTAAGCGCTGGGGGAGATACAGGGTCGTCGGGTCGTCCCGCGTGAGGCTCCCAGTCTTCATCCCCATTTTCCAGAGGAGGGAAGTGAGGCCCAGAGAAGTGAAGTGACTTGCCCACGGTCACACGGCTGACAGGTGGCGGACCCGGGATTCCAACCCATGACCTCTGACTCCCAAGCCCGTGCTCCTTCCACCGAGCCCCGCTCCTGGACCACCTATCAACGATGCCAGATGTATTTCCTCAGAGCAACGGTAATGACTTAAGTAGCTCATTGCAGAAGCGAAGGTGACTGCGCTGTCGTAAGGGACCATTTAGATGTTTATCTTCATCTGACGGGGCCCAAGCGGAGCAGGACTCAGCGGTTTTGTTTCGCCTCGTTTCAAATGAGCACTCCGCCCACTGATACTAACTGAAAAGACCGCGATAGGCTGGCTTCTCGTAGTCATCCAAGTGCATTTACCTGACCTCCAGGGGTTGCCCATCCACCTCCGCATCGGAAACTCCTTACCGCAGGTTTGAAACCAGTCAGTCGGCTTACCCCCTCTAACCTCACCTCCCCGATTTCCTGCTCTAACCCGGCCCGCACACTTCGCTCCTCTATGGCCAACCCACTCACTGTACCTCGACTGCACCCATCGCGCCGAGCAACCCTTCACCCACGTCCCGCCTCTGGCCCGGGACGCCCTCCCTCTTCCCGTCCGACAGACGATCGCTCCCCCCGCCTTCGAGACCTTATTGAAAGTACATCTCCGGCCAAAAGCCTTCCCCGACTAAGCTGTCATCTCCTCTTCTCCCGCTCCTTTCTGCATCGTCTCTGCAGTTGATCTGCACCCTCCTTCTGCCCCACAGCGCTTACGCCCGTATCAAAAATTCATTTATACTAACACGTTTCTCCCCCTCTAGGCCGTAAGCTCGCCGTGGGGAGGGAACGTATTTACAAATTCTCTTATACGTACTTACCAGTTATGTCACACTGTACTCGCCCGAGCGTTCAGTGCGGCGCTCTGCACGCTGGAAGTGTTCAATAAATACGATCGGTCGCTTAGTTGACTAGGACACCGGGGGGATTGTCGGGGGATACCTCCCAGGCTGCTTAGCTCCTCCAGACTTTAAGTTTCTTTTGGGCGGGGATAGTGTCTCCAACTCCACCGTATTGTACTTTTGCAAGTAATTTAATGCAGTGCTCCGCGTACGGTAAGTGCTCAGGAAATACGACTGATCGATTTACCGATGACGTTTTTAGGGGGCGATGCTTACCTTTCCCGTTTCTAAGAAAGTACAGGGTGTTTGCCCGATTTACTGTTAAATCGGTTCACTGCCACTGTCACCTCTCTACAGCGAGAGGCGGCGTGGCCTGACGGATGGAGTCTGGGCCTGGGAGTCAGAACGACCTGGGTTCTCATCCCGGCTCCCCGACCCGTCCCCTCTGGGACCTTGGGCAAGTCGCTTCACTTCTCTGTGCCTCAGTTACCTCATCTGCAAAATGGGGATTAAGACCGTGAGCCCCCTGTGGGACATGGACCTGATTCTCTTTCATCTCCTCCAGCCTGGCATATAGTAAAGGCTTAGTAAATACCCTTAAAAAGTGCCTCTTACTTATGCACCCTAATCTTGCTCTATTTTTTATTATACGTCACGAGAGCAGCTGCAGATGTCGGTCAGGTGATTAATAATGACGTTGGTATTTGTTAAGCGCTCACTATGTGCAGAGCACTGTTTTGAGCACTGGGGTAGATACAGGGTAATGAGGTCGTCCCACATGCGGCTCACGGTCTTAATCCCCATTTTACAGATGAGGTAACTGAGGCCCAGAGAAGTGAAGCGACTTGCCCACCCACAGTCGCACAGCCACAACAACGGTATCTGTTAACTGCTTACTACGTACCGAGCACCGTACTAAGTGCCGGAGTAGATACGAGACGTTCAGGTTGGACACGGTCACTGTCCCACAGGGGGCTCGGAGTCTAAGTAGAGAGAGTAAGATTTAATTCCCATTTTACAGATGCGGAGACTGAGGCACAGAGAAGTCAAGTGACTTGCCCAAGGTCACACCGCAGACGGGAGGTGGAGCCAGGATTAGGAACCGGGGCCTCTGATTCTCCTGCTTGTGCTCTTTCCGTTAGGCCACACATTTATACTTACAAAAGAGTAGGTATAGATGAGCCCCGCCCACAGAGATCTGACAGACTAGAAGGAGAGGCAGATGTTAAAATGAATTACAAACGGACACGGACATACGTACGTACAAATGTCCGGATACGGACATTTCGGAGACGGGGAAGGGAGCACTGCAGCCCACGGGGGGAAACCTTCTTTAAATCTCTAGCATATGCTAGCAAGGGACCGAGGCCCTGTGAGGAATCCAGTAAAATGGAAGAAAGGAGATGCTTAAACAATCTGCCCCTTTCAGGGCACTGTACAGAGTAATAATAATGACAATCATGGTATTTGTTAAGCACTTACTATGTGCTGCCCACGGTTCTAAGCGCCGGGGTAGATACAAGGTAAGCAGGTTGTCCCACGTGGGGCTCACATTCTTAATCCCCATTTTACAGATGGGGTCACTGAGGCCCAGAGAAGTTGCCCAAAGTCACACGGCAGACAAGTGGCAGAGCTGGGATTAGAACCCATGTCCTCTGACTCCCAAGCCCGCGCTCTTCCCACTGAGCCACGCTGCTGCCAGCAACTGCGGGTTCATTCCAGAGGTCCTTTCTTAGGCTTTCTAACGATTCCCGCGGGACATTCAAACCGCTGCCCTAAAGGTCCCTCCCTCTTTTCAGCAGTGGAAGAGAGGGTAGGGGGTGATTAATGAGACCATTTTCCAAAGCTCAAATATATGTTTGTGTCCCCCTGCCAACAGATTAGCAAAACGACCGACCTTGAAAAGAATTACCACCTATTCCCGTGTTAGTCATCTGTGAAGCTCTGACCCAGCAAATGGCAGAGGGTGTGGGTGGACTGGGGTATCGACTTGTGTTCTAAGTAATTTCGCAGGAATTCCTATATATCTGAGGTGAAATTTCTTTCAGGTGTGTCCTGATTAGCCAACGCACAGCTATATTTGCCTGCCTGGTTGGCACCAGCTATAATCTCCGAAAGGGCAGATGTAATAATAATGTTGGGATTTGTTAAGCGCTCCCTATGTGCCGAGCACTGTTCTAAGCGCTGGGGTAGATACAGGGTAATCAGGTCGTCCCACGTGAGGCTCACAGTCTTAATCCCCATTTTACAGATGAGGGAACTGAGGCACAGAGAAATGACGTGACTCGCCCACAGTCACACAGCGGACGAGTGGCAGAGTCGGCATTCGAACCCGTGACCTCGGACTCCCAAGCCTGGGCTTTTCCACTGAGAAAAGCATGCTGCTTCTTGTGTATATATATATATATATAGAGAGAGAGAGAGATGTTGGAGATGTTCTGCTGCATACCGTGACCGCCTAATAAACATTACGTTTTAATATTTCACCGTAATAGCCGCCGCTTTCCCTCCGGTCACCGAGGGTCCTCGCTTCGCGCATGCTCCGTGCGGGCAGAGCCGAGGATGAAAGTTGCTTCCCCCGGGAAGTACAATTCAGCAACAAATAGAGGCACTCCTCTAAGAGCTTAGTACAGCGCTCTGCACACCGTAAGCGCTCGCAGCGTGGCTCAGTGGAAAGAGCCCGGGCTTGGGAGTCAGAGGTCACGGGTTCTAATCCCAGCTCCGCCGCTTGCCGGCTGGGTGACTCTGGGCAAGTCACTTCACTTCTCTGGGCCTCAGTTCCCTCATCTGTAAAATGGGGGTTGAGACCGTGAGCCCCACCTGGGACAACCTGATCACCTTCTATCCCCCCGGCGCTTAGAACAGTGCTTTGCACATAGTGAGCGCTTAACAAATACCACCGTTATTATTAATAGATACGACTAAATGAATGAACGAGAACACAATACAGCAATAAACAGACACATTACCTGCCCACAGTGAGTTTACGGTCTAGAGAGATATCCAACTAACCATATTCCACATCAGTCTTCCATTTTCTTTGAATGTTTCTTCCAAATTCTAAATCTCTGTCCTGTCTTTCTGAAGTAGTTTTCAAATATTAACCGTCTTCAGTACCTGGCAACCCATTTAGCTTTGTTTCCATTATTTTTAGCGTGAGCGGGAACCCAATTTTACTTCGTCAAAACCGCTAACAAACTCAAGTAGTCACTCAAGTTACTCGACTATAACTAAATTGAAAAAATGTTTGGACAGCTCATCATCTACTGCTCATCATCCTCCCCACGATTAGCAGCTGGATTATCTTTCTCTTTAAATGGACAATCTGACAGACTGAAATATCTCTCAGTCTCTCCTAACAAAGTGACACCAAAAAACAACAACAACAAGTCTGCTTATATGTCCTTGTCTTAATTCCCACCTGTATACTCTTTTCCAGTGCTCAGTACAGTAAGAAGGACCTGGGTTCTAATCCTGCTCTGCCACTTGTCTGCTGTGTGACCATGGGCAAGTCACTTCACTTCTCTGTGCTGCAGTTACCTCGTCTGTAAAACGGGACTAAGTGTGAGCCCCGTGTGGGTCAGGGACTGTGTCCGACCCGATTAACCTGTATCTATCCCAGTGCTTAGCAGATAATAAACACTTAACAAGTACCATAATGATCATTTATTAACATTATAGATATCATGACTTCGATTACAATAACGAATTAAAAGAGAAAAGGCAATGATAATGGGCTATAAATGGGGAGACAGAGCAGTCCGGCGCAACACTGATTCTGCTGTGCGATCCCAGTGAAGCTACTTTCAACCGCTCTCCGAGTTCAGGCCGCAGTAAGACGGGAAAGGGGCTAAATCTGCACCCTGTCTTTCTCCCGGGGACGTGAACAGAGGGGATTCATGAAAGTTTTATTAGAGATCTTTGGAGAGAAGACACCGGACAAATACCAGAAGACAGTTGACTTTGTCTCCGAGGATCAGAAGCCTAAAGATCGCTAGAAAATGGAAACATCCTAAAAGAGACTCCCCAAACTCATTCATCTCCACCAGGACCAACCCCATAGACCATCCGGTTTACTCCCGTTCGTGCCATTACCGTATCCCGATGCGATTCTCCGTCTGGAGGATTGCATCATCCTTGTCTTCCCTCCCAAACAGTGTCCTCTCCATGACTTTGCCGTCACTGTGAACGGCACAAGCATCCTTCTCAGCTCACAAGCCCGCGAATTTGGTATCATCCTCGGCTCCGCTCTCTCATTCACCCCCCATATCCAATCCGTCGCCAAAGCCTGCCGGTCTCCCCTTCGCAGCAACAGCAAGATCCGCCCTTTCCTCTCCAGCTAAACCACTACCGCGTTAGTACCATCACTCATCCTATCCCGCCTGGATGACTGCATCGGCCTCCTTTCTGACCTCCCGACCTCCTGTCTCTCCCCGCTTCAGGCCGTACTTCGCTCTGCTGTCCGGATTATCTTTCTACAGAACCGCTCTGGGCGTGTGACCCGCCTCCTCAGAAATCTCCAGCGGTTGCCCATCGACCTCCATATCAAACAAAAACTCCTCACTATTGGCTTCGAAGCTCTCCCTCGCCTTGCCCCCTCTTACCTCTCCTCCCTTCTCTCCTTCTCCATCCCATCCCGCACACGCCGCTCCTCTGGTGCCGCTAACCTTCTCGCTGTACCTCGTTCTCGCCTGTCCCGCCGTCGACCCCTGGCCCGTATCCTACCTCTGGCCTGGGATGCCCTTCCTCCTCAAATCAGCCAGGCAATCCGACTTCCCCCCTTCGAAGCCCGACTGAAGGCTCACCTCCTCCAAGAGGCCTTCCCCACACTAAGCCCCTCTTTTCCTCGGCTCCCCCTCCCCTCCGCGTTGGCCCGACTTATTCCCTTCGCTCCGCCCCCTCTCCCCGCCCCACAGCGTTTGTGTATCTATGCGCGTATCTATATTTCTATGTATTTACATTGATGCCTGTTCACTTGTTTCGATGCGTATATATCTCTAATTCTATTGATTTATATTGCTGCCCGTTTACTTGTTTTGATGTCCGTCTCCCCCCTCTAGACCGTATGCCCGGTCTAGATCGTCTCTACTGCTGAACTGTACTTTCCAAGCGCTCAGTACCGTGCTCTGCATACCATACGTGCTCAGTAAATATGATCGAATGAATGAACGAATGGAGGACGATTCAGTGTCGAATAAATGGTTGCAGGTCCCTCACACCTTTGCGGCCCTGCCTGCTCCAGGAGCCCAGGTTTCAGTGAAGGTGGCTAACGCAGAAGCCAGGTTGGCTTCCTTAACAAGGGTGTAAGATAAGCGGGAATCGCAAAGGGGAGACAGTTCCTATCTGGGATGGTTGCCATATACAGGCCCTCTGGCCAGCGGATTGCACCCGCGGAGTCCTATTTAACAAATCGAGCTCAGTTCTCGGGGCGGGTCGCTCTTTGGTTACATATGAGAGTTATTTAGGATGGCACATTAATAATCTTTTGGTCGCCAAGGTGCTACACTAAATGGAACCCGCGTACAAATTCTACTCTGACATTTACCCTTTCGAGGTGCTTCTGAAGTAAATCTCTTGCTAGACAAAGAATATGCATTAGGAAGCCAGGTTTATTTATAACTAGACTCTGAAGCTAAAATTAATGTAAAAGAGAGACTGATCCATGAGTTTCTAAAGCCATTAAAGGAAATGCGGCTCTTCTTTGCTGATGTTCTCGCTTTGTTTATATCCTGGAGGGCGGGGATCTTGTCTACTTACCCTAGTGTACTTTCCCAAGTCCTCAGTCTAGTGTTTTGCATGTAGTAAGTCCTCAATAAATACACTGATTAACTGATCATATTTATTCAGCGGGATTTATTATTTATTTATCATTTATTATTAATATTATTCATTATTTAGAGAAGCAGCGTGGCGCAGTGGAAAGAGCACGGGCTTTGGAGTCAGGGCTCATGAGTTCGAATCCCAGCTCTGCCACTTGTCAGCTGGGTGACCGTGGGCGAGTCACTTCACTTCTCTGGGCCTCAGTTCCCTCATCTGTAAAATGGGGATTAAGCCTGTGAGCCCCACGTGGGACGACCTGATTCCCCTGTGTTTACCCCAGCGCTTAGAACAGTGCTCTGCACATAGTAAGCGCTTAACAAATACCAACATTATTATAATTATTATTTATTGAGCTTCTAAGGTGCACCTAATAGAGAAGCAGCGTGGCTCAGTGGAAAGAGCATGGGCTTGGGAGTCAGAGATCATGGGTTCGAATCCCAGCTCTGCCACCTGTCAGTTGTGTGACTGTGGGCAAGTCACTTAACTTCTCTGCGCCTCAGTGACCTCATCTGTAAAATGGGGATGAAGACCGTGAGCCTCACATGGGACGACCCGATTACCCTGTATCCACCCCAGCGCTTAGAACAGTGCTCGGCACACAGTAAGGGCTTAACAGATACCAACGTTATTATTATTAATATCGGTGGTTTTGCTAGGATCTAAAGGACAGCAACAAGTGCCATATGAAATGCATTGAAAGAACATTTGAAAACCCCAAGTTATTCACCATTTCTCACCTATTTTCAATCTGAAGGCAGGGAAAAAGTCCATGAGGAGGATATACCAGACTGCTTTCAGTCTTTCTGACCCATCCGTCCTTTTCTAGCAAAGCACTGGACGTACGACATTTAAAAGAAAGCCTCAGAAAATGTTCTGTTCCCCAGCCCTCCTAAGATTAACCGAAACTACTCATCAGTCAAACCGCAACAGATTTCAGGGGGCAATTAGGACATTTTTAATTTGGTCGGAAACAGAGCTTTCGAGATCTACTTCAATCCATTTGCACTTCCCAAAAGTCACACAGAGAACTAGCTTGAATGACAAATCCGAATCCGGGACAGGGTACTTCATTAAAAGTGCGACCGCGCTTCTTTTAGAAAAGGATACTCTACTGACTTCATTGCATCTAGGTCCTGACAAAGCTCGCCACCGTTTCTCTGAAGGAATTCGTTGCTCAGGGATACAGAAAAACCTTTGGAATTCATTTGAATCTAGGTTGTATGCTCCTTTAATTGTGTTAAGGAGGGAAAAAAAAGGTTCAATAAACTAATCGCTCGTATTTACTGAGCACTTACTATGTGCTTGGGAGCATACACTACAACAGAATTAGCAGATACATTCCCTGTCCAAAACGAGCTCACAGTTTAGAGAGGAAGACAGACATTAATAAAAATAGATGAGTAATTTATAATAATAATAATGTTGGTATTTGTTAAGCGCCTACTACGTGCAGAGCACTGTTCTAAGTGCTGCGGTAGATACAGGGTAATCGGGTTGTCCCACCCGAGGCTCACGGTTAATGCCCATTTTACAGATGAGGTAACCGAGGCCCAGAGAAGTTAAGTGACTCGCCCACAGTCACACAGCTGACAAACGGCAGAGCCGGGAGTCGAACCCATGACCTCCGACTCGGAAGCCCGGGCTCTTTCCACTGAGCCACGCTGCTTCCCAATTAATGAATTTATCATTTAAAGCTATGCGCTTAAGGGCCGTGGGGTTTGTAGTGGGGCGAATATCAAGTGTCCAAAGGATATACCCAAAGGAGGTTCCGGAAGAAATACAGCCGAAGAATTCCTCTTTGATAGAGGCTAAACAGAAGAGCCTCTGCTGACTGCGGAGGCCTAACGGATACCGTTGGGATGCTTCCGTGGATTTCGGCCTTCAGCTACTCATCATTATTTCGGCAGAGGAAATGTGGGAATCTCTGTCGGCATCAGGTAAGTCAACCTGATCTAAAACAGGGTGCTTAACCTATGTGACCGACATAGCTACCGAGACTTAGGCACTTCCACCATATGAAGAAAATCAGGTCACCCAAATAGAAGTATGGAGGTTTGTCGAAGTCTCCCTCAAAGAAGCGGCGGAGTCAAGTGAAAAGAACACCGGCCTGAGAATCGGAGAAAATAGGTGCTAGTCCTGGCTCTGCCGCTTACCTGCCGTGTTACCTCAGGCAAGTCACTTCACTTCTCTGTGCCTCAATCCCCTCGCCTCCAAAATGGGGAACCGATACCTGTTCTCCTTCCTATTTAGACCGGGAGGCCCATGTGGGACACGGGTATCTTGTATCTACCCCAACGCTCAGCAGCCTGCTCGGTACTTACTAAACACTTAACGAATACCACAGTTACCTCAATTTTTAAACGGTCCAACAAAATCCACTTGGGCGATTTAAATAAATCTTTATTCTGGGAAATTAGAGTAAAATTAACTTTAAATTTTATTTTATTTATTTTAGTTTATCAAATTAAAAATTTAATTACAATTTTATTTAAATTAAATAATAACCTTTAAAGTAAAATTACAGTGAAATCATTTCTACGGGCATTCATTCATTCATTCATACATTTACTGAGTGCTTACTGTGTGCAAAGCATGAACTAAGCGCTTGGGAGAGTACGATATAACAACAGACATATGCCTGCCCACACAGAGCAGGGCACTTTCAGAGGAGCAAAGAAAACAGAATTCTCTAACGTTAAGACATATTTCTAAACATTTCCTTGTAAAAAATAATAATAATCATAATAATGTTGGTATTTGTTAAGCGCTTACTACGTACAGAGCACCGTTCTAAGCGCTGGGGGGAGATACAGGGTAATCAGGCCGTCCCACGTGAGGCTCACGGTCTTAATCCCCATTTTACAGATGAGGTCACTGAGGCCCAGAAAAGTGAAGTGACTCGCCCACAGTCCCACAGCTGACGAGTGGCAGAGCCGGGATTCGGAAAAAAAAACCGCCTGAAAGGTGAAGGAAATTTACCGCGCGACGAAGCTGACACCAAACACAAGTTAGCAGTTGAAATAAAAGGATTATTGACTGACAGTCAATATAGGAAGAAGAAAATGTGAACAACACCAGGCAGACTTACTTCTTTTTTCTTGCGGACAATCACTAGAATTCACTGAGCCCTTTTTAGAGGGCCGAACCCTGTACTAATCACATGGGAGAGCACGAAGGGAAAGACGCAGTTCCTGCCCTTGAAATATTCAAGCTAAAAAGAGGGCCACGCAGACCCAAACTACTTACAAAGAGTAGGAGCAGGAGAGAGAGCAGAGCTAAAATTAGAAGCAGCGGGAGTATGAAAAGATGAGTAGATGAATAAATGAGTGACAAGCCGAATAAGGAAAGTAAATCGATACGTTATCAAGTGTTACGGACGGCTGCATGAACGTTAAGTGTACACACTGGCGATTGGACTGAGCAGCGTGGCTCAGTGGAAAGAGCCCGGGCTTGGGAGTCAGAGGGCATGGGTTCGACTCCGGGCTCTGCCACTTGGCAGCTGTGTGACTGTGGGCGAGTCACTTCGCTTCTCTGGGCCTCAGTGACCTCATCTGGAAAATGGGGATGAAGACCGGGAGCCTCACGTGGGACAAACTGATTGCCCTGTATCTACCCCAGTGCTTAGAACAGTGCCGTGCGCATAGTAAGCGCTTAACAAATACCAACATCATCATTATTATCATTATGATGATCTAGGGAGGTGGGGAGTTTTGCGGGGAGGGACAGTTGGTTTTTTGGGGGTTGTTCGTTTTGGTTTGTTTTAATGGTATTTGTTAAGTGCTTTACTATGTGTCAGGCACTCTGTTAAGCGCCGGGATAAATACAAGATAATCACACTGGACATAGTCCACGTCCCACAAGGGGTTTACAGTCTTAAGTCTCATTTTACAGATGAGGAAATGAGGTACAGAGAAATGAAGTGACCTCCCCAAGGTCATATAGAGCAGCCAGGCAGAGGAGTCAGGAGTTAATCCAGGAAAACTTCTTGGAGGAGGAGGGAATTTCAGATGAGCTTTGAAAGCAGGCGGGGGGGGGGGTGGTCCAATGAAGTCAGAGGGCGAGGGAGTTTCAGGTGGGAGACTAGGTGCACGGTTGAGGCCAAGGGGCTCTTTTGACAGAAAGTTTACACGCTGACCGGTCAATCAGTCGACTAATGGTATTTACTGAGCAGTGACTTTGCGCAGAGCATTGTACTAAGGGCTTGGGAGGAGCAGCATGGTTTAGTGGAAAGAGCGCGGGCTTGGGAGTCAGAGGTCGCGGGTTCTAATCCCCGGCCCGCCACCTGTCAGCTGTGTGACTTTGAGCAAGTCGCTTAACTTCTCTGTGCCTCAGTTACCTCGTCTGTAAAGCGGGGATTATGACCGTGAGCCCCACCTGGGGCAACCCGATCTACCCCAGGGCTTAGAACGGTGCTTGGCGCATAGTAAGCGCTTGACCAATACCATCATCATTATTATTATTACAATGTAACAGAGTCGGTAAATAAATGTGTTTGCTGCCTACTAAGCGCTTACAGCGGGAGGGAGAGCTTCCAGTCTCCTTCGGCATCTAGCAGCGGTACTATAATAATGATAATGTTGGTATTTGTTAAGCGCTTACTATGTGCAGAGCCCCGTTCTAAGCGCTGGGGGAAGATACAGGGTAATCGGGTTGTCCCACGTGAGGCTCACAGTGAATCCCCATTTTACAGATGAGGTACTATGACAGTTACGGCCAGTAAGCAATAGTTGGGCTGGAAATATTCAGAAAACCAGATCTGATTCACATTTTGAATTCTGAGTTGGCTGCAGTAGAAAATTCACTATGGACCCTAAAGAAGCAGACTCAAAGAACCCTAATTATTATAGGTGAAATATAAAGGAAACTGCTGATCCTCCTGCAGACACCGAAAACTACTTTTAAAGACTTGAGACTTTAAATCGGTGTTCTTTTTCCAAGTACGTAGAGAAGCAGCGTGGCTCAGTGGAAAGAGCCCGGGCTTGGGAGTCAAAGGTCGTGGGTTCTAATCCCGGCTCTGCCGCTTGCCAGCTGTGTCACTTTGGGCAAGTCACTTAACTTCTCTGTGCCTCAGTCACCTCATCTGTAAAATGGGGATTAAAACCGTGAGGCCCCACGTGGGACAACCTGATCACCTGCATCCCCCAGCTCTTAGAAAGTGCTTTGCACGTAGTAAGCGCTTAACAAATTCCGCCATTTTTTTTTTATTTTTTTTTTTACACAGTATAGTCCTTTGAACATAATAGATGCTTAATAAATGGTATGATTACTCTCAGCCGAAAGTTTGAAAATGAAGGTTCAGACCTGAACAAAAGCAGTATAACCTTCATTCTTTCGATCACCTCACTGCCACATCCACATCCCAAACTGTCCTCCGGTCTCCTGTATTTTTTCGGCTCCGGGATAGAAGCAGGTGAAGGAAATGAAGGAATACCTTCCCTTTACTACTTCCTAACCATTTTTCCCTTTAAGGTCAGGGCAGTAATTTGCAGTGCCGATTACATGTGTTCTCTGCCTAATGCCAGACACACTCCCTAGGTATTATCTGTCCAAATCTGGATAGCTGTGCTAATGAAAACATTTGCTTCACATCAAATAATATTGGATCTGTTTCATATCTAGCCGAGGTCCCTGGCTGAATGGAAAGGCACCGGGGATGGTTGCGGAGGGAAGATTCGGCGACAGGAAGGGATGAACCTCCCCCCTGCCGCCTCCCTCCCCGGTCCCGCTAGTACTAAATAGCCTCTAATTAATGAAATGTTTAGGGCATGAATGACTTAAATCCTCGCTCAGTGGTGCTTAATAAAAATCAGGACCAGAAATAGCATATTGAAAAAAAATTCTTAAACTCAAAAATATTTCATTCCATTTTCAAATCTTAACCAAATAAGCAGTTGACCTGGAATAGGGAGTTGGCTACACGTCTCCCTTAACAAAGCCCTTAATTACGTGGTACCTGCATGATCGGGTTAAAAAATTAGGCAGGAAACCAAACGTGCACAGGAGCCCGAGTGACCCTGTCTGATTTCCCCCAGTGAAATACTGAATTGATGTATTTCATCTGAACGTTCTGGTCTCATCTGTGGGAAAACTTCCCACCAAAAGGTAGCCCCATTCAACCGTATTCACTGAGCACTTACTGTGTGCAAAGCACCGTACTAAGTGCTTGGGAAAGTACAATGTGACTTTAAACAGACGCATTCCCCGCCGATAAGGAGCTTCCTTGCTCCCACTGTGTCCGGGAAGAGGGGTGTTTGCCTTCATGGGAAGCAGCGTGGCTCGGGGAAGCAGCGTGGCTCAGTGCAAAGAGCCCGGGCTTCGGAGTCAGAGGTCACGGGTTCGACTCCCGGCTCTGCCACTCGTCAGCCGTGCGACTGTGGGCGAGTCACTTCACTTCTCTGGGCCTCAGTTACCTCATCTGTAAAATGGGGATTAACTGTGAGTCTCACGTGGGACGACCTGATGACCCTGTATCTCCCCCCAGCGCTTAGAAGGGGGCTCTGCCCATAGTAAGCGCTTAACAAATACCAACATTATTATTATTATTATTCATCGTGTTGTTTATGTAGTTCTTGTATTTACATTGTCTTCATCATTCCTACTGTGTCTACTGTCAAATTCCTCCCCACCTTATGTTTAGATTTACTGTGAGCCAGTGGTGGGCCAGGGACAGAGCCTAATTTTAATCCCTATATTCTTCCCCGGGGTTCAGCAAAGTGCTCTGCGGTTATTAAATACTGTTATGATTATTTCTATTTCCTAACAGAACTGCAACGTGAAGAGGTTTGTTCTCTGAGGGGCTGTAATCTCCCTCTAGAGTGGAAGGCAGGGAACGGATCTATCAGCTCTGTCACGCTGTACTGTCCTAGGCGCTCAATACAGTGCTCTGCACACAGTAAGTGCTCGATAAATACCGTCGATTGATTAAATACGATTAAGGACAGTCCTGGGTGGTTGTAGGGGACCCTGTGGCTCACCTTCACGAGGAACCATTTTTTGCCGTTACGGCGTGGCTCAGTGGAAAGAGCCCGGGCTTGGGAGCCAGGGGTCATGGGTTCTAATCCCGGCTCTGCCGCTTGTCTGCTGTGTGACCTTGGGCGAGTCGCTTCACTCCTCTGTGCCTCAGTTACCTCATCTGTAAAATGGGGATGAAGACTGGGAGCCCCAGGTGGGACAACCCGATTCCCCTGTGTCTACCCCAGCGCTTAGAACAGTGCTTGGCACATAGTAAGCGTTTAACAGGTACCAACATTATTATTATTATGGTCCAACTTCTAAAGCCCCACACATCCTGCGTAGTTCACCCGCTTGCCATCTCAACGGACATTTTAGAGAGAGGAGAGAAAAAGTTTCATTAGGAACAGTCAAAAGGTAAAGGTACCAACCGATCAGAAATAGCTCCAATGTGCCAAACCTACTCACTGTACCTTGATCGCATCTGTTTTGCCAACGACCCCTTGTCCACGTTCTCCCTCTGGCCTGGAGCTCCCTCCCGACTCATAGCCAACAGGTCACCACTCTCCCCACCTTCAAAGTCTTACTCAAATCTCTCCTCCAAAGTGCCTTCCCTGACTAGGCCCTCATTTCCCCCATTCATCCTCCTTTCTGCATCACTTACGCGGTTGGATCCGTACCCCTAAGCATTTGATATTCACCCACCCCTCAACCCACCGCCTTGGTGCATATATTCTTATACTCTCCCATTTTCCTATCTATAATTTCCGTTCTCTCTGTCTCCCCACTCTAGACTGCGTCAGCTCTTTGTGGACTCCAAGGCCCGTGGTCTACCCGCTAGGCCTTACTGCTTCTATGATTCCCTTCGAATAAAGTAGGATGAGGTTCAGTGAAACAGAGGGTGAACTATGACTGTATCCTTTCAATAGTATTGAGTTCCTAGGAAAAGCACAGTGCAATATATTGTCAACTTTCACAGCGACCCTGCGATGGTTCTGCCTAATAATTTCCTCTCCATTTTTACCGGAATAAAAATCGAGCAGACCAGACTGTTCACGTCCCACAGCAGAACCGGGATCAGGCTCGCGATCTCGGTCGCATGTTTCCTACTTCCCTGACGACATTCTAGCTTCAGTACATAATAGAAACGTAACTGTGGTAGAACGGGATGTACGCGAGCAAACACCCAGAAGAAATTAAGGACTCAATCTCTACTCTCAAAGAAGGTGTAGCTAGATGGGGGGAAGGAACAGACAAAAATGGATGAATAATCATTAGTTGAGAGTGAAAGAAAACTGCAGATGTAAATAAGGACGGATGGAGACTCCCATCAACGGTCAAGTCATAGATCAGTCCGGAGGATTTGGGGCCACGGGCTTGCAGGGAGGAATTGATTATAGTGCTGGTGGCTTGTACAGGGCCATTACACTCTCTTGAACCTTCCAGTCACTGTCCTTCTGGGGAAGTGGATATAACAAGAGGGTAGGCAGGCACACGACAGTGTTCTCTATGAAACACAAACCCACCTGGTGAAATATCTAACAAGTCTACACGTGAGGATATCCGGGTGCCGAGTGGTTGCTGGAATGGCAAGACTTGGAAGTTGGGGTAATTAGCTAGGCATGATATCCTGGAGAAGGTGACATTTTTGTTTTTGTTGATGGGAAAAGTTTTGAAGGAAATTTGCAACTACAACTCTGCTCCCTGTGCCGAAATTTTCTTTTCCACGAATGGACGCATTTCGGATTAGAGTCCTACTAACTACTATTTTCCCCAGCAATCAAAATTACCTCCTTTCACCACGAGTGCCATGAGGGATGGGAATAGTAGACTATTGGTCTGCTCTAAAACGTTCCCAATCAGTCCCTATTCCCAGGCATAATAATAATGATGGCATTTGTTAAGCGCTTACTTTGTGCAAAGCACCGTTCTAAGTGCTGGGGAGGATACAAGGTGATCGGGTTGTCCCACGTGGGGCTCACATTTTTTGATTCCCATTTTACAGATGGGGTAACTGAGGCCCAGAGAAGTGAAGTGACTTGCCCAAAGTCACGCAGCTGACAAGTGGCTGAGCTGAGATTTGAACCCATGACCAGGCATCAGATTCCTCCACCAATAACCATAAATAATAATAGAGAAGCAGGTTGGTCTAGTGGATAGAGCATAGGCCTGTGAGTCAGAAGGACCTGGGCTCTAATCCCAGTTCTGCCACTTGTCTGTTGTGTGATTTCCAGTAAGTCACTTCAATTCTCTGTGCCTGAGTTACCACATCTGTAAAATGGGGATTAAGACTATGAGCCTCATGTGGGACGGGGACTGTGCCCAAACTGATTACCTTGCATCTACCCCAGCACTTGGTATAATATCTGGCACATGGTAAGAGCTTAATAAATATCATAAAAAAGGCTTCATGTGGTAATGGTGCTGTTCCTCAATCCTAAAATTCAAGTTAAAAATCAGCCAGTTAGAACAGTACTTGGCATATAGTGAGTGCTTAGGAAGTACCATAATGATTATTATTACTATCACTCTGCCCTCAGTAACATATTCAAAAAAATAGTTTTAATCAATCAATGGTATTTACTGAAGACTTATTCTGGGCAGAGCACTGTATTAAACGCTTAGGAGAGGACAATATATCAGTGTCGGTAGACATGCTCCCTGCCGACGAAGAAAGCCGAACTTTGCTTTCCGTTACTTTTCCACTTCCTAGTTCTGCACTTCCTAGTTACAACTCAGAAAGGGGAAAACGTGGAGCCCATCAATTCTGCCTAAAGAGAGGCAGAGTGCTGAAACATTCAAATTGTCATTTTCTTCTCTGTGGAGACAGATTTAGCTCCATATTCCTCACCTACTACTCGTGGTCCTTTTTGGAGTTCGTACAGCACGACAGACCACCCATTTCCAATAATATTACTGGTTTTACAAAGAAATGGACCAAATGTGAAGTGTGCCAAAGTTAAGACGCTTAATCAAATGTTACAGATTAACATGGGTAAACTGATCAAAAAGCCACGAATGGCCAGGTTATCCTGAGAAAGAATTCACTTGATTTTTTCGCTTCCACAGAATTCCCGCCAGTAAATCCCATCACCTGCCAGGCGTAGCTGTGTGGTTGACTTTTCTGCGTTAAATATAGCCAGGCAGTTCGCAATGCTTGGGGTAGACCATTAAGGTCTTTTATGGGGAAACTTGGGGAAAAAAAAATGTGGGAAAGTGCTTGGACTAAGAATCACATGACAATGTGCATTAGCAGGTAATAGAATTACTAGCTTCGCCTTGATTCTATTTAGTTGCCATCGGTTTTTACGAGACGTTCTTCCCCTTGACGCTGTTTAGTGCCATTGTTCTCGTCTGTCCGTCTCCCCCCGATTAGACCGTAAGCCCGTCAAACGGCAGGGACTGTCTCTATCTGTTGCCGACTTGTTCATCCCAAGCGCTTAGTACAGTGCTCTGCACATAGTAAGCGCTCAATAAATACTATTGAATGAATGAATGAATAGCTAATTTCACCAAAGCAGGTAAGGAAATTATTCTAAGTTTTCCCCTGAAAGTAATCACCTGCACAGAGAACCAGATTTAACTAAGAAAAATTTCAAGGAAATGGAATGAAGAAGGGAGAGAAGAAGTGAAATCTTAACACTGCAAATGGATCGAAATCCGGTAATGCATGCAATTATTCAAATAGTTTCCAATATTTACCATCGGATGAACTAATCAATTGTAGAATAAAATCGAGCTGTTTGAATTTCTTGGGCAAAAATGAGTTCTTTCACCCCAAATAATATTTTTCAGCTGATGCTTCAGGAAAAGCTGTGTTGTTTCACAATTATCTGTTCATATGCTTTTAGGGTATTTGTTAAGCTCTCAGTATGCGTCAAGCACTACTCTAAGAACTGATACAACCTAATCAGGTTGGACACAGTCCCTGTCCCACATAGGGCTCACAGTCTAAATAGAGGGAGGAGGATTTAATCCCCATTTTACAGACGAGGTGACTGAAGCATGGAGAAGTTAAGTGACATTCAGTTACTTGCCCAAGGTCATACAGCAGACAAGGGGAAAGCAGCATGACCTAGCGGGTAAAACACTGGTCTGCGAGCCAGAGGATGTGGGTTTTAATTGCGGCTCCACCGCCTGCCTGCTCTGTGACCTTAGGCAAGTCACTTAACTTCTCTGCGCCTCAATCTCCTCACTTGAAAAATGGGGATTCGATACCTATTCTCCATCCTATTATGTGGGACAGGTGCTGTGTGGAACCTGATAAACTTGTATGTATCTAGAACAGTGCTGGACGCAGTGCTTAACAAATACCACAAACAAAAGAGCCGAGGCAGAATTAGAATACAGGTCTTCTGACTCCTATGCCAATGCTCTTTCCACCAGGTCTTTTCTGTATGTTATTTATCACAGAATTGATAGCTTTGAATTTGCAAAACTCCCAGAATTTTATAGGGAGTGATCTATAAGTTTATCTATTTAGCCAGAGCGTATAACCAGCCACTATTTCGTGTGCTTTTTGGAAGCATTATATAAGATGCTGCTGCTAAATCGAGGACATCCCGTTCTCCTATGCCGTGGAGGCAGATCCTTGTTAATATCCCCCTGTGTCTAGGAACTGTATATTTTGTAGAAGCAGCGTGGCCTAGTGGATAGAGTACAGGCCTGGGAGTCGGAAGGACCCTGGTTCTAATCCCGGCTCCGCAGTTAGTCGGCTGTGTGACCTCAGGCGAGTCATTTCACTTCTCCGGGCCTCAGTTACCTCATCTGTACAGTGGGGATTAAGACCGTGAGCCCCACCTGGGACAGGGACTGGGTCCGATATGATTAGCTTGTATCTACCCCAGCACTTAGTAAAGTGCCTGGCGCATAGTAAGTGCCTAACGATTCTATTTTTCAAAAAAAAACCACAGCAAGACGCAGTGTGGCCCAGTGGGAGAGAGCACGGATCTGGGAGTCAGAGGGACTTGGGTTCTAACTCCAGCTCCACCACGTGTCTGCTGAGTGACCTTGGGCAAGTTTGTTAGTTCAGTTCTTTATGCCTCAGTTACCTCACCCGTAAAATGGGGATTAAGACCGTGAATCCCAACTGCCTCACCGACTGTGTCCAACTGATTAGCTTATATCTACCCCATCACTCAGAACAGTGCCTGGCACACAGGAAGCACTTGAGAAATACCACAAAAAAAAAGAATCCTTTCCTGATTCTGTTTTTGCATTCTAACCAAACCCTGGAGTGGAACCAATAAGTCACCGAGGTGGGAATTGCTTCAATCACCTTAAAAATCACTGTATTACCAAAGTGTGACGTAATTCAAGATCCCCTCGATCTCCTGTGGATTGCCAACAGTGAAATGGCAATAAATCTTGGATTCATAACGATGGAAAACCTTGCTGCTAATACGGGTGCTCTTTTAAAATGACAGAACACAGACCCTGCCATGGGCACATGGGAATTCAATTCGTGGCATTATGAATCTGAAGAAGCCCAAATCACACGGAAGAATGATTTTACAACATACTACTGGCGAAAGGAAGACGATAGCTCTGAAGGCCCAAATCGTCTAACGAAGAACATAGGAAGAACTTCTCCGCTAAAAAGATGATTTGCTATTGGGAGTGAGCTTCAGAGAGAACTGTGACACTTCACGCCTGGAGATTGTTAACACTAACTCCCACATCCATTTGGTCGTTCAAATTCCTGGAGACAGATAACCAGAGAAGCGGCATGGCCGAGCGGCTGGAGTACGGGCCTGGGAGTCAGAAAGTCATGGCTTCTAATCCCAGCTCTGCCACTCGTCTGCTGTGTTACCTTAGGCAAGTAATAATAATAATAATAATAATAATGTTGGTATTTGTTAAGCGCTTACTATGTGCCAAGCACTGTTCTAAGCGCTGGGGTAGACATAGGGGAATCAGGTTGTCCCACGTGGGGCTCACAGTCTTAATCCCCATTTTACAGATGAGAGAACTGAGGCCCAGAGAAGTTAAGTGACTCGCCCACAGTCACCCAGCCGACAAGTGGCAGAGCTGGGATTCGAACTCATGAGCCCTGACTCCAAAGCCCGTGCTCTTTCCACTGAGCCACGCTGCTTCTCTGTGCCTCAATTACCTCATCTGTAAAATGGGGATTAAGACTGAGCGCTTGATGTGGGACAGGGACTGTGTCCAACCCAGTTTGCTTGCATTCGCCGCCACCCCCCCCAATACTAAGTACAGCATCTGGCAGATAGTAAGCGCTTAAATATCACAATTTTTCTTCTTCTTCTTCTTCTTCTTTTTTATTATTATTATTAGATGTTATTATGATTAGATGTCATGGGAAGCGGCGTGGCTCAGTGGAAAGAACGCGGGCTTGGGAGTCAGAGGTCATGGGTTCGAATCCCGCTCTGCCACTTGTCAGCTGTGTGACTGTGGGCAAGTCACTTCACTTCTCTGTGCCTCAGTTAACTCATCTGTAAAACGGGGATTAAGACTGTTAACTCATCTGCAAAACGGGGATTAAGACTGTGAGCCTCACGACGGACAACCTGATTACCCTGTCAATCTACCCCAGCGCTTAGAACAGTGCTCTGCACATAGTAAGCGCTTAACAAATACCAACATTGTTATTAGATGTTCTCTTTGAAGTCCCTCCTAGCCTACTCTTCCACAAATAGCCACTCCCCTGTCCCCCCCGTCCATATTCATTAATGTTTATCAATAAACAGTGGGGTGACTGGTCTCCATGACCTCTCCGATATGAATGCCAACTTGGAAGTCCAGAAAGAGCACCTCCTTAATGAGCACGAACGGCTACCTGGGAGGAATTCCACAGAGGCAATCAACAATGACCCGAAGACTCTAAATCAGGGTTGGAAAAGACTTTAAACCCCATAAATGCATCCCCTCCCCCCCGCGGAGGTGCCTCCCTGGCTCCAGGCCGGCGTCGGAAAGCAGCAGCGGTCCAAGAGCAAAGGCAGGTGAGCGCTACCGTCTTTATTTATAGCGGCTGAAGGCCACCGGGCACCACTGAGGCGGAAGGGACTGCGGTTCCACAGATCAACTGGAGGCTCAGAAAGGACTCACGGGCCACGTTTTCCCTACACCTGTGTCACAACGATGGTTATCAGTTTGATTACGCTGATCACGTGCCAAATGAATGGCCCCGGAGACCTTTACCAGCTTCAATAAAAGGCCATTGAAATTTGATGCCCTGTAAAATTCTACTTTGCCTCCCAAGGAGGGCAGCCCTAGGCAACAGGCCCAAGAGTAAGGAACTTTAAATTCAGATCACTTCATCTTTTCACAGCTCTTTGCGTCAGGCTGATTAGCCTTCCCTCACGCCATCCCACTGAGACCGATAAATATCGGAAGTCCATCTTAGAAATCCACAGATTCCTGATTCACCGCTAAATCCTCTATCCTTGCGCTCTCAATGCTACCGAGCGGATTAACTAATAAGAAGTCACAAACGCTCTGCAAATATAATATATTCAGTACTCTCTGAAGGACGGACAGTAACGCCACGCGCCTCCGTAGTGGCTGAGAGATTTCCGGTCCTTTCGCTTCCACTGTTTGTTATTTCTCTGCGGCTCCCTGAAGTCCCGTATACATATTTGATCCTTCTTGCCGGTCCTCTCTCTCACTCCGACAGACCCCGGTAATCCGCTTGCTGCATGCTAATAACCCTGCCGTGACTCATTCAGCCGGCCTAAGAGCAGTTGGCTTTTTTTAACGTTTCCTAAACCAGTAATCACCAACACAAAATAACCAAAAACCAGCCAAAGGGACAGCACGACACTTCTATAAGCAGAAAAAAATTCAGCGCAGTAAATTACCGTGACACCGCTAATGCTCCTCCACATTATTATGTAATTCAACATTCTGTAGTTGCTCCACCACCCTTCATTAGCTAAAGCTCCCCTCCTTTACTGAAATTCACCTCGCCATTGTCTGTCTCCCCCCGCTTCTAGACCGTGAGCCCCTTGTTGGGTAGGGGTCGTCTCTGTCTGTTGCCGAATTGTACTCTCCAAGTGCTAGGTACAGTGCTTTGCACGCAGTAAGTGCTCAATAAATACGATTGCATGAATGAGTTTCCATTCTGCAGATAAAACTACCGCCTTCCAAGAGGTGAGTGGATCTCAAAAGGCTGGGATTCTAGTCATACCTTTTGGACCGATTTCCTTTTTATGTGGATACGGCATATTTAAGGGCTCTTTTTCCCCTCTGAAGAAAGAGGATACTGATAGCTCTGTTCAATCGCCGGACTAGGGTGCTACGTAAAGTTATCTTCAATTCTCTGGGAAGCAATTAGCTCCGGATGATTGAAATTGGACCAGATCCTTCTCGTCTCCTTTCCGTTGATCCAGCCACTTGCCTTTTTTGATTATTTCTTTACACGTAAAGATTTCCATGATCAGGGAACCGAAATTGCAATCAATCAAACCGGTCACAGAATAGGATCGGGAGAGACATTTATAGGAGTGGCTAAAAAGTGTTTAAGACTATCGACGGATTTCATTCACCTGCTAAATCTCCGTCTCCCATTACCGTGAACTAGTCAAACGACTGTCAGATGAAAAGCTGTTAAGGGGAGGGGAGTCAATCGCTGGGGGGTCGGGGGCGAAAAGGGGACGGGAGAGGCGCTGGAGAATCAGAGAGGAGGCAGGAGGGCAATGAAAAACCTGGCCCTATCACAGGGTGTATGTCTCCTTCTCTCTCTCTCATCTGATCTTGGAGACCAGGGCAGACTCTGAGTCTCCTCAACCCGGCTCCCTCCTCCCTGAGGCTTCCCCGAGCCAGCTCTCTCCACGGCCCCGCTCTTGGTCCTTGACGAGGGGCAGAGGGTGAATGTCACTTCCTCGAACTCCTGATACCTGGGTGGGAGTCACGATGGTCATTCATCGGTTTTATAATCGATTTGAATCGATTGTTAAATGCTTACTATGTGCCAAGTTCTGGGGGAGATACAAAATATTCATGAAGCTCGCAGTCTAAATAGGAGGGAGGACGGGTATTGAATCTCCATTCTGCAGATCAGGGAACTGAGGCACACAGAAGTGAACTGACTTTCCTAAGGGGGATGATTTACAGCTGGCCTGTCCGTCCACAGTCCGGTTCTGACACAGTCCAGGGTGATTTTCTCTCTCACATTTTCAGGGCTCAGTTTCTCTCCACTGCAGCTCCTGCTCTCGAGTTCCACACCTGACAATGATGTCGGTATCTGTTAAGCGCTTACTATGTGCAGAGCGGCGTTCTAAGCGCTGGGGGAGATACGGGGTCATCAGGTCGTCCCACGTGAGGCTCACGGTTAATCCCCGTTTTACAGATGAGGTCACTGAGGCCCAGAGAAGTGAAGCGACTCGCCCACAGTCGCACAGCTGACGAGTGGCAGAGCCGGGAGTCGAAGCCGTGACCTCCGACTCCAAAGCCCGGGCTCTTTCCACCGAGCCACGCTGTGCCATCGCCCATATGGAACTGGAAGGGGAACAGAGCAGCTCTGGAGCAAACTGGTATTTGGGGGGAGCAGGAGTTCCTTGGAGAAATGCTCTTGGATTGGGTGCATGTGACATCCTTAACTTATTCTGTGCCTCAGTATCCTCATCCATAACACAAGAATAAAACACATTTTTTTCCCTCTTAGACTGTGAACCCCATGTAGGACAGGCACCGTGTCTGACCTGATTATCCTGGATCTACATCTCGTTTCTACCCCAGTGCTTGGCACATAGTAAGGGCTTAACAAATGCCACAATTATTAGTTAATAATAGGCCAGAAAGCTACTGTTTTGGATCTTTCCAGGCCTAGATGGAAACTCTCAGAAGTCTGAACTGAGAAAGTGGGGAGGCCTGGGTTCAAATCCCAGCTCTGTCATGTCCCTTATCCAATAGTAAGCGCTTACTATGTGCAGAGCACTGTACTGAGCACTTGGAATGGACAAGTCGGCAACAGATAGAGACAGTCCCTGCCCATTACGGGCTCACAGTCTAATCGGGGGAGACGGACGGACAAAAACAAGACGACTTAATCACGATAAATAGAATCAAGGGGATGTACATCTCATTAACAAAATAAATAGGGTAATAAAAATGTATACAAATGAGCACAGTGCTGAGGGGAGGGGAAGGGAGAGGGAGAGGAGCAGAGGGAAAGGGGGGAAAGGGGGCTTAGCTGAGGGGAGGCGAAGGGGGGGCAGAGAGGCAGCAGAGGGAAAAGGGGAAGCTCAGTCTGGGAAGACCTGCTGTGGGACCTTAGGAAAGTCAGTTCACTTTTGTGTGCCTCAGTTTCCTGATCTGCAGAATGGAGATTCAATACCCATTCTCCCTCCTATTCAGACTCTGAGCTTCCTGAATATTTTGTATCTACCCCAGAACTCAGTTAAGCGCTTGGCACATAGTAAGCATTTAACAAATACTGTAGGAATTATTATTATTAATCTAGCACAGAAAGCTGTGGGGGTCATGATCCCCCGGCCCCCGTGGAACGGACAGGCTGAACGGCAGCTTAAGAGGGAAACCGGAGAACAACCGTGGTCCGAACAGATGCATCCCAGCTTTCAGTGGACTAGTTCCAATCTCCAAGGAGAAAAACACGCCATGTGCAGATTGTAATGTACATAATACAAATCAGCATTGGTCAGAGACATTTAATTAAGCAGAAACGTCCCTGGCAGAGGGCAATTTCCTGGAATTAATGCTCACCTTGAGGAATTTTTTGAAGAACGAATTAGGTCTGGTTCATTTCGGCGCTGGTTTAAAAATACGGAGTTTTAGATTGTTCTTTTGCTCCAGTAGTGGCTTGGTTCAGCCCAGTGCCTTTAGAAGGCAGGATATCTCTGAGGGCCTGGTTAACCTTTGAAATCGAGAACAGGTCTGGACGACCATCCCATCAGAATGAGCAGAGAGAGACCCCGTGGGGAAATAGTACGATTTCCACCAGCTTAAAGTAAACCTCTGAAATGAGTTTTACAATCAACCATCTCCAGGAACTGATGTTAGAATTACCTTAAAGAGGTGAACTCCACAAGGGCAAAAATGGAGCAGTTTAGAAAATAGTAATAATAAAGGTGGAATTTATTAAGCACCTACTATGCGCCATGTGCCGGGGAACAGTTAAGAGAATCAGATTGGACGGAGTTTCTGTCCCACACAATCTAGGAGGGAAGGAGAACGGGTCGTTCATCCCCAATTTAGAGGTGAGGAAACTGAGTCACAGAGAAATGAAGTCCGAGGTCACACAGCAGGCACACGGTGGAGGCGTGACTAGGATCCAGCCCTCCCGACTCCCAGATTCACGCTCTCTCCACCAGACTGTCTCGTTTATTCCATAAATCGTGGGTGGATTTGGGGAACACATTTTGAAGCCGTCTGATTTTACACGTAAAGGAAATACGCCTTCCTCCAAGTATGACAGAAAAGGAGATGCTCAGATATGGGCTCTGTTCCGTCCTAATCCTCCTCAATCTCTTGACTGCCCGCAACACCTTTAGCTCTCCCCGCTTCAGTCTATCCTGCCTAACAGTTGTTTGGCATTCGGATCGCTTCACTCTCCTCAAAATCCACCAGCAAATTCCCTTTTCTTCCGCCACAAAATAAAATGTCTGTCCCCTTCACTCCGCCCACCCTAAGCTAACTGTATATATGTACATACTGTATATATTTACATTACCCTATTTATTTTGTCAGTGCAATGTACAGCGCCTCGATTCTATTTAGTCGCCATCGTTTTTCCGAGATGCTCTTCCCCTCGACTCTATTCATCGCCACGGTTCTCGTCCGTCCGTCTCCCCCGATTAGGCCGTGAGCCCGTCAGACGGCGGGGACCGTCTCTATCTGTTGCCGACTCGTTCATTCCAAGAGCTTAGTCCGGTGCTCTGCACACAGTAGGCGCTCAATAAATACTACTGAATGAATGAATGAATAACCGCACCTCGCTCGCCAGGCTCCCCTCTCCCCACCTTTCCCAGTCGCCTGGAACTTCCCTCTGGCTCTGCTCCATCAGATCATGCCTCTCTCCTCCCTCAAAACACTCCAGAAAAGTTAACTCTCCCAAGAGCTGTCCTCTGACTAACCCTCCCACTTTCCCGGCCCTACCGCTCTACCGGCCACCCCGGCGTTTAAGGTATCCCGGGTTTTGGGTGATTTCTTTGCTTCTTTTTGCTCTTTACCATTTATAGCCGGTCTCCTACTCTTCTGCCGATTGTATATTTGGCCCTTCTGGGCGCTAAGCGTCTCGAGGTCAGGCAGCAGCTCTTCATGACTAGTGGAAAGAGCAAGGGCGCGGGAGTCAGAGGACCAGGGTTCTACTCCCGGCTCCTTAACGTGCCTCCAGGGTGACCTCGGGCCAGTCACTTAAATTCTCGGTTTCCTCATCTGCAAAATGGGGATTCAATACCCGTGCTCCTTTACGCACGGTAAGCCCTCGATAGATACAACCGATTGAGTGATCGATAGACCGTGAGCCTCCTGTGGGACCCGAAGTCCTTGTATAGATCCGGCGCTTAATACAGTGCTTGGCACACGGTAAGCACTTAAGTGCAATAATTCATTTTAATTTATTTCTTCCACTACGCAATATTCCCTCTGCCTAGTAAAGCGCTCTTCGCATCATAAGGGGTCCATAAATTCCGCTGCTGCCTCTGCTTCGGCTTCTGTTGCTGCTGCTGCCAGGATAAATGTGCAAAACCGAGCCGGCTGTATAAGAGAAGATTTGCACGCGCAAAATGTGAAAACGGGCTTCCCCTTTTCCCTCCGCTCCCTCTGCCGCCTCTCTACCCCCCGCCCCCTTCACCACCCCTCAGCTGAGCCCCCTTTTCCCCCCCTTTTCCCTCTGCTCCCCTCCCTTTCCCCTCCCCTCCGCACCGTGCTCGTCCGCTCATTTGTGTGTATTTTTATCGCCCTATTTATTTTGTTAATGAGATGTACATCCCCTCGATTCCTTTTACTGCTATTGTTTCAATGAGACGCACATCCCCTTGATTCTATTCATCGCTATCGCTCTCGTCCGTCCGTCTCCCCCGATCAGACCGTGAGCCCGTCACTGGGCAGGGACTGACTCTGTCTGTTGCCCATCTGTCCATTCCAAGGGCCTAGCACAGTGCTCTGCGCACAGAAAGCGCTCAATAAATACTACTGAAGGAATGAATGAGGGAGGAGAGAAGGGGTGGTGAAAAGAATTCAACCTGTCCACAAGCACTGAGACATGGCCCTGGTTCGTTATGGGGAAAACGGAGAAAAGGAGGTCCGGTCTGGAGGGCAGAGAGAAGGGAAGAATTGCAGGAACGGAAGTGACTTGGATTAGCAGGGCCAAGGATTTCGAGGGGCTAAGAGAGAAAAGCAAGTCACTCACCCGGGCACAGTCTGAGAAGGGGAAAATCCGTTGTCTTCTAAGTACCCTTTGGACTTCTTTTCCCCTGGCTTCTTTTCCCGTTGCTGCTTTGAGGGTTACAAAGTTACATTTTTAAAAATGTCAAGTTTTCAAAAATCAGAACTACGGGGGGGAATAATAGCCGAGGGAAAGCAAGAAAGAAGAAAGCAAGGATATACCGTTTAACACTTATTTCTCCGAGAAATTCCAGGCATCGTTTAAAGTGGGTGACAAGGTTCATTCGCTCGATAGCATTTATTGAGCGCTTACTAGGTGCAGAGCACTGCACTAAGCGCTTGGAATGAACAAGTCGGCAACAGATCCGGAAAGCCCACGGCTACGGCCCAGGTCCGTAACTGCGACGGGGAAATCAGATGCCGTTCGACTACGGACCGTCGCCCCGAGCCTTGAAAATTACGGTGGGCACAGGACGGATCCCTTGGCCAGGAACTAGGGAAGAAGCGTGGCTCAGTGGAAAGGGCCCGGGCTTGGGAGTCCGAAGTAATGGGTTCGAATCCCGGCCCTGCCGCCTGTCAGCTGTGTGACTGTGGGCGAGTCACTTCACTTCTCTGTGCCTCAGTTCCCTCATCTGTAAAATGGGGATGAAGACTGGGAGCCTCACGTGGGACAGCCTGATGACCCTGTCTCTCCCCCAGCGCTTAGAACGGTGCTCTGCACACAGTAAGCGCTCAACAAATACCAACATCATAAGAAAGAAGTGAAAACGACGAGACCTGTTGGAGAGCAGTGGTAGCCTTCGGTAAAGCGGGAGCTTGATTCGAAAGCGAGGCAAATGAACACTCGAGTCAATGTTGGTAAAAAGCTAAGAAGTGAACATTTACTGTCCCGTTTCCTATACGGAGAGAGAGAGGCACTGTGAGGTCGAGTTGTTTCGAGCCGACGGCAGAACTAGAATGCAAATCGACGCCATCAAGGAAGTCCAAGGTGCCTCTGTCAAAGGATCGGAATGTAAATTTCTCTCGCTTTTAATGGATTTTATCAGCACCCCGAATGCTACAGGCCATTTGAGGTTATGAAAATTTGCTCCCCCAGAGGGGCGTGACTCGATGGACCTTATGTATAAAAATATCCAACACCTAAATTTAAAGAGCAACTTGGGTTTTTCTTAAGCAGAGGGGTGCAGGTGGGCAAGATAGAGCACGTCAGCTGACTCCCACCAGTTAATAATAATAATAATAATAATAATAATGTTGGTATTTGTTAAGCGCTTACTAGGTGCCGAGCACCGTTCTAAGCGCTGGGGTAGACACGGGGGAATCAGGTTGTCCCACGTGGGGCTCCCAGTCTTCATCCCCATTTTACAGATGAGGGAACTGAGGCGCAGAGAAGTGAAGTGACTTGCCCACAGTCCCACAGCTGACGAGTGGCAGAGCTGGGATTCGAACCCATGACCTCTGACTCCAAAGCCCGTGCTCTTTCCACTGAGCCACGCTGCTTAAGCGCCGGGGTAGATACGAGTTAATCAGGTTGGACCCAATCCCCGTCCCACATGGGACTCACATTTTAATCCCCATTTTACAGATGAAGTAACTGAGGCCCAGAGAAGTGAAGTGACTTGCCCAAGGTCACACTGCAGACCCGTGTGTTCCCAGTGAGAACGAGAGAAGTGGCAAAGGTAAAGGAAGAGGAGGTTGTTCGGCAGGAAGGGTAAATTCATTCTTGTGAAGAGTCTGTACCGTTTGGTATTCACCCCGCCCTCAGCCTCACAGGAGTTAGGTACATATCTGAGAAGTATTTATTTATATTCACGTCTGTTCCCCCTATGAAATAAATAAATTGTGGTATTTGTTAAGCGCTTACTACGTGCAGAGCACTGTTCTAAGCGCTGGGGGGATACAAGGTGATCAGGTTGTCCCACGTGGGGCTCACGGTTTTAATCCCCATTTGACAGATGAGGTAACTGAGCTCGTCGTGAGCCAAGAATGGGTCTACCAGTTCTTTTTGCGATGTTCTCTCCCAACTGTTTAGTACAGTGCCCTGCCCATAGGAAAGCACTCAATAAACACCACGGATCGGTTGATGGCGTGAGTCCTCGTCCCTGACTTTCTGGAGAGAAGCAGAAGTAAAAGACAGGCAACCATTCACTCAGTCGTACTTATCAAGGGCTTACTGCGTGCAGAGCGCTGTACTAAGCGCTTGGCAAAGTACAATACGACACTAAACAGTGACGTTCCCTACTCACAGCGAGCTCACAGTCGAGAGGGGGGGTACCCTCTTCCTCTCCTTTCATCCTACCACCAACCCTCCTCCCACATCCTGTCCTTTCCCTCCTCCATACTTGCGCTCTATCACGATGCGCCCTCTAAATGGTAAATCGCTACCCTGGGAGAGAACATTTTAGGAAACGGGAAGTTTATCCTATAAAGCTCCAGCAGTCACACCAGCTGTGTGGATTAAAAAAATGTACCTGGAAATTAAGCTAAGGAGATGTGCAACGACATGCCCCGAAACATCATGGAGCCTTTTTTCCCACGAGAAATCAGGGGAGCATATAGGAATTGGTTTAGAAAATGTGGTAAGTTTTAATAGCTCACGATACATTATCAGTTACTCCACTGACAGTCGTTTTTGCTCTCTTCTCATCACCGTCGTCATCATCGGAGGTATTTATTAGGCACCCACTGAGTGTGATGCCCTAGGTCAAACTCAAAGTTTGAAGCGTTCTTCACCTGGATAATATACGTCAACCTTATTATGAAATTCCCAGCTCCAAAGTTTACTTTATATGGAGCGGCAATCTCTGAGGACAAAGTAGTTATTGAATCTGCTTTCACTTAGCAGATCTGTGATTCATTTCCTTATTGTAATATATTTCATTTTCTAAAACCTAAAATTTGAACGATTCTTGTATATTGGGAAAACACAGAGGTTCCTAGCCAGAACTTCAATCTCCCACAGAAAAACTCTAAAAATTCACACATTATTGCCTGCGAAAGAACTTTAATGCCTTAACGACTGAAATTGAATCCCTAAGAACTGTTGTGTGGTTCCCACTGTCTTCCCCTACTGACTGAAAGATTGGTGAGTCTCCTTTGCCCCGGGTAATATCAATTACTATTATTAATATTATTGTCTCTGTGGTATTAAAGCACTTAGTATGGGCCAGGCACCGCCCTAGATACTGGGGTAAATACAGGATAATCAGGTCGGGCACAGTCCTCAATCAATCAGTGGTATTTACTGAGCACTTACTCTGTGCAGAGCACTGTTCTAAGTGCTTGGGAAAGTAAGATACAACAGAATTAGCAAACAAGTTCCTTCCCTGCCCATAAGGAGTGTACATAATGGTAGGAGGGAGATGGGGGCGATAACTGGAAGGAGCCATGGAATCAAGGGAGGGTTTCTTTGGATACGGGATACATAAGCGTGATTGAAAACAGCGGGGAAGAAGTCACTGGAGAGTGAACAGTTGAAGATAGGAGTCAAGGAGGGAAGAAGGGAGGGGGCGAGTGTTTTGAGAAGGTATGAAGGGATGGGGTCAGAAAGACAAGTGGAGGAGGTAGATATTTAGAGAGGAGGCGAGCAATTTCATCTTGCGCTACTGCAGGGAATGTAGGGAGAGTCAAAGAGAGCGGAGGAGGTCGGGGGATCGGAGGGGAGCGGGGGAGATTTTAGGGAGATCGCTCCCGACGGTTTCGATTTTGTTGATGCAGTATGCGGCCTGATGAAGTTTGCGGCCGGGTTATGAGGGGAAAGAGACGGTGGGGGCCGGGCGACGGGAGGTTTGAGAAGGGAGCTTAAAGTCTGGAACAGCTGGTGAGGGCAGTTAGTCTGGGACTGAACTAGGAAGGAGAAGTATTGTTGCCAGGTAGCGGAGAGGGCCAAAGTGAAGCAGATAAGAACGAATTTAAGGTGGACAAGCTCAGAAAGATGTCTGGATTTCCTCCAGAAGAGCTCCGCAGCTCGGGCACAGGCACAGCGAACTTGCGGAGGTGATCCGGGGCTGCGGGCTAGCGGTATGAGCCCGGCGGGGGGACGGAGGAGCGAGGGCGCTAGGTTCAGTGGAGAGGTGGTGTTGAGTGTGGTGACTGGTGCGTCAGGAGAAGGTAGTTTGGGTATGGAGACCAAATGGGGCACAGTGGCTGTAGAATACTGGAGGGAGTCAAAAGAATGGAGGTCTTTTTTTGAGAAAAAGGACAGATTTGTGGGGGGTGGATGTATGGGAAAGAGAGTAGGTGAGAAGGTTGTGGTCAGATAGAGGAATTTCAGAATCAGTGAGGGTGGAGACTGTACAGTCGTGTCTCGAAAGGGGCTCACCGTCAAAGTAGGAGGGAGAACAGATATTGAATCCCCATTTTACAGATGAGGAAACTGAGGCACAGAGGCATTAAGTGACTGGTCCAAGGTCACACAGCAGGCAAGTGGCAGAGCCAGAATTGGAACCCAGGTCCCTAGACTCCCTGGCCCATACTCTTTCTACTAGTTTATACAACTTCCCTACAGCTCTTTTGTGATTCACCGCAGCTCGGGTGGGAGTTTCATTCCTTGTCCATTTTATTCCTTCCCCGATAAAACTCGGAGCGGAAAGCATCCCCTGCTTCTTTGCCGCTCATCACGTCCTCACAGTCATCTCTAGCCTGGGTCCCTCACTGGCCCTGACCCTTAGAGGTTAGTCTGTGCCTTTGGAAAAACCACATTTAAGTCTGGTTTTGGGGGGAATTGAAGATGGGGTCCCAGTCGATGAGTTCGGTCTGCACGATCCCACCCTGGCTTTCTTTTCCACTTTTTCTTTCTCTTCCATTATTTCCCTTCAATCTGTACACTCTCCTTCAGGCTTTAAGCTCCAAGCTACCGACTATGTGCACCGTACTCTCCCCAGTGCTTAGTAGAGTGCTTTTCACACAGTAAGTGCTCAGTAAATACCACTGCTGGATCAATTTCCCTCTCCCTCTATTTCCTCTTTTCATTTTCCCCCCGGGTCTCTCTTTCTCCCCCCGCTATTTTTGTCCACCTCTGGCTTGCTAATTTGTCTGCCTTTCCAACTTTTTTGACCCCCAGATCACTAAAAGGGATCAGCACATGGAATTCATAAAAAACTTCAGTACCAATGTGCTTCCACAGGCAGTGGATCAAAGGGTGAAAAAGTAAAAACAAACAAACCATAAACCAGATTGGCAGCAACGGTGAAAATGCCAGGAACTTTCAGGAACATTGAATAAGACCCCGTGTAATCGAAAGGAGGGCTAACACAGCTCACCTTCTGGGCTTTCGCTCCCAGTTATCGTAGCAGACCCTTATTTCACTTTAAAGGAAAACATTAAAAACGTTGGCTAGCCGACCCGCGTATTGGATTGGGGTAAATGCCAATTCTCCACTTCTAAGCAAGAGCCTCAACTAAAGGCTCAAGTCATGGCGTTTGTACGGTCTGAAGCCGACATACTCGAATGTTTAATTACTGCCTCACAGCCTTCAGAGTCTACATTTTTCTCCCCAAAGAAAATGCTAAAATAATGCAGTCTCCGCCTTCTTATTCATTCAAGACGAGATCTACCTCGCGTTGTTCTGGACTGGCCGTTCCCGTTTAAATCCGTTCTCTGGGAGATGGAGGAGAGACCACGGTCAATAAATGAGCCGAGACAAGGAAGACATTCATTCACTTATCAGTTTAGGTGCTAAGATGCCAATAACTACGTTGCCCTGTTCCCCACTGAGTTGTTCAAATGACTTTCTGACTAGAAAGATTAGACAGAAAGGGCAAAATAGGCCATAACAGGAGAAACAAACTTCTAGTTCTAATTTCAATTAAACCTAACTAATAAATCACCTTCGTCCCCCTCACCTATCCAACCACCACGATTCCTAACCCAAAATACGATACAATCCCAGATATGCACACATCCGATAAACTTGTAAATTAAAATCATAATGAGCTTCGTTTCCAAAATTGCTAGACAAACAATCCTTAAAGGATTCTGATGACTTGGGAGTTTAGAGGTTGTATAATGCAGTAGAACATTTGCTCCTTGGAAAACGGTCCGGTCCTCTAATTAGGCTCTCTGGTTCACCAGGCTCCTTTATAACTGAAAGCGAGCAATCTGAGAGATTCCCAGCTGCTAGATCGTATCTCAGTTTGTACTGAAAGTGGGAGAATACACTTGAATGAGAATCGATATCATTTCCAATACCACTGAAGCAGCAGGGCCTGGTGGAAAGAGCACAGTGCTCTGTACCCAGTAAGTGCTCTGCAAACAGTAAGTGCTCAATAAATACCATTAATGAATTCAATAATTAAAGCCTTTCGAAGGGTAAGGCAAAATGAAACTGTTTGACCACTCCAGTAAATAATAATGTTGGTATTTGTTAAGCCCTTACTATGTGCAGAACACTGTTCTAAGGGCTGGGGTAGTTACGGGGTAATCAGGTCGTCCCACGTGGGGCTCACGGTCTTAATCCCCATTTTACAGACGAGGGAACTGAGGCACAGAGAAGTGAAGTGACTCGCCCACAGTCACACAGCTGACAAGTGGCAGAGCTGGGATTCGAACCCATGACCTCTGACTCCGAAGCCCAGGCTCTTTCCACTGAGCCATGGTGTACTGCCAATCAATCAGTGCTATTTACTGAGTGTTTTCTGTGTGCACAGCACTGTACTAAACGCTTGCCGTCTCCCCATTCCCAATTCCACTGGGAGGTTAGGGAGGGAGCGGTTCATTGCACCACAAACATCCACTCCTTACAATTCCACTATCCCAAGCAGACCGGCATTCAGAATTCAAGGAAGATTTCTGCCAGGAAAGGAAGAGAACGCCTGCACGGTTTTTTTTAATGGCATTTAAGTGCTCACCTTGTGCCAAGCACTGCAGTAAGCACTGGGATAGATACGAGTTAGTCAGTTTGGGCACGGGCTCTGTCCCACATAAGGGTCACAGCCTAAGTCAGAGGGATTTGGATTTAATTCCCATTTCCCATTTAATTCCCATTTCCATTTAATTCCCTAAATCAGATGAGGTAACTGAGGCTGAGAGAAGTTACGTGACTTGCCCGAGGTCACACAGCAGAAAAGTGGCAGAGCCAGGATTCGAAATCAGGCCCTCCAACTCCGAGGCCCCAGAATCTTTTCACTGGGCCACTCCGCTACTCATGATTAAATGGAGAACTAAAGTGAATGCAGATTCTTTAGCTGGATAGCTCTCCTAGATCTCTGCGCAAATTCCGTGTCTATTCTGTGCTGCGTAGATCTGCCCTCGGCGACACAAAAGACATTCGAGAGCAGAATCTGGCATTAAGATATGATGTTTTTTAGCGATCCCCAGTGAGAAATAGAAACGCTTCTCCTCTGATTGGTGACCATTTTCTCAGCAAAGCCAATATGAAATATCTTTACTGCACTGAAAATTGTTCTTCAATCTATTTGAGTTTTAGCAGTGTTATTGTATCCCGCCTAATAATTTTTATGGCATCCATTAAACATAATGCATATGATTTACGAGCCTGGGACCGGGGACTACTTCTTCTCCGTGATCGGCCTCCATCCGTTGTTTTCTAATTACAGAATGGTTAACGCGTCCCGACATTATGTAGACGTGAAACCCTCCAGAGAATAATTCCCAGCTCGGAAATACAGACGAGGAAGGCCCGTTCCCTTATTGCCCTCTACTGCTTATCCAACTGTTGCCGATCTGGATGTCCGCGGAGTCACTGACCTGAGACCGTTTCAATTTGGTAACGTCAGTTGATTGTTTATTTGAGATTTCATTTTTTTTAGAAAACGAACACGAAGGTCTGGGATTTGGAAGAGGACAAGCATTCAGGGCCGCAAGGGGAGCTTACAGATCGCCTCACGGCGAAGTCTCGATGAGAGGAACAGTGACTCAGTACGTGCATAATCAACGCACATCACACGGTCCCGGCAGAGCCGCTGGTGAATACTTATACTCCAGAATGGATCAGGTCTAGAGGGATGGAAGGCTGGACAATTTTCTCCGGAGAACTGGGGGTCTCGGAACGGTTATCCCTTAAATATCTCCGCCTGCCCAGTTCTGATCTGGGCACCCAGTGGCTTTCTCCAGCCACCTCACCCGGTCTTCCCAAAGCCAAATCCAATCCTAAAGAAACCCTTGATGGAGAGCAGAAAAACGCACGGCAGCAACAACTGCCAAAGAGGAATAAGGTCTCCTAACAAGTGTTTCGGTAAAATGGGATCTGACTTGGTTAATATAGAAGCAGCGTGGCTCAGTGGAAGGAGCACGGGTTTGGGAGTCAGAGGTCATGGGTTCAAATCCTGGCTCAGACACTTGTCAGCTGTGTGACTTTGGGCAAGTCACTTAACCGCTCTGTGCCTCAGTTACCCTATCTGTAAAATGGAGATAAAGACCGTGAGCCCCACGTGGGACAACCCGATCAACCCCGTATCCTCCCCAGCGCTTAGAACAGTGCTTTGCACATAGTAAGAGCTTAACAGATGCATCATCATCATCATTATTATTTTACTGAATACCAACTCTGCTGCACCGTACTTTCCCAAGCGCTTAGTACAGTGCTCTGCCCACAATAAACGCCTGATAAATAACATCGATTGGCCTCTTGGCTAATGATCATCGATACTTTTCCCCACACCACCCAGGATTCGATTCTCAATTTGGGCAGAGGGACACTGGTTTTGTTAGGAAGAGGTTTCCTTGTTTAGGATTAGTAAGAAACCAGGTTTGTTTTCTGTTTTGGGGTGTTTGTTTTAAAGAAAACCAAGGTTCATAGGATCTATAGAGCTAACATCTGTCCCAAGTGCACTCTATTACACTTTTCAAATGACACCCTTTCAGAAGCCACGGGTCTCAGATAATTCGTTTCAAGTTTTATTTCAATCAGAAGGAGTGGGTGTAAAATTGGTTTCAGCAAAAGTCATTCCAAAGAACAACACTTGTTTTTATCGTGCACAGATATTTCCCGAACACTTGATTTTTCAGGATTATTGCACAATAACGAACGTAAATTAGCAAGGGATTAACGTGCCCTTCACAAGAGGACATAACTCGCCTCGACTGCCCTAGATGAGATAACCTTGCGGTTCCTTATTACTCGTTCGATCAATCGATGGTATTTACTGAGTACTTAATGCATGCAGAGCACTGTATTAACTGATCGGGAGAGTACAGTATAACCATATAATAGAGTTGGTAGACATGTTCCCTGCCCACAGTGAGCTTACAGTTCAGAATTTATTTCTTTATATTAATGTCCGCCTCCCCTCTAGGCCGTAAGCCTGTTCCGCGCGGGGAATGTGTCTGTTTATTGCTATAGCGTACTCTCCCAAGCACTTAGTACAGTGCTTTTCACAGAGTGAGCGCTCAATGAATACAACTGAATGAAAATGAAAGAAGACTGATACTCTCAGTGACTGCGTCCCACTATCCCAGGGACATGTTTTGAGAACCTCTGCTACCGGTCAATCCTGTTTCTGGTACTTTCATGATACATCTTAATATCAGCATTGTTTTCCAGGTGAAAGCTAAATGCTTCGAACAACCATTTAGTAGAGGTTTCCGGTTAGAGGATTTTACCTGTTTCCACACTGATTCACTAGTCGAAGCTGAAATGGCCAGAGATGTGAGATCTAGTTTTGATTCCGCTCAAATTCTTAATGAATTCGTGAGTAGGCCAGTTGACAATCATTTTGTCCTCAGCCTCGCAGCTGAGGACATGGATATGCCCACATCCATAATTTATTCATCTCTGTTAATGTCGGTCTCCCCCTCTAGACTGTAAGCTCGTTGTGGGCAGGGAACGTTTCTACCAACTCTGTCATATTGCACTCTCCCAAAATCTTAGCGTAGTGCTCTGCACACGGTAAGCGCTCACTAAATACGACCGATCGACTGACCTCCGGTCCGTCCACCTGCGGAGGAGTAACAGTGTTTGCCACTTCCGTCTATTTACCTGTGCTCTGACAACAAGTTGAAATGAATAATAAAAACAGAAACGTTAATAAAGTCGATAGATCCTGCCTGTTTCTGAAGTGAATAATGAAAACAGAAAAGCTAATAAAGTCAGTAGATCCTGCCTGTTTCTGAAGTGAATAATAAAACAAGAAAAGTTAATAAAGTCAGTAGATCCTGCCTGTTTCCTAGCAGGGCTAACACTCCTTGCCTCATCTTCAAGGAGGACTGAAAGCTTGTATTTTGTGTCACAGATCAGCCCCGCGAGGCTTGTGTAGATACGGCAGGGTGTCTGTAGATCAAAACCAAGCATGATGGGCAGCCTCTGACAGAGAGTGGAGGTTCCCTAGCTTCTCCTTGCCCCTGCCTATCCTCTGGGACCTAACAGCAGACTATCCTAGATAATTATAATGATAGTAATGATAATAATAATAGTATTTGTTACACTCTTTGGTTTCAAGCATTGTACCAAGCGCTGGGGTAGAGACAAGATAACTGGGTCTCCCACAGGGCTCACGGTCCAAGCAGGAGGAAGAACGGGTGAGAAGCAGCGTGGTTCCGTGGAAAGAGCCCGGGCTTGGGAGTCAGAGGTCATGGGTTCGAATCCCGGCTCTGCCACGTGTGAGCTGGGTGACCGTGGGCAAGTCACTTCACTTCTCTGGGCCTCAGTTACCTCATCTGGCAAATGGGGATGAAGACCGTGAGCCTCACGTGGGACAACCTGATGATTACCCTGTATCTACCCCAGCGCTTAGAACAGTGCTCTGCACACAGTAAGCGCTTAATTACCAACATCATTATTATTATTATTATTTTGCAGGGAAGTGAATTGGCTTGCCCTAAGTCACCCAGCGGAGGTAAGCGACGGAGTTGGGAATAAAACCCAGAGTAAACGTGGAGGATTACCTTTGTGGGTCGGGGGAGGAAATGTTCTCTGGAAATCAAGTTTATTGATTGGAGGCAAAAGCTCACTGTGGGCAGGGAACGTGTCTACCACCTCTGTGGTACTGTACTCTCCCAAGTGCTCAGTACAGAGTTTTGCGCACAGTAAGCGCCGAATAAATACCACTGAAGGTTATGATGAGGTGGTGCTAGGATCCGTCAGTGAGTTCTCTAAGCACGACTCGGTCACTTCTAAAACTGCCGGGGGCTTAATTAGATACTTATCCTAGAAGATTTCCCACTGAAATCTTCTCTCCAACCCCTCACCCACCTATTCAAACTTCTCAGATCCCCAGTCCTGCCCAAGTAGTAAGGAGGACATACGATGAGGCTACTAGGGTCTAACGGATTCATTCATTCGTTCGTTCGATCGTATTTATTGAGCACTTACCGTGTGCAGAGCAATAAGGAGAGATAATCCCTGCCCACACCGGCCTTATAGTCTAGAGGGGGGAGACAGATAGCAATAAATATAAACAGAATTATACACATACACATAATTGCTGTGGGGCGGGGAAAGGGGGTAGAGAAAACGGAGCGAGTCAAGGTGACGCGGAGGGGGAGCTGAGGAAAAGGGGGGCTTAGTCCGGGAAGGCCTCTTGGAGGAGGTGAGCCTTCAGAAGGCTTTGAAGGGAGGAAGAGTGATTGTTTGGCCGTTCCAGGCCAGAGGGAGGACGTGGGCCGGGGTCGACGGTGGGACAGGAGAGAACAAGGCACACTGAGAAGGTTAGCACCAGAGGAGCGGAGTGGGTGGGCTGGGATGGAGGAGAGAAGGGAAGTGAGGTAAGAAGGGGCAAGGCGATGGAGAGCTTTGAAGCCAAAAGTGAGGGGTCTTTGTTTGATATGGAGGTCGACAGGCGACCGCTGGAGATTTTTGAGGAGAGTGGTGACGTGCCCAGAATGTTTCTGTAGAAAGGTAATCCGGACAGCAGAGTGAAATATGGACCTAGGCGGGGAGAGCCAGGAGGTCGGGAGGTCAGAAAGGAGGCTGATGCAGTCATCCGCTCGGAGTAGGACGAGTGACTTTACTAACGCGGCAGCGGTTTGGATGGAGAGGAAAGGGCAGAGGTTGGCGATGCTGTGAAGGTGAGACCGGCAGGCTTCGGTGACGGATTGGATTTGTGGGGTGAATGAGAGAGCGGAGTCAAGGACGACACCAAGGTCGCGGGCTTGTGTGACGGGAAGGATGGTCGTGCCATCGACAGCGACGGGAAAGTTAGGGAGAGGAAAGGGTTTGGGAGGGAAGATAAGGTAACGCTGGGCTGAGATCTTCTTGTGCCCGTAGACAGAGAGTGAGATGTCGGAGCTGAAAAGGATTCAGATCGGTGGCTCCGGCCCTCTACCCCGTGACCAGGAAATAATTTTCAAGAGAAAATGAAGGCCAAGTTTCCACATACTTTTTGGTAAGTTAAGGAAGATCCTAAATGGACCAACTCTAAATTATGACGGAGAGGAAAGAGAGAGCGGGAATAACTGAAATTCCTAGACTTTCCTGAACCCTATTTCAACTCTTTTCCCACCAAAATAATCGAGAGAGCTACTAGGTAACAACATGGCAATTTATACATCATTGGCCCCTATAGATGGAGAAAACACTATTCTGCCTCACCATTCTCCCAAACAGAAATGGAACCGCCAAACGTCAGTCCTAATCTACTCTCCCCAAGAAAATTGCTAATAAGGCTAGTAAATCAGAAAAAAGAAAATATCAGATGAATTTGTATCTTCAAAGTCCTATTACTGGTGCTTGAGAAGGCGGTAAGATTTAGAAACCAGTCTTCCAGAGGTGACATTTCTGGGTTTGACATATGAGGCGAAGTTTCGTTGAAGAGTACAACACTTGGGTGACTTACCAAAGGTCTCTGATTTTCACAAATGAAATCAAGATGGAACATATTCGATCTTCTTTCGTCTGTTCTGCTCTGGACAACATCGAAGGCCGCTGCCCAAAGGAGACCGGGGCCTCTGCCGACTGAAATTTTAGTTAAAAAAAACTTTTTTTCCTCCCTCCCGAAAGGAAGTCCCAACAGATGGGAAGGAGAGGAAAAAAAAAAAAAATCTACCTGAAGCCCGTTAAAAGCCAAACGAGAAAGACTCCTATTGCAGGAGGGATTGATCAGGATGATGTCTCGGTGCATAGTTACGGAGAGGAGACTGAATTGGAATTGGCCAACAAAATTTCCCCAGTTCAAACTCAGTGACGTGACCTACTCTGTGCTATTTTCCAGGCTAATTACTTCAACAAGTATGGGAATCCAATAAACTATGAGTCGCTGTAGCCGGATTAGCCTCTGGGTGACCATCTGCGATCAGACGCGATCAGATAAAACCACAGCTTTATGAACCGCCCGTGGGCCGCTCCCTCCGATTAATTGCCACAGACAGGTTCTGATTGGCGGACTTACCGATCGATCGATCGATCCTATCTACTGAACAGTTGCTGTGTGCAGAGCGCTGTACTAAGTGCTCGGGAGAATGCAATATAACAGAGTTGGTAGACATGTTCCTTGCCCACAGCAAACTTACATCTAGAGGGGGGGTACAGGCAATAATATGAATAAACAAATTATGGATAGTGTATATAAGTGCTGCGAGGCTGAGCGAGGGGTGACTAAAGGGTGCAGATCCAGCCAAATCCAAGGGTGACACAGAAGGGAACAGGGGAAGAGGAAACGAGGGCTTAGTCTGGGAAATCCTCTCGGAGGAGACGTGCTTTTAGTGAGGCTTATCTGCCAATCTGTCTGTTCATTCAGTTGTATTTACGAAGCGCTCACTGTGTGCAGAGCACTCTACCAAGCACTTGGGAAAGTACGATACAACAATAATCAGTGACATTCCCCGCCCACAACGAGCGTGAAGTCTAGGAGGTGACTCGCAGATCTGACTTTTCCTTCGCGAAAGGGAGGAAGCGACTGAGCGCTGCCTTCTGTGACCTCTGTTCTTTCCTTTTACGGTGCAAACTGCATCTAACTCCCACTTGTATACTCTTTCCCAGTGCTTAGTATAGTGTTCTGCACCCAGTAGGCACTTAATAAACTCTGTTACTACTCCCACAACAAATGAGAGATTTCTGGTGGAGATAACTTCCGCATCATAATAACGATTAGGGGATTCGTCAAGCGCTTACTAGGTGCCAAGCACTGTTCTAAGCGCTGGGGTAGATACAAGGTCATCAGGTTGTCCCACGTGGGGCTCACAGTCTTAATCCCCGTGTTACAGATGAGGTAACTGAGGCACAGAGAAGTTAAGTGGCTCGCCCAAAGCGACACAGCAGACGAGTGGCGGAGTCGGGATCAGAACCCATGTCCTCTGACTCCCAAACCGGTGCTCTTTCCCCTGAGCCACGCTGCTTCTCTACTTGAGTCGTTGACTAATTCTGCCCGATAGTGCGCGAGATTTGGGGTGGGTTGGGGGCAAGGAGGGGGCTTCCGATTTTTCTGGGTAACTCCAGACTGCTACTGCTGTTCCTCTCCTTTCTTCTTCTGCCACCCTAAACATCTCTGTCAGCTGGATCGTCCTTGAATTGGGGGGGGGGGGTGTTGCAAATATTCTTCGGGGGGGGAAGAAGAAAGGGCCTGGGTTTTTCCCTGTTAAAATCACCGAACCGCTAAAGCCTAACAAACCCCTCAGCGAGAGAGCGCCAAGGATCGTTTCGGTTTCCCCGACGCCGCAAAACCAAACGATGGAGAAAAAATATCTCATGAAGAGTACTGGTCAGGAAAGGCAAGTACACGGTCTCGTCAACCTAACGAACAAAGGGGAAGATGAGCCTAGACAGAATCGCAGTAAAGCCACTGAACCCACCACCCTCTTCTTCTAGTGTACTTAGAAGGCCAGTCGACTCACCCCCGTCCGTAACGTGAGCGGAAGGCCGGCGGCTTTCCGTTCCTGCAGCTGCCCCACTTCTAGATAGAGGCGGAACCTTTGAAGACCCTCACTGGGAAACGTGTGGCGTCCTCCACTCGTAGCTCCCAGCTCGCTCGTCGCCGCCTCGCCGAGGGCGCAACCGTCCAGCCGAGTGAAAGCGGCACCCTGAATGTCGGCGGGGGACATCCGAAACAAAATCCGAGTTGAGGTTTACCATCTTGGGATGCCATCGGAGGTCAACTGATCTTGTTCTCTGCTTTCGGGAATGGCGTGGGTTCCGTACTCACCCCCCGCTCCTCAAAAACCCGCGAGGGTTGCCCATTCTCCATGGCATCAAGCAGCCATGAAGACTAAGACTAGCTTTAAGCGGCGGGGCTCAGTGGAAAGAGCCCGGGCTTGGGAGTCAGAGGTCACGGGCTCTAATCCCGGCTCCGCCGCTAGTCAGCTGTGTGACCTTGGGCAAGTCACTTCACTTCTCTGTGCCTCAGTTCCCTCATCTGTCAAATGGGGATTAAAACTGTGAGCCCCACGTGGGACAACGCGATCCCCTTGTATCCCCCAGCGCTGAGGACAGCGCCGCGCACATAGTAAGCGCTTAACAGATACCACAATTTTTATTATTTAAGGCACTCGTCAGCTCACCCCTTCCAACCTCGTCATTCTCTCTCACTCCACCCCAGCTCACACCCCTCATTCCTCTAGAGCTAACGTGGTCACGGGCCCGCCACCGACCTCCTGCTCACCCCCTCGCACCCGCCGGGAATATTCCCCTCCTTCACCCCCGACGGTCCAAATTTTCCCCTCCTTCACATCGACAGTCCACACGTCTTCCCCATTCTTCAAAGCCCATTTCACCTCTAATCTCCCTATTTCATATCTCCCAACTTCCAATTCAGCCTTCCACACTACCTAAACCTCTAAGTACCCACAGTCTCCCACAGCCCCCCTCCCGGGGACCTCCCAAGTTGGAATCCCGACTCCGCCGCTTGTCTGCTGTGGGATCTTGGGCAAGTCCCTTCACTTCTCTGGGCCTCGGTTACCTCATCTGGAAAATGGGGATTGAGACTGTGAGCCCTACACGGGACAGGGAATGTGTCCAGTCTAATCTGTTGGTATCCATCCCAGGGTTTAGTACAGTGCCTGGCACACGGTAAGCACTTAACAAATGCCACAATCATTATTAATATTTATGGGACGATCTTTCACACGGCATTACGTCAACTTGAACTCATGTACACACCTCTATTTCTTCCTTCCTCCTACTCATGTACTCATCCCTTTTTTTTCTTCCTCCTTTCTGAAAGTGACTTTAGCGTCCATCTCCCTCACTAAATTCTAAGATCTTTTAGGTGGGGGAATCACGTCTTCTAATGCTACCGTACTCTCCAAGGCACCGGGCGCTGTGCTCTGCACAGGGTGGATGCTCAGTGCATACGATTCATCGACTGTGTTGGCCAGGGAAAAATTGCTTTCCAAAGGCTGGACCGTGGCCCCTCCTAGAAACACATATCATGTAAAGAGAATCGGCCAATCAAAACTGACATCGCTGTGAAGCCTTCCTGCTGGTGGGATCCATTAAGCGCTCAATCGAACAAAGGCATTCGATGAGCACTTACTATGGGCAGAGCACTGTACTTTTTTATTTTTAATGGAATTTATTAAGCGTTCACTGCGTTGCAGGACCTGTGCTAAGCGTTGGCGTGGATACAAGTTAATCGGGTCGGACACGGTCCCTGTTCCACATAGGGCTCACGGTCTTAATCCCCATTTTAGGGTTCGCGGTCTTAATCCCCATTTAACAGATGAGGTACCGAGGACCAGAGAAGCGAAGCGACTTATCCGAGGTTACGCAGCAGACGGGTGACGGAGCCGGGATGAGAATCCGGGTCCTTCTGACTCGCCTGGGAGAGGGCAGAGCAGCAGAGTCGGTAGAGATGGTCCCGGCCCACAACAAGCTCACAGTCCAGAGAGGGACGCACCCTAATATAAATCAATAATTTACATTAAGAGAAACGTCTTCCTCAGCTGCATTACGGATTATGGATTAACTAGGGATTAACAGTTTCAGGCGCACAGGGATCGGGACCCACGACTCGCTTAACCTTTGGAGGGCACAGATGTCAAATTACCGTCACAAGTTTTAATCGCCCCGCAGACGGTCCACATTCATCTCAGGGATCACCACCATTACGAATGCCTATTTGCACCCAGGCCCGAAAAGGCAACCCTTGGAAAACTTGCTTCATTAGCTCTAACTGCGTATGCCATTTTAATACTTTATTATTAAAATCCCCAAGGGTTCTTCCGCTATGAAAGACGAGCCCTCAGTCCTGACTGTTTTATTTCAATCGGGAAGTTGCAAGCTCGCCAACAGAGCAATTCTGACTTGGAAGATGAAAATTTCTGTCTAGACAGCTTCTCGCTCTTTAACTTCCCACTGTCCGTAGAGCGGGATTACCTGTCTGTGCTTATTTTTCATCTACCGGACAGGAGGAAAGAGGATATGTACTTCAGTTTTAAAAAGAAAAAAACCTTAACCCTTTAAAATTTGAACCACGGTCACCCTCGGTTGCCTTTAAGGTCGCTTTGTAAACGCAAGAGCAAAACGATCAGAGCTCAAACCAAACTGTTATTCCGACTACGAATACAAGCAGCAGGATTAGCTTGAAAAGGGTTTAACTCCGTTACTCTCGGGTGCTAAGAACGCAGTGAGTCGTGGTTTTTCTACTCCAACGGATCAAAGGCTTTGCCATCTTGCGTTAGGCCCCCGATCCATCGGGTCCGGGTGTCCCGCCTCCGGCGATCCCGGATACTTCCAGGGGGAATAAATCGGTACACGAGCGCTAGCGTGGTGTTTGTTAAGCACTGACTATAGGCCAGGACCCGTACTAAACACTGAGGTCGATACGAGCAGATCAGATCGGACGCGGTCCCCGTTCCACGTGGGGCTCCCGGTTTTAATCCCCACTTTACAGATGAGGTAACTGAGGCACGGAGAAGCGAAGTGACTTGCCCCAGGTCGCACGATAGACAAACGGCAGAGCCGGGATTAGAATCCAGGTCCTCCTGACTCCACGTCTATCCCTCGGTGGACTTCACTCCCTTCGCGGTCACCGGGTTGACCCCACGGGTGCATCTGATCACCCTATTCTACATTTCCAATCGGCGTGGTTTAGCTCGATTCTGTTTATCGCTACTGTTTTTGTCCTTCTCCCCCGATTAGACCGTGAGCCCGTCAGAGGGCAGGGACCGTCTCTATCCGTTACCCATTTGTCCATTCCGAGCGCTTGGTACAGCGCTCTGCACACGGTAAGCGTTCAATAAATACTATTGAATGAATGAATGAATCATCAAAACATCCAAATGGTCAAAAAAAAAAAAAGGTGGTTTCGGGGGCACACTAGGAAAAGAGGGGAGAAGATCCAGGGGGAAAAAACCGTGTCCGGAAAACCGTGGTCAGGGAGAGTCTCAAGGTGGAAAGGACGGTTGATAGTTCAAGTAGCAGAAAGATCGGAGAAAAGAGGAGCTCCATTAGATGTGGCTAGAGAGAGATCATCGGAGACGCCTCTAGACTATAAGCTTGCCACGGGCAGGGAACGTGTTCACTAATTCTACCGTATCGCGCTCTCCCTGGTGCTTACTACAGTGCCGTGCACATAGTAAGCGCTCGATAAATTCCACTGACCGACTGACTGGAGGGAGAGCTTGGGCAATCGGCTCGGGCAGTGAGGTCGACGGTTAGGCATCGCCCTCCCGGGAAAACAGCGTGGCCTAGGGGATAGAGCCCAGGCCTGGGAGCCGGAGGACCTGGGTTCCAATCCCGGCCCCGCCACTTCCCTGCCGGAAGACTCTGGGCCAGTCACTTATCTCCTCCGGGCCTCGACTGCAAAATGGGAATTCGATACCCGTTCCCCACCAAACTTGACCGTCAGTCCCCTGTGGGCCAAGGACCTGTGACTACCCCGGAGCTTAGAACGGGGCTGGACGCATAGTAAGTGCTTTGACAAACACCACTAAAAGTCAACAGACCGGAGTGTAAGATGGCCCTGGGCATATTTTTCTTAAATAGTCACTTACGGAATCACGATGGAACTGCTAAAGTGGAGATGGCTTTGCCCTGTAGGAAGTAAGCGCTCAGTAAATACAATTCGTAGTAATAATGAAGAGATGAGGTTCATACAGGGTGATTAAAATATGACTTTCATTCTGAAAAGACAATTCTTCTTCCTCCTCCCCCTCCTGTTCCTCCTCCTCCTCCTCTTTCTTCTTCCTCCTCCTGCTGTTCCTCCTCCTCTTCCCCCCCGCCCTCCCCGCTCCCGGCCCCTCCCCTCCCCGCTCCTCCCCTCTTCTCTTCTCGCGAGAGGTTGTGTGGGGCGCGGCCGAGCGTCGGGGCCTGAGCGTCGGACGCCGACCATGGCGGACACCGACCCCAAGACGGTGCAGGACCTCACGGCTGTGGTCAGCCCCGCCCCACCTCGCCGCCCGGGGGGAACCGGGGGGGGAGGGAAAGGAGGGGAGGGCGAGGGGCGGGCGGGCCCGGCCTCCTCCCCGGGGCCGCTCCTTCCTCCTCCTCCTCCTCCGGGAGGCCGGTCCTTCTTCCTCCTCCTCCTCCTCTTCCCCGAGGCCGCTCCTTCCTCCTCCTCCTCCTCCTCCGGGGGGCCGGTCCTTGTTCCTTCTCCCCGAGACCGGTCCTTCCTCCTCCTCTGGGGGGGGTCGGTCCTTCCTCCTCCTCCTTTTCCTCCTCCTCCCCGAGGCCGCTCCTTCCTCCTCCTCCTGCTCCGGGGGGCCGGTCCTTCCTCCTCCTCCTCCTCCTCTTCCCCGAGGCCGCACCTTCCTCTTCCTCCCCGAGGCCGGTCCTTCCTCTTCCTCCTCCTCTTCCCCGAGGCCGCTCCTTCCTCCTCCTCCTCTTCCCCGAGGCCGCTCCTTCCTCCTCCTCCTCTTCCCCGAGGCCGCTCCTTCTCCTCCTCCTCCTCCTGCTCCGGGGGTCCGGTCCTTCCTCCTCCTCCTCCTCCTCCGGGGGGTCGGGCCTTCCTCTTCCTCCTCTTCCCCGAGGCCGCTCCTTCCTTCTCCTCCTCCTCCTCCTCCTCCTCCTCCTCCTCCTCCCCGAGGCCGCGGTCCTTCCTCCTCCTCCTCCTCCTCCTCCTCCTCCTCCCCGGGGCCGCTCCTTCCTCCTCCTCCCCGAGGCCGCGGTCCTTCCTCCTCCTCCTCCTCTTCCCCGAGGCCGCTCCTTCCTTCTCCTCCTCCTCCTCCTCCTCCTCCTCCTCCTCCTCCTCCCCGGGGCCGCTCCTTCCTCCTTCCTCCTCCTGCCCCGGGGGTCCGGTCCTGCCTTCTCACCGCCTTGTCTTCTCTGTCCCTCAGGTGCAGACGCTCCTCCAGCAGATGCAGGACAAATTCCAAACCATGTCCGACCAGATCATTGGAAGAAATATCCTCTGCCCCCGAGCGCCCCTTGGCTCGCCCCTTGGCTCGCCCCTTGGCTCGCCCCTTGGCTCGCCCCTTGGCTCGCCCCTTGGCTCGCCCCTTGGCTCGCTCGGGGGGATTTACCCCGCCCCGACCCTCTGCGGACCACCGGGCCCCGGGCTTGGAAGGGACATTCGTTCAGTAGCATCTATCCGACGCTTACCCTGTGCGGAGCACCGGACCGAGCGCTCGGAAAGGACAGTTGGTTCGTTCGGCCTTATTGGGCGCTACCTGTGTGCGGGGCGCCGGACCGAGCGCTCGGAAGGGGCGGTTCCTCGTCGATAGTATTTATCGAGCGCCCACTGCGTGCCGCGCGCCGGACCGAGCTCTCTGGAAGGGACCGTTGGTCCGATAGCACTTATTGAGCCCTTACTGCGTGCCGAGCACCGCCCTGAACGCTCGGAAGGGACGGTTCGTTCATTCGGTAGGGTCTACCGAGCCCTTATTCCGTGCGGCGCGCCGCGCCGAGCGCTCGGAGGGGACGGTTCGCTCCGTAGTATTTATCGAGCCCTTACTGTGTGCCGAGCGCCGCGCCGAGCTCTCCGGAAGGGACCGTTGGTTCGTTCGATGGCGTTTATTGAGCGCTCGCTGTGTGCCGAGCGCTGCGCTGAGCGCCTGGAAGGGACGATTCGGGCAGTAGTGATTACTGAGCGCTTACTACGTGCCCGGCACTGGGCTGAGCGCCCGGAAGGGACGATTCGTTCATTCGATAGTATTTACCGAGCCCTTATTCTGCGCCCGGCACTGGACTGAGCGCTTGGGAGGGACGGTTGATTCGACGGTATTTATTGAGCCCTTACGATTCCTTCGATAGTACTTATTGAGCGCTTACTACGTGCCGAGCACCGGACCGAGCGCTTGGAAGGGGCCGTTCATTCGTTCAGTGTATTTATTGAGCGCTGACTACGTGCCGAGCACCGCGCCGAGCGCTTGGAACGGACGATTCGGTTCATTCGGTTGTATGTATTGAGCGCTTACTACGTGCGGAGCAGCGAACTGAGCCCTCGGGACGGACCGTTCGTTCAGTCGTATCTGTTGAGCGCTTACTACGTGCGGAGCGCTGGACCGAGCCCTCGGAACGGACCGTTCGTTCATTCGAAAGTATGTGCCGAGCGCTTACTGTGTGCGGAGCGCTGGACCGAGCCCTCGGAACGGACCGTTCGTTCATTCGGACGTATTTGCCGAGCGCTTACTGTGGGAGGAGCGCTGGACCGAGCCCCCGGAACGGACCGTTCGTTCATTGGGACGTATTTGCCGAGCGCTTACTGTGTGCGGAGCGCTGGACCGAGCCCTCGGAACGGACCGTTCCTTCATTCGGACGTATTTACCGAGCGCTTACGGCGTGCGGAGCCCTGGACTGAGCCCTCGGAACGGACCGTTCGTTCAGCCGTGTGTGTTGAGCGCTTACGCTGCGCGGAGCGCTGGACTGAGCCCTTGGAACGGACCGTTCGTTCATTCGAAAGTATCTGCCGAGCGCTTACTACGTGCGGAGCGCTGGACTGAGCGCTTGGAGTGGGCGATTCATCCGATAGTATTTATTGAGCGCTTGATGTGTGCGGAGCACTGGACTAGGCTCTTGGAACGGACATTCGGGCAGCAGGTAGAGACCGTCCCTGCCCGCCGACGGCCTCACGGTCTCATCGGGGGAGAGAGACGGACGCAAACAAGACGGCCCAATCGCGCTGAATAGAATCGGGGGGCTGTACATCCTAGGCCCCCTCCTAGCGATGACGATCGTGATAACGTTGGCGTTTAAGCGCCTACTATGTGCGCCGGGGGAGATACGGGGCGATGGGGTTGTCTTCCGTGAGGCTCCCGGTCTTCATCCCCGTTTTCCGGGTGAGGTCACCGAGGCACGGGGAAGCGAGGTGGCCGGCCCGCGGTCGCACGGCTCACAAGGGGCGGAGCCCAGATTCGAACCCACCCCCTCCGCCTCCCCGGCCCGGGCTCCCTCCGCCGGGTCACGAGAGTCGGCAGCGAGGGGGGCGTTGGTTAGGCGCCGGCTCCGTGCCCGGCGCCGCTCCGAGCGCCGGGGTGGATGCCGGGCGGTGAGGTGGAACACGGCGGCCCTTGGCCCGCGTAGGCCTCGCGGTCTCAGCTCCCCATCTTCCGGACGAGGGAACCGAGGCCCGGGGAAGTGAAATGACTTGCCCGAGGCGGCACCGCCCACCGAGCCGGAATTAGAACCCGTGACCTCCCGACACCCGGGCTCGTTCTCTACCGGCCGGGCCCCGCTGTTTCCGGTAGTAATACGCTGTGAGAAGCGGCGCGGCTCGGCGGAAAGAGCCCGGGCTCGGGAGTCGGAGGTCAGGGGTTCGGATCCCGGCTCTGCCGCTTGCCGGGCGTGTGACCGCGGGCGAGTCGCTTTACTTCCCTGGGCCTCGGTTCCCTCATCTGGAAAACGGGGATTAAAGTTGTGAGCCCCACGTGGGGCGACCCGATCGCCTCGTATCCCCCCAGCGCTTAGAACGGCGCTCGGCACACGGTAAGCGTTCACCGCATGCCGCCGGCGTCATTACGATCACGGTATCCGTTGAGCCCGCCGGACGCGCCGGGCGGTGTTGCCCGACGGGCGGAGCACGGGCCCCCGGGCGGCGGGAGGATCCGGGTTCTAATTCCGCTTCCGCCGCTTGTGTGCCGCGGGACCTCGGGCGGGTCGCTTCGCTTCTCTGGGCCTCGGTTCCCTCATCTGGAAAATGGGGATTGGGACCGGGGGTCCCGTGTTCAACGTGGACCGTGTCCGACCCGATCACCTTGTATTTTCCCCAGCGCTTAGAAGAGCGCCTGGCGCGCGGTAAGTGCTTAACGGATACGCTTTAAAAATTTTTTAAAAAAAAAGCTCAGTGCTTCGGTATGTACGGAACACTCAGGTCGGACACGGAGCCTCTCCCGCGCGGGCTCACGGAGGCAGGGACGGAAGCAGCGGCGGCGTGGCCTGGTGGCCGGAGCGCGGATCTGGGGAGTCGGAGGGCCTGGGTTCTAATCCCGGTTCCACCGAGCACCCGCGGTGTGACTTGGGGGGGGGGGTCACTTCACTCCTCCGGGCCTCAGTTACCTCGTCCGTAAGACGGGGATGAAGACCGAGCCCCGTGCGGGACAGGAACTGGGTCCGACCTGATCGTCTCGCGACGGTAACGGTGGCACTTGTTGAGCGTCTGCTATGTGCCGGGCACTGTGCTCAGCGCTGGGGTGGACACGTCCCAAGAGGTCGGACCCAGCCCCCGTCCGGCTCACGGTCTCAGTCCCGTTAACGCGGCCGAGGTGACCGAGGCACGGAGGAGCGAAGTGACTCGCCCGGGTTCGCCTCGCCCCCCCCCCCCCCCCCCGGACGGGCGGAGGAGCCGGGATTAGAACCCGTGACGCTTTGCCTCCCGGGACCGGGCTCCATCCACCGGGCCGTACCGCTTCCTTCCCGGTGCTTAATCCGGGGCCCGGTACGTAGGCGATGAACAGACACCGTCGAGGAAAGGGAAACGGTCGTTCCAATCCCCGTTTCACAGATGAGCAAACTGAGTCGCGAGGGAATCCCGTTACTTGCCTCACACGGCGGGCGGGCGGGCGGGCGGGGGAGCCCGGGTCGGAACCCACGTCTCCCGACTGCCGGCGTCGTGCTCCTTTCGCTGGACCGTGCCGCTGCTTCCCGCCCACCCAGTTAGGCTCCGATTTGCCAAAAGGGATTCGGACGGCACCGATGCAAGGCGACCTGCGGGCTAGGGGGTTGAGGGTCAGAACCGTAACCGCGAGCGCCCCGTCGTGGGTTTTCCTTAATCCGTGCCTACTCGACGACATGAGCTGTCGCATCGACGATCTGGAAAAGAACATCGCCGACCTCATGACGCAGGCAGGCGTGGAAGAGCTGGAGGGTGAAAACAAGACGCCCGCTACCCACAAGAGCTGAAGGTGAGGCCGCTCCGGTGAAGTCTCGATAGGTGAGTGGGGTTTTTGAGTCGCGCCTCTACGTGGGCTACCCTTAAAACCCGCATCCGGCGAGGCCGTTCGTGGCCCGTGCCGTTTTCTTCTTGGATTTCTGACTCGGATCAGTTCGAGTCGAGGCTACGCCGGGAGGAGGACTAAAGGTGTCGATCCCCATTGAGTAGAGTGGGCCGTACGTGGAAAAATTCAACAGACGCACGACCCGCGTTCCCCGTCCCCGAGGCGCTCACGCTTGGATGTGAGTGTTGGATGCTAACAGTTGGATCTGTAATGGGGGAGGCAGAGGTGACGCCGCCGGCGGCGCTATTCGAAAGAGGATTCTGTGGCTATTCATACGTGATGATGATAACGTCGGTATTCGTCAAGCCCTTGCTATGGGCAGAGCACCGTAGTAAGCGCGGGGGTGGAGACAGGGTGATCAGGTCTTCGTCCCATTTTCCGGATGAGGGAACTGGGGCCCAGAGAAGTGAAGCGACTCGCCCGCGGTCACGCGGCTGACGAGCGGCAGGGCCGGGATTCGAACCCGTGACCCCCGACCCCCCCCAGGCCCGGGCCCTTCCCGCCGAGCCGTGCTGCGCGTATGCCCCCCCTCGCCGTGGAAGGGTATGAGTTAAAATCCGTAAGTCGTGGAGGGGGCCGTTGGGTCGAGGTGTTACACGGATCGTGATTTTAGTCGAATAAACGAAGGAAGCCCAAGAAGGGCGAAGCCTCCACCGGCAGAAACCCGCACGGTCTCCGAGGGACCGTGACGTGCACTTAGTCTCGCAGTAGCCTTTCCCGCGTACCTGTTACCGGGTTAATAGCGTCGGTATCCGTTGAGCGCTTCCTGTGCGCTGGGGGAGATGCAGGGCGATTCAGGTTGTCCCACGTGAGGCTCACGATCTTAATCCCCATGTTACAGGCGAGGTAACTGAGGCACGGCGAAGTGAAGTGACTTGCCCGCAGTCACGCAGCTGAGTCGAGGGGCGGAGCTGGGATTCGGGATGAGTTGGGTGATTATGAGCAAGGCGTTTTATTGAAAATCGGGTCAGGTGACACCGTTTCAAACTGCCTCCTCTCCCGACTGATTGTCAGCGATAGAGTCTCTATCCGTACCTGGAATTTCCCGACTCTCCCCGGCTCTGTGAAAGACAGCGGGACCGAATATCAAACTGTCCTCCCGGCCCAGGTTCCCAGTTGAGCCCCGGGTTCGCTGAGGCGGAGGGCCCCGTTTGGACGCCCTCCGGTCCTGGGACGACGGCGAAGATCTGCGGCCTCTTGACCGCGGAGCGCGGGAGCGCGGTAACGGGGAGTTGGCTGCCCGGGAGTTCCTGAACTGGACGTGGCTTAGAGCCCCCGATGAGACCGGGGCCGAATAGGGTGAGAAACCCAGGAGGGGCAGCAACTGCATCTGTTGGTTCATTCGATAGTATTTACTGGGTGCCGAGCGCTGTGCGAACCGGTCGGAATGTACAAATGGGTAACGGGGGACAGTCCCCGCCCTTTGACGGGATTAGTAATAATAACGGTGGTATCTGTTAAGCGCTTGCTACGTGCAGAGCGCCGTTCTGAGCGCTGGGGGAGAAGACGGGGTGATCGGGTTGCCCCACGGGAGGCTCACGGTTAATTCCCATCTTACAGATGAGGTAGCAGGCACAGAGAAGTGAAGCGACTCGCCCACGGTCCCACGGCTGACGAGTGGCAGAGCCGGGATACGAACCCGTGACCTCTGACTCCCGAGTCCGGGCTCTGTCCACTGAGCCACGCCGCCTCTCTGCAGTCCGACTGGGAGATCTAGATACGTAACCTCTGGCGATCCCAGCTCTTACCACATAGGAAGCGCTTCGGTGCCGTCATTATTGTTCTCCCTCGCGTATTCGGTAGTTCTTACTGAGCACCCACCCCACGCAAGCCGTTGTAGCAGGGGCCTTGCAGAGGACGGCAAAAGCGAAAGCGGAGACCGGAATTCAAGGGTCTCTCGCCTCCCGTCGTCGTGTTTGGGAAATCCGTTGGGTTGGTGACTTTCCTGCGCCTTTGTCTTCGTTTCGTCTGTCTTCGGTATCCTTCTCGAAGTCCGCTGAATCTTTCTCCTTTTTCCAACAGGTCGCTAAAAATTTGCAGTGAATTCTGGAATGTTTTTTTTTACGAGCCAGAAGTAACAGAACAGCTCTTTGCTATTAACTGCTGTGTGCAAGGTGTTTTTATATTGTTATAGAGCTTGCCTTCCTAGCGTATACTAAATAGGTAAAATTTCAGACCGGTCGATATTTTCGTTTCTTGTACGTGGTAGTTTCACTTACAGTGGGCAAAATAAGTTATGTTATTAAACTAACGCTGAAACTGTTCAATTTTTGGGTGTATTTTTTCGTGAAGCCATGTTTTTCCCGTCCTCGATCTTCTGTAATGATCTCAGCTTGATGGCTAAAATTGCCGTTGGTAATTTTCCCTAGAAACGTATTAACTTTTCGATGGTAGATTTTCTTTGTGAAGTAAAACACTAGAGTTTAGAGGTCTTTTAATTCTCCACGTAAAACGCTCGTTGTGCTAATTTACAAGCGAATGATTGAAATATTTTTAAAGCAGACGAGAAAAGCGGGGAAGAATTTCTGTGACTCCTTTTTTTCCCAAAATATTCAACACTGCTAGATGGCCACGATGGAAAACCGCACGAAGAGTGTCCTGCCTGGCTCTGAGAGGATGCCGAAGTTGACTGACAGAGTAACTTCTGTTGTTTTTTTGAACGTTGGAAAAAGAATGGTATCGAGAAAATTTCGGAACCCGTTAACTCCAGAAGTGTCAGGACCTGTTCTGCGTTCGAACGGTGACCTTGTATAATGACGAATCGAGTTTTTAGACGGGCAGTACGGTACTTCGCTCCTTAAGCTACCTTCTCTCCCGAGAATGCCCAGAGCGCGCTAAACCTAGCGGGGGTTTTCAACTTTACTCCCGTACTTCGGAGATTGACTGGGCGTAGCTGTGGGTGTCTGCAGGGGAAGAAGAGAGAACTGGCGTCATAAAATGGTAATTTCACGGATCGGAAACAATCGGTACCTTTAGCGTACTGTCAGGTTTACAAGAAATATCGTTTCGTTTACCTTTTTCTTATACCTGGGCCGAATTAAATACTTTCCTAAAAAGAATACGGGGGGTGAGGAATATCAGACGTTCTTCCACGTAGAGCGCGTGCGTCGCCTTACAGTGAGTAGGCGAGAGACCGATTTCTCGGCCTTCTCCTGAAGGGGACCTGTGTGATGGGTAGAGCAATGTGAGCTTATGTGAACGTAAGAAGAATTTGTCAAGGTGAAATGACATTGGCCAGTGGAGTGTCACCCGCCTATATGAAGTCGGGATAGATTAAGGGAACATTCTGTGATCGTGGGAAACATCCTGTATCACCAGCCTTGGGTTTCTTGTACTGTTATAAATCTGTAATAAAATTCCAAAGTGGTATCTTATTCAGAGTATTGCCTCTCTTGCACTGTGGGAAATACCGCATCCAACGAACAGCCCTCAGAAAGGCCGTCCTGTAATAAGATAACGAGAGGGGTTTCCGTGCGAAACCAACACGACGAGACCCCCGCGGTTGTGGTGAAAGGTGAGTGGACTCTTGAGAGATAAGAGGAATCCTAATACTCCCGGATAGATGGGAGCGACAGTAACTGGAAATTGGAAGAGACGCGAGAGCCCGTCTGAGGGTGAAAATGCTGCGCGCCCAATATCGTGTAGGAGACGGGGGGGGGGGGGGGGGGGGGGGCATTTTAAATGTGAAAGTGAGGAACGGACCCCGGCTTTAGCGTGAACCAAATAAAACACCTGAAATCTCCATCCGGAAAGTAGCATTTCCTTGTTAACCGGTGGTGATTCTCGACTCGGACCGATCGAAACGGACTTATCTGGTAAAATTGTAACCGATCGGCGGGAGGTTCAGTCCAGAGTTCCTCGTATATTATACCGGAGACATTTGGTTCTCTCGCCGAAGTCTGGCGTGTTTTTTTTCCGTAGGGCCTTCCACGTAATGACAGGTTGCCGACTGGCCCCCGACGGGCGATGGCGGATCTAGAACGGCAGCTAGCACGCTCCCCGGGCCAGAGTCTCGCGCCTGCGCGACGATGATGGCTCCCGGTGGGCCTCCTCTACAGAGGAACAGGCAGAGCCCACCCGAACACTTCTCCGTTGAGATACCCCCCCAAAAAAAATCCGTCGCCGCTCCATCAATCTCTCCTCGTCCGTTCCTCCAGCCTCATGCGGGTGCCCCTCAGAGAACGGCCTCAGTATCGTGAGTGAAAAATGTCAGGTGTGATGAAGAGGCTACGGTCTTGGAAATCCGAGGCTTGAATGGTTCAGTGTGACCCTGCTGGAGTTTACTTATTTTTTAACTCTTGGTTTTTTCCCATGCTTTAAGCCACTCATTCCTGGGGTCGGCCGTTGTGACGACGTTGCTGACGGCAGCGTCTCCTGCGAGGAGTGACGGACGGGTCGTGACGACCGCGAGACCGAGACCCGGCGCAGAGGAACCGATCGTAGCCCGAGGGGTCTGTGAGGGGCTACCCTGTCTCCGCCGGTCACGATCCCGCTTGGCCCCGGAGCGAGGGGGTGCCGACGCCGCGCCATCGCACCGTAAACTAGCAGGCGACTGTCAAGAGTAGCCACCTGAACAGTGGCCACCGTCTTCACCGCCCACCTTAGCCCGCTGTTTTGGGGTTGGCCGCCGAGCCGGTCCACCTTGCTTGATGGCTCTTGGGTGGTCCCGTAGCAGGCGTTCCGCCGCGAGGCATTCGCGCGCTTCTCGATGTTCCCGCTGCCCCCACGCACCGTTTGCACGTTCTCTCTTCCGTTCCTTCTCTCCATCTCTGTCTCTCCCTTTCTCTCAAGCCGCTGGGGGGGGGGAGTGCTGATAAAGTAGTAGATGTCTCCGAGGGGAAAAGCAAGTTCTCTTCAACAATTCCATCCAAAAAGAAGCGAACTGAGGTTCTCCTTTGGGAACCTTCCAGATCTCCAAGCTGCTTTGGCAAGATGCACTGTAGAACTAAGATAGCAGAAGCAAAACGGGATCCTAGATAAATTCACGGGGAACTGTTCCGTTCCGTGTGCCTCGGGGGGGTTTCCGAACTAAGGCGAACAAGCCAAAATGTGATTAATCATCATTACGGAGGATATCTGGAGATCGAGACTAGGGCCTGATACGGCTGTCGTGCTGAGAAAACCCGTCAGGGGATTCGATCTGAATTTCCTGTCAGGAGTGCGTTCAGCTTCAGTCCGTTCCATTTGGAGCTGCTCCGAGATTTAAAACACTTCGCCCCTCCGAAGTTATTTTCAAGCAGTGGGAAATGATCTCAGTCGTTTTTAAAACTTCAAAAGTATAGCAAAGCGTGATTTCAAGTGCTCTGAGTGCTTCAGTGGAGTGGCTGTTGGGTAGGGTGGTCAATATTTAATCTAGAATCATCTTCCAGTGTGAATACTATATTTTTATGCAAAAGGTTCGTTTCTGCATTTGTCTTCTTTTCCAAGAACTCGTTCGGCTGCAAAATAATTCGGTGTTTTTTAAGTGAAACCCAAAGTGCTATCATTTGATTTGCGAGAGCAATGAATTTTGAACCCGTAGTGCAGTCAGCGGCCTACACTGTTCAACACCAGATTCCTCTTGAAAACAGTGTTGGTTTACTTCAGCACAGTCTAAGCACTTGTGTCATATGGTTTCTGCCAATACCCCGGTTTACTATTCGGAAGATGGATCGATTTCTCATTATTCATGTCGTCAGTACTTTCCACGCGCCGAACACCGTGCTCGCCGTTGAAGAGGCCGGGGGGAGAACGGCTATTATACAGGCACGAAAGCCGAGACGCAGAGAAGTGCTCTCGGCCAAGGTCGCGCAGCAAAGACGCGGTGACGGAGCCGGGACTGGAACTCAATTTTCCTGACTCCCCCTCCCTCCTCTCGCTATTAGGCCACCCAGTTAATTTTTTGAGCCCTCCGTCGGGATCAATAAATGGCATTTATGGAGTGCTGTGTGAGGAACGCTGTACTAAGCAGTTGGGAGGATAGGCTGTGACAATAGAGTACAATAGTCGTTAGTACGGGGTCGGGGGGGGGGGGGGGGGGGTCGAAAAAGTTTGAAAATGAGATCTAACGTCGACTCGCCCCTCCCCCCGCGACCCAAGCCTATTAGTGGTAATGACAGTGAATCCTATTATTTTAGCAATAAGGTCAAAGGTGGTTCGTCTTATTGTTTGTATGTTTATACCTGATTCTTGAATTAATTCGCTCCTAAGTTAGACTCAGCCGTCACCCAAGCGAAGAGCTTAAATTTTTCATTTGATGATAATGTTAGTAGTAATGTTGGTATCTGTTAAGCGCTTACTATGCGCAGAGCACCGTTCCAAGCGCTGGGGTAGGCACAGGGGAATCAGGTTGTCCCACTTGGGGCTCCCAGTCTTAATCCCCATTTTACAGATGAGGGAACGGAGGCACCGAGAAGTGAAGCGACTCGCCCACAGTCGCACGGCTGCCGAGTGGCAGATCCGGGATTCGAACCCGTGACCTCCGACTCCAAAGCCCGGGCTCTTTCCACTGAGCCACGCTGCAATCGGTAGTTCATATGGAGGACCTAACAGTTGCAGAACGCTATACTAAGCACCCGTGAATGTTCGAAAGGAGACATGATTCGGCGAGCCCCATATGATCTGCTGATTTTCTTGAATCCACTCCAGTGCCTGGCGCACAGTAAGCCCTTAACAAATACCATTATCATTATTATTATTATTATTGAGCTTAAAATTTAGATAGATAGGTGGCAAAAGTACTCAAGTAAGATTTTGTGCATTAAAATTCACTAAAGACGAGAGTGGCAAAGTGTTCAAAGTACCAAAACGTTGCGATGATGTAATCGGAGAAGAAGGAAAATTAATTGGGGAAAGCTTCTCCAGGAGGTGAGTTTTAGGAGGATTTTTGAAGATGGGGAGGGAATTCCAGGCACTAGAAGGGCGGGTGTGGGAGCCTGGGATCTGTCCGGGGGGGGGGGGGGGGAGTCAGAAGGGAGGCACCATTAGGGGGTGAACTTAGAGAAGCAGCGTAGCTCAGTGGAAAGAGCCCGGGCTTGGGAGTCGGGTTGTGAGTTCGAATCCCGGCCCTGCCACCTGTCAGCTGTGCCACTGCGGGCGAGTCACTTCTCGGTGACCTCATCTGTAAAATGGGGACGAAGACTGGGAGCCTCACGGGGGACAACCTGATTCCCCTGGATCTCCCCCAGCGCTCGGAACAGTGCTCTGCACAGAGTAAGCGCTTAACCAATACCAACATCGTCGTCACCGCGCTCCGAACACAGTACGCGCTCGATAAATACGATCGGATGAATGACTGGGAGGAACGAAGGGTGTAAACTGGGGTGTAAGTAACTGGAGAAGACATCGGAGTGAAGTTTGCACTGGAGAGGGGAGAGGCTAGAGGTAGGGAGGGCAGTGAGGAGTCTGACAAAGTAGCTAAGCCTGGGGTGTGATGAGTGCTTGGACCAGGGTGGAGCCGTCATCCACCGTATTTTGGGGTTTTCTTAAAAAACAGTAAAAGCACTCGCTGTGTGCCAGTCGTCGTACTAAGCCCCGGGGTTGAGTCCGTGCTGCACACGGAGCTCACGGCTTTCATCCCCATTTTGCAGATGAGGTCACTGAGGCACGGTTACTTGCCTCGAGTAACTTGTCCGAGTTGCTTGACAAGTAACTAAGTGACTCGCCTAAAGTCGCGCAGCAGGTACGTCAAGAGCCGGGCTTAGAACCCAGGTCCTCTGGCGCCCGGGCCCGTGCTGCTTCCACGAGGCTACGCCGACTCCCCGTGGAATCCGAGTGCTCACCCTGGGCAGAGCGCTTGGCGACTACAGCGTGACTTCAGCGGATAGAGCGCGGGCCGGGGAGTCGGAAGGACCCGAGTCTTAATCCTGGCTCTGCCGCGTGGCTGCCGGGTGACCCTGGGCAAGCCAGCTTAGCTTCTCTGGGCCTCAGTGACCTCGTCTGTATAAAGGGTGTTAGCACTGTGAGCCTCTTGCAGGACAGGGGCCGGGTCCAATCTGATTCATTCGTACCTACCCTAGCGCTTAGGACGGCGCTCGGTGCATAGGAGGCGCGTAACGAGTCCCACTGTTGTTACCGTTCCAAAACGACGCCGTCGGCGGTCACGTTCTGGGCCCTCAAGGAGCCTACAGTGTAGAGGAAATGGAGAAGAAAGGGTAGAATCCAAGACAAGGCGGGAATACCCACAGGATAAAAACAACAACGTCGGTACGTGTCCAGCGCTTACTGTGTGCAGAGCACCGTTCTAAGCGCCGGGGGAGATGCAGGGTCGCCGGGTTGTCCCACGCGGGGCTCACGGTCTCGGTCCCCATTTTACCGATGAGGGAACCGCGGCCCAGAGAAGTCGAGCGACTCGCCCACGGTCACACAGCTGACGAGTGGCAGAGCTGGAATTGGAACCCATGACCTCTGACTCCCCAGCCCGGGCCCTTTCCACTGAGCCCCGCTGCTTCTCTGAGGATGTAAGGGAATCAGTGGCGCTGCCTCGGTCGCGAGCTTCGAAAACGCGAACCGGTGGTGGGGTTCCGAGTGTCGGGGGAGTCAAGTCCGGGAGGAGATAGTTTAGAAGGGAAGGTGGGTTCGGGTTATGAGAGGTTAAGCTTGAGGGGTCAGTAGCACGTCCATCGGGAAATGCGGTGGAGAAGCAGCGCGGCTCAGTGGAAAAAGCCCGGGCTTGGGAGTCAGAGGTCATGGGTTCGAATCCCAGCTCGGCCCCCCCCCCCCCCCCGGTCCGCCGTGTGACCCCGGGCGAGTCGCTTCACTTCTCCGGGCCTCGGTTCCCTCACCCGTAAAATGGAGGTGAAGACCGTGAGCCCCACGTGGGACAGCCCGATCACCCTGTGTCTCCCCCGGCGCTTAGAACGGCGCTCCGCACGTAGCGCTTAAGTACAAGCATCGTCGTCATCATTATTGTTAAATACGAGCTCGCGGATAGAGGGGTTGGGCTTAGGGTAATAGATCTCGGCGTGATCGAGCTCGGTGGGGGAATGAATTTAAACTGAGGAGGGCTGGGAACCGGTACGGTCTCGAGAGGCCGGACGAGGTCGAGCGAGACGCAGCCGACGGATGGGGCCGAGAAATTGCTCCGAGGGGTAGGAGGAAACCGGGGGAGCCCTCCTCGGGGGCAAGCGGGATTAGACGGAATCGGGAGGAGAGAGGGGCTCTAAGCGGAAGTGAAGGGGCGGAAACTACCGTCCCTAATGGGTCAGAAAGGAGTTGGAAGAGAGGAAGAGGGAGCAGGATACACACCGCCTGCACCAAGAGTTACGATAGGCACGGTAACGGGGAAACGGGTGACCGCTTCAGGTTGCAGCGGGATTAAAACGTTCTTATCGCGTGAGGGAGACGAGCTCGCTTGAAGGCAGGACAGAAGGGGCCATCGGAGCGTGATCTGTTGAAGGTGGTGGTCAGGGAGGGAAGAAGAGGAGAAACGGGCGTCGTCTGAAGGCGAAAGGAGGTGACGTCAGCGGCGTGGGTAGAGGGGATAGATAGGTTTCGATACCGGATGGATGAGAGAGTGGAGCTACGACTGGCAAGGAGTTGAAAGCCAGGGGAAGACTCGGCCCGACAGTGGTGATCAAGAGGTGATGATAATGGCGGCGTTTGTTAAGCGCTTACTGTGTGCAAAGCACCGTTCTGAGCGCCGGGGAGGATACAAGGTGATCAGGTCGTCCCACGTGGGGCTCACCGTCTTCATCCCCGTTTTACAGTTGAGGGAACCGAGGCCCGGAGAAGAGGAGTGACCCGCCCGGAGTCGCACGGCTGACGAGCGGCGGAGCCGGGGGTTTGAACCCATGACCTCTGACTCCCCAGCCCGGGCTCTTTGCACTGAGCCACGCTGCTTCTCTAACGATTAGAGAGTAGGGACTCTCTATCTTCGCAAACTCTCCAAGTTCCCTTCGGAGAAGCGGGCAACTGATGGACGCTCGGGAAATCCACCCTTGCCTGTACCGGCCGCTTGCCCGGAACCCGGAATTGTTCAGGTGTTGTTTCGACCTGCTGCTTTACTTTGGCTCCAGGGACGCGGTCGTAATAGTAATGACGATGGCGTTGGTTAAGCGCTTACTACGTGCAAAGCACCGTTCCAAGCGCCGGAGAGGATACACGGCGATCAGGTCGTCCCACGTGGGGCTCACGGTCTCAGTGCCCATTTTGCAGATGAGGTAACCGAGGCCCAGAGAGGCGACTTGCCCACGGTCACACAGCTGACAAGCGGCAAAGCCGGGATCCGAACCCGGGGCCTCCCACCCCCCGGCCCGTGCTCCTTCCACTGAGCCGCGCTGCAGCGACGGCGGTGCTCAGATGATCGTCCACCCATGCCGTCGCTGCCCGTTTCACATTGGAAATCTCCATCGGGGTAGAGGTCTTTGTACAACCCCGGAGCCCACCGGGCAGGAGAAGACTTCACAAAATATTCACTTTTCTTTAATGATCTCTAGTACGCGCTCTCCTTATCGCCATCATCCTCGTCGTCACCACCAGTGGCAAAGGGAGGAGAAAAATGAATCGTTTAGGCAAGGAAACACACCTGCATCTTGAAGGCAAAGGAGTTTGTTTGTTTTGTCTTTTGGGTTCCCCTTAGCGTTTGGGATAACGAGGCCAACTCTCTTCGCTGGTAGCGCTTTGGCAACAGAAATACGGCCCTGCCTTGGGCGCTACGTATTTCGATGGCGGGATATTCGGATTAAAGCTTGCCGGTTTATTAGAGAGATGCAACTGGAGAACAGATAACCACTGTCTCCTCCGTAACAATGGTCTGAGTTACACGGAGGAAGCCTGGTTAGTGGAAGGAGCAAGGATTTGGGAGTCAGATGTGAATTTTTTGTCCCAGCTCTAGGTCACCGGCCGCCGGATGACCTCGGGCAAGTCACGGATTTCGCCTCCGTTTCGTCATGAAGCGGGGCCAGAACCGACCTACAAGGATGTTGTGAGGTCGGAGTGAGCTCACTGATGGGAAAGAGCTTTGGGAAAAAAAAAAAAAAAGCGCGCCATGGAGACTCCAGGTATTGTAATTATTATGCTCCTGCAGAGGCAGCCTATTTGTTTTCAGAATAACCTTGGATTTTACTTGCGCATCTGTGTCACAGTATAAGACTATTATCTTCTCTCTGGTTACCGTTCTGTTTACATAATCACCCCCTCGAAAGGCTAGCGGACTGAGCGAATTGCGTATTTTTGCGAATGGATGTCTCTCACCCACTTGGTGAGCGTCAGAGATAAATAATTTAAGCAGTTACCGGTTATTCAATCACGTATCGATCTGCTTCGGTGGCACTCATTTTTAAACAAAACTCTGGCGAATTTATGCAGGAGACTCTTATCCGATCCAAAAAACTTGGTGGTCTGTGGTTTTTCTCTAATTTTTCTGAGGAAGTGTTCTTAAAAAGGAGATGAACGACGTAGTTCCTGATTAACATTTAAATGTAGCCTAATTAATCATCTGCATTTGGTGGAATGATATATGCTACTTATTTAAATAAAGCAGTTCTTCCACTATACGACATAAATTTTGCTAATAGTTACCGTTCTCAAACGAATTGCAGATACACTGTGTTTGATTTCATTTTTGGAGAGTGGGTTGGTCTTTCATTTCACAAGCCAGGCAGCTCCTGAGTTGAAGTCTCAAGCAACGGGCAGATGTGTGAGCGACAGATCGCAGAAACGAATTTTCTGGCGATTTTCAACGGCAGCGCCACTGTGGTTTTCACTCGTCTCTGATATTCATATGCTTTTAACGCCAGGGAGGCGCGCAACCTTGGAAGAGCTTTGAGAAGAAGGGAGAGAGGTGCGAACCGAAAGACATTTCAGGAGGAGGATCAGGGCAGCCGTGTGCGGGGGAGAGGCTGGAGGCAGGGAGGCCGGTGAGGAGACCAAAACGACGGTTCGATCAAGATACGGTGAATACTCGAACCCGGGTGTCGGCTGATTGGAGAGGAAGATCCGCCAGATGTCGCGGAGGAAGAATCGGCAGGTTTTAATACTAATAATAATAATAATGACGTTGGTATCCGTTAAGCGCTTACTATGTGCAGAGCACCGTTCTAAGCGCTGGGGGAGATACAGGGTCAGCGGGTCGTCCCACGTGGGGCTCACGGTTAATCCCCATTTTACAGATGAGGGAACTGAGGCCCAGAGAAGCCAAGGGACTCGCCCACAGTCACACAGCTGACGAGTGGCAGAGCCGGGAGTCGAACCCGTGACCTCCGACTCCGAAGCCCGGGCTCTTTCCACGGAGCCACGGTTAGTTCTGAAAGCAAAATGGAAGAGAGGAGTGGAGGAGTAAAATGATTATAACGATACCTGGTATTTCTAAAGTGCCTACTACGTGCCAACCACTCTACTGAGTGTTAGAATAGATTCAGAAAATCTAGTCACACACATTCTCCGTTCCACACGCAGCTCTCATTCTAAGGGGGAGGCAGAACAGGCGTCTATCAAGAACGGGACAGGTATCCACGTCGTTTGTATCGAGCCCTGCACCTGGTACAGTGCTTGGAACGTAGCCCTTTATCAGTACGATAATGATAATGCATTCCGAGCGCTCAGCGCAGCGCTCTGCACACGGTAAGCGCTCCCTAAATACGATTGAACGAATGAGTGGATAACCACACTAAGGCTGCCGGCCTCGGCAACGGGGAAGATGGTGATGTCGGTGAAGACGGGGAAGTTGACAGGAGGGAAGATACGGTTTGGGCCATGCTGAGGGTTTTGTCGTTATTATCGTATTTATTAAGCACTCACTATGTGCCCGCCACTCTACTAATCACTAGGGTAATAACGATAATGTTGGCATCCGCTAAGCGCTTACTCTGTGCAGAGCACCGTTCTAAGCGCCGGGGCAGATCCAGGGCCATCAGGTCGTCCCACGTGAGGCTCACAGTCTTCATCCCCATTTGACAGATGAGGGCACCGAGAAGTGAAGCGACTCGCCCACGGTCACACAGCTGACAAGCGGCAGAGCCGGGGTTCGAACGCATGGCCTCCGACTCCCAGGCCCGGGCTCTTTCCACTGAGCCACGCTGCTTCCCGAGATAATTGGGTTGGACGCAGTCCCTGTCCCACAGAAGGCTCACCGTCCTGATCCCCATTCGGCAACGTTTCCCCATCCGTAATAACTGTGGTTATTTAAGCGCTCGCGACGTGCCGAGCGCTGGGGCAGACGCAGGGTCGTCGGTTTGTCCCCCGTGGGGCTGACGTTTTTTAATCCCCATCTTTACGGATGAGGTAACTGAGGCACGGAGAAGTGACTTGCCCAAGGTCACACAGCCGACCAGCGGCCAGGTTTGCCCGGCCCGTAAACCCGTCGAACGGCGGGAACCGTATCCGTTGCCGACCCGTTCATTCCAAGCGCTTAGCACGGCGCTCCGCGCATAGTGAGCGCTCAGTAAATACTCTCGAATGAATGTTTGCCGGGGGCCGGGATCCGCGAGTGAAGGCTGCCGAGAGGGAGTCTGCCTCCTGCCCAAGACTCCCACGTACGAGCTTCTCCTTTCACTTGATGGCGCTGATCCGTCCAGTTCCGGGTGTGAATCCTCCACGGCGTTCGCCGTCCCCTACTCCGCTCTTGGGTCGGCGTATCCTCGCCGGGAGGCTCCCATTTTCCCTCCACCTTCGGGCACTAACCTCACCTCGGGGACCCCGAAACAGGATTCCCCAGCCCAAGCTGCGATCCCGAGCCTTCGTTCGTTGATCCGATGGCATCTGTCGAGCGCTTCCTCTGTGCAAAGCACTTCGCTGAGCGCATGGGAGAAGACAGTATATCAACCAACAGACCCGTTCCCTGCCCCCCCAGTGAGCTCACGGTCTGCCAGTCCTACTTTTCAATTATTCTTAGGATTTTCCTGTTGTCTTTCTGGGACTTTCTGACCCGCAGTAACTCTAGCAGAGCTTTCAGAGAGGATACGGTCTAGAAGCCGGCTGTGTAGCCCGACGGTGCCGGGATCCTGCCCAGATTTATCGGAGGGTTAAATCGGCCCCGCTTCTGTTTCCCGCGGCTGGTCTGTTTCGCTCGAAAAGTGGTTTCAGGGTGGCCTTCTCGGTTCGGAGAAGCGGCGTGGCCCAGTGGAAAGAGAACGGGCTGGGGAGTCAGGAGTCGTGGGTTCGAATGCCGGCTCCGCCGCTTGTCTGCCGTTGACTGGGGGCAGGTCACTTCACTTCTCTGCGCCTCAGTCCCCTCAGCTGTAAAATGGGGATGAAGACCGTGAGCCTCACGTGGGACACCCCGATCACCCTGGATCGACCCCGGCGCTTCGAACGGTGCTCCGCACGTGGTAAGCGCTTAACAGATGCCGGTGTCGTCATTCTTATTCTCTGGGCCTCAGTCCCCTCAGCTGTAAAATGGGGATGAAGACCGTGAGCCTCACCTGGGACAACCCGATCACCCTGGATCCACCCCGGCGCTTAGAACGGTGCTCCGCACGGAGTAAGCGCTTAACAGATACCGATATTATTAATCACCTGGAGGCGGCCCCTCTCCAGAGCACCGTAGACCGACCGCGCGGGTATCCTCCGATTCGTCTTCCACGCACACCTTGCCCGGCAGAGCTGCGCCACAGGGAGCTCTGCTAGCATTCTCGCAGCCCGGCTCTGCCCCTGAGCCTCGACTTGGGTGGGGGACCGCGACCGGTGGTTGTGGCATCGTGCCCTCCCGAGGCCTTAGTACAGTGCTCCGCGCACGGCGAGCCCGCGATAAGCACGACGGAACGGATGAACCCTCGTCCCGCCGTCTCCAAGGTGGCTGGGTCTGGGGGGGGGTCGGCGATTAACGGGGCTGGGATTTCGTTTCCCGGCCTGGCCCTCTTGGACGAACCCGCCCACCTTTCAGAGGAAATCAGACGGCCTCTCGTCGGGCAAAGCATTTCCCTTAGATGTCTCAGTCAGCGCTCCAGCGCCGCGGCCCGGTCCCCCCAGATGATCTCGCGGACCGTGCCTTCTGCCGGTCACCCTGCCATAGAAGCTTCACCAAAGGCTCCGTGTTTCTCCTAGACGCTTTCGGAAGCCAGGTGACAACCCTCCCGTGTGCGCGGTCCATCACTTCCAGGGAAACTGGGGGGCACGGAGAACGTCTCTTACCAATCTCCTCCCTGCCGCGCCGCGTTTGAGCTCGCTTTGCCGTTTGTCGAGAGGCAGCGTGGCCCAGTGGGAAGAGCCCGGGCTTTGGAGTCGGAGATCGGGGGTTCGAATGCCGGCTCCGCCGCCCGTCAGCTGTGGGACCGTGGGCAAGTCACCCGACTCCCCTGCGCCTCGGTTACCTCGTCTGGAAAGTGGGGATGAAGACCGTGAGCCCCACGGGGGACCGCCTGATTCCCCCTGTGTCTACCCCAGCGCTTAGAACAGCGCTCTGCCCGTAGTACGTGCTTAACGGCTACCGACGTTATTATTAACATTATCGTCGTGTCTGCCCCAGCGCTTAGGACGGTGCTTGGCCCACAGTAAGCACTTAGCAGATGCCAACGTTATTATTATTAATCTATCTGGAGGGTAGGGGAAACGCAGGTTTTGCTTAGAAGTCAGGGGTGGGGAGAGGGAAGTTAAGGTGGGATGAAGAAATGGTCTTCAGGGTAGTGAGATTGTGGAAGGAGTCGGGGGCCAGTGAGATATGAGGCAGGTTAGGAGCGGACGTGAGTGGCCTCCGTCTTCTAAATCCCACGACATTCTGCCCTCCGGGCGTGGATGGCCCAGTTCTGTCCCAGGTTGGTTGGGTTTTTTTGTGTTTTTTTTTTTAAAAAAAAAAGCCAGTATCTGTTACGTGCTTACTGTGTGTCGAGCACCGTTCTAAGCACTGGGCTAGGTACGCGTCAATCAGGTTGGACACCGTCTCCGTCCCGTATGGGGCTCACAGTCTAAGTGGGAAGGAGAACTGGTATTGAATCCCCATGTTACAGTTGAGGAAACTGAGGCACAGAGAAGTTAAGTGACTCGCCCAAGGTCACGCAGAGGGGGAAAGGGCGGAGCCAAGTAGGAGAACACAGGTCCGCGGACTCACGGGCCTCCGCTTTTTCCGCTAGGACGCGCTGGTGACGGGGCTGTCTCTTGCCCTCCTTCTTCTTCCCCCTCCTTCCTCCCTCCCGCGAGGGCCCTCTTCCTGAAACTTCAGCAACTGTTTCCCGGGCGCTCTCTGAAAAGCCTTTCACGATCAAACAGTCGACTGCCGGCATTTCTCACTTCAAATATTTGTATTCCTACGTCTTAAATGCCGACTGCTGCTTCCTTCCTCCCCCATCCCGCCACTCTGTCGTCTCGTGTGGGAGTGGATCCCTGGAGGCCCCGGAACCGGTCCAAAGGTTCGGCACCCTCTCCTCGTTGCTCGGGGAAAATCCAGGATCTCTGAAAAAGTCGGCGACCGGATCGGTTCCGGCTTTAATCGGCAAATTCTGAACTCGCGGGCGGCGCTGTTCAAATTCACCGGTTCCCTCTCACCACAGACGGGGACCTAGAGGATTCTGAAACCGCCGCCCGTTACCGAATTCGTCTTAATGCACCCAGGAGCCAGATAAAGGACTCCGTGCCTTCCCTCAGGCCTCCACCCCAACAGAATGGAAATTCTAGTAATGATAATCGTAGTGTCTGTTAAGCTTCTCCTCCGTGCCCAACGCTGAACTAAGTGCTGGGGTGGAGGCGAGATGATCAGGTCAGGTAAAGCGCCTGCCCCATATGGGGCTGACGGTCTAACAGGGAGGGAGAACGGGTATTTAATCGATCAGCGAGTGCACTGGTTGGTATCTGTTAAGCGCTCACTATGTGCGGAGCTCTGTTCTAAGCGCCGGGGTAGATGCAGGGTCGTCGGGTCATCCCACGTGAGGCTCGCGGTTAATCCCCGTTTTACGGAAGAGGGAACTGAGGCGCAGAGGAGCGACCCGCCCACGGTCACCCAGCCGACGGACGGCAGAGGCGGCATTCGAACCCACGACCTCTGACTCCCAAGCCCGGGCCCTTTCCACCGAGCCACGCTGCTAAGCGTGAGGCGACTCAAGTGCTTGAAGGGTACAGATCCAGTGCGGAGGCGAAGCCGAATAGACGAGGAAGGAGAGGAAGGCTCCTTGGCCTTCCTCTGGTCCGAGTCCGAGAAGCAAACGGTCCCTGCTCTCGAAATATTTAGACCTAGTATACGTCGCTCAAACGTAAACCGTCTTCCTTTCACGTAGTAGAACGCCTCCGTGCGGGCCCGGTCGTTGGCTCCTTCAGAGGCCCCCCCTCCCTTCCAGGTCTTCACGCAACCAACTTCGATGATCCCAAACCCTTCGGACCGCGGGCCGGGCGACCCGGCGACACGGAATAAGCCCAGTTTAAAAGAAAGAAATGAATGGGGAGAGAGGACGGGATTTTTGTTTTCTTTTCAGTGGGTGCTACCTTAAGTTTCTCTGCAGATCGAAGACTTGAAGATTACGTAATTACGGCTCGATCAGTTGGCTAAAGTCCTATAAACAGAACCCCAAACCCAAAGGCAGAGATGACGCATCAGTTGACTAGATCTGAGGGCAAATAATAATAATAATAATAATTATCATGGTTTTTGTTAAGCGCTCACTATGTGCCAAGCACCGTACTGAGCGCTGGGGCAGATACAAGCAAATGAGCGCTTACTGTACGCACAGCCCCGTACTAATCGCTCGGGAGAGATGTGATTTCAAGAGGGTTTTTGAAGGGAGGGAGAGCGGTGGACTGTCGGATGGGAAGGAGGAGGCTGCAGGGACCAACTCGAGGTACAGCCAGAAGGTCGACGTTAGAGGAGCCACGTGTGCACGCTGGATTGTAGTAAAATATCAACGAGGTAAGGTGGCAGGGAGAGAGCCGATCGAGTGCCTTAAGGCCATTCAGACGGAAGTTCCGAATGAGGAGATCGAGGCACAGAGAAGTGAAGCGACTTGCCCGTGTCTGTTTGCCGTTGTCTTAATGAGATGTTGATCCCCTCGAGTCTATTCATCGCCATCGTTCTCGTCTGTCCGCCTCCCCCCGATTAGCCCGCGAGCCAGGCGTGGGGCGGGGACTGCCCCCGTTACCGATTCGTCCGTTGCAAGCGCTCGGTACAGTGCTCCGCCCGTAGTAAGCGCTCAAGAGATACTATTGAGTTGAATGAAGTTCTCTCAGGCAGTACGTGACTCGGGCAGGCCGGTACGTGACGCAGCACGGTGCAGCGGAAAGAGCCCGGGCCTTGGGGGCAGGAGATCGTGGGTTCTAATCCCGGCTCTGCCACCCGTCTGCTGCGTGACCTGGGACAAGTCACTTAACTTCCCTGTGCCTCAGTTCCCTCATCTGTCAAATGAGCCCTATGTGGAACGGGGACGGTGTCCACCCCGATTATCTTGTATCTACAGTGCCTGGCACACAGTAAGCGCTTCACGAATACCATAATTATCAGAACCCGGATCCTCCGACTCCCAGGCCGACGCTCTTTCCACCGAACGGGGCTGCTTCTCTTTAATGAGATAATTCGGTGGAAATTCCCAACCAATCAATCTGTAACGCTTTGCAGAGGGCACTTGAATGACCCCCCCCCCCCCCCCCGGGGCTGGAACAGAAAAGGAGGAGGGCTACAAAAGAGGACCGCCGGCAGCCGAGCGGCGGACTCTGATCCCGCAGCTGAACGGGGACGCGACACAAAATCAAACTCGGTATTCTGGACGGGTTTTTACAAATCCCCGCTGGGATAAGCACATCCGAGCGGCGTGCTCACATTTTAATCAGCGTAATGTTAAAGGAAAGGACAGAATTAAGTGGCTGCAGGTCTAGTGATCCCGACTGCTTCGGTACTTGAACGCCACTAAGCTGCCTTCGGCCTAGAACCTAGGCCCTTCCTTCTAGGCAGTCGCTCTTGGGAGATTTGATCTACTTCAGAAATGGACCACTTTCTCTCCCACTTCTCCATCTCAGCCTTTCGTAGGTCTCTCCCGTTCCTTCACTGTCCATTATTTTTATGATAATATTTTTTTTAAAGTAGCAGGTTAAATTCTCACTATGTGCCAGGTGTGTTGTCCCCCTTGGGGAAAACGTTACACACATTGTCGCCGTTGGAAAAAAGGTGCCCCCAAATAATGGAACACGTTTGTTCGGTAGAACGGTTTATCGGCTCCTCTGGAAATTATCTTTAAAGCCACCGTCGATCCTGGGACGCCTAAACTTCGGCTATTGCCCGACACTGTTACCTGTCACGCTTTAACTCCCGAAGAGACGAACGGGACTTCGGACGTTCAGACTGATAACGAGACGCAGCGGACCTTTACTGGGAGGGACAACTTGGGTTGCTCCGACAAGTCAGGCAAGAAATTTAATCAGCTTCTTATCAGGGAGTTACACATGGATGCGTCACGTTGATAAGTTTGACGAGCGTAGCGCAGAGGTGGGTCCAGGAAACATTTTAGAAGATAATTACCGGCTGAGCGGTTGTTCCAGCTTTTTCTTCCTATCAAGATACATTGTCCTAAGGATCGGTTCCCGAGGATCGTTCTTTTCTGTAGAACAACCCATTGTATTTCCAACACCGAGGGAAGGGTTTCCTGTGGTGCTCTAATTAGGGCCCTTGTGTCTCTCCAATTTAAATCTCCTTGTCATTTTAATCTTTTAAAAAAGTTGAAAAAGCAAGCCCTTTCCCTCAAATCTTTGGAGAGCTGCAGGAGGGCTGTACAGAGGATAATCATGGCATTTTTGTACTGATCTGATTTGAAGTGCACTTCATTTCACTGGGGGCAAAAGGTCGTCAAATTAACTTTGAGGTTCCAGCGCTTTGCCCGACCAGCGACATCAGAAATTACTCGGGTCCTCCGGGGCTCCATAAAACAGTTCAGAGCGCACGAGATTTTCCGGTCAGATGCAGGAGACGGTATCCATTTCTTCAGGGTGGTCACTGTTATCTCCCTCCTATTGCTCCCCTGCTCCCGTCTTGCCTAGACCCCAAGTGCCTAGGCCCAGATTGATGCAGGGGCTCACAAGCCCAAGGCCTGTGGTTTAGGAGAGCCTCAACTGGCTCCCCCACATCACACCGTCACCCCTCTTGACTTTCCCAACATAACTGCTGCTTGGGACATTATGAAGATGGTAGTTTTTTTTTGTTTTTTTTAACCAAAGAGGCTATCACAAGTCGGCCCAGCGGCTGTTAAAGGGGATGGCGCCCTTTAAATTTCAGGTAACGGGACAGTTTGGGGCATTATGAGGATGGTGTTTTTAACCACAGTGGCTCTCGAAGTCAGCGCGGTGGCTGTTTAAGGATATGCTGCCCTTTAAATTGCAGGGAATAGGGAGCCTGCCCGTGCCCAGCGTTTCCTTTAAAATCCAGCCTACCTCAGTATCCCCTTTCTCCTTTAGCCCGTCCATGGGCCACAGGAAGTGATCAGCAGACCTAGGCGCTAAAGACCACCCTGTCCCACCCCCTGGGTCTTCGTCTCCCCCTCCAGACTGTAAGTTCCTTGTGGGCAGGAATAGTCCGTCAATCGATCGTATTTATCGAGCACTCACTACGTGCGGAGAGAGTACAGTACCGGAGCAGCGTTGCCTAGCGGAAGGAGCTTGGGCAGTAGTGAGCACCTGAGGGAGTACAATTCACCACAATTAGCTGATACCTCCCTGCCCATACCCAGTTTACGGTCTAGAGGGGAGACAGACGATATGCCTAAATAATTTATATCATATAATTTAAAGATCCCCTCTCAGGGTCACACCTGGAGACCCATTTACCGTGTGTGCATGACAGAGAGAGAGAGAGAGAATAGCATTGAGTAAGGCATTCAGAAGTCATTAAAACGGAATTGAGAAGAGGAGCCGTGATAAGGGGACGGAGGGTGAAATCTGTCGGAATATCTCGTCGGGATCATTCGACTAGTTTTTTTTACAGATAACATTCCTGCCTTTTGGGGAGTTAATTACGCACTTGGTGCCCACTGAGCAGAAGGCTAAATTGGAAGAACAAAAGTAATTTATTGAGGATTGGACCCAATCCATTAATGTTCACGTCCCTTGCAGGCAGAAATTGTTTTCCTGCATCTGCGAGGGAGCGGTATCGGAGACGGAACTGAGAAGCGGCGCGGTCTAGTGGAAAGAGCACGGGCCTTGGAGTCGAGGACCTCCGTCCCGATCCCGGCTCCACCACTCGTCTGCCGTGTGACTTCGGGGAAGTTACTTAACTTCTCTGTGCCTCAGTTACCTCATCTGTAAAATGAGGATTAAGATTGTGAGCCCCACGTGAGACATGGACTTTGCCCAACCAAGCATGTCTCCACCCCAGTGCTTAGTTCAGTGCTCTCCACCTAGTAAGCATTTAACGAGTGCCATTAAAAAAAAAAAAAATGGGTGGGTAGAATGGGGTCCGCGTTTCCAGGGGTCCAAAATCCACCGGTTCAATGTAGACAGTTGCCCCTCTCGAGTCGTCAACTGCCACAGACTCAACATTCCCCACGTCTTGTCCCCGAGGGACTTCCGGCCGCTATTCCTGATGCAGATGAAAACCAAAGCTGCTCTTCCGCAGTAAGAAAAGGTAGATTGCCCGTCCCTCCTCAGCTTCCCGTAGTACACCACCCGCTCCCTCTTCCAGCCTTCGGAAGGATGAATGGGCTAACGTAAGCTTGTCAGGTATTGGGGACGCAGCAGGGCTTGACTTGTCTATGTCCCGATACCAAGAGATAATAATAATAATAATAATAATAATGTTGGTATTTGTTCAGCGCTTACTATGTGCAGAGCACTGTTCTATCAGCCATCAGGCTGTCCCTCGTGAGGCTCACAGTCTTCATCCCCATTTGACAGATGAGGTAACTGAGGCCCAGAGAAGTGAAGCGACTTGCCCGCAGTCACGCAGCTGACGAGTGGCAGAGCGGGGATTCGAACCCATGACCTCTGACTCCCATAGTTGGCAGTAGCCCTGATTATTACAAGCAGATAGAGTAAAATGAAGCCATCTCTCCAGCGAGATAGGGGTGAAGGTAGAGAGAGAGTAGCAGAGTACTCCTGTGGATGGATTAGGGTGTGACGGGCAACATCCCTTAACTTTCCGGGGGCAGATACTACAGCATCCGCGAAGTACTGACCGCGCGCCAAGCGCTGTTCTAATTGCTATCTAAGGTAGATACGAGTTAATCGGGTCAGACAGAGTCCCCGTTCCTCATGGGGCTCACAGCTCAAGCAGGAGGAAGAGCAGGTACTGACTTTCCATTTTACCGTTGAAGAAACTGAGGCACAGAGCAGTCGGGTGACTTGCCGAAGGTCCCACAGCAGGCAGGGGAGCAGAATCCATTCCACGGTATTTATTGAGCGCTCACTAGGTGCAGAGCACCGGACTAAGCACTTGGAATGGACAAATCGGTGACGGACAGAGACGGTCCCCGCCCTCTGACGGGCTCACGGTCTAATCGGGGGAGACGGACGGACGAGAACGGCCGCAGTGGATAGGATCCCTAAGGGGAAGAACATCTCATTAAAACGATAGCAAATAAATAGAATCAAGGCGACGTACATCCCGTTGACAAAACGAATAGGGTGATGAAGATAGAGACGGTCGAGCGGACGGGCACGGCGCCGAGGGCGTGAGACGGGAGAGGGGGAGGAGCGGAGGGAAAGGGGGGAGAAGAGGGTTTAGCTGCGGAGAGGCGGAGGGGGGGTAGAGGGGGCAGAGGGAAGAGGGGAGCTCGGTCTGGGAAGGCCTCTCGGAGGAGGTGAGCTGCAAGTAGGGTTTTGAAGAGGGGAAGAGAATCAGTTTGGCGGAGGTGAGGATTCATGAAAACCCAGGTCCTCTGACGCCCAGGCCCAGGCTCCTTCCACTAGGCAGCAGTGCTTCAGTTGACCTTGTTGGAGTTCCTTGATTTGATGTATTCGAATAGCTTTCTGTTATTACCTTGTTCTGGGATATTTTCTTGCCACTAAATTCGGAAAGATGCGCTTTAAAGATGTGCTACATTAAAAGACGTGTCCCTCCCGCTTCTATCCGCACTCAAATTCGGCTCGTTATCTTTCCCTGCCGTCCTACACGTAAAACACGTAGAGGATCGTGCGTGAGAAGGCGTTTTAAATGCGAGCGGGGGATAAATTAAGCATCATTGGAAAGGTAAAGAAAAATGCCCAACCATGTTTTTGACGATGAGCTGTTCTCCCCCTTAGGGATTCCATCTATCACCATCGTCCCCGTCCGTCCGTCTCCCCCGATTAGACCGTGAGCCCGTCGAAGGGCGGGGACTGTCTCTATCTGTTAGCCACTTGTCCATTCCGAGCGCTTAGTCCGGTGCTCTGCCCGTAGTAAGCGCTCGATAAATACTATTGAACGAACGACCAGAACGAATACTAAATTTTTAAAGCCGAAATGAGGTTCACCTAGTCACGCCTGGATCGTCTTAGAAGTTTTTGCCTTAGCATTCATCTCTGTGGGAATCCCGATCAGTTTGTTAGGATTAGTTTTTTTCCTCAAAGCCAGATTCGTTTTAGCCTACTAAGCTTATTTCTGGTATAGTTTCCAAAATGGGGTAGCCAAACCTTACAGAGACCTGGCATTAGATGCGAATGAGATGCAGAATTCCTCATCCTTTCTTTGCCTCAGCCCGTTGCCGAGACCGAAGGTCAACAAGTCCTCATCCCCAGGCCGGAGTAGGACGACGACACCGGTTGGCATGCTTCTGGCCGGGGGGGGGTCAATCGGTCGTTCCACCGAGGGCCCACTCCCCTCCGAGCACTGCTCCGAGCGCTCCGGAGAGCGCGCGGAACGACACAATCGGCAGACGCGATCCCTTTCCACAGAGAGCCCCTGGTCCAGAGAGCAAGGCAGACATCAAAACAAATGATGTTTTGCTTTGATGGAGAAGCAGCGTGGCTCACCGGAAAGAGCCCGGGCTCGGGGGTCAGAGATCACGGGTTCGAATGCCCACTCTGCCACTCGTCAGCTGTGTGACTGTGGGCAAGTCACTTCACTTCTCTGGGCCTCAGTTACCTCATCTGGCAAATGGGGATGAAGACTGTGAGCCTCACGTGGGACGACCCGATTCCCCCCGTATCTACCTCAGCGCTTAGAACGGCGCTCTGCACAGAGTAAGCGCTTAACAAACACCGACGCTATTATTCTTATGATGGATATACGCGTAAACACCGCAGGGCGGGCTGCACGTCACATGCAGTCGTCACGTCCCAGGCAGGACAGTGAGCCTTTTCTCTTCCGGATGTTTATCAGAGACATGAAATCATAATGATTCACAAAGAGCGGCGTTCAAGCTTTTTTCTTTCAGGCCTCCTCTGAAAGCAACGGCGTTATAACGTTTCCCGTTACAGAACCACAGTCGACTCAGCTCCTGAAACGCAGTCACGTTACGGCAATCAGATGGGTCCGCTGCCCCCCCGACCTGCGGCCCTCCGGACCCGAGGGCTAACGTCTGTAGCGCTCACTCCCTTTCCACCCGCTCCTTCAGGCAAGACAAACACCGCTTGCCGCGGAACGTGAGCCCGAAGTCGTCCGCTCGCCTTCTGACTTCTCCAGAAGTGGATGGGCTTCATTTTCCGGGGGCCATGACCCCAAGTGCCCGCGCCATTTTCGTAACCCGTCTCGGAGCTTCTCGGAACGAAGAGAGGGTTGTGCGAACGGTCCCAACGGCTAACCCGTCGCCCCGCCAGCGTCAGGAAGTCTCACCGGAAAAAAGGCACGGGGGCACTGAGCGTGACTCCCCGGCCTGCGGATCGGAAAGCGGGGCAAGCGGCCCCTGGCGTCGAAGTGGTTTGCGCCAGCCTGTGAGCCTCCGGCAGACACCGTGCGTGGAGAGCTTCCCCTTCAGGTTGGCGCATTTTCATCTGCAAAACGTTATTTTGGCACAATCCTTCGCGATGATGTTGCCCTACAAGTCCCTTTTTCTTAATGCTTTTCTTAATGCAGTTAAGAGGCAGCATGGCCTGGCGGGTAGAGCACGGGCCTGGAAATCAGAAGGACCTGGGTTCTAAACCTGATCCATATGCCGGCTGGTTTTCTTTCTCTCCCCCTCCCCACCCGACCTTCTCGTTTCTGCAACCTTGTTATGGCGGGGAACATGCCTACTAATTCCGTTCTATCGTATTCTCCCAAGACCTTAGTATAGCACCTGGTCAGAGCTCAATAAATACCTTTATTGATCGATTATACGTTCCTCGTGGGTGATAATAATAATAATGTTGGTATTTGTTGAGCGCTTACGACGTGCGGAGCCCCGTTCTAAGCGCCGGGGGAGATACGGGGTCATCGGGTCGTCCCACGTGAGGCTCACAGTCTTCATCCCCATTTGACAGATGAGGTCCCTGAGGCACAGAGAAGTGAAGTGACTCGCCCACAGTCACCCAGCTGACAAGTGGCAGAGCGGGGATTCGAACTCATGACCTCTGACTCCCAAGCCCGTGCCCTTTCCACTGAGCCACGCTGGGCAGGGAACGCGTCTACCAACCCTGTTATATTGTACTCCCCCGAGCGCTTAGTTCAGTGTTCTCTACACAGGAAGCACTCAACAAATACAAGGGAAAGCAGCGTGGCTCAGTGGAAAGAGCCTGGGCTGCGGGGTCAGACGTCCTGGGTTCGACTCCCGGCTCCGCCACCTGTCCCGCTGGGTGACTGCGGGCGAGTCGCTTCTCTGTGCCTCAGTGACCTCATCTGTAAAATGGGGATTAACCGTGAGCCTCACGTGGGACGACCCGATGACCCCGTATCTACCCCAGCGCTTAGAACCGTGCTGGGCACATCATAGTAAGCGCTGAACAAATACCAACATTATTATACAAGTGACTGATTGATCGCCCAGTGTATCCACTGGACATTCCCACCGGTCATGAACTTGCAGGATTTGAGATGGACCCCCGCCTTCTCTCCCCGCCCTCCCCCGACGTCCCCCAAGGCCTCTCTTGGGAATTCTCCCTGAGAAGGAATTCCTCTCTGGACAGGAGTTGCCGTCCAGGCAGCTGGCCTCTCCTAAGCAACTGCCTCCCTTAAAAAGCCCAGGACAGGGAGTGGGGTAGGAACAACTTGTAGGTAAACTTTGGCAAGTGACAACCGAGGTGACGGGTAGATGAGACTGCCCGGGATTTGAATTATTCACGCCAGCTTGATGCGCAGACATTTAACCCGATGACCTTTTGTTCGCGTCTCCCAGGGACAAAATCCCTCACTAAACCAAGGCCATGAGCAACTTAGGTTTAGAACCAAATGCCAGCTCTAAAAAAAGAAGAGAATAAATAAATAGCCATTCTCTCTCACCACCCTTTTACCAGGGAGACAAAATGAAAGGTTTCATTCTCCGGATTCAGAACTTTCTATGAGGGCTATGGGGGGGAAAAAGAAAAAAGAGGAAAGGGCAGACCACTGTAGTATGTTTTGTCAGGATGATGATCTTGGTATTTATTAAGCACTACGTGCCAAACGCTATGCCAAGCTTCGGGTCTGCCGTCTTAGGGGGTCGAGACGTCTTCGACCCGTAGCACCTCCAAGCTTCGGGTAGGTCCGAGAGAAGCAGAATGGACACGGAACCCGTCCCACTTGGGGCTCCCGTTCTAAGCAACAAAGAGACCAGGTGTCTTCTCCCCATTTTACAGAGAAAGAAACTGAGGGAAAGAGAAGTCAAGTGGCTTGCCCAAGGCCACCCAATAGAAAAGTGCTATACGCACGCGGCGATTTCATGAAAAACGAGGGTCTTTTTCCGAAGCGAGGCGGAATCAATTGCAATGAGAAACAGTTATCGAGACAGTTTAAATCCAGGACCGCGAACGCATCACATTTAGACACACGCAGACGCTTAGTATTATACTCTGTATAGGTCTAGGCATGTGACTGACCTGATCCAGAAACGGAGATTAAAGTACATCCGGGTTGGCTTCGCGTAGCCCCAAGCGAAATGAAAACCCGGGACATCTCCGGGTCGTTCAAGCTGGGTAGGTGGCCAATTCGGCCAGTCAGGCAGTCAACTGTATTGATTGAGCGCTTACTGCGTACAGAGCACTGTGCTGTACACGGCAGGCAGCGTGGCTCAGTGGAAAGAGCACGGACCTGGGAGTCAGAGTTCATGGGTTCGAATCCCGGCTCTGCCACTCGTCAGCCGTGCGACCGTGGGCGAGTCGCTCCACTTCTCTGTGCCTCGGTGACCTCATCTGTCAAATGGGGATTAAGACCGTGAGCCTCACGTGGGACGACCCGATCGCCCTGTGTCTCCCCCAGCGCTTAGAACAGTGCTCTGCGCATCGTAAGCCCCCAACAGATACCAACATCATTATTGAGCGCCTGGGAGAAGACAGTACAACAATAATCGGCCACATCCCCTCCCCACGACGAGGTCAGTCTAGAGAGGATCCCCACACCACTTAGAGGCCTGCTTTGACCCGGATTGCCTGCCTAGGTTCATTACACTAAATTGGCAGAGGCCAAATCTCCACTTTGTTTTTTCAACGGTATTTGCTAAGCACCTACTGTGCGTCAAATGCTGTTCTAAGAGCTGGGGTAGGTACAAGTTAATTAGGTTGGAAACAGTCCCCGTCCCACAAGTGGCTCACAGGCTAAGAACGGGGCAGAAGAGGAGAACTGGGGCGTGGGGGATTTAAGTGACTCGCCCAAGTTCCCACCGAAAGCAACTGGCAAAGTCGGGAGTAGAACCCAGATCCTCTGACTTAATAATAATGTTGGTGTTTGTTAAGCGCTTACTATGGGCAGAGCACCGTTCTAAGCGCTGGGGGAGATACAGGGTCATCAGGTCGTCCCGTGCGAGGCTCACAGCGCCTCCCCTTTTTACCGATGAGGCAACTGAGGCACAGAGAAGCGAAGCGACCTGCCCACGGTCACACAGCAGACATGGATTCGAACCCATGCCCGCCGACTCCCAAAGCCGGGCTCCTTCCACTGAGCCACGCTGCAGACCCGCTACTCTTTCCACTAGGCCCTGCTGCCTCTCCTCTTTGTCAGCTGGCAGTGTTGACAAAGAGGGTTCCAGGAAGCTGGGGAGAGAATCTAGGAATGGGTGCTAAGGAAGGAATACAGATATAGTGATAATCAACAGTTCAATAATAACGATGTCGGTATTTGTTGAGAGCTTACTCTGTGCAGAGCACTGTTCTAAGCACTGGGGTAGTTACAGGGTCATCAGGCCGTCCCACGTGAGGCTCACGATCTTAATCCCCATTTTACCGACGAGGTCACTGAGGCACAGAGAAGTGAATAATAATAATGTTGGTATTCGTTAAGCGCTTACTATGCACGTGTTTGTGAGTACAGAAGTACACAGTGATACTCGGGTGTGTTGCGAAGAAAATTATCGATGCCTTGCTGGCTCAACCCAGGGATCTGCCCGGTGGTGGCTGATGTCACCGATGCATTTCTGTTGCATCCCTGACCCAGGAATCAAGTCCGCGTTTCAAGCCACCTAAGCGGGCAGACTATAAATTGATCAAGAAGCAGCGTGGCTCAGTGGAAGGAGCCCGGGCTTCGGAGTCGGAGGTCGCGGGTTCGACTCCCGGCTCTGCCGCTCGTCAGCTGGGTGACCGTGGGCGAGTCGCTTCACTTCTCTGGACCTCATCTGTTACCTCATCTGTAAAATGGGGAGCCTCGCGTGGGACCACCTGATGACCCTGTGTCTCCCCCGGCGCTTAGAACGGTGCTCGGCACACAGTAAGCGCTCAACAGATACCGACATCATTATTTCCTGGGCACCTATCACGCGGGGAGAGCTGAACTAAGAGCTTAGCGCTTATCAGGTGAGATCGCTACCAGCAGGGATCGGATCTACAAACCCTGCTGTACTCTCCCGAGGGCTCAGTACAGTGCTCTGCACAAGCGTGGCTCGGTGGCAAGAGCACGGGCCCGGGAGCCGGAGATCATGGGTTCGAATCCCGGCTCTGCCACCTGTCAGCTGGGTGACCGCGGGCGAGTCGCTTCACTTCTCTGGGCCTCGGTTCCCTCATCCGTAAAACGGGGACGGAGACCGCGAGCCTCACGCGGGACGACCTGATTACGCCGTATCTCCCCCGGCGCTTAGAACGGTGCCCGGCACCTAGTAAGCGCTTAGCAAATACCGACATTATTAAACGCTCAGTACGGACCTTCGATTGATCGGCTGACGGATTACCCAGCTCCATCCTCGTCCAAAAAAACCGCAAGTCTGTAACCTGCCTTCTCAGAAGGTGTCGCCGACGGGTCCCACCGCGGCAACCCAACAGTTATTCGTCCGGCGACCGGTTTGAGAGATCATTTCTGGAAGCTGTCCTCGGTGCAATGGGTGATGGCCGAGTATTCTTCTTCATCGTCGGCGTCGTCGTAATAACTGTGGTATTTAAGTGCTCACTCTATGCCAGGCGTTATACTAAGTCCCAGGGAAAATACAAGGCGATCAGGTTGGACGCGGTCCCTGTCCCGCAGGGGCCTTCGGGGCTAAGAAGAAGGTATTCGCCCCAGGTTTACAGATGAGGAAAGTGAGGCACGGAGAAGTGATTCGTGCCCGAGGTCACGGCTGGAAAATGGCAGGGCCGGGATTAGAGAGAATGACTCCTCCGCCGCTTCCCCTCGACCGGCGCGCGGCATCCAGACCTCCGACGTTCATTCGATCGTGTTGATCGAGCGCTTACTGTGTGCGGAGCACTGTACTAAGCGCTCGGAAAGCGCAATTCGGCAACAGAGAGAGACAGTCCCTATCGCTCTGGCCCCCATTTCCTCTCCACGTATAAAACGGGGAAGTCACCTGTTCCTAGACTCACGGTCCTAGGGGTGAGAGAAGAGAAAAGGGCCGCGGGCCCCAAAAGAGAACAAAAACATGTGTAATATGGGCGCGTCTTCAGCTCCCCCAGAACGTGGACAGGGACTGAATCTCCCCCGTCTGCTCCTGAGCTGTAGCGTGACCTGGGAATCTCCCAATTTCCTGGAGATCCTCCTTCGGTGTCTGGTTCGGCCGCTCCGAGGAGATTCACTTAAATAATGAACCTCAAATATTTACAAGGAGGAACAACAGCAATTCACAGCCCCACTTGCAGCTCCTCGGGAACATTTCCGCCAAGGAACCCAGATTCGGGGAGAGGGAAAAGAAGCTTCGGAGCGTTCGCCCTGCAGGCCCACGAGGTGGCACCACTGTCATTCAGCAGACAAAAACAGCCGAAAAAGGATAGAACTGCAAGAAAATAAAATCATTTTTTGCCACGTGAACCCGAACTGGCCTGGTACGGCAAGGGGAAGCGGAAAAGATAGGGCGCGGAGACCCCTGACAACCAATAAACTCTACAGGATCGAGACCTTATCCAACCTACCTCCTAGTCGCGCAGCGGGAAGAGCCCGGGCTTGGGAGCCAGAGGTCGTGAGTTCGGATCCAGGCTCTGCCACTTGCCAGCTGTGTGACTGTCACGTCACTCCTCTGTGCCTCGGTAACCTCATCTGTGAAATGGGGATTAACTGTGAGCCTCACGTGGGACGGCCCGATTCCCCCGCATCTACCCCAGCGCCTAGTAAGCGCTTAACAGATACCAACACTATCATTATTCAAGTACAGAGACATCTGCGACGGGAGAGGGAAATTGAGAGGTAGCGGGAATAGGGAAGGGAAGCGGGGACGTTGCATTCTTGATGATAGTGTGAGATTTCCTAGAGCTTCCTTCCAGGGCAGGAATTCAAAGAGAGAGGTGAAGCCAGGAGGGGCCAGAGTTGAGAAACGCCTCCATCACACTCTTCTCCCTGCACCTGAACCGCATTCCAGGTCAGGAGCCCCAGGGCGGGCTGGATCAGAATTAGACAGTCGGAAGCAAGACTCCTTGGCTTTGCAGGAGTAACATGTGTCGGTAGGGAGGAGCTTTCCCCGTGGTGGTCGGGGGCAAGAGAGAACCAGCAGCAGAAACCATTGCTTCTTGGGTATCGGGACCAAATTCCTCCATTGAGCGGCACAGAAATAAATTTGAACCTCCATCCTGCCAGGCCTCTGGCGGAGCCTATTAAAGTGAGGGGGGCAGGAACAGGAGGGACGTCGACAGCCGCGGTGACTGGAATGATAATAATAACGATTATGGTGACAGTAATGTTGGTATTTGTTAAGCGCTTACTCTGTGCGGAGCACCGTTCTAAGCGCTGGGGTAGGTACAGGGTCATCAGGTCGTCCCACGTGAGGCTCACAGTCTTCATCCCCATTTTACAGATGAGGGAACGGAGACACAGAGAAGTGAAGCGACCTGCCCACGGTCACACGGCTGACGAGTGGCAGAGCCGGGAGTCGAACCCGTGACCTCTGACTCTGAAGCCCAGGCTCTTTCCACTGAGCCGGGCTGGTACTGGACCTCCTGCGTGTCGGGCACTGTACTAAGCGCTGGGGTGGATGGAGGCAAATCGGGTCGGACACAGTGCCCGTCCACATGGGGCTCACGGTCTCAATCCCCATTTTACAGACGAGACGACCGACGTCCAGAGGGGTGAAGCGACTTGCCCGAGGTCCCACACCTCACCCTCCGCAGCGGCAGGTCGGTCCGGAAAAAATCCCAGGAAAATAGCGAGGCCGGCCGCCTTGCTCGCCAGCCTCCCTGCTCAACCTACACATCGGGATCCCGGGACCGTCTTCCCAAGGACCCGTACATCTCGGCTCTAATCAAAAAAGTATCGAGAAACCCATTACGCGGCTTGCGATATATCCCGGACCGGCTCCGCCGGTCACCGTGTCTCTCGATCCGCAAAGGGTATTTTATGGAGGGGGTAGAGGGCACGTTCTGGCAGGGACGACGTGGATCCTATTTAAGAAACGTAAACGTCCCGACTCCCGTAGGATGTGTCGCTTCATTTCCAATGGATGGATCTCAGGGGAAGACCTCGTCCCCCGGAGGCGCCGAGGAGACCAGTTGCCCGTGATCATTTAATCCGGCTATCGGTTTCCAGGAACGCACGGCCGTCAGCATACAGCCGTAGAAGTACATTTCCCCCGAGAGCAGATGTTGTCTTTGGAGTCCTCCGTGAGATTCGAGGCTTGTCCTGAAATTGGGTGGGAATTTTCCTAAAAGCATTTTGGAAACATTTTAATCATCTCCTGCCGGGTGTTTACTTAGGAGTGTGATTATGTCTCAACAGCCATCGGGTAGCCCATTGAAAAGGCCCCCCCCCCCCCCCCCCCCCCCGCTGAATATGAAGTGGCTCTGAATAGACCCTCTTCTATCGTCTGTTACAAATAGAAAAGTAGCGCTGAGGAGGGAGAAACCTCAAAGACTCTTCCAGGCTGGGTCGGTTCAACCCCCGGAGAGCCCGGAGGGAGAGGAGGCTGAGGGCGCCACGGCTAAGCACACCTGAAAAAGGTCCAGAGCCGTGAATTCCCCACTGAGACATCACCTTAATGTCCGGCGGGGTGGCCCGATGGAGAGACCGTGGGCCCGGGCGTCGGAAGGCCTGGCTCCTCCACTTGTCTGCTGTGTGGCCTTGGCACGTCACTTCACTTCTCTGGGCCTCAGTTCCCTCGGCTGCAGAATAGGGATTCGAGAACCTGTTCTCCCCCTCACTTAGATTGGGAGCCCTAGGAGGGACCTGATTATCTTGTATCTCCCCCAGAGCTTAGTACAGTACTCGGTGTATAGTAAGTCCGTGACAAATTCCGGGTATTAATAATAACGTTGGTATCTGTTAAGCGCTTACTATGCGCCGAGCACCGTTCTAGGCGCTGGGGTAGATACAGGGTAATCAGTTTGTCCCGTGCGAGGCTCCCGGTCTTAAACCCCTCTGACAGATGAGGCACAGAGAAGTTGAGTGACGTGCCCGCAGTCCCACAGCTGACGAGTGGCGGAGCCGGGATTCGAACCCATGACCTCTGACTCCCAAGCCCGGGCTCTTTCCACTGAGCCACGCTGCTTCTCTACCACCATTATTATTATGCTCTGCCCTGTACTCGATAACGATGGAGACATTTAATAAGCCTTTACTGATGGGGTAGGTAAAAAGCAGTTCATTCGGTCGCATTCACTGAGCACTTACTGTGCGCAGAGCACTGTACTAAGCACTTGGGTTGAGAGTTCAATATAACAATAAACAGACACATTCCCTGTCCACAGCAGGCATACAGTCTAGAGGGGCGCTTACGACGAGATCGGACACGGTGTCTGTCCCACCCCGGGCTCTCAGTCTACCCTGTCCCAATTTACAGATGGAAGAAACTGAGGCTGAGAGAGAAGACGAATTGCCCAGGGTCACCCGGCAGGTCAGCGGCCGAGCTGGAACCCAGGTCTCGTGACTCCCAGTCCCCAGGTCCTTTCCACTGGGCTTCACTGCGTCGCACCAAACGTGGGCTCGGGAAATGGGAACACAACCCACCCTGCCTAGGGGAGGACCTTGCTCATTTCCGTGTTTTTTGTTCTGAATTTCTAATTGCTCATTCAGTCCCCTTCCTCCCGCTCCTCTGTAGTCTCTCTCAGCCCTACTGAGGGCTCACACCTCCTCCAAGAGGCCTTCCCAGACTGAGCTTCCCCTTTTCCCTCTGCCCCCCCCCCCCCACCTCCCCTCAGCCAAGCCCCCTTTCCCCCCTTTCCCTCTGCTCCTTCCCCTCCCCTCAGCACTGTGCTCATTTGGGTAGATTTTTACTCCCCTATGTATTTTGCTAACGAGGTGTCCGTCCCCTTGATTCTATTTATCGTGATGAAGTCGTCTTGCTTCCGGCCGGCCGTCTCCCCCGATTAGACTGTGAGCCCATCAGCGGGCGGGGACCGTCTCATCGGTTGCCGAAATGTACATTCCAAGCGCTCAGTACGGCGCTCTGCCCAGAGTAAGCGCTCAGTTGATACTACCGAATGAACAGTCCCTCCTCCTCGGGGCGGCCCAGGCAGCGGGCCTCCCGTCCGGCCCCTCGTCCTCATCACCGATGGCTATTTGCCGTGTGCATCCATTCATTCGGTAGTATTTATCGAGCGCTTGCTACGTGCGGAGCACCCAACTAGGCGCTTGGCGTGGACAGATCGGTAACAGATAGAGACGGTCCCTGCCCTCTGAAGGGCTCGCGCCGTACTAAGCGCTTGGGAGAGTCCGATCCCCCAGAATTGGCAGACACGTTCCCCGCCCACGAGGAGCCCTCGGATTTAGACCTGCAGGTTGCACAGTCGTGCCGGGCGTCCCACGGGAGGCCCTGACCTCCTGACATTTAGGGAGCGGCAGTGCCGTGGCTGGCCTGACCCCAGAGAGGCCGGGAGCCGCTTCCACCGCCGGTGGCCCTGAACTACCAGCCGAGCAGTCGAGGCTTCGCCCAGCAGATGGTATCGTCGGGTAATCTGAAGTCTCAGGGCGAAAGAGACCGGCGCCCCGAACTTGACAGAAACGAGGATGAAACGGGCCCTGGCGGAAGGCCTGCATAGTTTACTCCCGATTCACCGGGCAAAATAAACCAAAATCCGAAGAAATAAGTACAGATACCTGCCGAGCAGCTTAGGGGAGAACATTGGCAAATAAACAGATTAATGCGACAAACATACGGCTCCAGGGAAAATGCCCTTTCCGCCTATCCGAGGACAACATAAAATAAATATTTTCCCAAGGAGTCGGACCGCACCCCTAGGCGGGGGGCGGGGGGGGGGGGGGGGGAGACCTCCGAACCCTTCTCGTTAGCTTTTCTGGAGTTGAAAGGCCGGCAAAGGTGAGCAAGAGCGAAAGTCCCGTACGGAGATGACACGCGATTCTGACTCATTTTCTCTTCTCGCTGTAGAATGTTTTCTAGGCTACATAGAAAAACCAATAAACTGTGCCCGATATTCACATTCCTTCTCCTTTTTCTCGCTCTCTCTCTCTCTCTGTCACACACACACAGACACACACGCATTCATTCATTCGCTCAATAGTATTTATCGAGCGCTTACTACGTGCAGAGCCCCGTACTAAGCGGTCGGGACGTGCAATTCGGCAACAGATAGAGACCATCCCCGCCCACTGACGGGCTCACGGTCTAATCGGGGGAGACGGACGGCCAAAAACGAGACAACATCACCGCGATAAATAGAATCGAAGGGATGGCCATCTCATTAACAAAATAAATAGGGTAACAAAAATCTATCCACATGAGCACAGTACCGAGGGGAGGGGAAGGGAGAGGTGGAGGAGCAGAGGGGAAGGGGGAAAGGAGGAGGAGCGGAGGGAGCAGAAGGAAAAGGGGAAGCTCAGCCCGGGAAGGCCTCTTGGAGGAGGTGAGCTCTCGGCAGGGCCTCGAAGAGGGGAGGAGAGTCAGTTTGGCGGAGGTGAGGAGGGAGGCCGTTCCGGGACGGCGGGAGGACGCGGGCCAGGGGGTCGACGGCGGGATGGGCGTGAACGGGGGGACCGAGGAGGTGGGCGGCAGAGAAGCGGAGCACGTGGGGTGGGCGGGAGAAAGAGAGAAGGGAGGAGAGGTGGGACGGGGCAAGGTGACGGACAGCCTCGAAGCCCGGAGTGAGGACTTTCTGTTTCGAGCGGAGGTCGACAGGCAACCGCCGGAGGATTTTGAGGAAGGGAGTGACAGGCCCGGGGCGTTTCCGCAGGAAGATGAACCGGGCAGCGGAATGAAGAGTAGACCGGAGCCGGGAGAGACGGGAGGGAGGGAGATCAGAGAGGAGGCTGACACCATCATCCAGCCGGGATATTCGGAGAGCTCGCCCACACGCGTACGCAAAGAAACACCGAGAGTAAGGAAGAAGCTGCTGCGGAACAAGAAAAGGAGATGGGGGGGGAGAAAAAAAAATATTCCCAAACCAGGATATGCAGCTGCTCTGTGTTTGGAACCGAAGTAGCAGTCTTGTGTTTTGCAGCCGGGGAAAACGCTGCTTTTCCTTAGCTCGCACACTGCCGCTGCTGAGCCGGGATGAGCCAAATGGCCGCTGCGCGGTTCGAGTCAGCCAGGGCTCAGCACGCGGGAGGCCTTCACACCTGACGCCGCCCCTCCGTTTCCCGCGGCCAGACCGGCAAGCTCTTTCTCTTGCAGCCGGAGATGGGTGGAGAGAGAGCAGAGGAGAGACCGTGAATCCGTCGTGGGCGGGGAAGGTGTCCGTTCGCGGTCGTACTGCACTCTCCGAAGCGCTTGCTGCGGTGCTCCGCCGACAGTAAGCGCTCAATAAATACCCTTGATTGATTTCTGCCCAGCTGCGCCAGAGCCCGGTCGGGTCCCACCGGCACCTTCCCTCCCAAGTACCTCCTCTCCGTGTCTATTTATTAGCTACTGTCTTAATGAGATGTTGATCCCCTCGAGTCTATTTATCGCCATCGTTCCCGTCCGTCCGTCTCCCCCGATTAGACCGGGAGCCCGGCACAGGGCGGGGACCGTCTCTACCTGTTACCGATCTGTCCATCCCCAGCGCTCAGTACGGTGCTCCGCACATAGTAAGCGCTCGATCAATACTATTGAACGAACGAATGGCTACGCCCAGACCAGGCCCGCCAGTCGGGGGTTGCGGGCCTGTTCCTTCCCCTCGTTTCCCCCTTATTCCCTGGCCCCCGCCATTCCTGGGCAGAGAGGCTCAGGAATACTTACCGAAATTCTCTGGTGTACCTACGCTTAGATGTAAGTTGGATTTCACGGGAGAAGCAGCGTGGCTCAGTGGAGAGAGCCCGGGCTTTGGGCTCAGAGGTCATGAGGTCGAATCCCGGCCCTGCCACTCGTCAGCTGTGGGACTGTGGGCGAGTCCCTTCACTTTTCTGTGCCTCGGTCCCCTCATCTGTAAAACGGGGACGAAGACCGTGAGCCCCGCGTGGGACAGCCTGATTCCCGTGTGTCCACCCCAGCGCTTAGAACAGTGCTCTGCACATAGTGAGCGCTTAACAGATGCCGACAGTATCGTTATTATTATTGAACCAAGCTAAACTGTTCTCAGAAACCCACAGCTCACCGTGTCCCTTCTCCAAATCTGCCCCCCCCCCTTTTTTTTTTATAGTCTTAGTTAAGCACTTATTATATCGTGATATTTGTTAAGCGCTTACTGTGTGCAATCCCGACCCTGCCCCTTATCAGCTGTGTGACTGTGGGCAAGTCACTCCGCTTCTCTGTGCCTCAGTTCCCTCATCTGTAAAATGGGGATGGAGACTGCGAGCCCCACGTGGGACAACCTCATTCCCCTGTACCTACCCCAGCGCTTAGAACAGTGCTCTGCACAGAGCGAGCGCTTAACAGATACCAACATTATTATTATTAAAGCACCGTTCTAAGCGCTGGGGGATACAAGGTGATCAGGTTTGTCCCACGTGGGGCTCGCGGTTTTTGAATCCCCATCTGACAGATGAGGTAACCGAGGCGCAGAGAAGTTAAATGACTTGCCCAAGGTCACACGGCTGACCAGCGGCGGAGCCGGGATCGGAGTCCGTGACCTCTGACTCCCAAAGTCGGTGCCGGGGTAGATTTGAACTGGTCAGATTGGACCCAGCCAAGTCCCACATGAGGCTCACAGTCTTTTAGTCCCCATTGCACAGTCGAGGTAACTGAGGCACGGGGGAGTCGAGTGGCTCGGCAGCCGAGAAGTGGTAGAGCTGGGATTGGAACCCAGGTCCCTCTGATCCCCAGGCCCGTGCTCCGTCCACCGAGCCACACCGCTCCCCGTGGAAGCAGCGGGCCGGGAAGGACGGACGTGCCCGGTCCTCGGCTGTTTCGTCACCGGAATCCCTGCGGCCCTCCCGAGACCCGTCCCCTCGTTCTAATCCGGGGGTGGCTCGAGCAGCGTGGCTCGGCGGAAAGAGCCCGGGCTTGGGAGTCGGAGGTCATGGGTTCCGATCCCGGCTCCTCCACTTGGCAGCTGTGTGACTTCGGGCAAGTCGCTTAACTTCTCTGTGCCTCATCTGCAAAATGGGGATTAAAACCGCGAGCCCCATGCGGGACGACCCGATCGCCTTGTTCCCCCCGCGGCGCTTAGAACGGTGCTTTGCGCACAGTAAGCGCTTAACAAATACCGTCGTCATCACCTTTGGCTCCCCCGGGCCAGAGGGAACCTCGGGAAGGCCGACCCCATTTCCCCCGAACCCGCCTGAGAATCTCACTTCAGCCCCGCCCTTTACTGGGATCAGACTCGCACTTCCCCGGAGATTTCCCCGGCACTGACATGGAGCGCTCGGTCAATCCATCGTATCTACTGAGCGCAAGCTCCCTCCGGACTGTAAACCCGTGGGGGCCAGGGGATGTGTTTGTTTATTGTCGCACTGAACTCTCCCAGGCACTTAGTAACAGTGCTCTACGCACAGTAGGCGCTCAGTAAATACGACCCACTGGCTGGCTGTTTGCAGAGCACTGTTATTAAGCACTTGGGAGGGTTCAGTACAGTAGAGTTGGCAGACGTGATCTCTACCTCAAGGAGCGTACCGTCCAGTGAGGAGCATTCCCCGGCGCGAACGGGGACGGAAGTGCCGGTTCCAACCCGGGCAGCCCCAACATTTCCCATCCCGATACAGGGAATATTTGCGGGAGGAGGGATTTGGGGGTGGAACTTCAAAGAAGGCTCTCCCGTTCTCCCTCCCCGTTAGAATGGGAGCACCGTGTCCCACGTGGGATTCGCTCTTATCTCCCATTTTACGGAGGAGGAAATAACAGTGACGCAATCATTTTTAAGCGCTCGCCATACGCCGGGCGCCGTACGGAGCGCTGGGATGGAGACGAGCAAATCGGGTCGGACGCAGGCCCTGTCCCGCGTGGGGCTCACAGTCTCAATCACCGTTTTACAGACGATGCAACTGAGGCACAGAGAAGGGAAGTGACTTGCCCCAAATCCCACGGCGGGAAAAGGAGCGGAGGTCGGGATTTTGGGGTCTCCTGCCTTCCAGGCCCTTGCTCTTTCCACGAGGCCGTACCTCTCCTCAAAGAGACTCGTATCTTCCGTTGGTTGTAGCTCTCACACGCTGTGGAAGGGCCCGGGCTGAGGAGTCGGAGGTCATGGGTTCGAATCCCGGCCCTGCCGCTCGTCAGCTGTGTGACTGTGGGCGGGTCACTTCGCTTCTCCGTGCCTCGGTGACCTCATCTGTAAAATGGGGATTAAGACCGGGAGCCCCTCGTGGGACAACCTGATCACTCTGTCTTCCCGCCGACCCAGCGCTTAGAACGGTGCCTTGCCCGTAGACGGCGCTCAGTAAACGCCATCGTTATTATTATTACCGTGTCCAGGGGGTGCTTAAACGGGGTATCGATTCGTGACGATCCTCTAGACCGTAAGCTTGGTAGGGGAAGGGAATGAGTCCACTCGTTCTCTCGTACTGTGCTCTCCCAGGTGCTTAGTACAGCAGCATGGCTCTGTGGCAAGAGCCCGGGCTTCGGAGTCGGAGGTCATGGGTTCGAATCCCGGCTCTGCCGCTCGTCAGCTCTGTGACTGTGGGCGAGTCACTTCACTTCTCTGTGCCTCAGTTCCCTCATCTGAAAATGGGGATGAAGACCGTGAGCCCCACGTGGGACAACCTGATTCCCCTCTGTCCGCCCCAGCGCTTAGAACAGTGCTCTGCACATAGTAGGCGCTTAACAAATACCGACCTTATTACCCTGCACCCAGTAAGCGCTCAATAATTACCACCGATTGAGGGGTGAAAATCCTTCTGAATCTGGTAGGAAACGGGAGGTAGGTTAAAGAAAGGGAAAGAGCGCTCAGACCCAATTCTCCCCGGGAGCCAGACCGCACTCATCCAACAGCAATTAAATCCAATTCACCAAGTCAGAGCTTTCAAAGGATAAAGCAGAACTTGAGGTTTGTAATGCCGTCAAGTGGAATCGGAGGTGAAACCCCGCTGCGAGGCACAAGCGAAGCGCACGACGCAGAAGGCACGAGAATTAAATCAATCCAACGAGTCGAGCTTGTGTACTTGGCTTACTGCACCGAGAACGGGGAATGTGCTGGCCCGTGGGGGCTTTGTCAAGATATTTCAAATTGATTTAATTCTTATGCCTTCCATGGCAATTTTTGGCACGCGCCTAGGGAGGGATATTTATCTGATGGCAATCTGCCTGCCAGATCCCACGGTCCGGTCCTGCTTCGCGGCTTCGAGACTTCGCTCTCGCCAGTGCAGAAATAGGCCGGCCGTTTACGCTTCTTGCTAAACTGGATTCTTCTTCCCCCCTCCACGTGAATATACTGTTCACGAAAGAAGCCAGCCTGACCCTTCCAGACGGTAAACTATAGGCCGGGGTCATGGCAACACCCCAAGCTTCCCGGTATCGGGCCCTCTCAGAGCCGTGGGCTCTTTTGGAGAAAATATTTAGGTGAAGGGAGGGACGGAGGGAGGGAGGGAGGGAGGGAGGGATGGAAGGAGGTGGGCCTTCTCTCCGCCAATTCCCCTCCTGTCACAATCAAGAGGCCCAGCCTAAGCAGCTTAAGGGGAGCACGCCTGGGTTTGTCGTAAACACGATTCTCTGCTGTCCTCTTTCGAATAGGTATTTAACACCAGGCTCCCTCTCCGTCCACCTCAAACCTCGGGTCGGACCCGCTCTTCACCACGAAAGCGAGCGACGGCCGTACGTTACTCCCGATCCTGGCCGGTGACCGCACGACATCACTCACGCGTTCCGTTCACTCATTTAATCCAGCAGGCTGTCCACTGGCAAGGGATTTGGAGCGTGCCCTCTTCGGGCAGTACACGGTGGAGAGAGGTTTGTTTACTCAAATTGCGGGAAACGAGCGGACGGCGTGAGGAAGGCAGGGTTCATCTTGGACTGTCTCCCAGATTGTTACGCTTTCCTCAGACCTCCTCCGTGGTGACATCAGCGGAGCCCTGGGGTCCTGATTTTCCGGACCGAAAACGGTTCATTCTCTCCACGTCAGCGTCGCTTCAGCAGCCGAACGCCAGCTGTACCGTCCCCTGGGTCCGACTCTTCATTTCTCGGAGTTCCAGAGTTGATCGTCCTCCCGGTAATGATTCTTTTCGGAGGGCTCCGCCTTTCAAAGGCCCTGTAAAAGCTGTTTATACTCTCCTTTCGGAACGGCACAGACACCACTTTTCTCACGACCCTGTTTTTTAGATGTCGTTTTCACTCCGATAAACCACAGATGTTAAAAACGCCCTCCAAGCAAACCGCCTCATCCGTCCCCTCTCTCGGCCTCCGCGAGAATGACAGATCCGTACGGCGTGAGCGCGTCCGGTTCAATCCACCGCGAGCCTTTTTAATTGAGAACAATTGCCTTGGAGCACCTTGAACTTTCAAGTTCTTTCCTCCCAAATGATTCCATCAATTTCAAGCCGCAGAGGTTAGCCTGCCATCCCCTAGATCCTGGCGGTTTAGGGGCCCCCTCGGACATCTACCCCGTGTTAAAAATCGATCGGCGGTATTTATTGAGTGCTTTATATGTGCAGAGCACTCTGGGAGAGTACAAGAGACGGGATCTCACGCTGGCTCTTCATTTAACAGGACGGACTTCCCACTGGGGCTTCGGGACAATCTACCGCTCTCCTCTGTAGTCTTGGGTTTTCTTAAACCGTAAGCTCAGTTTGGGAAGGGAACAAATCTACCGACTCTGTTGCACTGTACTTTCCCAAGCGCTGCGCTGCGTATAGTAAGCGTTCAATAAATATTATCGATTACGATGATGATGGCGGCGGTGTGGCGGGGGTGGGCGGCTGGGTATTCCACCCTGGGCATTTCCACGGAAGCAGCGTGGCTCAGTGGAAGGAGCCCGGGCTTGGGAGTCAGCGGTCATGGGTTCGAATCCCGGCTCTGCCGCTTGGCAGCTGGGTGACCGTGGGCGAATCGCTTCGCTTCTCTCTGCCTCGGTTCCCTCATCTGTAAAATGGGGATGAAGACTGTGAGCCCCGCGTGGGACGACCTGAGTACCCTGTATCTCCCCCAGCCCTTAGAACAGTGCTCTGCACCTAGGAAGTGCTTACCGAATACCAACGTCATCATTATTACCGGGCGACGATCAGCCCCACATCAGCGGCCTCCTTCAGTTCTTGCCGTTGGGTGATGATCTGATCGATAAGGCAGATCTTGGGTGTATCCTTGTTAAACTTGATGTCCTTGGGCATACAGCTTCCTGTGATTCCCCGACCAGACAGAGAGGCTCCATGTGAAGTCACACCCCCAGGGGCCCCAGGACAGGCACCTTCTGAGAACGGAACACCGAGGAACTGTAATTGACAGAGCGGGATAACTAGGCTGAAGAAGCTCCACGTGACGGGCGACGAGTACGGCGTGAAAGGCTGGAGGAAATGCCCGCCACCGCTGTTCACTGTCCTCCGAAGGGAAGGCGGGGACAGCCCGGGCCCAAGGAACCTCTTGGGGACACCCTTACCTGTCTGACCCTTTGAGGGCATTAACACCAAACGGGACTGATCATCCCTCGATAGGAAATTCTCACCGTCCCCGGATCGGGGCCTCAGATGGTGTCAGAGACCTCATCGCCCCTGCGGATCAACAGAAGTAGGATCCGTTGCGCTTAGTGTTTTTCTATGCGCTGATAGACGTTTTCTTCCGTCGGTAAAGCTGAGTCACGGACCCCCGTCCCTAATCGACTCTACTGGGATGGAACAGAAGCTCTGACGGTGGTTTTAAGATGACGTTTGGCTCATTTCTTGAGCAGAAGTAGATGTTGCCGTTTAATTTACCAATTCCAGGTTGGCGAGTGATTCCCGCTCCACGTTTCAGCATCGCTGCCCGGGCATTCTTGAAAGGTCCCGTGAGAACTGGCTTATCGGACATCGGTGCTGCTGTGACGAGACTGTAAAGATCCCTACAGAATTTTTCCTTCTCGCCACGGTCAATCATTGTAAGGACCAGAGGGGTTGACTTGTCATTTTGAGGACGAGGGTGAAAGCGGGGGTGACCCAGAGGGGATGAGGACGGGGAGGGGACAAGCTCCAGAGAACTAATAATCCAAAAAGCCACCATTTTGAGATGGTTCAACTGGACACACTCAGATCTTGTCAGGGACCTGGAATTGGAGTCTAGCTCAAAAAACCGAGGGGGGGTCATCACTCTCATCACCCCCGTGCAGTGGAAACCTACGGTACGGACGTAAACCTTGGTGACTATGGCTTAGCACTTGTGTTTTAGAGATAACCGAACGATTATTAGGCGTTCAGTGAGGCTTGTCGACAGACTGGAAGGCAGGAGAGAAGAGACTGTCTGATCGGGAAGCCTTTGTCTACTCTGCCAGAGAAAGGAGCATCCAAAGCTTATTTCTGTGAGCGCTGCCTCGTCAGGAAGTCTTGTTTCAGTGTCGGATGTCGACTCCCTGTCTGGCTATCTCACCTGGAGACTGCTTTTCTCATTTTATTCTCAAGTTATGAGAGTGCCATCCAAACTACCCAAGTGGATGGCAAAATTCCTAAACAGAGAGGCTACATGCAAGTAACTTTGTGACAGGAAAAGCAGCGTGGCCTAGCGGCAAGAGGACGGGCTTGGGAAACAGGTCGCGGGTCCTATTCCACTCGTCTGCTGTGTGACCTTGGCCAAGTCACTTAACCTCCCTGGGCCTCAGTTACCCCATCTGTAAAACGGGGATGGAGACCGCGAGCCTCACGTGGGACAGGGATCGTATCCAACCCGATTACCTTCTATCCGCCCCGGCGCTTACAACTGTGCTTGGCACGTAGGAAGCGCTTCACAGATATCTATTATCATTAAGCGCTTAGTACAGTGCTCTGCGCACAGTAATCGCTCCGTAAATACGATCGAATGACATCATCAAAGCAGTTTTTAAGGCGATAAGCCCCATTTGCCTCTACCGAGATGATCGATGAGTGGGCGTCATTTCGAGAGCGCGGTTGTCGGAAGAAAACACCAGGATTGGTCCGTTGACAGTGACTCCGGGGCCAAAGAGCCGCTTAGTGGAACAAGCGGTGCATTGACCACCGCTTCCGTATCCTCACCGCACTGATGAAAGGGAATTTTATCGAAGCCCATCAAAGGCACGGAATGCGGCACGAGCCCCACGGCACGCCGAGCCGGAAGCGACGTGGACCGACACCAGACAAAGAATGCGTTCACACGTCCCTTAAGAATATATGAGAACCCACACACGCCCTCTTTAAGAAATAGGACGGAATGAAAATGATCACTGCATATCACCGTTCCCTAGCGTTGGCAAGATCTTATTCCGAGTCCTCCTGGACAAACTACTGAATGAATCAATCAGTGATATTTATTACTACGTGCAGAACACTGTACTAGGCACTTGGGATAGTACGTCAGAATTAGTGGTCACGTTCTCTGCCCACAAAGAGCTTACAGTCTAGCGGAGGAGATGACTGAAAAATGCGATTCACCACGCGCTACCAGAATCACAGTATAATTTTGGTCACGATAGGACCGTGACAGATACGAGCTTTGCTGCATGCCCGAAACGGGACTGCAAAGAACGAGACCCCCACCTAATAATGTTGGTATGTGTTAAGCGCTTACTACGTGCCTAGCACTGTTCTAAGCGCTGGGGTAGACACAGGGGAATCAGGTTGTCCCACGTGGGGCTCACGGTCTTAATCCCCATTTTACGGATGAGGTCACTGAGGCACCGAGGAGTTAAGTGACTCGCCCAGAGTCACACGGTTGACAAGAGGCCGAGCCGGGGTTCGAACCCAGGAGTCTTACAGAAACATTTGACATCGTCAGTAGTCCTCAGTGCTGGCAATTATTCATAAAGTTTGACCGTCCTGAGAAGCGTACCGAATTTCAGGATCGCTCTACACCGATTTGGCCGGGCCGGGCAGGTCTGGAGAGACCGTGTCACACTTCTCCACATAACCAGTGGATTAAAGCAGGGCTGAAGTTCGAGATCCGGCCAACCCAATTTACGCAGCCGGGCTCAGGTCACGATAAGAGGTCTGAAAGCTGGATTCTCTACAAAGCGGGCTGAGAGTACCATCGAAAGACCTCAGATCGCTCCCGTGGTAACTCACGTCAGCCGGGTCGTGCTCTGGAAGCACCCGCACTGCCAATAATCACGAACTGTGCCGCGATCCGCAGAACACTACGGATTGGCGATTACGCTGAAGAAGACTGAGGTGGGGTCCCAGATTCCACCCGCCAACCCTACACTTGAAGCGGCACGGCTTAGTCAATAAAGCAAGGACATGGGGGTCAGAGGACCTGGGCTTTAATCCCAGCTCCACCACCCGTCTGCCGTTTGATCTTGGGCAAGTCACCTAACTTCTCCGAGCCTCAATTAACTCATCTGTAAAATGGGGATTAAGACCGTGTCCAGCCCGATGAACTAGTAACTACCGCAGAATCTTGTACAGTGCCTGGCACATAGTAACAATAATGATAACAATACTGGTTTTTGTTAAGCACTTTCTACGTGCCAGGCACTGTACTAAGCACTGGGGTGGATCCAAACAGATCGGTTTAGACAATCCCCGTCCCGCACGGACCTCACGGTCTCAAACCTCATTTTACGGTTGAGGGAACTGAGGCGCAGAGAAGTTAAGTGACCCGCCCAGGGCCACACAGCGGACGGGTGGCGGAGCCGCGATAAGAAGCCACGACCTTCTGACTCCCGGACCTGTGCTCTAGCCACTGCGCCACGCCGCTTCCGATACCGTTAAAAAAAAACAAACCCAACAACTCACGAACAGTAATGGGAAACTAAATGGTATCTCTGAATTCTATTAGTAGGGAAGCACATGATTCATGATTCAAGGAAGGACAAGAAGCAAGAGTGGGCAATCAACCGTACTTATTGACTGCTTACTGTGTGCGGAGCGCTGCGCTAAGCTCTTGGGGCAGTACGATATAACAGACACCTTCCCCGTCCACGTCAAGCTTTCGGTCTAGAGCGGAAGAGGCATGGGGCTGGAGTCAGAGGCCCCGGGGTCTAATCCCGACTCTACCACTTACCCGCTGCATGACTCTGGGCAAGTCAACTAACTTCTCCGCACCTCAGTTTCCTCGTCCGCACAGTGGGGATTCGGTACCTGGCTTCCTTCCTACTTAGGTTGTGAGCCGTCTGGGGGCAAAGACTGGGTCTCATCTTGCACCTACCCCAGTGTTTAGTACAGAGCTTAAAAGTGCCTAATGAATGTTATTATTATTACTACTTTTTAATCGAATCAAGGGGCTAAGTTCTTCGGGAGACTGAAAGACAGAACTGGTCCCTAAAATTAGAAACTCAAGTTGCAGAGGACAAGTACAGTGTCTTCATTCCTTTAGGGTTGGGAGGCCAAGACCTGAGACAGAAGCCACGTTTGACTTTCTGGGCGGAGCCACCAATACTTAACTTCAAGAGATGAGGCAGGGTCACAGACTATGGGAAGCAGCGTGGCTCAGTGGAAAGAGCCCGGGCTTCGGAGTCACAGGTCATGAGTTCGACTCCCGGCTCTGCCACTCGTCAGCTGTGTGACTGTGGGCGAGTCCCTTCGCTTCTCTGGGCCTCAGTTCCCTCGTCTGTAAAATGGGGATTAACCGTGAGCCTCGCGTGGGACGACCTGATGACCCTGTGTCTCCCCCAGCGCTTAGAACAGTGCTCGGCCCAGAGTAAGCGCTTAAGGAATACCAACATTATCAACGTTATGAAGCAGCGTGGCGCGGTGGAAAGAGCACGGGCTCTGGAGTCAGGGCTCATGAGTTCGAATCCCAGCTCTGCCACTCGACGGCTGTGTGACTGTGGGCGAGTCACTTCACTTCTCTGTGCCTCAGTTCCCGCATCTGTAAAATGGGGATTAAGACTGTGAGCCCCACGTGGGACAACCTGCTTCCCCTGTGTCTACCCCAGCGCTTAGAACAGTGCTCTGCACATAGTGAGCGCTTAACAAATACCAACATTATTGAAGCAGCGTGGCTCGGTGGAAAGAGTACGGGCTCTGGAGTCAGGGCTCATGAGTTCGAATCCCAGCTCTGCCACTCGTCGGCTGTGTGACTGTGGGCGAGTCACTTCACTTCTCTGTGCCTCAGTTCCCTCATCTGTAAAATGGGGATGAAGACCGTGAGCCCCACGTGGGACGACCTGACTCCCCTGTGTCTACCCCAGCGCTTAGAACGGTGCTCGGCACATAGTGAGCGCTTAACGAATACCAACATTATTATTATTATTGTTATGAGGTCTAGACCGAAATCTCATCTCTAAACTGCAAGTTCAATGCAGGCAGGGAGTGTGCCTATCAACTCTGTTGCATTGTACTCTCCCAAATGCTCAGTACAGTGCTCTGCCTACGGTAAGCACTCAATCAATACCATTGATTGATCAGATTGCAATCAGATTATCGACACTGAAACAACGCTGGGTGGTATCCGTTAAGAGAATGGACAGCGGTCGAATCCTTGAAGAGCTGCTCCAAGATGAGGTGAAATACTTTAAACTCCCCTTTTCCCTCTGCTCCCTCTACCCCCCACCCCCCCACTTCCCCTCTCCGCAGCTAAACCCTCTTCTCCCCCCTTTCCCTCCGCTCCTCCCCCTCTCCCGTCCCCTCCCCTCGGCGCCGTACCCGTCCGCTCGACCGTATGTATCTTCATCACCCTATTTAGTTTGTTTAATGAGATGTACATCACCCTGGTTCTGTTTATTTGCCATTGTTTCAATGAGACGTTCTTCCCCTCGACTCTATTTATCGCCATCGCTCTCGTCCGCCCGTCTCCCCCGACGAGACCGTGAGCCCGTCAGAGGGCGGGGACGGTCTCTCTCTGTTACCGACTTGTCCATTCCGAGCGCTTAGTACAGTGCTCTGCACATAGTAAGTGCTCAGTAAATACTAGAGAATGAATGAATGAATTTGACACGGATAGTTGGAAGACAACAGTTGGAGAATGGGGAGCAGTCACGAGAAGGATGTCGATTATCTTGGAAATCGTCTTGGTTTTAAGAAGAGCGGGATGCCGCGAGAGAAAACGGCACTAGGCACGGTGGGTAACAAGTGCAACAAGGTGAGAAGCAGCGTGGCTCAGTGGAAAGAGCCCGGGCTTGAGAGTCAGAGTCCATGGGTTCGAATCCCGGTTCTGCCACTCGTCAGCTGTGTGGCTGTGGCCAGGTCACTTAACTTCTCTGTACCTCGGTTCCCTCATCTGTAAAATGGGGATTAACCGTGAGCCCCACGTGGGACAGCCCGATGACCCTGTATCTACCCCGGCGCTTAGAACGGTGCTCTGCACATAGTACGCGCTTAGCAACTACCAACATTATTAACAAGGGGAAATCCTTAAAGGCACATGACCAAGAAGGGATGGTTTCCTCAGCCGTCAATTAGCGGTTACAGGACCGTGACGTCAGTATGGCTGCTTGAGCCTAAATATCGTCATAGTGTTCTGAGAAAGTTAAAAGCACCACCAGAGGGACGCAAAGCATAAAGGCCCGAACGCGGGATTGGGAGACAATAGAGTTGGAAAATACGCACGCTGCGCTTTCAAAGCGAGGGAGAATTTGGGGGTATATATTCTGTTCTAAATCCCTGGATGTGGCAGGTGAACTATCGTCTCATTGTATCTGTATGATAAATCAGCCACACTGCTGCTTTCCCTAATTCTAAAAGAGCAAATCCAACTTTGTGCTTCAATTTATATCTACCACAGAGCTCAGTTCAGCGCCTGGCACATAGTAAACACATACCATTACAGAAAAGAATCGCATACTCTGAGAGGTGAAGCTCCATATTGGAGGAGGTGTCCTTTTCATTGTTCAGTGGACTTTGAATAAAGCATTTAATCGGTCCACCTTTCAATCAGTGGTACTTATTGAGCACTTTCTGTGTGCAGCATATTGTTCCAAGCACTTGGGAAACTACAATACAACAGATTTGGAAAACACGATCCATGCCCACAAGGAACTCTCAGCCTCCTTCATCTTCTTTACCTTTCATAGGTATTCTCTGCCAGAGTGACAGTTTAAGCCCTCTCCGGCAACAAACTGGGTCTCCCTCTTAATCACGGCTGTGTTTATGGCGGAACCTGATCTGAGCTCAATATAGGAGAAACGGTGAAAGCTTTACATCAGTGATTGAAACAGTCTAGGATCTTACATTTATGGACCCGGGGATGAAGATTCCCCGATGCTAAAACTTGAAACAGAAGCAGCACCTTGAATTTATCTTGAAAGGGCCATGAAACAGGGAAATGGGAAAGAGAGGCCAAAAGATTTCCAGGAACCTCTCCAGAAGCACAACACATTTCTGAAAGGCAAGTCACAACTAGCGATTTTTTCCACACGCTCCATCACCGACAAGGAAGCCTCCCACCCTGACGGAATACGTCACGTGAACTAAAAATCCCTGCCAGAACAGAAGGGCCAGGAATGTCAGCATAAGTCAGAGACAATGGGGGGGAAAGAAAATAAACCTTGGCCAAGCCATCTTCACATTGTCAGAAAGAATGCCCGTATAGGATTAGAAAAATAGCGGAAAGAAACTGCGGAAAAACCCTGGAGGGAGAAACACAAGCTGGAAGTACCACTGCTGTTGGACCTAGGGGGAGAAAAACCACTCCAGAAGTGTCTAGAGTTTTCCATTCACTCTTCCCAGGGTATTCTACTGGTAAAGAGATGTGCCAGGTCTTGGGAGTTAGAGGTCGTGGGTTCTAATCCCAGCTCTGCCGCTTGTCAGCTGTGTGACCTTGGGCCAGTCACTTAACTTCTTTGGTGTCTCAGTTCCCTCATCTGTAAAATGGGGATGAAGACTGTGACCCCCCCCCCCCCGCCCCCCACGGGGGACAACCTGATTACCTTGTATCTACCCCAGCGCTTAGAACAGTGCTTGGCACATAGTAAGCGCTTAACAAATACCAGCAGTGTTTTATACCGTGTGTGTGCGCGCGTGTGTATGTTCGTTCAGGTTGTTTCAATTCACTCCACTTTGCCAATTCGAGAAGCAGTGTAGCCTAATAGATAGAGCAGAGGCCTGGGAGTCACCAGAACCTGGGTTCTAATCCTGCTCTGCCACTTATCCGCTTTTGACCTTGGTGAAGTCACTTAACTTCTCTGTGCCTCGGTCTCCTCATCATCTGCAAAAACGGGGATTCAAAATGTATTTTCCCTCCTATTTATATTGTGAGCCTCATGTGGGACCTGATCATCTAGTATCAACTGCAGCACTTAGTACAGTGCTTGGCACTTAGTAAACACTTAACGAATACCACGATTATTATTAATAGCAACAATAATGTTTAAAAGCCATTTCTACATATTTATAAATATACGCCAATATGGTGTGAGTGTAAATATATAATAATAGTAAATGCTTAACAAATACCATAATTACTACGTGCCAAGCATCGTACTAAGCACGGGAGTGGATACAAGCAAATTGGGTTGGACAGTCTCACAAGTCTCGATCCCCATCTTACAGCTGAGGTAACTGAGGCACAGAGAAGTTAAGTGACTTGCCCAAGGTCACAGAACAGACAAGTGGCAAAGGCAGGATTAGAACCCATGACCTTCTGACTCCCGGGGCCATGCTCTACCCACTATAATAATGATAAGGTTGCTATGTGTTAAGCGCTTACTACGCGCAGAGCACCGTTCTAAGCGCCGGGGTAGATACAGGGTAAGCAGGTCGTCCCACGTGAGGCTCACAGTTAATCCCCATTTTACAGATGAGGTCTCCGAGGCACAGAGACGTGAAGTGACTCGCCCACAGTCACCCAGCTGACGAGTGGCAGAGCCGGGAGTCGAACCCATGACCTCTGACTCCCAAGCCCGGGCTCTTTCCACTGAGCCACGCTGCTTCTCCAACTATAACTGCAAATACAACTATCCCCCTAAGTGCATCCAGTTCTCTTATAATATGTTACGTGTGTGACAAATCGCATACTACGTGGCTCAGTGGAAAGAGCACGGGCTTTGGAGTCAGAGGCCATGAGTTCGAATCCCGCCTCTGCCACTCGTCAGCTGTGTGACTGTGGGCGAGTCACTTCACTTCTCTGGGCCTCAGTTACCTCATCTGGAAAATGGGGATGAAGACCGTGAGCCCCACGTGGGACGACCTGATTCCCCTGTGTCTACCCCAGCGCTTAGAACAGTGCTCGGCACATAGTGAGCGCTTAACGAATACCAACATTATTATCACTAAGGAAAACTCGTGTTATAGCACAGGGGCCTCTATGCCATTTACATGTCCCCAACCAGTTCTTCCAAAAAGTATCCCGCTGCTTTTACGCAGACACGTTATTGTTAGAGACGTTCCCTAATGTGCAAACGACATGCTCTCCGAAACATGGTTCAAATGCATATATTAGAAGAAAACTGAGTTTGTCCACGGATATTCATATATATAGCCGTCCTTGGTCATATCCCCCCTCACACAAATAGTGACTTTCTGAATGTGGCATCGTCTCTGACTGTGGAAGTCAGCCCCTTTGGTTCAAATGGCGAGGCCTTAAATTTGGAGAGTGAGAAGCAGAGCTCTAATATAATTCACAACCGTGAACGTGGCTATTCCCAATTGGGAAAGGCACATCATTCTTCGGTCCTTAAACGGAAGGTTCTAACGGGCGCTCTACTCCCGAAATGCCCAGGGATGAGGGGAAAAAAAAAAAAGTTCCCATTTAATGATCAGTGAGTCCAGTCAGATGCGATTCAAGCTGACAACGGTTTTCTTAATTGGCAGCCTGCGAGAGAACAGACGTGACCTACCATCCAAAGAGGCTTGAGTTATAGCACAGCGACAATCCCAACACCTCAAGCAAAGTATCGGTTCGTTGAGAGTGGGCAGGATATCATCTTTCAGGCTTTCCTTGAAAAAGATCCAGACGGACACTTGAAAATATGCTCTCAGGTCTTGCCAGCTCTCCAGAGAGAGGTGGAGGGAGAGACGGAACGAGTTCCCTTGGCACAACCAAGTAGGTGGAAGAGAGATAATAATAATAAGGTTGGTATCTGTTAAGCGCTTACGATGTGCAGAGCGCTATTCTAAGCGCTGGGGTAGATGCAGGGTCATCGGGTCGTCCCACGTGAGGCTCACAGTTAATCCCCATTTTACAGATGAGGGAACTGAGGCACAGAGAAGTGAAGTGACTTGCCCACAGTCACGCAGCTGACAAGTGGCATGGTTAATAGAGGGCGGAAGAATAGTACTAAGTTAAAAAAAAAAAAAAAGGGGTGAGAGGCACAGATTCGTTCTCAAAAATGCTCAAGCAGCTGAAAGGGAAGATGTTCAACCCTACTGGGGAACAGAAGGGAGCCAGAGAGACACTGATTAATACCCAGTTGGCCCTTACCTTAATTGTGGACTCCAAAACCAGGTTCTGGAGCAGTAATAGGGGAAAGGAAGAGCTGGACTGGAAAGGGAAATCGGTGGCTGTGGGAATTCTGATTTTACAGCATTGTACCAGTTGCATGGTGACGGGACTCGGGGGATTGTTTGCGTTCACGTACCCCAACCCTTCACCAATTTCTGAAAGGCGAAACTGTCTCCAAAGCGTGCAAGAAGTGAGGTTTGGGCAACCACCTTGTTAGTCCGCTTAATGGAGACAGCCAAACTAAATCGCTCACTTAATTTTGCCTTTCCTGGATGATCCTGAATTATTCAGTATTAAAGCAGTAAATACAGCTACAGTTACTCCGGTGATTCTATTGAATTCTAACCTCTCCACTTAATATCCCCAACAGTCTCACAGGCCACATCCCCCAAGCACCTACTCACAGTTCCCACTAACGTTTACTTTATCTTTATACTCAATTACTTCTTCTTATTTGTAATTCTCTTTTAGTGTCTCTTAGCTGTTCGACTGTAATCGCTTTATGAGTAGGAGTCGTATCCACCGATTCTATCGTTTTCTCAAGTGCTCAGTTCGGCGGTCTGTCCACAGAAACCACTAATTATTAATAACGGTGATAATATCCAAGGGCTTACTACATGCTAATCACTGTTCTAAGCACTGGGGTGGACACAAGCTAATCAGATCGGACATAGTCCCTGCCCCACGTAAGGTTCCCGGTTTAAGTAGAAGGGAGAAGAGATATTTAATCACCATTTTACAGACGAGGCAACTGAGTTCAGAGAAGTGACTCGTCCAAGGTCACACAACTGGCCGTTGTCAGAACGGGATTCGGAACCCAGGTCCTCTGACTCCCGGGCCCGTGCTGCTTCCCGATACGTGTTATTTTTTCACGGTATTTGCTAAGTGCTTAATACGTGCCGGGTACTGCACTAAAATCAAGGTAATCCCCATTTCACAGGTGAGTTAATTGAGGCACAGAGTCTAGACTGATCAGTCAACTGCAGCACAGCAGACGGACAACATTTTACAAGCTTCACTTTCGCGAACCCCCAGTTGGTACCAACCAGGCCCTTCCTGTACCAGGGGAGCCTCACTGACGCGTAGCAGAGTTCAAACCGCACCTCTGATCACCAAGGTTACTGTGGAGAGCTTTTGAACTTAGTTTTCTCAGCAGCGCGGCTCAGTGGAAAGAGCACGGGACTGGGAGTCGGAGGTCACGGGTTCTAATTCCAGCCCTGCCGCTCATCAGCTGTGTGACTTTGGGCAAGTCACTTGACTTCTCGGTGCCTCAGTTACCTCATCTGTAAAATGGGGATGAAGACCGTGAGCCCCACGTAGGACAACCTGATCACCGTGTAGCCCCTCTAGCGCTTAGAACAGTGTTTTGAACACAGCAAGCACTTCAATACCATCAGCATCGTTCTTACTGTCAGTATGTAAGGGAGGGACACATACACACACTTTCACTCACTCCATCAAGGGTCCAATATCGGTAAGAGGAGCCCATTCTGCCACGGCTTCCTCTTTCTGCTTCCAAGTGCTGCTCCCTGCGTCTCAGCGAGCCTCTACTCTGCCTCCAGACGCCTCCTCGCTATCCAGAGCGACCACCTGCCCTAGGCATCGCAACTGTGGCTCTAAGTGGCGATCACGGATATGTCCAGGCCCGTTACGGGGTAGAACAGGGAGAGAAGGCCCCGCCTCCCTCCATCATCTGCCCCCCACAGGCTGGCAACCACCTGCCTCGAGTAAAGCCCGTCAGTACCTTTGCCGCTCTCTTCCTTGTTGTTGTTCGTGGGATCAAGGACGGTCACTAATAAAGCAGCTTGTTGTGGGCTCACCACATTTACGATAGTGCTTTATATATTTAGGCACTGTGCAAATTGTTTTTGACTATCGTGTTGAGTGCTTTCTATGCATCAGGCACTGGGCTAAACATCGGGGGTAGATGAAAAGTCGACAGCTGAGTGCTTTTTTAAGGCTCCTCCCTTAGCTATGCGGTTATTACTGCTCCTCACCTCACTTTCCGACCTGGAAAACTCCTTAGTCTCACACCGGTCCTTTTCATTCATTCATCCAACGGTACTTATTGAACACTATGTGCAGAGCACCGTACTAAGCGCTTGGAATGTGCAATTCGGCAACAGATGGAGACGATCCCTGCCCGATAGGCTCACAGTCTAAACGAGGAAGCTGGGACCGAGAGTGTATCCATATGGATCTTTGTGGGGATGACCGTGGAGATCAATGGAGACAAGTTAGGATGAGGAAGTGAGAAGCTGGGTTGTCTATAAGTACATTGTAATTATTCTGGTATTTGTTAAGTGCTTAGCATGTATCAAGCCCTGGGACAGGTACAAATAAATCGGGTTGGACATAGTCAAGTAGATGCTGAAGCCGCCAAGGATCGGTGCTGCTGACGGAGGAGAGAGGAGCCAGGTAAGAAGCCATCACATTGGTCAGAATTACAGAGCTGCCCACAGGATCCCTGTAGGTGGCTTATAATGGGTGGTAGAGACAGTGAGGATTTTGAATAATGAGAAAGTGGAATTTAGAAAGGCAAATCCAGATACCGTTTTTGTCAATGTCAATCACGAGTAGATTAGGAAAAGATATTTTGTTTAAACAGAAACTTTAATCACCTAAAGGATAATGAATAAATATTCAGGAAGGCATTTGAGAGCATCAGATCTTGTTTGTATGGAGTTCTGCTCTAGAGTTTGGAGAACCTGAACCAAAAAATCCTCGCCTGCTCCACGTTGGCCTGGTTTGATTCTCCATCCTTTGGTGGTGCTACCGGTTTTAACGTAGAAACTGAGACTCAAAGCACATGCCGGGCCTTGGGTGGCCAACTCTCCTTTAAAAGTCAGCTCCGTGACAGAACGGATTTCAGAAAGGAAGATGCTCTCTTTGTTGTGTAAGAAAAAGTCATGAGACAAAATTCAGCAATCTGATCACACCCACGCAAGTCTATTTATTTTTTCCTGAAAGACCTATGAGAGATGCTGTCCTTTAGAGTCTGCTTGGTTAACTCTATCCGATAACATTCTCAGTCGTTGCTAACTCAGATGACTATAAATTCACTTTGGGCAGGGAGCATGCCTACCAGCTCCCTTTTACTGTCCTCTCCCAACCGCTTAGTACAGTGTTCTGCACATAATAAGCATTCAGTGAATACTACTGATGATGACGATCCTGGACTTAACGGCTCTCAAACCAGTCAGAAGCCAACTCAACATTTTTGTTCAAAATTAAAAAAACCTAATTATTGTCTTGAAAATCCATATCGGATTGAACCAACTCTGTTATACTGTACTCTCCCAAGTGCTTAGTACGGTGTTCTGTACACAGTAAGTGCTCAGTAAATATCATTGATTTGATAGATTGAAATATATGTCTGGAATGATTTAGGATCTGTAGTGAAAACCCACATCGTGCTTTCTGACTGTTGTAGTCACAGCGTATGATGGATGCTAACAGAGGGATAACTGCTACAATTAACCGTGCCGTTTTTCACCCAGATAATCTTATTCCACTTCCCGCGGTCAAGGAAAAAAAGCTGTAAACTCTCCATGGATATTTTCAACTCCGTCTTGGTCATCGAGACCCCACTAAAATCAAACGCCAGTTTGACTTTTGCAACGCCTTCTTTAATTTTCTGATGCAATGTAAATGGGAAGTGTTTGGAGTTAGTCTGTTTGTGGAGACAGACCTAAAAAAGGAAACAGCTGGTTGTAGCCCTGTATTAGATGGATGAAAAGATATCATATTTCAGCATAAAAGAAGTCTCTGATAGGAACATACAGTAATCGAAAGCGAGAATAAGAAAGCTTCTGAGTTTAACCTGATTGGCCATTATTGATTTTGAGCTGGATGAGCTGCATCAGATTCCATCTGGGTGTTTGTTTTGTATTATTAGTTAGTGCTTACTATATGGCAAGCCCTCTAAGCCCTGGAGTAGATACAATTTAATCAGGCTGGTCACAGTCTCTGCCCCACATAGGGTGCACAGTCTTAATCCCCATTGTAAAATGAGGAAAGTGAGGCACGAAGAAGTTGTCATCTGGCCAGGGTCTCCCAGCAGACAAGTGGCAGAGGAGGGATCAGAACCCAGGTCCTCATTCACAGTCTAGGCCATGCTGCTTCTCTGTCTTTCATTTTGGAACTGGAACGATCCTTCCGCTTCGGTGCTGCCCAGATCACGATTCCTCCAAAAAGCGCTCCCTGACTAAACCCTTCTTTCCCCGCTTCGCCCTCCCCTTTCCTATGCACTTGGCTGTGGACCGCTTAAGAATGTTGATACCCATCCCAGCCCCACAGCCCTTATCTGAATTTTGATAATAAAAAAAGCACGTATCACACGCTTCTTGTTGTTCAATGCCGTCGAGTCGTGTCCGACCCATAGCGACGTCATGGACTTATCTCTCCCGGAACGCCCTGCCTCCATCTGCAATCATTCTGGTAGTGTATCCATAGAGTTTGCTTGGTAAAAATGTGGAAGTGCTTTACCACTGCCTCCTTCTGCACAGTAAATGCAAGTCTCCACCCTTGACTCTCTCCCATGCTGCTACTGCCCAACCTATGAGCAAAACACCGGGTTAGTCGTCAGTAGCCGAAGTTATCAGTCCCCGTCTCACACAAGGCTCACAGTCTAATTTATTCCCACTTTACAAATGAAAAACTGAGGCCAAGAGATAAGTGACTTACCCAAGGTCACATGTAGACCGGGGTGATGGCTGGACTAGAACCCAGATCTCTAGACTCCCAATCCCTTTTTCCATTGACTGGCCGCCTCTTCTAGATAAGGTGGAGCTAGTGTGGATGTGATATGGTTCCCCGTCTTTAACAGGGGAAGCAGCGTGGCTCAGTGGAAAGAGCCTGGACTTCGGAGCCAGAGGTCATGGGTTCGATTTCCGGCTCTGCCACTTGGCAGCTGTGTGACTGAGGGCAAGTCACCTAACTTCTCTGTGCCTCAGTTATCTCATCTGTAAAATGGGAATTAACTGTGAGCCTCAGGTGGGACAACCTGATGACCCTGTACCTACCCCAGCGCTTAGAACGGTGCTCTGCGAATAGTAAGCGGAAGCAGCGTGGCTCAGTGGAAAGAGCCTGGGCTTCGGAGTCAGAGGTCACGGGTTCGACCCCCGGATCTGCCACTTGACAGCTGTGTGACTGTGGGCAAGTCACTTCACTTCTCTGTGCCTCGGTTATCTCATCTGTAAAACGGGGATGAAGACTGTGAGCCTCTCGTGGGGCAACCTGATGACCCTGTATCTACCCCAGCGCTTAGAACGGTGCTCTGCACATAGTAAGCGCTCAACAAATACCGACATGATTCAATACCAACATTATTATTATTAACTTAAGTAGGACTTCTCTGCACGTGAATTCATATCTGAAAACTAACAACTCTAAATGAAGGGACCTTTTAATATTAGTAATCACCGAAACTCTGTGAGTCTCCTAGTGGCAAGACTTTCAGCACCTGAGCAGAAAAATTCCAAGTCAAAGCCCATACTGTTCTAATTTAATGCAGACTTCTTGCCTTGAGGAGTCTTGCAGTGTTGCCTGTGCCCTGTTGAAAAGCTCTTAGGGTAGGCTCTTATGATACTGAAACGTCAGAAGAAAAAGGTCAGGGAGCCCTGCCAAGATTTCCACCCTGGAGTAATACAAATTCTAAAAAAGATAATAAACATGGAAATCTATCAACTAAGCATGAATCGTTAGGTTACTAGTAAACACACACAATATACACACACATACACCCACTCTCCACTGACACAACATCAACTTATTTCCCAGTGGTTTTGAAATGCTTGATTGTGCGTTTCCTGACTTTGGCCATTATTTTAAATGCACATTCTCAGCAGGCAGAGCCATTATAGTGCACAGCACAAGCCAGTAACAGATATGAAGAACCAAGTATGGTTTACCTCTGTAAATAAAACTTCTTTTAAAAAAACAGCACTTCCTTACACACAGTAGCTACATCTACACTGAACGACCCCTGATGAAGATTTGACCTGTGAATTTTCAGCTTGAAGCTAATTTTAATTTTGAATCGTAAACTGTTCGAAAAACAAGAGAGAGAGAGAGAGAGAGAGATTTTAATGGAACTACTGATAACCCTAAATGACAGTGGTATTTGTGGAAAATATGTTTCGGGAAGAAATGGAATTTGATCGGTAAAGTTCTTGTTAAAATACAATCAACACTGGTAATGAACATTGTCTAGAATGAACACAAACATACAAAAGGTTAATGATCTTTTTGCCCAAATGATAGAGAAGTTTATCTCACTGTTTAAGCTCACGGATCAGGCAAAATTCTTTTTTTCCCCTTATAATCGGGAAAAAAATTAATGTACTTAAATTACAATTAGGAGCAGGGAAAATATGCAATACTTTGACTGCTTCATTTAGCACATACTTCAGGTTAATTACACGATTTTACTAATGAAGATATTTGCATGAATATTTTGGGTGGCTACATTCAACTTATTTTGTAATGAATAAATTGATAGGCCGCCGATTTCCGCATCTCATCAGGGCGACTGCAGAATAAATGCGGAAATTCATTGAAATGAACCGAGAATGCCAAGAGACACTGCCCAACTTCCCTAGTTGGAATTTTAATTAATAGGTCGGGGCAGGACAATCAATCACAATCAACTATCAAAGCGATGTGTGCTTTGTGAGACTCTAATGCTTTTTAAATGTGGCTCTTTTGCAGAACATGAGTCTTTCCAGCTTCCATTCGGTAAGCTAAGTACTGGTACAGCGATACTTGAATTCTAGGTTTTCACCAGGAATATTCAGGAAGGTGTTAGGTAATTCGGAGAGGATACCAACGAATGAATCGGTGATATTTATTGAGAGCCTACTGTGCGCAGAGCACTGTACTAAGTGCTCGAGGGAGTACAATGAAGTAGGGGAGGAAGATACATTCCCTGCTCCCAAGGAACTTACAGGTTAGAGAGGGAGACAAGCATTAATAGAAAGAAATCAATTACAGACATGTACATGAGTATTGTGGGGCTGAGAGTGGGGTAACTACCAAGAGCTGAAAGGATACAGATCCAGGTGAATATGCCAACACAGAAAGGACAGGGATTAGGGAAAAAGAAGGCTTAATCGGGGGAAGGTCTCTTGGAAGAGAAGTCATTTTAGATAGGCTTTGAAGGTGGGTTCATTCATTCATTCAATAATATTTATTGACCGCTTACTATGTGCAGAGCACTGTACTGAGCGCTTGGAATGTACAAATTGGCAACAGAAAGACACAGTCCCTGCCCACCGACGGGCTTACAGTCTAATCGGGGGAGACAGACAAAAACCATAGCAGTAAATAGAATCGAGGGGATGTACATCTCATTAACAAAATGAATAGGGTAATAAAAAATATATACAATCGAGTGGACGAGCACAGTGCTGAGGGGAGGGGAAGGGAGCGGGGAGGAGCAGAAGGAAAGAGGGGGGAAGGGGGCTTAGCTGAGGGGAGGTGAAGGGGGGGGTAGAAGGGCAGCAGAGGGAGCAGAGGGAAAAGGGGAAGCTCAGTCTGGGGTTGAATGGTGTATATGGAAGGAGAGGGAGTCCCAGGCCAGAGGGGGGATGTGGGCAAAATAGACAGTAGTGGGACAGACGAGGCTGAGGTACACTGAGTAGTAAGTTGGTGTTAAAGGAGGAAAATGTACAGTCTGGGTTGTAGTAGAAAATCAGTGAGGTAAGGAAAGGTAAACGTAAACCCTACTTTCCTGCCATGTTCTCAAGACTCAGTATTTCCATACATCCTGTCCCTTGAGGCTCTCTCACTTGCTCATCTTTGGGTATCAGTCTGTGGAAGCCAGAGGAACTGGTTGGCAGTAGGAAAAACCTGTGTATCCAACTTTTCAGTTCACCATTTTGTGACTTGATCAGTGACTGCCAGCTCAAGATCCTTCTTCACTTCCTTCCATTCATTCAATAGTATTTATTGAGCGCTTACTATGTGCAGAGCACTGTACTAAGCGCTTGGAATGAACAAGTCGGCAACAGCTAGAGACGGTCCCTGCCGTCTGACGGGCTCACGGTCTCATCGGGGGAGACGGACAGACGAGAACGATGGCGATAAATAGAGTCGAGGGGAAGAACGTCTCGTAAAAACAGTGGCGACTAAATAGAATCACTGCCCTTCCTGCCGCTTCCCTGCCCTTGGTTCGGGGAGCTAACCCTCTTTGGTGAAACACACCCTGTTGGTAGGTGAGGCGATGGTAGAGCAACCAGGTGCCCCAGTCTGAATGGGACTATCACACCTCCCGTCTCACTGTCTGTCCTACCGCCTGCCTAAATGTCTGTAGGACAAGAAAACATCTCCCTTGATCCTGGTGGAACCTGGCGTCTTGACTGTGTGTTGTTCCTGTAAGAATCTTCCTCCCCTTTAGGATGCTGTGTTCACAAAGCTTGGGAAAGAGGTTCTAGAAAGAGTGTATTTGCGCAACACTGTCAGGTTCAGGATCCCGGGATCCAGAAAAGCAAGATGAAACTTCTGGAACGAAAACAAGAGACAGGTTGTCGGTGAGAGGAGGTGTTTGAAGCCTTTCAAAGAGCAGGTTTAGAGGAAGTGAAAGAAGGGAGGGGAATGAATCTTGAGAAACTGGGTGGTCTAGTGGATAAAGCAGGGGCCTGGGAGCCAGAGGACTTGGGTTCTAATCCTGACCCCACCACTTGTCTGTTGTGTGACCTCGGGCAAGTCACTTAACTTCTCTCTACCTCGGTTCCCTCATCTGTAAAATGGAGATTAAGCCCCAAGTGGGACGTAGTCTCTGCCCAACCTGATTATCTTGGATCTACCCCAGCACTTAGTACGGTGCCTGGAAGATAGTAATTTTTTAACAAGCAACATTAAGAGAAACAACAACAACCAAAAAAACAGAAGGGAAAGTAGCACCGAGAGATGTTGCCTCTTCTCTCTGTCGCTCTTGCTCCCATATCTCTTTCTTCTAGTTGCTCCTCTCCCTCTACTGGGTATGTCCAACTCTTTCTGCCTCTCCCTTTTTTTTTTCTTTCCCTGCAGAAACTTGGGCTATGGAGCCTTACTGTGGAAGCCCGGGGTGATTAGTGGGAAGGGAGGGCATTGAAGAGGAAGGGGAGAATTCCCACTTTCTGAAGGAAAAAAGATATATATTGTTGCTTTATGGCTAAGCCATTTTCCCTGTTCATCCTCCCTCAGTTGTTGTTGTCTCAGCTAGGAAGTTGTTAATTGGAAAGAGAAAAAGTGATCAAGCAGCACTTTGGTTAAGCCACTGGAAGTGCCAGGGAAGATAACCAGATTTATTCTGTAATCACATTACACTCAAGCTTTCGATGTTGATGGGTTTGACACCATGGAGAGTGGATGATGTGTCAAGATGGTGGACTGGGCAAGTAGGAAATAGGGATCATCCCTCCTTTTCTTGTTTTTAATGGTAGTTGTTAAGAGCTTACTATGTGCCAGGCACTGCAGCGTGGCTCAGTGGAAAGAGCACGGGCTTTGGAGTCAGAGGTCATGAGTTCAAATCCCGCCTCTGCCACTCGTCAGCTGTGTGACTGTGGGCGAGTCACTTCACTTCTCTGTGCCTCAGTTACCTCATCTGTAAAATGGGGATTAAGACTGTGAGCCCCACGTGGGACATCCTGATTCCCCTGTGTCTACCCCAGCGCTTAGAACAGTGCTCGGCACATAGTAAGCGCTTAACAAATACCAACATTATTATTATTATAGATATAAGTCAGTGAGGTTGGACACAGCACCTGTCCCACATGGGGCTCACAGTCTTAATCCCCATTTTATTCATTCATTCATTCAATAGTATTTATTGAGCGCTTACTATGTGCAGAGCACTGTACTAAGCGCTTGGAATGTACAGATCGGTGACAGATAGAGACAGTCCCTGCCCTTTGACGGGCTTACGGTCTAATCGGGGGAGACGGACAGACAAGAACAATAGCAAAATTATGTCTGAAGAGCTAAAAGAGTCATTGGCTAAAATAGGCACAACTGGGCCAGCAGTCTGAAATGCTTACTAGCCTGTTCCCTCAGCTAGGGGTTGGGTGAGTCCAGTGGTAAAAGGGAAAGGGGTTTAACTTCCCTTAGACCGTTTCCACTTCATTCAGGGTGTATTCCAGGATGACATCCTGCCCTTGAAACTTAAAGTATCCCCGGAACTTCTTCTTTTGGAGCAGTAGCGGAAACCAGTAGATGCCATCTGGCCACATTTCGTTGACGGGCACCTGATCCAGTTTGAACCACTGAGGACGCATTTCGTCACTCTCAGTTGGATTTCCACGGAAACTATCTGTGCGGAAGACACGGACATCCATTAGCTCAGAGTTGCCAAGGAATTCAAATGTGATGTGACCTATCTTCTGTAAGGTGTCCACTGTCAGCCCACTCTCTCTCCCTCTTGGCTCCTTCCTCGATGGTCTCCCCGTCTTGCACCTCTCCCCCGAAGCCATTCCATCGTCCAGCTCCGAAGCCACGTTTTTGATATCCGAGGAGAACTCCCTGTCGTTTCACAACCGGGACCAAGGTGAAGAGCCTGGATGAGAACATCCTCCTTCTCCTCCCCCCCCTCCGCCGCCGCTGAGGGAACTGAGGTCCAGAGAAGTGAAGTGACTTGCCCAAGGTCACTGTCACCCATCACTCAGGGATGGGTTCATTCGGGAATTGGCATGGCGAGAGAGAGAGACAGAGAGAGACCGGGGACAGAAAGCCTGAATTTTATACAAAATTTATTCCACGGGACGAATCGAATTATTTGATTATTTTAGACGCAGCCAACTGAACCGCCCTTTTGGGAGGAATAGATTATTTAATGATGTTAGAGCTTCCCAAACGGGAGGAATATACTTATGTGTTACTCGCGTGTGGCAAAATCACCCTGGTCCCAGCCAGAAGGAATTCACTTATGGTTTGTTGGTACACGGTGAGGCGGCTAGCTCCCACCCACGAGCACTTCCCACTTGGGAGGAATCCACTTATGTGTCACGCACCCAAAGTGAAGCACCTGGCTTCCAGCCCAACAGGCGTGCGGTGGAACGGGACACTCAGCCATCCCACGGCTCCTCACTTGATGGGGGCGGGGCAGGCGTGTCATGCTCTGGGCAGAGGCGACCCGCAGCTGGCTGCTGCAAGTCTAGATCCGCATCAGAGGCCGCGGGGATTGATCACCTGTGCTCGTAGGCCATTCCTTCCAGTTTCCGGCTTCAGTTTAGCCAATCTCCGCCCTCCCCCTTCCTCGATACCTAATTTGATTGGCACATGGGTGAGGGACATCTTCTATATTCCGGGCTCGAGTTGTCAATCCAGCAGTTTGGTTTGGGGGGGCTGCGGTTGGTATCCCACCCCCCATTTCCGAGTTCCGCCCGCTGGCTCGGGCGGTCACGAGATAGCTTTTGACTTTGGGACCAAGGTGACCTTTGACCAAGGTGACTGCGGGGTGCCCCAGATAAGCGGTGATACTAGAACCTTCTGACTCCCAGGCCTGTGCTCTATCCTCTATCCTATGGGAAGCAGCGTGGCTCAGTGGAAAGAGCATGGGGCTTGGGAGTCAGAGATCATGGGTTCGAAATCCCGCTCTGCCACTTGTCAGCTGGGTGACCGTGGGCGAGTCGCTTCACTTCTCTGTGCTTCAGTGACCTCATCTGCAAAATGGTGTGAAGACTGTGAGCCTCACGTGGGACAACCTGATTACCCTGTACCTCCCCCAGCAGTTAGAACAGTGCTCTGCACACAGTAAGCGCTTAACAAATACCAACATTATTATTATTAAAGTAAGCGCTTAACAAATACCAACATTATTATTAGTATTATTATTATCCAGGCTAGCAAGGGGCCGGGGTGTCTAGCCTAGCTTTGTGTTTTGACAACTTTCAGATCCGGAGCCAAATCCTCTGGTTGAGGGGGGATATGTTGACCCTGCAGTCAAACGAAGTCTGGGTAGGGAGACAACCAAGTCTGTCCATGAATGTCCAAAAGGGAGTCGGTAAAAATCACATCACAAGGAGGAATAACCTCCTCATCGAGCATCTGAGGCAATTTAACCAAAGTCAGAAAAGCTTTAAGAACCTGTCTGAAATTTTGCATAATAACAAATCATTTTTTCAATGCTTACAATGCCTCAAGTGCTGTGGGAGGTTCAAAGTTATCAGTCCCCGTCTTATACAGTGCCCACAGTTTATCTTATCTTCCTTTTTCAGATGAGGAAATAATGCCAAGAGAGGTTAAGTGACTTGCTCGAGGTCCCACACTAGGCCAGGTGCAGTGGCGGGACTAGAACCCAGATCTTCTGACTCCCGGTCCTGTACTATTCCCATTAGCCCACGCTGAAACTCGACACCCCCGTCTGGGATAGCACAGATCCCGGAAGAGCGAAAGACACGTGTCAGCCATTAGGTGACCCCTTTAGAGACCGGGTTCTTGGAAGCTAGAATATAGCATGCATAGAAGCAGCGTATAGAAGCTGTGTGGCCTAGTGGAGTCAATAGGACCTGGGTTCTAATCCTCATTCTGTCACTTGTCCGCTGTGAGACCTTCAGCAAGCCACTTCACTTCTCTGTGCTTCAGTTACCTCATCTGTAAGATGGCTATGAAGACTGGGAGTCCCTTGTGGGACAGGGACTCTGTATCCAACCCAGTTTGTTTGTATCCACCCCAGCGCTTAGTACAGTGCCTGGCACTTAGTAAGCACTGAAATTATTATTACTGTTGTTATCCACTGTGACCAGGACTCAATATTAAGCCTGGGAAGACTTACCGAGGACAGACCTGACATATTCTCTGCCCTTTTGGAGTTTGTGGTCTTATGGAAAGGCAGAACGGGCTCAGATACCCAAGCACATCGGACGTCTAAGTGCACCTCTGGGAAAGAACACAAAATTGGCACCAAATGAGAAGATTTACCTTTTCTCCTCTCAAATTCACGCGGGATTATCCTCCTGGAGTTGAAAAGAAGAGTTTCATTAGGCAATCAGTGGGGAGAAAAAAGTACAGACTAGAAGAGCCAATAGGAAGGTGCCATCACAGTCCAGACATAATGTCATTCCTTTATTCCCGCCAGACTGTTTGTTATCCTGAGTCACCGCTACATCCTGAACCCACCGTACTTGATCTCAGCGGGACGGCTGCCTGCCGACAGAAAATACTTAATCCGTAGTCTCAAGAACGCCAGTTTAATGGATATGCCCTTTGATAGTTGAGGGCCAAGGAAAAAAGTAGCTCCGATAGCTACTAAGTGCTTTGAATTCCTTTGATAAAAGGCTCTGGGGAAGTATCATCATTATTATTAGTATCACCACCGCCTGGGAGTAAAGGATTTCTCTATACAACGGGAGGTGGTTGCTTTCCTTTTAGATTCCCTAGACCTTATTGGGAGCTTACGAAAGGAAATTCTTGGCTCACCAAGATATACAACTTAGTAGTGCCCTTGAGGAACGTAGGTTTGCCAGGAAAGTAAGTGTGTGTGTTTGTTTGTACTCACCTAGGTACATATTCCGTCTAGCCCACTAAATTAGCCTACCTTCTCACTGTGGGCAGGAAACGTGTACCAATTTCTGTTGTATTGTACTCTCCCAAGGGCTTAGAACAGTGCTCAGCACATAGAACTCAAAATATATCATTGATTGATTGAAGATGATCAAACGCAGCATGTATGAAGGTGTATATTATAAATACGTACGCGTGTTGTGTGTATATATATACGCACATATGCATCTTTCTTTGAAGAAAATGACAGTGATGGTGGAATTTAATCAGATTTGTATGGAACCGAAAGGCCAATGCAGAGCCACAAGTTCCCATCCCACTGCGCACACAAACACGGTGCATTTTTGTCCAGTCCCATCTGTTGTTCAGAGTGCCTAATGCCGTTGTCAATTTTGCATCTTTTGGAGCTCAAAAGAGCCATTCCTTTCTGGATTGCCGTGTGCCAGGCCGTGCTCTCTGTGGCAATTGACATCCAGTTTTTGTGGCGGTGCAGCATTGACGGAAACTTCATTTGACACTGTCCTTAAAATGTCTCTTCTAACCTCCATACTATTGGCTTCCCGATTTCAGCTCGCCACACACAAATGCTTCTCTTCCTACCGTCATCTATTTTCCTCACCTGTCCCACCCAGTGCAGCTCTGAGTCGAGCCTAGTTTCAATGCTAGGCTGATGACATTTAAGGGCTTTATTATTTTTCATCTGATCCGGCCATTTGATTTTCAACACGGTCTATAAATGACACTACAGAAATGCTCGAGCGGTCGAACGTGACGTCAGAAGGTCTCACGGCCGTTGAAAAGGTTGGACGGCACTATTCACCTGCAGTATTACCTCCTCTTGCTTCTCCCCCACAGCACTTATGTAAATATCTGTAATTTTATTTATATTAATGTCTGTCTCCCCCTTTACACTGAAAGCTCACTATGGGCAGGGCATATGTCTGTTATATTGTTCTTTGGCACTCTCCCAAGTGCTTATTACAGGGTCGTGCACAGAGTAAGCACTCAATAAATACGACTGACCGCCTGCCTCACTCTCAGCATCTCTGAAACAAAGCTCATTCATTCAATCGCATTTACTGAGCGCTTAATGTGTGCAGAGCTTGGTGCTTAGGAGACAGTATATGGTATTGGGAGAATTCAATATAACAATAAGCAGACACATTCCCTGCCCACAGCGAGCTTACAGTCTAGAAACTCCTTATCCTTTCCCACAAACCCACTCCTGCTCTCAATTCTTTCATCTCACAAGACGATATCATCATCCTCCTTAGTCCAGAAGCCTACAACGTCAGGGCTATTCTCAACTTTTCACTATTGTTCAATTGTTACAGTCAGTTATCTCAGAAATTCTGCCAGGTTTTCCTAAGCAACATTTCCCACATCCCTCCCCATTTCATCTCCTCCCAAACTGCTACTTCTGTTACAACTTCGGGTCTTAGTTCCACTGGATTTGCATTATCCGCCTCTCTGGCCTCCCACCTTCCAGACACACCCCACTTTGCCGGTTCCGTTCTGTGTTACAAGCCCAGGGATCATCAAAATAATAATGTTGGTATCTGTTAAGCGCTTACTACGTGCCGAGCACCGTTCTAAGCGCTGGGGTAGGTACAGGGTCATCAGGTTGTCCCACGTGAGTCTCACAGTCTTCAACCCCATTTTACAGATGAGGGAACGGAGGCACCGAGAAGTCAAGTGACCTGCCCATGGTCACACAGCCGGCAGGTGGCAGAGTCGGGATTCGAACCCACGGCTTCGGACTCCCAAGCCCGGGCTCGTTCCACTGAGCCACGCTGCTTCTCTAATGGATCATCTTCCCAAAGCATCACTCGGTCCACATCTCTCCGCAATATCCTCCACTGGTTACCTTTGCATCGTTACAAAATCTCCTCACAATCGGTTTCAGGCTTCCCCCTGCCCCACCTTGCTTATCTGCTCTCTCCACCCTCTTTAAGCAACCTGCTGCCTACCCTCCTCCTATGCCCGCCTTCCAACTACACCTCGCCCTCGCCTCTCCCACCTCTATCCCTTCGCTTACGTGGTTCCGCGGGCTTGGAACTTCTTCCCTCCCCCATCAGCCAAATCACAGCTCTCCCCAAATTCAAATTCTTCCAACCTCCTCCAACAAACTTTCCCCAGTTAATTTCTTAGTACCCTGAGCCCTAATCAACCATACAGCCACCTCGATCACTTATGAACGTATTTACACTCTCAGTGAAATCCAGATTTAAGTGAAATCCAGATTTTACACGCTTCATTTCAACCTCTCCCTGCAGCTAAACCTTTTGCTAGAGGAGCCAGCCATGATGAAGAAGCGCGTATTTCTGTTTCACCTCTTTTCCCAGATGTTGGCTGTAGGGGTGATGTTTCCTGCGTCATCTTCTTTAGCCTAATGCAGCGCGATGCTTTTTAAATTTCTTTTGCACCTCTTTCATTCAATCGTATTTATGGAGCGCTGGGTGCAGAGCATGCTAGATGCTTCTTTGTAAAATTTGTTTTTCTATGCTTGAGCATATATACTCTTTCCATTCTTCTTTAGTGGTCTGAGCTCATTCTAACTTTACTGTAGCTTTCCCATTTATCCCTCGGTCTCTCAAGAGTGCTTTGGTTTAATCAACTTGACATTTTTGGCATTTTCGTTTCCCTTCTTTTGCACTGGTGGCATGAGACCAGGTCCTCATTTGGCTAGGATGGCCCCTCTGTCTGGTAATTTTCAGATGTCCCACTCAGATAAACATTCTCATTTCCAATTTGGAGTATCCAGACCAAGGGATGTCTAACCCCTTACAAAGGCTTGTGGATGTTGTTGTCTTGGGCGACCATCTTTCCAACCTTGTTGGAAAATGTAGTTCAAAACCCAGATGGCTACCGAAGATACCTCCTCCCCCCACCCTCGTGTCACTTACTTCTTGCACTTGGATTTGTACCTTTTATTCACCCCTCCTCAGCCCCACAGCATTTATGTCCAAATCTGTAATTCGTTTATTTGTATTAACGTCTGTCTCCCCGCCTAGGCTATCAGCTCATTTTGGGCAGGGAACGTGTCTACCCACTCTGTTCTATTATACTCTCCTTTAACTCTGCACGCAGTAAGTGCTCAATAAATATGAAAGATTGATTCTCAGTTATCCTCTCCAACATCCTCATATTGTCCTTTCGGTTGAGCACACAGAAAAAATTGTGCCTGATGACAGAACCTAAGGACGCTGTGACCTGCAATACCTCAGGCTATCATAATGTGTCACCCCTTGTGTGTGTCACCCCCAATTTTAACTGCGCAAGGATTTTAAGTGGAGGGAATGTGGGATAGGAACGGGTTGACAGGGGCACCTGAAAAAACTGACAAGTGTATAGAAAAAAGAAATAAAAACCTTAAAAATAGAAAAACTGCTTCTGTACTCTTGGTGTTTGCATACAGAAACGAGGCAGGTGTATGCAAAATAGTCTAAAATCGTTATGCAAATTCAGCACAAGGGGAGTAGGTAATGGCTGTGTTCCCAAGCTGTCACTTGTGTCAATCTGACAAAAAAAAAAAAATCAGGGTGAGAACCACTGTTCTGGGACCTCGATGAAGTAAGAATGGAAGCAGAGCTATAACAATAATAATAATAATGATGGTGGTATTTGTTAAGCGCTTACAAGGCACTGTACTAAGCGCTGGGGGATACAAGGTGAACAGGTTGTCTCATGTGGGGTTCACAGTTTTAATCCCCATTTTACAGATAAGGGAACTGAGGCACAGAGAAGTGAAGTGACTTGCCCAAAGTCACACAGCTGACAAGTGGCAGAGCTGACATACGAACCCATGACCTCTGACTACCCAGCTAGGGCTCTTCGAGTCCTTGTTAATGATGATAATAATAATAATAATAATGTTGGTATTTGTTAAGCGCTTACTATGTGCAGAGCACTGTTCTAAGCGCCGGGGTAGAGGGCGGGGACTGTCTCTCTCTGTTACCGATTTGTACGTTCCAAACGCTTAGTACAGTGCTCTGCACATAGTAAGCGCTCAATAAATACTATTGAATGAATGAATGAATACAGGGCAATCAAGTTGTCCCACGTGAGGCTCACAGTCTTCATCCCCATTTTACAGATGAGGGAACTGAGGCACAGAAAAGTTAAGTGACTTGCCCACAGTCACACAGCTGACAAGTGGCAGAGCTGGGCTTCAAACCCATGACCTCTGACTCCCATGCCCTTGCTCTTTCCACTGAGCCACTCTGCTTCTCATAATGTTGGTATTTGTTAAGCGCTTACTGTGTGCCAAGCACTGTTCTAAGCGCTGGAGAGGATACAAGGTGATCAGGTTGTCCCATGTGGGGCTCACAGTCTTCATCCCCATTTTACAGCTGAGGGAACTGAGGCCCAGAGAAGTGAACAGCTGACAAGCGGCGGAGCCGGGATTTGAACCCATGTCCTCTGACTCCCCAGCCCCAGCTCTTTCCACTGAGCCACGCTTCAGAAGGGAGCAAGGAATAACGAGGGCATCAGGTTAAAGCCTAGTGCCATGCTCTGTGCCAAGAAGAGTCCGCCTTCAGTGAGAACACAATGAGGATGCGTAGCGGGAGGTTTGGTTTCACTAATATGTCCACCAGTAACATATTCATTTTACCCTTCTCGTCACACTAATTCTCTCACTCTCTCTCTCTCTAATATATATGTGTATATAACACATTAATAATAATATTAATAATTTAATTGTTAAGCATTTATTATGTGCCAAGCACTGTTCTAAGCGCCGAGGAGATACAAGATTATACAGAGAAGCAGCGTGGCTCAGTGGAAAGAGCCCGGACTGGGGAGTCAGAGGTCATGGGTTCGTATCCCAGCTCTGCCATTTGTCAGCTGGGTGACTATGGGCAAGTCACATCACTTTTCTGGGCCTCAGTTCCCTCGTCTGTAAAATGGGGATGAAGACTGTGAGCCTCACGGGGGACAAACTGATAATCCTGTATCTCCCCCAGCGCTTAGAACAGTGCTCTGCACATAGTAAGCGCTTAACAAATACCAACATTATTATAATCAGGTTGTCCCAGGTGGGGCTCCCAGTCTTAATCCCCATTTTACAGATGAGGTCACTGAGGCACAGAGAAGTTAAGTGATTTGCCGAAAGTCACACAGCTTACAAGCGGCCGTGTCAGGATTAGAATCCATGACTTCTGACACGCGAGCCCCTGCTCTTTCCATTAAATCCTGCTGCTTCTCTATAAACAAGAATCAAGAATACCACAGTCTGGATTTGTGAGATGGGGAAGGTGACGGGAAAGTTAGGTGGAAGAGAGGACCTGTGGGGAAAACGAGGAGTTTAGTTTGGGACATTCATCTTGAGGTGCCTGTGAAATATCCAACCAATATTAACTATTAGTGTGGAAGTTTTCATTCTTTTACTTTCCTTAATTCACATATGAATCTTCCTTGTAGTTGGGAATTTGGGGGTATTATCAATAATAGTATATAATCATTTTTGTTAAGCACATACTGTACTCCAAGATTACTAAGCATTGAGGTATAAGCAAGATAATTAGGTCAGTCACAGTCTCCGTCCCACATGAGGCTTGCAGTCAAAGGGACACACCGTTTTACAAAATGAAGAAACTGAGGTGCTAAATTAAGTGACTTGACAAAGGACAAAGAGTAGGTAAGTTGTGAGGATGGGATTAGAACCCAAGTCCCCCAGCCCCTGGACTATACTACTAATTCAAAACCTAACAATAACGAGACTATTTTTAATGATTTCAGGCCATATGGGAAGGGAAAGGGAAAGGGGAAATGGCAGGGAATAAGTGAACAGTTAAGTTGGCCAAGCTCCTTTTGTATTCTGGTCCCTAGAAACTGTCATCCCTACAGATTTTGAAAGCAATCATCAGTGACAGGAGTAGACTGGTTAATTGAAAACGAACTAATGAATAAGTACATTACCGTGCCAATTTGCAGAGTAAACTACCCTAAACCAATTCACTGGGCTTCGAATGACGAGACCATGACCTAAAAATGAGTTAGTCTTGAGGGGAGGAACAGACACTTCCAGAACTGAGGCCTTTGAAACCACATGGGCTTCTTGGTTTAAATGCTCTCCCGGATGAGTTTTCTGATGAAATACCAACAGGGGAAACACTGTATCTCAAATTTCCAAATAAAAGCACACCAACTATTCAGCAGTAGAAACTCAAGAAACAGCGTAGGCTCCCTTTTTGTTTCCCCACAGTCTGAAGCACCAAGTACCAGGAGTGTATTCATTCGATTCAGTAGTATCTATTGAGCGCTTACTATGTGCAGAGCACTGTACTAAGCCTTGGAATATACAATTCGGCAACAGATAGAGATAATCCCTGCCCATTGACGGGCTTACAGTCTAACTGGGGGAGACAGACGAAAACAATAGCAATAAATAGAATCAAGGGGATGCACATCTCATTAACAAAATAATTAGTGTAATAAAAATATATACAAATGAGCAAATGAGCACAGTGCTGGGGGGAGGGGAAGGGAAAGGGGGAGGAGCAGAGGGAAAGGGGGAACTGTACCCAATAAGCCCTCAATAAATATTGTTGAATGACAGCAGTTTAAACAGCTAGCTATAGAAATGTACTGATGAAAGAATTGGAGGACTAAGTGTCTTCATCTTCTGCTCATCGATGCTGCTTGTCTGAGTTTTCCATGCGAAATTTCCACCCAATTCCATACGACTTAAATGTGGCTAATGTTTGGTGGGGAAATATTCGAGTGATTTAGGATAACGGAGAGCAACGGGGTGATTTTTGTGGCACCATTTAAAGTTTGGCAGGCAAAATGCAACCCCCCCACCTCACAGAAATAGAATAAGAAAAGATTGGATACATAAGTACTTTGAGAAAAATCAGAGCACATGTAAAGCGAAGTTGATTTCTCTTTGGATAGCCATGCTCCCAAAATTCCAGGTAGCATTAAAACATTGATTTATCACTCAGTTTCCCATAACCACACTTCAGAGCCTTCATCCCTCTGTTGGAATATTGAAGCCCATCTTCGGCATGGTAATAAAAGATGAGAAATAAAAGCAATTTATTTCTCAGGCATTTTAGTCAGATCAATCTTACATCATAAATAGATTGGAGCCTGCAAGATGGCCCCTGAATCGCTAAGAAACCACACGTTCAAACCAAGATACAACGGGAGTCTTCACATTTGGCTGGTTGAGGGGTAAGAGGATGTGTGATCAGAACTCACCAGTATATTATGATTTTTTTAATTAAACAATAAATTATCAGTGTAAAGATCAATACTCAATTCCATTTTAAAATGCCAGAGAGACCCACATCCAGTAAAGGTCATTCATGCCGTAGATTAAGCTCCCTCTGAAATAATTAGCAAAGTGGTCACCCTCCAACCTACTTCTGCTTCATAATTTGATACTTGCTTTGAAAAATGTGAGCAATTAGATCATTTCAGGATTAGGAAATTAATAACAAAACTATTATTGATAGACCTACAAGGTCAGGCAGACTAAAATAATCAAAAGTGGATTTTGGAAAAGGCAAATCTTTGGTTACCTGGGAGAAGCTCATAAAAATAATAGTGAGATCTGTTAAGTGCAGACACTGAACTAAGCACTGGGGTAGATACAAGACAATCGGAGCAGCAATCAAGAGCGGACATAATCCCAGCCCTCGTGGAGCTCATAGTCTTAAAGGAGAGATTTATAGATAATTGAAGACAGGAGAACCCAGTTTTTACTGTGTTGACAAGCAGCCACTTTTTCTTATAAATCTCCGATGGGAAATGATATGTCGGAGACGATTCTCTTCTGCGTGACTAAGCCACTCTATTTAGGAGTGTAAAACATCTTCTAGACCAAGCACGGAGTACAGTATTCTACAAAGAATAAGCACTCAGTAAGGCAGAGAAGCAGCATGGTTCAGTGGAAAGAGCCCGGGCTTGGGAATCAGAGATCATGAGTTCGAATCCTGGCCCTGCCACTTGTCAGCTGTGTGGCTGTGGGCAAGTCATTTCACTTCTCTGTGCCTCAGTCACCTCATCTCTAAAATGGGGACTAACTCTGAGCCTCACGTGGGACAACCTGATTACCCTGTATCTACCCCAGCGCTTAGAACAGTGCTTGGCACACAGTAAGCGCTTAACAAATACCAACGTTATTATTATTACGATCGATCCAATCGATTAACTGAACGCAACTTAAACTTTCCTCACTGAAACAAATTGAATCCAGAGGACCACAAAAGCTGGGTCTTATCTCTGTGGCCAAAGTCTAAATGTAAAGGATTTGATTCAAAGGTTGAAAAATCCTCCCACCACATGGAATATCAGGAAACGGTAAAACCAGAAGCAGCATGGCCTAGTGGGAAAAGCACAGGCCTGGGATTCGGAGGACCTGGGTTCTGATCTCTGCTCTGCTGAATGCTTGCTGTGGGACCTTGGGCAAGTCACTCGCCTTCTCTGTGTCTCAGTTCTCCTGTTCTCCCTCCTATTTAGACTGTGAGCCCCATGCAGGACAGGGATTGCGTCCAACCTAATTAAGCTGTATCTGCCCCAGTGCTTAGAACAGAGTTTGACACATAGTAAGAGCTTAATTACCATAAAAAAACCCAACAACCACAGAAAAACAGTCATCCAGAAAGGAAAATGATGTCAGTTGCTTGGGAATGGCACGGCAATTGAGAGTTGCCCATCCACCTCTGCTTCAAATAGAAACTTCTTACCATCAGCTTTGAACCACTCATTCAGCTCTCCCGCTTCTACCTTACCTCCCTGATTTCCTAATACAATCCAACCCACATACTTCACTTCTCTAATGCCGACCTAGTCGCTGAAAATCTTTCTCATCTATCTCAACCCCGACTCCTTGCCCTCATCCTCCCCTCTGGCTTGGATCGTCTTTCCCCTTCAGATCCAACAGACCACCCCACTCTCTCAACCTTCAAAGCCTTATTAAAATCCCATATCCTCCATAAGGCCTTGCTCAACTGAGCCTTCATTTCCCCTATCCCCCCCCCCCCCCCCATTTCCATCCCTTATGCACCTGGATCTGCACCCTTTAAGCACTTGATATTTAGCCCATCCTCAATCTCACAGCACTTAGGTGCCTATGTGTACCTTATTCTAATGTTTGTCTCCTCCTCTAAACTGTAAGCTGTTTGTGAACAGGGCATGTGTCTACCAACTCTGTTGTGCTGTACAGCAAAAGTTCTTAGTATTGTGCTCAATAAATAATATTGATTTAGCTGGATTTCTGCTGAAGGAAGGCCAGCTCTTGTGGACACCAGGTGAGGTCTCCTTTTAGATCTGAAATTGGCAGGTGAAGATCTTGCAGTCAGAGAGTTGCTTTTCCCCAGGCTTTTCTCACTGGCCCTAAAGGCATGGTTGAATGGTTGATGATCTGGCCTGAGTAACAACAGCTTTCCTGAAGTATCTTAAATCCAACGGGCAAAGAAGAAATATAGCCAAGCTTTCGGACACAGCTATGAACTTTGCATAAGACTCATCTTCTGTCTCAAAACAGGGTTTCAGACAGACATTTTTCTTATTAAAAGCCTGTGAGCTTGTGATCAGGGAATGTAGCTACCGACTTTTTGTATCGTCTCTCCCAACCACTTAGCTCACTAAGTGCCCAGTGAATACCATCGAATGATATTTTAATTGGTATTTGTTCAGCGCTTACTCTGTACCAAGCACTGGCCTAAGATACAATCTAATCAAGTTGAAAACAGTCCATGTCCCACATGGGGCTCACAGTTTTGAGACCCATTTTACGGATGAGTTAACTGAAGCACAGAGAAGCTAAGTGTCTTCCCCCACGTCACACAACAGACAAGTGGAAGAGGTAGATAGAACCCAGGTCCTTCAGACTTCTAGGCAGGTGCTTTAGCCAAAAAGCCATGCTGCTTCTTGCTGATGAAAATATGTATTTCCTCTTGCCCTTGTGCCTCTTTTCTTCTATCTCCCTTGGTTCTTTTTTGAAACCATTCAAACATAGTTTTAACATTCCAGACCAAAGATTATACTCCACAAACCCTGAGAGTCACCTGATGAGTTATTACTGGATTGACACGCTGTTTTTCATTCACTCATTCTTTCAATCGTATTTATTGAACAGTACAATAAACAGACACATTTCATGACTTTAAGAAGCTCCCATTAGTGAGGTGGTTTGGAGGGCGGTGATTATCACCTTGATAAACTGCCCTCATTTCCATTTCAATATGCTCAGATTATTTCTCCCCATCGCCTCTCAGCTCTCTCATAATAAAAGAAAGGTATTTAGTAAGCACTTATGCCCTGCCAAGCAGTGTGTTGCTAAATGCAAGATAATCGGATCAGATCAGTCCCTTCTCACATTGCAAAGTTGAAGACAGAGGGAGAACAGATGTTGAATCCCCATTTTATAGATGAGAAACTGAGGCCGAGAGAGTCTAAGTGATTTGCCCGAAGTCCAACAGCAGGGAAGTGGCAGGGACTGAGCGACAATTGGAGAATCCTATCTGCAATCCTGTTACCTTCAGGTTTCTGGCTTTTCAGCCAATGGTTGTGTCTGATTAGTATTCTTCGCCTGGGGCTTACCTTTCTGGATAGCGCGGGCCTCTGCCTTTCTTGGCACCCTTTACTGTCTTTCAGTGCCATCCTGAGTCCCATTTGTGGCCTTTGCTCAGCGTTTTTCCTGCTGCTGATTGCCTCTAGCAGCTGCTCTTAGTCGCATTTTCAGCCTCTATTCTGCCAGGTCTTGAGCTTACCTGCTGATCTGGGTTGCATTTCACTTTTTGTCTACTCGTTCTCAAGGTTCTCAGTCTCCATGAGTTCATTTTAGACTGCCTCTTGCTGTCTAAAGCTGCTTGTTATCTTGCTCCACTGCCCTGAGCTGTGATTTCAGTCTGGCTAGTGGCCTCTCCTTTCTCTTGCTGCTCTTCTTTTGGTTGTCTCATTGTCTCATTCCAGTACTTTCTGCTTTGACACCTTGAAACTCTCGATTTTCCTTCTTGGTTCTGGGAGTCTTCAGTTGCTTCTCCCCATCCTCTACCACCCTAGGCCCTGCTTAAATGTTTCCATCTTGCTGCTGACCTTCTTCCCATGTTTGCACTCATTTCCCTCCCACCCAGACCTCGATTTGTTTTTCTCCAGTTGTTTTTATCCTTTTTAAGTCCCCATATGCCCGGTTTCTCAACTTCAGTCAGCTTTCTTCACCTGGTTTGCAGGTTCTTCTGCCTCATTTTCAGACAGCTTTCTATTCCAAAATTATTGCCTTTTCTTATCTGCATCCTGTTTCTTTCAGGTAACTGAAATCTCTCTGTGGCTTTGAGCATTTTTTTTTTTTAGGATTCTCAATTTCTCCACCTAATGGTTCTCAAACTCCTTGAGCCCTATTTCCAGTCTCTGTTCAGATTTTTTGAACTTCTTTCCACACATAATACCAATTTCCCAGATTTTCATTTTTGACCCCAGTTGAAATTTTTCCCTTAATTCTCACTCCTACCATGAGCTATAGTGTTTAGTGTGTGTGGAGCATTGGCTAAGCATTTGAGAGCATGCAATAAAAGTAGAAGATATCATCCTTGTCATCAAAGGACTGTGACCTAAGGGAAGTCACTTCACTTATCTGGGCCTTAGTTTCCTCATCTGTAAAATAAAATGGGGATTCAATATCTGCTTCTCTCCCAAGCCCACTCCCCAAACCCCTTCGACTGTGAGCCCTGTGTAGCACAAGGATTTGTGTCTGACCTCATTATTTTGTTTCTACCTCTGGGTTTGGCATAGTGAGTACCCCCATTATCTTTATTGTAATTATCACCCACTTTGATACTCACTTTCTGCATCTGTTCTTTTAACGAGCCAAACCTCACCTTTCTGGCCACTGAATCAGGTTTTCTGTTCCCTTAGTAACAATAACACCAATATTTATTAAGTGCTCACTTGGTGTGGTGCACTGTACTATGCACTTGGAAATCAATCAGTGGTATTTTTTGAGCACAAGTGTACTACATACTTGGGAAAGTACAGAACAACAAAATGATAAGTTGGCCCATTCTGTGTCCACAAGGAGCTTCCCCTTTGAGCATTTTTAACAAGTTCTCTTTTTTTCTGACATCCTGAGACCCATTATTTGGTCTCGGAAGTATGGACCCCGTTTTCTCTCGGTTCTGTATTTTCCCTCTCAGCAAGTCTAGTTATTTTTTGCTATCTTGACTCCAATTTTCACTCTCTGTTCAGCATTTTCACCTTTCTCCACTGCTTAGTCTTTTTTTTATAAAATCTCTTGAGAATGTATCAAACAATTTCTGATCTTTTGGCTCAGCTGGCCATTTTGTTTCTCAACACGCCTTTTCCCCTCTAATCACTATTTTTCTTTGCTGCACAGAAAGAACATTGTTTTCTGTTCATCGTTTTCCCCCCTCACATTGCTTTTATTAGCTATTCTTAGCCCCATTTTGATAAAACTTGTTATTCTTCAAGTTTTGAACCAATAGGCCATTCAGAACCACTTTGAAATCGCTGTTATACTTTTTCCCCTGCTGTGTTCCCTCGTTAAGTGACCCTTCATCCCCACCTCTCCCCTCACTGGGTACCATTTTGCTCTCTCATCCTTTCTGCAGTAAATTCTTGCCTCTTCTCAGCTGTACCAAGCCAATGCTCGGGTTCTGTTAACTTTCTTTGCAGAGTCTCACCCCTGATCTTAACCACCCCATTGCCATTTTCTGATGGAACTTCCTCTCAGTATTTGTTGATTTTATCAGTCCCCACACCTGGACACCCAAGGGTCGTACTCCCTTATGTTTCTACTTTTTCTGCTTCAAGTCTTGTCCCACTAAAGTGTAAGCTCCTTAAGGGCAGGGATCATGTCTACCAACTTTATTGTACTTTCCCAAGTACTTAACACAGTGTTCTATGTACAGCAAGCCCTCAGTACATTCCACTGATTGATTGTCTTTTTCCACTGCCTTAGCATCAAACTTGTTTTTAAATCAGCACTTTTCCGGGAAGTTTACGTGTTTGTTGACTGCCTACCCCAATTTTTGTTTCTGCAAAGAAATCTTCATCTCCGTCTTTCTTCTTGGGCTGAGATTCTTTTCCATCTTAATGAGCCTTTCCTTCCCTCTAGTTATTTCTTTTCTGTGTTACCAGAACCCTTTTCCCTTTGAGTTGCTGCCTATAGCCCTGTTTTTGGTCTAGCCTGGACTCCTCTTTCACTGGCTCTAATTCACCAGGCACCCTAAGCCCCTTTTGTTGCTCTTCTGCTTCTTTCCACTAGTGAATCCCACTAGGAACGTTTCTGATCTTTCATCTCCTTCCTTCAACTAGGTCTGACCTTTTCCCCCTGCCTTGGGCTAAGATCCTGGGGTTTGTTTTACTTCCTTCAGCTGGCTCTTAGCCTCCCTTGAAGTAGTTATTCACCGTTTGGTATTTTTCTTCATTTGTCACTTTTACCCATCGCCCTGATCTCTGGTCTCTTTCCCTTTTTCCTATTGCTTGGTAGCTGTGAACTCTGCTTTCTGTTCAGCTTTTTCACACCATTCTCCTCTCCTCAGCTACTTCTGGCTAGAGGCAGGTCAGAGGCAGGAGAGGGGGGAATGAGGAACAATGAGTAGGTTAGCTTAAAAGGTGTGAAGAGGGCAAGCTAGAGTGTAGTGGGGAAGGATGGGTGGGAAGGAGGGAAAGGGAGCTTAATGAGGGCTTTAAAATTAGAGGTCAGGAGTTGCTGCTTGATGTAGAGAGGAATGGGTAATCACCAAAGGTTTCTGAGGAGAGGGGAGATGTGTGCAGAACAAGGAAAACGACCCGGCTGCAGAGTGAATGAAGTCTGGAGCGGAAAGTGGGAGGGACTGAAGCTGATACAATAATCAAACTGAGATAGGACCCGAGTCCCTGGACCAGCACGGGGGTCACTTGAATGGAGAGGAAGCAGCATGACCTAGTGGACAGGGTACCGACATGGGAGTCAGAAGGACCTGGGTTCTAATCCTGACTCTGCCACTTGTCTGATGTGTGACCTTGGGCAAGTCACTTAACTTTCCTGGGCCTCAGTTACTCATCTGTAAAATGGGGATTAAGACTGTGAGCCCCATGTGGGACAGGGACTGTGTCCAACTTGATTATCTTGTATCTACCCCAGTACTTGGCACACAAGTGCTTAACATATACCATAAAAAGGACAGTTCTGATGCTGGGCCAAATACCACAAACCTCTTAATATTTGATAATTACTCTCCCCTGCTTCAAAGCCTTACTGAAGGCACATCTTCTCCAAGAGGCTTTCCCCGATTAAGCCCTCATTTCCTTTTCTCCCACTCCCTTCTGTTTCACCCAACTTGCTCCCTTTATTCACAGTCCCCTTTCCCACCAGCCCTACAGCACTTATGTACCTATCTGTAATTTACTTATTTAACATCTGTCTCCCCCTCTAGTCTGCAAACCTGTTGCCGGCAGGAACTGTGTCTGTTTTATTGTACTCTCCCAAGTGTGTAATACAGTGCTCTGCACACAGTAAGTGCTCATTAAATACAAATGGTTGATTAAATCAGCAGCCACAGTGGTCTTTGCCACCCATGTGAGCCAGCTATTTTTCCAAGTTACCTGCTCAGCCAGTCCACGTCGCGCAAGGCCCTAGATGACTCTTGGTTGAAAAACAGATATTCCCCTCTTTCTACTGTCACCTCCTCCACAATCCCCACCCCCTTTTTAGGATGGAGGGGAGGAAGGCGATGTGTATTCAGTGAGACACAGACCAGAAAATGCAAAGGAAAGGAGAGAGAAATGGGCAAACCCCAAAACAGTGCATGAATCTTTTATGCGAGCTTCTTTTCTCTTTGCAAAGCAGATGTCTGATCAGCGACAAGCTGTGAAATTAGTTTCTGTTCTGACAATGGCATCAGCTGCAGGGAGAGACAGAAACCCTTATTTTGCTCAGAAGCATTTATGTCTGTGAGGCAACTTTGCCCGAATGCAAGATCCCCTCTTGTTAGCATTCAGGCACTGAATAAACTAACACCTCCTGAAAACAGGAAAGAGAGTGGTAAGGCTTTGCCCCCACCCCCCACCCCCAGAGTTCCTGGGGCAGAATTCATTCATTCATTCATTCAATAGTATTTATTGAGCACTTACTATGTGCAGAGCACTGTACTGAGCGCTTGGAATGTACAGCTCGGTAACAGATAGAGAGAGTCCCTGCCCTGTGATGGGCTTACAGTCTAATCGGGGGACACGGACAGACAGGAAGCATAGGTGATCCCCATTTTGCAAACAGAGAAATTGAGGCATCAATAGAGATGCTGTAGATGGTGAGCTCCTCGTGGACGGGGATCGTGCCTACCAATTCCATTTCACTTTTCCAAGTATTTAATACAATGCTTTGCATACTGTAGAGAAGCAGCGTGGCTCAGTGGAAAGAGCCCGGGCTTGGGAGTCAGAGGTCCTGGGTTCAAATCCCGGCTCTGCCACTTGTCAGCTGGGTGACTGTGGACAAGACACTTCACTTCTCTGTGCCTCAGTTATCTCATCTGCAAAATGGGGATGAAGACTGGGAGCCTCACGTGGGACAACCGGATTACCCTGAATCTACCCCAGCTCTTAGAACAGTGCTCTGCACATAGTAAGCGCTTAACAAATACCGACATTACTATTATCATTATTAAGAGCTCAATAAATTCCATTTATTCGAATGAAGTAGGCCTGAAGTGTTGCGACCTGGTTAGCCATGAGTTGGGTTAGGAAATCCTATTCTCCATCCTTACTTTGAGCTGACTCGGGCCAGTAAGAGAGAGAGTTGCAGCAGTGTCAAGAGCATTTCTGCAGGCATCGTCATCACCAGTGGTATTTATTGAGCCCTTACTATGTGCAGAGCACTGAACTAAACACTTGGGAGAGTACAGTACAATAGAGTTGGTAGACGTGTTCTCTGCCCACAACAAGCTTACAGTCTAGAGGGGCTGACGGACATTAGTATAAATCCTTTGTAATATATAAAGATATATGACAACGCACTGCTTCCAGCGGGCTACGGGGACAACGGATCCCAGCGAGTCAAAGGGATTATATGTGCAAAAGTACCATGAGTGATGCCCATTTTGTGCTTGGCACTGGGGCCTGTCATACTTGGACGATGCAGTCGTAGGTCAACTCTCAGGCTTGCCAGGAGAGGGTGGGTCACAGAATTGTCACCCATGAAAGAACCTCCCTGCATTGTTGAAAATGAGAGCATTATCTCTGTTTACTACCATAGAAACCAGTAAAAATAAATTGCATTTGTTAAGCACTTACTATATGCCAAGCATTTCACTGAGGACTAGGATAACTAACTGACATTTAGGTTGGACACAGTCGCCGTCCCATATGGGGCTCACAGTCTTAGGAGGGAGAACAGATAGTGAATCCTCATTTTATAGATGAGGAACCTGAGGCCCAGAGAAATTCAGTGGCTTGCCCAAGATCCCACAGCAGGCAAATGGGAAATTTGGTATTAGAATCCAAGTCCTCTGACTCCCAAGCACAATTCTTTCCATTAGGCCACACACCATTCACTTATGTTAGAGTGCAATCAACAGAGAAAAAAAAAAGAGACATAAGTCCCGAATTTGGTAGTGAAGCTTTGAAACCTTGTCTTCAATGAAAAAAATAAAATAAAATTTCACTGGAAAAGAGAAAATAGAAAATAGATATTATAAAAGAGGGATTGAGCAGTGTCACTCGATTCTGATTGTCAAACAAAGGTGTGGAAGAGGCGAAAGGGGAGAGCAGGGTCTCTTACCATGAATTCGATTGTTCTTTTTCCTCTTGGAGCCAGACTAGAGGATTGATATCTTGTTGGAAAAAACAACTAAAACTTTTAACCTCAGTTCCCTGGCATCATTGTAGTGCAAATCCAAATGGAGCATTTCAGTCTTGAGGTAATGTTCCCTGAAAAGTTATAAAAAGGTATTTAAAAATGCATCAGACAGCTACTGAAAAATTCTATGATTTATTGATGAGAATTGTGCCTATCAGAGGAAACAATTATGGCCCCATGTGTTTGAGGAAGCATCTGGGATGCCATCTCTATTCTCCATTCATCCTCCTCTCACCCTTCTCCTACGGAGGTGGGTGGGTGAATTTTAATTTCCATGACAAACCCACTAGCTCAGCAATTAGGAAGTCTCCACCTTAACCTGTGAATGCTCCAGCCGATAACAATCTCAACTTTTTGGCCTAGAGAAAAAAAATATTCACTTCCCAGCCCAGACCTGAAAAGGGACAGAACTGAGGAACAAGATTGCAATTCATTCTTAGTGGGAGGGGTTACAAAGATTTGGTAGGAGAATAGGGTCAGCCTTCCAGACTCTAGTTAGTGCAAACCAGCAGGTTTGTTCCAATTCTGTTGCCATTATTACGCATCCCTGGCTACCTGATCTGTAAAAATCAAGGGGGTGGGGGAGCAGGGGCAGGGGTGATCTGAAATCACTGGGCAGAAAGTGGGAGTTTGAGGAAAATGAGTCGACAAATTGCAGCAGTATCAGGCAGCCTAGGGGCTTTAATCGTGTGGAAAGCAGCGTGGCCTAATGGACAGAGCACGGGCCTGGGAGTCAGGACCTGGGTTCTAATGCCGACACCACCACTCGCTGCTGCTTGACCTTGGGCAAATCCCTTAACTTCTCTGTGCCTCAGTTACTTCATTTGTAAAATGAGGATTAAGACTGTGAACACTGTATGAGACATGGACTGTGTTCAACCTGATTAGCTTTTATCTACCCCAGTGCTTCTTACAGTGCTTGCCACATAGTAAGAGCTTAAATACCATAAAAAGACAGGAACTGAGGAGATAGTGCCTCCACCTTCCCGCCATCAATCAGTGCTATTTATTGAGCGCACTGCACTAAGCATTTGGGAGAGTACAGTGAAATAAAGTAGACATAATCCCTGCTCAAGGAATTTATAATCTAGTGGGGGATACAGACATTAAAATAATTTACAGGTAAGGGAGGAACAGCTGAGTAAAAAGAAATGTACATAAATGCTAAGTGGTGGGGTGAGTACCTAATTGCCTAAGGTACTAGGAGGGAGGGGAAATAGAGTGGGGAATTGAGAGATTAGTCAGGAAGGCTTCCTGTAGGAGAAATCATTTTAGTAGGACTTTGAAGATGGGGAGAACAGTGGTCATTCAGATCTGAAGTGGGAAGGAAGTGCAAGCAGGAGGGAGGGTGTGAGCGAGGGGTTGACAGCGAGAGAGAAAGCACTGATTGGAAAATGTTTAGCTGCGCCCTTAGTTTTCTAAGAGATAAAAAGTCCTTCATGATTCTTCCCTGCCAGAGCAAGTATACTCTAGGTCACTTGGAATGGCATAAAAGGAACCATGAGGGTGTTGGGGCCTGGAGATCATCTTTGAAGCCGAGCAGGATGAGCCGAGGGAATAAGAGAGGTGTGCCTGAGGAGACAAGAGCAGATTCCCATCCCAACCCCTCCAACACCAAGCACATTACCATCCAGCTGAGCAGCAGCACGAGAACAGGACTGGGAGAGGGAACACAATATTTTTGATGGCGTGCACGCACACAAACACAGAAGCCACACAACCAAATGAATGTCCAGGGTATTATTGGTTCTTAGTGAGACCCTAGTGAATGCAATGCACTGTACTAACTACTTAAGTGCTCTTCAGATAAATGGACTCAGTGAAAAGAGTTGTTTTCTAAAGAACTTTCCTTGCATGGCATTTTGGAACAGGTAACTCAGGCAATCCCCAAGAGTTAGACAAGAAAGTAACTGTCTCAGTGTTTATGTGTTAATGTTCACTGAAGCAGCTGGAGTTCCAGTGGGGATTCAGAACCAATGAAAACTTGCAGCATAAATCACAATTTTACGACTGCTGTAATACCAACCAGTAATATCTCCTTCCCCAGAGGCAAAGACTCTCTGGATAATCCCTAGAATATTCTCAGCACCGGGGGCCTGAGCTAAGATGTATGCATCCTATGAAAAAGAAACTTATTCCTACTTCTCTTTTGCATTTAGCAGATTTATCAAATGCTACAGACACCAAAGAGAGTTTAGAGTTTAGCAGCATAAGGCCCTGTTTTCTAGGATATTTCTGTTTAAGGGAGAGAATAAGGACAGAGGCACATTTCGTTAGATGAATAAATGCATCTATTAAATAAGTATTCATTTCACGCCAGCCAAAAAGAGTGCATTCATTCAAGGAAGGATTAGGATGCTATCATATAAAGCAGGTTTCTGAAAGATGTTTCAATCAGTGGTTTTGAGCACTTACTGTGTACTTAAACATTTGGGAAAACATATGGCAAAAACAGAAAATATGGGACCTAGTAGTCAGCTGGGAAGTATACTAAAGGCAACACCAACCCTAGAGGAGGTACACTATGGCAGCTGTGCTTTAATAACAAACTGCAGAGATAACTGAGAAAACATACCACCACTAGACTGTGAGTCCATCGTTGGGTAGGGATCGTCTCTATTTGTCGCTGAATTGTACTTTCCAAGCACTTAATACAGTGCTGTGCACACAGTAAGCGCTCCATAAATATGATTGATTGAATCAATTAATGAATCTATGGCTCTGGTCAGCAAGGCAGAGAGCTGGCTAACACCGTGTAAGACAGTAGCAGTCCCTTCCTCTGCTTATTTCCTTCCCCATTTGTCCCTTTCCCTACCTTTTTTGGCAAATTCCTTCAATCAACTAAAACACAGCTACCTTCTGAGAGAGGCAATGCCAACTTGTCCCCTGGATGAACCAGGCCACCAGTACCCACAGCAGCTACCTCCTTCTCAAAGCAAACCCCCTCTCACCTTCTCTCAACCTTTCCTTTATAAATAAATCCTCCTTTCAGGTACTTTCTTTGAGGAGGTTGATTGGTTCTAAGAGCCTACCTGTCACAGTGCCCTGATCATCTTAGCAGATGAAAGGCAGTTGTGTCCTTCTATCAACCCATCCTTGGCATTTATTGAGTGCTTACTATGTGCAGAGCACTGTAGTGAGCACTTGGAAGAGTATAATACGGCAGAATAAGCAGACACATTCCCTTGCCCATAATGAGATTATAGTCTAGAGGGACTTCAGCCCAAGATTTCTCTAGTCCCTTCCATGCAAGCTGCTCTATCAGATAACAATAATAATCTCCATCAGATAATAATAATGATTATTGTAATTGTTAAGCACTTACTATGTGCCAAACACTGTTTTAAGATCATTTTCACCGGTCAAACTACACCATATTTCATGAACGTTTTGAGTGAAGTGCCTAAAGCTGAGATGGTGCTAGAGGATTCCACTGGAATGAGACGTTTGTAGAGAACAACCTGATGAGGGACCCAAGTCTTTGACCAGAGGTCTTTAAAGGAAAAATATCTGTGAAGTTTTAGGGAGGGGAGACTGTGTAAATGTTGCCCAAGAGAAAGGAGATTTGGGGGAAAATTGGTGTATTTTGGCAAAAGTGGTTGGCAGCTTGAGTTTGTGCGACAAAAGTGAAAACAAGCCATTCTTCCCTGGTCAAGAGGCTCTTACTTCAGGTAATTAATGGATCCTTCTTCCCCTCACTGCCCTGTGGGTGATCCTAAACTGCTGCTCTCTTTTTCTGAGTTTAGTTATCTACCGGCATTTTCATTTTATTCCATGTCTGCGTCACCTCTGAGCCGAATTCTGGTCTAGATCCTCATCTAATAGGAAATTCTACTTAGATTGTGAGCACCATGTGGAACAGGAAGTGTGCCTAACCTAATTAACTTGTACCTATCCCAGTACTTAGAACACTGTTTGACAAATGGTAAGTGCTTAATAAATACTTTTTAAAAATGCTTGTAGAACAAATGACTAATGTTCTGTTGAATCTTGACCTCTTCTCCATGCTCTTAATGGCTCAGTGATTACATCCATCCATCTAATTTCTTTTATTACCTGGTAACCATTGAAGTCTGCCAAGGAGTAACTGTCGATCCCATATCGAAATGAAATGAGGGGAAATTTTAGATTTGATTTCAACAAAGTTCTCATTTGGTGTAAATGCTAATCCCTCCCATGACAAGGTATAGAAACTTGAATAGTAGTCACGTGCACAAAGAAACTGCTTAAAAATAGTCACTAGGAAATTTCCTTTTATGGCTAATAGCTGACTTGGCCAGGTTAACGTGAACAGGACTAGGATTTTGGAAAGGTTGCTTTAACATGTAATTGATTCCAAATGTTCCATCCCACATTACTGATGAATGATCATTAAATTCATAGCACCACAGACGACAGAGCAGTAGAAATAAATATTCTTGGGAATCAGTTTTAAAAGTCATTCACTTTCCCTCCATCTTGTCTGTGGCATTCACAGAGTAGTGCATTTGCACATTGCTATTTTCTGCTTATCAATTCCACTAAAAATAATTCACAGGTGTTCACACGTCCAGCAAGCAAGTACTCTTCAAGGATATAGTTACCAGCCCCACAGTTTGCTCCTTCTACACTAGCAGCGTGGCTCAGTGGAAAGAGCCCGGGCTTGGGAGTCAGGGGTCATGGGTTCGAATTCTGACTCGGCCACTTGTCAGCTGTGTGACTGTGGGCGAGTCACTTCACTTCTCTGGGCCTCATTTACCTCATCCGTAAAATGGGGATTAACTGTGAGCCTCACGTGGGACAACCTGATGACCCTGGATCTCCCCCAGCGCTTAGAACAGTGATCTGCACATAGTAAGAGCTTAACAAATACCAACATTATTATTATTATTATTACACTAACCCATTTATTGAGCTTTGATCTCATCTTCCTCATTGCTGACCCCTTTCTTAAGATCACCCTCCCTCCCTTTGCCCTGGAACTCCCTCCCCCGTCATATCTGGTAGACTACCTCTCTCCCAACTTCGAAGCACTCTTAATATCACCCTTCCTCCAGGAACTCGTCCCTAACAAGTCTCTCATCTCCCCACCCTATTACCTCTACTTTTTGCAGTACCTACACACCTGAGTCCCCATCCTGAGAAGCAGCATGGCTCAGTGGAAAGAGCCCGGGCTTGGGAGTCAGAGGTCATGGGTTCTAATCCCGGCTCCGTCACTCATCAGCTGTGTGACTTTGGGCAAGTCACTTAACTTCTCTGAGCCTCAGTTACCTCATCTATCAAATGGGGATGAAGACTGTGAGCCCCACGTGGGACAACCTCATCACCTTGTATCCCCCAGTGCTTAGAATAGTGCTTTTCACATAGTAAGAGCTTAACAAATGCCATTATTATTATTTAAGTACTCACTAACCCCACCCACAGCCCTCATGTAAATATCTATATACTTAGTTACTTCTGCTGCCTGTGGAAGCATCCTGACCTAGTGTAAAGACCTTGGGCCTAGGATCCAAGGAGGAGGACCTGGGTTCTAATCCCACCTCCATCACTTGTTGGCTGTATGGCCTTGGGCAAATCACTATACTTCTTGGTGCCTCCATTTCCTCATCTGTAAAGTGAGGATTCAATAGCTGCTCTGCCTCCCACTTAGACTGTGAGCCCCATGTGGGACAGGCACTGTGCCCAATCTCATTATCTTATATCTACCCCAATGTTTAGTACAGTGCTAGGGATGTAGTAAATGCTTATCACAGTCATTATTATTATTACATTATTATTAGTATCCAGAATTCCTGCACAAAAGTAATTCTGTTGCAGTTGCTTGGCAGGTAGGAGGAATCTCCTCAAGGCTTTGTGTGAATACCCTAATGATTAGGGACATGTCATTTCAAACTGGAACCTGTAGGTATCCATGCGCCCTTGAGCTAATGAGAAAACTTTTCATACTCCCTTTCTTTGCTTCTCAGATAACACAGCAAAATGCTCATCTGTGAACTCCCTCCTTCTCAGACACTTTTTCCTGAGCCAGGTAGGGCTCTTCAGGGTTCCGATAAGGCAAAGAGTATGGCTGCATTCAAACACAGAGAGGTTCCAATTTTTCTCTCTCCTCACCGCACGTAAGCATGCTTGTGCATATCTCAGTGAGCCATGATGGTGCTTGGCAGATTCAGGTGCAATAAGTTTATCGCCCCCATACCCACCCACTTACGCACACCCACCCCCATACTAAACCCCCGGAGATGTATCATTTCTTGAAAGTTATTGAAGACACTATTTTATCCTTTTACAGTTAACTTCAAATTTCCAGTTTATGCTTCCATAAAATGTTAACAGATTTTGATTTTTCTTTCACAAGCCTGAAGTGTTATTGTAAAGGCTCCAAGGAGGTCTGCTACAGTAAAACAACAATAAGTGTTTAGTTTAATCAGCCTGGTAAGTTAAAAAAAGTATGCTTTTTGCTGAAACTATGGAATCCTTTCAGCGACTTTCCTGATTCAGCTACAACCTGACAGTTTTTATATAGGTATTACAAGGGTAAGGCCATTTTGTCAATTACCCTCTATAAAATCCACTATTTTATATCAGAATCCATATTTTAAACCTACCACATAGGGTTTTTTTGAGCTCTCAACTGATGAAGACTCATATATTTGACTTTTGTTATTCAATCTGGGGGTGAGAATTATCATTTGACGTGTCTGAAAACTTGATCAGCAGAGCTAAAAGAAGAAGAAAGGAAAAGCCATGGCAGATAGGTGCCAACTTTTCATTTTGAAAGCAGGGGTGTGGGGCAAGCATTTTCTTCCCTTTTCTTACGCTGCCGAGGCATTTCCACCTTCAGCGACTCCATGGATGCATCTCTCCCACAATGCGCCACCTCCATCTGCGATCGTTCTGGTAGTACATCCATGGAGTCTTCTTAGAGGAAGTATGGAAATAGTTTACTACTGCCTTCTGCTGAACAGTTCATTCATTCAGTCTGTCGTATTTATTGAGCGCTTACTGTGTGCAGGTCACTGTACTAAGCGCTTGGAAAGTACAATGCAGCAATAAAGAGAAACAATCTCTGCCCACAATGGGCTCACCCTCGACTCTCTCCCAAGCTGCTGCTACGCAGCACAATTGAGTTTTGATTTGTAGCAGATGGCCTATCACTCACTAGCCACTGCCCAAGCTAGGAATAGAATGGATATGCCTCCGCTCGACTCTCCTTCCCACGGCCGAGACTGGTAGAGTACTGTAAACTCTCCAGGTGCCATTTTGAGACGGAGCGAGCATTTTGGGGGTGAGGAATTGGAGGTGGAGCAGTGAACAAGGAGCAACTTGGCCTAGGGAATAGAGCACGGGCCTGGAACTCAGGAGGAACAGAATTCTAAACCCAGCTCTGCCACTTGTAAGCTGTGTGACCTTCAGCAAGTCACTTAGCTTCTCTGCACTTCAGTCACCTCATCTGCAAAATGGGTATTTAGACTGTGAGCCCCACGTGGACACGGACTGTGTCCAACCTGATTAGCTTGAATCTATTCCAGCACTTAGTCCAGTGCCTGGGACATAGTAAGCACTTGACAAATACTATAAAAAAGTGGCGAGGCTTTGAGATTAGGGAGGGAAGGAAGGAGAATGAGAGAGATAAAAAATGAAATGGGGAGATGAAAAAGGTAGTAGGGCATAAAGAAGGGAGTCAAGAGAGGGGAAAAGAGAGAAAAGGAAAAGAGAGAGAGGAGACAGTGTGGCTGGTTTTTCACCCTCACTTGGCTCTGGGGCCTGGCTTGAAGCTCCTCTCCCTTCTGTCCCTGGAGACTCACGAGGGTAGGCTGCTCATCCATCTCACCCTTAGTCCTCCCAGGCATTTGAGAGGATCCCCAAAAGGAAAAAAGTTCAGGAGCTCCCGTGCCACTGGATTAAATCAAGCATCCAATCAAAATTATTGATCGAATATTGAGAAACAGCATGGTCTAATGGATAGAGCATTGACCTGGGGGTCAGAAGGACCTGGGTTCTAATCCCAGCTCCACCACTTGTCTGCTCTGTGACTTTGGACAAGTCACTGAACTTTTCTGTGCCTCAGTTGCCTCATCTATAAGATGGGGTTAAGACTCTGAGCCCCATGTGGGATACGCCTGTGTCCAACTGATTCAATTGTACCTACCCCAGAACTTAGTACAGTGCCTGTTTAACAAAACAAATGAACAAACAAAAAAGCCCCTACATTTTAGAAAGAGGTTCCAGGGAGTAGAGTAAAGACTGGATTGGAGAAGGGAGAGACTGGAGGCTGGAAGATCAGTGAGGAGGCTGATGTAGTAGTTAAACCAGGATAATGCATGTGCCTGGACCAGTGAGTCCCGGAGGAGTTAAGCGACCAGTCCAAGGTCACATAGCAGAAAAGTGGCAGAGCTGAGACTAGAACCCAGAACTCCTGACTTTCAGGCCCTGGCTTTTTCCTGGTTTTTCAAGTGCTCTGGGGGTCTCCGATTGTTATCATACACCATAGACATTCTGTGACATTTTTGACTGCTAAGATGATAACTTACGGTGAAGTACTGAGTGGAATCATGTAATATTTTAACTAGAATTGCACTGTGTTGCAGTTAGGGAATTAAGGGAATTAAGCAAATAATTAAATGATAATACTTTTAATAATCTAATATTGATTCATTATAATCAAATTTCAGAGGGGAGAGGTGAATTGTTATTTAATTTTCATTGGGCAACCTAGGGTATTCAACTTTCATCCTGTTGGTAAAAAATAAACAAGTAATTACCTGTATACATGACTAATTTAGGTTGATGTCAAATGCAAGTTCCCTCTAGATTGTAATTTGTCTACTAATTCTGTTGTACTCCCCCATGTGCTTAATACAGTGCTCTGCACATAGTAAGCACTCAGTAAATACCATTATCCATTACCTAACCTTGGCTTCACTGACACTGCTCTCTCCTTCTGCTCTGCTCCTTTCTCTCTGGCCACTCATTCTCAGTCTCTTTCGCAGGCTCCTCTTCTGCTTCCCATCCCCTAACTCTGGGTGTCCCTCAAGATTCAGTTCTGGGTCCTCTTCTGTTTACCTTCTACACCCTCTCCCTTGGAGAACTAATTCGCTCCCATGACTTCAGCTACCACCTCTCTGTGGGTGATTCGCAAATCTACATCTCCAGTCCTGATCGCTCTCCTTCTCTGCAATCTCACATTTCTTCCTGCCTTCAAGACATCTCTACTTGGATGGCCTGCCATTACCTCAGACTTAACATGTTCAAAACAGAACACCTTATCTTCCCACCCTAACCCTGTCCTCCCCACTACTTTCCCATCATAGGAGACGGAACCACCACCCTTCCCGTCTCACAAGTCGATAACCTTGGCATCATCCTGGATTCCTCTCTTTCATTTAACCCACGTTTTCAATCTATCACTAAATCCTGTAGATTCAACCTTCACAGCGTCGCTAAAATCCGTCCTTTCCCCTCCATCCAAACCGTTATCACACTGATCCAAGTATTTATCCTATCCCATCTTGATTACTGAATCAGCCTCCTTGCTGTCCTCCCTGCCTCCTGTCTCTCCCCACTCCAGTCCATATTTCATTATGCTGCCCAGATAATGCTCAGTCCATGTTTCCCCACTCCTCGAGAACCTCCAGTGACCGCCCATCCACCTCCACATCAACAGAAATTCCTTACCATTAACTTCAAAACGCTCAATCACCTTGATATCTTGATCTCACCTCTCTCACCACAACCTCTCACTCACTTCCTGCCTCTGGCCTGGAATGACCGCCCTCTTCATATCCGACAAACTACTCTTTCCACCTTCAAAACCTTATGGAAGGCACATCTCCAAGAAGCCTTCCCTAAGCCCTCATTTATTTTTCTCCCACTCCTTTCTGCTTCACCCTGATTTGCTCCTTTTATTCACTCTCCTCCCCAGCCCCACAGCACTTACCTACTTATCTGTAATTTATTTATTCATATTAATGCCCGTCTTCCCCTGTAGACGGTAAGCTCATTGTAGGCAGGGAACATGTCTACTAACTCTGTTACATTGTTATATTATACTCTCCCAAGTGCTTAGTACAGTGCTCTTCACATGGTAAGTGTTCAATAAATACGATTGATTGATTGACTGACATTTATCTCAATTGTAAAGTGGGGATAAAAATGCCTGTTCTCCCTCTCCATTAGACTGTGAGCTTCATGGGGGACAGGGACTGTGTCCACTCTGCTTATATTGCTTGATACTGTAGCACTTAGTACAGTGGTTGGCAGATAGTAAGTTTTTAACAAATTCCATAGTTGTTATCCATTATTATTAAGCTCCTACTTTACACAGAACACCCTATCAGCATTGAGGGGGAAGTATTTAAGAAAAATGAAGACAAGGTCTCTGCCTCAGAGGAATTTACAACTCAGTGAGGGGAGAGGCAAAACAAAAGGAAAGAAGAAAAAACCTTGCATACATTTAGGTGAGAAATACAAGTAATAGGGAAGCTAAAGGATCGTGTGCAGGAGATTTACGATGATAAAAACGTGCAGGGGTGACTGGTATTGACTGTGGGGGCCTGGAGATGGAAACAGAGTAGCTTACGGAGGAGGCACGTAATTTAGGAGAGCTCAGAAGGATCAGAGGGCATAGTCTGGTGAAACTGAGCGCGGAGTGAATTCCAGATGGGAATCGTGTACGTCAGGGTTCAGAGGCAAGAGTCAGGTCATGGGGAACGTGGGAGGATTGAAGAGCAAGAGCTAGCTGTTTGGGAAGAAGAAGGGCTTTAGGTAGGAGGGAGCACACTGGTGGAACACCTTATTGCCCAAGATTAGAAATTCTAATTTGTTACAGTGTATTCGTTCATTACAGTAATGAGCTGAAGAGGGGGAGTGGTCACAATTCATGCAGACAGGGTGAAGAGTAGGCGAGTTTAATCAGGGAAGCTTCCTGGAGCTGAGATTAAAGGGAGGGAACGGAGAAGCGTTGGAGGAATGAACAGGGAGCTCTCTCCACCAAACCATTAGGCCACACCACCCTACGATGGAATTTGTTCACGGAAATCCGCCCCCATCGGAATAGAAACAATCACTGTCAGTGGGGTTCTTTTCTGTTCCGACTTTTTGGATAGGCTTGAAACTCAAAGCTCTGTTTAGCAGTCAATAAATGATGAAAGTCAGATTCGTAGATCAAGGTAATAGGGGGTGTAGGGTAAAGTGTTGACTCGTTTGCATTGCTTTTAGCTCTTGCCAGTATTTACTACCACTGACATTGAGGTGTGGAAATATGACTCTTGCTGAGATTACTTTAAGAACATCAGAAGAGGCAGTATATTATTTATTCCTGCTGACATCTAGTCATGAGTTATGTTTTCCTTTCATATTAACCACTTTTAGAGTTAGCAAATTAAATGTGCCTCAAATTATCGGCAAGGCATGCTTTGCCCAGTATGGAGAAATACTGTGGCATTTCATTGCTTTTTCAAAAGCTGACAAAGGAATTTTCCCTCCAATTTCAGCGTGTTTATTTCCTCATTTTATGAGACACTAAATTTAATTACGTGAATTACGGGGCAAGGCAACCTTGCGGCCCAACACGCCACCGTCCTCTTCAGATAATCGTAGAAAAATCATTTGGGTTCAGCGTCTGAACCTCTCCACATATTGTTCTAATAAATGATGAAATGCTGAACTGAAATCACCCCAGGGTAAGTGCCCTTCTCAATTCAGGCTGATGGGAAGAAAACGTCAGAACTGGTTCTGCTGAACTAAATTAAGGCCCATTTCTCATTTTGACTAATTAAAAATTCTTCGTCCCAAGTATATCATTATATCATTCATTCGTTAGCATTTATTGAGCACCTGCTACGTGTAGAGTAGTGTGGGCGGGGAATGTGTCTGCTTATTGTTGCACGCATTCTCCGAAGTGCTTAGCACAATAAGTGCTCAATAAATAGGATTGACTGAATGAATGAATAGTAATGATATTTACTGAGCAATGCCTGAATACAATGCACTGTACTAAGGGTTTAGGAAAGTACTACAAAAATGCATAAAACATGTTCCCTGCCCAGAAGGACCTTTCTGCATTCTAGGAAGGGTCACAGCCATAAAAATACTTCAAGTTCATTCATTCATTCTTTCATTCAATAGTATTTATTGAGCGCTTACTATGTGCAGAGCACTGTACTAAGCGCTTGGGATGAACAAGTCGGCAACAGATAGAGACGGTCCCTGCCGTTTGACGGGCTTACGGTCTAATCGGGGGAGACGAATAGAGTCGAGGGGAAGAACATCTCGTAAAAACAATGGCAACTAAATAGAATCGAGGCGATGTACAATTCGTTAACAAAATAAATAGGGTAATGGAAATATATACAGTCGAGCGGATGAGTACGGTGCTGTGGGGATGGGAAGGGAGAGGTGGAGGAGCAGAGAGAAAAGGGGAAAATGAGGGTTTAGCTGCGGAGAGGTAAAGGGGGGGTGGCAGAGGGAGTAGAGGGGGAAGAGGAGCTCAGTCTGGGAAGGCCTCTCGGAGGAGGTGAGTTTTAAGTAGGGTTTTGAAGAGGGGAAGACAATCAGTTTGGCGGAGGTGAGGAGGGAGGGCGTTCCGGGACCGTGGACGGCGGGATGGGCGAGACCGAGGGACGGCGAGGAGGTGGACGGCGGAGGAGCGGAGCGTGCGGGGTGGGCGGTAGAAAGAGAGAAGGGAGGAGAGGTAGGAAGGGGCAAGGTGATGGAGAGCCTCGAAACCTAGAGTGAGGAGTTTTTGTTTGGAGTGGAGGTCGCTAGGCAACCCCTGGAGTTGTTTAAGAAGGGGAGTGACATGCCCAGATCGTTTCTGCGGGAAGATGAGCCGGGCAGCGGAGTGAAGAATAGACTGGAGCGGGGAGAGACGGGAGGAAGGGAGATCAGAGAGAAGGTTGACACAGTAGTCTAGCCGGGATATAACGAGTTACTGTACTAACTGCTTAGGAAGGTACAAGAGGCATTAAAACATCCCCCCTTTGAGTATTTTATAATCTTTGTAATGCTAAGGGAACAAAATTATGATCAAAGATTGAGGATAAAATTGCTTGCCCAAAAAAGTGTGAAGAAAATAAACAATCAAAACCAGTTAGATTTCATTAACCAAAATCGTAATCAAATCGATCCAACCCCCGTTTGCCGGACAAAGCACTGCGTGGCTCAGTGGAAAGAGCCCAGGCTTGGGAGTCAGAGGTCGTGGGTTCTAATCCCGGCTCCGCCACTTGTCAGCTGTGTGACTTTGGGCAAGTCACTTCACTTCTCTGGGCTTCAGTTACCTCATCTGGAAAATGGGGATTAAGACCGTGAGCCCCATGTGGGACGACCTGATTACCTTGTTACCCCCACCCGGTGCTTAGAACAGTGCTTTGCACATAGTAAGCGCTTAACGAATGCCATCACCATTATTATTATTACTAAGCACTTGACAGAGTGTTTTATTTATTTATTTAATCATTCGCAGTCGTGTGTGTCTCCCTCTCTAGACTCCAGGGAACATGTCTACCAACTCTGTTACACTGCACTCTTCCAAGTGCTTAGTACGATTGAATGAACGATTACAGTGCTCTGCACACAGGTAACCCTCAATAAATCGATTGATTGATTGAGAAGTCAATAGAACGCCTTCCTCCACAACTCAGTTTTATTCTGTACTTGGAATTAGAGGAGATCTTAAAGTTTAGACTGTGGTTATCTTACCAGAGGCAAGCTCACTGAGGCCAGTCAAGAGACATGGCTGTGCGGGCTCCGCCTCACCCCTTGCAAAATGGCAGAAGAGCGAGTCGGAAACAAAGACCTGTTCCAGCTCAGAAACAGCTGCAGGGTCGATGGCTGCTTCTGGGGGTAACTGTTGATTCCGTTCAGAAGAATGCTCGTCTTCTGCCTCTTTAACCCAACCTTAACGTTGGCAAAGGCTACCGCTTGGTACCTTCGCACGGATAGAATCTGCCGGACTCTCCCCTTTAGGTCTAATGAGGAAATTAGGAACCATATAACTTGTTGATACCGAGGGGAAGGGCCTACCTCTAGTCCCTGCCTAGACTCCCCTCTCCAACTGGGCTTTGCCCTGTTTGGGGATGAAGCTCCTGCCGTCACCGGGAGTACCACTTTTCTTTGACTTTGAAGGAACACTGAAGAGCAGGGGAGGCAGGGAGCACTGACAGATATAACGAGGCCCGATCGTATGCAGTACTGGCCTTGTCAAGTCTCCTGGCTCATCTCCTTCTGGAAATCCATGATTCAGGGCTGATACTCTGCTTCTCCACAGACCTGGAATTGTTTAGTAGTTCCTGGAAGTGTCTTAGTAGTTAATAACAATCACCGCAGTATATCTTAACCAGAAAGAGCCCGGGCTTGAGAGTCAGAGGTCATGGGTTCGACTCCCGGCTCTGCCACTTGTCAGCTGTGTGACTGTGGGCAAGTCACTTCACCTCTCTGTGCCTCAGTTACCTCATCGGTAAAATGGGGATTAAATGGGAGCCTCACGTGGGACAACCTGATGACCCTGTATCTACCCCAGAGCTTAGAACAGTGCTCTGCACATAGTAAGCGCTTAACAAATACCAACGTCATTATTAATATTGAGTCACTTCACTTCTCTGCGCCTCAGTTCCCTCATCTGTAAAATGGGGATTAAGACTGGGAGCCCCAAGTGGGACAACCTGATTACCTTGTATGAACCCCAGCGCTTAGAACGGTGCTCTGCACGTAGTAAGCGCTTAACAAATGCCGACGTTATTATAATTTTGGAAGTAGCCCGGCCATGTGGAAAGAACACAGACCTGGAAGTCAGAAGGATGTGGGTTCTCAACCTAGCTCTGCTACCTGGTCTGAGGTGTGACCTAGGGCAAGTCACTTCACTTTTCAGTGCCTCCATCTCCTCGTCTCTAAAATGGGGATTCAACACTTGTTCTCTCTCCTACTTAGACTGTGATTCCCATGTGGGACAGGGACTGTGTCCAACCCGATGAGCTTGTATCCACCCCAGCGTTTAGTACAGTGCTTGATACATACATAATCAACACTGAGCAAATACCACAGTTATCACTATGTGCTAAGCACTAGGGTAATTGCAATTCAATCAGATGAGACACAATTCGTACCCCCAAATGAGGCTCGCAGCCTAAGGAGGAGGGTGAACAAGTAATCATGATAATAATTATCATAATAATTACGGTATTTGTTAAGCGCTTACTATGTGCCAAGCACTATTCTAAGCACTGGGGTAGATACAAGGTAATCAGGTTGTCCCACGTGGAGCTCACGGTCTTAATCCCCATTTTCCAAATGAGGTAACTGAGGAACAGAGAAGTTAAGTGGCTTGCCCAAGGTCACACAGAAGACAAGTGGTGGAGCCGATATTAGAACCCACGTCCTCTGAGTCCCAAGCCCACGCTCTTTCCACTATGCTACTCTGCTTCTCTGTTTAATCTCTACAGGGGTGGAAACTGAGACACAGAGAAACGAAGCGACTTGCCCAAGGTAAACCAGAAGGCAAGTGGGAAAGCCAGGATTGGAATCCAGGTCTTCCTGATTCCCACACTGTGCTCTTGCCACTCGGCCAAGCTGCCTCTTATTACCCCAGTCCTCTCCTCTGAGGCCGATGCCCGAGATCTTCCCTTATCACAACTATCCCTTCCACACCCAGTATCCTGAACCCATTTGGAAGAGAATTCAGTTCAGATTTTTGGGTGGAGGGCCTCACAACGAGTATCAGAAATGATGAGGTACATTTTCCACAGAAAAATTATATTATTAAGAACCCTTGGCAGGAAAAACCTCTAATTCTATTGTGATTTTGCTATCCTTCCCACCTTCCCACCAAAATTGTTTTTCCATTTCCTCATTTGAACAGATCAGTTATATAAATCACCACATCTGTAGTAGTCTCCACCTTAACACAATGTAGAAATCCATTTGGAAGTAATCGGCGCTCATTACACAAGATATTAACAGCCCAAGATCAATACTCTTCTGAGCGGGTTACTTGCCACTGTCAGGCAGTGGGTCTTTTTTCTGGGAGAATAACATCGTGGCTATCTTTCCTGCCCTCCCAGCTGTCCTTTTCCTTGCCCTCCTTCCTGAAATTCATAATAGGGGAGGTAAACTTTTCACAGCAGGCTGTGGGGAGCAATTTAAAAGACAAACACATTTCCCTGAGCCAGAAGAAGGTGTTTTCATTCACCTTTATTGCCTCCAGCCGAAGAATGCCATATTTTTAATTCCCAGGAATACAACTCCTCTGGCTAGAAATAGCTAGGATTATGCTTTATTTTTGCTGAAATTTCTATATTTACAAGGAGGTGAAGGATGGATTCCTAATAAATCTGCCACACTCAACCCAGAATCACCCAGCATAGGTGTTCCGGTCTTCATCAAGAGGGACATGAATCTTTGTAAATGTGTCATGTTCTGCGCTTTGCATTTGGCTAGGCATTTTGGGAGGGGAGAAACTCATTCCAGGTCTTTACTCTGATATTTCACATTTCATCATACAGGGATTCCCTCCCTTCATGAACTCCCTGAGACCCATCCTACCCTTACCCGAAACAAGAAACGCCAAGTCAGGCAGAGGTAGGAAAACTGTAGGTGCTAGTTAGTCACTTTTTTTGAAAATAGTATTTGTTAAGCGCTTACTCCGTTCCAGCCACTGTACTAAATGCCGGGGTAGATTAATTATATAAGCTAATTATGTTGGACACAGTGCATGTCCCACATGGGGCTCATCATCAACCCCCATTATACAGGTGAGGTGACTGAAGCACAGAGAAGTTAAGTGACTTGCCCAACATCACACAGCAGACAAGTGGCAGAGCCAGGATTAGAATCCAGGTCCTTCTGACTCCCAGCCCTGTGTTCTATCAACTAGGCCATGCTGCTTCTCTTGTCACCAAGATAGGAGTGTCAGACAAGCATTGGTCTTCACAATCACAATCACACCCATACAACTGAAGAGGATCTCACCATCAGGAGCGTCGTCTTTGTAAGCCGAGAACAGCTGCGTACACTCAATTCCTCCTTGGTGTGTGTTTTCACGGCTCTTTGACGCAGGGGAATCAGGGAAAACTCGACTAACAAATCACATATATCTGGATCGACTGTGTTGCATCAAAAAGAGAAGCAGCGTGGCTCAGTGGAAAAAGCCCGGGCTTGGGAGCCAGAGGTCATGGGTTCTAATCCCTGCTCCGCTGCTTGTTAGCTGGGTGACCTTGGGCAAGTCACTTAACTTCTCTGTGCCTCGGTTCCCTCATCTGTAAAATGGGGATGAGGACCGTGAGCCGTACGTGGGACAACCTGATTACCTTGTATCTACCCCAGGGTTGGCACACGGTAAGCGCTTAACAAATACCAACATTATGATTAGACTGTAAGCCTGTCATTGGGCAGGGATTATCTCTAGCTGTTGCCCGATTGTCCATTCCAAGCGCTTAGTACAGTGCTCAGCACATAGTAAGCACTCGATAAATACTACTGAATGAATGAATGAACGAAAAGATGATTATGCTCTTGCTCACGGGCCGAAAAGCTCTAGAATCACTGAGCTCAAAGGGGTCTTGAAAGTTTTCTCAACCTTCAAGCTGGACCGTAACTGAGCCATCCCAGACGAGTGAGTCTCCCCCTGTTTACAGAGCTGTTTGCTAACGCTGCCCATTTCCGGGCTACGCATTCCTCATCGTGGAATACCTTCTTTACGCTCCAATCTAAATCCAGCATGATGCATCTTAAAACTCATTTCTTCTTCTCTGTGCTTGCTGGAGAGGGAGAGGGAAGCAGCATGGCCTAGCGGGTAGCGCGCGGACCTGGGAGACAGAGGACCTGGGTTCTAAACCCCGCTCTGCCACTTACCTGCTGTGTGACCTTGGGCAAGTCACTTCACCAAGGACTGACCTTAGTAGCTGAAGTACCGGCGTTGATAATTATAATTGTTGTTATTATTTAGTTCTGTCTTCCGACAGTACTTTAGGGAAATCACTGCCAGAAGGAGGGCACATGAGGTTCTAAAACTTTCGTCTGAGAGGAAAAGGACCGGGCCCTTTCCGTCGCTCCTCACGGGGATGGAGCCGAGGCAGAAAAGGGTCATGGTTTAAGGTGCAAGTAAGGAAGCCAGAGCTAGGATGGCATGGTTCTGTTTGTTGACTCTGTTGGGCACCGAAGGTGAAATCTCACAGACCTTTGGGTAAACGACTTCAACTAGTCTGTGGTGAGAGGAGTGGGGTTTAGAGAGGTGTGGAAGAGGCTGAGGAAGGAGTGAAAGGACTCTCCCCTTCTCAAGAGATCTTTTCATCCTCCGATAGATGGGAGAATAGATTGAATCTCTCGGGTACATTTCGTGTGATTATCTTGACCCGAACAGCTGTATTTTATTGACTCTCTATAGAGGATAAATATCGATGTCGATACTAGTATGAGAAGGGTCCCACCTGGACGACGGTGGGCCACGGAGGTTAATCTCTCATCAACTCCCACTGGCGGGGCTAGCATTACCCCTGATATGCTTGAGGGAGGAAGGGCGTCTAACAAAATATAAGCGGCATCAGTCCTAATACTTCTGGGAGACCATGATGCTGGCTTAGTTTGGCCTTTGGATATTATAAGCCAGTTATCCACTTGAAATATTTTCATTTAATCGTAAATCATTGGCCAGTATATTCCTTCTTGAAGCCTTGGAATAACTGTCAACACTTCATCTGAAAACCTCATTCAACTCTGCCTTTAGAAGACCTAAAGAGGGCCATCTTAAGCAGTGATTTTTGTCAGATAAAGCGGGGGCGAGACAAGGAGAAGACAGAGTGACAGGAGCATGTCATCTCAGCCCCTCTCAAGCCATCAAAGTGACAAGGCACGTGACACGGGACACACACTGCTCATCTGGAAGATCCCAAACTTCCAAAATGGAGAAGACCAATGAGAGACTGAAAGGGTGGCATGCGTTCACAACTTTTAGAGTATTGGGTGAGCTGTGGCGATTGTGCCTGGTAGACTCGGGTCAGCTTTAAGGAGCCTGAAAATTTATCTTTTTGCTTGTCTGGCGGGGCGAGCAGGAGGGCTACAAAAAATGGCTGGCCCATTTAAGTGGCCGAGAGCACAGTGACTTCCGAAGCAAACGCCTGCTGGCCACAGCACTGTGGCACAGCATAGTCACTGAGGAAACAGGATAGCCTAGTAGGGGAGCGGCGTGGCCAAGTCGATAGAACACAGGCCTGGGAGTCAAAAGGACCTGGGGGTTCTAATCCTACCTCTGCCACTTAGAGAAGCGGCGTGGTTCAGTGGAAAGAGCCTGGGCTTTGGAGTCAGAGGTCATGGGTTCAAATCCCGGCTCTGCCACTCGTCAGCTGTGTGACTGCGGGCAAGTCACTTCACTTCTCTGTGCCTCAGTTCCCTCATCTGTAAAATGGGGCTTAGCCGTGAGCCTCACATGGGACAACCCGATGACCCTGTATCTACCCCAGCGCTTAGAACAGTGCTCTGCACATAGTAAGTGCTTAACAAATACCAACGTCGTATGCTTTGGGACCTTGGGCAAGTGACTTCACTTTTCTGGGCCTCAGTTACCTCATCTGTAAAATGGGGATTAAGAATGTGAATCCGATGTGGGACGTGGACTGTGCCCCTCCTGACTAGCCTGTATCTACCCCAGTGCTTAGAACAGTGCTTGATTAGACCAAGCAAGCTAGGGACTGTGTTCAGCCTGATTATCTTGTATTTATCCCAGAGCTTAGAACAGTGCCTAGCACAGAGTAAATGCTTAATGAATCCCCCAGTTATTATTGTAGTAAGTGCTTAAGAAGCAGAGAAGCAGCGTGGCTCGGCAGAAAGAGCACGGGCTTTGGAGTCAGAGGTCATGGGTTCGAATCCCGGCTCGGCCACTTGTCAGCTGGGTGACTTTGGGCAAGTCACTTAACTTCTCGCTGCCTCAGTTACCTCATCTGTAAAATGGGGATGAAGACTGTGAGCCCCACGTGGGACAACCTGATTCCCCTGTGTCTACCCCAGCGCTTAGAACAGTGCTCGGCACATAGTAAGCGCTTAACGAATACCAACATTATTATTATTATTTATTAAGAAATTCTATCATTATTATTATTAGGCCACGGCCTCTTGGGCTGTGAATGGGTCCTGGTTGAAAGAGCAGCATCATGTCAGATGTGTGACTATGGACAAGTCACTTAACGTCTCTGTGCCTCAGTTACCTCATCTGTAAAATGGGGATTAACTGGGAGCCTCACGTGGGACAACCTGATCACCCTGTATCTACCCCAGCGCTTAGAATAGTGCTCTGCACAGAGTAAGCGCTTAACAAATACCAAGATTATTATTATTATGTACATTTCACATTGTCAGTACCCCTGCTCATCTACCTGCCTGGCACTCCCCAGGCTCCAGCGGAAATATGACTAGGAGGGATATGAGAGAGAGAGAGAGTGAGAGAGAGACAGAGAGAGAGAGAGAGTCAGAAATAGAGAATGTGAGTGGAAATTCCTCCCTGCAGGTTCTCAGTCCTGAAGTATCAGGTCCATGATTCACCCATTGCTCCTGATGGGAGACTCAAACAGTCAGTCGTGGTATTTACTGAGCACTTACTATGTGGAGAGCACCGTACTAAACCCTTGGGAGTGTACGAAGCAACAGAAGACAGTTTCCCTACCCGTAACCCTACCCTCATACAGGCCTGGCAAAGGGGTGGGTTAGAGCTCTCTTCCCTCAAGCGGGTTATGTTGAGCGATGTCTGCCCACAGTTCAGAATCACGTCTAGCGTAAATGGAGACTAGGAGACTGAGTGGGGTGAGTCAGATGGAGCTTTCACTACGCTGTCAGGAAAGGAGCCGAATTATAAATCAGTTGGATCAGTTGGCATCAAACCCTTCGAGTCTCCCATCTCTCTTTCGGGTGCTTTGTGTTAAGCAAGACAATAGGTCACATGGAAAGCATCAGTAGAAGCACATTATTCATGCTCGATAGATCATCGTTATCATCCTCTATTATTTACGTGCATAGGATGTTGTAAAGAATTAGTCACGAGGAGCGGGTGGCTTCTCCCCAAGAGCGTGCTTCTTAGTGATGATGTTCAGCGACTTGATTCAGACACTCAAAGGGATGGAGGGATCCCGAAAGATATCCTGAACTAGACTTCCCGGCCTTCAGGCACGTGAATGACTTAATCGGCCAAGACAGATGACCGCCTAGTCTTTTCTTAGAGTCCTCCAAGACTGGAGAGTCTTCTCCTTTGATATCCATGGCAGCAATTCATCACCCAAACAGGTCATACAAGGCCCAAGCACTTATTAGGCCATGGCAGCTTGGGCCGGAAGTGGGTCCTGGTTGTAAAAACAGCTTCATGTACATTTCACACTGTGAGGAAGCAGTGTGGCACAGTGGACAGAACATGAGGCTGGGAGGCGGAAGGACCCAGGTTCCGATCCCAGCTCCACCTGCTGGAGCTGGAGCTGGTCTGCTCCTGCGTGACCTTGGGCAAGTCGCTCACCTTCTCTGTGCCTCAGTTACCTCATCTGTAAATGGGGATAAGAGTGTGAGGGACTGTGTCCAACCTCATTCATTTGTATCTTCCTCAGCACTTAAAACGGTGCTTGGCACATAGTAAGTGCTTAACAAGCACCATAATAACAAGAATTATTATTATTATATTATAATTCATTTATTATCAATTAATATTATTATTATTATTGTCATATACTGACCTGACTACTGCATCAACCTCCTCGTTGACCTCCCACCCCCCAATCTATACTCTTCTGCCCAGATCACTTTTCTAAAACATCATTTTCTCCCATCTCCCCACTCGTCAAAAGAATCCAATGATTACCTGTCCATCCCCACCACAAGTAGCAATTCCTCACCATCAGCTTTAAGGTGCTCATTTAGCTCTCCCCACTACGCATCCTCACTCCTCTCCCACTATAAACCAGTCCACCCACCTCCCTCCTCTAAAACCAACCTGTTCCCTGTGCCTTGCTCTCCTCTCTCTCATTATGGACCTCTTGATCACATCCTCCTGACTGGAACTCCTTCCCACTTCCACCCCCACTGCATCTGTGTAATAGCTTTATACTTCATTACTCCCCTTGTAATTTATTTTAATGCCTGTTTCCCCTGCTAGACTGTGAGCTCCTGGGGGAAAGGACTATTATATTTTCCCAAGGACTTAGTACAGTGCTCTGCAATCAATCAATCCATGGTCTTTACTGAGTACAGAGGTAATAATAATAATAATGTTGGTATTTGTTAAGCGCTTACTATGTGCCGAGCACTGTTCTAAGCGCTGGGGTAGACACAGGGGAATCAGGTTGTCCCACGTGGGGCTCACAGTCTTCATCCCCATTTTACAGATGAGGGAACTGAGGCACAGAGAAGTTAAGTGACTTGCCCAAAGTCACACAGCTGACAAGTGGCCGAGCCGGGATTCGAACCCATGAACTCTGACTCCAAAACCCGTGCTCTTTCCACTGAGCCATGCTGCTTCAATACAGGTTGGACCCAATTCTTGTCCCACATGGATCTCACAGTCTAAGTAGGAGGGAGGAGGATTTACTCCCTATTTTACAGATGAGGAAACTGTAACAGGGAAGGAAGTTAAATGACTTATCCAAGGTCTCACAACGGACAAGTAGGAAAGCTGGGATTAGAACCTTGGTCCCCGGACACCCAGGTCTGTGCTCCTTCCATTAGGCCACAGTGCTTCGCCAACAGACTAGATGAATACATTTTACCTCCTACTAGGACCAGCGACATGTTATTTTACCACACAGATGTTTTTGCCTGAAGGTCTACGGGAAGAGTTAAGTCGGTATTTGGACTGTTGAAATTACAGAGTCTAATCAGAAAATGAAAATGTCCATTTATCATACCTCCTGATGGCCATTTCGCATTCCAGTCTGGCAGGAGAAACTCGCAGCTGAAATCAAAGTTTAGCTCATGGGGCATGACCCAAGTCTATTCACCTCAGGTCTGTCAGAAATGATATTGATTTACTAGAATAACTTCTGTGACTCACAGAACCAACAGTTCCCTTATATCTCTGAAACAAGGCACGGGGGAGATGAGAAAGGAAAATTCTTCTTTGCCTGAAAGGAACCTGGGATCAGATTCCTTGCTTCGTGGGACTGACTCCAGGGAAAGGTACACATGCACCATTCTAACTGCATTGTTTACCCCATAGAAATAGTATTTTAAAACAACAGAGCAAACTAAAAGGAGCGAGTGCGGACTTCAAGGGTCAGACCATTTGCAAATGACCGTATGTGAGGCACTGAAAACGCCAGAGCGAAAGCTAGGATTGTGCAAGAGCACTCGATTATTTATTGAGTGCTTAATGTGCGCAGACCACTGTGCTAACAAATTGGAAGAGTAAAATATATCCGAGGTGGTAGACACGGTTCCTGCCCACGATGAGCTTACAGTCTAGGGGGGGAGGCAGACATTAATATAAAAAAATTCTATTACAGATACGCATGAAAGCGCCATGGGATCGAGGGAGGGGTGACCTCCTTGAGAGCAGGGACTGTGTCTACTAACTCTCCCGAACACTTGGTACAGTGCTCCGTTTGTGGTAAACTCTCAATGAACACCATGGGTGAATTGGCAAGGTTCAAAATGCATTCATTCTTTCCTAAGGTTAGATGTTGATAAAAGCAGTCTACCAGCTCCAGTTAATAAGGGGATGAGAGATTCACTCTTCAACCTAGAGATAGAGTGTTGAGACTGAAATGTGTTATTTTAAAGTCTCATTAACATTCCCTGAATGGATTCTCCTAAGTCTTCTGTTTAGAGAGAAGTTCAATGAGCAGAAGCTTATCTCCCCTAATAGTGACAGAGCAGCTCTCCATTATGCTGTGTAAACTCACTCTTAAAACTCCACGAAAGTTCTAGTGGAAGAGGAAAAGGTAACCACTTTGCTCTTAAATGCATCTTCCTTATCTCAAAAATGTTCCCCGGAATAGACAAATAGAATTGTCTTTTCTTCTAGGAGTAATCTTAGTGAAAAGTGTCAGGATTTCAGATGGGTCAGAATAAAGATGGTGTCTGAGCCCCACTCCTTTTCGCTGGCTGCTAACTGATAAGATGCCACTGTGGGACTCCTCCAGGGGATGATTGAAAAGTTGCCAAAGGACTAAGAGGAAAGCTGCCCTTTTAGCCTGTTTCTGGCAGCAGCATGGCCTGATGGAAAGAACATGGGTCTGGGAGTCAGAGGACCTGGATTCGAATCCTGGTTCCACCACTGGTCTGCTGTGAGACCTTGGGCAAATCTCTTCACTCTCTGTGCCTCAGTTCCCTCATCCGCAAAATGGAGATCCAATACCTGTTCTCCCTCCTATCTAGACTCTGAGCCACATGTGAGGCCTGATTATGGTACTTGTTAAGCTCTTACTATGTGCCAAGCACTGTTCTAAGTACTGGGATAAATACAAGTTAGGTTGGTCACAGTTCCTGTCCACGTGGGGTTCTCACTCGTAATCTCCATTTTACAGATGAGGTAATTGAGGCCCAGAGAAGTGAAGTGACTTGCCCAAAATCACACAGAAGACATGGTGGAGTCAAAATTAGAACCCTGGCCCTTCTTACTCCCAGGCCTGTGCTCTATCCACTAAGCCCCGCTGATTCTAATCTCCCCACTTTATTTCCCTCAAGAGAAGCGGCATGGACTAGTGGAAAAGGCGCCGGCCTGGGAGTCAGGCGATCTTGACTCTAATCCTGGTTCCATCACTGTGTGACTTTGGACAAGTCACTTGATTTCTCTGTACTTCCATTTCCTCATCTGTAAAATGGGGATTAAATACCTGTTCTCCCTCTTCCTTAGACTGTGAGCCCGTCCCACTGAGGGACAGAGACTGTTTCTGGTCTGTTTTTTACTATATCTACTCCAGCGCTTAAAAGAGTTCTTTACAAACTTGCTTAACAAATTTGACTATGACTATTCTTTCTATTAGTAATATTACTACTGATAATTCCAACATCCGCACTTCTGCAACAGTACTTCCAACCTCGTATTGCATTTTCTTCACCATCTCCTCTTTTCTGCCCCCATCTTATCTTTTCCTTTTGTTTGTTTTTTTTTTAATGTATTTGTTAACCACTTACTATGTTCCAGGTACTGAACTAAGTTCTGGGTTAGAGACAAGCTAATCAGGTTGGACACACTCATTAATTCATTCAATAGTATTTATTGAGCGCTTACTATGAGCCAAGCACTGTTCTAAGCACTGGGGTAGATACAGGTAATCAGGCCGTACCGCACGAAGCTCACAGTCTTAACCTCCATTTTACAGATGAGGTAACTGAGGCACAGGGAAGTCAAATGATTTGCCTAAGATCACACGGCAGACAAGCGGTAGAGTGGTATTAGAACTCAGGTCCCCCTGCCTCCCAGGCCCTTGCTCTATCTACTAGACCACGCTCCTTCTCCTTCTTTTCCTTCTCTTTCCTTTCCACCCCTCCACCAACACCTCGCTTCCCCAAATCCCACCCCCTCAATGCTCGACTCCATCACACCCTGATAGAACATGTCCTTTATATTAGATATTGCCATCATGAGAAGCAGCGCGGCTCAGTGGAAAGAGCCCGGGCTTGGGAGTCAGGGGTCGTGGGTTCTCATCCCGACTCCGCCACTTGTCTGCTGCGTGACCTTGGGCAAGCCACTTCACTTCTCAGTGTCTCAGTTACCTCATCTGTAAAAATGGGGATTTAAAAATGTGAGCCCCAAGTGGGACAATCTGATGACCCTGTCTCTACCCCAGCGCTTAGAACAGTGCTCTGCACATAGTAAGCGCTTAACAGATACCATCATTATTATGTAGGGTAAATTTTATCCGAGGGTGCAGATGGGTATGAATAGTTCAATGCAGGATGGGCAAGCTCTAACAGTGGGAATACATACAAAAACACTGATTTTCTATCGCGCTGCCAGTCTGGAACCATCGGAGGGGCCCGGGAGCGGCTGTGCTTTTCTGCTTTTTGGTGTCCTGATTCTCTCAGAGCTTTTGCTCAAAAAGAGCTGCCCCTTTCTTGTCTACAACTCACCAGGCCGTTCTATCTGCCACAGCTCCCTTCTAACGGTCAGCTTCCCTCTTCTATTGTTTTTAGGCTGCCCTTTCACTGCACCTTAAAGCATCTTCACAGTGTTTACTATAGCCACGGAAGCAGCCTCGAAGATTGCTGATGGTTTAGGAAAGTAATGGACATTTGGGGTGAGAAACCGGTGGGGAGGAGCTACACGAACAAAGGCATCGCCAACTAAAATAACAAAGGCATCGAGAATCGGTGAACTAAGCTCTGACATTCCACAAAGAGCCTGAGAGCCATCTTCCTGGGGAAAATATCACACAAGAAAAAAAGCTTCCAAGCTTTCTCCTTCGCTGTCCTCTATTGCTCCCGCATAATCTGCCGCTGGTTAATGAGCTTTGGTTAACTAGAGTGGAGTGGAACTGCTTCTCGAATTCGAGACCTGCTCTCCTTTGCCAGAAAAAGGGAGAAAGCAGGGAGTAAGCAGTGTGTCCAAATTATGGTGAATTCTCAATTAAGGGGTCCTGAATTAATGAGGTTTTTCATATTAATGAGATTAAATAGACAAAGACCTCATGGCTTGTGTAAAAATTCTCCCCACCTATTCTCACCGGTCTCTTTGTAGTCGTCACCTCTGAGGGCAGAATAGTCATTATAAACAGAAATGTGTGTATTCAGTGATGAGGTAAAGTCCCTGGGGTTCGCTTGGTGCGGAGAGCACTGCAGTCTCTTTACTTGGTTTTGTTTTGCTCCCCCCATTAGATTAGTCATCTTCTTAGCACTCAGGGAAAATGGGGAAGAAACCGTATTACAAATCACCTGGAGCCTCTTGACTTCTCTGTCAATAATCTAACCCCTGAGTTGAAAATCTTTCTCTGAAAATTGTTCCCATTTAAGAGAGGTGATTTAAACTCATTTTAATCCCCTAAACAGGAGCCTGCTGTAAACTTCAAGAAAAGCTATTTGTTCCTCCGTGAAAGACACACTCTTGTTTTTCCACTCTCTCTCCCTGCCTGCATCTGGAAATTCAAATGGAACCTTCTCGGGGTTAAAAAAAAAACCACAACAAGAAGGGAAATGTCTGATTAGGAAGTCGCTTATCTCCATAAAAGAACAGAGGAAACCTGAAACATGGGTACTCGCCCCCACCCCTCCAGCATTTATAGATGGCTTTATACTCTGATGCATCCTCCCTACCTGTAATATATTTTAGTGTCTTTCTCCCTGCTAGGGAAGCAGCGTGGCCTAGTGGAAGAAGCACAGGACAGGGAATTCCTTCCTTCGTTCATTCAATAGTATTTATTGAGCGCTTACTATGGGCAGAGCACTGGACTAAGCGCTTGGAATGAGAGGACCTGCATCCCCCACATACCACCTAGGCTAATCCTGGCTCTGCCACTTGTCTGCTGTGTGACCTTCGGCAAGTCACTTTCTTCTCTGTGCCTCAGTTACCTCATCTGTAAAACGGGGACTAAGACCGTGAGCCCCATATGGGACATGGACAGTATTCATTCTGCTTCCTTTGTATCTATCCCAGCACTTAGTACAGTGCCTGGCACATAGTAAGTGCTTAGCGAATATCATTTTTTTAAAAGAGTCATTTAACGTCTCTGTACCTCAGTCCCCTCATCTGCAAAATGGGAATTCAATACCTGTTCTGCCTTCTTCTTACACTGTTAGCCCCATGTGGGACCTGATTATCTTGTTGTATCTACTCCAGCGCTTAGTCCAGTGCTAGGCACATAGCTAAGTGCTTAACAGATACCAAAATCATCATTATTATTAGATACTAAGTTCCTTGAGGGCAGGGGTTGCATCTGCATATTCTAGTGTACTCTCCCAAGGGCTTAGTATAGTGCTTTGAACAGAATAAGTAGCAGCATGGCCTAGTAGATAGAGCACGGGACCAAGAGTCAGAAGGATGTGGGTTCTAATCCTGGCCCTGCCACTTGTCTGCTGTGAGACTGTGTGAGGCAAGCTGCTTCACTTCCTGTGCCTCAGTTCTCTCATCTGTAAAGTGGGGATTAAGACTGTGAGCGCCTTGGGGGACAGGGACTGCTTCCAACCTAATTATATTGTGTTTACCTCAATCCTTAGTACAATGCTTGGCATATAGTAAGGGCTTAATAAATACCAAAAAAACCCCAAAGAGCAGACTCCATCATCAAGGAACAGCAAGATAACACCGCGAGGTAGAACTTCTGCTAGGTAACTTCTGGGGGTGTCCAGTTGGCCCAGAAGCGCCATTAAGGGGCAGATTATAGGATATTCATTTCCCGGAGCTAAAGGGCACAAATGGAAAATGTGAATACCTGGGCTCACCTGCAACCTATTCACCTCTGTGACAAAGTAGGCGTTGACTCATTCATTCAGTAGTATTTATTGAGCGCTTACTGTGTGCAGAGCACTGTACTAAGTGCTTGGAATGTACAACCTGACACCGGACACAGAGGTATCTCGCAGATCTAGAGGAACAGAGCTGTGTCCCGGAGGGGAGAAGAGAGGCTAGATAAGGTTAGATTCATGTATTCATGTATTCAGTCCCAGATTCTGAAAGGCACCTTTCTGCCTGCTCATTCTAGGCACCGGAATCGTTCCCTTTCGCTCGTACTGTTGTCACCAGCTGATCGGCGAAGGAGAGGAAGAGTTGGCAAGGGCAAGATTTCCAAAGCGTAAGCAAGCTGGGTAATTATATCGAGAGGAGAACACCCTCAAGTAATGTGTCCAGATCTGGTGCCACAGAGGAGCTGTGATGGTCAGGAGACTTGGGTTCTAATCCCGGCTCTACCTCTCGCCTGCCACGTGACCTTGGGCAAGTCGCTTTACTTCTCTGTTCCTCAGTTCACTCATCTGTAAAATGGGGTTGAAACACCCGTTCCTCCTCCTTCTCAGACTGTGATTGCCCAAGTGGGACACGCACTGTGTCTGAGCCGATTGCATTTTATCTACTCCGGAGGCTTAGCACATAGTAAGCACTAAACAAATATTAGTAGAATCGTTATTATCGTACTCCTGTTACAGTGCACTCTCCCAAGTGCTTAGTACAGTGCTCTGCACACAGTAAGTGCTCAATAAATACATGCGACCTCACGGTTGAGGTCAGACACCAGGGAACCAGTGCCCATTCATTCATTCATTCATTCATTCATTCATTCATTCATTCATATTTATTGAGTGTTTACTATGTGCAGAGCAATGTACTAAGCGCTTGGAATGTACAAATCGGTAACAGATAGAGACAGTCCCTGCCCTTTGACGGGCTTACGGTCTAATCGGGGGAGAAGGACAGACAAGAACAATAGCAATAATGGCCACATATAGCCAGGGCTGGGCCCTTCTTAGGGCCCCTTTCAATCAATCGGTGGTTTTGATTGTGCACTTGGTGCAAAACACCGTACTTACTAAGTGCTTGGGAGAGTTCAACAGAGTTAGTAGGCAGAGTTGACAGGATGCTAATCTTTCTATCAATCAGTGGCCTTTCTTGAGCACTTTCCATGTGTAGAGCATTATACTAAGCACTTTGCACCCATGAGATTGCTCTACTAGCAGTTTGCCAGCGCAGTTCTGTTACTCTTATATTTGAAAGTTCCAGAAGTCCCTGGTAGCATCTGGGATGAGCCGGTCAGTCCTGCACTCCAAGGTCCGGCCGCTGAGCTCAGCATCAGTGAGCTCCGAAGCACGCCCAATATCTCACTGCCTCTCTGTATCAAGATTGAGAATTTGTCATTTCCACATACACGACTTGCTCATGGCACCCACTTTAGGAGTAGGTGATAACCAGGGTTCAGTTAGTTAAGGATTTCAATAGCGCATGCTCTTTGGCAATGAACAAATGACCGGTGAGCAGTTAGATAAGGATTTAACAATTCTACTAATATTTGTTTAGTGCTTACTATGGGCAAAGCATTGTGCTAAACCTCTGGAGTAGATGCAGGGCAATCAGTTCGGGCAAGTATCTGTCCCACTTGGGGCTCACAGTCTGACGGGGAGGAGGAACAGGTGTTTCGACCCCATTTTACCGACTAGGAAACTGATGCACGCAGAAGTTACGTGACTCGCCCGAGGCCACCCAGCAAGTGAGTGATGGAGCTGGGATTAGAAGCCGGGTCTCCTGACAGTCACAGCTCCTCGGTGGTACCCCAGTTCTTCCCTGCTAGATGACCCTACTGAAATACAGCCTTCCCGGCAGACACCAGCTTCACACTCCTTTACTGGAAACTGGACAGGTGCTCGTTCTCTTTCTGTCTCCCGGGGTTTTCCCCGACTTTCCTAGCCCACTATTCTTTCTCCATTTCCTCCCCGGTAATTCACTGTGCTCCAGCTGATATCGCTAGGTGGGAAATTGACAACACATATCTCACTTTCCACATTCCTATGTGACAAAGGAAGAGCTGGATAACTATCAGGACTCATTAATTATAAAGGAGACGGAGAAAGAAGAGATCAAAGAGAGCGAGATAGAGGAGGAAGAGGGGAAAAAGACAAGGGGGCAGGGAGGATAGAAGGATTAGGAGTTAGGCACATACAGATATACCGAAAGATATAAGATATAAAGATAGTTATATATACATATATATCCCGTCATAGGGCAGGGACTGTCTCTACCTGTTACCGATTTATACATTCCAAACGCTTAGTACAGTGCTCTGCACAGAGTAAGCGCTCAATAAATACTATTGAATGAATGAATATATGTATATATAACTATCTTTATACATATATATATAAAACTATCTTTATATCTTTATATACACACACCTAGATAGATATAGATAGATATATCTATCTAGGTGTGTGTATATATGTGTAAACATATATGCATTTATACACACACATAGCTACATAGAAACAGATAAATGCATACTCCAACACATAAATGATGAGGCTGCTTTAGACCCCTCAGGGGACAGACTAATGTTCAGAAAGTGTGACTGTCCCATCTAGATGGCGGTGTCTGTTCATCTTAAGCCAGAGCGGTGGAAAGAGGTATATAGAGCGGCAAAACTAGAGAAGGGGGTGGGTAGTCATAACTCCTGTCTCACCTCCCACAGCTGTTCTCCATTACCCACAATTCGTGCTTTTGGCAACCCGAGTCATTTAATTCACTTCATTCTCATCTAGCTTGTCTCTTTGTCCTTGTCCGTACCCAAGGGAAATGGATGAGTAGGGAACCAGGTGTAGCTAATGATTAAGGAGGTTCTGCCTAATTTCCTCTCATCATTCAATCCATGGCATTTATTGAACAACTATTGAGTGTAATACCCTGTATTAAATTTTGGGGCACCTTTAACTGAAACAAGCCACACATCTCCTCCCCTCGTGGAGTGGTCAATCTAATGGAGGAGACAGACACAGATCATTTACAAATAAGAGGTCTGGGAAGAAGAACAAGATTATAAGAGGTGTCATGATGGAATTACTCTTTTCCGGCTGGGTCATGGACTTGCGCTCCTTGTCTTGTTTGGATGCCCCAGTACCGGTTATGCAGAGCAACAGGTAATGCAGGGGAATATGGCCATGATGAACCACTTCACCTGCTCGGGCTGATGAGATAGACGGGTGAGGGATGAGGAGTCAGGTAGAAGTTGCAGCTCTAGTCTGGGAGTATGCAGAATGATGTTATTTGGGTGGTGGGGTTTGGACAGTCTGGGTAGGGGGTGGAATGGCCCAAGCAGAGGGAGAGAGGAAAGATGAACTTGGGGATGGATGCTATCGGTTAAAGAGCAAAAGGTCCGAGTTTTGGCCCGCGGAGAAGGGATCCAGAGGAATAGAGAGGAAAATTAAGGCTAATTTGCTTTGCTGGTTCTTTTGCTTCTTTGTTTTCTTTCTCTCTTTCGTTCGTTCGTTCCGTCTTTCTTTCCTTTCTTCCTTCTGACAGCAGGGGGTAGCACATCATATATTCCCTGATAGGCCTGGGAATCAAGGGAGCTGTGTTCCAATTCTGCCCACCACTTGCCTGCTGTGGGACATTGGACATGTCACGGAACTTCTCTTGCTTCATTTTCCTCACCTGTAAAACTGGGCATTAAATATCTGTCCTCCCACTCCCTTATATTACAAGGCCCATGGGCTATGAGGATTGGGTCCAACCTGAATACCTTGCATCTACCCCAGGTCTTAGTACAGTGCTGAACAAAAATACCACACCCACAAAAAAAGTGGTAGCTAGAACTTCTTTTCCCAGTTCTCTAACTTCAAGAAAGGCCTCGGTGGAAGCAAAGTGAAGGCAGGAAAGAGAAAGGGACTCTAGACATCTTCTCTGTACCAAATTTACAAATCATTGGCAAACAACTAAGCCTAACTCTGGAATCTCTTTTCATAAACAAACAGACGGCCCAAGTACGTTTGAGCTCATGCAGATTTCTATTATCATTTGGTTTTCCACCAGTAGAAAATAATAACTCTTCTCGCCCTTTTTGCTTTCCTTTCACAAAATGCTCGAGAAGTGTCCCTCTAAGTAGGGCAGGTGGTGTGTGAAAAGACATTGAGATTACAAAATAATTTGGACTGAATTTTAGTGCAATCAAATCTCATTCAGTTCATCTGAATAGCCCTCCATAATCTCCTTGGAGTTTCTTTCAAAACTGTTTAGACCAATTCCAGCATGTCGAGAATAGTAAGTATGAAGGGAGGTGGGATTCTGTTATGGAAAGTGGAGACAGAATGGATAACCGGGAGAAAGTCGTCGTCCCCCTGTCCCCTGTTCCCCCCCCCCCCCGCCACCCCCCCACCACATACACATATACACACACATAGGATAAGGGAATAAACAACCGGCCAGGAATTTGTTCCAATATTTTTTTTTCAGTGGAAAGGCATTGATGGCCCCCCAAGAATCATCAATCTTTTAGCAATTTCATTTCAAAATACAGAAAAGCAAGAGATGAATCTAATATTAGGAGACAGGCATTCTCTTTATCTTAATTGTGTTCTTCTCAATGGCATTTACTTTAACTCTTCAGGGGATTATATATTATTCATTTTCCTCCTGCGTCCATTACAATCCGAAAATACAGAGGTATGTACAGATGAAATTACTGTACACTGATTTCATCCTCATCTTAAAGACAAATAGAAAAGTCACAAATTAATTTCATTCAGAAGCATGATAGAAATCAGCATCGGGGGTGGAAACAGCAGTTGAAAGGTCGGCAGCAGCCACGCTGAGACATCATTTGTCTTTCTGAGTTTTTCTCAGGAAAGTCAGTGTTTTTCCTCCTTGCGGGTTCTTTAATGGAATCGATTCTTGTCGTCACCGTTTTCACTTCAGCTTTTTCTTCTGCCCTCTCTGTGTGACCAGAATCATCGATTTAGGGTGACAGAGAATGAGACATGAAATGCAGATGAAACCCAGACAAGGGGTTGAAGATAGTGGATGCAAATTTGGGTTTCGATGTAAAACCAACATTGTTTACTGGATTTACCCATCTGCTTCTAGGGGGTCCAGAAAGCTTTTGCTTTCTTGATGACATTTCACTGTGTTCAAAGTAAAGTAATGGTGATGCTTTTCAGACTTGGAAAGCATCAAGGACATAAGGTGAGAGAGGTCTCTAAAAAAGAGTCCTTTAATGGAGAAAATGGCACGTAGACTTTCTTCGGGGAAAATTTTTCCAAATCGTCCATATAAAACCAATCAGAGAATTTTCTGTTTTGTGGCAAAAAGACCTCTGCTGTGGAGCTGTTGGACAGATGAGCTGATATTTCCAGATCAATACCCGTTCCGAGGCTAAATTTTGCTTGTGGTTACACTGTAAACGTGTTTTCTTCCTGAACTGAAATGTTTATGGGATTATCACTTGCCATGCGGGTAATAGGCAAACACTATATTTCTTTAACACAAATATCTTCAGATGGAAAAAAATTTAGGCTAACTTTAAAAAGTCACTTTTCCAAATAAGGCTTGATGAATCGAAGGGCAAATTTTTCTTCAGACTTTGCCTTAACTGATATATTCTATCTTCAGGAAATCATCATGTTCCTTTCTGAGAGAACAATGAAAAGAATGACTTGCTCAAACCATCTTTTCAGTATGGTGATAAGAGTAAATGGTAAATAAGCTGGTTGATGTGGCTGGAAAATGCACTGGGTAGATATTTCATTCCACTCCCTAAGTTGGTCCTGAAAGGGAGCAGAAGGGAGTGAGTCTCTTGTTTTTTATTTTGTTCTGTCCAATCCAGTAAGAACTTCTCTGCTCCTCTCTCGTGTTTTCTTGCCTAGCCCCCACTACAGTGGAGAATCTATGGGAACCCTCATGCATGCCGAACCCCAAGGATGCTGGTCCAATTGGATGACAATCGGTGGACTGATTGGGGAGAGAATGTTCCCTATAATTCACATTCTAGGAGTCTCTCTTTCTCTTCCTCTCTTCTTGTCTCCTTCTCTCTTCCTCTCTCCCTCTCTTTCTCTTCCCCTCTCTCTTTCACGTCCCCTCTCCTCCTTTTCTTCTTCTCTCTCTCTTCCTCTCTTTCTCTTCTTCTCTCTCTTACCCCAACTGCTAGTTCACTCTCTTGCATGTCCACGGTGCTTACTGAGTGCTTACTGTGTGTACAGAGCACTGAACTAAGCAGTGGCATTTCAAATCTAAGCACAGGAAAAGACACACAAACCCCTTTCATATTCCAAAGATTAGAGTCCAGAGGGGTGACAGACAAAATAAATTGTGGACATGTATACGAATACTGTGAGGTTGGACTTGGGGTGAATTTCAAGTGCTTCAAGGGCATGATCCAAGTGCATAGGTGATGTAGAAGGGAGAGGGGAGTAGGGAAATGAGAGCTTAGTCGGGGAAGGTCTCTTGGAGGAGATGTGATTTTAATAAGGCTTTGAAGGTAGGGAGAGTGGTGGTCCATCGTCTATGAAGGGGAAGGGAGTCCCAGGCCAGAAGCAGGACATGGCCAAGACCAGAATTCCTTCCAACTTCGATCTGGGATACCACCTGAGGTGAAGAGGCATAGGAGATTAATCTAGATAAGGGCATATATTAATCTAAAACATTACCCAGTGTATCAGAGTAAAAAAAAGTGCCTCAGGATATTAAAACTTATCAAAAGTGGGAAAAAAAAACATTGAGGGACCAACTCATTCTGGTCAGTTGGAAAACACTTCCTCTAGCCTGTGAGCTCCTTGTGGTCAAGGAACGCTTCTGCCAACTGAAGCAGCGTGGCGCAGTGGAAAGAGCACGGGCTTTGGAGTCAGGGCTCATGAGTTCGAATCCCAGCTCTGCCACTTGTCAGCTGTGTGACTGTGGGCAAGTCACTTCACTTCTCTGTGCCTCAGTTCCCTCATCTGTAAAATAGGGATTAAGATTGTGAGCCCCACGTGGGACAACCTGATTCCCCTCTGTTTACCCCAGCGCTTAGAACAGTGCTCTGCAGATAGTAAGCACTTAACAAATACCAACATTATTATTATTATTATTATATTCTCCCAAGAGTTTAGTACAGTGCTCTCACACAGTAAGTGCTCAGTAAATGCAATTGATCGATTGAAAATATTTGCACTGAGTAGATAGGAACAGATAGTTGTTTGCTACTGTCGTGCCTTGAATTATGGAGTCATTTTCAATGGCAGTGCAGCCAGACTGATTTTGGCGTAATTAGGATTGAGAATTTAGCTATATTGCTCACCAGATTCTGGCAGGAGTCTAATGTTGTCACACTTGTGAAATGATAAGTTATTTCCTAAGTAAACATAAAACCGTACAATTTGAGAAGAAACATGACACGCCTAGGGCACCTAGCGCAATCTATATCAAGAGTGAAGCTAATGAAATACCATAACACATCCAAGATCCATTTACTTCCTCTGTCCATGTATAACAGCAGAGCACCTCACCCCCATCCGCCGCCAATACAAAAAGAGAGGAATTTGTCTGGGTTGGCTCTTCGATGTATTTGGCATCGGTTTCTAGATGGTAACCACTGAATGCTACCTTTTAATTGCTTTTATTGATGCTAGTTTTCCTACCCTGGAGTTATATACAATTAAAAAACAAAAGCACCTCACCTAGATCCATTCATTTGCAAACCGAGAATCAAGAGAGTGTGTCAGAGCTCACAGATCAATTAAGTAATTAGTTTGAAGGTTGCAAAATATTATATAGTCAGCAGTTAATTTACTGGAGAAATTAATGAGACAGTAACACTCTAATCCAGCATATTAAAAGAGACAAATCAGCCATGTTCATAAAGACTGATCTGTTCACATTTCTCTGCGTGCAAGGGTCATTTAGTTCCTTTCCTATTTATCTACTATAAACAGGTTGCTTCCCTTTCCAGGCAGTAATCTTTGAAGCTATAGGGAAAAACTGTAAACACACCTTTTCTCTGCTAATTGCCCACAGTTACTTGAATATGCCAGCAGAATAGCATTGAAATGGCTGACCACAAAGAAAAACTGTATCCCCTACTCTTGAAAATCTACTTTCAGTAATAGTGGACATATACATATCAATCACTAAAAGGGTAAGCTTCAAGTCGGGTCTCCAAACACGTAGAATGTAGTTTTGAGGGGTCTTTTTATTTTTTATTTGCGGTTTGGTTTTTTTGGAGGAGTGTGGAGGTGCGGGGGTCTGTGTGTGTGTGAGAGTGTGTCGCCACGTACGTGCATGTTACGCAAATCACGTAAAATACTTGACTTGTGAGCATAAAGAGATGGCTATAGGTTGCACAGTAGTTGGAGTTTGGAGACAAAAGGACTACGGTGGCTGTACACTACTGGAAGGCGTCAGAGGAACAGAGATCTCTGTGGGGGAACACAAAGTTACTCTGTGCTAAGCATTGTTCTTAGGGCTGGGATAGACACCAGGTCATCACGTTGTCCCACGTGGGACTCCCAGTCTCAATCCCCATTTTCCAGATGAGGAAACTGAGGCCCAGAGCAGTTAAGTGACTTGCCCAGCGTCACGCACAGCTGACAAGTGGCGGAGGCGGGACAAGAACCCGTGACCTCTGCCTCCCAAGCCTGTGGTCTTTCCACTAGGCCACGCTAGGCTGACTTCTCATCTGGGATGAGGGTGCGCGCATTGGAGTAGGAGGGGCGGGGCACGCACACTACCTACAGGGTTACGCAAACAGCATAGATTACGCACACTATGTAAACCGTACCGTAAATTATGTAATATACGCAAATTAGGTGACGCTTTCCGTAAAGGAGGCGACAGCTGCCATCTAGGCAATGTGCGGTGACTGCGTGGAGGATGCATTTTCCCTGGGCATCATGACTTGCGCCATTTGTCTATGAGACTCGGATAATATAAGAGAGCAAGTGGCCCATCTTACGCAGACTGCGTACTTGACTTTTTTTCCGTTCGTTGCTTAATTGCTCCATTGGCACAGGTTTGCATATGTTACATAAATTGTGGGAGTGGGCCATTTGGTGCACCCTACGTGAACTTCACCAAATATGCAATTTTTGCGATTTACTGCAAATGAATTGATCCCATTCCCTGGTCCTCTCATGGGCCAGGAGGGGAGACGAGTCGGGCAGAGGCATCAACGGGAGGTATCGCGCCATGGCCGAGTGAGTTCATAGGTTACATTTGCCTCTGTACCTAGTTTCTATAAGATGCTTAAAGGACATATTTCGTGTATCCTTTCAAGTCGGGTCCGCAAATTGCGAGTTAGAGAAAGTTTGGCGTTTACAAACTCTTGATGGTATTTGTTCAGGGTTTACGGGACTTTTCTAAGTGCTGGGGTAAGTACAAGGATGGCAGGTTGGAAGCGGTCCCTGTTCCACCCGAGGCTCCTAGTCTTAATCCTCATTTGACAGATGAGGTAACTGAGGCCCAGAGAAGTTGAGTAAATCACCCAAGCTCTCACAGCAGGCAAGTGGAGGAGTCAGGATGGGAACCAGGTCCTTCCGATTGAGAGGCCAGGGCGCTTTCCACCGGGCCACGCTGCTCCCGAGGAACGTCTTGCCTTCAGATGGCTTGAAACGGCACTGAATTTTCACTCCAGGAGCTGACCGAGGAAAAGAACAGATGATCTTCCGCATGGGTATATCTTACTTCGTAACATGATGGAAATGATAATGAGTGAGAGAAAAAGAAGAAGCGAGCGAGAAGGGGGCAGAAGGAGAGAGGGAGCAAGGGATAAGGGGAGAGGGATGGAGAGTGAAAGAGAGAGGGAGCGAGAATGAATGGGAGCGGGGAAATCGGGAGGGAGCGAGACAGAAGGGGAGTGGGGAAGGAAGAGAGAGAGGTAGAGAGTAAAGGAGAGAAGGGGAGGGAGAGAGGGTGAGAGAGAGGAGAAGAGGAGAGGGAGGGAGCGAGACAGAAGGGGAGAGGGGAAGGAAAAGAGAGAGGTAGAGAGTAAAGGAGAGAAGGGGAGGGAGAGAGGGGGAGGGAGAGGAGAAGAGGAGAGGGAGGGAGCTAGAAGGGGAGAGAGGGAGTAAGCGAGAGGGTAGAAGGGTGGAAAAGGAGAGAGAGAGTGTGGGATAGGGCCCAGCCCCCACCTCCACTGCTCTGTAGGCCTGTATAGGTGCCCCTGGGGATTGGAAGCTACCACTCTGCTGGGCTGGGCTGGGCTGGGCTGGGCTGGGCTGGGCTGGGCTGGGCTGGGCTGGGCTGCCCAGGGCTGGGCTGGGCTAGGCTAGCTTCTACCCAACCTCACAGTACAGCAGAGCGGGCAGACACCGTCCCTACCCCAAAGATGAAAGCAGGGCAGACTATGCGATTTCCGTAAGGCTCAGGGCAGGCTCGGTTTTTTTTTTTTATTATGAGAGCCATTTTAACACGGCGGGGGGGGGAGGAAACTGGGATTAGGAGGCAGGAGAGATGGGTTCGAGTCCTGTCTATTCCAGAGTTTTGCCCAGGTACCTTAGCTTCTCTGAGCCTGGGGCAGAAAAGGAGAGAGGGAGCGTGGGATAAGACCCAACCACCCTTCCGCCATGGGTCTGCAGGCCCGTTCAAGGGCCCCTGGGGATTGGAGGCCACAACTCTGACGTCCTGCCCAGCTCGGTTGGTCTGGTCTGGCCTGGGCAGGGCTGGTGTGGTCTAGATTGGGCTGGGCTAGTCCGGGCTGGTCTGCTCTGGCTGGGCTGGCCATTTTAGACTATGAGCCCGTTGTTGGGGAGGGATTGTCTCTATCTGTTCCCGGGTTGTCCATTCCAAGCACTCAGTACAGTGCTCTGTGCACAGTAAGCGCTCAATAGATACGATTGAACGAATGAACGAAGGAACCTGTGTAGCTTAGGTAAGCCGAGGGAAATGGGCAATACGTGTATTTTCAGTTAGTCGCCTAGAGTGCGCAATTCAGAAATTTCCTGACATGCCCGAGTAGGCAATGGGCGTCCTGTATGCCGTCTGTCCAAATGAGCCAATGGCCAACGTTTCGTGACACCCTAATGGGGAAAGCAGGCCAGACTACGTGATTTGCGTAGGTTTGGTGAATTACTCCTCTACTCCAGTTGCGTGCGCTCCTGAATGGCAGCGGTGCACAATTAGCGTAGCCTGCCCTGGAAGAGAAGGAACGCGCCATTTGCGCCCTTTACTGACAAGGAATCGACCCTGCCCCCGATTCTCCTTCCCTCTTATGGGCCCGGACGGGGAGAGGGGTTGGGCAGAACATTCACAGGTGATAGGGTGCCATGGCCAGGTGGCACTTGGTTTCATTTTGGACCACTTCTTGATGGATGCCAGTTTCGTAAATGACATATTTCGGGCATTTTAGGGCAAGTACGCAGCTTGCGTATTGGAGAAGGTTTGATGTGAATTCCTGATGGTATTTCATTCATTCATTCATTCGATAGTATTTATTGAGCGCTTACTATGTGCAGAGCACTGTACTAAGCACTTGGAATGTACAGTTCGGCAACAGATAGAGACCATCCCCGCCCATTGACGGGCTCACAGTCTCGTCGGGGGAGACAGACGGACAAAAACAAGACAACTTAATCACGATAAATAGAATCAAGGGGGTGTACACCTCATTAATAAAATAAATAGGGTAATGAAAATATATACAAATGAGTTTCCAAAGCACCTGCTAGGTGTCCAATGCTTTTCTAAGAGCTGGGGTAAGTAAAGGGTTAGCAGGTCGGATAGCGTCCCTGTCCCACTTGGGGCTCCCAATCTCCGTCCCCATTTCACAGATGAATTAACTCCGCAGAGAAGTTGAGTGAATTGCCCAAGGTCACACGGAGCAGGCAAGTGTCGAAGGCCGAATTAGACCCCAGGTCCTTCTGATTCTGCGGCCCAGGTTTCTTTCTTTATTATGAGAGCCATTTTAACATGGTGGGGCGGGGGGGAACGGGGATTAGGAGTCAGGAGAGATGGGTTCCAGTCCTGTCAGTTCCTTGGACAAGTCACTTAGCTTTGCTGAACCTGGGGCAGAAAAGGAGAGAGGGTGAGCGGGATAAGGCCCAACCCCCTCATCCCCCCATGGCTCTGCAGGCCTGCGCAGGCGCCCCTGCGGCTTGGAAGCCACAACTCTGCTGCCCTGCCAGCTCGGTTGGTCTGGGCTGGTCTGGCCTGGGCTGGTCTGGGCTGCTCTGGGCTGCGCTGGGCCGGTCCGGGCTTTGCTGGTCTGGTCTGGGCTGGGCCGGGACCTTCGCCACCCTTCCCCACGTCCCCATGGGGCCGCAGGACGAGCCAGCAACGACTTGTGAACACGGGGCCGGGGCCGGGGGTCTGTCTGGGCTTTAGGGGGCGGGAGGGGAATAATAATGTTGGCATCTGTTAAGCGCTTACTATGTGCAGAGCACTGTTCTAAGCGCTGGGGTAATCCCCATTTTACAGATGAGGGAACTGAGGCACAGAGCAGTTAAGTGACATGCCCACAGTCACACAGCTGACAAGTGGCAGAGCCAGGATTCGAACCCATGACCTCTGACTCCAAAGCCCGTGCTCTTTCCACTGAGCCCGGGTCAGGGCTCGGATGACAGTAACGAATCTGCCCTCGGGAGTCAAAGCCTTCAGCACGGCCCGGGTTTCTGCCCACCCTCACAATACACCAGAGAGGGCAGACACCTTCCCTTCCCATAAGGCTCCCGCCCTCTCTCGCTCCCTCCTTATCTCCCTCCTTCTCGCTCGCTCCATCTTTCTCCCTCCCACAGTCTTCGAGCGATGTTATGAAAAAAAAGGATATCTCCGTGGATTTTCATCGACATATTTCCACTGTCAACTATTGATGTGAAAATTTAATATTGCCAACAATCAGAATTCAAGACTAAACCTCTCCCTTACCCCATCGAGTTAGCTCACGTAAACAGCCCCAAGTACCCAACCTATGTGGCTTACGTCAACTGAGCGAAATTCCCACTGTACGTATTTTTAATGAAATTTGAATAGTGCGCATATCACGTGTTTCACGATCCGCCCAAGTACGCAGTTGGCGGCCTTCAGGCCTCACGCCTAAGTAACCAGTGGCCTAAGTGTCCTGAACCGTCCCGGAGAAGCAGCGTGGCTCAGTGGAAAGAGCACCGGCTGGGGAAGTCAGAGATCATGGGTTCAAATGCCGGCTCTGCCGCTTGTCAGCTGTGTGACTGCGGGCAAGTCACTTCACTTCTCTGTGCCTCAGTTACCTCATCTGTAAAATGGGGATGAAGACTGTGAGCCCCACGTGGGACAGCCCGATCACCTTGTATCCTCCCCAGCGCTTAGAACAGTGCTCCGAACTCCTGGTCGCCGCTTCGGATTCCACCTTCTCCTTTTCCTTCCCACTTGTCCATCGTATTTATTGGGAGCTGACTGTGTGCAGAGCGCTGAACTAAATGCTTCTGAGCAGAGTAAGGTACGACCGAGTTGATAGTCATGTTTCCTGATTCGATGGATTTTACAGTTTAGAGGGAGAGACATTTAATAGAAATAAATTATGAATATGCTCATAAGTGCTGTGGGGCTGAGGGTGAGGTGAATACAGAATGCAAATCCAAGTGCAAGAGCGATGCAGCAGGGAGTGGGAAAAAAGGAAATGAAGGCTTAGTTGGGAAAGGCCTTTTAAAGGCGATGAATAAGAGAAGCCTTATTCTGGCCCCATTTCTCCAACCCAACCCTGCTTCTGTATTTGTAAAATACATGTAGGAGTTCCAGTTCCTGATGAGTACCCAACTTATTCCTGTTATGAAGATCCCGTGTTCTAAAGGCTCTTTCTAATAGATAACTGCCCCGTCACGTAGTCTGCCATACTGTCCATCAGTAGGTCTTAGCTATTCCAAATGACCGGGTCCGTATTTGCCGGAGCATTGAGGATGATGGATTCATCCTCGCTCTTCCGGAGCGCGGCGGAAGCATGTGTTGGGGGGAGAGAGGGTGGGGAGGAGGAGAATATGTGGTGCCTTCAGCGACACTGGGAGATATTCTGTCCTATCCAAGCTCAGAAACCTGCCCGGGCTTATGATGACAGGCTAGCCCTCCAGCCAAAAAGGATTGCTGTCGATGCTCATTTGTTGGTGTTTTTCAAAGGGGAGAACAGTCGACTTGGAACTGATTTCCAGGCTACTAAACCGTACGATGGCTTCCCCCGATATTTCACCAGGAGAATTTACGCAACCGCTCCGCCACGCCAACAGCCCTGAATCACAGGACATTAAATGCATAATCAACCAGTAGTGGAATGAGCTTTCTACCTGCTAGTGGCTGGGCGAGGATTCTGAATTTGCTGGAGAAGGTATGGAATTTAGATGCTGCCCATTTCCTCTGAGTTCAGCTAGGAAATGACTCATTGTCTGTTGGTCTCATTTGAATTGGAGAAGCTCCTTCCTAAGCCGAAGGGGCTAGTAAGAGAGAGCACCGGGGCAGAGCTGTTACTTCCACGATCACAAAGTGCAGAAGATGAAAAACTAAATGAGCCGGGGAAAATCCTCCAGAGTCAGAGAAGTAAATTCTCGGTAGACCTGCCCAAAACTTTTCCTACAATCCCAGAAAATTTACCGTAACTGCCAAATCCCATGCACGAGCCATTCACTGTACTTTTTTCGCTAAAACATTTTAGGTTCGAGGTAGAATAGTTTAATTCTTCTCCCAGAAGACCGTATTCTAACAGAAGTCGTGGTTGGCAGCATTTAAATAGAAAAGCAATCCTCGACTGCACTTATCTGTGCAGTGAAATAGCATAAACAGGACCTAGAGAAAGTCTGTGTGGAATGGAGAAGATTCTAATGCATCTCTTTCCTTCGGGCTATTTTAGTGTCTTTTACACGATTACCCTAAAATGGTTGAAAATCAAAATCAAGTTGTTTCCTTGGATAACATGCCAGAAACACTTTCAGTGCTTTGGCTATTGCTGTCACAGTGGCTTTATGGAGAACAGAAGATGAACAAGCTTTCCACTGATCACAAATGAGAAATGTCCACGTCTCTACGTGCCCACGAAAGACATACATTAGTATTTCAGCTCCTGGAAAGGTTTTTTTTTATTATTTAATGGTATTTTTTAAGTCCCTACTATGTGCCAGGCACTGTACTAAACACTGGGATAGATACAAGACAAGCAGTTCCCACCCAGGGCTCGAAGTCTTAATCCTCTTCTATCAGATGAGGTAAGTGAGGCAAAGAGGAATTAAATGACTTGCCCAAGGCCACGCAACAGACGAGTAGTAGAGCCAAAGTTAAATCCTTGATTCCCAGACCTTCATTCATTCATTCGATAGTATTTATCGAGCGCTTACTATGTGCAGAGCACCGGACTAAGCGCTTGGAATGAACGAGTCGGCAACAGATAGAGACGGTCCCCGCCGTCCGACGGGCTCACGGTCTAATCGGGGGAGACGGGCAGACGAGAACGATGGCGATAAATAGAGTGGAGGGGAAGAACGTCTCGTAAAAACCGATGGCGACTAAATAGAATCGAGGCGATGTACATTTCGTTAACAAAATAAATAGGGTAATGAAAATATATACAGTCGAGCAGACGAGTACGGTGCTGATGGGGATGGGAAGGGAGAGGGGGAGGAGCAGAGGGAGATGGGGGGAAAAGAGGGTTAAGCTGCGGAGAGGTGAAGGGGGGGGCGGTAGAGGGAGCAGAGGGAGAAGGGGAGCTCGGTCTGGGAAGGCCTCTCGGAGGAGGTGAGCTCTCAGTAGGGCTTTGAAGAGGGGAAGAGAACGAGTTTGGCGGAGGTGAGGAGGGAGGGCGTTCCGGGACCTTGGGAGGACGCGGCCCGGGGGGTCGACGGCGGGACGGGCGAGACCGAGGGACGGCGAGGAGGTGGGCGGCGGAGGAGCGGAGCGTGCGGGGTGGGCGGTGGAAAGAGAGAAGGGAGGAGAGGTAGGAAGGGGCGAGGTGATATAGAGCCTTGAAGCCTGGAGTGAGGAAACCTGTGCGCTTTCCACTAGGTTCCCCTTTTTCCCCTTCAGAGGGGGAATCATAATGGTAGCTCTGGGGTAGTGGGTGTCTGTGCAACCCCAGCTGTACATTTCTCTTTTGTCTTCATGGGCAAAGATTCTTGAGGGCAAAGAATGTGATCTCTTTGAAATAGCTGAGTTTGGCGAAAAGAACACTGGCCCAGAAATGAAGAAATCTTGGATTGGTTCTTGTAGCTACGACTGGGTAATAATAATAATGTTGGTATTTGTTAAGCGCTTACTGTGTGCAGAGCACTGTTCTAAGCGCTAGGTTAGATACAGGGTCATCAGGTTGTCCCACATGAGGCTCACAGTCTTCATCCCCATTTTACAGATGAGGGAACTGAGGCACAGAGAAGTGAAGGGACTCGCCCATAGTCACGCAGGTGGCAGAGCCGGGATTCGAACCCATGACCTCTGGCTCCCAAGCCCGGGCTCTTTCCACTGAGCCACGCTGCGGGTAATCTCAGGGTAGCTGCCAAACACCAGGCAGGCCAACGGGCCGGGAGATCCTCCGATCGATTAATCCCGGCCATTCGACGGGAGAAGCAGCGCGGCTTAGTGGAAAGAGCACGGGATTGGGAGCCGGAGGACGTGGGTTCTGATCCCGGCTCTGCCACTCATCTGCTGGGTGACCATGGGGAAGCCGCTCGACTTCTCTGTGCCTCAGCTACCTCATCCGTAAAATGGGATAAAGACTGTGAGCCCCATGGGGGACAACCTGATTACCCTGTAGCTACCTCAGCGTTCAAAGCAGTGCTTGGCCCATACTTAGAGCTTAAATACCAAAATTATTATAATTATTATGACGACATATAGACAACTGCACTAAGCACTTAAGAGAGTACAGTGCAGTTGCAGATTTGAGTTCCTCCCTCCAGTAGCTTGGAGTCTGACAGAGAGGACGGACATCGTTTCTCTTACAGCTGAGTAGAAGGACCCATACAGAAACGCTGTGCGGGGGATGGGGGAGACCCTGAGTGTTCAGCAGTGATATAAGTGCACGGATGAGGTAGGGAGGGAATATAGGATCGAGGGATGAGAGCTTAGTCAGAGATGATTTCCTGGAGGACTTTGAAGACAGGGAGATTGCTGGTCTGTCGGGCATACAGGACAGTAGGGGTTTGAAAATGGTGCAGTGGATAGAGTAATAATAATAATGTTGTTACTTGTTAAGCGCTTACTATGCGCAGAGCACTCTTCTAAGTGCTGGGGTAGATACAGGATAATCAGACTGTCCCACCTGAGGCTCACAGTCTTCATCCCCATTTTCCAGATGAGGTCGCTGAGGCCCAGAGAAGTGAAGCGACTTGCCCACGGTCACTCAGCTGACAAGTGGCAGGGCCGGAATTCGAACCCATGACCTCGGACTCCCAAGCCCGGGCTCTTTCCACTGAGCCACGCTGCTTCTCAGCAGGGTAATCGGGTTGTCCCACATGGGGCTCACACTTTTAATCCCCATTTTACAGCTGAGGTAAGCGAGGCCCAGTGAAGTGACTGGCCCAAAGTCACCCAGCAGACAAGTGCCGGAACGAGGATTAGAACCCACGTCTTCTGACTCCCAAGCCCGCGCTCTTTCCACTATGGGTTTTCATAGTTCAAGCATGATTGCTTCTCTGTGAAACACAACTGTTTCTTCACTCATATGTTGTTCATCCCTTGATACGAAGAAATCTTTGGTAATTCTATGTTGAATTTTGGCTTCATTCCATCAATGTATAAAGATGGCTTCTTCAGAGCGGTGCTAGATTTCAGACCACAAACAGGGATGGCTGAACCACTTCATCAGTAACCAGATAATAATTATACTAATGTTGGTATTTGTTAAGCACTTACTATGTGCAGAGCACTGTTCTAAGCGCTGGGGGAGATACAGGGTAATCAGGTCGTCCCACGTGAGGCTCGCAGTCTTCATCCCCATTTTACGGATGAGGTAACTGAGGCCCAGAGAAGTTAAGTGACTCGCCCACAGTCACACAACTGACAAGTGGCAGATCACTGGGAAAGCTTCAAAGGGGCATAGTCTAAATGGTGTATCTTTGCTAGGGCCAGATTAAGGTCAAGATGAGCCTCGGATTAACGGACTGTGGTGGGAAACCTACTCTAATGATCCATTTGTGAGTCAATACATATGGTTCCCCCCTTTCTGACAGGCCTGGGAGTGAGAAGGACCTGGATTCTAAATCTCAGCTCCACCACTTGCCTGCTGTGTGACCTGGGCCAAGTCAGTTAAGGTCTCTGTGCTTCTTACCTCGTCTGTAAAATGTGGATTAAGATTGTGAGCCCCATGTGGGACAGGGACTATGTCCAATTCGATTTGCTTGAATCTACCCCAGCATAAAGTACAGTCTGTGGCATGTCGTAAGTGCTGAACAAATACCACAGTTATTCTTGCTTCCTCCCTCCCCTTCTTCCTCCTCTCCCTTTCTTACTCACTCCCTCTCTCCCTTTCTCTCTCACTGCCTCTCTCCTACTCTCCTTTTCTCTCTCGCTCCCTTTCTCCCTCTCTCCTTTTCTCACTCACTCCCTCTCTCCCTTCTCCCTCTCCCTCTCGCTTCCTCCCTTTCTTGATCTTTCCCTCCCTCTCTCGCCTTCACACTCTCTCTCACACACTTTCTTGTCCCCCCCCCTCCTTTTTCCCTCTCTACCTTTCTTTCTTGCTCCCTCTCTCACTCCCTCCATCTCTGACTCCCTTTCTACCTTTCTCATTCGCTCTTCTCTTCTTTTCCCTCTTGTTCCTTCTCTCCCTTTTCTTGTTCACTCCCCCTCTCCCCTTCTCACTCGTTCCCTCTCTCCTTCCCTCCCTTTCTCACCGGATCCCTCTCTCTCCGTCTTTCTTCCTCACACACTTTTTCAGTCACTCTGTGAGGACAGATATACCTTTGTGGTTTGTCAACTGCACTTTTCCTTTGTCAACTACTGGAGTCAATGTCATTTAAAACAATCTAAACCCAGGGCCACGCCTTCTCCATTAGAGGATCTTCACACGAATCATTCTGCGCCTTCCTGACCTGCCTCCCTCCCCCTGCGGCCCCAGTCCCTCACTGACTGTCAAAGCCAAAAGCGAGGCTTTGCTTTGTGACTATTCATTATCCTCCTTTATCATTACCTTTCCCAACTGCGTTTGGTCTGTCCTCCCACCTTGGACAATTTCTTGGCAGAAGCAAGAGGCAATGCTAACTCAATCACTGCACATTAGCCATCGTGGCAGCTGAAAGGGATATTTCGGGACTCAAAACAACATCCATATTTCCAAAGCAAATGGAAAGATGCCTTTGGGTAAGTGCCTTTTCCACGCCACATAAATATTACAATTGTCTACATTGTACTACATTTTCTCTGTGCACCTAAATGCCAGTGGGTAATGAATAGAAAACATTTTTTACAGAACTTGAGGCCCGTCGTAGGAAGACAGATTTTCCCATATAGTTTCAATTCTTCACAGAGTATCTAAAAGAAGAATGTTTTATTTTATGTCACTATTAAGATTTGGTGCGGTGACAGTTCGTCATGTTTTTCACGGATGTGAAAGTCATGATGATCAACTCCTTGAAATCTTATTTTCTTAAACAACGGAGCTCATTATTTTTGAACCCTCTCTGTCTCTTGACATGGAGCCATTTTATTTTAACAAGAGTTACTCCTCCTCACATACCCACTAGCAGAAAAAGGGTTGAGTTTATTCTTGTTGGGATTGAATATCCCAGCATGGTTAGACCTCATAGAACAAGTGGGGTTTGTGGCAAGTCTTATGTTTTTCCAAATTCCAAAATGGATTCCCTTCTTTTAAATGAAAAGAAGCTCTGATTTGACTTCTGAAAATGCAGGTGCTATTCTTGAACGCTTCCTTCTTCAGTCTGGGAGGCATCCATCCCACCACAAATCCATCGCTCTGAGTTTCAGTCTGATCCGTGGTGGCTCAGTGGTCACAGTTGCAGGGAAATTCAGATGATTGACTGTGGAGACAATATTCTGTTCCTGGTAACAAATTGGAAGAACTCCTAAATACCAAGAGCATGCTGGCAGATCCTGTAAATGTCTAATGTTCCTCACTGGGTTGATTGATTATGGTGTTTCTTAAGCGCTTACTATGTGCCAAGCACCGTATTAAGCACTGGGGTAGATACAAAATCATCAGGTTGGACACAGTCAGTGTTCCAGATGGGGCTCACAGTCTCCATAGGAGGGAGAACAGGTATTGAATCACTATTTTATTTTATAGATGAGGGAACTGAGGCCCAAGGAAGTTAAGAAGCAGCATGGCTCAGTGGAAAGAACCCAGGCTTGGGAGTCAGAGGTCATGGGTTCGAATCCCAGCTCTGCCACTTGTCAGCTGTGTGACTTGGGCAAGTCACTTAACTTCTCTGTGCCTGAGTTACCTCATCTGTAAAATGGGGATTAACTGTGAGCCTCACGTGGGACAACCTGATTACCCTGTATCTCCCCCGGCGCTTAGAATAGTGCTCTGCGCATAGTAAGTGCTTGACAAATACCAACATTATTATTATTGCCCAAGGCCACCCAGAGGCAAGTGGCGCAAGTGAGATTAGAACCCAGGTCCTCTGACTCCCAGACCCACGGTCTTTCCACTAGGCAGTGCTGGTTTATCATGTTATCAAGTCACTCAAATTGAGGGCATGATCCTTTGGTATACTGTTCAGAGCCTTCGTGTATCTTATCATTTACTACATCCCAGTGATATCTCACTAAAGAACAGGTCAGGAAAAGTATTTGGTTCTCCCGTTCTCATTTCCTATTTTGATTCTCTAGCAAACACCCCCCCCACCCAAAATGAATTAGTCATAGATTTGGTTGAGACACTATCTGAACTCTGATCACAGGAAGCCAGAGGCTAAAGGCTTGAAGACAGCAGATTCAGAGGGATGACTCTTCAGTCCACTGGAAGAATCCGACCTCATCCAGCAATAATTTTAAATCCCAAAGCCCATCGACCTTATTCATTATTAGGAAAAGCTGTGCTTGTGGAACTTCAAACTCAAATGATCCAGGTCTTCCTCGAGGCAGGACTTCAGGGTTTGATCAGAGGTGGGAGGGTGAAGAGTAAGGGAGGATTGGGTGGGAGGTATTTTAAAATGAGATGCATTTACATGGGGGATGGAGGAGGAAAATAACCCTCCTGTTTTTTTAAATAAAGGCTTAATAATAGAGAAGCAGCGTGGCTCAGTGGGAAGAGCCCGGGCTTGGGAGTCAGAGGTCGTGGGTTCTAATCCCGACTCCGCCGCTTCCAGCTGTGTGAGTTTGGGCAAGGCAAGTCACTCAACTTCTCTGTGCCTCAGTGACCTCATCTGTAAAATGGGGATTAGAACTGTGAGCCCCACGTGGGACAACCTGATCACCTTGTATCCCCTTGTATCCCCCAGCGCCTAGAACAGTGCTTTGCACATAGAGAGCGCTTAACAAATACCACCATTATTATTATTATTATTATTATTATTATTTTTACTGTATGCCAAGCACTGTGCTAAAATGCAATCATCTCAGACACAGTGCCGGTCCTATCTGGGGATCACACTCTGCGGGGGAGCAAGAGCAGGTGTTTCATCCTCATTTTACAGCTGAGGAAACTGAGGCACCAAAGCTGAAGTGACTTGCTCAGGGCAAGTGATGGAGCCAGGATTATAACCTAGGACCTCTCTTTCCCAGGCCTATGGTCTTCCCATTAGTCCACGTTGCCTCCCATACGCACACCCTTCAAGGGAATGTAGTAACCCCCCACTCTCCAAGAAGCCCTTCAACCATAGTAAATATATCGTTCCTCTCTAGACAGGGATAAATGCAGCAATAAATTGATTCTCCTCTTGAATCAGTAGTGCATTGGATAGGATCAAGACTACCAAACTGTGTTATATTGTACTCTCCCAAGTGCTTAGTACAGTGCTCTGCCCACAGTAAGCACTCAATAAATAGGATATTGATTGATCGATCAAAGACTAGAGAAGGAGGGCAAAGATTCTGTCTTTTTACCCGGGTGCCCGAATGACTGGGAGGTTAATTCATTCATTCGTATTTACTTTGACCATACTGTGTGCAGAGTCCTGTACTAAGCACTAGGGAAAATACATGTCATCGTGGGGAGAATCAGGCTAATTAAATGCCCACAGTAGTGTTGTCTTTATTGTCTTGGATAAGATTAGAGCTGTAGTCCCTGCTCTCCAGAAAATCCCATTGCGCCCCTGGATCATGGTATACATAGCTGACTTCACCGGAGCAACTCTATCAGGGCAGCCTGCTGCCTTCTAGACATTTGAATTCAATCAAGACAGTTTTGACTATTTCCTTCCACTCAAGAAAAAAATTCAGTGGTTCCAGATCCAGTCTGACTCCCAAATTCCATTTATGTAGATAGTTGATGCCCACCTTCCTCTTCTTCCATTTTTCTTTGAAAGAATTAACTGCATTCTGATCACAGAGTTCAGGAAATGAAAGTGTTTAAGGGTTAGCATTATTCATTAATTCATTCATTCAATAGTATTTATTGAGCGCTTACTATGTGCAGAGCACCGTAGTAAGCCCTTGGAATGGACAACTGGGCAACAGATAGAGACAATCCCTGCCCATTGACGGGCTTACAGTCTAATCGGGGGAGACAGACGGACAAAAAACAAGACAACTTAATCGCAATAAATAGAATCAAGAGGATGTATGCCTCATTAACAAAGTAAATAGGGTAATAAAAATATATACAAATGAGCACAGTACTGAGCGGAAGGGAAGGGAGAGGGGGAGGAGCAGGGGGAAAAGGGGCTTAGCTGAGCAATATATAGGCATGAAAACTTTGGAGCTCCTACAAAATTATCCTTTCCTCTTCCCAAATTTAAGACAGCACACAAAATAGGTAAGAGTGAAAAGTTTGAAATCCAGGAAATGCTTCTTAAACCTAATGGGTACCGCTTCTGATGGTTGCCTCATGTTTACAAACAAACTTTTTACTTGTAAACACCCTTAAAATCAGGAACCAGTCACGTAAGCTCTGAGTTTGAGGTTAAAAGGGAACCGTAACCTAAATTTGTTACAAGGTGAGATGACAAATCAAAAATCTCTTTTCTATCTGCACAGTGCAAAGAGAAGTGCTTTATCAGTTTGGTAATGGTTGCCATATAGCACTTATAATAGGGTTACTCTGGGCAGGCAAAGTGAGGTTGATGTACAACCGACTAGAAAAGGACATTATTTTTGAGAACTCTGTTCCTGAAATATGGACCATCTGAGTTCACTCTCACATAGCTGGCTGCAGAATAAATTTATATATGTATTTTTAGATGATAGAAATATCAGGAAAGTTACACAAACACATCATCCATCTACGGGCTGGCAGTCAGAGTTTCTTTTTCTTATTCTTTGCATTTTTCGAGCAGGGATGAAATTGGGACCTTGATCTTTTTTATGGCCTTTGGACTGGACTGGAATTTCAAATTTGAAGAAATATTAAAAAAAAAGCCAACCACCTTAGGAAACCCTTTGAAATACAGAACTGCAAATGTGCTAAGTACAAAAGCTTAGACTTCTCTCGAGACCCAGATCTGGACTAAGGACTGGGTTCTACAGTGCTCTACACACGGTGAGCACTTAATAAATATCGATCGGTTGGATGGGTCAAGGAGAGCTCTCCATATAGCAGGCATTCAATGAATGCTTTTGATTCATTAATAGAGCAGGAGGAACATGGACCCCAGTAAGCATAATGACTCTGGTAACACGCCTACATTGAAGTTCATGTGTGACATCTGGCCTATCCGTCGTAGCGGCTCGGTGAAATAGCCACGTAATAATAATTATGGTATTTGTTAAGAATTTACTATGTGCCAGGCACTGTGCTAAGCTCTGGGGTGGATACAAGCAAATCGGGTTGGATCCAGTCCCTCTACCACGTGGGGTTCACAGTCTCAATCCTCATTTTACAGATGAGGTATCTGAGGCCCAGAGAAATTAAGTGGCTTGCCCAAGGTCAAGCAGCAGACAAGTGGCGGAGCTGGGATTAGAACCCATGACCTTTTGACTCCCGGGCCCCTGCTCTATCCACTACGCCTCTTACTATGTATTCGTAGCAGTAAGACCTTCTCCCACAGACCCCAGTGACACATTCTAATGAGGGTAGAAATTACATGGATTCAAATTGGTCACCTCTAAACTAGTCCTAATTAATTTGGGTGCCTTTAATTGCCACTCTGCATTTCAAATGACATTTTCTTTTTTAATCCCCTTGTGCCCTCTCTTCTGTCAACTTTCTCCATGGAGTACCGATAGAGTCCTTTTTCAGAATTTGCAAAGCGTCTCTTTCAATACAATGCTTGAAAGGCAGCCCGGGAGAAGCACTCTGAAAGAAACCCGTGCCATTAGACTAGATTAATAAAACGGGGTCTCCATTATAAAAGCACACCGGATGTGGCATGTTTTCAATACCTTTAAGAAGATCCAAATCAAGATTTCAAATAAAGACGATAGCCAAGAAGAGCCCAAAAGGAATCTTCCTTATTTTTCTTTAAAGATATTTGTTAAATACTAATTATGTGCCAGGCACCGTACTAAGCACTGGGGTAGATAGAAGATAATTGGGTCGGATACAGCCCCTTTCGCATATAGGGCTCACGGTCTGAATCACCATTTTACAGGTGAGGCACAGAGAAGCGAAGTGACTTGCTCAAGGTCACACAGTCATCTAAGGCAATGAGACAAGGCCTTTTCTCTGAGTTTGATGTGAAAATCTCAGATTTTCCCACTGAAAAATTATCCGCTAATTCAGGTGAGATTTAAAGGCTAATTCTTCCCTTTCCCCAACTTTGAATAACCCAGTCTACATATGGTATAGGCAATCGACCTCTTTCTGACTTAACGGTCAAGTCTTCGACCAACCTAAGCCAATGCTTCTGTTTTCCCGTACTCTCATCACCCACACTCTGATATTTCATCTTCTGTTTACTTGGCCTGGGCCTGCTGGGATATTATGTCTGCAGAAAGGGGTTGCACTAGGTCAAAGCCCAACTGCAGCTGCAGATACCGCACTCCAAATTTTCATGAGTGGAAGTGCAGCCCTGAAAGTGATTCCTGCCATCTATTAGCCTCAGCCCAGGCTTGGGGAAAGATTCAGAGGTGGAGAGTGATACAAATTACTCTTTCCCAACCCTTGAAGTCACCGCACTGGGTCACTGAGAGCGTGCCCTCACAAGCCTACAGTTAAAGCTCAGATTGATTCTCACCCTCCAGCAATATTTCTTTTCATGAGCGTCTTACTCTCATTTAAAAAAAAAAAAAAGGGTCTCTGTCTCATTTGGAAAAAAACAAAAACTCTCACTTCGAATGACTCCACCGCTGCCCCCGTCCCCGTCCAATTAGTCAGGTTAGGGCTGGGCCTTAAATTTTTATCTAATCATTTTTAAAAGGTTTGATATAAGCTCTTCTTCTCCACAGGGGCAAATCACAACAGATGTGCAATAATGAAAAGTGCTCAGGTCAGGTTATTTATACTACCATGTTGCTCTGAAATTTGTAGACTCTCTGTGGCGTAGCCTTCTGCAGTTTTCTTGCCAAACTCTCCGATCTCCTCCCCTTTAATTAGATGGTTATAGTGGAATCCCCAGGAAACTCTTGGCATCATCAAGCCTCCCTGATCCAATTACATTTGTATACTAATAGGGTTTACACACTCTCACACACACACACATACACACTCTGTAATCAAATAGCCATTTGAGATAGATGAATGGTTTCTCCTGGGGTTTGCACAACAAAAAGCTTGGGCAGCCCCCTGAATCTTTGGCAGGCAGGCACCATGGACATCTGCCTATTATCTCACTGTACAAGAGGACAAAGAGGAATGTGTTTCTTTGGTCTTTGGTCCCGAACAGTTGCACTAAATTTCCTCTTAAAAGGTTTATGAAGTGACCTAGAACACATTCTGGGACTCTCTTTCTGCAAATCACAGTATTTAGAATTATCCACAAGCAGGAGCAGCTAGAAAGTGAAGTGTATGATAGACCTTTTCCCTCTTTAGCTACCAATTTCATGGGGTCCTTCTGAATATGTTGGTATTTGTTAAGCGCTTACTATGTGCACAGCACTGTTCTAAGCGCTGGGGTAGATGCAGGGTTATCGGCTTGTCCCACGTGAGGCTCACAGTTAATCCTCATTTGACAGAGGAGGGAACTGAAGCCCAGAGAAGTTAGGTGACTTGCTCACAGTCACACAGCTGAAAAGTGGCAGAGCCGGAATTCGAACCCATGACCTCCAACTCCCAAGCCCCGGCTCTTTCCATATGTTGAAAGTATGTTGAGAAAAGATGGGGGGTCAAAAGTTATTGATCAGTGGCAGTTGGAGCCTTAAAAATATAGAAGTTGAACCGCAAGGGAAATCACTGTCCTGGTGATCACTGATTGTAAACTCTGATGTATTGTACACTCCCAAGTGCTTAGTACAGTGCTCTGCAAACAGTCAGCTCAATAAATATCACTGATTGATTGGTAAAGTTGAGGATATAAGTTAATAATTATGTTTTTTCTTAAGTGATGACTGTGTGTACATACCAGGTGGATGGACCGTAGTCACAGTGCTATACTCTAAGAGATAAGGACTGCAACTATTTTCTCCTCATTTTACGGAAGAGGAAATTAAGGCCCAGAAATGTTAAGTGACTCAGTCAGAGGCTCACAGCAGGTCAGGGTCAGAACTGGGATGCAGAACCCCATCTTCTGACATTCAATCCTCTGGCTTTCCCACTAGGCCTTGTCCTCTTCTTGAGGGGACACAAGGGGAAGAAGGGAAGACATTAAGAAGGTTGGGAAACTGATAAGACAGGAAGGAGTAAAGGGGAAGGTAAAGGACTAATTATTAATTTGAGGTATTTGTTAAGTGCTTACTATGTGCCAGGCCCTGTACTAAGCCCTGATTAAGAGAGAGAAATCTGGACTCAAAGAGGGATGGAGAGGAACTGGGTAGGTAGGGTGAGAGAGAAAGAGAGAGGCAGGAGGAAGGGAGAGAGAGAGAGAAGTAAAGAGGGAAGAAGAGGGAGAAGTTTGGAGAAACTGGGGATCTAGGAGAGGCAGTGAGGGAACAGGGGAAGAAATAGTAGGAGAGGGGAGGAAAGGATAATCGTAGAGAAGATGGGGAAGATGCCATTAAGAATCAGTGAAGTTTAACACCGCCTCCAGGGGGAATACAGCTTCATGCACCCTGGACTCCACTTGGAAAGATATAATTTTGAAAATCCATTTGTGAATCTATTCGCAATTTATCTATCTAATTTTCTGAGAATTATTAGATCTATTTTAGTATTACTTGAAGGGTTCCATTTTTGGCACCTGATAACAGATCTCTTTCATAGCAATGCTACATGAGCTATGAAAAGGTAAGCTTGGCAACTAGGGGAGTGGAAGGCTTTAATCTACTTTCTCTAGACCTGTATCTAATGCGAACTCTATTGAAAAAGTGAGCATTACACTAACTTTCAAATGAAATAATCAAATGCAGCTTGTGTTTTTTTAATCCAGAAGCTTGAGGACCTTTGAATTTGTACCACACACCCCCTGCAGACATTTCTTATAATGTTACTGTCCAGTCTGATTTATTAAATTTACATTAGAGTAGGGATAAAATAAAATGGTACATCCACGCAATCCTGAAATTCGAGTAAATGGGCTGTTAATGGATCTCTCCCCTTCGGGCAATAGTGGGAAGAGATGCTAGCTAGATGGTTTTAAAAAAATGTATTTTTACACTTGGGGTAACATGGTGTCGGTGGAACAAATGGTTTTCAGATGTTTCCTAAATTTGGTTCATTTTCTCCTGAAACTGCTAAATGAAGCAACAGAGCATCATTCATTTTGCTAGCGACCACATGGTCGGAATCACTCAACCTGAATGGGGATGGAAAGGCACAGACGGTATGAGTTTCAGAGAGAGGAAATTTAGCACTCCAAGACCAATTCTTTCCCTTGTTGGAAACCTCCAGATAATTGCCAAGTTTAGTTTAAAGACAAAAATTTGAGTGATTTTCTGAAGTCCCTGAAGCATGCTGGGTCCTCAAAGGGACTTGCATTTTGATTCTAAGTTCTTCAAATGATCAAAAATCCCTAAGGCAAAATTTCCATTAGCCATTTCCTCCATTGCCAAGGTCAAACGGGTGAGGTTCGCCACCTACGCTGCAAGAGTTAGTGCCTATAAAAATGCGATATTGATAACATCATTCTGCTTTTCTTGTTCTCTCCAACATCATTTCTCTTACGCAATGTGAGTCTTTGGGGTAGTGCTCATTTGCTTTACTATTTGGAAATATTCCAAATTGTAAATTCTCTTTTCCAGAGACCTAAAATTAGCATATAATTTTCCCCTTACTAATATTTCCAAGTTATCGGAGCTGGATTAGCTCTGGAGCAATGGAACAACTGCTCGAGGCCTTGTGCCTCTAAGGACCCCAGGGATTGATGGGAGTATCCTGGATGGTTGCTGGGAGTGCTTGGGTGCTTCAGGATGACTGGTTTCTGGAAGTTTCTCTATTTCTCCTGCCCTGCTCTGAATGACTCTGCTCCTACCTCCCACCTCCCAGGCCCTCCCTGAGATGCCCCCTCTAAATACTAGTTCTCATCCTCTGGCACCTTTAAACTGGCCCTGCAGGGGCTCCGAATAATATCATCCCCTCCTAGAAAGAGCTATGCATACATCTACAAGTAGCTTCTATCCAGCTCATAAGTAAATGACTCATTTATCCTGTGATATTTATTTAGGCGCTTTATTTTGCAAAATATTTCTATGAGACACGAAATTACCTTACATAACTGAGTTCCTAGCAAGGATTTTAATTAAACTGTCAGTCTTTTGATGATGCACTTATCTTCATGCTGGGTTTTTTCTGCAGTCTCCTCATAATATTTAGATTCCATTTTCATTAGTTTCACCTTAGTGTTGGCTTTATTCTCAGCCACCATCTCAGGGAGAACTCATGGATCAAAATGACATTTCTCTGGGAAGTCGTCAACAAATCTGGGATATCTTTCGCTTAAGAAAGACACTATCCAACGTGTCACAGTTTTAATATAACCTCTTGAGCACAGGGAGTGTGTCACTATAATCTATCATGCTTTCCCAAGTGCTTAGTACTGTGCTCTGGACACAGGAGAGCACACAGTAAGAACTCAATAAATATCATTGGTTTGGTTTAGGTAACTACCTAAACCAATAATAATAATGTAGTCAATAATAATAATGATAATGTTGGTATTTGATAAGCGCTTACTAGGTGCAGAGCACTGTTCTAAGCGCTGGGGGAGATACAGGGTAATCAGGTCATCCCATGTGAGGCTAACAGTCTTCATCCCCATTTTACAGATGAGGGAACTGAGGCACAGAGAAGTTAAGTGACTTGCCCACAGTCACACAGCTGACAAGTGGCAGAGTCGGGAGTCGAACTCAAGACCTCCGACTCCGAAGCCCAGGCTCTTTCCACTGAGCCACGCTGCTTCAATGTATATGAGCCTTGAATTGAGCATTGACTAGTGAATGTGAGGCAGGAATTATGTCTGATCTGATTAACTCGTATCTAGAACAGTGTTTGACATACAGTAAGCGCTTAACAAATCCTGTTATTATTATTATTGTTGTTATTAATTAGTGGAATGAACAACATACTCTAAAGCTGTCACGATTGAACTCTTCGCCGAAGGTTGATTGTTTTGGATCAGAAAGGTAGAGTTCCTGCTTTAAACTCAAAAGCCATCTCTCCATGACCATTGAAAAGTGAAAGATTAGCCTAATTGAGTTAACTAGGTTAATGCAGATCTAACTCAATGATATGAATGCACTCCCAAAATGTAACAGTAATTGACAAAAGTAGAAATGCTAAAGCTTTAAAATTAAAAAACCAGAGATTTTATATAAAAAGAAAATTTAAAAAAATTAAAGTGCCTGGTCATGGACTGAAGTTGAAAAGTGACTCTAATTTACTCTGCTAATTTTCACACTACTTGAGACGGAAGAGATCTCACAATTCGGACTACAATTGACTTATACCTGACATAGATGTAAGAAAAATATGATATGAGCGTTTAAATGCTGTGGTTTCACTTTAAGGTCAGTGGGAAGGGAAAATGGGAATAGTGCAGAATTGGTTAAAAACACAAATAACATTCATCATTTTTGAGGGGGACAGGAAAGCATTTGAATAGGCAGGAGGAAAGTAAGTGGATTTAGTATTTGAAATCAGATTCTGTTTCGAATGCTCCTGGCAGGCCTTGAGGGTCAGTGTTGGGTTGGGTGACACTGGACAAAAGTGACTAATTCACATGAAACAATTTAATTATAAAGAACTGCAGCATTTGGGCTCACTCTGAGGAATACAGTTGCATTTTGAATGTACCGATAATGCTGAACCTTGCTACTGGGTTGTTGCTTCTGGGTAGGAAAATAGGAGTTTCCTAAGGCAACTTCAAATAGGTCTGGCACATTGTAAAGTAAAAGGTATTTTCAGCATTTAATTGCACAGCTATTCTCAGGCCTGACTAGAATCCTGAGGCCTCTGCAGCCTCCTCTTAGAAAATCGTTTCAAGTCCTAACACTGAAAGAAATCCAGAAATCTCTGAGGGACATCAGAAAATACCTTTGGCTGACCAAGATATCAGAGCAGCAAATAACTTAGAAACAAGAAAAATCCTTTCTGAGTTTCAGTTGAGCGCTTATTAGTAAATCTGATTAGGTGAGCATTTATGAACCACTTAGCTCGAGATAAGGTCTCTGTTTACTTGTCCCCCTCTTTAATGGATAGAATACAATCTGTATTGAAGTTTCTCAGCGCACACAAGCTTTTTTCAGTGCAAATCACTACAGGGATTCAGAAGAGAGTTAAATCATTCACTAGGTATTTTTACACAGTCAGTTTAATGGTCTCACAATCGCCTAGCTTATTCCCCCCACAGTTGCATTCTGATGGAGTGGTTTGGACCAAATAAAAGTCAGTGTAGCTATTGGAAAATATGGAAATTTGCCCGACTGCGGCACGATGTCACGGGCCGCCAAAAAAAAATCCGTATTTCAGAGAAGAACATCCATTTCTCCCTTCCTCCTTCCAACTAGCACAATAATTCTTTCAAGGACCAGAGAGCACTGCATTAGGCCATGCCAAGTTGCATCCCATCAACTTGACACATTATCCTCCATGAGCATACATACACAAAGAATGCTGCGTGATTAAAATCTTTCTCTAGTACAGACTGAGGAAAGTCACATTTTTCAAAACAAAAATACAAACAACCTTCACACCGGATGATGAAATCCTCCGTGTAAACCTTTGAAATGAAGAGGTTTTCAAGGGCACATGCTGTATTTATTTGGTTTGGGTGGGAACGGGGCTCTCCGGGGTCCCAAGATGAGAGCTGAAATCTGCCGTACTCCTGGAATCTGAGAGAGCTAGGCGCCCAATTCTGAATTTAGACTAAATCCAAACAGGGGCTAGTGGTTACCCAGCACCAGTCAGGTCTTGTGTCACAGTCGGGGCGTTGAGAAGGGAGCCATGATTTAACTCTGAAATTCAATTCGGAACTGAGTTCACGATTTCAACGGTCAACTTCCACCGACCGCAGGGATCAGCCAAAGGGAAGTGGATCTTTTTCTCCTTCAAGGGAATCCTAATTAGCTGAAAACCCCAAGTTGAGCGTAGCTCTTTAGCCAGGTGATGGAGTGCTTTTGTGGGCTTCCTAATTGGCCCAAGAATGTGAATGACAGCTCTCCCTGACCTCCTCCCCATACCTCACTGCCAGCCTGTGTGGATCTGGGAACTCCCACCACTCTCCTCAGGGTGATATTGGGAGAGGGACTGTGTCTGACCTCATTAACTTGTATCTACCCCAGCGTTTAGAATAGCGCTTGACACATAGTAGGCACTTTAGAAGATAATAATAGTAATAATGATGCTGAAAGTGAGCCGGGCAGGCTAACGCAGGCAGGTATGGCTTCTTCAACTCCACTAGCCCAGGCCCATTACAGGTATCTGGGTGAGGGAATTCATTCAGTCATATTTATTGAGCACTTACTTTGTGCAAAGCACTGTACTAAGCGCTTGGAAAGTACAATTCAGCAACAGAGTCAATCCCTGCCCAACAACGGGCTCACGTGAAACCTTTCCGCTGTCCGTCCTCAAACCGGGCTTACATCGAGCCACGAGGTCTGACTGGAGGGAGAACTGGCTACGGTCATTGTAATAGTTTGTATCTGGGACTCCAAGCCTCCTCTGCTCTCCTGGTTTCCCTTTGAACACTGGTTTTCAACTAGTTCTGCTCAGTTCATGTCAATTTTCCCTCTCCCGTCTCTGCTTCTGTCCCGCTCATTGAGTCCCTGAAAAGCAGCTTCCTTGGGTCTTCAAGATTCACCTGCAGAATCTTACCAGGTAGCTTCAGCCTCAGTATAGAGAAGCCACAGCGGAGACTCCTTGCTCTTCCTCCCTTAATGGAACTTCATGGATCGATCAGTCGATGATTTTTATTGAGTGCTTACTGTGGGCAGAGAGCTATTCTGTGGCTCAGTGGAAAGAGCACGGGCTTTGGAGTCAGAGGTCATAAGTTCGAATCCCAGCTCTGCCACTTGTCAGCTGTGTGACTGTGGGCAAGTCACTTTACTTCTCTGTGCCTCAGTTACCTCATCTGTAAAATGGGGATGAAGACTGTGAGCCCCACGTGGGACATCCTGATTCCCCTGTGTCCACCCCAGCGCTTAGAACAGTGCTCGGCACATAGTAAGCGCTTGACAAATACCAACATTATTATTATTATTATATTATACTAAGAATTTGGGAGAGTGCAATAGAATAGGTAGACACGATTCCTGGCCTCCAGGAGCCTTCAATCTAGCACTCATTTCGCCTTCCCCCATCGACATTTTAGGCGACTCCATGCGGCCCTGCCGACCTGCTCTCACGATTAACCAGCTTCCTTGCCGATCCAAGACAACCGTTGGCTTAGGGCTAGGGAAGGTTTCCTGGGGACAATCCATATTCAGCATTTTGCTTTCAAGTATATTCTCACACTCCTTTTTAAGTATGGCTCCTCAGAGGCATAGTTTGAAAGTATGGTCTTTTGAATTTAGGCAATTAACCTGGATTTAGCAGTACCGCTTACTCCCCTGCTGCCTCTTATCTGAAGACCTTAAACCGTCATCTTGGATTTTCTTTAGTTAATAGATTTTACTCTCGGGGTCTTGATATTCGGCTCACCCCTTATATCGCAGAAGACAAGTCTGTCTAGTAGCCCTGCTCAGGCAGAAGCTTGAGATGGCCAATAACACGAAGAGTGACAGATCCGGAGGCAGAAGACGTGAAAATCAAATTACATGACAAGAAGGCAAAGCCTGTGTAGGTAAACACCAGCAATAGCTGTCTTCCACATCTCAAAGAATAATTGGGTGCCCCTGCTAAATATGACATAACTGTTGTGGGACAGATGAAGAAACGACACCCCTGACAAATGACCACTTCAAAAGCACGAAGGTCACGACTGGAAGCGAGAGGGAATGTTTCTGGACAGCCACTGAACCGCTGCTCCAGCTCAGAAATAAAAGGGGACACTTGTGTAAGGAAGATGCTGGAGAGGTGCTGAGGGTTTAAGTATACCCCCTTCCATTTGTGGACATTTGTGATTAAATATGAGTTGGATGCATGCGATTATAAGAAAAATACTTTCTCTGAGAGATGGAAAGTGTTTTAAAATCGGAAAATAAGAAGAAAACGGTACGGGGTGACTTAATAGTAACTCTGGGTTAGAAGGGGGACATGGGGCACATCTAGAATTTATAGACTGCCTTGGGTGTAGAGAAGCAACTTGGTGTAATGGAAAGAGTGTGGGCCTGGGTGTCAGGGGACGAGGGTCCTAATCCTGACTCTGCCACTTCCGTGGAGTGTGACACCGGGCAAATCAAAACTTTTCAGTGTCCATTTCCTCACCCGTAAGATAATAATAACGATAATAACAGCACTAATGATATTTGTTAAGCGCTTGCTATGTGTCAAGCGCTGTTGTAAGTGCTGGGGTAGATACAAGCTAATCAGGTTGGACACAGGTGGATTAAATACCTGTTTTCCCTCCTCACTTAGATTGTGAACCCCCAGTAGGGCAAGAACTGTTTGCCACGAAATCCCCAGTACACCTTGAACTTTGCCTTCAAGCAGCGTGCAGAGAAGCAGTGTGGTTCAGTGGAAAGAGCACGGGCTTAGGAGTCAGAGGTCATGGGTTCGAATCCCGGCTCTGCCGCCTGTCAGCTGTGTGACTGTGGGCAAATCAGTTAACTTCTCTGGGCCTCAGTTACCTCATCTGTAAAATGGGGATGAAGACTGTGAGCCCCACGTGGGACAACCTGATGACCCTGTATCTCCCCCAGCGCTTAGAACAGTGCTCTGCACATAGTAAGCACTTAACAAATACCAACATGATTATTATAATTATTACGACTTTTGGCCTCGGTCTTCCCAAAGAGGGCTTCAAACCCAGACAAAAAACTACATCTCTCCCTTAGGGTAGGCTCTTTTGCAGCCAGTCTGGTAGCTCTTTGAATTCAGTCGGTGCTAAATAAATACCATTGACTGACTGATTGACTGAATGAAGTATTTAGGCTCCACCTGATATCTGTTAAAAGAGTACATCCTAATGGTTTGATTCGTTTTCTCATAAGGATAGTGCAATATTCATTTAGTCTGGAGAGAAAAAGGGATATTATAAATATCATTAGAGTTTGCTCCCTAGTTTGTGAGGATAGATGAAAAAAAGCCATAAAGTTTGGCATGAGATAAAATAACATTATAAAAGAGAAGAACCATCATTTAACTTTATGGGCTGTTGTCATAGTCTAACCCCTAGACAACATTCAGGAACATTTCAAACACTGAAACATGAATTTCTGAAATACTATGGATAATAGCTTTTATACTGGTCCTTTTACTGCCTGAGTCATAAAACTCTGAGTACATAACAAATAATTTATAGTTAATAGAAGCACGCACTGAACTGGGTTCGAACCTATACGGCTCCAAGTTAGCTTATCTGAACACAGCGTGTACTGAACGAGGTGAAAAATAGAAACAAGAAAGCTGGCCAGTTCAACTTAGGGAGCGTTCTACACCAGACCCAGAGACTACAGCACTGCGGACATCTGCATCCCTAGAAAAAGAGACCTTTCTCCTCTCTCCCCAGCTTCGTCATCCCCTTTGAAGTCCTTATCCCAGCAGCTGAGAGGGGAGAAAACAAGCAGAAACCCCCAAAGCTAGAAGTCTGTCTTCTTAGTGGGGCCAGGAGCTTAGAGGATTTCAGATAATCAGAGGAACTAGCCTCAATCCCTCGGAGACGAACTGACACTGGGTCAGGTACGTGGAGAAAGTGAGAACGGCAAGGCGTGTTCCCGTAGATTGCCCATCATTTGTTTGTGGGGGTCAGGGAGAGGTGGATGTTTAGGTTTTTTACTTTACTGATCGTAACGACGAGGATGGAAATACTGAGCTCTAACCGTGGGTCAAGTATATTAGACATAGTTCCCGTCCCACTTAGTAATCGTGGTACCTGTTGAGCCCTTACTATGTGCTAAATACTATATGAAGTGCTGGGGTACGTACAAGATAATCAGACAGAAGATAGTGCCTGTTCCACATGGAGGGCTCACAGTCTAAGTAGGAACGAGAACAGCTATTGAATCTCCATTTTACAGGTGAGGAATTGGAGGCAAAGATGAATTAAGTGACTTATCCAAGGTCACCCAGCGAACAGGTGCTGGAGCTGGGATTAGAGCTCTTCCAACTAGGCCACAACGTCATCAATATCAAACTTGCTCTATGTCTTCATTAGTTTAAGACTGCTTTGCTAAACTTCATATTTAGGAAACTTAATTTATTATTCCCTGTTGGTTTATGAGTTTTAATTTAAGTATGCACCTGACCGCCATGCATTTATGATATTTGGATTCCAACAGAATCGAACACTGGTTTGTATTTGGTCAAGCCAACTATAAATTGATTAGCCTGTGACAATCAGCCCCGCGTGACAATTGCTATCCCGAAAGTTGGCTTGACTGTCACGGATCCAGCTGATGCTGAGAAGTCGCAATTATTTCATTAAATTCTATGGCTGTTTACTAATGTGATGATATCATTTTAGGCCTGTTTTATTCAGTTGAAAAGTCTCCATTTTATGAATTGCTCCTTAATGATTTTGGCAAGTAAAACCAGCCGGTTGTGTTGCGACCATTTAATCTGAACCGGATTGTCTCGTATCTACCCCAGTGCTTAGTGCAATGCTTGACACAAAATCAGCACTTAACAAATTCCATAGTAATTTTTATTTGAGCAGCTGACTCCAATTTACCTTCCTCTTTATGCCATCCTTAATCCATTTGCCATACTCCTGGGGAGCGACTTAGGTAATGTGGAAAATCTGGCTCATTATTTAAAGGATAAGGTTGTCTTTTCCTTTCAGACAAATAAATGATGGAATTTGGCATTAATAATTAGTATTAATGGAATTTGTATTAATGATTTTCAACCCATTATCAAATAACGAGTTAAATACCAATATTTTCTGGATTATTCTGCTTTTTTATAAGCAAGGCCTAGAAGAAGGAGCACAGGCCCGGGAGTCAAAGGACCTGGGTTCTAATCCCATCTCAGTCACTTGCCTGCTCTGTGGGCTTGGGCAAGTCACTTCACCTCGCTGTGCCTTAGTTTCCCCCTCTGTAAAATGGAGGTTCAATCCCATTCTCCGTCCTACCTAGATTGCGAACTCCACGTGGGACAGGAACTTGCAAACCCCATGTGAGACAGGAACTGTGTCCAATCTGATTATCTTGTTTCTACCCCATCACTTAGTTCAATTCTTGGCACATAGTACGTGCTTAACAAATACCATTACTATTATTATTATTATTATTATTAGAAGAAGAAGAAGTAGCATGGCCTAGTGGCAGGTTACTCTGTCAGTTAGCAGGAGGTATCCTCTTTTCGGTCTCTTATGGTTAATTTTTATGCAGCCCATATTTTATCCAAGTCTTCCTAAAATTTTGCTTTTTAAACAACCTCAGGCTCCTAATAAGTTCACTGAGGACAAGGAATGTGTCCACCAACTCTGTTACATTGTACTCTCCCAAGCACTTATAACAGTGCCTGGTACACTGTAAACTCTCAATAATTACTATTGATTGATTTCCTTTTTTTTTCAGCTAGGCAGTCACTAAGCACCTCTAATTCAGTTACACCTTTCAGCTTCTTCCTAACAAAAATACAAAATTTTCTTAGTTTCCTTCTCCGAAATTAAAAATCTTTATGTTCTTAACAAATACCATTACTATTATTTTTATTATTATTAGAAGAAGAAGAAGTAGCATGGCCTAGTGGCAAGATCATGGGCTTGGGAGTCAGAGGATGTGGGTTCTAATCCCGGCTCGGCCACGTGTCTGCTGTGTGACCTTGAGCAAGTCACTTAACTTCAGAGTGCCTCAGTTATCTCATCTCTAAAATGGGGATGAAGACTGTGAGTCCCACGTGGGGCAACCCGATTACCTTCTATCGACCCCAGTGCTTAGAACAGTGTTTGGCACATAGTAAGCACTTAATAATAATGATAATAATGTTGGCATTTGTTAAGCGCTTCCTATGTGCAGAGCACTGTTCTAAGCGCTGGGGTAGATACAGGTAATCAGGTTGTCCCATGTGAGGCTCACAGTTAATCCCCATTTTACAGATGAGGGAACTGAGGCACAGAGAAGTGAAGTGACTTGCCCACGGTCTCCCAGCTGACAAGTGGCAGAGCAGGGATTCGAACTCATGACCTCTGACTCCCAAGCCCGTGCTCTTTCCACTGAGCCACACTGCTTCACTTAACAAGCACTATTATCACTATTATTAATAATAGTAATGATGATAAGAGCCTATTACACATTTATGTACGGACCACTTCTTGTCCGTTGCAGCTTTCCTTTAAGGCCCTGTCCCGAGTATCCATTATTATAGCCAGAATAATTATATGTCAGAAAGACCTCAGTTGTTGTTGTCGTGTTGCTACTCGACAGAACATCAACAGTAATAAAAAATTTTAAAGTCTAAATTTATGGCGATTGTTCATTGTAGGGTTATAGAAAATATTTAACTTGATTAAGCTTTTTGCTCCTTTGCACAATGCTGGCTTAGCATTTTAAAAGTATTTCCCATGAGCGCTGGGCAAGTTTTTCATAATTAAATGAGTACACTAGAAACCGTTTACAACCGTTATCCCTGATGAGTCTATTGTATCGAGAATGTTGCCGTCTTTTCAAAATGTACGTACCAGCTGTCAAGATCCTTAATCATTTCATTGTGGTTGGGGTTTCACTAAGAGCTGCTGCAATTTATTATTAAGGCGGAAAAATAGCATAAGTGTCACTTTTGCTTACTCTCCCTCCCCTCTATGTTTAGAAGGCCTAATTGCAGGAATAATTGAAAGAAAATGGAAATCTGAAACAAACCAACTCAATTTAAGGAAAGGTTACCAGGCCATGTTTAACAAGTAGATATTTGGGTAAGTTACAAAGGGAGAAAAACAAACCTATTCAGTTCTGATGTCAGATGGCAAAGCAAGTCATGAGGGGAGTCGTTCGGTTGGTAGAACGAAAAGAAAAATGAATTCTCGATGTCGCCACTCCTTGAGATATTTAAAAATGCATACGAATGATTCTTCTCTTTCAATATTTTTATGAGGTTAATAAAGTAGACCACCTCATTTATGCATATGCCCTGATGTTTCAGCTGGTTCTCGCCCTATCCCATGTCTTTTTGAAATAATAAAAGAAGACAAGGAGCGTGGGGGCAAGGGAGTGAGAGAACCGGGAAGTAGCTGTTCCCGGTAGATTTTCCCAGGGAAGTAGATTTTCCCAGTGGATTTAGAAAAAGACTTCTGTTGGAAAACCACACCGATGCCAATTTTTCAATTTTATAATGACTAAGCCAAGGAATGTATGAGAAAGGAATGTTTGTTCCGAGTGCTTAGGGGCTCCTCCCTCCAAATTCCAACTACGTATTTTAATGTTGTTCATTTGATGGTTTAATTTTCTAAAGTTGTCCAATCTTATTTGGGCTCCATTCCCCAAATACCTTCAGTCTGACATTCAAACCGTCACTTCTAACACTGTCCCCTCCACTGAACTCAACTCCCTCATTCCCCTGATCCTCCGCCGATCTCGTACCACTAACGCCCACCTGGCTTGAGTCCTAGTCTCCTTCTGCGTTAAGATGACTGTGGGGAAAATTTATCAATATTCAGTCCGAATTCCTCACTGGCTACATCGGAATTAGAAAAGTTAATTGAGGATGCTTCTTGCCCTACTGAAGGGAACCAACTAATCTCAGTTCTAGACCTAAGTGTTTTTACTGTCAAATGGGCTTTCGGTGGAGTTTAAGTGGCTCTGTAAAGATGCACCTAAAAGGTTAAACCAATAGATTTTGTGTCATATTTGAAGGAAAATCTTCCCCAGCCGATTTCTCATTCGCAGCACAGTTGGAATTCAGATCGGTTTGGACTTATTCTGTAATTTTGGGCATTCTGGGCAAAATGCGCAGCAGAAAGCAAGTTGCTTTCAGAGGTCGGGCCCTTTGGAAGATGGTTCTCATTCAATGAAGTTGACCTGTAAAATGAGTTACTTCATTTTGTTTTGTCCTGATTTCAAATAAGCTTAGTCAAGCCCTGCCCTTTTATGTGAAATACACCGGGAGAGGGCCTGAAAATGGAAACCCTCCTGCCTTTGCCACTTGTCTGCTATGTTACCTTGGACAAGTCACTTCACTTCTCTGTGCCTCAGCATCCTCATCTGTAAAATGGATATTAAGATTGTGAACCCCACTTGGAACAGGGACCGTGTCCAACCTCATTACTTTGTATCTATCCCTCTGCTTAGAAGAGTGCTTGGCACATAGTAAGCGCTTAACAAATGCCATAATTATTGAGTGCCAATCACATGCTAATTGCACTATGTCCTTAACACTTACCATGGTCCAAGCCCTGTGCTAAGGACAGAGCGAAATACAAAATAATTATTGTCACCGAGAAGCTCACAATCTATATGGGGGAAGTCGGATGAATAGAACACATATGAATTTCAAAGAAGAGTAAATTACAATCCAGGAGAGCAAATGAAAAATTGAATCGATCAATCAATCAGTGGTATTTGTTGAGCACAGCATACTGTACTTACCACTTGGGAGAGGTCGGATCAACAGAGTTGACAGACACGATCCCTGCTCACAAGTAGCCTACAGTCTAGAGGGAAGACAGACATTCCAATAAATTATGGTCTATACCTAAGTGACGTGGAGCTGAGGCGGGCCTGAATAAAGGGTACAGATCCATGTGCAAGGGAGACACAGAAGGGAGGGGCAGTAGGGGAAATGAGAGCTCAGTGGGGAAAGGCCTCTTGGAAATGTGGCTTCAATAAAGCTCTGTAGGTGAGGAGAGAGTGTTGGTCTGCCAGATATGAAGCAGGGAAGGAGTTCGCGCTCAGAAGGAGAGCATGGGCAAGGGGTCGGCAGTGAAAAAGAAGAGATTCAGATACAGCGAGTAGGTTGGCATTGAAGAGACGAACTGTGCAGGATGGGTTGTGATAGGAGATCAGCGAGATATGCCTGAGATTCATTCACTCATTTATTGCGCACTTACTGTGTGCAGAGCGCTGTACTAAGCATTTGGGAGAGTACAGTATAAACAATAAACAGACACATTTCTTGCCCATTATGTAAGGAGTTTCTGTTTGGTGCAGAAGTGGATGGGCAACCACTGATGAGTATTTGGAGACTGTGTGGTCTAGCATAACGATAATAATATTAACAATAATAATAATGCTATTTATAAAACACTCTGTGCCAAATACTGGACTGAGTACTGGGGTATGTGAAAGATAACCAAGTCAGACATGGTTCCTGCCCCACATGGGGCTCCCAGGCTATGTGTTGGAAAGAACAGATATTGAATTCCCACCTTGCAGATGTGCTCGCCATACCTTTCAGTGAAGCAGGGGGTGGAGAGGAACAGGAAGCCAGACGAGAGTCTCTTGCTTCATGGGAGCTGATTATAAACTAAGTGGATCTCCTAATAGGTGGCAGGTCACTCCCTTGTGAGCGGCTAACGGGAATAACACCGTATCCCCAAACTCTCCGAGAGCGGGGTACTGCAGGGAACCAGTTGTCACTAATGCAGCCCTGAGTCTCACCAAGCAACCTGAGTTTCCACCCGCAAACTGAGAAGTCCTAGAAGACTCTACGGCGTCGTGGGATCTGAGCAGCTCCACAGTAACCCTTAGTCCGGACAGTCTTCTTGTAGTGGCAGGGAGGCTTTGCTACATTTCTGTTTCCCTATGGGCCCTACTCGGATACCAGGATGAGCCCGTCTAGGGCTGGGAGGCAGGATTCTCTGGCTTTTGTGGGCAGGGAACATGTCTACCAACTGTGCTGTCCTGTACTCTCTCAAGTATCTTATCCCGGCTCTGCCGCTTGTCTGATGCGTGACCTTAGGCAAGTCACTTCACTTCTCTGTGCCTTCATCTGTAAAATGAGGATTAAGTCTGTGAGCTCTATGTGGAACAGGGAGGGACTGTGTCCAATTATCTTGTATGTATCCACCCCAGCACTTAGAACAGTGCCTGGCACATAATAAGCGCTTAACGAATACCATAATTATTAGTGTTATTATCCCCTGGCTCTGCAACTCGTCAGCTGTGTGACCGTGGGCAAGTCACTTAACTTCTCTGTGCCTCAGTTACCTCATCTGTAAAATGGGGATTAACTGTGAGCCTCAAGTGGGTCAACCCGATTACCCTGTATCTCCCCCAGTGCTTAGAACAGTGATCTGCACATAGTAAGCGCTTAACGGATACCAACATTATTAACCCCGCCCCCCCAGCGCTTAATACGGTGTCTGGCGCGTAGTAAGCGCTTAACAAATACCATTAAAAATGCTTAGTACAATGTGTGCACACAATAAGCACTCAATAAATACCACTGACTGATTATCACCCCATTAAGGCAGGCATTGTCCTGGAGACCGTAGACACCCTCTCCATTGGTCTCTTCTCTGCAAGTGGGGGAAACGCGATATCAATCGGCGGTTTTGATTGAGTGCTTCCCGTGTGCAGAGGCACTGTACTAAGCGCTTGGGAGAGAACAATACGACAGAGTCGGTCGACACGTTCCGTGCCCGCAGCGATAGTCCGTGGTGTACATAGCGGCGGGATATCAAGCAACCTCTCCCACGAGCTGAGTGGAACAACTGAAAAGGTAGAGGGAGAAGAAGAGTATTAAAATTGCAGCAGTGCACAATCAGGAATGGAATGGTGACTTTAGAAAGATGATGAGCCCAACTAAGCAGAGTTGCTCCAATTAATGTAATCAGTAACAGAGTTGCCATCCTTCTGACAGTGAGAGCTGGAAAGAGAAAATGGCAGGATTTTGGCAGCCCCATCCCAGGAACTATAAGAGTTTAGGAATTGGGGTTTGAAATGAGGGGACCAGTGTCTGTGTCTCTTGAGAAGCAGCGTGGCTCAGTGGAAAGAGCCCGGGCTTTGGAGTCAGAGGTCATGGGTTCGAATCCCGGCTCTGCCACTTGGCAGCTGTGTGACTGGGGGCAAGTCACTTCACTTCTCTCTGCCTCAGTTCCCTCATCTGTGAAATGGGGATGAAGACTGTGAGCCTCACGTGGGACAACCTGATGATCCTGTGTCTACCCCGGTGCTTAGAACAGTGCTCTGCACATAGTAAGCGCTTAACGAATACCAACATTATTATTATTGTCTGCCAGCCGACATGAGCATTACAAAGCGGCGGATGTATGGGCTGCCTGAGAATTGACCTTCTCACCCCATAAAGCTTATGACCCCAGGTCAGGGATGAAGTCAGTTAGTAATGCAGCAAAACAGTGAAAGGTGATCTCTTTATATGCAGAATGGAATGGGGAGGGACTGTCACAGTTCTCCGCACACAGTAAGTGCTCAATGAAAAATATTGATCGATTGATTGATTCACGGTTTGGTCATATCAACCGCACCCACACAGATTGTTATAGTTTATCAGAGGCATCCATTTAGAAAATGGACAGCTATGTGACAGGACCCTATGTGAATCTATTAACCCTGTGCGTGTGGGGGTGTGTGTGTGTTGTGTGTAGGGGACTATATATTGTATGTATGCATGTAGGCTATATAGTCTATGTATGTGTATATGGGCTATATTAGATATGTATGTGGGTAAAGGTTGTAGGTGTGTGACTGTAGGCTATATAATATCTGTGGGATAATGTGTTATACAAGGACATGTGTATTACAGACTGGAAATGTTTCCCAAGGTCATCTCATTTCATTACAGCATTTATTCCCGGGAAGCATTTTAGCATCCAATTTCTGTGAAAGTGGGAGCTGTAACCTCCTGATAAAAGCTAGAAGACTCTGAAAAACCAGGTTCGGGGATAAAGTCAGGCCCATGTAAACAGTAGCTTGCCCTGTATCATAATATTACTCCTCATAAAATTTCCAAAAGTCGGCGCTCCCAAGTGTCTCAATTCCGCCAAAGCCTTGAATTGAATCGAGGAAACGAAATCACTCCAATCTCAAAGAGACAGAGGAAGGGATATTGGTCGGTCCAGGTCAGCGTGAAGGTCACTGTTGGACAGCCTAATGCAGCCCGATTAAATCCTATCAGGCCTGGGCTTTAATAAAGGACTTGCATTTCCAGGGGTCTGGGTCATTTATCTTCAGTGAGCACTGCTCTTCGCTCGAGCACTTTTGTCGTAGCCTGCTTTTATTGAAGTTTTAATCTAATTGTTCTTCTAGTCTATTGCTAGGTGCAGCCTCTCCCTCCCTCCTCACTGCACTTTAAAACCATCATTTTGCCTATTAGCAGGTGTATACAGACCCACAACGAGGAGCTTAAAGCCCGATGATCGCCAACACAGGCTCTCTCATAGGGCATTCTGTTCACCTCCATTTCCTGCAACTTAGATTTGGGAGCACCAAAGAAAAAAGCCATTACCTTCGGTTACAAAAGTATTTATAGATTGAACTCCCTGTTTTCAAAACATCAACTCAAAATCTAGTCTCCTGGGAGGTGGGTGCATTTTAGGAGGGGATTCTTCCAATGGGAGGACTGGTTCTCTTTTTACTGGAATCTCAGGTATGTTTTGGGCCCCAAAACATGTGTGGGATTTGCCTCGTCCAAAGCGAGTGTTTCAGGGACCTTTTGACACTCGATCTGCCGTAGAACGCGTTTCAGGAAGTCTGGGGTCAGCTCTCCCACCCTATGGACAGACCGTATCTACTTGTGGTCAGATGTTTTGCCAGGTGCCTTTGGATTCCATGTTACATCCACGCTGGCATCCGTCGTAAGCTCGTCCATTAGATGGCAAACATTTTGCTATCGATTCTGTCCTATCACAATAATAGCTATAATGATAATTGTGGTTTTTGTTAAGTAGTGACTATGAGCCAAGTGCCGTATGAAGCGCTGGAGTAGATACAAGCTAATCAGGTGGGACACAGTCCCTGTCCCACATGGGGCTCACAGTCTGAGAGGAAAGGCGAACAGGTGTTGAATCCTCATTTTTCTGAAGAGAAAAGTAGGGCTCAGAGAAGTTCAGTGACTTGGCTGAGGTCATGCAGCAGGCAAGTGGTGGAGGCAGAATTAGAACCGAGGTCCTCCGCCTCCTCTGACTCCACGTCATCGCGGCCTCACTGATGGGTGACCTCAACCTTCTGCCCCTTAGCTCTTCCGGTGGCCGTAAAGCTGATGGGAGGCGGCCCAGTGGTGACGGCAGAAGGAGAGGAAAGCAGTTGGGATGACACTGAAATTGACGGCACCGGAGAAGCGGCGTGGCTCAGTGGATAGAGCACAGCCCAGGGAGTCAGTTTCTAATCCCGGATCCGCCACAGGTTTGCAGTGTGACCGTGGGCACGTCACTTCTCTGGGTCTCAGTTCCCTCATCTGTAAAATGGGAATAAAAGTGTGAGCCCCATGTGGTACAGGGACAGTGTCCAACCTGATTAACTTGTCTCTAACCCAGTGCTTAGAACAGTGTTTTGGCACACAGTAAGTGCTTAACAAGTACCGTTATCACTATTATTATTATTTTATTATAATTTGAAAAAAGAGTGAATTTGAGCTGTGTTTTAAAAGTGGTGGTACTTGCAGTTTGTATTTCACTGTGAGGAAGTTTTTACTGGACTTTCAACATAAACCAGAATTTTTAAAAATACCTATTTTTGTGGGATAAAAACGGTAAATGAATGAGGTTATGCTGGTGTTCAATCCAAACGACAGTCATTGAGGAAATGTCCAGAATAAGGCTCCTAAAATAAAAGCAGGCACTGTAGTCCTAGGTCACGGCTTTGACATTTAAAATTAAAGAACAAAAACGCTTTGGATTTTTAACAAATGTTTGCTAAAAGATGATAATCCGATCAATCCTAATAACCCTGACTGAAGCTTTAAATAATTGAAGGACCATTATAAGGCTGAGAAAATAATTCCTTCTGCTAAATAACTGCTGTGTAGGACTGCTTTCAATAATGTACCAGAAGATTTATGAAATCACCCGACGAGCCTCCTTTCTTGTGTAAAAATATTCTAAAAGTGCACTTCAGATGCATTAACAGGCCTGTCTAGAGGCTTGTTCTTAATACAAAACAGATTGCTAGTTTGTGTGATTATAAGCTCCACTTCTGCGCCTGACCCAGTGAACACAATATGTAAGATTCTATCGCTATTTCAGCCTCCAAACACTTTAGAAATTAAAATGAGCTATTATTAATTAAATAAGCCATCAAAACCTTTCCATGTGTTCTTCCAACTCAAAATGGTTCATGTGAAGGCATCCGAGACATGGATTTAATAAAGCTTATGCGTCTCAACTTATAGTTCTAAATGATAATGATGATTCCTCAGCTGTACTGTGGAATTTTACACTCTGGAAATGTGGTTTATTGTCAAGGCCTTGGCCTAGAAGAGCGAATTTCTGGAAATTTCTTTGGCTGGAGGAGTTTATGCATCATAAATATTAAAATATAATACAGAAACACATGGATGTCATTTTGCTTGGCAATTGAAAATGAAGCATTCCGCTTCTGTAGTCTGCACACTCCTCTGCTTCATTCTGGAGAATGCTATATAATTTATGTATAAATACATAGAAGGGGATTTCTGAAAAGGTTTAGCAAACAAATATTTTCACTGGGGGAAGATTCTATCCAATAAAGAAAACAATAATATTGAACTATTTCATCTAGATGGAAGAGACATCCTGTAGACTTCTGTTCCCCTGGTGAAATTCTCATCCGACAACTTCAAATCAAAAAGGTTACTCTCCCTTTACTTCTGTGATTTAAGAAAAAAAAAATCGTGGCATAGCGTGACTGCAAATTTAATGGCTCTTTGGCTTTAAAATCCTCCAACCTGTGATTGGAATCAGAGATGTGCCTAAGAATTCTTCAGCTTGTGGCAGAGCTGTATTTTGGCCTATCCCCAGTTCCCTCTCCATTTATTTGAAAAGCCTCCACATCCTGTATGGAGCTCTCTTGAACAGCTAGCCCGTGGCAACGACCATCTTTCTTACCCCTTCTACACTGCAGGTTTTTCGTTTCGTAAAAAAACTCAATCTTTGGCGGTTGGCCTTACATTTTCAGCACTCGACCCACTATCTTTCACCCTGATGGACTGTCTCATGTCTGATTTTGCCAAGTTCTGTGGGACCAAGCTGAAGACACCCCGTTGCTATCAATGGAGGGGTGACAAAGTGGGAGGAGAGGAGAGTCCCGCGAAAGGCCCCCTGCTCCGACAGACCTCTCCAGACCCCTTCTTCCGTACCTACTCTGGTGGGATCCCTAACTCTCTGACCTGCTGGGTGGGAAGGTGGCGGGATGGGGGTGGTGGGGTGTGTGTGTTGCAAATCGTTGCTCCTCTGAGCACACCTTCTTTGTTGTTGTTTTGGCCACTGGGCCAGCTGAAGAAAGGATAAGAAAACAAACAGCGGGAGGACAGAGGCATATGGATTTAACTGGAAAAGATCTGGTACCTTGACTCGATTGTATTTCCAAATTATTTTTAGACCGTGACTGACCACATTAATTTGTAACTCCCCCAGAACTTAGAACAGCGCTTCGAACATAGTAAATCCGTAACAAATATGATAGTAATAATAGTAATAATAACCACCAGGGCGACGTTCCAATTTTATGTCAAAGAGAAGATAAAGATGATTTTTTCCATTAGATCGGGTGGAGAAACTTCTTTGTTTATTCAGTCAACTCGAATTGCTTTCTCTCTGCTTCGGTTTCCTCATCTGTTAAATGAGGATTAAATTTCAGTGCCCTCTCCACTTAGACTGTGAATTCCCACATGGAACAAGGACCGTTTCTGCTCTGACTGTCTTGTATCCTCCCCGGTGCTTCCGATACAGTACTTGGTACGTATGGAACGCTTAGCAAATATTATTACTCTATTATTATTTACTGTATGATTATAAAGACTACATAGAAGGAAAAGTAGAGAAATCATTTGGTTTTATTCTCCATAAAGTATTTTTCATTTTCCATGATACATAAATCAATCACATAATAGTTCTGAACAAACTAGATCCCATATTTATAAATGGGGTAGTTAATGCGTAAGATAGTTATGGAGTCTTTAGTGCTGGCTGGGAATTCATTCATTCATTCAATAGTATTTATTGAGCGCTTACTATGTGCAGAGCACTGTACTAAGCGCTGGGAATGTACAATTCGGAAACAGAGACAATCCCTGCCCAGTGATGGGATCGCAGTCTAATCGGGGGAGACAGCAAAGCAAAACAGAACAAAACGAAAACAAGACAATATTATGACGATAAATAGAATCAAGGGGATGTACATCTCATTAACAGAATAAATAGGGTAATAAATAATATATACAAATGAGGACAGTGCTGAGGGGAGGAGGGGAACGGGAGGGGGGAGGAGCAGAAGGTGGGATGGGGAGGGGAGGGGGAGCAAAGGGGAAGGGGGCTCAGCTGAGGGGAGGTGAAGGGGGAAGGGGGAGGAACAGAGGGTGGAGGGGGAGCAGAGCGAGAAGGGGGGAGCTCAGTCTGGGCAGGCCTCCTGGAGGAGGTGAGCTCTCAGTAGGGCTTTGAAGAGGGGAAGAGAGTTAGTCTGGCGGAGGTGAGGAGGGAGGGCGTTCCGGGACAGCGGGAGGATGTGGGCCGGGGGACGACGGCGGGATAGGTGTGAAGGGGGGACGGTGAGGAGGTGGGCGTCAGAGGAGGGGAGCCTAAGGGCTGGGCAGTAGAAAGAGAAAAGGGAGGTGAGGTAGGAGGAGGCAAGGGGATGGAGAGCTCTGAAGCCCAGAATGAGGAGTTTTTCTTTCGTGCGGAGGCCGATGGGCCACCACTGGAGGTTTTTAAAAGGGGGAGTGAATGCCCAGAGCGTTTCTGCAGGAAGATGAGCCGGGCAGCCGAATGAAGAATAGACTGGAGTGGGGAGAGACGGGAGGAAAGGAGATCAGAGAGAAGGCTGACACAGAATGGAGTCCAAGACTTGCAAATTTTGAGGCACTTCAGTGGAAATGAAGTGAACTATATTCTATTTCCTCCTTTGAGACCAAAGAGTAAGTAGGGCCAGAAGATGGGAATCTGAAGGAATCTTTCCTTCGATTATAGGAAAATCCTTATAGAAAGAAGTAGAACACCAAGTGCAGCTCCCACATAGAGAAGCAGCGTGGCTCAGTGGAAAGAGCCTGGGCTTGGGAGTCAGAGGTCATGGGTTCGAATCCCGACTCTGCCACTTGTCAGCTGGGTGACTTTGGGCAAGTCACTTCACTTCTCTGTGCCTCAGTTATCTCATCTGTAAAATGGGGATTAAAACTGTGAGCCCCACGTGGGACAACCTGATGACCCTGTATCTCCCCCAGCGCTTAGAACAGTGCTCTGCACATAGTAAGCGCTTAACAAATGCCAACATTATTATTATCTCTGGCTTTGAGTTGTCATCCGCCAGAACTGGAGCCTTGCAGCGGAAGACCACTGTTCTGAGAATCATGCCTGGGTTCTAGTCTTGCCTCTGCTCGTAGCTGGCCAACGTGGGCAAAAACCACACCTGCAGTCCCCAGTGGGCCGCTCTCTTGCCGGCCTGCTCACTCATTGCGCTCTGTGCCCCACAAGGGGACCTGGATCCTAATCCCAACTCTGCCACTTGCCGGCTGTATGATCTTGGACAGGTCACTTCACTTAAGCAGCGAGGCTGAGTGGAAAGAGCCCGGGCTTGGGAGTCAGAGGTCATGGGTTGGAATCCCAACTCTGCCATTTGTCAGCTGTGTGACTGTGGGCAGGTCGCTTCGCTTCTCTGTGCCTCAGTGACCTCATCTGGAAAATGGGGATTAAGACTGTGAGCCTCACGGGGGACAACCTGATTACCCTGTGTCTACCCCAGTGCTTAGAACAGTGCTCTGCACATAGTAAGTGGTTAACAAATACCAACATTATTATTATTATTATTTGAACAAGTATGAGCGCAAGAGGGTGAAGTGGTAGCGTAAGGTCTGGTCAGCAGCAGACCGTATTTCCCAGAAACCCCTAGGGAAAGAAAACATCCGTCCATAACAACACCCGGAGACTAAGGGTCAACAAACCCCTGCGAGGCAAAAGCCATTCAGCTCTTCAACATTCCGATCAATCAATCGATGATACTCATTGAATGCTTACTAAGGTGTGGAGCCCTCTACTTAGTGCTTGGGAAAGTAATAATAATGTTGGTATTTGTTAAGTGCTTACTATGTGCAGAACACTGTTCTAAGGGCTGGGAGAGATACAGGGTCATCAGGTTGTCCCACGTGAGGCTCACGGTTAATCCCCATTTTACAGATGAGGTCACTGAGGCCCAGAGAAGCGAAGTGACTTGCCCACAGTCACACAGCTGACGAGTGGCGGAGCCGGGATTCGAACCCATGCCCTCTGACTCCCAAGCCCGGGCTCTTTCCACTGAGCCACGCTGCTTCTCTAAGTATAATACGACAAAGTGGGTAGGCACTATCTCTGCTCATAAGGAGCATGGCCTAGTGGATAGAACATTGGCCTGGGAGTCAAAAGGTGTTGGTTTCTCATCCTGGCTCCCCCACGTGTCTGCTGCGTGACCTTGGGCGAGTCACATAACTTCTCTGAGCCTCACTTACCTCATCTGTAAAATGGGGATTATGAGTGTGAGCCCCAAGTGGGACAGGGTCTGTGTCCAACCCGTTTAATTTGTATCTACCCCCATGCTTAGAACAGTGCTTGGCACTTTGTAAGAACTAAACAAGTACTATTATTAAGAAGCTTATGGTCTAGAGGGGGAGACGTACAAAACAGACTAAAGACAGGTGAGACCGTGGCGTATAAGAATATTTACATCGGTATTGGGGGGAAGGGTTGAGTAGCAAAATGCTTAGGGGGTACAGCCAAGTGCAAAGTTAATGCAGAGATGAGGGTGGATGGGGAAATAAGGGCTTGATTAGAGAGGGACTCTTGGAGGGGATGTAATTTTAGGAGGATATCGAAGGCGGGGAGAATGGTGGATGGTGTTATTCATTCAATCGTATTTCATTCATTCATTCATTCAATAGTATTTATTGAGCGCTCACTATGTGCAGAGCACTGTACTAAGCGCTTGGGATGAACAAGTCGGCAACAGATAGAGACGGTCCCTGCCGTTTGACGGGCTTACGGTCTAATCGGGGGAGACGGACAGACGAGAACGATGGCGATAAACAGAGTCGAGGGGAAGAACATCTCGTAAAAACAATGGCGACTAAATAGAATCGAGGCGATGTACAATTCGTTAACAAAATAAATAGGGTAACGAAAATATATACAGTCGAGCGGACGAGTACAGTGCCGTGGGGATGGGAAGGGAGAGGTGGAGGAGCAGAGGGAAAAGGGGAAAATGAGGGTTTAGCTGCGGAGAGGTAAAGGGGGGATGGCAGAGGGAGTAGAGGGAGAAGAGGAGCTCAGTCTGGGAACGCCTCTTGGAGGAGGTGAGTTTTAAGTAGGGTTTTGAAGAGGGGAAGAGAATCAGTTTGGCGGAGGTGAGGAGGGAGGGCGTTCCGGGACCGCGGGAGGACGTGGCCCGGGGGTCGACGGCGGGATGGGCGAGACCGAGGGACGGTGAGGAGTTGGGCGGCGGAGGAGCGGAGCGTGCGGGGTGGGCGGTGGAAAGAGAGAAGGGAGGAGAGGTAGGAAGGGGCAAGGTGACGGAGAGCCTCGAAGCCTAGAGTGAGGAGTTTCTGTTTGGAGCGGAGGTCGATAGGCAACCACTGGAGTTGTTTAAGAAGGGGAGTGACATGCCCAGATCGTTTCTGCGGGAAGATGAGCCGGGCAGCGGAGTGAAGAATAGACCGGAGCGGGGCGAGAGAGGAGGAAGGGAGGTCAGAGAGAAGGCCGACACGGTAGTCTAGCCGGGATATAACGAGAGCCCGTAACAGTAAGGTAGCCGTCTGGGTGGAGAGGAAAGGGTGGATCTTGGCAATATCGTAGAGGTGAAACCGGCAGGTCTCGGTAACGGATAGGATGCGTGGGGTGAACGAGAGAGACGAGTCAAGGATGACACCGAGATCGCGGGCCCGAGAGACGGGAAGGATGGTCGTGCCATCGACGGTGATAGAGAAGTCTGGGAGAGGACCGGGTTCGGGAGGGAAGATGAGGAGCTCAGTCTCGCTCACGTTGAGTTTTAGGTGGCGGGCCGACATACAGGTGGAGACGTCCCGGAGGCGGGAGGAGATGCGAGCCCGAAGGGAGGGGGAGAGGACAGGGGCGGAGATGTAGATCTGCGTGTCATCTGCATAGAGATGGTAGTCAAAGCCGTGAGAGCGGATGAGTTCACCGAGGGAGTGAGTGTAAATGGAGAACAGAAGAGGGCCGAGAACTGACCCTTGAGGAACTCCAACAGTTAAAGGATGGGAGGGGGAGGAGGCTCCAGCGAAGGAGACCGAGAATGACCGGCCAGAGAGGTAAGAGGAGAACCGGGAGAGGACAGAGTCCGTGAAGCCAAGGTGAGATAAGGTATGGAGGAGGAGGGGATGGTCGACAGTGTCAAAGGCAGCAGAGAGGTCAAGGAGGATCAGAATGGAGTAGGAGCCATTGGATTTGGCAAGAAGGAGGTCACGGGTGACCTTAGAGAGAGCAGTCTCGGTAGAGTGGAGGGGACGGAAGCCAGATCGGAGGGGGTCTAGGAGAGAATGGGAGTTAAGGAATTTAGGCATCGATTGTAGACGACTCATTCTAGGATTTTGGAATGGAAGGGTAGTAGGGAGATAGGGCGATAACTGGAGGGGGAAGTGGGGTCGAGAGCGGGTTTTTTTAGGATGGGGGAGACGTGGGCATGTTTGAAGGCAGAGGGGAAGGAGCCCTTGGAGATTGAGTGGTTAAAAATAGAAGTTAAGGAAGGGAGGAGGGCAGGGGCGATGGTTTTAAGAAGGTGAGAGGGAATGGGGTCCAAGGCGCAGGTGGAGGGGGTGGCACTTGCGAGAAGGGAGGAGATCTCCTCTGAGGATACTGCAGGGAAGGATGGGAAAGTAGGGGAGGGGGTCGGTGGGGGGGAGGGGAGAGGCAGAGGGGTGACTTTGGGGAGCTCAGACCTGATCGTGTTGATTTTCGTGAGGAAATAGGCGGCCAGATCATTGGGGGTGAGAGATGGGGGAGGGGGAGGAACAGGGGGCCTAAGGAGAGAGTCAAAGGTCCGGAACAATCGGCGGGGGTGACGGGCATGGGTGTCGATGAGGGAGGAGAAGAAGCTTTGCCTGGCGGAGGAGAGGGCAGAGTTAAGGCAGGAAAGGATAAATTTGAAGTGTGTGAGGTCGGCTCGGTGCTTGGACTTTCGCCAGCAGCGCTCAGCAGCTCGAGCATAGGAGCGTAGGAGGCGGACGGAGGAGGTGATCCGGGGCTGTGGGTCAGTGGAGCGAGAGCGGCGGAGGGAAGGGGGGCGAGAGAGTCGAGATGAGTAGAGAGGGTGGAGTCGAGAGCGGAGACCCGATCGTCGAGAGTGGGAAGAGAGGACAGGGCGGCGAGGTGAGGAGAGATGCTATTGGAAAGACGGATGGGATCGAGAGAGCGGAGGTCTCTGTGGGGCAGTAGCGAAGATTTGCAGGGGGAGGGAGTGTGAGAGATGAAGCAGGTGAGAAGGTTATGGTCAGAGAGAGGGATTTCAGAGTCGGTGAGGGAGGAGATAGCGCAGGGGTAGGAGATGACGAGATCGAGGGTGTGACCGAGTCGGTGAGTGGGCGCGGTAGGGTGGAGGAGGAGGTCGGCAGAGTCGAGGAGGGATAGCGGGCGGGCGGCAGAGGAGTCGTCGGGTACGTCCGTATGGATGTCGAAGTCTCCGAGGATCAGAGTGGGCAGAGAGAAGGAGAGAAGGAAGGTGAGAAAGGGGTCAAGGTGGTCGAAGAAGTCGGAGGTGGGACCGGGAGGGCGGTAGATGACGGCGACAAGTAACCGGAGAGGGTGGTAGAGGCGAATGATATGGGCTTCGAAGGAGGGGAAGGAGAGGGAGGGGGGAGGAGGGATAGTGCGGAAGCGGCAACGGGGCGAGAGGAGGAAGCCGACGCCTCCTCCCTTACCGGTGAGTCTGGGGGAGTGGGAGAAGGAGAGGCCTCCGCCGGAGAGAGCGGCGGCGGAGACCGTGTCTTCGGGAGAGAGCCACGTTTCCGAAAGGGCGAGGAGGAGGAGAGAGCGGGAGAGGAAAAGGTCATGGATGAAAGGTAGCTTGCCTGTAATAGAGCGGGGGTTCCAGAGGCCACACTTGAAAATAGCTGTGGGTGCAAGGGGGGGAGGGGGAGAAGGGCGGGGGGAGGGGAGGGTTTGGATGGGAAGGAGGTGGCGGGGCCCCGGACGGGGAGAGGGGGATGAGGGGTGGCGGTGGGACAAGAGGACTGGGATGGGGCGTGGGTGGGGAAGAGAGAAGGGGGGAGGGGGTGAAGACGGGGTTTGGTGGGGGGAAGAGTAGGGGGAGGGGGAAGAGGGGTAGCGCTGGTAAAGTGGGGTTCTAGGACGGGAGAAGGGAGGGGGGGAGGAGACAGAGGAGAGAGCGGGAAAGAGCTGAGCGAGAGAGGGGAAGGGGAAGGGGAGGATAGGAAGGGGCGGGAGGGGGGAGGGGGGAGGAGGGACATGGCGAGGCCAGTATTTATCGAGCGCTTACTGTGTACAGAGCACTGAGGGATTTCCGGGCCCGAGGGTGATAGGTCATCAGTCCAGAATCTCCCAGATTGGGTGTGGAGATAATCTTTCTGGGACTCCCCGCAAAGAGTCACCCCCTAATGATTAATTTTCGGGACTGCCGAATGAACTGGGACGTGTAAACAGCGCACCCCGAAGAGACGGTACATCTCCAGTTCTTCCAATTATCCGATCAATCGTTGGTCTTTGATTTGATTACTCCAGTGGGTAACTTAAGCTAGGGAGAGCCGGCACCTCGCGTGGGGTAATTCCCAACAGCAGAGCCGCGCCGGCTCCGTACATTCCAAGTGTTTAGTACAGTGCTCCGCGCGTAGTAAGCGCTCAGTAAATAGGATTGAATGAATGAATTTGACCTTTCGAACTTCGGCTGGATGGGCCGGAGTGGGTGACGGAAAGGCTGCCGTGCTCAACGTTCCTTACACGCTCTACATTGTAGCCTCCCAAATTTTTCAGGAGGAATGTGATTCTCTTTAAAAATCTAATATATTCCAATTTTTCTGAGTGCCTCCTTGGCTCTGATGCTTAATTAGATGAACGCAGTCCTTGGGCTAGGTGTAGCTAAGATTCAGAGACCTAAATTCTGGGCCCAGCCTTTATCCGCCCCTCCACCCGCCCCACTACACTTAGGTACGTATCCGTAATTTATTTATTTATCTGATAATAAAAATGATTCATTCATTCATTCAATAATATTTATTGAGCGCTTACTGTGTGCAGAGCGCTTTACTAAGCTCTTGGAATGTACAATTCGGCCACAGATAGAGACAATCCCTGCCCATTGATGGGCTTACGGTCTAATCGGGGCAGACAGACGGACAAAAACAAGACAACTTAATGGCAATAAATAGATCATTTGTTCATTCATTCAAGTGTATTTATTGAGCGCTCACTATGTGCAGGGCATTGTACTAAGTGCTTGGAATGTACAATTTGGCAACCGATGGAGACAATCCCTGTTAAGGGCTTACTATGTGCCGAGCACTGTTCTAAGCGCCGGGGTAGATACAGAGCTAATCGGGTTGTCCCACGTGAGGCTCACAGTCTTAATCCCCATTTTCCAGATGAGGGAACTGAGGCACAGAGAAGTCAAGTGACTTGCCCAAAGTCACACAGCTGATCAGTGGCAGAGCCGGGATTAGAACCCATGACCTCTGACTTCCAGGCCCGGGTTAATGTCTGTCTCCCTCGCTAGACTGTCAGCATGATGTGGGCAGGGAGATTGCCGACTCTTATATCGTACTGTCGCAAGCAATTAGTGCAGTGCTCTGCACACAGTAGGTGCTCAATACATACAATTGATTGATTGACTGGTCGATTGGTTGATAGCCCGGGTCAGACCTGAAGTAGACACAAATTTCACGATGCCTCAGGGTTAGGTGGACAGAGAAAGCATCCATTCTCCTGATTTAGGTCTGCATGGCTTCGCCAAATGATTAGAGAGTTCGGGTAGGGAGGCGTAGAGATGGTAGAGGGAATTTCTTTTTCTCTGCATTGATACGCTCTTAGATTACAGCATTTCATTAAAAGGGGATATTGAATAGGAGGCGAGGGATGGCAAACGTGGTCCTCGATCTCTTCTCCTGAGAGAGAGAAGCCGGTGGCTTAGGCTCCTACGCCCATATTTACAATTAAATTGAAATGGAAAAGAGACACTGATTTTGATTAGCACCGTGCATTTCAGGGAAAAATGAGTTAAAGTTAGGCAAAGGCGACCTCAGAGAAACTTGTCGCGTATTTAACAGGATTTTGTCATCCGTGACTGACATTACGGGGAACGAACAGTCTCTAGCAGCACCAATATAGGTACGAAGAGTTGTCTGCTTTTTAACTATTGTAGTTTTAAAGAAATACTAATTATGAACGAGCCATAGACAGCCACGTGCGTTTCTCTGGGTATTTTCATTCGATTTGGTCAAGAAAGGGGCAGCAGAAATCCAGAGTGCCCAAGCCAGTTATAAAGACCCCCGGGGAAAAAACACACCACACCCACACACACAAGGAAGAAAAGTCAGAGGAGCTGGAAGTGGAAATGAAAGATGCTTCAGTTTCTTCCTGTGTAAGATGGAGAATAATTTTTAGTTTTGCACATCCGAGGTGAGAATCTCCTGGGAAGGGAAGGAGAGTTTTCTGTCAATGAGGAAATGTTGCGGGGTTGGGGAGGGAGAATGGGGAGGCGGAGAGCAGTACAGCGAAGGAATTACCAAAACAGATCACAGATGTAACTGCAAGGCATGGGGAAAGGGATATTAGAATGAAATGAGATCATTGAGATAGAATGAGTCAGAAGAACCAGAGAGTATAAAAGTGGAGAGAAGAAACAGCAGCATAGACTATAGAGACTCGCTAGAGAATGCAGCGTGGCTCAGTGGAAAGAGCCTGGGCTTGGGAGTCAGAGGTCGTGGGTTCGACTCCCGGCTCTGCCGCTTGTCAGCTGTGTGACTGTGGGGGAGTCACTTCCCTTGTCTGGGCCTCAGTTACCTCATCTGTAAAATGGGGATTAACTGTGAGCCTCACGTGGGACGACCTGATGACCCTGTATCTACCCCAGCGCTTAGAACAGTGCTCTGCCCATAGTAAGCGCTTAACAAACGCCAACATTATTATTAACTAAGGGTAAGGATATCGGAGGAAGCAATCAGTCATTTTTATTGAGCGCTTAATTGCGTGCGGAGCACTCTATTAAGCTCTTGAGAGCATACCATGTGACAGAGTTCATTCACTCATTCAATAGTATTTATTGAGCGCTTACTATGTGCAGAGCACTGTACTAAGCGCTTGGAATGTACAGATGGGTAACAGAGAGAGACGGTCCCTGCCCTTTGACGGGCTTACGGTCTAATCGGGGAGGGGGGTGGGTTGATAGATACTTTCCTTGCCCACGATAAGCTTAAACGTTAGAAGGGGCCGGTGACAAAGGCAGGATCAGAACCCAGAATCCTGTACCTACCTCAGTTCTTAGCGGAGTGTTTGGCACGGTAGGCATTTAACAAATATTATTGTTAGAGGTAACAATGAAACGACCACAATGATAAGATGAACTCAGATTTTGAGGATGAAACTTCAAGACGGCAGGTTCAAAAGAAACAAACATTCCCCACGGCGGGTGTTGAGCATATCAAGCAATCAGTGGTATTTATTGAGCACTTACTATTTGCAGAGCACTGTACGGAGCTCTTGGGGGAGAACAGTACAACAGAATCAGCAGCTACGTTCCCTGCTCGTAATGAGCGTACGGTCTAGAACATATAATAATAATAATGATGGTGGTATTTGTTAAGCGCTCACTATGTGCAAAGCACTGTTCTAAGCACTGGGGGATACAAGGTGATCAGGTTGTCCCACGTGGGAAGTATGAGAAGCAGCGTGGCTCAGTGGAAAGAGCACGGGCTTTGGAGTCAGAGGTCATGGGTTCGAATCGCTGCTCGACCCCATGTCAGCTGTGTGACTTTGGGCAAGTCACTTAACTTCTCTGTGCCTCAGTTACCTCATCTGTAAAATGGGGATTAAGACTGTGAGCCCCACGTGGGACAACCTGATTCCCCTGTGTCTACCCCAGCGCTTAGAACAGTGCTTGGCGCATAGTAAGCGCTTAAATACCAACATTATCATTATTATTACGTGGGGCTCACGGTTTTAATCCCCATTTTACAGTTGAGGCAACTGAGGGCCAGAGAAGCGAAGTGACTTGCCCAAAGTCACACAGCTGGCAAGCGGCGGAGCAGGGATTCGAACCCATGACCTCTGACTCCCAAGCCCGGGCTCTTGCCACTGAGCCACGCTGCTTCTCTTGCAGTCTGTTGCTACAGGAAGTCGTGCAGCCTGAAAATATTGGTTCAAGAAGTGGTTGGGTAAGGGAAGCAGCGTGGCTCAGTGGAAAGAGCCCGGGCTTGGGAGTCAGAGGTCATGGGTTCGAATCCCGGCTCTGCCACTTGGCAGCTGGGTGACTGTGGGCGAATCACTTCGCTTCTCTGTGCGTCGGTTACCTCATCTGTAAATGGGGGATGAAGATGTGAGGGACAACCTGATTCCCCTGTATCTACCCCAGCGCTTGGAACAGTGCTCTGCACATAATGAGCACTTAACAAATACCAACATCATCATTATTATTATTATTAAAGAGTGGTCAGTAAGGGATTATTAGAGGGAAAGTTTGGAATGTTACAGGGTACTTTCTAAACAACTATCTTCGTGTTCCTCCAGACATCTTGCTACCATTGTCAAAAACAGAATCCTGGCCAAGTGGACCGCTGGCTTGACCCAGTAAATAGTATTTCTTTTAATTCCCTTACATTCGAATAGTTTTTTGTTTGTTTGTTTGTTCGGGAACCAGCATGGCCAATGGGAAAGTGCTTGAGCTTGGGTATCACAGGATGCCCCAGGTTCTAATCTTGGCTCTGCTACTTGTCCTCTGTGTGATCTTGGGCAAGTCACTTAACTTCTCTTTTCCTCAATCAGGGGTATTTATTGAGTGTTCACTGTGTGCAGAGAACTGTATTAAACACATGGGAGAGTATGGTACAACAGAGTTAGTAGCCATAATGATAATAATTGTGGTATTTATCAGTTGTATTTATTGAGCGCTTACTATGTGCAGAGCACTGTACTAAACGCTTGGAATGGACAATTCGGCAACAGAGAGAGACGATCCCTGCCCAACAACAGGCTAACAGTCTAAAAGGGGGAGGCAGACAACTGATATATACAAATTTGTTAAGCACTTACTATGTGCCAGGCACTGTATTAAGCGCTGGGGTGGATACAAGCAAATTCAATAGTATTTATTGCGCGCTTACTATGTGCAGAGCACTGTACTAAGCGCTTGGAATGAACAAGTCGGCAACAGATAGAGACGGTCCCCGCCGTCTGACGGGCTGATGGATGCAGTCCCCTATCCCATGTGGGGCTCGCATCCTCAATCCCCGTGTAACAGACGAGGTAACTGAGGCCCAGAGGAAGTGAAGTGACTTGCCCGAGGTCACACAGCAGACGGGTGGCAGAGCTGGGATTAGAACCCACACCCTCTGACTCCCAGGCCCGTGCTCTATCCACTACACCGTGCTGCTTCCCTGCGCACAGGAGCTTACAATCTAGAGCGGGAGACGAACATTAATAAATGAATTGCGGATATGCACATTAGCGTTGTGGGGCTGAGGGTAGGATGAAAAGAATGTTGGTATTTATTAAGCGCTTACTATGTGCAGAGCACTGTTCCAAGAGCTGGGGGAGATACAGGGTCATCAGGTCGTCCCACGTGAGGCTCACAGTTAATCCCCCTTCTACAGATGAGGGAACTGAGGCCCAGAGAAGTGAAGTGACTCGCCCACAGTCACACAGCTGACGAGTGGCAGAGCCGGGAGTCGAACCCGTGACCTCTGACTCTGAAGCCCAGGCTCTTTCCACTGAGCCACGCTGCTTCTCAGATGAGAATGAAGTGCTTAGAGAATACCGTTTCCTTATCTGTAAGACGGGGATTAAATACCAGCTCTCCCTCCTGCTTAGACTGAGAGTCCCATGAAGACAGGTACTGTGTCCAACCTGATTGTCTTGTATCTATCTCAGCACTGGGGACGGTGCTTGGCACCTAGTAAGAGCTTAACAAATACCACAGTTATTAACTCCTCCCTCTAGGCTTCGAGGCTCTCCAACCCTTCGCCCCTTCCTACCTCTCCTCCCTTCTCTCTTTCCACCGCCCACCCCGCACGCTCCGCTCCTCCGCCGCCCACCTCCTCGCCGTCCCCCGGTCTCGCCCTTCCCGCCGTCGACCCCCGGGCCGCGTCCTCCCGCTGTCCTGGAAAGCCCTCCCTCCTCACCTCCGCCAAACTACTTCTCTTCCCCTCTTCAAAACCCTACTTAAAGCTCACCTCCTCCGAGAGGCCTTCCCAGCCTGAGCTCCCCTTTTCCCTCTGCTCCCTCTACCCCCCTTGACCTCTCCGCAGCTAAACCCTCTTCTCCCCCCTTTCCCTCCGCTCCTCCCCCTCTCCCGTCCCCTCCCCTCGGCGCCGTACTCGTCCGCTCGACCGTATATATCTTCATCACCCTATTTATTTTGTTTAATGAGATGTACATCACTCTGATTCTATTTATTTGCCATTGTTTCAATGAGACGTTCTTCCCCTCGACTCTGTTTATCGCCATCGTTCTCGTCCGCCCGTCTCCCCCGATGAGACCGTGAGCCCGTCAGAGGGCGGGGACGGTCTCTATCTGTTGCCGATTTGTACATTCCAAGTGCTTAGTACAGTGCTCTGCACATAGTAAGCGCTCAATAAATACTATTGAATGAATGAATCATTACTATTCTATTCTTCCCCTTTGCGTTACAAACTGTGGAAGTTGGATGCGTGTCTTCCGAAGGAACGTGGAGAAGCTGGCAAGAGCGTGTGACCTATTGATAATAATAACGTTGGTATTTGTTAAGCGCTTACTATGTGCAGAGCACTGTCCTAAGCGCTGGGGTAGATACAGGGTAATCAGGTTGTCAAGATTTCGATGCATCGGCCGGGAATCGAACCTGGGCCTCCCGCGTGACGGGCGAGAATTCTACCGCTATAGGTAATTACCAACGATACTATGAATTTTAAGCTGGACACCAGGAGCGATCCTGAGAATTTTCTCCTCCCTTTCTGAATGCCTTGAGTATGTAATTCCCTTTTTCGTCCTATTGTGGTTTTTTTTTTCCCAACGGGTAGCCTGATCGTAAAATTCAATTGTTGCCTTTTTTTAAAAAAAGGGGGCCTGCTGATGAAGTATTATCTTCCACCATAGTCATGCTCCGAATACGGCAAAGAGAAGAGCTTTCTGAAGCACGCTTAATGTGTGGTTCGTTTTCTTGTTTTCCAAGAGGCTGCAAGGACAATCGTCCGTGGCGGCATACTTGCTTAATTCTTGTAATTTGTGCTGGCTGTTTCATTTTTAATATCTTTGAGATTTGTTAGTGTGATATGCATCCTAAAAGATGCATACAGCGGTGTGAGATGCATCTTGAAAGAAAAGTTAGAGAAGAACTGCAACGTAAGCTCGTATACACTATTTAGCACGGGCTTTGATTACATTTATGGTTAAGGACAAAATTCATTAGCGCCTTCTATTATAATTGCTTAGTTCTCTTTTATCAATTTTAAATAAGGAATAGAAAACCAAACCTTGAAGGGGGAGAACTGTAAAATCATTGCTAAATAGGACATAAAAGACCTATGAAATAATTTAATATTATATCAGCCCCACGGTGTTAGGTAGCAGGTGTTGGTGCTTTCTAAAAGAATTCAGTTGACGACTCAGCCTTGAAAGCAAATGATAAGTATGGTATTCGTTAAGAGTTTATATGGGCCAGGCACTGTGCTGAACATTGGAGTAGCTGTAAGATAAGCAGATCACAGTCCCTGCCCCACACGGACGTCATAGGCTAAGGGGCAAGGAGAACAAACTGTATTTAATCCCCATTTTACAGATGAGGAAACTGAGGCACGGAGAAGTGAAGTAAGTTGCCCAAGGTCACACAGCAGGCGAGTGGCAGAGCCGGAAGTAGAACCCAACTCTCCCGATTCCGATGCCCATTCTCTTTCTACTATTCGAAGCTGCTCTCTAAATTGGGGAAACCTTCACAACCGTCAGAGCTTTCCCTCGACCTTCGCCTACCTTTCTTATCCATGGCATTCTCACCCGCTCCAACTGATTCCACCAGTTCCTCTGCTATAAACATGAGCACCGAATTAAGAAAACCAAAGAATATCTCTCTAGGCCAAGGACACTCGGAGAGGGTCTACGCAAGTCAAAGATATGGATTATTCAGACCTACAAAATATACTCTGTTATCAATTGTACGTTCCAAGCGCTTAGTGCAGTGCTCAATAAATACTATTGAATGAATGAATTATCCAGAAATTTCAGGTGACAGTGCTTTCTTTGGATTTTTAAAAAATTGGAATTGAAATTCTTCACTTGGAAGAACTGAGGTCAAGATGTATTTGGGAGCTTTCATCAGCTAGAGAAGTGGTGAGTAGAAACTAAAATGGCCTGATTTTCCCGAGACAAAGACTTTGCAGGATAGCGGGCCAAGCGTGTCTTGTCGGGGAGGGCGGAGTGAAAGTTCAGTAGTATTTATTGAACGCTTACTATGTGCAGAGCACTGTACTAAGCGCTTGGAATGGACAAATCGGCAACAGATAGAGACAGTCCCTGCCCTGTGACGGGCTCACGGTCTAATCGGGGGAGACGGACGGACGAGAACGATGGCGACAAATGGAGTCGAGGGGAAGAACATCTCATTAAAACGATAGCAAAGAAATAGAATCAGGGCGATGTACATCTGAAAAAAAAGACAAAAAAGAGAGAGAGCGAGACAAAGGGGAAAGTCAGTAAAGAGAGAGAAAGAGAGAGGTGGGTGGGTAGGTGGGTGAGTGACAGGTAAACTGAGCAGCGTGGCTCAGTGGAAAGAGCACGGGCTTGGGAGTCAGCGGTCATGGGTTCGAATCCCGGCTCTGCCACTTGTCAGCTGTGTTACTATGGGCAAGTCACTTAACTTCTCTGTGCCTCAGTTACCTCATCTGTAAAATGGGGATTAAGATTGTGAGCCTCACGTGGGACAACCTGATTCCCCTGTATCTACCCCAGTGCTTAGAACGGTGCTCTGCAAATAGTAAGCGCTTAACAAATACCAACATTATTAAGTCCTGGACACGGTCATACCTGCAGGTAAAGATCTGAGCCCGTGCAGCTGCAGGAAGAGAATATTAAAAGCTGCCATCCCTGGTTTCTCAGAGCTCCTGTCCTGCCTTCCTGGCAGAATCTGCAGCTGGAGAGGTGGGCACACCACGGGGGGAACGCCGAGGAACAGGAAATCACAGTTGGAGAAGCAGCGTGGCTCAGTGGAAAGAGCACGGGCTTTGGAGTCAGAGGTCATGAGTTCGAATCCCAGCTCTGCCACTTGTCAGCTGTGTGACCGTGGGCAAGTCACTTCACTTCTCTGTGCCTCAGTTACCTCATCTTCCAAATGGGGATTAAGACTGTGAGCCCCATGTGGGACATCCTGATTCCCCTGTGTCTACCCCAGCGCTTAGAACAGTGCTCGGCACATAGTAAGCGCTTAACAAATACCAACATTATTATTATTATCACAGTTCACTTTTCCCCACAGCTCGCCTCTCTCTTGCCACTCCTGCTTGATTCTACAGTACAGGAGTCTGCCCTGAGTCTTCTCTTCCACCACCCCCGGGAAGGACGTTTACCTGTAGCATTTATTAAGCATTTACAGTGTGCTAAGCACTGTACGGCACACTGGAGTCAACACAAGTCCCTGTCCCACACTGAGCTCGCAGTCTAACGGGGAGGGGGAACAGGAACAGCAAGGCTGCTGGAGAAGCAGCGTGTCTCAGTGGAAAGAGCCCGGGCCTGGGAGTCAGAGTTCGTGGGTGCGAATCCCGGCTCTGCCATTTGTCAGCTGTGTGACTGTGGGCAAGTCACTTCACTTCTCTGTTCCTCAGTTCCCGCGTCTGTAAAATGGGGATTAACTGTGAGCCTCACGTGGGACAACCTGATTACTTTGTATCTCCCCTAGTGCTTAGAACAGTGCTCTGCACATAGTAAGCGCTTAACAAATACCAACATTATTATTATCATTTAATTCCCATTTTACGGGTGGTGAAACTGAGGCACTGGGGTTCATAGAGCGGGAAAGTGGTGGACCTGGAATTAGAACCCAGGTCTCTGACTCCCAGTCCTGTGCTGGACCAGTCTTCGGGATCAAATTCATTCAATCGTATTTATTGAGCACTTACTGTGTGCAGAGCACTGTCCTAAGCGCTTGGAAAGTTCAACTGGGCAACAGATAGAGATAATCCCTTCCCTGCAACGGGCTCAAATGTACGGTGGTAGAACAACCTGAAAGCATCAGCCAAATCTCAGAAGTCTAATCCTCATGAGAAACGACTTGATGAGGCTCCATCTGTGGTTTTAGGATTCGTTTGCGTTGCCTTTCAGGCAAGTCCAAGCTCTCGACAGATAGTTGTGTATTGCTACCCAGCACTTTCCTCACTGCTAAATATTAGTGTCTCATTTCCCAGAGGGTGAAAAACTCAACAAAAAGGAGGAAATTAAATGACTTATCTGAGCCAGAGCCCATCAGTGCGACTTCATAATAATAATAATAATAATAATAATAATAACGATGGCACTTGTTAAGTGCTTACTAAGCCCTGGGAGGGGGTACAAGGTGATCAGGTTGTCCCACATGGGGCTCACAGTCTTCATCCCCATTTTACAGATGAGGGAACGGAGGCACAGAGAAGCCAAGCGACTCGCCCACAGTCACACAGCTGACAAGCGGCAGAGCCGGGATTAGAACCCGTGACCTCTGACTCCCAAGCCCGGGCTCTTTCCACTGAGCCAGGCTGCTTCTCCTCTTCTTCCTCTGGTGGAAGGAGCCCCGTAGTTGCAGGTGAAACGGACTCCGAATCTACAGTGGCTCACAACCACTCTAGAGTGGTCATGGGTTCCAATCCCGGCTCTGCCACTTGTCAGCTGTGTGACTGGGGGCAAGTCACTTCTCTTCTCTGGGCCTCAGTGACCTCATCTGTAAAATGGGGATGAAGCCTGTGAGCCTCACGTGGGACAATCTGATTACCCTCTATCTACCCCAGCGCTTAGACCAGTGCTCCGCACATAGTAAGCGCTTAACAAATACCAACATTATCATTATTAAAACCTCTTGCCCCCCGGGCATCAAAAGGGAGCACCAACCAGTCCAGGAGAGCTGGGCGGAGATGGGGACTGCAGGAGTGGAAACACTGAATTCTTTGCTTTTACTATCTGCCTGCTTCCTTCTGCAATTCCTACCATTTAGGAGAACAACTTCACTAATAAGAGAGAACATTTTAAATCATCTCTTCCTTTCCTCCCTACAAACTCTCATTCATTCATTCAGTAGTATTTATTGAGCGCTTACTATGTGCAGAGCACCGGACTAAGCGCTTGGAATGGACAAATCGGCAACAGATAGAGACGGTCCCTGCCCTCTGACGGGCTCACGGTCTAATCGGGGGAGTCGGACAGACAAGAATGGCAATAAATAGAGTCGAGGGGAAGAACATCTCATAAAAACAATGGCCAATAAATAGAATCAGGGTGATGTACATCTCATTAAATAAAATAAACAGGGTGATGCAGATATATACAGTCGAGCGGACGAGTACGGCGCCGAGGGGGTGGGACGGGAGAGGAGCAGAGGGAAAGGGGGGAGAAGAGGGGTTAGCTGCGGAAAGGGGAAGTTGGGGGGGGGGGTAGAGGGAGCAGAGGGAAAAGGGGAGCTCAATCTGGGAAGGCCTCTTGGAGGAGTTGAGCTTTAAACTCTCCCCTCCCTTCTCACCAACTCTCCCTTCCCTACCAATTCTCCCCCATCCCCTCACCAACTCTCCCTCACTCTCCACCAACTCTGTCCTCCTTCTCCACCAACCTCCCCTTGCATCCTCACTAACTCTTCCCAACCTCCCCGTCCTTGTCATCAGGTAAAAATACTGGTCTGTAGCTGAAAATCCTTCCGTCTCTGGGCAGAAGCCCCCTTTTTCCGAAACACTGCCGTCCCTAGGGTCGACGGTGAATTTGCCGGAGTCAGGAATGACATCGTGTGATCGAACTCCTGAGAAGCACACTCCCTGATAAACTTATTCTCGTTTTCTCTGAGGTAGCCACATGTTAAATTTTCATAACCTCTCTTTAAGGTTTTCGTAAGCCTCTTTGCTAATAAGGGCAAAGTAATCTCAGTTACTGTGCGTAAAGATAACACGGTAATTAATTCATCCGATCGCCTCTTCCTTGACGGTTTCGATCTCTCTCAGGGGGACCGCCTTAACTCCTCCAGTAATTGACCAGCTGCAGTCTCGCTCACTGACATTCATTTAGAAAGAGATGGAACAAGAAGAGGAGAAACTTTAAGGAGGGGAGAGGGGGGAGTGAGGAGAAGAAAATTAAGGAGCCCCAAACTGATGGGAGACCACTTAATAATAATGTTGGTATTTGTTAAGCGCATACTATGTGCAGAGCACCGTTCTAAGCGCTGGGGTAGATCCAGGGTAATCGGGTTGTCCCACGTGAGGCTCACAGTCAATCCCCATTTTACAGATGAGGTAACTGAGAAGTGAAGTGACTTCCCCACAGTCACACGGCTGCCAAGTGGCAGAGTTGGGATTCGAACCCGTGACCTCTGACTCCCAAGCCCGGGCTCTTTCCACTGAGCCACGCTGCTTCACTTAAACTCTCAGAGGTTATTGTTGAATAGAAAGGAAGCAGGAAAGGTAGGTGGGGGTACACTGAGAAGGTTGGCATTGAAGAGGGGGGTGACACGCCAATTTGTTTTTGGCCCAGGTGCTCGTTTTATCCTAATTAAACTGTGGCCTCTGCCTCCTCAATTTTCTGCCTACCTCCAATCTCGCCCTCCTCTCCAGTCCGTTCTTCCCGGATCATTTTGATCTAGAACATTGTTCTCCACACGTTTAGAAGCAGCGTGGCCCAGTGGAAAGAGCGCTGCCTGGGGAGTCAGAGGACCTGGGTTCTAATTCTGGCTCTGCCACTTCCCTGCTGCATGGCCTCAGGCAAGTTTTCCCATCTGAAAAGTTGGGATTCATTCATTCAATAGTATTTATTGAGCGCTTACTCTGTGCAGAGCACTGTACTAAGCGCTTGGAATGGACAAATCGGCAACAGAGAGAGACAGTCCCTGCCCACTGACGGGCTTACAGTCTAATGGGGTTCAAGAACCGTTCTCCATCCTCCTTGGACTGTGAGCCCCGTGTGGGTCCGGGATGTGATTACCTTGCATCTCCCCCGGTGCATGGCTCACAGTAAGCCCTTAACCGATACCACAGTTATTTAATGTGTCCTCACGCCTCGAAAAACCTTTTACGGTCACCTTTGCCCCTCTGCTTGAATAAGGAGGAATTCCTGACCCTTGGCTCTAAAGAACTCCATCACCTCTCCTTTTTATTTACCACTGGTCTCGGAGAACAGTGCTGGAAGCTGTGAAGAGCTACCGAGTGGTGACCCGACGCGACAGCTCTTTAAAAGATCCTCCACCGGTTGGACTTTTCCTAGCGGCCTAGTGGAAAGAGCCAGAGGATGGCCTGGGAGTCGGAGGACTTGGGGTCTGACCGATCCCGGCTCTGCAACTTGTCTGCTGGGTGGCTTTGGGCCAAGTCATTTAACTTCTCCGTGCCTCAGTTATCTCATCTGTAAAATGGGGATTAAGACTGGGAGCCTCATGTCGGACAAGGACCGTGTCCAATCTGATAAACGCTTAGTACAGCGCTCTGCACACAGTAAGTGCTCGATAAATACGTTTGAACGAGTGAATGATCTTGATTTTACCCCGGCGCTTGGTACAGTGCCTGGCATATAGTAAGGATTTAGCAAATACCATAAGAGATGTACCGGTTGTGATGCCGTTGATGCGCAATGCGAACCTCTCCCATTACTAGAACACTGTACGTTCTAGGGAACCGCAGAAATAGTCTCATTATGAAAACTGAGGCACATTATTAATTCAGGAGTAGAAGTCCAGGAAGGGCTCTAAAGAGATTATTTAGTCCGGCCGTGAAAACAAATATTGCCAAATGCTTAAACTGAAAGTATTGTGAAAGAAATCAGAAGGCCAGTTAATGAAAATCAGGCAGAAGGTCTAAAGATAATTTAATAAATACTTTCTCTCCCATCTATTCCATCTGTTGTCTTCTTAAGGGAAAGCGACTTTGGAGACAGGAAGGTGGTGGCGAAAAGTCCGTGTTTGCTCCAGGCAAAGGTTTCTTTTAACTCAGTGAGACGGGGAGCCAGATGAGGTGGTGATTACCTTGAAGTAGGAGCCGAAAGGGATCACTTTGGCAAGCGTGCTTGGCGCCGATGCAAATTTTGTGGATCAGATGGAAATTTTCCTGACCTGATGATTTTGAAAACTGTTTAAGGTCCGTCACCTTGCCTTAGGCAGAATTACGTCTGAACCGTCCTCTCCTAATTTCAAAGGTCTCTAGAGAGGGAGACTCCAAAATATCTCTGCTTTCCAAAAATGATTGCTTTCTCATTAGTTTTTCTGAATTTCTGTATACTCTCAGCTGAAACGGAATGCTGGCTTTCACTGCGCGCTTTGGGCAGAATGTAAGGGCAGAATTAGAGAACCTTCTTTCGACAACACACGTCTCTCTGAAAAGGTGCGGTGTGGTGTCTGAAGAGATGATGTTATCAGGCACGGGGGGAATTCTTCAGTGCTAGTTTTCGTAGAGTTCTCGAAGAATGCTCCCCGTACCGTCATAGGAGACCTGGGTATAATTATTTTTAATCTGGCTAAATTGATTTCTCTTTTTTTGGAGAGTTCTCCGAGTTTCCTAGAGAATCATACCATTTCTCACTAAAGTCGATGGCGATAGGGATGTTTTACAAGATACCCTTTTTTTGATTTCTCTTTTTTGGAGAGCTCTCCAAGTTTCCTAGAGAATCATACCATTTCTCACTAAAGTCGATGGCGATAGGGATGTTTTACGAGATACCCTTTTTTTCTCCTCTTCCAGTCCTGACTGGATCCCACCTGGACAAGAACTTGGAGTCAAAGTCAGAGTCGGACTCGGTGTCAGGATGGGAATCTGGGCTGGGTTGGCTGGGCCAGGTGGGGAGGTGATTTTCGTTGCATCGACTTGGCGCTCTCCCTCAAAGCCACCTCCGGGGCGCTCACCTAGGTGGGGGCGAAGGGGTAGGATTGATTAACAAGGGGAAGAGAGTAGAAAGGCGACAGTGCCGTCTGTACTTCTTTTATGTCCACACAAGCATGTCCAGCATCCATCTAAAAAGAAGTGGGATTGTCGTGCCAATCCTGATTAGGCTTCTCTAGGAGTCCTTTCGGGGAGACCAAAAGAGAAAGTGTGGTTGACTCGGTGCAGATCATCACCGATACACCAAAAAACAACTCGAGCACCATGGAAGCAGTGAAGCCCTGTGGAAAGAACATGGGCCTGAGAGTCAGGGGACCTGCCCCTTGGCTGCTGTGTGACCTCGGGATGGTCACTTACAGCAGCTCCCTCGGGCTTGGGAGTCAGAGGTCATGGGTTTGAATTCCGGCTCTGCCACTTGTCAGCTGTGTGACTGTGGGCAAGTCGCTTCGCTTCTCTGTGCCTCAGTGACCTCATCTATAAAATGGGGATGAAGACTGGGAGCCTCACATGGGACAAACTGATGACTCTGTATCTATCCCAGCACTTAGAACGGTGCTCTGCACGTAGCAAGCGCTTAACAGATACCAACATTATCAGTGTTATTTTAGCCACACTGTGGAGTTGCCCGACTGTTTGAAGACGGTGCTGCCGAGAATGACACTGTCTCCAAGCGCGAGAGCATTGGCCAATCCATGAAAATACCCTGGTACCCCTCAGCCACGTCACCCCTCGCCAATTGGGATGAGCATTGCTCGGAATCCAATGGTTAAGCGGGAAGAGGCCCTCCTCCTACCGGCTGGACATTTTTTTTCTTTTGATATTTGTTAAGCGCTTAACAAATACCAACATTATTATAGCCAGCGCTCAATAAATGCTATCGAATGAATTAAGAGTCATTGCTCAATAAATATTATTGAATGAATGAATAGTAAGTGCTCAATAAATACTATCGAATTAATGGTCAAGGGCTCAATAAATACTATTGAATGGTCAGCGCGCAATAGATACCATTGAATGAATGAAGAGTCAGCACTCAATAAATACTATTGAATGAATGGTCAAGGGCTCAATAAATACTATTGAATGAGGGTCAGCGCGCAATAAATACTATTGAATGAATGAAGAGTCAGCACTCAATAAATACTATTGAATGAATGGTCAAGGGCTCAATAAATACTATTGAATGAGGGTCAGCGCGCAATAAATACTATTGAATGAATGAAGAGTCAGCACTCAATAAATACTATTGAATGAATGGTCAAGGGCTCAATAAATACTATTGAATGAGGGTCAGCGCGCAATAAATACCATTGAATGAATGAAGAGTCAGCACTCAATAAATACTATTGAATGAATGGTCAAGGGCTCAATAAATACTATTGAATGAGGGTCAGCGCGCAATAAATACCATTGAATGAATGAAGAGTCAGCACTCAATAAATACTATTGAATGAATGGTCAAGGGCTCAATAAATACTATTGAATGAGGGTCAGCGCGCAATAAATACTATTGAATGAAGAGTCAGCACTCAATAAATACTATTGAATGAATGGTCAAGGGCTCAATAAATACTATTGAATGAATGAAGAGTCAGCACTCAATAAATACTATTTTTAATGAATGAAGAATCAGTGCTCAATAAATACTATTGAATGAATGAAGAGTCAGCGCCCAATAAATACTATTGAATGGATGAAGGGTCAGCGCTCAATAAATACTATGAAGGGTCAGGCCTCAATCAATACTATTGAATGAAGGGTCAGCGCTCAATCAATACTATTGAATGAGTGAAGAGTCAGGGCTCAATCAATACTACCGAATGAAGGGTCAGCGCTCAATCACTACTATTGAATGAATGGTCAGCGCTCAATCAATACTATTGAATGAGTGAAGAGTCAGGGCTCAATCAATACTATTGAATGAGTGAAGAGTCAGGGTTCAATCAATACTACTGAATGAAGGGTCAGTGCTCAATCAATACTATGGAACGATGAAGGGTCAGCGCTCAATCAATACTATCGAATGAAGGGTCAGGGCTCAATCAATACTATGGAATGAAGGGTCAGGGCTCAATCAATACTATTGAGTGGATGAAGGGTCAGGGCTCAATCAATACTATGGAATGAAGGGTCAGCGATCAATCAATACTATGGAATGAAGGGTCAGCGCTCAACAAATACTATTGAGTGGATGAAGGGTCAGCGCTCAATCAATACTATTGAGTGGATGAAGGGTCAGGGCTCAATCAATACTGTTGAATGAAGGGTCAGCGCTCAACAAATACTATTGAGTGGATGAAGGGTCAGGGCTCAATCAATACTATTGAATGAATGAAAGGTCAGGGCTCAATCAATACTATGGAATGAAGGGTCAGCGCTCAATCAATACTAGTGAATGAATGAAGGGTCAGGGCTCAATCAATACTATGGAATGAAGGGTCAGCGTTCAATCAATACTATTGAGTGGATGAAGGGAGGGAGGAAGGAAGGGAGGGAGGGAGCGGGCCGGGCCGGGCCGAGCCGAGCCGAGCCGAGCCGAGCCGAGCCGAGCCGAGCCGAGCCGAGCCGAGCCGAGCCGAGCCGAGCCGAGCCGCGGGCGCCCTCCGCCCTCCGCGGGCTCGGCTTCGGCGTCCCGCCCCCCGCGCCGCGCCGCGGGGCCTCCCATGGGCCGCCCGTCCCGCCCGTCCGCCCTCCCGGCCAACGGGCGTCCGCGCCCCGCCGGCCGCCGGGGGGCGCCCGCGCGGGCCCCCGCCCCCGCCCCCGGCCCGGCCCGGCCGGCGCCATGCGAGGAGCGGTGCGGGGCCTCCCCGCCGCCTTCCTCCTCCAGCGCCGGCGCTGCCGCCGCCGCCGCTTCCCCCCGCCGGCGCCGGCGCCTCCGCCTCCGCCTCCCCGCCGCGGGCTGGGCCGGGCCGGGGCCGCCATGGAGGAGCTGCTGAGCCGCGCCGTGCCGCGCCCGCCGCTGTACGAGCTGCGCGACAAGAGCCCGGCCCCGGCCGAGGCCCAGTGCGCCGAGTTCGTGCGCTTCTACGCGGGGCTGCGGGAGCCGGCCCAGCGCGCCGCGCTGCTGCACCGCCTGGCCGCCGCCTTCGGGGTGGACCACGGGGCCGTGGCGGCGCACGGCGCCCACCTGCTGCGGCTCGGACGGCGCCGGCCCGACCCGGGCCCGGGCCCGCTGCTGCAGGCCGAGGACCGGCTGCGCTACGCCCTGGTGCCGCGCTACCGGGGCCTCTTCCACCACATCAGCAGGCTGGACGGCGGCCTCCCCTTCCTCGTCAACCTCAGGGCCGACCTGCTCGACTCCCAGGCCCACAACATGGTGGAGGGGCCGCAGGTCCGGGTAAGGCACCCGCCCTCCTTGCCTCTCCTCCCGGCCGAACCCCCTTCGGGACGCCGGCCCGGGACGGGCTCCCTCCCTTGCCCCGCCGTCCGTCCCCGGCGCTCGGTACGGGCCTCCGCCCCTTCGTTCCGTGGTAGTGTCTATCGAGCGCTTACCGTAATGATGACGTTGGGTTTTGTTAAGCGCTCGCTGTGCGCTGAGCGCTGGGGGAGACCCCGGGGTCATCGGGTTGGCCCGCCTGGGACTCCCAGTCTTCAGCCCCATTTGACGGATGAGGTCACTGAGGCCCAGTGAAGTGACGAGTGGCAGAGCCGGGCTTCGAACCCGTGCCCCCCCGACTCCAAAGCCCGGGCTCTTGCCCCACAGCCGTGCCGGGACTCGAACCCGAGACTCTCCGTTGCCCCATTGTCCATTCCCAGCGCTCGGTACGGTGCTCTGCACCTTCATTCCTTCGATAGTGTTTATTGAGCGCTTACTCTAGTGATAACGTCGGTGTTTGTTAAGCGCTTACTCTGTGCAGAGCACCGTTCTGATCGCTGGGGTAGACGGAGGGGAATCAAGTTGTCCCACGTGGGGCTCGCAGTCTTGATCCCCATTTGACAGATGAGGGCACTGAGGCCCAGAGAAGTGAAGTGACTCGCCCACAGTCACCCAGCCGACGAGTGGCAGAGCCGGGCTTCGAGCCCGTGACCTCCGACGCCAAAGCCCGGGCTCTTGCCACAGAGCCGTGCTGCTTCTCCGCAGAGCGCTGTACTGAGCGCTTGGGATGTACAAATGGGTAACAGATAGAGACGGGCCCTGCCCTTTGACGGGCTTACGGTCTAATCATAGCAAGCGCTCAGTAAAGACCGTTGAATCCAAGGTCATCAGGCCGTCGTCCCCCCGCCGGGGCTCCCGGGCTCCATCCCCGTTTCGCAGAGGAGGGGACCGCAGCCTGACTGGGGAGCCGGAGGTCACGGGTTCGAATCCCGGCACTGCCACTGGGGTCAGCTGGGTGACTGTGGGCCGGTCACTTCACTTCTCTGGGCCTCAGTGACCTCATCTGGAAAATGGGGATGAAGACTGGCAGCCCCTCGAGGGACAACCCGATGACCCTGGAACTCCCCCCGGCGCTTAGAACAGTGCTCTGCACCTAGTGACGGCTTGACAGATACCAACACTATTATTATTATTATTATTATTATTATTATTAACTGACTTGCCCAAAGTCACCCAGCTGGCAAGCGGCGTTGCCGGGGTTAGAACCCACGCCCTCTGGCTCCCTAGTCCGGGCTCTTTCCGCTGAGCCAGGCTGCACGGGCACCAATCCCACCCCCTCCACGTGGGTGCCGGGTAATAATAATAACGTTGGTATCTGTTAAGCGCTTACTATGCGCAGAGCACTGATCTAAGCGCCGGGGGGAGACACAGGGTCATCGGGTTGTCCCACGTGAGGCTCACAGACTTCACCCCCATTGTACAGATGAGGGAACGGAGGCCCAGAGAAGCTAAGTGACTTGTCCCCAGTCACCCAGCTGACCGGTGGCAGAGCTGAGATCCGAACCCATGACCTCTGACTCCCAAACCCGGGCTCCTTTCCCCGAGCCGCGTGCGTGACCCCGGCCGAGTCCCTTCACTTCCTCGGGCCTCAGTCTCCTCGCCTTGTGAAACGGGGATGTTGAGCCTGGGATCCCCAGGTGGGACAGGGTCGGGGCCCCGCCTCGTTAACTTCCCATCACCCCAGCGCCTAGTACAGTACCGGACCCACTTAACAAATACCGTCGTCACGAGCATCCTAGAACGCTTGTGAAAGCAGCCTTGCCCCCGTGCCACGCCCGTGGTACTGTCAGCTCGGGTAGGGATTCCCCTGCCTCACTTCCAGGACAACGTTGCCACCCCGACCCGCCGGCCCCGAGACTCCCTGTGCGCCTGCGGGTCCGTCCTCCTGCCCCCGGAATCGTCAGCGACGCCACCCTCGTGCCCTTACTCTGTGCCAAGCGCTGTCCCGGATAACGGGATGACCGGGTCGGACCCAGTTCTCGTACCGCCCTCCCCGTCCAGGGGAGAGGCACAGCAAGTGCTCCGCTCCCACGTACGAATGAGGAGACAGAGGCCCAGAGAACTTGGATGACTTGGAATAATAATAATTGCGGTATCTGTGAAGCACTTACTAGGGAGACCGCGCCGTTCAGAGTGCCGGGGTAGATCAGGTTGGACAGTCTACTGTCCCCCTTCGGGCTCCCATTCTTAATCCCCATTTTACAGGCGAGGGAACTGAGGCCCAAAGAAGCAAAGCGACTCGCCCCAAGTCGCACCGCAGACAAGCGGCGGAGCCGGGATTAGAACCCAGGACCTCCTGACGCCCAGGCCCGTGCTCTATCCACAACACAGCGGGCAAATTGGTGGAATCAGGATTAGAACCCGGATCTCCTGAGTCCCGGCCACTACCCCACGCCGCTTCCCTCGAGTGATATCAGTTTGTTTCGATGCGTCCCTGATGTTTCTTTTTTTAATCCAGGGCCCAGTAACCTGATGCTGTGCGCTAATCTTCCAGCCTCTTTAATTTTCTCCGAATAAGTGTGGGAGAGCGTGCTGATGGCAGCGACGACCGGCGTCTCTCTTCTCCCCACCCTTTGCGGCGCAGAGTTTTTGTGTGTGTGGGTCGGGGGTGGGGGATTCAGTTTTCTGTTCTGACCATTGCCTTTTAGCACAATCTGTCATCCCCCTTCCCTGTCAGTTTACAAAATATTACCTATGAACTCATGTGAATCCAAAGCATCCTGTAATAACCCTCGTCTCCAGCCTATTCCTGGGCCACCCTAATTGGGCTGTCATAACCCTAGAGTATTGCCAAGTAACCTTAAGGTGTCTTGTAGAAGTCTTGAGAGTTACTGTTGCGATGAGCTGAGCAGGATCCCAGTTTTCCCCTTTTAGGCCCCAAAGGCCATTTCCCCCAGCAAAATTAAGAGTTCTCTGAAAAGAGTCGTCTGAAATTTTGTAACCTTTTAGAGCAGTATAACAGATTTCCTTCCTTTCCCGGTTTCAGTTCTTGAAGGTCTAAATGGGTGCTACACCTTGACCGAGACAAAGTTAAATACATTTTAAAATACCTTTATGCGTTTATAAATGGCCCGTCAAGTGTGGCCGAGCCTAAAGCGCGACCTTATTTTTTAGTTTACTGGGTTTGTTCGGTTGCACTTTGCCCTGAATTTTTTTTCTTTCAAATAAGTTGCGACATACCTCCTGGTGTCACGTGAAGATATTTGTAATGAGAGTAGCCTGTGTGAATGACACCGTATTTATAGCCTGCTTTGGCTTCCATAGAGTCTTCATCCAGGATTTTAATCCTTTAAAAATTGCTTTCAAGACTGGGTTAAGAAGTCGACCTAGACCGATTTGGTAATACTGACGGTTTGATTTCTGAAACTTTGAGCTTCTCGTTTAGGATCTCCAGCTTCACTTGTGCTTCGCTAGAACCCAGAGAGCTTCATACTGCCAGAATCAACTCCTTCCCTCCAGTTCTTATAGGTTAGCTGCTTCTCTGCGGGTTGTTTTGGAAGAACTTGAAGCCCGAACCGAACAGCTCCCGACTGTCTTACTTTGCCCTGAGGAAGTGATCGTAAAAAGAGCTTTCATTTTAGAATCCTTGATTTGATTTACGATAACCAATTGAAGCTTCCCAAATGGAAAGATCACAGGGTTTTCCTGAGGGAGATCCTTGTGAACACTTGGAAGTACTCCGGTTCTGCCGTAGCGCATGTTTTCACGGCACATGTTGAGCTAGAACTGAGCGTTGAGGGAATTGGGGAGCATTCTTCTGAAAACGCAATCCTGGGTGGGTTCTGTGTGCCAAGTTAGCTGAAGAACCTTCTTGATCCTGCATGGGTAAGTACCAGAGCGACAGTTTTCTCATCCGTGACTTCTGGTAGAATGCAGCACTGGACATAGGACGAGTCACTCTCTTAGGAAAACTGGGGCATAGATTTGCTGTGGGACAACTTAACGGCCTAGTCGCAAGGTCTTAGAGTAATATAAAAAGTTACTCGAGTCCCTTTCCCCCCCCGACGGTGTTTTGCACAGTTTTCCAAATGTGTCAATCATCAATCATCGATATTTATTAAGGACTTGTCGTATGCAGAGCGCTGTACTGAGTGCTCGGAAGAGTGCGGTGCACACAGCTGGGAGACCTATTTCCTGCCTTACGAGGAGCTTACAGTCTAGAGGGAGAGACGGGTATTAGAATAAATTACAGATCTATGCGTAAATGCTGTGGGACTGAGGGTGGGGTGAATATCAAGTACTTAAAGGGTACAGATTCCAGTGCATAGGTGACCTAGAAGGGAGAGGGAGAAGGGGAAATGGGGACTTAATAAGGGAAGGCCTCTGGCCGTTTTAAAAGACCCGTCTGCTGAGTCCACAGAGTTCACCACGAGCTGTGCCAGTTTGGATTGGTTTACAGCAAGTAGAAATTCAGAGCCAACCTCTAGAAAGCAGATTCACCCACGGCTTGGGAAAGGGGCCTGATGGGGCCTGGGAGGAAGGAGAACCAAGGAGTCGAAGGGCAAAATGAAGTCACGGCTCTCCGTGGCGTCGCAGGTGAGGAGGATTTATTTTGAAAAGAAGTTCAAGAGCCAACACAACTTGACGTCCCTTACAGCGTAGATCACAAGCTCCTGCTTTTGGAATTTGAGGTGGGATGATAGGCGTCATTTTACACTGCCCGTTCCTCAGATGGATGCGAATTACCACCGAAATGAATGAACAGGGTACTGGCCTTCTGAATCCGGCCGCTCTACCTGCACAGCTCTGTCACATTTGATTGCAAGCTGCACTATAGTGCAAGTTCCTTGAGGGCAGGGATCATGCCCACTAAGTGTATTGTACTCTCCCAAGTACCAAAAATCGACTGGTGGAGTTGATGCGAAAGACTTCTCTTGTCTTATCTATCCTATAACTAATTGCTTTTCTCAGTCGCAGGAGCTCCTGGGGTTATGCCTCCCGATTTCCACCTCCTTTGCTTTCCACTTTGGTCTGCTTTAAATTTTGTTTTGCGTTACAATTTGCGAGATCTCGATACAAACTCAATTGAAAGAATCTTGATATTTCTCCAGAGAACCACGGTTCTCTTAACTAGGGTTTGACACTGTCCTTTCTGTAGAATGGGAGGCCCCAATGTACAGCCCCTTCCGCTTTGTTGAATGTGACTTCGGATCAAGTTCCAAATTTCAGCTCGTTTGGGAAATAGTCAAGGTTGATGTGGAAAGTGAACAGAAGTCATTTGGTTTTTTATCTATTAGCGTTATTCAGCGTTCTCAGAAATTATGACAAGGTCAAGACTTTTATAAAAACCTGACGAGTGAGAAAATAAGATAATTGTCTTTTTCCTTTGAAAGTTATTTAACTTTAATTACTGACTTGCTGTCAAAACAGTAATGGAAGGGAAGGGTTATAAATAGAGAGTGATAAGCTTGTCGCCTGATGAGTCTTGAGCCATCAGCTGTTTTAGTGCAGAAAGTAATATAGGGATGCAGTCAGTAGTAGCACGGGCAGGCTTGAAATGAAATCACAAAGCGTATGTCTAAGCCCGTTGTACAGTGCTCTGCACACAGTAAGCACTCAATCGGTACCAGTCAGCGATGGACGTGTGAAAAGGAACAAAGCGCATAAAATACACACATTTATTATTCCAGGAAATATGAGAAAACGATGCCTCTGCCCCGCCACATTTATTTTAACCTCTTTGTAAGTGATCTGGGTTGATGGTTTCTTTCCAAGACTTGTAGGAGTTCAGTTCTTCCAATAAATGTGTATTCTCATAATCTCTCTGAGTGGTTTCTGATACTTTGTGGTTCAGGCACTTGTATATTCTGCTTCACCCTTTCCTTTCAACAGCTTGACCATTGGAATAATCAAATTTTTATTAAAATGGTATTTTGTTAAGTATTTACAGTGTGCCCGGCAGTTTACTAAGCACCGGGGTGGATACAGATTAATCAGGTTGGACGCGATCCCTGTCCCGCATGGGCTCATCGTCTTAAGCCCTATTTAGCGGATGAGGTAACTGAGTCACAGAGAAGTTAAGTGACTTGCCTAAGGTCACAGGGCCCAGGCCCATGCTCTATCCACTCGGCCACTTTTATTTCTTTTGTCAGAACTGAGTCGTCTCATCAGTGTAGTGTTTAGCTTGGTACGGAGTTACCTTGTTCGGGGAAGTTCCAAATCACAGAACTCATTAAAGATATCGGCGATCCGAGGGTTTAAAAGTCTCCCTGTGACTTTTGTTTTCAGTGGCTGGGTTCCCCTCCAACTACTTTTCTCAGATTATGATTGGCAGCCCTACCTCAGCCAGGGGGGTTCGGGTGCCTCAACAGCATACTTATGTTTCTCCTTTCCGGTAGAAATCCCATAATTGGCATTACTAATTCAGTGAGTTTTAGCATCTTAATTGAAAATTGGCGAGCTGTCCCGTGATTTGTTTTTTAACCTAGAAGCCAATGGCAGGATCCTTTGGGAAATATCTGAGGTTAATTCTTGTCTCCTGTAATAATCAGTTATGGGGCATGATCACAAAACTATGTTCCACAGCAATCTAAAATTCTATCTTCTGAGGTCAAATCATGTGGAAAGAATGCAAAATATGGAATAATTCTCGAGGCCTCTCTGGCACCGTATATTCTTTCTTGTCAATTTTGGTCCCGTAGAAAATGCACCCAAGGAGAGTTTTTTGAATTTAAGAAAATGACTGATGAAATTAGAGAAAGAAGGGGAATATGATCGGCGTTTCAAAAACCTCTGTCACCTAGTTTGTTAGATCACTAATGGGCAAAGGAAAAAAAGAGATAAAATGGATTGTTCTAACAGATCAATCGATCATATTTACTCGGAAAAGAACAATATGACAGACGCATTCCCTGCCCACAGCGAGCCTGCTAGATTTACTCCGGTATTTGTCTTCCTTAAAGTAGTGCGATATTACTTTTCTTTCACATTATACTGTTTGAAGAATAACAATTTAAAAGGTGATAGATTCGTTTTCTGCGAGTATGATTGTTGTTCGTTCATTCATTCAGTTGTATTTATTGAGTGCTTACTGTGTGCAGAGCACTGTACTAAGCGCTTGGATGGTAATTCAGCAGTAGAGACAATCCTTGACCACACTGGGTTTACAGTCTGGAAGCGGGGGAGACAGACATCAAAACAAGTAAACAGGCATCAATATAAATAAATAGAATTATAGACATTTGCCCATCAGACCAAGTGAACAGACGTGAATATAAATAGAGTTATAGCTATTTCTCAGTGGAAAGAGCATGGACTTGAGAGTCAGAGGACATGGGTTCTAATCCCGGCTCCGCCACTTGCCTGCTGTGTGACCTTGGACACTTAACTTCTCTGGCCCTCAGTTACCTCATCTGTAAAATGGAGATTAAAACTGTGAGCCCCACTTGGGAACGACCTGATTACCTTGTATCTGCCCCAGCGCTTAGAACGGTGCTCGGCACATAGTAAGCGCTTAACAAATACCATAATAATAATAATAATACATATATGCATAAGTGCTGTGGGGCTGGGAAGAAGAGCAAAGGGAGTGTAGTGGAGGTGATATGGAAGGGAGGGGGAGCTGAGGAAAAGGCTGGGCTTAGTCTGGGAAGGCCTCTTAGAGGAGGTGAGCCTTCAGTAGGGCTTTGAAAGGTGGAAGAAAGCTTTGAAGGGGGGAAGAGGATTTTTGTGATTTGCCTGGTATCTAAAGCCCCAGTTTTTAATAATCCAGAAATTAAGATTTCATCCTAAAAGAATCAAATATCAATGTGTGGTTATTAATTATTATAGAGCTGTGGGTATAAGGGACCTTGTTAGTGTGTTGTCAGTAGGAAATGCTGTTGAAGGGTTCACTCAAGAACTCAGGTGGTTCCTCTGAAAAATGTTATTTAGAATTTCATCCCTAAATTTACCTATCAGAATGAATTGGTTCTCAAATTCCTTATAAACGTGAGAGTTCAATGAGAAGATTTTGAAGTAAAAATCAGAGTTAAAAAGAAAACTGTGAATCACTTAAAGCTTTTCCACAGTTGAGCCTTTCTGCCTAAAGTTTGTTATGCAGTAGTTTGGTTGATCCTTCCCTATAAGAGTCCGGGGAGAAATTGGAATCACTTGAAAGCAAGTCCATTCTCGACCCTGAAAAATAAAGTAATAATGTGCTAACGGCAGCCCTTGTCTTAAATGATGGTGATAGTATTGCACCTGAACCTTATTTTGGAGGTTTTGCCAACAAAAGTAAGAACAGTAATTATTTCCCTAATGTAGCTCATGATTAAATATTACATTGCAAACTCGATGTGTGTGCCTACAATTTTACCTGGGCCTCTCTTTACTGATGTTTGATGACCAGTGATGGATGATCGTGAAAACAGAACCCCTCTTCTGTCTGTATAAGTAATTTGAAATAAAACATTTTCAAATCAGTTTATCCTATCAGGTGAATTTTTGAAGTGCATGGAGCAGTTACTGTTTCTGTCCCTGACTCTGGATATAATGTAGAATCTATTTCCATGTTGGCACTCCATCTGGTTAGAGCAACAAAATTAATGCGTGCATTACCGTGTCCCATTTCAGAGTACGGAACTCATCAAAGTGTGGTAACGGGACCCATATTTTGAAGCACCTGAACTACCTGCCCTGATCTATAATTCAGAGCACTGATAACTGCTTTCTTGCTGCATAATTTTCTGCCCAGATTTGGACTGAAAGGTCCATACCTTAGCATAACATTACCCAGTGAAAACGAGTAGAACAATACCCTCGTTCTCTGAAGGAAGAAGGGCTGAGTGAAAATGTTGAATAGCGGTGTATGTAGATATTGAAGAGCTCTGTAAGGAGAGACAAAAATACCCAGCAAATCTGCAGAAATTTGTATTCAGGGTTAGCTTTATAAGGGTAAACAGTCAGCAAGATCAAGACCAATGGCCCAGAGAAAATGACGAGAGACTTCACTGGCTCGTTGCTAAGAAACAGTAAATGTCTTCTTGGTGGATTTATAGAAGATGAGAGATAATCTTGACCTAGGTGCAACGCTTTTCAGTCGTATCTACCAGCAAAAGTTCAGCTGAATTCTCTACCGGAAGAGAGCCGGGCGTATTTCCTACTCCAAGTGCATAAAAATAGGTGACCTTTCTGGTCCATTCTCCCATCTGAAGCATGCATCTGATAAATCTTCAAGCACTAATATGCCCTAGAGATCTTCTCCACAAAAGGCCCTTTAGCCCTGAACTTGAAGCTTTAAACATATTTTTCATCAAAACCGTAGGCACTCGCTCTGCTAGACTATGCTAGAGTTTGTATCGTAAGGTTTGGATAGAAGGCGATGCCAAACTTGGGAAACTTTTTTCCAAGAGCGTGCATCTGTCAATGCTGGAGGAAGCAGCTGTGGGGCCTGCACATGGTGTTGAACACAGGGTATTAAAAAAAGCGAGTTTTCCCTTACCCGGACGGGTGCTCTGCGAGAACTCAACCGCTCCATTTTGGAGAACAGGGTTTAAACTCTGTGTTCACTGAAGAAATATGATTTCTTCAAATGATCCTGACATTAACAATAATTACCTGAGAGGTCAGGCAGGTGACACCAAAACAGCTTTAGGGACGGCCCCGAAAATGTCTCTCAGATTGCTTTGGCTACCTGAATGGAGTGCTTTAATTTTCCACCATTTGATGTTATGATTGGTCTTTTAAATGGAGAAGAAGGAAGTAAGCAATCTATGCAACATATGTGGATTTCACCGAGATCTCTGATCAGTTAATCGGTAGCATTCAGTCCTTCTCGGCATTGTCATAAACAATATGGGAAGGTATAGTCTGATTTCCAGATGGCCACACTGCAGATCTTCACTTTTGGGGCTTGTGCCCGTATGGTTAATTTTTTATTATTTGGCTGGAGCGGAATATGCGGCTGCGTGATGCTCTTCCAGGCCTTCTGGTGGCATCGGTGCCCTGTCTCTCCCCGAGCCCCTGCCCTCTCTGTTTCCCGCTGGCTACGTCCTCTCCCCGCATCCCGAACTGGAATGCCCCCTCACCGCTCCGCTTAAAGAACGATTTTAGATGGGAGGGTGTCGGCCGTATTTTGTTTTTTGGTTTGTGGCTGTTCAGTTCACGTAGCTTGGCTGTGCGGGTTCTAGGTCACAGTATCCTTAGATGGGGACCCAACTGACCAGAAGGTCTCATCCAAAGAGTAGAACCCGACGGTTCAAGGTTGCCAAGGGACGCAGCTCCTCAAGAGCCTCCAGTGGTTTCCTGTCCACCCCCGCACCAAACAGAAACTCCTTACCCCTGGCTTTAAAGCACTCAAACACCTTGCCCTCTCCTACCTCACCTCCTCCTCCTCCTCCTCCAACCCAGCCCACACACTTCGCTCTTCTAATGCTGACCTTCTCACTCTACCTTGATCTTGTCTATCTCGCTGCCGACCTCTTGCCAAACGTCCCGCCTCTGGCCTGGAATGCCCTCCCTCTTCATATCCAGCAGACAGTTACTCTCCCCCCTCCCCAAAGCCTTTTATCCGAGAGGCCGTTCCTGACTAAGCCCTCCCTTCCTTTTCAGTTCTCTGCTGCGTTGCCCTGACTTGCCCCCTTTATTCATCCCCCACCAGCCCTGCAGCACTTGTGTACATATCTGTAATATATTACTTATATTAATGTCCGTCTCCCCTTCTAGACTATAAGCTTGTTAGGGGCAGGGGTTGTGTCTGCTATACTGTACTCTCCCAAGTGCTGAACACTAAGTGCTTAATAAATATGATTAACTACCTTACTATATTTAACTGGTTGGAGCTATGTTTCTAGTTCCTTACCTTTTAAGGAATTATTGTTATTTACGGAATGGCGTATCCTGTAAATAGAAGGCCCTAAATGATCATTAATGTCAGTCATTCAATCAAAAGAATATGTGGAATGCCTCCTGTGTGCAAAGCGTTGTGCTAAGAACTCGGGAGATTTCAGTAGAAAACAGCTTCTGTTAAAGAGGTGCTCTTTGTTAAAAAGGAAACGAAATTTCTCTCGAGCAATATCAAAATTCAAATAGGTTATTCCTGCACCTGTGTAGAAAAATATAAGCACAAGTCCCAAAGAAAAGAAGTTAATTGAAGGAGAGCCACTCCTGACTTCTCTACTGAAGTCTCCCAATTAGGGATAGCCCTCAGATGTGATCAGAAGAAACTCTAGTTCCTCAGGCAGGAGATCATTTTTTGTTTATTTGCCAGCCTTAGAATCTTGCATTAAAAACAGTTCCTACAAAGTTGTATAAAAATGTATTTTAAAAAGCAACTGGGAGAGGACTGCGAATGGGTCCTGCCCCTGCATTAAGGAAATGCAGAAGATCGTAGACACCGTGAGGTGGCTTCTGCTGCTCCCTGGCCCTGGAAGCCCCAGCGTCCACCAAGGCAGGTCAGATCAGAGTTAGGACCCCCCCCCCCCCAGCGTGCTGGAGGCTGACGATGTTTTATTCGAAGCACCTCTTCAGCAGAGAAAGAAATCCCATTTTGGCAAAAAGTCTTTCTGATCGACCGTCTGCTAGGCTGAGCGTCTAAGCATTTAGATGAGCGCACAGAGATGCCAGTAGTTGGCGAGAAGCAGCATGGCCGAGTGGAAATAGCCCCGGCCTGGGATTCTGGGGACCTGGGTTTTAATCCTGTCCTATCATCTTGCCCGCTGTGTAGTCTTGGGCAAGTCACTTCTCTGTGTCTGTTTCCTCGTCTGTATAATGGGGATTAAATGCCTGTTTTCCCTCTGAAAAGATCAAATCTCAGGAGGGGCAGGGACTGCCTCTGAACTGTCTTGTAACTGCCCCAGCATTTAACATACTCTTTGACGCGTACTAAGTCGTTGCGGCAGGGAATGTATCCATTTATTGTTATATGGTACCCTCCCAAGCGCTTAGGACAGTGCTCTGCACACAGTAGGCGCTCAGAAAATGGGACTAACAAGTGTCACAATTATGATTATTACAACCTAACAACCTGGAAAGTCCATTAGGGCTCGGTAATGTGGGGATAGAACCCAATATGTTCCGAGATGCGCCGGGATTGTACAGATGTCATTGAGATTGCCCAGCCCTTGTTTAGTGTGGGACTGTAAGTGTGGAGGCTCAGTCTACCCCCCCTTGTAGATCAAAATGTGGGGTTCTGCGGACCTCCCAGTGGCCCCAGGTAAGTGTGGAGAACTTGAGACCTTGGCCTTTAAAGGATTGCGTCCCTTGGCTCTGCCACCTGTCTACTCTGAGACCTTGAGCAAGTCACGTCCCTTTTCTGTACCTCAGTTACCGCATCTGTGAAATGAGAATTAAGACTGTGAGCCCTTTTCCGGACAGGGACTGTGTCCAGCCCGATTAACTCGTGTGGAAGCAGCGTGGCTCAGTGGAAAGAGCCCGGGCTTGGGAGTCAGAAGTCATGGGTTCGAATTCCTGCTCTGCCACTTGTCACTTCACTTCTCTGGGCCTCAGTGACCTCATCTGTAATATGGGGATTAAGACCGTGAGCCAGCTCATGTGGGACAACCCCATCACTCTGTATCTCCCCCAGCGCTTAGAACAGTGCTCTGCACATAGTAAGCGCTTAACAAATACCAACATTATTATTATTACCCTAGCACTTAATATCATGCTTGGCACATAGTAAGCGCTCAACAAATGCCATAATTATATTTTTACTATTTTGGTTTAGAGCCAACTGTCTTTGGGCAAGACTTTAAATCGTCCAAGGTGCATGATAACCCTGGATGCCTAATCTATAGATAATTTTTGGAAGTTCTTCAGCTTCAACTGAAGATGGGGTTTCTGGACATGGAATGTTTTCGTAACAGAAACGTTAAAGGAATTGATGGGTTCTGGAAACGATTGCAAGATTGGAAAGATCAGGATCCCAAAGTCTGCTTTGGTAATCCAGTGCGATGGTTAGCAACACTTGTACTGAAATTCTTACCTATGTCTCACTGAAGAACCTCACGGTATAGTTTAACCTCTTTCCCTCGTCCGTCCTCTGTGGCGATGGATTACAGCTTGCCGTCGTTTCCAGTTCCTTTGATCTTTCTTCTCAGTCTTGTTTCCCAATCTTTGAATCATTTTCATTGCCCTTCCTTGAATACTCTCTGAATTCTGCCTCATGTAGATTTTTTAAAGAATAATTTTTGGTGTGACCTATATTAAAATATGGTAAGCTCAAAGATTTGTAGTTGGGTGCCTCAGAGAGATGGGAGCTGGAGTCCACTGAATTCGGAGGTGATCTTGCAATAATAATCTTGCCACTTGACTTTCAACCTTGGGCTGTGATTTTGTAATATATTTAAAAGGCAACTGCCACTCTAGGGAAAAACATTTTATGTTTAAACCTTAGCGGCATATGTTTTTTCCATCGTCGCTGTTGCTCTTCCTGGCAGTCTCCAAAGAGGATTATATTTAAACATGAGTTTTCTCCCTTTTGGAACATTTTCTCCTTTACCGTGCACCAGAGAGGTATCACTGAATAGCAGTGGGCTGGGATATCATATACAAATGACTCAGCTTCAAGGTCAACAGTGGTAAGGAAGGAATGCTGTGCACGCAAACAACTTCAAACCCTGCAGTGGGGAAAGACGATATTATTGGCAAATACCAACTTTGCATAAATGTGTTTGGTCAAACTCCCAATGCGTAGATCCCTGGGAGGATGTATTCTCTACAATAACTCAGTTATGCACAACATTTTTATTTGGCATAAAATATAGGCCAGGGACCTAGATATTGTAGAAAAATGTAGTCTACAGCAGCCCTGGAAAACAGTCATTTAGTAGTAATTGCTTTGCCAACTACTAGCAAAATATTTCCCTACCCAGTTTAATGCCTGTCTCTTCTGTGAAAAAACAGTAAAGCTCATTGTGGGTGGGGAAGGTGTCTGCTAATTCTGTTGTGCTCTTCCAAGCACTTAGTACAGTGCTCAGTAAATACCAGCGATTTGAATCAAGGAGTTGGTTGTGAGAAGCTTCGAGGGGAGATGAGATTGTAAACCCTTCCATTTGACGGTAAACTCCTGGGGTCAGGGATCACGTCCGGTAGTTTCTCAACTCTCAGTACAGTCCTTTGCCCACAACAGATGCTCAATAAATGCTGCTTGAAATTATGATGAGGAGCCTGTCTTTTTCAGAGGAACTAATGATCCCTTAGACTCGGTGCCTAAAGCCTGTTAAGGGGAATCTAGGCAAAGAATGGGGAAAAAAGAACTGTGGCTGTAACAGGTGTTTTGGATTTGTGGAAAGACAGTCAGATTAGTGAAACAAAAGAAACAAGCTCATAGCAATATTTTTGAATCGCAAATAATAATCCTTCATGGATTGGATCTGATTATGGGGAATATTATGAGTTACATGGATTTTTAATCATGCAAGATTTTGTTACTGAAGGTTGTGCATTCTTGCTCCCCTAAGCAGAAATGTGTCTGGGCAACTTCAGACTAGAGAGGAGTTCATCCTCTGGGCCTCCGTCCTGTCAGTCGGTCAGGCAATCCTACTTATTGAACGCTTACCATCCAAAAACACTGTAGTAAGCGCTTGGGAGAGTACGATACAGTAATATAACAGACACACTCCCCTCCCACAACGATCTTACAGTCTAGAGGGGGAGACGGACATAAACGGTCAGGCTGAGCCTCAAGCGAGGGGACAGGAAGAGCTGAAGCCTCGCAACCACCTGGCGACTATTTCGTGATGCTGTTTCGTGCTCAGGAGGTGTGATGCTATTTGGTATGGTGCATTACATCATCAGTGGTATTTTTTGAGCCCTTAATGTGTGCAGAGTACTGTACTAAGCGTTAGGGAGAGAACAAGGCAGCAGAGTTGGTGGACGCCCTCCCTGCCCATAGTGAACTTCCTGCACTCAGTGGAAGCTTAATAAATACCGTTACTACCAATCAGTAGTATTTATTGGGTGCTTACGGTGTGAGGAACACTGTACTATATATGGATAACTCTTATTCAGCTATCCAATTTGGATTACCCATCTCCTTTTGCTTCTTTCTGCTTCCCACCTGCTGCCTGCCTGCCATTTCAGTGCTTATTAGCATCTCCACCTAAGTGTGAACAGGAGAAAGAAAGAAGGTGAAATTCAAACGCCTCCTTTTTACTGCTTGTTAGCGCCTCTGGAAACATGCTTTTTGTGGGGGAAAAAAAAGTTGCAATTATTGGCTGAAATGAATCTTTCATCCTTTCCTCCACTATCCCTGGCAAAGATGGAGTATCCTAATTATCTCACAATATTTAAAAATAGTCTCTTTCTTGTTGAGATTGTGATTGGGGAGTGGGGTAGGTTCCTTCTCTATGTTTCTTCTAGATCTATGATTAATGACTCTGGGTGGACATTACGAGACAAAGAGAACCTCATGCAGTTCTACGATCCAGTAACTAAATTCATGTTTCCAGGCACCATTGGCATCCTGAAGATTGTGATTTTTCAAGTCCGGGGTGGGCCTTAAGACAGTAGCAGATTTTGATTTGCTTGACACTGTTTGGTTCTCATCTACCTAGATTTTTCAGCTCTGATTCTCACCCAAGCAGGTGTATTAAAGGTTGGAAGGAAGCAATAGAGACAGTTGAAGCCTTTAATCCACATTTGTTGGTCTTAATGGGCCAGCGTGCATTTAACAACTGCATTTAGCCCATAACCGAATGAAGATATTTTTAGATGAGCAATCAGCAGCAAGACCAACGATTATATTTTCCCTTCGTGAAGCTGAAAATAGAAAACTATGGAGAAATTAGGTGAATCAGCAGCACACGTGATTAACAGCAGTGGAAAGTAGGGAACAGAAACAAGTTCCTATTGTAAATTCATTGCGAATTCTATTAAGCCACAAAAATCAGATTGGCACCCTACAAATGTAGGAGCCATTGATGTTTTTAGGTGTCTTCTGTTCTGCTTTAGTCTGTGAGTTTCTTGAGGACGGGGCCATGTCTTTCGTAGCTTCCAGTCAATCATATTTATTGGGCGCTTACTGTGTCGGGAGACTACAGTATAACAGAGTTGGTAGAAACGTTCCCTACACACAATGAGTTTACAGTCTAGAGGGGGATAGAGAGAGTGATATGAATTACAAATATGGACTTAAGTGCTACAGGGCTGATGGAGGGGTGAATATTCGTTGCTAATCCAAATGCAAGAGCGACAGAAGAGAGAGGGAGAATGTCGTCTAGGCTCTAAGCTCCTTCTCCGATCTCTGCAATTCAGGTTTGCATGGGTCAGGGCTTGGTTTAGAGGATGTGGACTTCCTAACAGTACTACTTTCCTCTCCGTTTATAATTCATACAATCTAGCAATTATTTAATCATCCCCCTCACTTCAAGAGATTGTATCCTCGAGTTTAGATTCTTTTATCTTTCCTTCAGAGGAACCCTGAGTTAGTGTGTTTACGTGAGAGTGCTTAGACAAGAACAGGGCCTTTTTAAGAGAGATTTGACGCCTAGAAAAAGATGGTTGGAGAGGTTAACACATCAAACCCTTTTTCAGATAATTTTAGAGTAAGTGGACCATAAAATGAGTCAGAACCACTAAAATAACCATAAAATGTCTTGACGGAATCGTTGCCGATATAAACTTTGACAATGAAGCTGTTTACAGTATTGAGAAAAATTTTTTAAACCTTGCAGCTACTGAAATAAAGTGTTCCACTAAAGATTATCCAACCACTTGAAAGTTATAGTTTGAGCTCATCAGAGCCAATTTAAGCCGGTATTGTATTATAGCTACAATTTTGAGAACACAGTACAGTATAACATGAAAAAATGGGAGTAGTGCCAAAGGAAATTTACAGAAAGTGTAAAATCTACTGGGATTTTTTTTCCTTCTATCCCCATAGTCTTTTTTTCAGTCCTTGGCAACTGGGAAGAGAAATAAAATGAAAAGAAACCTACCTTGCTGCCATAGTCTGAAATGCCCAAAGGAAGAGAAAGAGACAGGTGGAAAGCAGACAACCAACTTTATCTGCTTCTGCAAAGAAATAGAGTAAAACACTACGAGAACCAACGATCTAGAAAAGAAAACAAAGTGTACTAGCCTCTTGATGCTGTTTCCAAGCACCATTACGCTTGCAAAAATGAATTCTAATTTCATTTTGTTGCCTCTCTCAAACCACGGAATTTACTTTTGGATTTTGATGCAGAAACAGGAAAGGGGAAATATGACGAGGTCTTAAAATATGCACTTTGCTAGATCAGGAGAAGATCTGCGAGCAGTGAAACAAGAAGGATGCCGGAGTGGGGAAGAGGAGAAGGAAAAAGCCTAACCCACAGAATAGATAATTAGCTCTTCGATTATTGAAAGCTGGCAGCTTTGGGACCGTTTGCCTAGGTTTTTCACAAATTCATTATGCCCCAACAAGATTTGGAACCTATGGTGTTCCAGTAAAGAGGGGGTAAGCAACGCCCATTCCAGAATTATATCACTCCCATCTTAATTTTGACCTCGATTTGAAAGATCCCAAGTTAAATTCAACTCCTGGCATTATTGAGTGACCACTGGGTACAGAACTAGGTACCACGTGCTTGGAAGAGAATAATAGAGTTAGCAGACACAATCCCTAATCTCAAATATTTTACAATCTAGCAGGAGAGATAGATGTGTAAATAAACTTGTGTTACCCGTCAAGTCCTCTCCGACCCATAGCGACTCCGTGGATGCATCTGTCCCTGAACACCCCACTCTCCATTCTGCAGTCGTTCTGGTAGTGCGTCCATAGAGTTTTCTTGGTAAAAATACGGAAATGGTTTACCATTGCCGCCTTCCGTGCGGTAAACTCGAGTCTCCACCCCTGACTATCCCATGCCACCGCTGCCCAGCACAGGTGAGTTTTGACTTGTAGCAGATTGCCTTCCACATGCTAGCCACTGCCTAAGATAAGAATGCCTCTGTTTGACTCTCCCACCCTTAGCCGAGACTGGTAGAATACTGGAAACTCTTCAGGTGCGATTATGAGGGGCATAAATAAATCACGCTAGTGTAATACCTTCTGGCCCGATCCACACTAACGGTTGAAATTATAGTGTGCGGATCCTATTATCAGAGAAAAAGCTTCCAGGATAGCAGAGTAGTTCTACTTTCAAATGCATTTGGCACACTGGGGAAACATTTACTCTCTCTAAACATCTACTTTCTGCATCAAAAGCAAACTCTGACCCCTTGACTACAAGTTAATCCATCCGATCTCTCCCGCTCCCTAACCACCAAACCCCAGCTCACACACTTCCCCTCAAGCAGATCTATAAACTGGGCCCTTTTCTTGTCTCTCCCACCTCCGACCCCTTGTTTGCATCTTTTCTTAGGCTGACACTCTCTCCCACTTCAAATTTACACTCTCCCCAATTTCAAAGCTCTGTTGAAATCAAATCTCCTCCAGGTGTCCTTCTCCAATTTATTTTTCTTCTCTGTTAGTCCCCTAACTTCTCTTAAAAGTTATTCTAATTTTTTATTTAAGTAAAATATGGGGGTGCGCAGAGGGAGTCAACAAAGGGATATCTGGAATTCTCGAGTGCCGACTGACCTTAATGTAAACTCTCTTTCTGAGGGAGGGCTGTGGAGTTTTTACAGAACAGTCTTCAGTAGCGCTAACCTCTTGTCGAGTCCAATGAATATAGCCTTATGCTTTTGTCCTTTTGATGGAATTGCAGCAATTTTTCCTTTTTAAATTCTGTTCATTAATTTTGTGGTGATTCAGATAATTACATGGAATGCACGTAGATCAAGCAGTTTTTTCAGGGGTATTGATTTAACAAGGTTTATAATTCTTATATCGAAAAGTAACTCATTTTAAACTAATTACACACCAAATTATTAAAAAAAAAATCAGTTGCCCCAAATATGACAAGCAGTGGAGACTAAATTTAGGGGACAATGAAGAAAATGACCTGTTTTTCAAAGAATGCTTTGCTGAAGTCAGGCAACCTATTGAAATATTATTGGTCTTTCAAAATGCCTGTATTCTAGTGGGGCAGCACTGTGACTTTAACGAGAAACCTATTAGCTGCTGAGTACATTTTCTACTAAACAAAATAGGACTTTATGAACGTGCTTTCTTTTTTTATAAGATAGTTTTAACGTTTTGGATTTAGGGCCACACCATGTTTTGTTTTCTTTTGTACCGAGTTTTCTGTTTGAAATGAACTTCACCCGATGACTTAGTTGAAGTTTTTTTGATTTAGTAGGCTTTACAAAATGGCCCCCTACATTATATGGCTCAATAAGGCCATTCTGGCAGCAGTTCCCTCACTGGAATTTATTTTAAATGTAGAAATGACTTCAGACAAGCCCGTGAGGCTGGCAGGATTGAATAAGTGTGGCTCGTAAGCGACCTGCTGATGTTGAACTTGGCTCATGCCCATATAATTGGGACTATCGTTTCTGGCGGTTTATAGTCACTGAGATTCTCTCTACTCCCTGCCACCTCCCCTCCCCCCCTTTTTTATTTTTTTAAGTCACTGTGGAATCGTTCTTTGGTCAGAAGTCAGACCTAATCCTACTGATTGGATCTACACCGCTAAAGTGAAATGGAAAGCCCTCCTCTTCCAGCATGCTTTCCTTGCTTGATTCCCAGCATCCCAAGTCACTTAGACCCATCGGTCACCTCTGGCACTTCGGTCCTTCCTTATATCCATCCTCAGAAATATGCCTGTACGCCTATTCAACTGAACATTCAAGTTAATTTCTTTGTGGATACTTTTCTGCCCATCTTCCTCACAGTGTAATCAATCAATCAGTGGCATTTATTGAGCACTTACTATGTGCAGAGCACTCTACTAAGCCCTTGGGAGAGTACAATACAACAGAATAAAATGACCCATTCCCTGCCCATCTAGTCTAGCTAGAGCTAGTCTAGCTCTTTGTAGGTGGCTAATATGTGTTTGCTTGTGTTCCAAAAGTGCTTCGATGTACAAGTAGTAATAGTTATTAAGCACTTACTGTGTACAGGGCAGTGGGAGAGAATACACATGTGGGAATGAGACACAGCCCCTGCTTAGTTTAGCACATTGCACCCGGTGCATGTTTAATAGATGGTTTTACTGCCGAATGAAGAGTGGAGCCGTGGTCCATGGTTTGATCCATGTAGTTATCCCACCTGGATGATTCAGGCCCAAAGTAGATCTTTTAAGCTTGCGTGATCCAATTTCTCTGCTTCCTGACTGAAGAAAAAAAATGTCCTTTCCGGGTGTGGCTCGGGGGTGCCCCTCAGCCCATCTTTGCCCTTCCTGGTTTTGGCCAGGTGATTGGGCTCACTGAAATCAGCCTTTCTTCCCAGTTCCTCCACAAGAATAAGTGGTTTGTTATTTGCAGATATTTTGGGCAGGTTGCTCGATGGTTGAGCCAGCAAGTGATGCGATTCTCAGAACAAGGATCGTTCAACAGAAGCTTCATGGTGGTGTATTTATAAATGTTTAGAAAGCAAACATTTCTGAATCGTCACCCACTGTCGAGAATCATATTTGAGATCCGAGGTTGTTACTTATATCCAAGATGGAACATATTCCCTCCCTTTAGGCTGAAAGCTTCTTGTGGGCAGTGATCATGTCTACCAACTCTACTATATTGTACTCTTCCAAACAAACAGTGTTCTGTACTCAGTGCTTACTTATATCCAAGATGGAACATACTCCCTCCCTTTAGGCTGAAAGCTTCTTGTGGGCAGTGATCATGTCTACCAACTCTACTATATTGTACTCTTCCAAACAAACAGTGTTCTGTACTCGGTGCTTACTTATATCCAAGATGGAACATACTCCCTCCCTTTAGGCTGAAAGCTTCTTGTGGGCAGGGATCATGTCTACCAACTCTACTATATTGTACTCTTCCAAACAATACAGTGTTCTGTACTCGGTGCTCAATAAATACCACTGATTGATGGAACATATTTAAATTGTTGTTTAAAATAGGATTTTCCTATATTGTGTCCTTTTTCCCTTTTTATATAAAAATATAAATTTAAAAATAGGTTATGGAAAAGTTGCACAATATGTGAAATTATTACTTTGTGTATTCTTTTTAAATTTACAGAGAAATCTTTTGTTGACTAAACTGTGTTTAAGGAAAAGTAGCTCATTTCCCTTTGCTCAACATAGTAATGGTTATGGAAGAGCTTATAAATAGTTTGGTATGACTGAGCAAGTTTTTTTTTTTCCAGTGGTATTTGCCAGACACTATGTGCCAGGCTCTGTACTAAGTGCTGGGGTAAATAAAATATAATTAGGTTAGATCCAATCCATATCCCACATGGGGCTCACAGTCTGAATCCCCATTTTACAGATGAGGTAACTGAGGCACGGAGAAGTTAAGTGACTTGCCCATGGTCACGCAGCAGACAAGTGGCAGAGCCAGTATTAGAACTCAGGTCCTCTGACTCCCAGGCCTGTGCTCTTTCCACTAGAGAGTACTGCTTCTCAATTTTATTAATTGAGATAATTTAATTAATCTACAGACCTTTAGATTTTACTAGCCTCCTGCTCAGCTTCGGGCGCATAATGGTGGGGTTAATATGCCTTATTGATGTGGTTACCTCCAGTTTTTGAAGCTGTGTGGAAGAAAGATGTTTTTTTTTTAAAAAAAAAATTTAGGTCTCAGCATAGAAAGAACCCTCAGCAAATTTGATTGAGTCTGCATCTGAGGCCTGGGAAAAGACTGAGACCTGCAAGGATTTGCCTTGCAAACTCTATTTCTGTGGTCATTATCATCAACTTTGCTCTAGGACTTTTTCTGGAAAAAGGTAATTTAATTATAGCTTTGGGGGGATTAGTACAGCTTGAACTATCTGATTTTGAGCGGTAAGCGAAGTCTGGGACTGTAGAATCTATAGTTTTAGTAGCCTACTTCTGAAAGGTTAAAATATGCTTCTAGTGATAAAAAGTAGTTTTCTTTTTGCATTATTTTCAGTAATTGCCTGGGCCCAAAGTTTTTCTTTGATATGTACTTATGGGAATAGATTCACTTTTATCTTTTATTAGGTCTTAATTTAAAAAAAATTGTGCTTATAGCAAGTCGCTCATCGTATTTACACTCATGAATGTCATTTTCAAGAAATATAGTGAAATCTGGGGGAAAGATATTTTTATTCCGATTGTACGAGAGAAAGTTGTAAAAGATTTTCAGCCCAACATCCAGGTTCCGATCTAGCCTAAGTCATTTAACAGAGATGGAGATGACACACATTTGAATCTCGTAGTTTCAGATAAGTCCCTAGTCTCTCAGCTGGCAGTTTGAAGTGTTTTAAAATGAAATGGCCAGGGTTAAATAGAATTTATAAGATTAAAGGGATGCTTCCAGAAACGGTTTTCGCTTAGGAGTTGCATTTATGAGTTGGCTAAATTTGTAGCATGAAAACTGCTCCAAATTCAGTATTTATATTGAAAATTTTGGACTAGAGCAGACCGTAGATAATTTAATCAACCAGTTAATGGTATTTACGCAGAGCACTGTACTAAGCGCTTGAGGAGGTGCAGTGTAAATATCTGTCTTCCCCAGGAAGCTGCAAGATCCTTGTGGGCCTGGATCGTGTTTACCAACTCTGTTGTAGTGTACTTTCCCAAATGCTTAGTAACGTGCTCTGCCCGCTGAAGGTGCTCAGTAAATACCATTGATTGATTGAAACGTAAAATTGAGCCCAGTAAATTCTCCGCTCTGTACATTCAAACCCCAGGGAACCGAGGCCACGTTCTGCACTCCACTTGGATTGACCTAAAAGTACCGTAGACTGGTCCAGTGGATTCCCCGGCCGTGGGAATCAGGAGGCCCGACGGCCAGTCCCAGCCCTGCAAATAAGAGATTTCCTTTTGCGGGTAGACTAGCAGTGGTGAGAGTTTGTGCCCGAGAATATCTTAAGCCGTTCCGTGAGGTGGACCGGCCCAACAGGAGTCCTGAAGTAGAGGCGCCTACGTTGGCTACCGAGGCAACAGCTTGCCAGGTCACGGAACTACGGTGAAGCGTAGGTATCGTGCCGAGGTCACTTTGGCTGTACCTGGTTCTCCTTGACCGAAAGTCCTTCGCGTGCCCGTCGCAATGGGTTTCATCTTCGCCTTCCCCCTCGCTCCTTGCGCTCCGTGCCGGAACAAGATTGGCAGGCAGTAAGAGTGAGAAGCAGCCTGAGAGTCAGAGGACTTGGGTTCTGAGCCTAGCTCTGCACATGTGTGCTGGGTGACCTTGGGTAAGTCTCTTCACTTCTCTGTGCCTCAGTTACCTCATCTGTAAAATGGGGGTTAAGGCTGTGTCCAACCTGATTAGTTTGGATTCATTCGTGCATTTATTCATGCACTCGGTCGTATTTATTGAGTGCTCACTGTGTGCAAAGCACTGTACTAAGCGCTTGAGAGATACGAATATAGCAATAAACAGAAACATTTTGTGCCCGCAGTGAGCTTACAATTTAGTGCTGTGGGGCTGGGGTGGTGGTCTACCCCAGTGCTTAGTAGAGTGCCTGGCACATAATAATAATAGCGATGGTATTTGTTAAATGCTTACTATGTGCCAAGCACTGTTCTGAGCGCTGGGGTAAATACAAGGTAATCAGGTTATCCCACGTGGGCCTCACAGCCTCAATCCCCATTTTACAGATGAGGTAATTTAGGCACAGAGGAGTTAAGTGACTTGCCCAAAGTCACACAGCAGACAGGTGGCGGAACTGGGATTTGAACTCCCGACCTCTGACTCGCAAGCCGGTGCTCTTGCCATTAGCCCATAGTAAGAGCTTAGCAAATACCATAAAAAAAAAAAAGAAAAAAGAATGCCATTGCACTGTGCAAACCACTAGGAATATATTCAATTCCTCAGGACCTGATTCTCACTGCTGGGTCATCTAGGAGCTTGGATCTGTAACTTGGGCAGTTGGCATTAAGCCTATCTTCAGCCCTGTAGCACTTTTTATGTATCTGTAAATTAGTTATTGATTTTAATGTCTGTCTGTCCGCCTCTAGACTCTAAGCCCATTGTGAGAAGAGAACAGGTTGTAGTGCACCCTACCAAGCACTTAGTAGAGTGCTCTGTGCAGAAAAAGTGCTCAATTAATACCACGGATTGATTGATCCGTTGGCCCAGAGTGTCAGAAGCAGGTGTCTGCTCTAAAGCTCTTCCGTCATTCTCCAACGGGACCCAAAACGGTCAATGCCCAGTTAAATATTTTCAGATTTCTGTGTGAGCACGAAGTGGTTAAAACCAGAATTTATACTTGAATATTAACTAAACAACCACTTTTCGGGCATTTGGCATTTTCAGTGTACCAAATCAGAGTCCCTAGTTCTCAAAAGTGATCCAGAGGTGCCAAAATCCGGATATCCTGGAGAAGGCAGGGAGAGCTGGTGTGGCAGAAGGTAGGAGGCTGGTCTGAGTGACCAAAGTAATAATGTTGGTATTTGTTAAGCGCTTACTATGTGCCGAGCACTGTTCTAAGCGCTGGGGTAGACACAGGGGAATCAGGCTGTCCCACGTGGGGCTCACAGTCTTAATCCCCATTTTACAGATGAGGTAACTGAGGCACCGAGAAGTTAAGTGACTTGCCCAAAGTCACACAGCTGACATGTGGCCGAGCAGGGATTTGAACCCATGACCTCTGACTCCAAAGCCCGTGCTCTTTCCACTGAGCCACGCTGCAAAGTGTAAGGCAGCCTGCCCAAGGAGGGTAAAGAGATACTGCTGCCCGGACCAGGGAGGAGCCAGCCGGTGGTGAAAGTGAGGTCCGGCAGACTACCAAAGGTGAGGAACCAGAATCACTGAGGTCGACGGGAGAGATCAAGAACGATGGAAAGCGGAGGCGTGGCGAGGGGGCCTAGGTGAAAACAACTGCAAAGGGTCAGGAGACGCCGGAGATCCGATACATGGGACTTGGACGAATGAGGTTGACCTTCGCTTTGGACAGTGAGATCAGATGCCCTGGAGCAGTTGGTACAGTCAGTCATTTTGCGCTGTCATTCTGCCACCCAGTCAGGATGACTTCTGCGGTGACAAACGCTAGTTTTGTTACTTCTGCCCAAATGGTGACACCGGCAGTGGCACTGGCAGAACTTTCATTCATTCATTAAATAGTATTTATTGAGCGCTTACTATGTGCAGAGCACTGGACTAAGCGCTTGGAATGTACATTTTGGCAAGAGATAGAGACAATCCGTGCCCGCTGACGGGCTTACAGTCTAATCGGGGGAGACAGACAAAAACAGTAGCAATAAATAGAATCAAGGGGATGTACATCTCATTAACAAAATAAATAGGGTAATAAAAATATACACAAATGAGCAGATGAGCACAGTGCTGAGGGGAGGGGAAGGGGGAGGAGCAGAGGGAAAGGGGGGGAAAGGGGACTTAGCTGAGGGGAGCTGAAGGGGGGACAGAGAAGCAGCAGAGGGAGCAGAGGGCAAAGGGGAAGCTCACACTGGGAAGGCCTCTTGGAGGAGGTGAGCTCTTTGGAAGGTGGGTGAGGTGGCTCAGTGAGTTCTCCTTGGTCCTTCTCCACTTTGTTTCTCCTCCTCCTCTTCCTCCCCCTCCTCTTTCTATCCTTCTTTCTTTTTCCTTCTTTTTCTTTCATTCTTCCTTTCTTCCTTCTTTCTTTCTTTCCTTCTTTCCTTCCTTCTTTCCTCTTTGTTGTTCTTCCACTCCTCTAAACGCTGTTAATTGGGTTGGACACAGTCCCTGTTTCACATGGGGCTCGGTCTAAGTAAAGGGAAGAATGGGTAGGTAATCCCCATTTTACAGTTGAGAGAAATGAGACACAGAGAAGTTAAGTGTGTTGCCCAAGGTCAAATGGCAAGCAGTTGTCAGAGCTGGGATTAGAACTCACATCCTCTTTCCTCCAGGCCATGCTGCTTTTCTTCTGCTCTCTTTTTTTCTCTCCATACCTTTCTTTCTCCTTTCTCCTTCTGTCTGCACTTTTCTGTTTCTCTCTCCCTCTTTGTCTCTTTCTTTCTCTTTCTGTGTAAATGTCTCTCCCTTTCTCTCATCTCCTTCCCTGTTTTCTTCCCTACTTCTTAACAACCCGTCCCCAACTCTTTTTGGCTTAGTTTCGTAGTGTGTACCTCTTTCCTACTTCTGCTGCTCAAAATCCTGGACACTTCACTTTTTGAATCCATCCGCCAGAGAAGATATTTTGTGCGTGTTATTTATGATTTCATATCCTAAAGAAGTCACCTCCATAGAAAGCCCAACTTGATCGGTTCAAATGAAATGCAGTTTTTTGAAATTCAGTGTTTCTCAGAGGGGTAAGTTAGGTTCAGGTAAATTGAAATTCAAAATCTGTGAACTAGACCAACAATTCATTTATGGAATAACTCTAAAGTTACAGTGATTTTTTTTTTTATTCATTCAATAGTATTGAGCGCTTACTATGTGCAGAGCACTGTACTAAGCGCTTGGAATGTACAAATCGGTAACAGATAGAGACAGTCCCTGCCCTTTGACGGGTTTACAGTCTAATCTGGTTTTTTTTACATCTTTACATTACCAAACGTGAAAATTCTGCCCGTCTCAAATGTATTTGCCATTTGAGTATGAGCCCGATACCGTCCAAAGGACGTTTAAACCAGTTTTAGTTTAACTGAATCAAATACTGCACTGGTTTTGCCCATGCTTGTGTCTGATTTAACCTCTAAATCTCTCTCTACTTTTTATCAATTTTACCCTAGACTCAGTGCCTGACCAAGTTTTAGGCATGAAAGAAATTAAGACCGTGAGCCCCACTTGCAGCCCGATGATCTCAAATCTACCCCAGCGCTTAGTACAGAGAGAGAGTCGGTCAGGATCGACCTGAAGTGCTTCTGGGGAAGGCAAGGGCCAGCATCTGCAGAATGTGGTAGGAGAATCTTGGCCTGCTCCTTGGAAGGTTTGCAGAGTTGGTTGCTCTTGAGTCCCTCCTCTGACTGTCACCCGTATGTAGTGGCTTCTCTAATCTTACAGTGGCACGGATATGGCAGAGGCCTCCCTCAGATGTTTCTCTCTTAGAGAACTCTAAAGAGTTTATGTGACTTACTGAGGCGACATGGGGCAGGCCTCCCGGGGGAACAGGGTGGAAAACTATGGTGAGATGGGCGTGTGGGGCAGGGGAGGAGGCAACAGAGATACGTATCCGGGGCCAGGAAGCTAGGAAAACAGATCTACTCACAGGCTGGGGAGGGGCACACGCAAGCTAGGAGGGCACAAAGAGCGGGTGAGGCTTGGCGGACTCATCTCGAGCTCCCGTTCCCCGTCGCGTCTGTGGCAGGGCAGGTCCGGGAGTGTTTGTTTCCCATCAAGGCTGGGATGGGAGAGCCATGAGCCGAAGCCTTTTCACAGTCCGCCTTTTCTTTTTGTGGTATCTGTTAAGCGCTTACTATGTGCCAGGGACTGCTCTAAGCGCCGGGGTAGGCACAATGTGATCATGTTGGACACGGTCCATGTCCCATGTGGGGCTCACAGTCTTAATCCCCTCTGATAGATGAAATAACTGAGGCACAGAGAAATGAATTGACCTGCCCAAGGTCTCAATGCAGACAAGTGGCAGAGTCAGAATTAGAACCCAGGTCCTTTTGACCTCCAGGCCTCTGCCCCCTCCACTAGACCACACTGCTTCTAGCCAGTCCATCTTAATGTAAGGTGATAGGTGCGCCAGCTTCGCCTGCCTGCTCTGTCCAGAAACTGATGATGCAGCTATTGGCTGCAGCTCGTGGCTTCATCCCTGCAGGCTCAGTTCTTTGGGAGCAATTTTTTTCTTTATGGTATTTGTTAAGCATTTATTGTGCGTCAAACACTGTTCTAAGTTGCGGGGTAAATACAAGTTAAGTAGGTTGGACACAATTCCTGTTCCATATGGGGCTCACAGTCTGAGTAGGGGGGAGAGCAGGAGAACAGAGGCATAGAGAAGTTAAATGACTCTCCCAGGGTCACACAACAGCGTCTGAAGTCGGCGCTCCCTGATCTCAGCAGTCAGAGCCGAGAAGACCCTCTGGCCTGGTAGTTCCTTGAAGCCTGTCCCCTCCCGGCTCCCATCCCTCCTCGAAAATCCCCTTTTAGACCATATATTCAGAACGAAAAGTTGGTGCCGATGCACCTGTCCATAGCACTCCCTCCCGCCTCTGGTTCTTTGGAGGAAGTCTGCTGATCTTGAGGGTATGGCGCGAAACATCTTCTAAAATGTCATTTTGTGGATGAAGTGGTTAGTCTGTTTGTGTCTATTTTATCTGCTCTGAGTGTTTATTTCATCACAAAGGGTATAGTTTAAAAATCTAACACAGAAAATAAAATAAATTGATATTGTAGCAGCTTGGTCCCCTGCATCCTGTACTGTATAATATATGGTTGCTAAGAGATGATGACTTATCCAGTAGTTCCTGTGAGCCCCAGTGGGGTATGTCAGGATAAGACAAGCAAGCAAATATTTTCTTGACTTCAGACTTCAAATACTCTTTAGAAAGCATATGGTTCTGTTCCCTGTTTTTTTTTTTTTTTATAAAGAGTTAACAATATAAGAAGTATTTGAAATGTGTCTCTGGCCATCAGTCGCATAGCTGTTTTGTGTATCTGTCTAGGAGGATGGGGCACGGAAAATCACATCAAAGAACAAACCTTTGTGATTTGACTGTGAGATCATTTACATATCATCATCTCAGGCAAAAATTCCAGAGGGGCTAGCCTGCAAGGATTATTGTTGATCCTTTTGGAATTACTTTTCTAGTCATCTCTGCTGCTGCTTTGAAGAGAAGGGAGCTTGGGTGTTGGGGGTGGGGGTAGGAGACCGTTATCCTTTATTAAGCTCACAAACCTTTTGTTTTCTCCATAGTACATTTGCACGCGAGTGCTGCTACAATCAGAGAGGAGAGTTGCATTGGTTGATCTTTGTTTTGAAGCACCGTATCGAAAATAGCCAGGCAGGCTGCGTGTGATTTGTATTCAATTTTAGGGGTGTATAAAATATCCGTACTCATTTTCGCTTAGATATACAAGTTGGGGTCAGTGTAAGGTGATAAATTTAATGACTTTTAGGCCATTGAAATGGGTTTTTTTCCCAGGGGAAAAATGGTTTAAAGAATCAATTGATAATGTCTACTTAACTCCTACTCTGTGCACAACACTGTTCTAATTGCTTAGGAGAGTACGGTAGAAGCAAGGCATGGCCTCTGCCCTCAAGGACCTTCTGTGGCCTAGTGGATAAAGCACGGACCTGGGACGTGGAGAGGCCTGGGTTCTAATCCCGGCTCTGCCACTTGTCTCCTGTGTGACCTCGGGCAAGTCACTTCACTTGTCCGTGCCTCAGTTCCTTCATCTGTAAAATGGGGATTTCGGCCGTGAGCCCCACGTGGGACAGGGACTGTGTCCAACCCAATTTATTTGTATCTACCCCAGCGCTTAGTATAGCACCTGGCACGTAATAAGCTCTTAACAAATATCACAGTGATCATGATTATGATGATTGTGGCTGTTATTATTACCACCATCCATCAGGGGAGACGGACAGGGAGAATTGATGAATAAATAGTGGAAGAGGAAGAAGAACAAGGATTCAGCTAGGAGCAGTAAGAGTGTGGAAAGATGAAGAGCGTACCTAGATTGCTCTACAAACGGGTGCTAAGGAAGGTGCCGCACGATGTTATCTTCAACGCCCTGCCCCAACAGGGCCCGCTGTCCGTGGGCTCTGATGGTGGGTCGCGGGGAGCCGGGGTCCCAGGGGTGCTCTGTCTGGCCCAGTCCATTGCTGGCCCCCACCGGGAGCCCTGTTTATGGCCGTACCTGCCGGTGACCAAGAGACGGGGGCCCGGGAGGGGGGCTGGAGGCGGGGCCGGGCGGGGCTGCATCTCCCTGCCTCAGCTGGACAACCTTCACAACTGGAACGCTGGGCCCAGGATTCTTCCTCACCCCGGATTCAGGCTTCAACCTGAACGGCCGCACTGCCGGCACTGGGTAGCGCCCGCCCGAGCACCTAGAATGCAGTGTCCGGCATTCGGGCGCTCGGCCACTGCCGTTGATTGATTGATAGAGCCTCGTTTTCTGAAATGCAGAAGTTCGGGGCAGCCCGTTGACTCACAGCACTCATTTTGCTAACCTGACTCTCTTGGGACATTTTTTATTTTGGAGGGGTTGAGCCCTTAGGGCCTAAAGTGTGTGTAAAGATTATGCTCTATTCCTTGCTTCACAATAAAAACATTTAAAATCCTCCCGCAACCCTCTTCCCTCCTCCCGCCCCGTCCCCATCTCCAAATCCTCTAGACTGTAAGCTTGTTGGTGGCAGGGAATGTGTCTGTTTAATTTTGCATTGTACTCTCCCAAGCGCTTAGTACAGTGCTCTGCACACAGTAAGCACTCAATAAATACAATTGACTGAGTGACACACACAACCCAGGGATGGGGCTCAGGATTGGGAATTGATACTAACTGAGAGGGGCAGAAGGGGAAGATGCTGTTGATGAGACGAGGGCATCAACAAACAAAAGTGGATTTGATTTTGCCACAAAATTCTCCTAATCACCTGCGGCCTATTAGTTTATCCTATTTTTTTCCTTTCAGAGGTTGCTAGTCTTGCTAAGTAGCAGGGGAAGGTAGTGATTGAAGTTGCAAGGGATGCGGCCAGGAAGGGTGGAAAAAAACAAAGTGTCAGTAATATGGAGGAGAAGATGAACTGGAATGACTTCATTCTGCAACTCCGGCTGCAACTCCGGCCTTGGGTTTCTTGGGTTTAATAATAATCCTAATAATAATAATAAAAGTGGCATTTTTAAAAATGCTTACAATGTGCCAAGCATTGTAGAAAGCGCTGAGGTGAACTCAAGCAAATCGGGTTGGACAGTCTGTCCCATATGGGGCTCACAGCCTCAGTCCCCATTTTCCAGATGAGGTGACTGAGGCCCAGTGAAGTGACTTGCACGAGCTCACGCAGCAGACGAGTGGCGGAGTCGCAATTAGAACTTCCAGTCCCGTTTTTTTATCCACTATGTCATGCTGCTTCTCATAAGGTTACATCTTTTCTCCCCTTACCTCCTCTCCCTTCCTCCTCAGTCTCCCAGAAATACTGAAGAAGGGGAAGAAGAGGTGCTTTCGGGGAGAAAGGAGGTCTGTCAACTGAAGCTGACAGCTGCTTCACAGGGAGACTCCTGGATTTTGTCTGCTGAGGTGGAGAAGGGGAGAGGTTCTAACGATCATGCTTTGGTTTCAGAAAACACACACACACACACACACACACCCTCTTGAAACACCCGTTTAAAAAAGGCATATGATCCAATTTTAGGATTTAGTATTTAGGATTGCATAATTTGACATGTGCTGTGTGCAATGGGGTGTAGCAGTGTAATTCAAAGAGGCAACTCTCTTTGTGTAGTTAAATCAGGAGCTAAAGTCGTTTATATTCAGCTCAGCTAAATCTGGAAGCATTAGATTAGTTTTGCTCAAACTCAGTTTTCTTAAATTTAGGATGAAACTGGCAGATCGGTTGCAAATTAACAATAAAGTATGAGACAAATACGCCTCTGTTAGTTTGCTGAAGGGGATAAGCCGACTCTATTAATTTTTTTGTTTTAACCATTCCCCCCATGATAGCTCTGGATGGAATTTTCAAATTAAACACTATTAATGGTGGAAGTAACATTTACTGAGTATTCTCTTAGTGAGGAGCACAGTACCTAGGCACTTAGGAAGTACAGAGTAATGAGGTGATGTATTTTGTTACGGTATTATGGTATTTGTGATGCCATATGGTGAGTGCCAAGCACTGTTCTAAGCACTTGGGTAGATAAAAGATAATCAGGTTAGATGTACTGCCTGTATCACATGGAGATCACAGTAGGAGGGCATAGGATTTAGTCCCCTTTTTACAAAAGGTCCTTGTCAGCGAGGAACTCACACGTTAATAGCTGAGTTATCCATCAGTCTGTGGTATTTACTGAGCACCTGTGGTTTTAGTAGAGCACCACACTATTTGGGAGAGTACAGTACAATACAGTTTGATAGATATGACTGTTGCCTTGAGTTTACCATAAAGTGAGGGAGATGCACATTAAAATAAATTATAGAGAGGGGAAGCCGCGAAATATAAGGATAGGTACATCGGTGGTATAGGTGGGATGAATATCCAAGAGCAGAGATTGTGTGGCAAAGAGAGGTTACTCGTGGAAGCCGTGTTGGAGGAGATGTGATTTTCATAAGGCTTTGAAAATGGGGAATAGAATAGTCTGTTAGATATGAAGGGGGAGGGAGTTCCAAGCCTGAGAGAGGATATGGGAGGCTGTGGATATAATAGGAAAGTCTGGAGTAGGGCAGGATTTGGGTGGGAAGATGAAGAGTGCTGTTTTGGACATGTTAAGTTTGAGGTGACGGGAGGACATCCAAATAGAGATGTCCTGAAGGCAGGAGGAAATGTGAGCCTGAAGAGGACAGGTTGGGACTGGAGAAGTAGATTTGGGAATCATCTGTGTAGAGATGGTAGTGGAAGCTTTGGGAGTGAATGGGTTCTCCAAGGGGAGTGAGTGTAGATGGAGAACAGGAGGGGACCCAGAACAGAGCCTTGAGGGACTCCCACAGTGATGGGATGGGAGGCAGAGGAGGAGCTCGAGAAAGAAATTGAGACAGAGAGATGGGAGGAGAACCAGAAAAGGACAGGGTCAGTGAAGCCAAAGTTAGATGATGTTTCCAGGGGACGGGGGTGGTCCATAATGCCCTGCATTTTACACGCAGTTGTACCAGTGGTCCATTTGTAATGGAAAATCAGACCCCACTTTACAGGTAACAGTGCAGTTGAACATATGAGTGTCCATATATTCACTGCAAGTTACAAGAAGACATATATGGGGGACATGGGAATTTTATAACTGCATCATAGCTGGGTGAAAGGGAGAGCATTTGGAAATCTGGGATTGAATCAGTGTCATTACCATTTGGTGTTCTGTGTGCCAAAATGAGGAAACCAGAAAGGAGAATGCCCCCGAGTTGACATGAATTTATAGCTTCTGGGGGCTCAACCCAGTTCTAAAATACAATGACAGTGAGAAGTGTGTGCATGTTTCTTATAGTTCTAATTTTTTTAGATAATTGCAATATAAATGCCCCTCTCCAATCCATTACCAAAAGCAGACGACTGATAATCCTTTGAGAAAGATTTTCACATAATTATCAGGTATTCATTTAGTTAAATTAGCCAGCCAGCATAGCGTTTTCAGCTTCTTAAATTTATGGTTTCTCTATTTAAGCCTTAATTAATTGTCATTCCCAATTAAAACTTGAGTGCTCACAAGGTGTGAAAGGCGCTAAGTGAAACAGAAGAGAAATATTCTCGTTAAGATCATACGTCCAATACTTTGCCCCCTTTTTTAATATCTTTTGTAGGTTTTCTTTTTACAATACATTTTTACGACAGATTTGACCACAGACCAACACACACTGCTTGAGCATCACAGATGTTAGGTGTTGAGTGATTTTTGTCAGTACTAATTAGCAGTTTGGGCCATGTGCCAAACCAATAAATCAATTAGTAGTACTTACTGAGCATCTGCTTTGTATAATCAATCAATTGAATTTAGAGAGCACCTGTTCCGTGTAGAGCACTGTACTAAGTGCTTGGGAGCAGTACAATGTAACGGAGTTGGGAGACTCGTTCCACAGAGTTGGGAACGTCGTTTCCTGCCCATAATGAGCTTACAGACTAGGGGAGAGACAGACATTAGTATTAATAAATTACAGATATTTAAGTGCTTTGGGGCTGAGGGAGGGGTGAATAAAATGTACAAATCCAAGTGCCAGGGCAACACAGAAGGGACTGGGAGAGGAAGAAATGAGGGCTTAGTGGGGGAAGGCCTCTTGGAGATATGCTTTTAATAAGTTTTTATAGAAGAGAAAAAATGGGGATGAAGAAGTTTAAAATCACCTGTGCTGGGCAAACAGCAGTATGGGAGAGAGTCGAGGGCGGAGATTGAGGTTTACTGCACGGAAGGAGGCAACGGTAAACCACGTCCGTATTTTTACCAAGAAAACACTACCAGAACGATTGCAGGTGGAGGTGGGGCATTCTTCTGGAAGAGATGTGTCTGAGGCGTCGCTATGGGTTAGTCACGACTCGACAGCGTAAGACAACAGCAACAGCAAATTGATAAGTACAGAAGTTCTGTGGGCAGGTGTGAAGCGTAAGTGGATAGTTGGTGTTGAGGTGGAAGTTGTGAGGAATATAATTTAGGAAGGAGAGGATGTGATTAGGGAAGGCCCTCTGCAAGAGATGTGATTTCAGAAGGGCGTTGGAGATTGCAAGATCAATTGTCCGTTAGATATGAAGTGGGAGGGAGTTCCAGGCAGGATTAATGGTGTGAGAAAGGAGTTGGAGTTGGGAAAGAGAAGAACAAGGCGCAAGGAGTATGTTAGCTTTAGAGGAACTAAGAGTGCGAGATAGAGTATAATGGGAAGAGAGTGGTTAAGTAAGGGAGTGAGCTAATTTTGAGTGTCTTGAAGCCAAAGGTTGGTAGTTTCTGCTTCACGTGGTGTGATGTACCTGACATGCTATATGTGCATTTCCGAGTGAAATGGCTACCTTTCAAATGAGAGGTGTGCTGTCAAAATCCTAAACACGATTTGCATCAGGATGGACAGCCTTTTTGTTTTTTAAGCAAGTTTTCTTTTCACCTCAGGTTACAAATCATCATTCTCCTTCTTCTCCTCAAAGAGAGGCTCTTCATTTCTTGCCCCCGCCGCAGCTCCCTCTCTCATTTGTAAGCTAAAAGTGCATGGGATTTGAATGAGCTGTTAAAACAGAAGGGTCCACTTTAAATAGTTGATTTCAGGTGCATTTTCAGTGTAAGAATGTATATGTCCAGTCTTCTTAATATTTTGAGATTTTTTATTATAGTAACGATTTACCACAATAATATACAATTATCCTTCTGTTATGCTCCCTTCACCTTTAATTAACCAATCATTTGTGTGATTTGAAGAGGTATGAATAATCAACTATATCTTAGCCAGCTCCTGAAGCTTTAAGAAGGCAATTTTTTTTCGAGGACCCCTGACATATTAACGGCCCAGAAGCTTACATTTTTCACTTGAAATTATTAAACAGTATATACCAGTTTTCCTTAAAGAAAAATCTCAAGGCTGTTTTCTATTTTTCATCATTTTTATTACTCAATCTCGGCTCATTACAATGATTCATTTTCTTACGTTGGGGTTTATAGGTGCGAAGTTGATGAATGTCCCTGAGAATAACTCACATCTTTAGTGAACAGCGTGGATTTTGGGGATTATTTTAACATTCCCTGTCTATACTGTACATCCAGTGTTCTCACTGTAGTACTAACTACACCTCACTTGCTTTAGTTTATCCACTGCCCACGACAAGTTCTTTCAGGTATATTTATCTTATTGCCTCTGTTTGATATTACATCTGTTTTCTAAAGGTAAAGTTTCTCTCAATATGCTGTAGTAGGTTTCAAGTTCCCTGCTAGAGATGCTATTTTCTGTTCTGCCTTTGCCCCAGCAGGCTATTTCAGGGATACATAGTAGCCCTATCTATGCATGTAAGTCATTTCTTCTAATAATTCAGCCCACATGCCATGCGATTTTTATTTAGGTTCACCAGATCGAAAAGTTCCTTAACCGTCCATATGCAGGTTATTTCACCCAGTAGCTGTACAGTTATATTTGTTGTTAGAGTAAATCACGCCTACCAGTTATATATTTTCTTAATGAGGATTATCTTTAAATGAAGTACTGTTGACTCTGTATAAAGGTATTTTTTATATGTTCCCCTTATTTCAATTGAAGGAAGACTATAATAGCCATTGCAACTAGGATTTGCACTATGGCTGACAGTAATTTGAACTGTTTTTTAATATGTGTCATCAGGATAGAAAACTGATTAGTATCTAAGGCTTGTCGATCCTTCTTATATTCACATCATTTCAGATTATTAGAATTTGAACTGTCAATTTCGTAGTACTCTGACTGCTCTGTCTTTGCGGCTTTTTCTTTTTGCAACGTTCATTTAGGCAAAACAGTACAAGAGCAGCAGATGAAACACTTGGGGGGTTCTCTGGGAATCCAGTAACTGGTTGCAATATGGACCTTTTCCAAAGGTCAAACAGAGTGTAGCAATAGATTGTAATGTATTTGAATGCTTTGACATTAGAGAGAACTTTATTACCATGCACATCTCTGCAACCCTGAGGAGCTGCTATCCCGATGTTAATTTTGAAACACTATTCGTTGTCACCCCCTTTGACCATCAATAGTATTTCATTCAATTGTATTTATTGAGCACTTACTATGTGCAGAGCACTGTACTAAGCACTTGGAATGTACAACTCGACAACAGATAGAGACAGTTCCTGACCATTGACGAGCTTACAGTCTAATCGGGGGAGACAGACGGACAACAACAAGACAACTTAATCACAAGTAGCCCTTGTTTAACTGGTGAGGAGGAAAAGATGGGCCGGGTTAGCAGTATTGAGAAAAATTTGTTTTCTTTCCCACAGTCACCCTGGACAGGGTCACTTTTGCCCTGATAGCTGAGATTCTCCATACTTAAATTTTTTCTTTAACATATTCTAGAACCAGGGCTGCCTAATAATAATACTAGTAGTAGAATTTATGAAATGTTGACTGTGTGCCAAGCGCTGAGGTAGGTAACAAATAATCAAGTCAGACACCATCCCGGGCCCGAGTGGGCTCCCAGTATAAGAGGGAAGAGATTAGGCATCTTATCCCCCTTTTACAGATAAGGAAACTGGCTCCCGGGGGGCCCAGAGACTGCTCAAGGTCACCTAGAGAGCCAGTGCCAGAGCTGGGACTAGAACTCAGATCTCCTAACTCACAGAGCCATGCTCTTCCCACTAGGCCACACTGCTTTAGGATTACCTATTGTTCGATTCAGAACTCCACCGAGTCCAACGGTAGTAAAAACTGATACAACATTGCACTGTATTTATTAGCATGTTTATAAAGGTTGTAAATTTGTGAGGAAATAACATTAAGGACTCTTTATACAATAAGTGCCATAAAAGCTTTATTATTATCAACTCTGTGTGGTCTTTGCTAGCTAAACTCAACTCATGTAGTGGCCCTCCAGCCCAAATATAATCGACTTCTAAGTCCTAGAAAGTACTGCATCGGGAGAAGACATTTACTTCACCATCTGGTTTCAAATGAGACTTTTTGCCACTATATGGGAGAATACCTAAGCATTTATAGACCTGGAGGAGGAGAATAGTTTCCATGAGGCTTCCTAGTGAGCCAGAGGAGGAAGGGATGTGCATAATAATAACAAAAACCATTATTATATTAGTTTATTACCTCAACCCTGAATCAGTGTTCCCATTTAAGCCCGGAAATCATGGATTGATTTGTGTGTAGGGATATGATCAGTCCAACTCTGGCTTCACGATTCTAGAGCTCCTGGCTGTAGACTTGCCACAGGAGTTCCTCTCTCAAGAGCTGGTGATAATGACTTTCCAGAATTTTTGGCTTAAATGGTCTGAACTTGGTAGAAAAAATAACGTGGGGAATACTGAAAGGTACCAGCCTAATGAAAATTTTTTTCTAATGCTAGTGTACGAATTCAGTATTCAACACTTGATAGTGATCATTCATATTTCATGGGATGGTTCATGTTTTATTTTCAGATTGACTTCTTAATTTTTGCCTGAAAGTTGAAATGTTTGATTAAAAACAATATCACCTGGGTAATCTCTTGCAAGAGATTTAAAGCAAGAGATTTAATTATAATAGGTCCTGTGAGAGTGGTGTAACTGTGTTTCATTTACAAGGTTTTCCAGGGGAAAACATATTGAAACAAATGTTTCACCTTTCTGTGTTTTAGTTGATAGAGTAAAGTTTTCTTCAGGCATGTCAAGAACTGAGAAGCAGTGTGGTCTAATGGAAAGTGCATGGGCCTCTAATTCCCGCTCTGTCACTTATCTGCTTTGTGACCTTGGGGAAGTCACTTATCTTCTCTGTGCCTCAGTCACCTCACCTATAAAATGGGGATTAAGACTGAACACTATGTGGGACAGGGACTGAGTCTGTCCTGTTTATCTTGTATCCATTCCAGTGCTTATACAGTGCCTGGCACATAATAAACTCTTAACAAATGCCATTTGAAAAAAATATCCCATAATTATACTGAAAAATAAAGGGCTGGAGGGAACTTCGAGAGATCTTCAGATTCATTTCCTGCAGTTCCAGAGGTCAAATTTAACCATCTCAGAAAGTACTTGACTAACTCTTGTATAATTTTTCTAGAGAGTCAGATTCCAGAATTCTTGATAACATATTTCAGTGCTTCAAACATGAGTGGAATTATGGGATGAGAGGGGAATGCCCCTTGCCTATAACCTATTTTTTGAGGGGTCCCTCCAGTTTGTATTAATGAGCCATTATTCTCCCTATTTCCAGGAAATGAATGGTGTGCTGAAAAATATGCTCTCAGAGTGGTTTTCTGTAGGATTCCTAAACCTGGAACGTGTTACCTGGCATTCACCTTGTGAACTTCTGCAGAAGATTAGTGAGTAAGTACAGAGTCAAGGATCCATACTGGTTTGATCCACATTCATTCACGTGAATAATGATGAGCCCATTTGTGAGTGAGCCCTTTTTTTTCTTGAATAATTTAGGACCCTCAGCCACTATTTTGAGATTGTGGATGTCACACCAAGGGCCAACAAAAACTGAGGTAGTCAAAAAAAGAAATGGTAAATAGAGAAAAACTGAACCTGAGTCATTAAATTGTCTAAGGTTTATGCTTTATGACTTACAACTTCCTATTCAAGGCTGCAAATGTGCCCTTTACCAAGAATGCGGTCTGAGGAGAAAACACCCTATTGTCCAAGTTGGCATGTTGTTCATCTGTTGGTTACTTCAATTTCGACACTGCTCAAAATGGCAGAGTACATGGCATCGGGCCTACTTACATTATGCTAAAGGTACCGTAAAATACAGATTGGTAGGCACATTAGGATCAAAGAGCTTCACAACCAGCAGAATTTGCTTCCATTTTCCCAGGGTATTTTTTAATGTAGCTATTCCTCCAGCTATGTTGGCTGGAACCATAATCTTGGTGCCGGACAGGAAAGGCAGGTGGGGTATGAACTCCGAGTTTCACACTCAGTCTATAATTTTGGCATTATCCCACTTTGAATATACGCTCCAGAGCACGGGCTTTGGAGTCAGAGGTCATGGGTTTGAATCCCGGCTCGGCGACTTGTCAGCTGTGTGACTTTGGGCAAGTCACTTAACTTCTCGGTGCCTCAGTTCCCTCATCTGTAAAATGGGGATTAAGACTGTGAGCCCCACGTGGGACAACCTGATTCCCGTGTGTCTACCCCAGCGCTTAGAACAGTGCTCGGCACATAGTAAGCGCTTAACAAATACCAACATCATCATCATCAATATTCTGGCTTTATCTGACAGATGAGGACTTTGGCGATTATAACTTATATTAGGGAATGTTGTAATGTAAAATATAGTTGGATTCCGATGCAACAGAATGAGTAGAAACAGAGGAGCAACTTTTAAGCATCTACCATGCCGAAAAGGTTTCTTTTTGGAGCTAGTCTGTAAATATGATGATTATGGCAACTTTACTGTTATCTCATAATATAAAAAAAACTCTCGAGTGCTAATATTTTGAACTTTTGGACTTTTCTGTTCAGATGTGAAGCCGTGCACCCTGTTAAAAACTGGATGGATGTAAAACGGCGTGTTGGGCCATACAGAAGGTGCTATTTTTTTTCGCACTGTTCAACACCCGGGGAGCCTCTGATAGTTTTGCATGTGGCATTGACCAACGAAATCTCCAGCAATATCCAGGTATCATCCAAAAGTAAATTTAACTTGGAAACGGATACCACTGAAGGCCTCTAGTGAAGTTACTGGTGACCGTGTAGCATTGTTTCATCCAAAATTTATTTTTTGTAACTAGTATGGACTTTTCCAAATTGACTTGGAATATGAAACCTACTGGTTGTAACAAACCTATGGGCCGGGAATGTCACTATTGTTGTATTGAACTTTCCCAAGTGCTTAGTACAGTGCTCTGCACACCGTAAGCACTCAGTAAATAGGATTGAATGAATAAATATATGGTTCTAAAACACAAGGGCTGTGTTCTTGCAGAAAACCCATGTGAAGAAAATTTGCATTGTGGTAGTCACAGAGTGTGATGCCAGACATATGGACACCCTCTGTGTCTTTACGTAACGTGGCGTCCTGGGATCCATTCAATCAATGGTCAGTCAATGGTATTTATTGAATGCTTACTCTCTGCAGAGCACTGTACTGAACACTTGGGAGAGTACAATAAACAGAGTTAGTAGACACATTATCTGCCAACCAGGAGCTTACAGTCTAGAAGGGGAGGCTGACATTAAAATAAACTAAGGATTTGTACATAAGTGCCATGGGGCAGAGGTAGGGTGAATATCAAGTGCTTAAAGGACTTGATAATCCACACAGGTTTATGTTGTCGGACACACTTTCTCTAACGCCTTAACAGCGTTGTAGTCAAAATGTGTAGTGGACATGTGTTCTGCCAGGACTGGGACTACTGATTAAGAAAGGAAAGGAAGTACACATTTTGCTGGGAGAGTTGTTAATCTCAGAAGTTGGCTTGGGAAAGCCTAATGAAATTGAAAGTGGAATAATTGTGAAACAGAGGGAAAATGCAAGAGTCAGTCAACATTTATGGAGCGTCCCCAGTATACAGAAGGGAGTAGTAGATTTCTGTGAAGAGTTCAGAGGAGTGGAAGTTCAAGGGAAGCACTCGTATGATTAATGGATGTTTATATACTAGTGTAAAAAGTGTGGGAAATAAGGAGGCTTCCTGAAGGCTTTAGGTCAGAAGTATTCTAAGGATTAAGTTGAAATAACTGAAAAGTAGTGAGTGAGCTGACATTACTTCCCCTTGGGTTCTCACCCCCTGTACTGGCCCACCCAGTAGTGCTTATGTACATATTAACTTTTTGACCATCGTTTTCTCTTTTTTGTGAATTATTTTAGATTCTGCCTGCCCCCTTAGATTGTAAACTCATTAAGGGAAGGGATCTTTTCTGCTAATTTTATGGTAGTCTTCCAAATGCTTTGTACAGTGCCCTGTTCACGGTAGGTGCTCCATAAATAATAATAATGTTGGTATTTATTAAGCGCTTACTATGTGCAGAGCACTGTTCGAAGCGCTGGGGTAGATACAGGGTAATCAGTTTGTCCCACGTGAGGCTCACACTTAATCCCCGTTTTACAGATGAGGTAACTGAGGCACAGAGAAGTTAAGTGACTTTCCCACAGTCACACAGCTGACAAGTGGCAGAGCTGGGATTTGAACCCATGACCTCTGACTCCCAATCCCGGGCTCTTTCCACTGAGCCACGCTGCTTCTCTGATTGATGTATTTGATTAATGACTGGAATACTGGGCTAGAATTGTAATAGGCTGTTTGGGAAAACTTGACAGAAAAGTGTTGGTGTTTATGTTGGTGTTTATTAAGCGCTTAGTATGTGCAGAGCACTGTTCTAAGCGCTGGGGTAGACACAGGGGAATCAGGTTGTCCCACGTGGGGCTCAAAGTCTTAGTCCCCATTTTACAGATGAAGTAACTGAGGCACAGAGAAGTGAAGTGACTTGCCCACAGTCACACAGCTGACAAGTGGCAGAGCCGGGGTTCGAACTCATGACCTCTGACTCCAAAGCCCATGCTCTTTCCACTGAGCCACGCTGCTTCTCAAGTGGCCTTCACCAGTGCCGCAGCCATCCGTACGATGGTTCTTCCAGCATCTCATGGCCTTCCTCCCAGACAGGCACTTGCTGTTGAAACAATATTTTGTAATTCTTTCGTCAGGATGCGCTCGTATCATGTCACGAAAACACACATTATAGGAGAACTGACCGAATTAGAAATAGCATTTTAAGCATTTATAATAGACCAGCAAATGAGGAGGAGAAGAGAGATGAGGGCTTTTTAGAATACCATCTCTCAAAGCTGTTTGGGTCATTTTTTTTCCCCCAGATAGCTGCTCGAAAAATAAAAGAGTAAGCCCCATATAGTCAAGTGAGATCTTAGTGTGTACTGTGGACAATTTTTCAGTAAACACTGAGGGAGAATCAATTTATTGAAGATGCTCTTTTTATTACATTCTTGCTAATAGAGAGAAATTAAATGTCTAAAATAGTGGAAATGGCCACAAGATGGTAGCATCCGGGATTCTAAGGAAAGGAAGAAATGAAGTTAGTGAGGTAAAGAAAGATAAATGCATAGGAAACAAAATTCAGGAAAACACATTTCAACAAATGCATGGAGCTGGTAAATGGAAACCAGAAGGGAAGAAAGTCTTACGAGACAGAGTGTTCCAAAAAAAATATGTATAATGCTTTCTTAAATAGTTTACTTGGGATAGAAGGAACTGTAAATCAGTGCAGCGGCAAGATAAGAAAGGTAGAAGGATGATGAGTTGGCTAAACCTACAATTCTGCAGAGACCTGAAAGGCATTTGGGAAAGCCAGTAAGAGGCAAATCAGTCCAGTGAACTAAGGAGGCATATAAAACAGCAGCCAGCTTCCATAGACATAAAATCAGGAAAGCTGAAAAAGGGGAAATCAATAAATCTTATATATAAGCATTGCATTAAGCCCTGGAAAGACTATATGGATATAGTCCCTCGACCACAAAGGGCTTGCAGTCTTTAGGAAACTCTTTAAAGAAATGCTGCCCGTGAGACGTATAATCCTTAATTTCTGTCTTTCCGCCTTTTTCAATAACATATGTTTCGTTTCTTACCCGCCACTTCCCTGGCTCCTGATAAATAGGATGGAGAACCCGAATACAGGTGACCGGAAAGGGCAGAACATGTAATAGATTTTCTCCTCTGTCTTTACCCCCCAACAAAAGGGTCACCTCTAATAAGAAAAACTGATTGAGTGCCACCTGTGATGGAAACCAAACCAGTAGGGGAAAAAAGCGGCTGGAGACATTCAAATCAGCAGGGTCTGGTGCCAGGTATCTGAAGTTCTGAAGGAACTGGCAAATAGCATTGAACAGCCACCAGCTAGTATTTTGAGACTCGGATAAGTCTCCACACCCGGAAAAGAGCAGATTTAAAGAACATTTTTCAAACAGGGGAAAAAAAGACAGCCCCAAATAATCATAGACTAGTTGGCTTAACTTCAGTTTCCCGGAAAGGTACTAGAACTAATCATGAAACAATCACTCTGCAATCATCCTGAAGAGCATAAGGTTCTGGTAGCAATCAACATGGCTTTGTGAAGATGAAGTCGTGCCTGACCAGTTTGAATTTTCTTCAATGATAGAGCGACAGTCCATGCAGGCAAGGAGGAAGCAATCAATCCTATAAGTCCATATTAACCAAACAAGACTGTTGGTTGATTATCCTGCACCTGTCTCAGGAGTGTCCGACTACTCAAGTACCACCTTGCCACCCCTTCCCCTTGCAGTTGTGGGGCCGGTGGGCTCTGGGAAGGAACAGGTAGGAAGGAGGAGAGGCTAGAAGTTCCGCCAACCCCTCCCTAGTTTTTCGAGGGCCCGGCCTCTCTCCGGGTCTCTCTGCTGGGCATCCAGTAAGTGCTCAATAAGTATGATTGATGTATTGATTTGCACCACACCGCACGTCGTGTGCGTCTTGTGTCCTTCGTAGCTCTATTATTTGTGTTTTGTGTCTCCTCAAATTTATTATTCCTGCCTCTTGCAAACCCAAGTCTTTAAATCTGTTCCTTATTATCAAAAATTATTGAATCCATGTTATACTTAGTATCATAAAATGGTCGTACAATTATGCATTTTGTTTTTCAGGCAATAGTGAAAGAATTTTCTTCTCCGGAAACAGAAGATTCCAACAAAATTGTGGCAGCAATCTTCTATTCCATCAGTCTGACTCAACAAGGTCTCCAGGGTGTTGAGCTGGGAAACTTCCTTGTTAAGCGGGTTGTTAAAGAGCTTCAGGTAGGTGGGAAATCATGACACACATAACATTGTTGGAGGGCTCATTTTGACCGTCATCTTTGAGCTTTCTTCCCCTTTGAACTGTCTTGCAGCTCAGTCTCCCATGTTCAACCAGGAAATATGATAGGACACTTTCCGTTTCCCTTTCTACACCTACCCTTGATCATCACGTTTAGCTCTGATAGTTCACTGTGCCGTTTTTAGCCGCACATCAGTTTTAACATGCAAAGTACGTCTTTCTTGGGGTCTGTTTAAAATGGTTTTTGTCATCCCGTAGCAGAAATTCCCCAATTCAAGTACTCTGCCAAATATTTTTCCCCGTATCCTTTCTTAGGAGAGTGGATGGATGAAAAGCCTGAGATAGAGGTTTAGAGTAGAATGGGTTATTCATAATTAGCTTATTAAGGAGCAAAGCCTTGGACAGATTGAATCTAAGGAGAGTCGAAAGATAATCAGCAGCAAAGCAACAAATAACAGCTGCAGCTCCAGGTCAAGGACGATCTTCACAGGAAAGAGTCTTTTATCTTTTATAGCCACCATGTACTTTTATGGACCACCATTTTTAAGTAGTACTGTCTTTGATTTTGAAGGACAGGAATTTGTGCAGTTGTTAGGAATATATGTCAGTGGAAATGGTATAATGTATAATATCCACTGATTTGGAAAAAGGATCTGTAACTGACACTTTTTGTGGTTTTGGAGGTAGGAAGTTGATTGTATTCAGATTACTAAAATAGAATTTAAGCAGTTCATTAGCACAGTTTTGGAAAAGGTAGTAGCAAGAGAGTCAGGGCAAGTTTAATGTTACTCTTTACATGTCATTAGAGGGAATTTAGAATGGGAATATTAATATGACCACTGTTTGTTCCAGTCAGTTTTTAAAAAGAATTCCCAGTTTGCCAAAATACTGTTTGTGGGCAAACAAGTTGTGCTTTCATGGAATATAATGGAATAGGCCTGAAATAATGTTTCAGGCAAGGTTTTTTGAAGAAAGAAATAGTCTAAGGAATGTTTGGAATGGATAACCGATTTTGATGTCCCTTGAAGAGTTTTACATGTGACCTAGCACTTATTTGTTAGAGATTGCCACTGATCTAACCCAGTCAGAGATTCTGGACTGATATCTGCTTAACTCAGATAGCCGGCCAGATCCTTAAATGCGTTGTTCTCAGGAACAAATTACTTAATAACGAAATACAAATAGAAATGGTCTTTTTGACAAGAGAAAGACTTTCTTGTCAATTAGGGTGGATATTACTTTCCAAGAGCAGGTTGCCTTACTCTCAACAAGCAAGATGCAGCTGACTCAGTTCTGTACAGTTGAGCCCAGGAATAACAAGGGAAAATGAAATGCGGATGCCAGCTTAAATCATCAGCTTTGACCATTCAGGCTTCTCCACCACGAAACTTTCATCAGAGCTGACAAGTGGTTTCCCAGATATTTACACTTCTTTTTCTGGCATCTGCCGACTGTAGGGCGGTTTTAGTAGCAAGGTAAGCTCCTTGCGGGCAGGGAACATACCTGCTAACTCTGCCATGGCGTGCTCTCCTAGACCTTTAGTACGGTTCTCTGCACCTTGTAAGCACTCAGTAAATTCGATTGGATTAATCAGTGAGCTGCTAAAATATGGGCAACAGCAGAAGGGGAGCAGAAGCAACAAGTTCATTCACAAAGTTAAAATAATTTAATCTGATGGAAAGGGAGTTTGTTGGCATCACACAAAGTGGAAAAAGAAAAAAAAAACTTCAATTGAAATTCTGTGTTCTGCATAGGGTCCTGAATCGGACTCTGAGGTAGCTGTTACCAAATGCTTTTGAAATCATTATTTTGGGCAGAATACATTTATAAACTTGGCTAAAGGCCAGGCATTTAGGAAGTTGTCTTATTAAAAAGTTTAAACTGTTCGTGTTGTATGCCAAACTAAATTACTCGCTGTTTTGCTCCATTTACTGGGCGTCGTTCCTGTAGATATTAATATGCTGCTGTACTATTTCCATGTTTTGATCAAAAAATATCCTAGGGGAATAAACAAAGGATATAATGACAATGTGGCAAAAGAAATAGGATGCATCGTTATTTGTTTTATTTACACTCCACTATATTTGATTGATTCCAAACCACTTAATTTCAAGCCTCTGTAACTTTTAATTTCCCCCTCCCCCCGTTAATATTTCAGTTGTTGCCATCTTAAAGTGACATAAAATATAAGAAATACTGAGAGTTAGCAATTTTTTTTTTAGTTCTAAACCTTTAGGCTGCATGTGAATTGAGAATATATAATTTTGGTAATTGAGAGCATTGATCAAGCACTGATATAAGATGGTACTAGTGGAGAACAAGCACTGTACAATATTGGTATCAGCCCTCTAATTTTTGATTATCTAACTCTCGAATTAATGGTGTTTTCAGCCTTTCCTCTCAAATATTGTTTTCATATTTAATCCTGAATAAAGATATATTCCTGTGTAAATCATGAGTTTAGCACATGGATTCTAAGTGATTGTGGGATTCCACTATAAAGTGTAACTTAAATGCAAAGTATAATAGACTATGACAAAGACCACTTATTCGCCAACTGTTTCACTACTTAGCCGAAATACAGTTGCTCTTTATTTTCGAGGCTCCAGGTATTTATTTGTGTGTCGGTTGGACAGCAAAGCACAATTCAAGACCTGTAGCCTCTTGAATGTTAGATGTAGTCAGTCCACTGGGAAGTGCCTGTGAGTTTTGGGGCATATCCGACTTAACCCCAACCTATGTGTGTTACACCAGGTATGGAAAAAACATAATGACTGGAAAGAGTGTTAGGAAATACGTCAATACTGTGGGATTTCGATGACCAGGTTCTAACCCAAGTCCTTCCATTTTCTCTCATGTGAGCTTGGTCAAGTCACTCACCTTCTTTGGGCTTTAGTTTCCTCATCTGTAAAATGAGGACCCCCAAAAAATCAAACGTCAAGGGAAATTCCGTATTCTGTTTAGGGTCCTGAATCGGACTTTGAGGTAGCTGTTTTCAAATGCTTAAAAGTTTCCCGAGGGAGAGGTTCATTGGGAATAACTGGAAATACAGTTGAACTTGCATCTGTGACCTTTGGACATTTGATATTCACCCCACCCCCAAGCCCCAAGCCCTTATGTGCTTACCTTTAAATTGTTATAAGTTACTTATTCATATTAATGTCTGTCTCCCCCTCTAGACTGCAAATTCATTACGGGCAGGGAATGTGTCTGTTGATTCTGTTGTATTGTATTCTCCCAAGTGCTTAGAACAGTGCTCTGCATGTAGTAGGAGCTCAATAAATGCCACTGATTAATAATGTTGGTATTTGTTAAGCACTTACTATGTGCAGAGCACTGTTCTAAGCGCTGGGATAGATAGAGCGTATTCAGGTTGTCCCATGTGAGGCTCACGGTCTTCATCCCCATTTTACAGATGAGGGAACTGAGGCACAGGGAAGTTAAGTGACTTGCCCACAGTCACACAGCTGACAAGTGGCAGAGCCGGGAGTCGAACCCATGACCTCTGACTCCGAAGCCCAGGCCCTTTCCACTGAGCCACGCTGATTTGATTACTATGAAAGCCTGACTGAACATCTCCATTTATAATCATGGTGCCTAAAAAAAAAAATAGGTTTGCAGAATTCATTTTGTGTTTGAAGTAGAATTTGATTAATCAGCTTCCTTGCAAACGGCAAACCACCATGAGAGTAATGATGACTAAGATATTTGTTAATAATGTTGGTATTTGTATTTGTTAAGCGCTTACTATGTGCAGAGCACTGTTCTGAGCGCTGGGGTATACAAGGTAATCAGGTTGTCCCACATGAGGCTCACAGTCTTCATCCCCATTTTACAGATGAGGTAACTGAGGCACAGAGAAGTTAAGTGACTTGCCCACAGCCACAGCGCTGACAAGTGGCAGAGCTGGCATTCGAACCCATGACCTCTGGCTCCCAAGCCCATGCTCTTTCCACTGAGCCACGCTGCTTCATAATAATAATAATGTTGGTATTTGTTAAGCGCTTACTATGTGCCTAGCACTGTTCTAAGCGCTGGGGTAGACACACGGGAATCAGGTTGTCCCACGTGGGGCTCACAGTCTTAATCCCCATTTTACAGACGAGGTAACTGAGGCACCGAGAAGTCAAGTGACTTGCCCGAAGTCACACAGCTGACGAGTGGCCGAGCCGGGATTCGAACCCATGACCTCTGACTCCAAAGCCCGTGCTCTTTCCACTGAGCCAGCTTTTCCTGTGTGCCAAACAATGTACTAAATGCTGGGGTAGATACAGGATAATTGGATTGGACATAGTCCCTGTCTCACGTGGGGCTCACATTCTAAGAGAGAGGGAGAGCAAATATTTTGTCCTCTTTTTACAGATGAGGAAACTAAAGCCCAGAGATGGTAAGTGCCTTACCCAAAGTCACCTGGCCGAAAATGGACGGACTTGGGTTAGAACCTCGTAATCGAACTCACAGCTTTGTGGTGTTTCCACTAGCCACACTACCTCGTAGTGCCTAGGACAAGGTTGGGGAGATCTGGTTACTGGTTGATTGAATCTGGCCTGTGGGCCTGGACCTGGATTGCCAAACTGTTTGGGGAAGTGACTTCACTTTTCCAGTGACTACTTACTTACCTGGCCCCAAGCCATCCATGAATATAATCAACAACTCTACGGTGACCCTTGTCCACCATTGATCTCACAATGAGGAGAGTGACCCTATAGTCCATAATTGCTCACCTCTGGCATATTTGTATCAATCTAGCATCCTCATTCTTTTCTTTTTTTTTTTTAATGGCATTTGTTAGGCACTTACTATGTGCCAGGCACTGGACTAAGCACGGGGGTAGATACAAGCTAATCAGGTTGAACACAGTCCATGTCTCATATGGGGCTCACAGTCTTAAACCCCATTTTACAGATGAAGTAATTGAAGCACAGATAAGTGACTTGCCCCTTGATTCTATTTATCGTGATTAAGTTGTTTTGTTTTTGTCCGCCTCCCCCGATTAGACTGTAAGCCCGTCAGTGGGCAGGGATTGTCTCTATCTGTTCCCGAATTGTACATTCCAAGCGCTTCGTACAGTGCTCTGCACAGAGTAAGCGCTCAATAAATACTATTGAATGAATAAATGAATACAGTACATAACTGGCAGAACCAGGTCTAGAACACAGGTCCTCTGACCCCCAGGCCCATGCTCTTTCCACGGCCAGGCTATGCTGTCTCTCATTAATGATAATAATGATAATAATTTTAGAATTACAATTGTGGTATTTGTTAAGCGCTTACTACGGGTCAAGCACTGTTCTAAGCGCTGGGGAAGATGCAAGATAATCAGGTCAGACACAGTCCTAGCCCCACACAGGATTCACAGTCTAAGTAGGAAGAGGAAGAGGTCTTGAATAGCCGTTTGCAGATGAGGTAACAAAGGCACAAAGAAGTGAAGTGACTTGCCCAAGGTTACACGACGGACAAGTGGAGGAGCTGGAGTTGGAACCCAGGTCCTTCTGATTCCTGGGAGGAAACTGAGGTACATGGAAACAAACCACTTGGTGGCTACTTGCTACGTAATGATAATAATTATGGTATTAAGCGCTTACTATGTGCCAGGCACTCTACTAAGCGCCGGGGTGGATACAAGCAAATCGGGTTGGACACGGTCCCTGTTCTGCGTAGGGCTCACAGTCTCAATCCCCATTTTACAGACGAGGTAAATGAGGGACAGAGAAGTGAAGTGACTTCCCAAAACCCACACAGCAGGCAAGAGGCAGAGGTGGGATTAGAACCCGTGGCCTTCGGAGTCCCAGGCCCGTGCTCTGTCCAGTACGCCATACTGCTTGCTATTGGAAATAGATTTTCCTAGTTTGAAAATGCAGACTTAATCCAGTCGTATTTATTGAGTGCTTACAGTGTCCAGAACACTGTTTTAAGCGCTTGGCAGAGTACAGTACAACAGTAAACAGACAAATTGAAAACTAATGGTAGTTTGAGACTTTTCACTACCAGCTGGTGAGAAGCGCTTGAAAACTTTTTAGTTGTTTTCTACGAAACTTCCCTTCTCTCGCAGGAAAGGCCCTTTGCAAGAAGTAAGTTTTAAGGTGGAGGGAGAATTTGTCAAAGGCTGTGGACTGTCCCCTGCAGATTAAGGTTTGATCTTCTAAAGTTAATGAGCTATTGAATTGTTTTGTGGTAGAAATGCTGTGAATGGCTCTTGTGCCAAAGTCGAGGGACCGTCATCGTTCTACCCCCCTCCTTACGGGTGAATGGTTGGCACGAATTTCTCTCTTCCCAACCTGGAGGTTCTCCATGTTTATTTCCACAAATCTGGGCTAAACAGGTCTATGGGGATGTCTGCTTCCTTTTACCATTCACAGCTGATGAATAATGGCAGCATGATCCGGTTGGAGAGAAGTTGATGCTCGGTGACAAAGAAGCAGAGACCAGAAATATGGATAATAGCTCCAGTCTGTGAAAAGCCCCCAAAAGGGACGTGAGCCCAGACCAAACCAGAAGTTGGCTCTGGCTACCCCACCTACCCTTAAAACCCATGGAAAGTGATCAGACATAACCTGGCAGCCCAGCAGTACTCATCCTTCATTCAGTCGTATTTATTGAGCACCTACTGCGTGCAGAGCACTGTCCTATGGGCTTGGGAGACTACAATATCTGTAATTTATTTGTTTTACTGTCCGTCTCCCCCTCTAGACTGTAAGCTCGTTTTGGCAGGGAACGTGTCCGTTTACTGTTGTATTTTACTCTCCCAAGAGCTTAGTATGATGCTTTGCACACAGTAAGCGCTCGACAAATGCGATCGAACGAGCGAGCGAATGAGTCCCGCGGGGCGGGGCCAAATTATTCAGGGTCCAACTCGGTGACATTTAGCAATAATGTTCGCCGCACAGTTCAAGATGCAGTTGGCATTTGGACTGTATTGTCTGTTTCCCGAGCATTATTGCAACGACAGGCTTGACAGGCAGCCAGTTACAGCTGGGAACAGAAATAGAACCAGTCCACCACCAAGGGCACGAATTGCCGGTAAATAATTTTCCCTCCGCCATCCTGCCGAACACGGATGCTAATCGTGAATCGGTATTCTCCCGGGGAGACGATTCCATCCTCACTAAATTGCTGATTGTTTGGCTGCTTCGTAAGTCCCGACTAGCGGGCCAAGTGTACAATTGATGACCGACTGGTATACTGAACTGTAGCTTAGGGTGTGCTATTGATCAGGTTGCCACAGTGTTCGGATTCTGCCTTACGGTACCTGAGGAAGAAATAGAAGTCAAACCCTTCTTTATCACATAATCCATCTGGAAAAGAGAGACAGGTGTACATTTAGCTCAGCCACCGGCTACTACTCGGTATTTAGTCTTGCAGTAGAATGGAAAGGAGATTAATGGAATGAAGGAAGAATGGATGTATTGCAATCGGAGAATCAATCAAAATTCTGTCTTCGGTTAGCCATTCTTCAGACTGGTAACTGGGAAGGATTTCTCCTTTCTTCTGACTTGTTCGATGTCCAAAATATTGAGAGCCCGTATATGATTAATAGTAATGCTGTTTCATTGAGGATCTGTTGGATGCAGTGCCCTGAACTGAGCGCTTGGGAAGCATTCTTGCGAAGAAAATTGATTCTATTTATTGCCATTGTTCTTGTCTGTCCGTCTCCCCCGATTAGACTGTAAGCCCGTCAAAGGGCAGGGACTGTCTCTGTTACCGATTTGTACATTCGAAGCTCTTAGTACAGTGCTCTGCACATAGTAAGCGCTCAATAAATACTATTGAATGAATGAATGAAAGTACAGCAGAAGCTGAAGTCCCATTCTCTGCCAACAAGGAACTTACATTCTGATAGGAAAGACAGAGCAGTGAAATCAGAATATACAAAATTGAGCGTTCGATCAAATACACGTACGTACACAAGAGCCAAGGAGACGCCTAAAGATATAAGTGACTAAGCCCCACTTTTCCTCATCTCCCACTCCCTTCCGTGTCACCCTGACTCGCTCCCTTTGCTCTTCCCCCTTCTCCCCTCCCCACAGTACTTATGTATATATGTATATATAATTTCATTTATATCGATGCCTGTTTACTTATACTGATGTCTGTCTCCCCCGCCCCCCGGACTGCCCACAGTGAGCTTGCTAAACTAGAGGAGAAGACAGATATTAATATAAATAAATTACAGCTATATACGTAAGTGTTGTGGGGCTGAGTGAGGGTGAGAAAAGGAAACAAATCGAAGGGCGACCCAGAACGGAGTGGGAGAAGGGTGGGGTACAGTCGGAAGTGGGTCATAGCAGGGGTGACAGATCTGAGCTCGGATGTAGTGAGTTGAAAGCCGTTAACTCAGGTGGTGAGAACTACCAGAAACCCTCCCTTGTACCTACCCCAGCGCTTAGAACAGTGCTTGGCTAAGCACTTGCCAAATACCATCATCATCATGATAGTTATCTGGTCCCTGGCCCTAAAAGGGCCCACAGTCTGAGAATTAGGAAAGGGAGAAGCGAGTGGAAAATGACACATAAGGATGAAACAAGAAAAACATAAAGAAGCAGCGTGAGGACAACAATAAAGAGGGAAAAGACACTGTGGCTAGAGAAGCAGCATTTCAACCTCCGCACAGTTCACAGTCTAGCTAGACCGTAAGCTCGCTGTGGGCAGGGAAAGTGTCTGTTGTTGTATTGTACTCTCTCAAGCGCTTAGTACGGTGCGCTACACACAGTAAGCCCTCACTAAATACGATTGACTCTCACAGCCATGGAAGCGGGCACAGACACAGCGGCAACCACAGCCCTCCCGACTTTATGAAACCCGAGGGCCCCACACTGCTGCTGCTACTCGCCTTCCTGGCTGGAGAAGAAGGGGCCGATGGCAGCCAGGGGCCAGGAGACCTGGGGGGGGGGTCTCTCCCTCACATTAGTCCCCCACAGTTCCGTGAGAGAGAACCTTTTGGGTACCCGATGCAATCCAGTGCTTCTGCTGCTTGGAGCTGAGCCTCCGGGCCCACTCTAGTAGCCAAAGGACATGGCCGAGGAAGTCGAGTACCTTGGATCCACCGAGCCCAAGCCCGGAGCCTCTTTCTCCTCAGGGAAGCAGAGTGGCCTAGTGGAGAGAGCCAGGGTTTAGGAGTCAGAAGGTCATGGATTGTAATCCCAGCTCTTCCACTTAATCTGCTCTGTGGCCTTGGACAATTCACTTCACTTCTCTGTGCCTCAGTTCCCTCATCCGTAGAGTGGGGTTGAAGCCTGTGAGCCCTATGCGGGACAGGGACCGTGTCCAAACCAATTTGCTTGTATCCATCCTAGTGCTCAGGACAGGGCCTGGCACATAGTAAGCACTTAACGAATACCAAATAACAAATTACTATTATTATCTGACTTTAGGAACTGTACAGTTCTTCTTTCTAGATCTTATTTGAAACATTTTAAAAAGCAAAATTTGTAGAATCAAGTACTCTCGCAAGCTTTTGGCTTTCATTGGATTGTGAACATAGGTGAGATTAAGTAGATGCGTATGTTTTAGAATTCAGATCTAGCCGATTTAAAATAATCCGGTATTTGAGAGTGAATATGAGAGGCAGTCAAAGCTGGACGGGCTACTGTAGAGAGAATACTACTTAAAGTATCAGTAGGGAAGGTATGCACTCAAGTTAATCGTAAAATGCTTAAATCATTGTTTGGTTTTATCAAATCAAGGGGGGAGTGCAGAGGAGAAGCAGTGTGGCCTAATGGCAGGAGCATGGGCCTGGGAATCAAAGGACCTGGGTTCTAATTCCGGCTCTACAATTTGCAAGCTGTGTGACCTTGGACAAGTCACTTTTCAGTCCCTCCGTTCCATCGTCTGTAGAATAGGGATCCAGTACTCGTTCTCCCTCCCCGTTAAACTGTGAGCCCCATGTGGGACAGGACTGGGTCCAATATAATTGAGCTTTATATACCCCAGCACAAAGTACAGCACTGGGAAGGGAAGCTTGAAATATTCATGAAATCGCTTCTGCAGAGGACATTAGGTCCATATGCAGAGGCTCATATTTTTCTAATGGTATGTTAGGCGCTCACTATGTGTCAAGCACTGATCTATGCACAGGGGTAGATACAAAGTAATCGAGTTGGACACAGTCCACCTCCCCCATGGGGCTCACAGCATTAATCCCCATTTTACAGATGAGGTAACTGAGGCAGAGGGAAGTTAAGTGACTTACCCAAGGTCACTCAGCAGACAAGTAGTGAATCCAGGTTTAGAACCCAGGTCATTTTGACTCCCAGACCCATGCTCCATCCCTTAGGCCATGCTGCCTCTCTCTTGGCATCTAGGCAGTCCTCTCTGTCTGTCAGCCTTCCTATCTCACCAGTGAAGAGAGCCGGATAGAACACCATCGGCTCACGAACCATTGGGCATTTATCCTGAAGTCACTTTTAAAAATGAGGGCAAGGTTACCGGCTCTTTCCCTGCCTGTCCTTTACAGGGAAGAATCAGATAGAATTAAGCCCTGAGTTCTTTTGCATTGAGTCCTTTGAATTCCACACATGATCTTGCAGGTAAGCAATAAGTATAATTTATTTTGGATTTTCTGGCCAGGTTCCAATCAAGTGATTACATTCCGCCCTGTATTTTCAATTGGCAGTTATTATTCATTTCCTGTTCTAAATTGTAATAGGGTGTTTCTGAGCGTGACTGATAGATACAACTCTCATGTTGCTGCATTTTTATGGAAGGATTTGTGTGTGTGTGTGTGTGTGTGTGTGTGTCTGGGTGTGAGTCCACGCTCAACCATAAATACAAATATAAATAGATGCAGAGAAAGTTTTACAAACCGGTATTATGTGTCATGGTGTGTATATTATTCCATGTGATCAATAAAGAACTTTATGATACTAGTTGAGAGTCATTTTTTTCTGGGGTATTTGTCGAGTGCTTATTATTGTGCCAGGCACTATTCTAAGCGCTGGAGTAGGAACAAACGGATCAGTTTGGGCAAAGACCATGCCCCACATGAGCTCCCAGTCTTAATCCCCATTTTACAGATGAAGTAACTGAGGCACAGAGAAGTTGTGACTTGTCCGAGTTCACACAGCAGACAAGTGGAGCCGAGATTAGAACCCAGGTCCTTCTGACTCCCAGGCCTGTGCTGTATCCATTAGGCCAGCGCTGCTTCTCTTAGATGGATAATTTTCTTTCACAAAGGATGTAGTTTTGCTTATCTAGGAGTGGATTTCCAAGGTACACTGATCTGCGTGACAAGTACTACTGTGTTATGTTTTTGAAACATTAGTCTTTCCATAGATCGCCAAACTGTGGGCTTCTGGGGATCTGACTCAAAATACACAGCTTAACATTTTTGATTTGCAGTTCACTTGCTGTGCAGAGCAATGACTTCTTTAAATCCAGATGCCTTAATAGCAAGCGTGATACTAGACAGATTGTTATTACCGCTAATAGATTCAATTCATTTATCCATTCATTTCAGCTGCCATTTCCCCCATTATTTTGTTAACGTAAAAAAGGTTAAGTATTCTTGAAGAGCTTTCTCACTCTCTATTACCAGGGTGAGCTGGGGATTTCAAACCCCTTCCATATGGGAGTCTACAGAGGCAAAAATCATGCATTATCTGCAGGCTTTATTCATTTTTGTCTTCATAGTCTATTTTTTATGATTATTAAAGACACATTCTAATCTCCATCATCCAGTTGCTTCAGAGATGCCAAGTGTATTTCCTATCTCGCAGCCAATTAAGTAGTTCAGTCGAGGCAGTAGAAAGCTGGTTTAAGTTTTCTTTCTTTTCCCCAAGAAATAATCTAATTCTGCCCATAGTGTACTGAAGATAAAACATCTCAATCTGCCACGGCCCCGTAGGCCACCATACAATTTGAATTTAAGGTAATGAGCAGCAGTAGGTCTGAAATGATGTTGATTTGCTCAAGAAACACAGTTTATGACCAAGGGGACGAGGTGAGATATCTGCTTGCCTGAGCGATTAGGAAGGAAGACATTATGGCCTCGTCATATGTATTATCAAGCAAGTGGTTTAGTCAAGGATATTCCAGAAAAGATGAATTCATTTTCTGGGATTTTCCATACATTAAGGCACATCTGCCCACTGAATAATTCACTTACAAAAGTACCCATAACTCTGGCATCCAACCATCCCAGAATTGGTTGGTTTCTCTGAGAAATCCGTATGATGTGTTGTCTACAGTTTAATAATCTTAGAACATGACCTTTTATAGATGCAGGTTAGTTAAATTTCAACTGCACCATAGAGTCCGGGGCCCTGAAATCCTTGTATTGAGATAGATAATTTCAGGGAAATTGTTCATTTGTCTTGTGAAATAACTTTGTAGCTATTTATTACAAAAAGCTGCAGTAGGGATGAAATTGGGTTCTTTTTAGCATCTCAGTGTTGAAAATTTTAAAGCATATGCCATGAACTGTCCCCTTGTGAAGATTGATTGCAAAGTAGTCAAATTGCTCTCTGGAGGTAACCCTGTTGATACATTTCTTTGGCCAGTCCTAAAAGCTTTTGGATGTTAGATTTAAAAAAGAAAAATATGTTTTTAATAATACAACCATGAATGACTGAATTTCTTTCTCAATAATAATAATGATGGTGTTTATTCAACACTTACTATGTGCCAATCACTGTTCTAAGCCCTCGGGCAGATACAAGTTAATTAGGTTGTCCCACTTGGGCTCACAGTCTTAATCCCCATTTTACAGATGAGGGAACTGAGGCACAGAGAAGTGAAGTGACTTGCCCAAAGTCACACAGCTGACAGGTGGTGGAGCCGGGATTAGAACCCATGTTCTCTGACTCCCAAGCCTGGGCTCTTTCCACTAAGCCGCGCTGCTTCTTTCAAAATATTTATTTCTTGAAATGCAACCAAGACCATTCATAATAAGTCTTCAAAATAGTATTCCCAAACCCAGGCCTTCAGGTTCTGAATGCCCTCTTTTTAGGAACGTCTGCCCTTGCCCTTTATAATAATAATAATGTTGGTATTTGTTAAGCGCTTACTATGGGCAGAGCACTGTTCTAAGTGCTGGGGTAGACACAGGGTCATCAGGTTGTCTCACATGGGACTCACAGTTAATCCCCATTTTCCAGATGAGGTAACTGAGGCACAGAGAAGTGAAGTGACCTTGCCCACAGTCACGCAGCTGCCGAGTGGCAGAGCCCGGGATTCAATCCCACGACCTCTGACTGCCAAGCCCGGGCTCTTTCCACCGAGCCACGCTGCTTCTAATTTATGTTCCTTGTCACATGATGTTAGAGTTCGGGCCTGGGAATCAGAAGGTGGTGGGACTTCATCCTACTCCTATCCCCGCCACTGGTCTGCTCTGTGACCTTGGGCAAGTCACCTTACTTCTGTGCCTCAATTTCCTCATCTGTAAAATGGGGATTGAGACTATGAGCCCCACATGGGGCAGGGACTGTGTCCAACCTGATTTGCCTGCATCCACTCCAGCGCTTAGTACAGTGCCTGGCACATACTAACTGCTTAACAAAAACCATTATTATTGCTGTTATTATTATTAGTATTACTACTATTAACCCAACCCACTATTCCGAGTCCTACAGACGCAGGACTTCTGTATCTTCAATAAATGATGGGTACCTTCAGTAAATGAGAGACGTGATTTCCATGGTTACAGAGACTAGTGGAGGATTGTAACTGGTAGTGTTTATTGTTTTTAATATATACCAAGTTTTTAAGATACCCCACCTGCAAAGAACTAACAGACCAGGAGGCATAAAAGATGTACATTTATCATTATCAATTTATTAAATGCCTCTTGGGTTTGTCACAAGCAGGAATCAAGCAATGTTTAGACACCGTGTAAATACACATTTTTACCAGTATGGTTGTAATTTCCTTGGATCATACTATTATGACTTTCTTTTTATTTGCAATTACTCGTTCTTCATGTGTCATACTTTATTGGTGTCGAGTTTCCGATTTTTCACGAAACATCGGAGGAACGTCAGGAGCTTCGGAAGGCATTTTGTAGACAGCTCCTTGACTCTAGCTTAGAACACGTCTACTAGAGGAAGTAGAAAGACGTCATATGGTTTTTCATGACTAGAAAACCTGTTCCACTAAAGTGTTCCACTTTACCTGAAAAACCTTTGGATTTCATTAATAGATTTACATAGTCACTTAGAATTCCCTTTCTAAAAAAATCAACTATTCAAATGTTGAGGTCCCAACCCCGAGCAATCACTGAATGTGTGTTCAGTATCCCTATGTGATTTTAGTTACTAGAAAAGGAGTTTTATTCAGAAATTAACGAGATGTTCTTCCCCTTGACTCTATTTATTGCCATTGTTCTTGTCTGTCCGTCTCCCCCGATTAGACTGTAAGCCCGTCAAACGGCAGGGACTGTCTCTATCTGTTGCCGACTTGTTCATCCCAAGCGCTTAGTACGGTGCTCTGCACATAGTAAGCACTCAATAAATACTATTGAATGAATGAATGAATTAAATCCGTGGCGCTCCTACATAAATTTGGAGTTACAGGAAAGGAATAAAACTGATTCATTTGCTCAGAGCTGCTGTACCGCATAATACTCTTGTTTCTTGAGCCACATGTCATTGTTACTTATGGTTTTCTTGAATTGGGTATCGAACATTACTCCGATACCAGGGTGATTCCTTAAAATTTAATGCTTCAAAAAAGGCCCCCCCCCAAAAATCACCTTCCATTGATTGACCTTTCCCCACACTTCTCTGAATCCATTAATCATGTCCTGTCTCAGTTTTTCTCATTGGACATCTCTTTACTTTCCCCCCTTCTTTTCTCTACCGAACACCATACGTTCTTTTTTATGTGCCCCTTACTTGCAGCAGTAAGGTTTGGGAGGCCTGTGAAGGCTCAGCTCGAGAAGGCATCAGGTGATATATGCTAAAGCAACACACGCAGAGCCAGAGATACCCTGGCAATGGCAGATCAAATCCAATTCCAAATCAAACCACAGAGCTCTTCCTGGTTTTTCTCCCGCACTGAAAAATATTTCACTTCTTCATCATGCCACCCTGGCAGGTCGGGGAGGAAAGATCTGCCTTTTCAAGCATTTTCTCTCTCTGTGCTGGACTTTCCCTCCTCTTGGGTTCTATTCATTCAAATTAATTGAGTGTTTTCTGTGTGCAGAGCACTGTACTAAGAGCTTGGGAGAGAGTACAGTGGGGAGGAAATAAGTGTGTCAGATTCGGGCTCTCATTGATTCCACAGAATAGTTTGTGGACAATTATTATAAGCAGTGAGCGATCATAATAATTCTGCTATTCATTATGCATTTAATAAGATAAGGGCTAGGATAAATTCAGTATATGAAGATCATACGGTGCCTCTGTCCCATATGGGGCTCACAGGCTTAGTGGGAGGTTGAGGAGGTATTTACTCCCAGCGTATCGGATGAGGAAACTGAAGGCCCAGAAAAGTGAAGCAGAGCTGAGATTAGAACCCAGGACGACCTTTGACTTGCAAGCCTGTGTTCTTTCCACTAAATCACACATTTTGGACCTGAGGTGACTTTTTGTTTTAAAATTGGCTGTGGAAAAAACCTTGATTTGGTTTCAGAACAATCCAATATTATCAGCGAAAAAGATCAGGAATTTAAGATCCAGATTCCTGTTTTTCTCCTCCCATTCTCTCTTGTTCATCTTCTTCCTAATTTAACTATCTTCCTTGTTTGTGGATTGCCAACACCTTATTGTTACTTAGCATTTTGACAGCACTTGCTAAAGCTTTTTATATTTGACTTTTCTCTGTTTTTCTTCACAACGGTCCTGGCAGAAAAATTGTTCTTGTTGTCCCGCTTACGCAGATGAGGAAACTGAGGCATTTTAATAATGAGGAAATTGAAGCTTAGGAGACCCTGAGACTTGTCTTTAAGTCATTCTGCGAACTAATGACAGAGTTAACATTCAGCCTTACGGCTTCTAATTTTCCAGACATGCCATAACTCACGTGATGTTGTTGTTGTTTTTCATTGCTCCTTCTAGGCTGTTTCATTACAACAAGCTTGTAACTCTGGCCATCTCTCACGTACCTTCAAAGATATTCCCAAATTCCCTCTAGGCTCTCTTCTCTAGACTGTAAGCTTATTGCAGTTAGGGAACTTGTCTGCCAACTCTGTTGTATTGTCCTCTCAAAAGGGCTTAGTACAGTGCTCTGCACACAGTGAAGTGCTCAATAAATACCATCGATTCCATCTGCTCCGTGGAGCATCAACCAGGAAGCGGAAACACAATAGCCCTTCTGTTGCCCTACTTCCACAGACCTGAATTAAAATCACATCCAGCTATCATTTTTTATTTATTTATGTTATTTGTTAAGCGCCTACTATGTGCCGAGCACTGTTCTAAGCCCTGGGGTCGACCCAGGGTAATCAGATTGTCCCACGTGGGGCTCACATTTTTAAATCCCCATTTTTATAGATGAGGTAACTGAGGCACAGAGAAGTTAAGTGACTTGCCCAAGGTCACGCAGCAGACAAGTGGAGGAGACGGGATTAGAACCCACGACCTCTGACTCCCAAGTCCGTGTTCTTTCCACTAAGCCACGCTGCGTTTGGTGTGTAATATAGATTATATGATCTTTTATTGATACTTTCACTCAGGTTGGGTCATTGGGAACGACCACTTATTGGACAGGGTTAGGGTTGGTTTAGTTTCTCCTCACAGCCCTCAAACAAGACTGGGTGCATATGAGTTCAGCCAATTAGGGGACAACATTTTCTTCACAGGAATTTATGAGGAACAGACCTTGGTTGTCAACGGCAACTTATCTGACCTTAGAGGGGAATTGAAGGAATGACCTACTAGACCCTAGAGCTCCTTGTGGACAGGGATTTTGTCTACCAACTCTGTTATGTTGTACTTTCCCAGTGCTCAGTATAATGCTTTGCACACAGTAAGTGCTTGATAAATATGATTGCTTTCAATAGGCAGTTTAAAAACCATCACGTAAAATGTAATTTTGATCTGGGTGGCCAAACGTAGGGGTGGAATTCTCCATGCTCTGCAAAATTTAGGAAATTGCCACCTTGCCAGGTTTTGGAGAATTATGGTAAAATATGCTGGCTTGTGCCAAATGAGGTATTCATACCCAGTCTATCTCTCGTCTTTACTGCTCGAATTAGAATTTTTTCCCCTAGTCCTCCATGGATGATGACTTATTTTTTAGAGAAATTCATTTGAAAAATAGTTTTATCATTAGTTGGTCTGCCAACTGAATTTATCCCTATTTGTGCTCCAACCATCCTAATTTTATGCATGGATGAGAAGCTAATTATCTTTGTAGATTTTTACTGGAACTCACCTATGAATCTTTTCTCCATTCCTATTATCAGCCTCACTTAGCCAGCTTTGATAAAAGGATCCAAGTGAGAATATACTTTGATTTCTGGTTGTAACAAAATGCTTGCCTGTGTGTTATACTTTTTATTGGCTTATGTAAATGTTAAATTGTTTTGTGATGGGTTCAAGGTTTTGAGCTATGGTCTTCTTGGCTATTAGAATTCACACAAGATCTGTTGATTAAAATTCAACAGGGAATCGTATAGCTTCATTTTTGTAAATTTGGTTGAATATTAACTACATATCCACCCCAAAGTCGAGGAAAAAAGGCTGCTCTAACAATACTTAAAGAAAGAGTCACCACCATCAAAATTGATTCCTTACTCTGTACCTATTCATTCAATTATATTTTTTGAGCACTTACTGTGTGCAGAGCACTGTACCAAGGGCTTGGAAAGGACAGTTCGGCAACAGATAGAGACAATCCCTACCCAATAACGGGCTCACAGTCTAGAAGGGGGGAGAAGGATCTTCATTAGATACTTGGCAACATACAGGAGAATTACAAGACCAATACAGAGCCTGCCCTCAAAGAGTTTTTTTATCTAATGAGTTGGTCAGACTCAAATTGTATATATATAATAGGAAAAAGAGTAAAAACAGAAGCGTCACTGGTAAGATGAAAGTAAGCAATGAGAAAATGAAATGAGTAGTTAAAACTACACTATTGTTAAAGATTTCTTCCCACCCACCGTAGAGTGTCCTACTGGAAGGAGCCTGGGTCCGAGAGTCAGAGGACGTGGATTCCAAATCCAGCTCTGCCTCTTGCCTGGACTTTGACCTTGGGCAAATCCCTGACTTCACTGTGCATCAGTTTTCTAAACTATGAAACAGATTCAGAACTTGTTCTCACTCCTATTTAGATAGGGATCCCCGTGTGGGATAGGAACTGGGTCTGATGGTCTACCATTCATTTTCCAGTGGCTGCTTCTTCCCTGCTTCTTTTAAACATGTTCATGTCTCCCCAGTCCTAAAAACACCCACCCACCTCATGGCTCCCTCCATTTATTGCCCCATCTGTCTACTACCACTCCTCACCAAACTCCATGAGTGAGTTCTCTTCACCCTCCACTTCCTCTCCTCCAATTCTCTCCTTAACCCCTCCAATCTGGCTTCCATCCCCTTCACTCCATGTAAACTGCCCTCTCAAAGGTCACCAGGAATCTCCTTCTGTCCAAATCCAACGGTCTTTACTCCATCCTAATCCTCTTTGATCTCTCAACTGCCTTCAACACTGTAGACCTCCCCCTCTTCCTTGAAACAGCACCTAACTTGGGCTCTACTGACAATGTCCTCTCCAAGATTCACCTATCTCTCTGGCTGCTCTTTCTCAGTCCCTTTTGTAGGCTTTTCTGCCTCCCGCTCTCTAACAGTGGGAGTCCCTCAAGGCTCAGTTCTGGGCCCCCATCTCTTTTCCATCTACACCCACCCACTCTCTCGGAGAACTCATTCACTCCCACAGCTACCATCAGCTCGCCCCCTCCTCACGGTATCTCAGTCTCACCTGTCTCGCCGCTGACCCCTTGCCCGTGTCCACTCTCTGGCCTGGGGACTCCCTTCCCCTTCATAGGTGACGGACCACCACTCTCCCCTCCTGCAAAGCCCCACTTCCAAGAGGCCTACCCCGACTGAGCCGTCATTTCCCCAACTCCCTTGTCTTTTTGCATCACCTACGCATGTGGATCTGTACCCTGTAAGCACTTTATATTCAACCCACCCTCAACCTCACAGTACTTACGTGCGTAACCATAATTTATGGTAATATCCATTTCCCCCTGCAGACTGAAGTCTTTTAATGGGCAGGGAACGTGTTTACTAACTATATTGTAGTTTACTCTTCCAAGTGCTTAGGACAGCGCCCTGTACCTAGTAAGTGTGCTACAAATACCATCGATTGATTATCATGTATCTACATTAGCACTTAGTACGGCGCTCGGCACCTGGTAAGCACTTAACAAATACCACAATTATTATTCTCTAGTGCTTACTACACACTGTACCGAGGTCCCGGGGGACTACATTAGAGTTGGTAGGCCCAATTTCTGTCCTCAAAAAGCTTACAGTCAAGTGGGGGAGACAGACATCAATATATATTACAGGTAGGGAAGCAGCAGACCGTAAGAATGTTGATACTGATCCCTAGAGCCAGAAAGGAAGTGTGTGTCTGGGTGTACGTAAAAGTGAAGCTCAGTTTTATTTAGAAAAGCATGGCAACATGCTGCTTCTATTTTATCCTTAAAGAGTAAGCTCCCCCACGCCCCCCCTTCTCCAGAAAACTGGATTCACTTTTAGAGTAAGTCACCACGTTCTCAATTTAAGGGGCTTCTAGAAATTTAGATATTTCAGTTTTACACCCTGTTTCAGCTGCGCAACATATTGGTTTTGATTTGATAACATTAGCCTCCTCTGTGGCACTCTAGGTCTGGGGCCCGGACAGTTCAAGGGAGGCCCCGGAGTCATAGGGAAACAATTTTAAAAGCCGAAATGGCGGAAGGGGGCAAGAAAGGAGTTTCTCACTCTAGTGGCTGGAGGATGAGAGTGGGGTGTTTCCTGATCACCAGGAGGAGTTGAAAAATCTCTCTGTACTTCTAATGGAGTAAAAATCAGTGAGCATATTGTGGAACTTCTTTGAGTCAATATAGGTCCATTCCTATAGCCGTCGTACTAATTGCTAATGGATTGAATGTAGAATTTTGGGTAATTTGGGTGGGAGTAGGTTATCTGACGGTTCAGGAATCAATCCCTCCATTTATAACGTGACTCCTATGAGAAGAATGTTTTTGATGTACTCCATTTTTCAATATTTTGACCCACTTTTCAGGAATCAGAAATCTCATAAGTCCAAGGACTACCTAAACTGTCTATTTTCCGGATGCAGCCCCAATTTAAAGTGAGGGAAAATTGTATATTTAAAGGAAATAAAGTCTCAGTTCACTTTCTTCCCTTGTAAGCTTATACTCTAGACTGTAAATTCACTGCGGGCGGGGAAATGTGTCTACCGACTCTGTTATATTGTGATATTGTAGTCTCCCAAGCCCTTAGTACGGGGCTTTGCGAACAGTAAGCACTAAATAAATATGATTGATTGATTCCAATGTCTCTTTTCATAAGAAACCCAAAGGAGCATGGCCAATCTCCCATCGAGAATGGCGGGTGAGCCCCGGGCCTGAAACTTCAGGACCAGATGCCTGTGTGTAGGAATTGATTAGGGAGATGGTGGTTTATGCCGCGCCACTCGTATCCACTGGAGCAAGGATTACAACAGGCAAGTAGGCGAGCAGGGGCCCAAACATTGCAAAATGCACACAAAGGTATATTATGTGCAGGATCACCACAAAACAAGAAGAAAAAAATGTATTCTTTCAAACCTGGTAAGGTTCTAGCAGTAATTTGTATTCATCCACGTAAACTTATTTTTTAAAAAAATCACTTGTTAGCAGTTAACCAAGTCGTAGGGACAAAAGGGTTTCGTCCATTTAAAACATATATGCAAGCACTCAAGCCTTGTTTAGAATCACTTATTAGGGCATGACAAATTTTTTAAATCTTCTCAGCAAGATACTAGAATGCTTTTTAATGTGCATTTTCGAGCTTTTAACAGCAGCAGCATCACAGTCTGTTCCATATTATAGTAAATATAATGTTTTCTGCTTTTCGATTCTTTTTGGTTCTGCAAAACAGACTCAGGAAAGCATGGTATGTCATCAATCAGACTGTGCCTTCTAACCAATTTTGAATGGTTTTGTTCACAATCATTTTCCTCCAGAAGAAAATCACTGACTTTTAAACATCCATGTTTGTTTCCCCAGAAGCTTTTGAATGCCCGCTCAATTCCTAGCTATTTGAATATGTTCACCGAGAGCCGCGGAGGGAAAAATAGAAACGAAACTTCTCCCAAACAGGAAAAATATCTTAAAACTTGAGATTTAGTTTTCATTTATTAGAGAGGGGAAAAATCTATTGGTAATATGAAACAGGCACGACAAACTTCCAGGGAGTTTAGTAGCCATTGTTAATCATTGTGTATCGCGTTGTTGTTTTTACACACCTCAATATTCTCTCTCTATGGGACCAATTAAATTCCATGATCTCTTTGATTCTTTATACAGTAGAAGCCCCTAACCATTCTTAACTAACCCAGCAGTCTCCGGGGACCTTTAAAAGCCTTGAGAGTTCAAAGTTCTCTGTAATGACCTGGGAAGCGGTTGTGGAAAACACTAGTTGGAAATAGCAGGTTCTTGGTTGTCAACAAACAAAAGGTTTTGGATTTTCTGCAGTGGCTAAGGCCGAAGGGAAGGAGCAAGCTGGAGCCCTAGCAAGTGTGTCCCTGTTTCAGCTAGTCAGCCTTATGGATTTGATGTTGGTATTTGTTAAGCGCTTACTATGTGCAGAGCACTGTTCTAAGCGCTGGGGGAGATACAGGGAAATCAGGTCGTCCCACGTGAGGCTCACAGTTGGATTTGGAGTCCAAGCCCCTGACTCCTGCCAGGTGAGTGAATCAGCATCCAGGATAAATGGCTCTTCTTTCCCTAAGGATCTCCGGGAATGAAGAGGCCGGGGCAGGGAATGTGTCTTGTTATAGTATTATATTGAACTCCCCCAAGTGCTTACCTCCTGGTCCTTCCAGGTCATAGTCCCGTTTATGAATCTCAGGACAGAAATGACTATTTTCAAAAGTCACTTCATTTCAGGTTCACCTTCACCTTCTGGCGCAATGTAACTCCCCAAGTTTTTCTTGTTGTTCCTGCTCTGCTGGTTCATAGCCGGGCTTTCCACATTTTGTAATCATCTTGTTTATTTTTTGTCCTTGAATTTACCCTCTCACATTTTTCTCTATCTGTCAGTGGTATTTACTGAGCACTTCCTGTGTGCAGAGCACTGTTCTAACCGCTTCAAGAGTACAGTTTGATTGATAGACAAGATCCCTGTCCACAGGGAGCTTATAGGTTGGTTGGGGAGACAGTAAAATAAATTACTGATTTGGGATTTACATAAGTGCTTGAACTCCTTGTGAGCAGCGAATGAATCTACCATCTCTGTTGTATTGAACTCTTCCAACACGTAGTACAGTGCTCTGCACACAGTAAGTGCTTAGTTAAATATCACTGTGTCTGTGGGTGGCCGTTAAATTTTATCCTTCTGTAGGATCATTTCTGCAATATGTCTGAACTTGGAATTTTTGTTCTTGGGCATTCTTGAAGGTTTTTGAACAGAACTGATCTAGGACTAATCCCGGTGGATGTCTTTTGCGTTATCCGCCTAGGTGGACACTGAGCCATTGTAGTACTGCTACAGTGGTCATGACTGAACTTCGCTAGCTTGCCAATGAGACTTCCTTGGGGTATGGAATCAAAAGCTTTATTGAAGTTTAGATAGATTACATCTATTGCTTCCCCTTATCTCCGTGGTGTGTAACTTTATCAAAGAAAGAAATTAAATTAGTCTGGCCCGATTTGATCTTCACAAAGCCATGTTGATTGCTTCCTTGTATCATATGCTCTTCCAGATGGTTGCAAATTGATTGTTGATGATTTGCTCTATTATCTTCCCAGATATCGATGTTCAATTGACTGGTCTGTAATTACTCGGGTCATCCTTTTTTCCTTTTTTTTTTTTTTAAAAAGGAAACATTTGCCCTTTCCCAGTCCTCAAGGACTCCTGCCATTCACCATAAGTTTTCAAAAATACAGGCTAATGGCTCTGTGAATCATCCATTAATTTCTTAGGCACCTAGGATTCCTGTCATCGGGCCTTGCTGATTTAAATGCATCCAGTGGTTTCTAGGTGCTCTTTCAGAATTTGCGCTTGACTTTCTAATCTTTAATTTTGAGTTGGATTTGGCCTAATCAGCTGGTGACAGTTAATCTGTTCAAAAAGATAAATGCGAATAAAAGCACTTGCAACATTGGAGTGGGGCGGGGAGCGAGGGTGCGTGGTCTCGACTCACCTGCACCAGACTGCCTGATGGCTCATTGCTCCAAGGCTGGGAGAAGAGCAAGGGGAAGTAAGAGAGGAAGGGATTTACGTACTAGCGTGCACATCCTTTGAGTTCACAGAGGAGTTTCCTTGGAGAAACCCTGATTTGTTTCCATTAGGGCCAACAGTTCCCACCCGCAGAGACTTCTGCCGTAAAAATGAAGTGCAGTCAATTCTTCTGTAGTTCGGGATTAGGTCCCAGATGAACCCGGCATTAAGGAAAACTCCCATGACAGTTGGTACGCCTTGACCCACCACCACCCAAATGAGCACAACCATCTCTCTTGGCAAAGCCTTGCAGTGGGGGGCGGAGAAATGCTCCTCAGATGGACTTCTGTAAAGTGGTCCTTGTGACGTTATTTGGAATAAGAAGGGGGTGGCAAAATGTTCCCCTGCCTCGGCGGCCGGGTGTCAAAACGTGACCCTTTGCATTGCCTTCACAGAGCAACTTGGAATAATAATCATAGTATTTGTTAAGCGCTTACTCCGTACCAAACACTCTTCTAAGTGTTGGGATAGTTATGAGGTAATCAGGTTGAACACAGTCCCTGTCCCACATGGGGCTCACAGTCTTAATCCCCATTTTGCAGATGAGGTAACTGAGACACAGAGAAGTGAGGTGACTTGCCTGAGGTCACACAGCAGGTAAGTGGCGGAGCCAGGATTAGAACCCAGGTCCTTCTGACTGCCAGGTCTGTGCTCTATCCAATAGGCCACTGCTTCTCAAAGTGACCCTTGGGAGTACCCAGTGGCCCTCTAAAAATGTAGCCACCAGCTGGTTTTTTATTTTATTTTAATGGTATCTGTTAAGTGCTTACTATGTTCCGGGCACTGTACCAAGCACTGGGTAGATACAAGCTAATCAGGTTGAACTCAGTCCAGGTCCCACATAGGGCTCATAGTCTTAATCCCCATTTTACAGGTGAGGTAACTGAGCCACAGAGAAATTAAGTTTGCCAAAGGTCACACCCCAGACAAGTGGCAGAGGCAGGATTTTCTAATTTTCTAATTTTCTAAAATTTTTTAAAATTTTCTAATTTTCAGGCCCTCTGATTCCCAGGCCCTTGTTTTTTCCACTAGGCCACTCTGCTTCCTGAATGAATGTGGTCCTGACAGAATTAAAATATTGGTTTCCTTTCCTTTAACCTATCAGTGAAGGGTATTAATTGCGTTCCAGCTGTGTGCACACACTGTAAAGCTAAGTACCAGAGCATTCTTGTTGAATATTCAAGAAAGCATTTAGTCATCCCTCAGTTATCTGGGGACTGACCGTTCAACTCCTTGCAACCCGACCGTTGACTCTGCCATCGGGAACCGCAGCCGCAGATCCACGGAATGCCGCTCTGCACTGCTGCACTGAGCCGCGTGAGACACCCCAGCAGCAGCACAGGTCCTCGGCTGACTTCTCAAGGGTGCGGGTGAGGAGCAGGGAATTTCATGCCACTTGAGAGGAGTGTCTGGTAGGAGGATTTGGGTGGTCTTCGACCCTGGAACCGATGCCTTCCAGAGAGAGGTGGTAATAAGAGCAGAACTACTGCAGCAGTAGGCAGTTCCATTTTTTAAACTCACCCTCTCCCCCCCAGAGATCATTACGGTCTTTCTTCGAAGAGCCCCTTAATACTTCTGGGGAAAGGACGAAGGCAGGATGTAGCTAGCACCGGGCAGCTGAGTGATCCTTAGAGGGCAATATCAGCCATCTTTGTACCTTACATTTTAAACCCTTGGTGCTTAATACAGTACTGTAGTCCTTCCTGTGCTTCAAGTTAACCTTTGAGGACACATATTTGAGCTGCAGAAGGTTATTGGATTCCTGATTTCCCAAGGCTCAGTATTTTTTTTTTGTTTCCCACCCTTTAGTAAAACATCCCCTCACCCTCTCGTTTCTGACTTTGCCTTAACTTAACCCACTGTGACATTTCTGTTTGTTCAGTGCCAGAACAGTCTCTAAAATGGAACTTTGGCTGTCACTCTTCATAAGTGAAATGGAAAAAATATTCAGTCCCAGAGTTTTATCGTTGAATCAGAGGGAAGAAAATAACCCCTGGGTCTGATGGCAGAGGTTCTCTGTACAGGCAGGACATTGAGAGCTAACGGAGATTGTACCTGAAATTTAAAAAAACGAATCCGTTAAGTCAGGTTGGACACTCCTAGCCACCCTGAACCTATTCACCCCTTTAACCAATTCCCTGACTTCGTAATCCAGAAACCCTAGTATGGTGATAGATCAGTGAAGGACTCTGGCGTGTCATGATAGGGATTCCGTCCAGCTATTTGGAGTGCAGCAAGATCCCTTGGACAAGATCCCCATATTACACTGCATTCCTTAAGAACACTTCTGTTAATGTAACAAAACAAATGAATAGTGATTAAAAATGCTCACAAATGTCAAAAATCCTATCCTGTTCTGAGAAGGAGAGGGTGTGCATCTGGGACATTCATTTGGATTAAAAGTTAGTCTCTCTCTTTTGCCTCAGTGAAGGTGGTTTCAAAAGCCTCCAAATGAATAAGATCCTTTAAACACTGTAATTTTTAAGAGCAGTTATTCTCTTAAAAAACAGAATGAATAATTCTGCTCATTATTCAGTGTTCTTCTACAAGAAGAGGTAGTTTTGAAAAAAAATATTAAAAAAAAGCTAGAGGGAATTTTGTGGCTTATTCTTCTCCATCCAAACAGACACCAAGCTGGTCCAGGTATTTGTCATATCCTGCTTGATTGAATACCTGTATTGGCCTCCTCGCTGGTCTCACTGCCTCTATTTTCTCCCCTTTTTGGGTCATACTTCATTTTGCTGCCCGGTTGATTTTCCTAAAATGTCATTCTACCTATGTCTCTCCATTCCTCCTATCTATAAATTATTTTAGTGTCTTTCTTCCCCTGCTAAATAATAAATGCCTCGAGGGCAGGGATGGTGTGCACTAACTCTATCCTACTCTCCCAGGGACTTGGTATAGTGTTGAACACACAGTAGTTGTTCAGTAAATACTTTTCATTTAATAGCCTTATTGCCTTGGGTTTAGACCAAACCCACCCAATTTTTCAAGCTATTTCCCAGGTCCTGCAAGTGTATTGCTCTCCTTATAATGGAATCCAAAGGATCCTCTGAAACGCGAACTCTGATGAAAACGTGAAGAAGCATAATGCCAAAAAAAAGAGGGTATGCAAAGAATAGCAAATTTGTATAGAATGACTCATGGGTGTATCTTAAAGTTTTTTTGTATCGAAGCATTAGGATTATCCACCATTTATAATTCCAGCCACATTATGCGTTTGCCAAGGATGTAATTTGACATCTCTGCTTGGATGTCCTCCCGCCACCTAAAACTCAACTTGTTCAAGACAAGAGCTCCTTATATTCCCTCCCAAACCCAATCATCTCCTGAACTTTCCCATCACTGGGGACGGCACAACCATCCTTCCCGTCTCACAAGCCCGCAACCTTGGTATCGTCCTTGACTCTGCTCACCCATTCACTCCACATATCCAATCTGTCACCAGATCCTGCTGGTCTCACCTTCGCAACTCCGCCAAGACCTGCCCTTTCCTCTCCGTCCAAAGCACTACCACGCTAATACAGTCACTTATCCTGTCCCCACTGGATCATTGCGTCGGCCTCCTTTCTGACCTCCCATCCCCCTGCCTCTCCCCACTGAGTCCATACTTCACTCTGCTGCCCGGATTATCTTTCTACAGAAATGTTCGGGGCATGTGACCCTTCCCTCCTCAAAAATCTCCACTGGTTGCCGATCAACTTCTGTGTCAAACGAAAACTCCTCACTGTTGGCTTCAAAGCTCTCCATCACCTTGCCGTTCTTACCTCACCTCCCTTCTCTCCTCCTATATCCCAGCCCATACACTCTGCTCCTCTTGTGCTGATGTTCTCACTGTGCCTCGATCTCACCTGTCCCCCCCGTCGACCCCTGGCCCACGTCCCACCTCTGGCCCGGAACGCCCTCCCTCCACAGATCCGCCAAACATTCACTCTTCCCCCCCTCGAAGCCCCATTGAAGGCTCACCTCCTCCAAGAGGCCTTCCCAGATTAAACCCCCCTTTTCCTCAGATCCCCCTCTATTCCACGTCACCTCGACTCGCCCTTTTGCCCTTCTCCCCCTTTCCCTGCCCCACAGCACTTATGTATATATCTATAATTCTATTTATACTGGTGCCTGTTTTACTTGTTTTGATGTCTGTCTTCCCCCTTCTAGACTGCCTAGTGTGGGCAGGGATTGTCTCTCTTTATTGCTGGATTGTACTTTCCAAGCGCTTAGTACAGTGCTCTGCACTCAGTAAGCACTCCATAAATACAATTGAATGAATCAACGTATTGAACAAAATGAATATGTAGTATCTGTTTATAATCTAAGAGTATTCCTGAGTGTGGGGAACCTATGACATTACCCAAATTGCAGTAGTCTCCTTTATCATCATCAGTGATATTTGAGTGCTTACCATCTGCAGAGCACTGGACTAATCACTTGGAAGGGTACAGTACAACAGAGTTGGTAGACGCGTTCCCTGCCCACAACGAGCTTACAGTCTAGAGGTGGCGATTGATGTTTATATTAAGGTTCAGGACCATCGAGCTGCACCCTGCTGCTTCCTGGGCCTTTCGGGGCTACCAAATCTAAGAGACAGGTGATAGCAAACTATCGGGGCAGTCTTGGGGTGTACTAGGAGGGGGTGAGCCTCCAAAGAGTCCCTATCCTGGCTGTAAATCGTCCAGGGACATTAGGATCGGTGTGCTCGAAACTGGGGGTCCGACTTCAAAGAGTGATGGAAGAAGCATCCCCAGGATGAATGTGCATTTGTCGTTCACCAAATCTCTCAACACCAGGATGAGCGGACACCTGTTGAAGCTGGAAAGGAATAGCTTCCAAAGAAAAGAAAACGCTTGTTTGCACGGTGGGTGGCAAGCATGTAAAACTGTCCACAGGAGGTTGAGAAAGCAGAAAATATTAATAAGTTCAGGAGGGATTTAGATAACGTCACGGATGGGCGGTTCATAATGAATCACGAGAGGGAGATTTAGGAATGAAGAGGGGGAAGGTGTGGGAATATTAGCTAGCTCAATAGAAGGTAAAATCGATGTTAAGGAGGACAGCTAGCATGTGCTTCATGCTTCCTCCCAGCATCTTATTGTCAGAATAGTGGACTGGATGGATCATTGAACCACTGGTTGGCTCAAAGAATGGTTATAATTAATGTTTTTCCCTAATGAGGTTATCATCAGTAAACCGTACATTCTGCTAAATTATTTTAGCCTTCAAATCACGGCATTAACTTATAAATGCAGTTCTGAAAAGATCTTTATAGTTGTATGATAGAATACATCTATTTAAGCATTGCATTGTTCATCCCTGTTTTAAAACTCATTTTGTTTTCAAGTTCCAAATAAATAGGACCGCTCTTTGACAATGGATCAATGTCCATTTCCCCCTTCCCCAACAGTTACGGTCAGATTCGTCAAATTCGATGAATTCGTCAACTTCGCAAAGCGTTGGAAAAAGGATCCGTGGAAGTTTTGAATAAGCCTTTAGTAACAGCAGCCTTATTGGGATTGCTACATTTTTATAAGGCAGCCACGATTGTTTCCTTAAGAATAGTAGTAGCGGTGAGATTATTAAGCTCTTGCTCTGTGCAAAGCACTGGAAATGAATACACAGGTGAGAATTGGGCATGCTTTTGTCCCTTGGGGCACTCATTTAAATCGAACATTGAATTGGGAAGTAGCCCGATCTAGTGGATAAAGCACGGTCCGGGCTGGGGAGCCCGAGGACCTGGTTTGTAATCCTGCCTCTCCCACTTGCCAGTGGTGTGACCTTGGGCAAGTTTCTTCATCTGCAAATGGGGATTCAGTCACTACCCTTCGACTTAGACTGTGGGGCAGGAACTGTATGCGACCTGATTAACTTGTGTCTACCCCAGCACTTAGAACAGTGCTTGACATATAGTAAAAGCTTACCAGGTACCACAGAAAGTCAACAGAAAGTAATTTCTCTGACTGACATTTTATATGTCCTAGAAGGCGTAGTCCCATGATCTACTCCATGAGGAGAAAAAACAAACAGATAAAGCCTGGGCATTCAGGTTAACGTACAGTAATTTCTGCAGATTCCTCTTTCTCCGTTTTTTGGTCTAGTAATACTTCAGTCTGTAACTTGAGGAGAAGCTCAGTTGTTTCAGCTGTACCTCTCTCAGCACTCCTGAAATCTCCCACCAGTGACCGGAGTGTGGGGTTCAGAATCTTTGAAGGTAATGATTATGCCCCAGGCTTCTTTTTCTAAGCTTTAGTCACGTTGTCCAACTTTCAGCTTTCACCCCCTACCCTTCCATCAGGCACGGATTGGCTTTCCTAGTGGCTGTGTTCCTTGTCTGAAACTGATAAGAAGACAGCTTTGTAAAATGGTTCTGATTCTTCTCTCCCTTATTCGTGCTAGAATTTCTCGGTTGTCAGGATTCTATGAGCTCCTACCTTTCCTCTCCCCGCCTCCCTCCTTTCCTACATGGCCTTGGGTATCTGTCCACTGTGTAGACAGTAGACAGGTGTTTACTTCTGGCTGTGTTCTCCCTGGCTGGAAATTCTTGACAAGTCTATTATTCTTGGTGTGGCTACGTTTTTTTCCTTGGAAAAATGGGATGTTAGTAATAACAATAATAATAATGTTGGTATTTGTTAAGCACTTACTATGTACAGAGCACTGTTCTAAGCGCTGGGGTAGATACAGGGTCATCAGGTTATCCCACGTGAGGCTCACAGTTAATCCCCATTTTACAGATGAGGTAACTGAGGCACCGAGAAGTGAAGTGACTTGCCCACGGTCACACAGCTGACAAGTGGCAGAGCTGGGATTCGAACTCATGACCTCTGACTCCCAAGCCCATGCTCTTTCCACTGAGCCACGCACAGGGAACCACTAGTGGTTATATAGTGTTTCGATGTCTGCCTCCCCCCCCCCTTCTACACTGTAAGCCCAGTGTGGGCAGGGGTTGTCTCTATTGCTGAATTGCACTTTCCAAGCGCTTAGTACAGTGCTCTGCACACAGTAAGCACTCAATAAATACAGTTGAATGAATGTAGGCATTAATAATGATAGAATTTGTTCTCAGGCAAAAGTGCATCAGGTAATCAGTCATATTTATTGAGCGCTTACTGGGAACCACACTGTACTGAGTGCTTGGGAGAGTACAACGTAGCAGACTATAAAATCACCTGCCTGCAGTGATTTTATAGTCTAGAGGATATGTGCTTCATGACAGCTGGGAGACTAGTACTGAAATCCAGGGTATCGTTGAATGACCTGTGGTTTGTAGCTTAGTCCCCAGTTATCCTTAGCGCATGCCTACTTTTGAAAATTATGCAGCTCTGCTTCAGGCCTTGCATAATTTTTGCCGGGTTTTTGTGGCCTATATTTGAGTGAGTCCTGTCTCCTTTATTAGATTCATTCATTCATTTGTATTTTTTTGAGCGCTTACAGGGTGCAGAGCACGTGTATTAAGCGCTTGGGAGAGCACATTACAACAATAACCGGTCACGTACAACGAGCTTAGAGTGTAGAGCGGGGAGAGATCGACATCAATAAAGTGACAGATATTTACGTAAGTGCTGTGGGACTGGGACGGGGAAGAGCAAAGGGAGCGAGTTTGGGTGCTGCCGAAGGAAGTGGCAGATGAGGTAAAGTAGGGCTTAGTCTGGGAAGGCCTCTTGGAGTAGAAGTGCCTACAGTTAGGCTTCGAAGGGGGCCGGGGCGGGGGTGGGAGGGAGGGTGATTATCTGTCGGATTTGAGGAGGGAGGGACTTCCAGGCCAGAGGCAGAACGTGAGCTAGGGGTCGGCGGTGAGATGGAGGCACAGTGAGAAGGTCAGCACTAGAGGAGCAAAGTACGCGGGCTGGGTTGGGAAGGAGAGAAGCAAGGTGAGGTAGGAAGGGGCAAGGTGATGGAGCGCTTGAAAGACAATGGTGGGGAGGTTTTTTTGTTTTTGTTTTCATATCAGATAATTGCTCTCTCCCATTTCAAACCCTTATTGAAGGCACAGCTCCTTCATTCATTCATTCAATAGTATTTATTGAGCGCTTACTATGTGCAGAGCACTGTACTAAGCGATTGGAGTGTACAATTCGGCAATAGAGACAATCCGTGCCCATTGACGGGCTTACAATCTAATCGGGGGAGACAGACAAAATAGCAATAAATAGAATCAAGGGGATGTACATGTCATTAACAAAAATAAATAGGGTAATAAAATATATACAAATGAGCAGATGAGCACAGGGCTGAGGGGAGTGGAAAGGAGAGGGGGAGGAGCAGAGGGAAAAGGGGGGAAAGGGGGCTTAACCTTCCCTGACTAAGCCCTCCTCACCTCATCTCCCACTCCCTGCTGCACCACTCTTACTTGCTCCTTCATTCATCCTCCCTCCCATCCCCACAGCACATATGTATATATCGGTAATTTATTTATATTAATGTCTGTCTCCCCCGCTAGACTGTGAGCTCTCTGTGGGCAGGAATGTGTCTTTTTGTTGTTGTACTCTCCCAAGCGCTTAGTTCAGTGCTTTTCACACAGTAAGCGCCCAATAAATACGACTGAAAGAATGAATGAGTGAATGAATGTGGAGGTGCATGGGTAACCATTGGATTTTTTTGAGGAGCGGAGTGATATGTCCTGAATATTTTTGTAGAAAATGATCCGGGCAGCAGAGCGAAGTATGGACTGGAGTGGGGAGAGACAGGAGGCTGATGCAGTAATCCAGGCGGGATAGGATGAGTGATTGTACTGACGTGATAGCAGTTTGGATGGAGAAGAAAGGCTGTAAAGTTCTGTGGGCAGGGGATGAGGTTTTCTGTTCTCCCTTGGGATTCCCCACCACCCCAAGGGAGTGTTCAACACAGAATTCTAAGAATGAATGAATACACTCATCATGACTTGTTTTCCTTTCTTTCCTTTTTCTTTTTCATAGCATTTAAGAGCTCATTATGTGTCAAAAAACATTCTAAGCCCTGGGATAGATACAAGTTAATAAATTGGACACAGTCCCGATCCCACACGAGGCTCACAATCTAAGTAGGAGGGCGAACAGGCGATATGAGCACCAAAAAGTTTTGCGACTTCAACAACTTCAACTCCCCAACATCACCCAGCAATCATGCTGACGAATGGAATCATTCTATTTAGGCCAAATGCATTTAGTGGTAATAGCTCACTAGGTTAAGTGGTTGAACAGATAGTAATAGTGTGTATTTGTTAAATGCTTACTGTGTGCCAAGCACAGTACTAAGTGCTGGGCTAGCAACAAAATAATCAGGTTGGATACAGTTCCCATCCCTCATGGGGCGCATGTCTAAGAGGGAAGGTGAATCCCTATTTTAAAGATGAGGAAACTGAGGCTCAGAGACGTGAAGTGACTGGACATGGTCACACTGGCAGAGCTGAGACTAAAACCCAGGTACTCTGATTCCCAAACCCGTGCTTTTTCTATTAGGCCTCGCTCCTCCCTTCCATGTATGCTAAATTTGCTTTTTCTAAGAAAAAAGTAACATAATTTGAATGAGTTACAGTATGTATTACTTGGGTTAGTGCATATATGCATATATGTATTCACACAACTATATATATACACATATATATATTACACACTATATATTATGTTACGCACCCACACATATACAGCATGGCTCAGTGGAAAGAGCACGGGCTTAGGAGTCAGAGGTCATGGGTTCGAATTCCCACTCTGCCACTTGTCAGCTGTGAGACTGTGGGCAAGTCACTTAACTTCTCGGTGCCTCAGTTCCCTCATCTGGAAAATGAAGATTAAGACTGTGAGCCTCACGTGGGACAACCTGATCACCCTGTACCTACCCCAGCATTTAGAACAGTGCTCTGCACATAGTAAGCGCTTAACAAATACCAACATTATTATATACACACACACACACATTTTGGTTACACATAAACTTGAATGTTCTTGGTCAGAAACCAGTTAACTACCTCAGTAAGTGTTCAGATGAATATTATTGAGCATTCGTTGAGCTCTGTTTTCAGCTACTCCCTTGCTCTCCACTGCCTCTCTACTTTCTTTCCCTTCCCTGCTATCTCTTTCTGCTTCTCTCTTCACTAAAATATATCCTTTTAATACATTTTTTTTATTTACGGTTCTATCCACAGTTCTATTGTCATTAATTCATTTTACATTTACGGTTGAATTCTTAAGTGAATCTGGAAAGTGACACAGTCTCTGCCCTAGAGGAATTCAGAGTCTAATGCAGAAGGCAGACACAAAATTACAAATAGGAGAAAAAAGGGAATGGAAAGATAGTTTAATAAATAAGCGCTTAAGTAGAAAAGTATATAAATTGGCATTTACAGAAGTGCTGTGGAGAACTATTAACTCCCAGGTTCTGGTTGTCGGGAGGATATGATCTGGGGAGTCATACTTCGTGGGAGCCTATCTAATGACTAATATCAGATGATTTTATATAAGGTTGAAAACTTAGTTAATCAAATGTTTTTTCTTTATCTCCATGTTCAGTCAAAATGAATTTTTCTCTTAGTAATGGTATTCTGCTATAGAGCTCTCTGCAGAGTCGTGACTGGGGACTTGTTTTGTAGTTAGCCATCTAAAACTGCTAATAATAACAATAAGAAGAAGAATGATAATAATAATTGCGGTATTCAGTGCTCACCATGTGCCAAACACTAGACTGAAGTCAAAGTGTCTCACTCTAGGCTTCAGGGCTGTCCATCACCTTGCCCCTTCCTACCTCTCCTCTCTTCTCTCTTTCCACCGCCCACCCCGCACGCTCCGCCCCTCCGCCGCCCACCTCCTCGCCGTCCCTCGGTCTCGCCCATCCCGCCGTCGACCCCCGGGTCACGTCCTCCCGCGGTCCCAGAACGCCCTCCCTCCTCACCTCCGCCAAACTGATTCTCTTCCCCTCTTCAAAACCCTACTTAAAACTCACCTCCTCCGAGAGGCCTTCCCAGACTGAGCTCCCCTTCTCCCTCTACTCCCTCTACCGCCCCCCCTCTTCACCTCTCCGCAGCTTAACCCTCTTTTCCCCCCATCTCCCTCTGCTCCTCCCCCTCTCCCTTCCCATCCCCTCGGCACCGTACTCGTCCGCTCGACTGTATATATTTCCATTACGCTATTTATTTTGTTAACGAAATGTACATCGCCTCGATTCTATTTAGTGGCCATTGTTTTTACGAGATGTTCTTCCCCTCGACTCTATTTATCGCCATCGTTCTCGTCTGCCCGTCTCCCCCGATTAGACCGTGAGCCCGTCGGACGGCGGGGACCGTCTCTATCTGTTGCCGACTCGTTCATTCCAAGTGCTTAGTCCAGTGCTCTGCACATAGTAAGCGCTCAATAAATACTATTGAATGAATGAATGGTGGTCCTGCACCGTACCGCGAAACAACTATTCTTGCCCTCATGTATCCTGCTCTGATGCTCCTGCTGTTAACCAGCTCCGACCTGTCTTGTCTGCTTGATTTTGTAAAAGAATGGACTATATTCCTCCTACTCTTACTAAGACACTCTAATTGTCACACTCAGGTGAGGGCACAGTGGTATCTAAGATTGTTGCAGTCTTAGAAATATTCAATTCTCTTTCCCTAAGAACAGCTGGTTGCCATGTGTGCTTCTAGGCATAGGGACATCAATTGAGAGAGTGAGGGTGACTCATTGCAAAACATCACCACTACTGCAGAAACAACCCAAGCACTTTTCCATCTTAGTCACTGGTACCTGAGCAATTCTTCTCCCAAATGAGAAGAGCCCAGAAAATGCCATTGTGGACATGGATACTAAAGAGTCAAGCAGTCAATCAGTGGTATTTATTGAGCACTTACTGTGTGCAGAGCCCCTCATTGAGCACATGGAAGAATACAGTACAACACAGATGGTAGACATCATCTCTAGACTCTAAGGTCATTTTGGTCAGGGAATGTGTCCGTTTATTAATATATTGTATTCTCCCAAGTACTTAGTACGGTGCTCTCTGCACACAGTAAGTGCTCAGTAAATACGATTGAAAAAAAAAAAGATCCCTGCCCACGACGAGCTTACAGTCTAGAGGGGAAGACTCACAGTCACACTCAGTTCGACTCCCAGCCGTGGGTATAATCTCGTCATCAGCGGTGTCGTTTTGACATCCGAGGTTGTCTCTACAGTATCCCTTTCATGAGAGAGAATGTGCTCATGGCTCAGGACTAAATAAATTCATCTCATTAATTCTAGAGTCCAAATGTAGCCTTTCAGCCAGTGAGTTTCGACCTTTATGTTTACCAAAACTAACTTTTATCAAAGTTTTAGATTATGTAATGATGATTCTCATCTTTAAAGATAGCTGCCTCTTTGACGTTCAGTGCTCCAAAATTCATTTTCCATGAGAATCCTTCTAATAATCTTAAGGAAATGTATCGAAATGATTTTGTCTGGCCACAAATCAATATCCGGGGTGACGGGATCTGAAGAGAGGCACGTTTGTTCCAGTGGTACCATAAGTAATTATTTGCAAAGCTGTGGTTGACAAGACTGCTGGTAACCAATATATCATTCTCAGTAGACGTTGCCATGAAAATGTGTTGAATAATTGATTGGAGTGCTGTTTTCATTACTACTATTTTCCCAGTGAAGGTGTATCTGCAGGCCATTTCTGGAAAATCAAACGTATTAACAACCATGCCTGTAGTGTATTATTTGAATACAGAACCCATCTGTATGTGCACATATGTACACAGATCGTTTGTAGACCTCTCCTCCCCACTTCTCCCCCCCGCCCCCAACCCTTCCTCCCCCGGGGCCCCTCTCAGTTGGGTCAGGGGAAAATATAATTTTTCCCTTTGTCTCGACTATGTGAATTTCGTTTCCCCTGAGAACAGCGGGAAGATGACTAAGACTGTCTGCACCCTCTGTCCCTCCCAACCTCCCCCATGATGATCTTAGAGAACACCCTGGCTTTGTCCAGGAACTGGGCAGTGTTGCTAGACCACCAGGGAAGGGAGAAAATCCTCTTAGACCATAAGTGCCGTGTGAGAAAGGACTGGGTCTGCTCTGATTACCTTGCATCTCTATCCCAGCGCTTAGCATAGGGCTTGGCACATAGTAAGCGCTCGGTAAGTGCCATACCTAATAGATGCTCCCCACAAAGCCCGCTGCCAGTATCACTGCAGGGTCCGGGACAGACTCTCTTTCGAGCTCATCCAGTTAATGACTCGTGCAGATTTAATGGCAGCGTCTTCGAGGGACCGTTTGAAAATCCTCTCCTGTACTTGCCGTCGCATTGGTTGTCCTACATAGTTTAGAAATACCAGCCCTGTCCTCAAGACAGACCGAACAGTAGCGTACTAGTTGCTTTTGTCGTTGCAGAGATTAGGAAGGGTCAGTTCTTGGCCCTCAAGGGTCAGTTCTTGGCCCTCTTCTGTTCTCCATTTACACTCACTCCCTCGGTGAACTCATTCGCTCTCACGGCTTTGACTACCATCTCTACGCAGATGACACGCAGATCTACATCTCCGCCCCCGTCCTCTCCCCCTCCCTTCGGGCTCGCATCTCCTCCCGCCTCCGGGACGTCTCCACCTGGATGTCGGCCCGCCACCTAAAACTCAACGTGAGCAATACTGAGCTCCTCATCTTCCCTCCCGAACCCGGTCCTCTCCCAGACTTCTCTATCACCGTCGATGGCACGACCATCCTTCCCGTCTCTCGGGCCCGCGATCTCGGTGTCATCCTTGACTCGTCTCTCTCGTTCACCCCACGCATCCTATCCGTCACCGAGACCTGCCGGTTTCACCTCTACGATATCGCCAAGATCCGCCCTTTCCTCTCCACCCAGACGGCTACCTTACTGTTACGGGCTCTCGTTATATCCCGGCTAGACTACCGTGTCGGCCTTCTCTCTGACCTCCCTTCCTCCTCTCTCGCCCCGCTCCGGTCTATTCTTCACTCCGCTGCCCGGCTCATCTTCCCGCAGAAACGATCTGGGCATGTCACTCCCCTTCTTAAACAACTCCAGTGGTTGCCTATCGACCTCCGCTCCAAACAGAAACTCCTCACTCTAAGCTTCGAGGCTCTCCGTCACCTCGCCCCTTCCTACCTCTCCTCCCTTCTCTCTTTCTACCGCCCACCCCGCACGCTCCGCTCCTCCGCCGCCCACCTCCTCGCCGTCCCTCGGTCTCGCCCATCCCGCCGTCGACCCCCGGGTCACGTCCTCCCGCGGTCCCGGAACGCCCTCCCTCCTCACCTCCGCCAAACTGATTCTCTTTCCCTCTTCAAAACCCTACTTAAAACTCACCTCCTCCAAGAGGCGTTCCCAGACTGAGCTCCTCTTCTCCCTCTACTCCCTCTGCCATCCCCCCTTTACCTCTCCGCAGCTAAACCCTCATTTTCCCCTTTTCCCTCTGCTCCTCCACCTCTCCCTTCCCATCCCCACGGCACTGTACTCGTCCGCTCGACTGTATATATTTTCGTTACCCTATTTATTTTGTTAACGAATTGTACATCGCCTCGATTCTATTTAGTCGCCATTGTTTTTACGAGATGTTCTTCCCCTCGACTCTGTTTATCGCCATCGTTCTCGTCTGTCCGTCTCCCCCGATTAGACCGTAAGCCCGTCAAACGGCAGGGACCGTCTCTATCTGTTGCCGACTTGTTCATCCCAAGCGCTTAGTACAGTGCTCTGCACATAGTAAGCGCTCAATAAATACTATTGAATGAATGAATGAATGAATGAATGAATGAATAGGAATATTTAAGTGAGTCGGAGGGAGTGACATCCGATGGTTTGCTCAAATCTCCTGGAGGTAGATTTGAACTCCTGGCCCCCCCTCTCCTGACTCCCTTTTTAATTCAGCGAGCCCCGAAGCTCTCATCTCTTCATAAGCTAGTGTATTTCTTTCTCCTTCATACCCTAATAGCCTTTTTTTTGTGTCACTAACCTCTCTTCCTCTGAACGCTCGACTGGCACTAGGTATCCTCGCTCAGTGATGCGGTCAGAAACTGAGGCCAGCCGGTCTTGGGAAGGCCAAGCCTCGTGAACAAACCCAAAACGGGATATGGCCTAGAGCCACAGATCCAGAGAAATTCTTTTAGCGGGAACAACGAGCAGGCCTACCAGGAGTTGGGAGGGGGAAAGGGTGTCAGCTGGAGGCGGAGAGAGAAGGCGTTCCCAGTTGGGGAGAGGTGATGGCGGTGACAGCCAGTGGCTACGCACCTCCCTGGCCCAGGCACCCCACCGCACAAGCTGCTGCTGCTGTTGATGGTATTTGTTACCCGCTTATTATGCATCAAGCACTGTTTTAAGCACTGGGATAGATACAAGGTAATCAGGTTGGATTACCCTGTCCCACAGGGGGCTCACAGTCTTAATCCCCATTTTACAGATGAGGGAACTGAGGCACAGAGAAATGAAGTATCTTCCCCTAGGCTCCCCAGCAGAGTGGCGGAGGCAGGATTAGAATCCAGGTCCTTCTGACTTCCAGGCCTGTGCTGTATCCACTAAGCCACCCTGCTTCTCATTGGAGAAGCGGCCCCCAGCAGCCCCCACTAATAAAGCTTAGGTAACCTAACTCTTCACTGCGAGCCCCTCAGCAAGAGAAAGCCACCCCTGGTTCAAGACTAAACCTTTATCACCATTCGAGCTTCCTTCCATTTCTTTCTCCCCCACCAACTTTTTTCCCAGCTACAGTGTAACCATATAAACGCTGCTGTGTCTCCCGGCCACTTCCCCACTCTTTATAATAATTGTGGTATTCGTTAGGCATTTACTCTGTGCTAGGCACTGCACTAAGCACTGCGTTGGATACGAGCATATCAGGTGCGTTGGACAGTCCCGGTCCCGGTCTTAATCCGCATTTACAGACGAGGTAACTGAGGCACAGGGAAGTGAAGTGACTTGGTCAGGGTCACACCGCAGACAAGTCAAGGAGCCGGGATTAGAACCCGGGTCTTTAGGACTCCCAGGCCCACGTTCTAGCCACTAGACCGTGCTCTTTCTCTTAAAATCTCAGGTGGAGAGAGCGACCGGCATTGGTTTTGTTTCATTCGTGTTTTTGTTAAGGCCCTTAAGCACTCTAACAGTGGAGTCTATGAAACAGCTTTGCTCCAAGTGCCCAAAGGGTATCTATTACCCTTCCTTGCAGGTTATCGCTTAGAAAAAACACAACCCAGTTGAACAAGAACCTGAGCTGCCGGCGCTCCAGAGCTGTGTTAGGTTATGTAATTTCTGCATTTCCCCGGTTTCCTCTCCGCTCGTTTAAATTGATTTGCATGGTAGGTTTGATGGGAAGAGGAAGATGGCTCTACTCCTGTCAATCATGTGAGATTACTAATTGCTGCTGTAAAGAACTCATTATGTCAAAGCAAACAGAATAATTAAGTAATACATACTGGTTGGAATACATTTTCCTGATACCCTTAATCAATTTTTTTTCCCCCTTGGCTTTTTCTGTTTCCCTGATATCGCTGATGCTCCCACATCTAGCATTTGATATTAATATTGTATGTTGAGAAGTATATTTTTTCCAGTTTTTTTCCTCCCCTCTCTTCAGCTGTAATGTAGCCGGGTAAGTGTGTAGAAGAGTTTAAATGATTACCTCCTGAGTTAGGCAGCCCGCGGTGGTTTAGTTGAAAGCGTAATTAGAGTCGAAGGGATTGCACTCCCATTTGTGATTTATTTTCAGCTTTAGGACCAAGAGTGTGTTTTCTTTTCTGATACACTTAGTATTGTTCTACAGCTGTGATGCTGTTATATCAAGAAAAGTAGAACTACCAGAGGGTCTCTATCTGGCTAACAAATGTTCAGTGGTGTCCTCGAGCATTTCGGACTCACTGTTGCAAAGCAGATGTCTTCGTGTCCCCGTAATAGGTTTTTACCCGGTAGACGGTAGACGTTCTGGGTATTCAGGGTTTAGCCAGAGCTAACCTTACGGTCTCTGTCTCTCCCAGTGAGAAATTCACCATATAATCTGGGTCACTAGATCAGGAGCAAAATTTAATAATAATAATAATTATGGTATTTCTTAAGCGCTTATTATGTGCCAAGCGCTGTTCTAAGCGCTGGGGTAGATAGAAGGCAAGCAGGTTGTCCCACATGGGGCTCTCAGTCTTCATCCCCATTTTACAGATAAAGTAACTGAGACCCAGAGAAGTTAAGTGACTTGCCCAAGGTCACCCAGCAGACAAGTGGCAGAGCCGGGATTAAAACCCATGACCTCTGACTCCCAATTCTGTGCTCTTTCCACTAAGCCACGCTGCCAGGAAAGGAAAGGAGCATATACCACACCTCCTATTGAAACAAAAAGAGATGCAGAGGTTCGTCCCGGCAATATCATAATTATACACTTTGAGCCCTATCTCAAAAAAAGTTTGTTTCTAAATATAAACTGTATTGATTTACTTACATTAACTCTGAATGGAGTCCTGTCGATCGTATATAAAGACCCTCAATGTATGGGCTCAAAGGAAATGCTAAATATACAATCTTAAAATGCCAAAAGTGGCGCCTATCACACCATTATTTAGAGATGAAGATGCGTGCCGGAGGCTAGAATTTAGGGGCTAAGTTGCACATCCGAGTTGATGTTTCCTAGGAGGTTGTTTCAAGGTACGTTACTTGTAAAGTCAAGATTCTGATGAAGAGCTGACACTGTATTTTTGTGCATTTTATCTCTAAGCCTTTTATGGTATTTATCTCAATATACCAGGTTTGCGTTAGTTTCTAGAGGGTCTCTTTGCAGTGCGGGGATTAAGTAATGTGACCCCTTATTACATCAGTCTGCCTAAATTAGCGTCTTAACAATGATGCGTTAGTGGCCAAGAAAATAGTAAAAAAACAGAAGATCCATTTATGGGCCACGTTCCCATTGTCAGCCGCATTTCCAGTGATATTAAAATGTTAATACAGAGTCGGGGAAAGCGACTAGAATATTTCTCCTCAATTGCCCATCGGGCTGGGGATGGAATTGCACACTGGCTTAAATTCTTCAGCTGTCTCGAGAAAATGGGTCTTATTTTATGCCGCTACAGTGACTGTTTCAACATTCCAGAGAAGGAAAAAAACCAAAAACTTTTGAGATCAGTTGTCAGGTTCCCCTTGACAGAATGGTAAGGATTGTAATGAAATGGCTTTTCCCCAGTAGAGATTAGGATGCACTGTCTGAAGAGTGGAGGAGGAGCCTTCTCAATTACACTATGAACTGCTGTAGGGGGCCGTCATCTAGGCAAGGGGAAATATTCTTGGGGCCTCAGCCTAGAGTGGTTTGGGATCCAGTCGATAAAGGCTGTGGTTCAGAAAAGTGAAATTAGATGGGTTTCTTTAATTCCAGGCCCCGAGGTTTTGTCACAATAATCACAGAGCCGCCCCTCAGGAAATCCCCATTTCCTCTCTTCATCTGGGGAAGCTCTTTCAAACTTGAGAGCAATTAGCTGAGTGCTAGACTTTATGTATGCTTTCTCTGAGTTTTCTGTGGTCAGTGACACTCTCAGATTCTGCTCCCGCGCCGTTGAACAGAATTGCCAGCAAAGGCAGTTGGATGGAATGTGGAAATGATGCTGTTCGAGAAAAACAGCACACCGTCCCAGAGCTCTCCTAATCTGCCCCTAGCCACATCCGTTCTTCATCTGCTCTGATTATCTACCCCCCATCCCCGCACGGGTCCCATCCGAAACCCACCCCCAGCGCCATCGGCTGCTGACCCTAAGCAAACTACATGGTATTTATCTCAATATGCCTTTTTACCCCCCCCCCCCCGGCTCCCTCACCTCCCCCCCCCGGCCACCTCTGTGAAGCCTTCTGCAGGGACAGAGAGACCAGGCAATCCGTCGTATATATTGAACACAGTGTGCAAAGCATTGTATTAAGCTCTTGGGAGAGTACAATATACCAGGGTTGGTAGACACGTTCCTTGCCCACAGCAGTTGTACAATCTAGAGGGGGAGACAGGCATTAATAAAAAACAGATTCGACTGTGAATATGTACATAAGTGCTAAGGGGCCGAGGGAGGGGTGAATAAAGGGTGGAAGTCTTAGGGCAAATGCGACACAGAAGGGAGTGGGAGAGGAAATGAACCGATCCGCAATTTCTTCCTCTGACAAGAAGTTGGATTCCAGGCTGGTCTGGACACGATGCGATGCCAGTTCAGATCTGTATTATATTTTGTTAGGGGGAACTTGCCTTGACATGGTGCAGTATCTAGTGTAGACACAAAGCTATGTCAAGGGAGTTGTTCCTTTTCATGATGTGTCAATAGAAGATGTCAACTGAAGCAGAAGAGATACTTCCCGTAGCCTCTGTGGCAAATCTGCTGATCCCGGGGATGTTATGATATGAGAGTAAACATGGGCTTTTGTTGTAAAATGTTATCACTGGAGCCTTAGATAGGTTAAGAGAAGTGAGCTGTTGCAGTTTCATAAGTCTATTAAAAAAAAAATTTTCAAACTTAAAGGGGCAAGCCCCACCTAAAAATCTCTGACCCCCTCACAGGTATCGTCACCAAAAAAATCAGATATATTTTTACGGTATTTGTTAAGCGTTTAATATGTGGCCGGCACTGTACTGAATGCTAGAGTAGTTACCTGCTAATCAATTTGGACGCAGTCCTTGTCCCACATAGGGCTCGCAAGTCTTAATCCCCATTTTATAGATGCGGTAACTGAGGCACAGAGAAACGAAGTGACTTGCCCAGGGTCACACAGCACACAGGTGGCAGGGCCGAGATTAGAACCCAGGTCCTTCTGACTCCCGGGCCCGTGCTCTATCCGCTGGACCGCGCTCCTTCTCGATTTTGCTACCGTTGATGTGTCAGAAGATAATAAGAGGAAAATTGGGGATGTGGCAACATCAGTTTGATGGGGAAAGTTGCAGTGTAAATCAGTCAATCAGTGGTATTTATTGGGGGTTTACTCTGTGCAGAGCACTGTATCGAGTGTTTGGGAGAGTACAGTACAACAGAATTAGACCTGTTCCTTGCCCATAACGAGCTAACTGTCTAGAGGGAAAGGGGCGGGGGAAACATTTCCAGAAGCGCCCGAGCACACATTCAATCATTGGTGTATTCCAAACATGCCTTTGCCCTAAGGGGAAACCATTCCCTTAAAGTACAAAAATCCTCACTAGGGCTAGGACATCAGGATGGGATGGCAGGGACTGCTGGTTGGTTTTAACAGTGATGTGAATGTTCAATCAATCGTATTTATTGAGCACTTACTTTGTGCAGAGCATTGTCCTAAGCGTTTGGGGCAGTACAATATAACAAAGTTAATAGACATGCTCCCTGACCCCAAGGAAGTTACGGTCTAGAGGGAGAGACAGATATCAATATAAAGAAATAAGTTACGGTTATGTCTCGTAATGCTGTGGAGCCGAGGGTCGGGTGAATAAATGGTGCAAATCCAAATGGAAGGGTGATGCAGAAGGGAGAAGGAAATGAGGGCTTAGTCGGGAAAGGCGTCTTGGAGGGGGCTGCCGAATCATAAAGGATTCATTTGTCAACAGTTTAACTCCTCGATACGCGACAAAACATCTACATCATCTATACCGCCTGACCCTCCTCTCACTTAATTTCCCACTGTCATCCTTTTTCGGAAGGAACGGTCATTGCCGAGATCGGAGGAGTCAGTAGAGAATCCCACGCTGTCGTTGCCGATAAGGACTCGGATGCCCCCAAACGCCTGACGGTTCTTTTTCCCCTTCTCCTTTCAGAAAGAATTTCCGCATCTCACCACGTTTTCCAGCCTGTCGCCTATCCCCGGATTCACCAAATGGCTTCTCGGGAACCTGTCTTCCCAAACGAAGGAACTTGGAAGGAATGAACTGTTCACTGATCCCGAATGTCAGGAAATCTCAGGAGTCACCGGGGGCCCCGTGTCTGAGACGTTAAAGGTCCTGTTAACCAGCAATGAGTGGGTCAAGTCGGAAAAATTGGTCAAAGTGCTGCAGGCCCCTCTGATGCGGCTCTGTGCCTGGTACCTGTTCGGGGAGAAGCACCGAGGCTTCGCCCTCAACCCCGTGGCCAACTTTCACCTGCAGAACGGCGCCGTGATGTGGCGCATCAACTGGATGGCAGACACGAGCTTCAGAGGCATCACCGCGTCTTGCGGGTTGATGGTCAATTACCGATACTTCTTGGAGGAAACAGCCACCAACAGTGCCGCTTACCTGGGGACACAGCACATCAAAGCTTCTGAGCAGGTTCTAAACTTAGTGTCTCAGTTTCAGAAGAATAGCAAGCTTTGAAAAAAATCCCGGCTCACAGGAGCAAATATCCCCGGTGTGAAATGGGGCGAGGGAGGGCAGTTCTGGGGTTTTCTGATGGGGGTGGAGCGTTTTTATCGATGCGCTGATTGAGCTGGCTTCTTTCTCCAAAGGCAGGGATCCATAGCTGCGTAGACTTTGGTAATTATATTTCATGGGACAACACAACACGTGATGCCCGGTGCTCTCCAGCTGTGGGTCTTGGCTATAGCTGCCGTACGGGTGTATTGTAGAAAAGCTTTTGGAGGGGAGGAGAGGAGAAGGAGCAGTTGTGTATTCACCCCGGTAGGATGCCACGTCATTCTTGACTTCTTTGGGGAGAGCCTGGAGCCCCAGGGCAACAGCCAGAATCAATGTGCAGTTGTCCAAACCGTGTATTCAGAAGAATATAGGAACTCTGTCACCCTGACACATTAATGGATCCGTCTGCCCAGGAAAAAGGAGACAGGTTGAGGACAGACCTTTTTCTTTCAAGTTTCTCACCAAATTGATATCCTGCAGGCTCTCCTTCAGGAGAAATCGCTAGCTTGTAAATCTCTTTATTTTTTTTTCGCCGTTTTCACACATTTGAAAATATTAGCACTGAATAAGGAATTTGATGGAGAACCGAATTTTCTGCAATTTATTGGTTGGACTGTGAATACACTGAATAGGTCGGTGGTTAGGAGCAGTAGCTTTCCAGATTGCATGCGGGGTTCAGAATACGTAGTGTAGGGAGTCCAGTCACTTCCTGCCGTTTGGTATCGTTTGCTGGTTTTCTTTTATATTCTTTTTCAGCCTTACTGTGGCACTGTGAGAACTTGCAAATGCAAATTGAGCTTTTTAAAACTCCCAGTTTGTTCTACAAAATAATTAACAATAAAAACTTGGTTATCCAAGAAACGTGTGTTGTCTGTTTTTTTAGTTCGGGGAGGCCATTTAATTTTCGTCCTTACAGTCAGACAGATCCAGACCAAAACCATTTTAGAAAGTTGAGGCTCTAAAAGGCCTAGAAGACATTATTTCCTAAGCACTTTGTTACTTTATTCCAAATAAAGCACTGGGATTTTTATGCGCTTAGTATGTGCAAGGCACTCCATCAAATACAAGATAATCAGATCAGATATAGACTCTATCACACAGGGGTTTCCCGGTGTAAGAGGAAGGGAGAGTTGGCATCTCCCCATTTTACAGATGAGGAAACTGAGGGCCAGAGAGGTTAAATGACCCGCTCGTGGTTTGACCGCGGGCCAGTTGCAGAGCCGGCGTGAGAACCTGGGTCTCGTGACATCCGATCCCGTGCTATTCGGCCCCACTGCGTTTATTCTTTCGCCAGTGGTATTTATACGCAAGTTCCTTGTGGGCAAGGTTCACAACTGCCAAATCTATTATACTCTCCCAAGCACCTAGTACAGTCCTCTGCACACAGTAAGCACTCAATAAAGAGAAAGAGCTTGGCCTAGTGGAGAGAGCACAGACCTGGGAGTCAGCAGGACCTGGATTTTAAACTAGCTCTGCCAATTGCTTGTTGGGCAAATCCCAACTTCTCTTTGCCTCAGTTTCCTCATCCGTAAAATGGGGATACCTATTCTCCCTCCTACTGAAACTGTGAGCCTCTTGTGGGACAGGGACTATGTCCAACCTAATTAACTGGTATCTACCTCAGCGCTTAGAACAGCGCTCAGGGCTCATGAGTTCGAATCCCAGCTCTGCCACTTGTCGGCTGTGTGACTGTGGGCGAGTCACTTAACTTCTCTGGGCCTCAGTTCCCTCATCTGTAAAATGGGGATTAAGGCTGTGAGCCCCACGTGGGACAACCTGATTCCCCTATGTCTACCCCAGCGCTTAGAACAGTGCTCGGCACATAGTGAGCGCTTAACAAATACCAACATTATTATTATTATTATTATTAACAGTGTTTGACATACAATAAGCGCTTAACAAACACTGTTAAAAAAAAATACTACTGATATCGTATTTATTTCTGCTCAGTTTTCCCAGTGGCCGAATTTTCACCCTAACTTCCCAAGGTGCTAGTCATCCTTTATATCTGGTGTTATGACACGGCTGCCCCGTAGCCTGGTAGCTCCCTGTGAGCAGGGATCATATCTACCGACTCTGTTTATTGTACTTTCCCAAGTGCTTAGTGCGGTGCTCTGCACAAAATGCTCAGTGAATACCATCGATGGATTTATTGATGATATTGACAAACCTGTTCACACTTAGTTCAGTGCTTTGCACATACTAAGTACTCAATAAATAAGATTGATTTGTTTTTTGATTGATCATGGTGACGCGTCTCCTATCGAGCAACGGAGGTACCTCAGTTCTAAGGCTTTAGGGCTGAGAACCTGTACAGAGGAATAATTTATTCATTCAATAGTATTTATTGAGCGCTTACTATGTGCAGAGCACTGTACTAAGCGCTTGGAATGCACAATTGGGCAACAGATAGAGACGATCCCTGCCCGATGACGGGCTCACGGTCTAATCGGGGGTGTGACATCATTCACTCCCAAGCCTGCCGGTCGTATTTTTGGGGTTTTTTGGTATTTGTTAAGCGTTCCAGTGTGTGTTCCATACACTGTACCAAGCCTTGGGATAGAAACAAGATATAGTGCCCAGTAGGGCACAGAGTGCAACGAGCAAATTGTCCGGCAAGGGTGCAGCCAATTGTTCTCGTCTGTCTCTCTCCTCCGATTAATAATGTTGGTATTTGTTAAGCGCTCACTATGTGCCGAGCACTGTTCTAAGCGCTGGGGTAGACATAGGGGAATCAGGTTGTCCCACGTGGGGCTCACAGCCTTAATCCCCAATTTACAGATGAGGGAACTGAGGCACAGAGAAGTTAAGTGACTTGCCCACAGTCACACAGCCGACAAGTGGCAGAGCTGGGATTCGAACTCATGAGCCCCGACTCCAAAGCCCGTGCTCTTTCCACTGAGCCACGCTGCTTCTCCCGTGAGCCCGTCAAACGGCAGGGACTCTATCTGTTGCCGACTTGTTCATTCCAAGCGCTTAGTACAGTGCTCTGCACATAGCAAGCGCTCAATAAATACTACTGAATGAAGGAATGAACGTGCAATCTTCGCCCACGCTAACCAGCTACAGACAGAATCCGGACCAGAACCCAGGTGTCCTGATTCCTACATCAGTGTTTTTCCACCGGACTAACAACAAGGCTGAGTACACTGATAAGTATGCCTTAAATCCCTTCATTTGCCCCCATAACTGCATGCCTCGGGTTGGATTTTGTTCATAAGGTTTTCGATTTTTCTGTTGGACCATTTCTTCCCAGGAATGAAAATACATCGAGATCATTTGTGTTCACCACTGCTGGAAATCTTCAGCTCTGAATTGAACCGCTCTGAATCTCTGACTTCAAAGTAGCAGTGACTTTAGCTGCGGGCAGATTCTCAGGGCGATCGGGCGGGAGGTAGGATTCATCGGGCACAGTGGCCTTAAGCAGCCGGGCCTCGTATCGTCTCCATCCAAGTCGTGCGGCTTTTCATTGTGTTTTTAAGAATGATTCAACAGAAAAGCCCATCGTGTCTTAGTCCTGGCATTTACATCCAGGCATTCGAGGCAAATCTATTGGTTATGATTAACTTCTAGCAAGAAAAGGACTTTCTGCTCCTGACAAAAAAGCTGTTTTCATGCCAGAGCCAGTAGAGAGAAATTGAGAGACCCTCAGCTTGACTTGAGTTGAAATTTTTGTGCAAATGCCAAAAGGGGAAAGCCGCTTGGACCAGAAGACAAGCTGTTCTGCCACGGCGCTTCTCACATCCTCTTGAACCGGGGCCAGAGAAAACGGCCCAAAGTTCCAAGCGATAACTGTGCGTTTTCTGCGTTTTGATGTCAGCAACGGGATAATTCAATAATCCCATTAAAATCGGCCTGGTCCCGGCAGGAAAAGATCAGTTTATTGGTTAGGCTTGATAACTCCGCAGGAACGGATGAGTTTCAGAGAGTCTGGAGCTGAGGCGAATGTGTAAGACCGCTTCCGAGGAAGAAACAGGGAGTTCTTTAACAGTAAGCAAGACGATCTTATGCTTTTATTTTATCCTCTGACCCCGTCTGAACTGCGAAGGGAGCAGAACAAAGCAGTCCGAGCCCCAGCGGTGGCCCGTGGGTATCTCCCTTTTCAGCCACCTTCATCATTCATCCGTTCCAGGCAGTCAGTAGCCGAATGAAATGAAAGTTATAGTTTCACCCCAAATCCTACGCCCCGCAAAGCCTTTCACGTGGCAGAAAGGTCAACCGGTGCCACTTTGAATTTCAGAATTTTCCTGCATCCCATAAAAGTCGAGATGTAGGTTAATTCTGTAAAAAGTATCGCCGAAGCTACAGAGCAATGTGGGGGTACCGTCACTACAAAAGGAGCGGTGTCCTTAATGCTCAGTGTTCCATATGTAGGACTCCATTTTTAATGGGCCGTTCTGCAACTGTTGCCTAAGAACAAAAAGCGACGGCGTAGGGGAATCTCCTCGGCGGTCTGTGCTGGTAATAGAACGGTAATAGCATTGATTAATGGCCTACTATATTAAGGGCACTGTACTCTGCCTGGGAAGGAATGTACGGGTGGAAATTAGACATGGTCCCTGGGCCTCAAGGGGCTTTCGATCTAAGATAGGAGGCAGAGAGGGGACCGGGGACAGACGGGTAAGGAGAGGTGATACAATAAAATACTAAACCAACATCGAAGAGAAGAACAATGGTCAAATAAAAGCAACTATCAGTGGGGTGTTGTGGCCAGAGGAGTTAAATTTCAGGCTTCTCACAGTTAAGAATTCAAGTCATGGTCACGGTGACCCCCACAGCAGTTGCTACGGCCTTACCGGGGTTTTGTGGAGGCGGCCCCACGCCGAGGTTGCTTTTCTCTTGTCCACCGGCGTGGTGTAAGGCAGGATGGGATGGAGGCACCTGGATGATGCAGGGGAGAAACTGTGATAGTTCTAAGGAAATCAGGAAGCACTGTGGCCTATTGGATAGAGCACAGGCCCATGAGTCAAAAGGATCTGAGTTCTGATCCTGGCTCTTCCACCTGTCTGCTGTTCGACTCTGTTTACCTTATCTGTAAAATGGGGATGAAGACCATGAGCCCCCCCCCCCTGTGAGACACGGACGGTGTCCTACCCGACTAGCCTTTATCTACCCTGGCACTCAATTCAGTGCCCGACACGAAGTAAGCACTTAACAGATACCATTAAAAGAAAAGAAAACTGAGGCAATACTGGTGCTGCTGCTTTTTAATTATTTTCATGGTATTTTTTCAGCACCTACTATAATCATCATTATTATGGTATTTGTTAAGCACTTACTATGTACCAGTCACTGGACTAAGCGCTGGGGTGGATACAAGCAAATTCGGTTGGACACGGTCCCTGTCCCACATGGGGCTCACAGTCTTAATCCCCATTTTACGGTTGAGGTAACATAATAATAATGGTATCTGTTAAGCGCTTACTATGTGCAGAGCACTGTTCTAAGCGCTGGGGTAGATACAGGGTCATCAGATTGTCCCACCTGGGGCTCACATGTTTTAATCCCCATTTTGACAGATGAGGCGACTGAGGCCCAGAGAAATGAAAGTGACTTGCCCAAAGACACACAGCAGACAAGTGGAGAAGCCGGGATTAGAACCCATGGCCTCCTGACTCCCAGGCCCGGGCTCTATCCCCTATACCGTGTTGCTTCCTTTGCTTACCAGGTGTCCTAACACGGTTCTAAACACTGGGGTAGATACAAGTTAATCAGCTTGGATGCAGTCCCTGACCCACGTGGGACTCCGAGTCTAAGCACGAGGGGGAACAGATATTGAAACCCCCTGTTACAGCCGCGGAGACCGGAGCACAGAGAAGTGAAGGGGTTGCCTAAACTCCCACAGCAGGCAGCTGCCAGAGCCGGATTCGAACGCACGTCCTCGGACTCCCGGGCCCACTCTCCTTCCAGGAGGCCGCGCGACTTCACAAATGGCTGCAGACACGGAGGCTCCACAGTGACACAGGGGAGAGCTGGCTCGGGTTCCCAGAAGGAATAAGATCGAAGTCGATTAGACTGTAAACCCGTCAAAGGGCAGGGACCGTCTCTATCTGTTACCGATTTGTCCATTCCAAGCGCTTAGTCCAGTGCTCTGCACATAGTAAGCGCTCAATAAATACTATTGAATGAACCCACATCTGGCAGGTGCCCAGGAGTGCCTTGCCATTGGTGCCCCGGGCCTGCACGATGCCCCCTCTGAGCTAAGGGGGGGGGGGGGGGCAACCTGTCCTTCTCAGCCATCGGAAAGAAGGCATTTATTTAAATGAATTAGAATATTTCAGGCCTTCCTCTTCGGGAACATCCATTCCTCCCCGATTCAGTAAACGACCACACGCACACCGCGGTGGGGCTTTCCACTAACGACGTGCGTGCTCTTCGCTAATGATGTGTGTGCTTTTCTTATGCCCGTTCACCACAGCAGGGACAGCCTGTTGTTTCCAATCAGACAGGGCTGCCACTTAATTGGCTGGGGATAAATCATAGCACGAGTGTGAAAACCTGTTGAACATAAGATATTCATTCTGCCCGAAGAAATATTCTCCCTCTATTAAGGAAGGCTCCCGGGGAAACGAGACTTTTAAAAATCTGCCGTATGAACCCAAGCCTGTTTGACCTCTAGGTACAGTAGCTAACTATGACTATTTTGGACCTACCGTAGTGTTTAGCGCAGGGTTTGGCACATTTTAAGTGATTCGGTCTCTATTAGTGCTACAGTAGCTAACTATAATAATAATAATGTTGGTATTTGTTAAGCGCTTACTATGTGCAGAGCACTGTTCTGAGCACCGGGGTAGATACAGAGTCATCAGGTTGTCCCACGTGAGGCTCACAGTTAATCCCCATTTTACGGATGAGGTAACTGAGGCGCAGAGAAGTTAAGTGACTTGCCCCCGGTCACACAGCTGACAAGCGGCAGAGCCGGGATTCGATCCCATGACCTCTGACTCCAAGCCCGGGCTCTTTCCACTGAGCCACGCTGCTTCTCTATGATTATTTTAGAACCACTGTCGTGCTTAGCGCAGTGCTTGGCACATCGTAAGTGCTTAATAAATATAATCATCACTTTTCTCATCATTATCATCGGCATTATTATTTTTTCTGAGGGGGATTCAATACTTTGGGCACCAGTATTGCCCTATTAGCATGGCCTAGTGGCAAGAACACAGGATTGGGAGTTAGAGGCCGTGTGTTCTAACTCCGGCTCCGCCACTTTTCTGCTGGCTGAGGTTGGGCAAGTCACTTCACTTCTCTGGGCCTCAGTTCCCTCATCTGTAAAATAGAGATTAACCGTGAGCCTCACCTGGGACAACCTGATTACTTTGTACCTCCCCTAGTGCTTAGAACAGTGCTCTGCACATAGTAAGTGCTTAACAAATACCAACATTATTATTATTATTATTATTATTAATAGTTATGGTATTTGTTAAGCATTGACTATGCATCAAGCACTGTACTAAGTGTAAGATAATCAGGTTGGATACAGTCCCTGTCCCACAGCCTAAGTAATAATAATAATAATAATGTTGGTATTTGTTAAGCGCTTACTCTGTGCAGAGCACTGTTCTAAGCGCTGGGGTAGACACAGGGGGAGCAGGTTGTCCCACGTGGGCCTCACAGTCTTCATCCCCATTTTACAGATGAGGGAACTGAGGCCCAGAGAAGTGAAGTGACTCGCCCACAGTCACACAGCTGCCGAGTGGCAGGGCCGGGATTCGAACCCATGACCTCTGACTCCAAAGCCCGGGCTCTTTCCACTGAGCCACGCTGTAGGAGGGAGAACAGATGGATCTCCTTTACACAGAGGAGGAAACTGATGCACTGAGAAGTGACTGGCCCAAGGTCACGTGGCAGGCAAGCAGCAGAGCCGAAATTAGAATGTAGGTCCTCTGACTCCCAGACATGTGCTCTTTGCACTAGACCACGCTGCTTCTCTAATTATCAGATTATCTTGTATCCACCCTTTTGCTTGGCACTGTACTTTGGTGCACCGTAAGGGCTTAATCAGTCGACCGGTGATGTTTACTGGCATTTATTTATTGGGATCAATGATTGGCTTTTTTGCTTCAAGTGTCCAGGACAAATTTCAAACCACCCAATGGCAGTTTTCCCCAGGAATTCCTATTCAGCGCTCAGAGGGTTAGAGACCCATTTAGCGTTGGTCAGGAAGGCTTAATCTATGGAGACAATTGTGCTTAATCTCGATTTAAACTCTTATGCTCCACCTACTTGGCTCCGTCATATGAGCAGGGGCTCTGGAGGTGGATCTGAAAAGGTCGTCACGGGCTCCATTTGAGGGAAGAGTGTGGTACGGATATCACCCGAGAGGGCTTATTCTTTCAGGGTGTGCCTTTCCCTTGTCGGTTCCATGATGGATCGGTGCATTTTGCGCTATGACACGTTAACCGGGCGAAATCCTTCAAGATGATCTGATAAACAAAGGGTTTCAGCTCCTGATCAACGGCCTTCACAGTCTAATCGCTTGTCTTGTGACCAGAGGGTGGTACCGGGGAAGAGGGAAGCAGGATTTCCCGTGACCCTGGGCGGCCTCTCCCCACAGTGAGGTGAAGGTGGAATGGGTGGAGGGAGGGAGGGCTGGCTGGGAAGAGAATTTAGAAGTACCCAAATTATGCTCTTCTTCCATTTTCGATTTAGGAGATAATTAATAGGAAGCCGCCGTCCTTTTGATTATATCGTCCGTATCTCTCTTGGGTCCCTTCCTCTGGTTCTGAGCCACATGGAGTCCCCGGAGCGTGGTTTCCTCTGTTGAGGATATGGGTGGCTTGGAGTGGTGGGGAGAGGACCTGGGGCGCAAGCGTCCAACTATGAGACCTCTTCTCTGAGTCCTTTTACGGGGGCAGAAAGGACGGAGTCTGATACACGCCGTGTCCTCACCCAGGGACGCTTGGGGATTGTTTGGAGCAGGGGCGGACCTGGGGCCGAGCGTCCAGCTCCCCAGCACCCCGCTACAAGAATTCTTTCCTGGATTCCCTTCCTCTGGAGCTGACCCCCACAACAGGGGCAGGGGTCTCCTACGCCCTTCCTCGGGACCTGACCGGGGAAGTGGACCGGGGGGTGGGCACCGGCCAAATTCAGACTGTGAAGCACAACTGGCAGATCTCAATCACTAGGGGAGACGGCGCCAAGTTGTGCCGTGATTCAACCCCGTCCACTGAGGATTCGTAAATCTGATAGGATGCCCAGACACATTTGTAATCCAAACAAATGGCTCTGGCAAATAGCACCCCCGTCTTGTACCGCCCCCGTCAACGGGCTTAACCAATCTTCCCTTGTTCCCGATGAGAGTGGGCAAAAGGTAAATGGAGATGGCAGCGAGAAGATGGTAAATCTGGGTCACCTTGCCGCACCCAGGGATAAATGTTTTGTTTTTAGTAAGAATCATAGGGGAAATGACACCTGTTTCATTTCTCCCACGGTTTTCCATCGAGGCCTTTCTCATCAAGATCCAAACAAGAAGATTTTTCATTTCGCTCTCTGTGCTACGTTTATGATTATAAACTATGAGAATAGGCTCTGAACTGAACCCGAGAGAACAAAAGGGATCGTCATTTTGTGTCGCTTAGTCACGTAGTTCACAACGGGCCGAGCCCCAGATGTTTGACACTGACTTTTCGACTGCATGACCGCATCCAAATCGGATCTTCAGCTGGGGAATGCAAGAGGTGGAGTCCCAATCAATCGATGATCCGTACTGAGAGATTACCGTGTGCCGGGCACCGTACTAAACACCTGGGAGAGTTAGAACCAGAGTCACGATCCCTACCCTCAAAAAATTTACAATCAAATGGGGGAGGCAGACATTAAGATAAATTACAGAAACGGGCGATGGGAGAATATAAGGATAAGTTCATAAATGTTATGGGGGTGGGATGAATCTCAAAGTGCTTAAGAGGTAGAGACCCAAGTGTAAAGTTGATACAGGAGGAACGACAAATAAATGAGGAAATGAGAGGTTAGTCAGGGAAGGCTTCCTGGAGGAGATAAGATTCTAGAAGGGCTTTGTAGATGGGGAGCGTGTTGGTCTGTGTCAGATATGAAGAGGGGAGGGAGTTCCAGGCTGGAGGAAGGTGGTTGCAAGGATTTGATGGCTAGAGATGGGATTGAATCCTCTGGGCTGCAAGGTAGGGAATGTGTCTACCGACTCTCTTATATTGTTCTCTCCCAAATGCTAAGTACAGTACTCTTCACACCGTAAGCGCTCATTAATTACAACCGATTGATACAAAACACTGTGAGACATAAATGTTCTTTCTTCCCGCTCTTCCTCCTGCCTGTCCGGCAACTGCAAAGTGCGATACCTTGACAGGCGTTCCTGGGACCGAAGGGAATCTGGAAGCAGAGTGAGTGTGTGACACAGCGCAAGGATGACGAGGGCTTGGGCTCATACTCGCTTCCCCGTGCGCTGTTCAATCACCGGTGAAACAACAGTTCCGGGGAGATGGATGGACAATAACCAAATGTCACCGCTCACCTGGGTCCAGCTACGCTCCTCCAATCGCTCTCACTCCTCTTTCTCTATTGAGTTTTCATTTGTTTATACAGCCCTGACCTTTGCGGCAAACTGGCTGAATCAGCTCCCTGTCCCGTGCTCAGCACCTCATGCACTGGGCAGAGATTTTGCGAGTCGCAAAGACTAATCCTGACTCTGCCACTTGCCTACTGTGTAATCTTGGACAAATCACTTAACTTCTCAGTGCCCTAATTTCCTCATCTAAAATGATAATATCTCATCTGTAAAAAGAGGATTAAATACCTGTTTTCCCTTCTCCTTATACTGTGATCTCCTTGAGAGACATAAACTGTTTCTCATCTGATTGTATTTTCTGCCAGTGCTTAGCCCAGGGTTTGACACATCGTGCTTAGCAAATACCACAGTTATTATTATCACTGGCTCTCCAGTCTCCATCATTGAAGGCTCTCCGCTCCAACCTGCCTCTGCTCTTTTTTTTTATTCCCAATCAATTAAGCAATGGTATTTACCGTGTGCAAAGCGCTATACTAAGCACTTGGAAGAGTACGACACAAGAGAGTTAGTAAACACGGTCTCTGCCCCGCTAGACTGTAAACTCACAGTGGGCGGGAAATGCGTCTACCGACTCTGTTACGCTGTACCCTCCCGAGCACTTAGTACAGCGCTCTGGATGCAGTAAGTGTTCACTAAATGCAGTTGATTGATTGATCGAATGTGGGAACTCTCAGGGAGCTTGATGCCAGAAGCCAGAATGGGCACACTCTGATGCAGCTCCTATTACAAGGCAGAGCGTGTGCGGTAAAATGAACCCTGAACTGCCATTCGGTAACATCGCCACAATGCATCAACGGGGAAGCTGTCACAGCCCACGGCTGCGAGACTCACCCTGGAGACAGTAACGCCGCTCGCCATCCTGCGGCCCCAGGCTCCCATCTACCGCACCGCTTATGAACCCACTCGCCGCCGCCGATCCATTCCCTAAATGAAACGAGGGGATAGTTCGATGCCCCCGGTGGAATCGCTCCTTGCGTTTCAGAATCGATCCCACTGACAGTAATGGGAAGAGGCCGGGAGATTTGTCAAAGAGGCCGAGCTACAGACAACTATTCTGAATCTGCAAAAGGGCAAACAGTTGTTTAAGCTGCATAATTCCCCTCCCCCGTGGCCTCTCTCACGTGAGCTCCTCCTGTCTGCTCTGGTTTTTTTCAGCAACAAAAGAAAATGAGAAAACAAATTTAGTCGGTTCAGGGTTTTAGTGTCCTTGAATCAAGTCAACCGTTATGGCTTTAATGTGATGCCCCAAGTCCGCGGACAGGGATAGTTTGTATTCCCTTTGCGCTTTCCTCACGGTAAATGGTGCACAATCTATTCTCCTCTAAATACCTCGCCCAAATTGGTAAAATAACCGTTCTTAGTGTGATACGTTCTCCGTGTTGTAGAACGCACTAACTGAATATCAGAGAGAGAGGCTGCGATTAGCAGGTAGCAAACCGATGAACTGAGGTGTCGAAAGCCGTCTTCGTATTAGATTTACGTGCTTTAGTAGATTTCTGACATCTCTAGCGTTTTTCCACCTGGTTCGTGGTGTATCACTCTAGCTCATTTAAATAGTAGTGTGCTCTGTGGTTGTCCAGGGGAAAGAGAGAGATTGCGGAGAGAAGGATCGGGAAATTCTTTCTAAATTGAGAGCCATAACTTGGTCACTGGGCTTGCTTCATCCTTTCTGACCTGAAGTCCTGGACGCTTTGCCGTAGGGCTCCGGGAAGGATTAGCTCCATTAGAGTGCATCATATTCATTCAATATTCAATAGTATTTATTGAGCGCTTACTATGTGCAGACCACTGCACTAAGCACTTGGAATGTACAATTCGGCAACAGATAGAGACCATCTCCGCTCACTGATGCGCTTACAGTCTAATCGGGGGAGACAGACGGACAAAAACAAGACAACATAATCATGATAGAGCGAATCAAGGGGATGTACACCTCATTAACAAAATTAATTAGGGGATAAAAAATAAATACAAATGAGCACAGTGCTGAGGGGAGGGGGAAAAGGGAGCGGGAGGAGCAGAGGGAAAGGGGACTTAGCTGAGGGGAGGTGAAGGGGAGAAGCGGGAGGAGCAGAAGGCAGAGGGGGAGCAGAGAGGGAGCAGAGGGAGCAGAGGGAAAAGGGGTAGCTCAGTCTGGGAAGGCCTCTTGGAGGAGGTGAGCTTGCCAGATGTTCTAATTGAATCAGCTCCTGTCTGCAGGAACCAATCAGAGGATGTGGCTCATTAGCGGGTCATAACTCAACGCTTTCGACCGGGTGGGAGATGATCGGAGCACTTAGAACAGTGCTTGACACACAGTAAGCACTTCGCAAGGGCCATCATTATTATTATTACGGGGCACCCGAACATGCCCGTATGCTAACAGAAGTTCTTCAAACAAGTCACACCCCTATCATGTCGAAAAGCAGTGTGGCCTAGTGGAGAGAGCAGAGTCAGAGGACCTGGATTCTAATCCCGCCTCCGTTAATTGCCTGTTGCGTTACCTTGGGCAAGTCACTTAACTTCTCGGTGCCTCAGTTGTATCATCTGTGAAATGGGGGATCTAATACCTGTCCTCCCTCCTTCTTGAACAGTAAACCTCATGTGGCCCAGGGACTGTGTCCCACCTGATTAACTTGGATCTACTCCACCGCTTAGAACAGAGCTTGACCCACGGTAAGCACTTAACAAATACCAAAAAAAAATAAAATTTGTACGCTCTAATAACGACAGTTCTGCCACTGCCTTGCTGTGTGACACTGGGCAAATTGCTTAACCTTTCTGTCTCTATTTCCTCATCTTTAATCAATCAATCAATTGCATTGGCTGAGTGCTTACTGTGAACAGAGTACTGTAGTCAGCACTTCCTGCCCACTAGGAGCTTCCAATCTAGAGTCTGTAAGATGCGAATATGATGCTGTTTTCCCTTACCTTTAGATTGTGAGCCCCACGTGGGACAGGGACTGTGTCCAATCTGATCACGTTGTATTGACCCTATTGCTTAGCATCACGACGGGCACCTAGAGAGAATGTGATGGGTGGAGGTTTGGGAGGGCTGTCGCGGCGCAAATGTGACCATAGCCCTCTTCTCTGTCATCGCTCCTCAAAGACTACAGAAACATACTTCTCCCCCAGGGATAGTCTACATCAGCGGACATAGGACAACTTGTCCGATGACCTTTAGGATCCCAGGATGAGCTGCTGGCTGTGAAGAAGCTTCACTTTTGCCTCTGTCTGCCCTTTCCCATGCTTTCTCAAGAGTCGTCACCGATTTACGTAAGCCCCTTGACGGCAGGAAGAGGGACTACTGACTCTGTTGTACTCTCCGAAGCGCTTATAAAGCACTCTGCATAGATTCAACATTTAATAAATGCTATCGATGGATTTATTGACGTCTTCTCGAGACGATAAGAGGCAAGAGCTCAGATGAGCCAGAGAACGAGGTAGAGGACAGTGGGAGACTCTTCCCCAGCTAGACTGTAAGATCCTTGAGGGGGTGGGATTCATATCTATCCACTCCATTGTACTCACCAAGCGCTTAGTACAGTGCTCTGCACACAGAAAGCACCCAATTAATGGCATTACTGTTCGATTGATTCTGCCCTCTATGGCCAGGATTCGGCCTAGATAATGCTCTCTTGCGGGTTAGGGGAAAATACCCAGTGGAATCAGTCGACACTTAAGGTCCACAAATTCAGTACCTTTTTAAGTGAGCGTTGGCTCGTTTGAGCCACAGGAACAAAAGTGAAGTGATTCTTCAAGTCTCTCATCATTAATGGGACAAATGAATTTAATTCGTTTACAAAATAATTCACAGGCTTCTAATTATTATGCCGTGTTTCATCCTGGTGTGATCTAAACCAGACAAGTTATAAACCCTAGATTATCAAGGATTAGACCAGAAACGCAAACAGAACCTTAACTAGAGCTTATAATTAAAAAAAAAAAAGAGACAGAAGGAGAGAAAGAGAATTGAAATGACCCAGCTCGTTTCTGCTTAATTACAGAAAGAGGAAATGATGCAGAAACTTTAAATGGTGGGAAAAAAAGTCATTAGACTTCTCCCGGCCTGCATCTAAGAATAGATTCCAGTGGACTTTAGTTTTGGTTGTGTTCTTCAGAATGCAATTAAAAATCAGAGGCACATTCCCGATTCTTCAGTCTAAACACACCTGATTTTTCAGCCGGAGCTCTGTGCAAAAGATAATAAACTGAAAACAAAGCAAAGATACTGTCTGGCATTCCTTTTGAGTCGCTCGATCAATCGATCATATTTATTGAGCATCTACAGGACATCTGCAGAGCACTGTAGTAAGCACTTGCGTGGCTCAGTGGAAAGAGCACGGGCTTGGGAGTCAGAGGTCATGAGTTCGAATCCCGGCTCTGCCACTTGTCAGCTGTGTGACTGTGGGCAAGTCACTTAACTTCTCTGGGCCTCAGTTCCCTCATCTGTAAAATGGGGATTAAGATTGTGAGCCCCATGTGGGACAACCTGATTCCCCCGTGTCTCCCCCAGCGCTTAGAACAGTGCTCTGCACATAGTAAGCGCTTAACACATACCAACATTATTATTATTATCATTATGAGTTCGAATCCCGGCTCTGCCACATGGCAGCTGACTGTGGGCAAGTCACTTAACTTCTCTGGGCCTCAGTTCCCTCATCTGTAAAATGGGGATTAACTGTGAGCCTCACGTGGGACAACTCGATTCCCCTGTGTCCACCCCAGCGCTTAGAACAGTGCTTGGCACATAGTAAGCGCTTAACAAATACCAACATTATTATTATTATCACTTGGGATAGTACACTAAGCAGCGTGGCTCAGTAGAGAGAGCACGGGCTTTGGAGTCAGAGGTCATGGGTTCTAATCCCGGCTCTGCCACCTCTCAGCTGTGTGGCTTTAGGCAAGTCACTTAACATCTCTGTGCCTCAAATACCTCATCTGTAAAATGGGGATTAAGACTGTCAGCTTCACGTGGGACAACCTGATTATCCTGTATCTACTCCAGCGCTGAAAACAGTGCTCGGCACATAGTAAGCGCTTATCAAATACCAATATTATTATTATTACAATATAACAATATAACAGTTGGTAGAAACGTTCTCTGCCCACAGTGAGTTTACAGAAGTCTAGAGTCGAAGGTGATCAGAGCAAAGGGTAAAATCATACAGTTTTTCTAAATGTGTCATCTGATGAAGGAACTTCAAGCTACCACTGATTTAAGCACTGAATCAGAAATCACTGAAAACCCAACTCCTAAAGGACAAAGCAATTATTTACTTTTCAGTCATTTGTGGAATGAATCATTTACTGCTTTCTACTCCTACTCTTGGACCCCAATACAAACTTCTGTACTCACCCTAAACCTGACCCTAAAATGAACCCAAACCCTAAAGAGGTTTTCTTTGAAGACCAACTTGTCAGTGCGGTGACTTCAGGTTTTGAGACAGCGATGACAGGAATTTGTTGACAATAAAATTCTAAGCGATTATTTTCAAGCAATTTGTCCTTCCCTGATTTAAGATAATATACAGATTGAACAAATGAAGCAAACCAGAGAAGCAAGGGAAGATTCCAGCAGAATAGCAAGAATATTTAGAACTGGGCGACAGCTGAGGATTGGAATTTCTGTTCATTCAGGAAAGGTCGCCGTATTCCTAGGTTGACGTGTTGTGTATGTTATCTTATCCAAAGGAAATACGAGCAGGGTGGTTAGTGCCTTTAATAATCTGGATTCTTTGAAAAAGGGTATTTTGAGGATTGTGGAACTGAGGATATAGAGCATTTTTTCAGGGATGCAGTTCAGTGCACAGTTGCTTGAAGACTGCTAAATCTTGTTACCAACACAGTAAACTTATTTATGATACTGCACAATTGTGTTTCCACGGAACAATTAGAGCATGAAAAATGTGCCACCCAGAAAAGGAAAGAAAAATTTAAATTAGAAAACTTGAGAAAACTAGGCTGGGCCTGGATATACTGCGGTCAGGAATCAAGGGATTTGTGTCCAGAGGAAAATTTCACAATTGGCCTTACAGGCCATTCTAGAGGAGTGCCAGATTTTAGAGGGCTGGCCATTTTTCAGGCAAAAAATATTGTAAAAATGTACTAAGTGCTTACTACGTGCCAACACTAAGCACTGGGTTTGATATGAGATAATCGGGACAGACACAGTCCCTGTGTAATGTGAGACACACAGTCTCAGAGGGAAGGGAGAACAGGTGTCGAATCACTACGTTACAGATGAGGAAAATGAAGTCCAGAGAAGCTGTGATTTTGCCATGTGACACAGCAGGCAAATGGAGGAGCTGGGGTTAGAACCCATGACCTCTGACTCCTAGATGTATGTTCTTTCCATGAGGCCACACTGTTTCTCTAAAAAAACCTCCCAAAGCTCTTATTAGTGATACAAGGTACTTGAACGTATTTTTCTCAATTATGTTTTCACCCTACCTCCTATCTGAGCCCATTGGTCAGATTACTTCTATGATCCTAAGGGCTCATGTACATGATTTTTTTTTCAATTAAAGGGACGCAATAGGATTAACACCTTTAGTGCCACTAATTTACCTCAGGTTTCTCCATCCCTAACTCTTGCAGACCAACTTTCTCTGAATACTACGTGGGTAACCATTGCAGTTATTGGCTTGGAAATGTGATCTGAGACAACTTAAAGAAATTAGATCATTGAAAACATCAATCGGTGATATCTATTGAGCATTTACTGTGTGTAGAGCACTGTACTAAGCCCTTGGGAGAGTAATAATAATGTTGGTATTTGTTAAGCGCTTACTCTGTGCCGAGCACTGTTCTAAGCACTGGGGGAGATACAGGGTAATCAGGTTGTCCCACGTGAGGCTCACAGTGAATCCCCATTTTGCGGATGAGGTAACTGAGGCACAGAGAAGTTTAGTGACTTGCCCACAGTAGTCACACAGCAGACAGGTGGCGGAGCCGGGATTCGAACCCATGCCCTCCGACTCCCAAGCCCGGGCTCTTTCCACTGAGCCACGCTGAGAGTACAATACAATGAAGTTGGTGGACCTGGTCCCTTCACTCAAGGAACTTGCAGTCTAGTGGGTGGATGGGAGCCTGCCTCTCTGGTCCCTACATGTAGAACCAAAGACTTTTCTCTATTAGTAGATTTATTTTACCTTCTAATATTTGTTTGCTTATTTCATCCTGATGTGTTTGTTCAGCTTCCTGCTTCAGACTTGTTCTTCCTCCAGCTTTCACTCTATAATTGTGTTAGTGAGCTGTGAGACAGTTAGCCTCCGGTAAGAGCTGGGTGTTTTCAAAGCACCCAGTCAGAGGTCCTGTTGGAAGATGGGAAAGGACTTGCAGAGAAGGAAAGGAAGGCAAGCAAAACTGCATTTCAAAAGGAGCAAGGGGGCTTGTGGTCCTGGATGGAGCCTAGTCCCCTGAGTTCTCCTGGGGTGAGGAGGGGAGGTGGAGACACGTTTCTTTGTTTCCTCATGCTGATGAAGTGAGGGACCTCTTCCTTCAGGTCTTGGAAACAGGTTCCACTTGGGGAGAAGGTTTTAATAACTAGTTAAGCGGACTGGAAGATGGGCCAATGAAATGGAAATTGATGACTAATTTGGGGGGTGTTCTGGTTTAAATCTTAAATCATGCTTTGGAATCCCTATTTGAATTGGCTTTCTTGCATCCTTTTCAATTACATCTCTAATTAAAATATCATATGTCAGCCTACATATGTAATCATTGTAGGTGCTTAGTACACTGTTTGGCACACAGTAAGTGCTCAGTAAACACCTTTGAGTACTTCTAAGTCTTCAAAGGACTCAGGCCGAGTTCTCTTTGGATTTTGACTGGGTTCTGCATCTCCTTTCTTTCTTTTGATATCCCGGACTGGTGAAGAGCATCTTTTGCTTCTTATTCTACTTTATCAAGGTGGCTTTTAGCTCACAGAATATCTGGCGCTAAGAAATTGGCTGTTTGATCCTGTTATGTTTTGAACAGGATGTCAAACCTGACATCCTGACCTTTGGAGTCAGAGGTCATGAGTTCAAATCCCAGCTCTGCCACCTGTCAGCTGTGTGACTGTGGGCAAGTCACTTAACCTCTCTGTGCCTCAGTTACCGCATCTGTAAAATGGGGATTAAGACTGTGAGCCCCACATGAGACAACCTGATTCCCCTGTGTCTACTCCAGCGCTTAGAACAGTGCTCTGCACATAGTAAGTGCTTAACAAATACCAACATCATTATTATTATTATTCTTATTATTTGAACTGCCTCCTGCTTTATAGTTGTTTTCCTTCAGCTTTCACTATCTATAAATACTTTTTCTCTGACTCCCCATTAGAATGTTAGCTCCTTGATGGTAACGTATTGGTGCTGCTGTTCTATTCTTAGCCAAACACTCAGTAGACACTTCAAAAAAAGAGAAAATATTGGTTGTTTGCCAAACTGATTAGGCAACTGAAATCGTTTTATTTTAGGTCGGGAGTCAAGGAGGGAGAGGCAGTGAATTACCAGTAGCTCCTTGCGTTCCCCTACCCCAGGGATGCATCCCAAATTCATTCATTCAATAGTATTTATTGAGCGCTTACTATGTGCAGAGCACTGTACTAAGCGCTTGGAATGTACAAATCGGTAACAGATAAAGTCCCTGCCCTTTGACGGGCTTACAGTCTATATCCAGGACTTCACAGCCAGGAAGGAGCATACTATTGGCTTATTAAAAATAGGAAAAAAGAGACATCTTTGCTATATGTATCAAGATATCTCATTGCAATTTCACCTCAATTTCTATAGCACTGAAAAACTCTATATCATTAAAATTATTCCATTTATTTCAATGATTTATTCTCTCTGATGGCTTTTGATTGTGGCTCTATAAACTTCTCTCTAAATAGAAACATTCTACACTAAAGGCGCCCGAATACTTGGTCAGCAAGACTACGACCACGTGATAGAAGAATGGAGTGTAGGTGTTATTAGAGAGAATTTGCATGATTATTGTTTTTCTCGGAAGGGTCTCTATCGACAACAATCCACAGTGTTTCCATGGCAGTAAATGAAAACGCTCTGTGGTGGAACTGCTTAGCAAAACCCATTCATTTGACTTCTGATTTACAAGGTGATTTGTATGGAAATGAGCCATACTAAATTCCAGGCAATGAATAGTTTTGTATAGAAATATATGGATGGGCCCAAGGAAGAATCAGTCTGGACTATTAACACGTCACGCATGGCTTTTTTTTTCTCCCTGGGGGAGAGAGAGACTATACGAGAACTTTATTCATAAGGAAGTCAGTTAATTCTACTCAGATTGTGTCTGACATTTGACGGAAGAGTCTGAAAGGAGCAAATCCTCACTGCCCCCTCTTGCCCACCTTGTGAAGACCCTCGTTATCTGGCTGGGTTGACCTACATTTTCAGATTGCAACATAATCCCATATAGGTGAAAAATTAATCTCTTAAACCTGTCTCCACTGTGGTGAAAATAATTACTAGGGGGACCAAAACCATACCCCAGGCTGTGGGCTCTAAGAAACCCTAGACTGTAAGCTCATTATGGGCAGAGAGCTTGTCTACCGCCCCTGTATTTAGCTCTGTACTCCATATTCAAAGCCTTATTGAGGTCTCACCACCACCAAGAGGCCTTCTTCATTTAAGCCATCTTTTACCCGGCTCCTTCTCCCTTCCGCATCATCTAGGCACTTGGTTCTGTGACGATTGGACCTTTGATATCATCCGCATGCTCAACACCACGGCACTTAATAATAATAATAATAATAATAATGATGATGATGATAGTGAGGATGGTATTTGTTAAGCACTTACTATGTGCCAAGCACTGTTCTAAGCAGTGGGGTAGATGCAAGATAGTCAGGTTGTCCCATGTGGGGCTCACAGTCTTAATCCCCATTTCACAGATGAGGTAACTGAGGCACAGAGAAGTTAAGTGACTTGCCCAAAGTCACACAGCTGATGTGGCAGAACCGGGATTAGAACCCATGACCTCTATGGCTCCCAAGCCTGTGCTCTTTCCACTAAAGCACACTGCTATCTTTAAATTACATTAGGTACTTTGTGTTTATATTAATCTCTGTCTCCCCCTCTAGGCTGTAAATTCATTATGAGAGGGGAATTAATTAATTCATTCATTCAATAGTATTTATTGAGCGCTTACTATGTGCAGAGCACTGTACTAAGCGCTTGGAACGGACAAATCGGTAACAGATAGAGACAGTCCCTGCCCTCTGACGGGCTTACGGTCTGATCGGGGGAGACGGACGGACAAGAACGATAGCAATAAATAGAATCAAGGGGATGAACATCTCATTAAAACAATAGCAAATAAATAGAATCAAGGCAATATTCATCTCATTAACAAAATAAATAGGGTAATGAAAATATATACAGTTGAGCGGACGAGTACAGTGTTGAGGGGATGGGAAGGGAGAGGGGGAGGAGCAGAGGGAAATGGGGGGGAAAAGAGGGTTTAGCTGAGGAGAGGTGAAGAGGAGGGGTAGAGGGAGCAGAGGGAAAAGGGGAGCTCAGTCTGGGAAGGCCTCTTGAAGGAGGTGAGCTGTAAGTAGGGTTTGGAAGAGGGGAGGAGAATTAGTTTGGCGGAGGTGAGGAGGGAGGGCATTTCAGGACCGCGGGAGGACGTGGCCCAGGGGTCGACGGCGGGGATAGGCGAGAACGGGGGACGGTGAGGAGGTGGGCGGCGAAGGAGCGGAGAGTGCGGGGTGGGCGGTGGAAAGAGATAAGAGAGGAGAGGTAGGAGGGGGCAAGGTGATGGAGAGCCTTGAAGCCTAGAGTGAATGTAACTGCTAATTCTGTTGTATTGTGCTCTCCCAAGTGCTTAGTATGGGGTTCTGCACATTGTAAGCACTCAATAATGTTGGTATTTGTTAAGCGCTTACTATGTGCCGAGCACTGTTCTAAGCGCTGGGGTAGACACAGGGGAATCAGGTCGTCCCACGTGGGGCTCACAGTCTTAATCCCCATTTTACAGATGAGGTAACTGAGGCCCCGAGAAGTGAAGTGACTTGCCCACAGTCACACAGCTGACAAGGGGCTGAGCCGGGATTCGAACCCATGACCTCTGGCTCCAAAGCCCGGGCTCTTTCCACTGAGCCACGCTGCTTCTCTAATAAGTACCACTGATTGATTGATAGCTCTGCACACAGAAGCACTCAATAAATACCATTGATTGATTGATTTGACTGATGTTGTTAATGATAGTGAGATTTTTATCAGTGAGAGTAGTTAAAAAAACTAGAGGTGGCTGACAATTCCCCTTGCATTGTGTGCAAGGAAAGATTCCCCTTCGCTGCCCTGTTGCGTTCGGTATCCACTGTGCCTGATGGTCTTCTCATTTCTCCCGTTTGGTGTCATTATCTTCCCGAAGCCTCTCGTCCAAGAGGGCCACCCAAGTAATCACTGCTGCACAATGGGCAGGATTGTCTTCTGCTGCTCACTCCCAATTGCTATACCACATCAGTTGTGTTTTCATAGGAGTCCTTTGTCCATCCTGTTTACCGTTACTCCATTTCAGATCACCTTTGAGCAGCTTTTTGGATATCCTGTGGTTGTCTCTTCTCTTCATATGCCCAGCTCATCAAATGTGTAAAACCACGAGCAGTGGCCCCAACTTTTTTCTTCAATCTCCTCTTCTTCCTCCTCCTCCACCTCCTCCTCATCTTCTTTCCTCTCCTCCTCCTTCACCTCCTTCTCTACCTATGGCCAGAGGAGCAGAATATCAGGGTCCTCGTGGCTCAGGGTCCAAGGCATACCTAGAGCCACATCAGCCACTTCAGTAGCCACTATTCCTCCTGAGGTTTGGGGGAGATATCATGCTGAAGGTGCTAGTCTCTTCCCATTGAGGTGGTGGAAGGCAGGACAAAGACACAGTGACTCTCCTCGATGACCCAGAGGAGAACTATTTTCTCGTTCCTGGGGTGGCAATGTGACTGTCCGCTAGTGGGGATGCCAAGGCGGCTAAGCTGCAGCCTAAATCCCCACAGTTCGGTGAGCACAGAGCATGTCGGCAACAGGAGTCCTCAGTTCCATGGAGACAAGGTGGCAGTTGCTGGTTGTTCGGTATTTGTGTGTCTGTTATATGCCCGTGGCGATGCTGAAAGTCCCAACAGGAACCCCAGCAGTTTGACTTATTTTGTGTAGCGCCTATTGCAGTGCGTAAATCCAGGACTTGAGAAAGGAGATTTGATGAAGAGGATGATTATGAAGATGGTTTTAAAGATGAGAAGGAAGAAACAACTGGGCCAGTGCTTGAAAGAGTATCCCTGTTCCAACCTTTTAGGAAGCTGGGGTCATTGGTAGAATTGAAAAAAAAAAACCAACCCCAAAAAATTAATAATATAAAAAGCTGAGTTTTAAAACCATGAACTTTATTGGAATTACTCTGGGTGCAAAACTATGGCAGAATAGCAGAGAAAGCACACTCTCAACATTGAGCTCCATTTATGCCTCAGCCCCACAGCATTTATGTGCATATCCAATCAATCAATCAATCAATCAGTGGAATTTCTTGAGTGCTTACTAAGTGCAGAGCACTATACTAAGCACTTGGGAGAGTACAATGCAACAGAATCAGCAGACACACTCCCCACCTAAATGAGCTTACAGTTTAGAGAGGGAGATAGACATTAATATGAATAAATGATTTATAATATATAACTTAGAGATAAATACATAGTGTGGTGGGGTTGGGGTGAATATCAAACATACAGAGGTCACAGATCCAACTGCATAGATGACACAGGCAAGCTGGGGAAAAGAGGACTTAACTGGGGAAGGGGCTGTAATTTATTTATATTAATGTCTGTCTCCCCGTCTAGACTGCAAACTCACTGTGGGCAGGGAATATGTCTACCAACTCTGTTCTATTGTATTCTCCCAAGTACTTAGTACAGGGCCCTGTACCCTGTAAGTGCTCAATAAATGTGATTGATTGATTGACTGAATAAACTGCCAAACCTGGATCTGTAAGCAAATGCAGCTCACCTGTTACCCTGGTCCCATCCAAGAGTGCACAGCTGGTATTGCTTAGTTCCATTAGGTGCTTGCTTTAGGCAGAACCTGCCACAGACTCTAATGCTGCTTGCGGGCAAATAGGAATACTTTCAAAACCTTTAAAAATTATGTCGGTTTGAACTTGGTGATATCAGCAAGTTCAGACCATTTATTTGCCTCAGACTTGAGTATTGTATGAGGAGAGCAGCGTGGGTCTCCTGTGTCCTAGGAGTTTCCGCAGTCCAGGAGTGGCTTCCTGGAGCTGGGCCCAGCCCCCAAGAGCTCTGTGGAGGAGCCCACTGACACCTGTGAGAGCCAAAAAGCTATGTGATACCTGTGAATTAAGATCTGACCCCTTTGGGTGGAAACTCAGGCGAGTGGCTTTAAAATTCTTTTGTGGAATCAGATGCTTTTCTGGGTGTGTCAGGTGTATTTCTTGCTAGCTTAGAATGTAGCCGTGAACTCTGCTGCAATGTATTTAGAGGTTGTATTTCACTCTCTGTTCTCATGAAAGGGGCAGGATCTCAAGATTTATGCATAACAAGAACACAACTGTGGTCACTTTATTTGTTCCCACCTATGACTTGATGCTTTATTAGACCTAATGCCTCGGGGAGGCATTGAACCAAAACAGAAAAAAGAGCATCTGTGCTTGTTCACTTTGTATCACTTTGTAAAGGATTCGGTTTCCATCCACTAAAGATACGCAAGGCAAATGCGAGATATTGGGGTTATGTATGGATTTCTGTTTCCCACGCGAGCTCAGTTGCATTTACCGTAGATTATAAAGAACTGTTTGTGTGAGCGCATGTCTGTACAAACCTCCCAACATACTTACCTGCTGAAGTAAACTATGAGACTAGCAGTGCATTTGTGGTTCTGCCATCTTATTTTAAGACTCCATTAGTTTCCAAAGAGGAATGATATATTGGAGAGAGAGGATGGGGGCTAGATGGAATTCACTTTTGTTTCAGAAAAAGAAATAGCCAACTTCATGATTTAATGAATCTGCTGACTGGTTTGACAGGGAAAGTAGTGGAAGTCATTATACGTATTTGACTGGGCAGGCATTAGCCATTAAAATGGGCCTCGGTGGAGTCTGCTGTGTGACCTTGGGCAAGTTATTCTCTGTACCTCATTTCCCTCATCTGTAAAATGGGGATTAAGACTGCGAGCCTCTTATGGGACAAAACTGTGTCCAACCTAATTTGCTTGTATCCATCCCAGAGCTTAATACAGTGCCTGGCGCATATTAAGTACTTAAATGCCATTACAGAAACAAAACTGAATGCTTCTGCAACCATTTCCACCAATCTACTCTTACCTGTATTTGCCTGCATCTATTTTTTTTCCTTTAGTCTCCCTGCCATCATTAAGGTAGGTCTCCTGGAGCACAATTCTTCTCTCGAGAAGGAGGTAGTAGTCTCTCTAGTCTATTTTTAATCTTTTCTCCATTACAGTTTGCTCTGAAGGTAGGCAGTGGGACTTGAAATAGCGAGGACCAACCTTTAAAGGGCTTCAAGAAACTGGGAAAAGGCTCAGATAGTGTTCACTGCTAATTTTATTTCTAAATCCACTGAAACAAGCTTCTCTTCATATGATATTCAGATCTCTTGGGTGAGTCATCGAAAAAAAGAGCAATTAGAGAACCCCATATCTCTAGGAAATCAATATTTCTAAATATCTACAGAGAGTTACCTCAGCAGGAACTCCAGATTTTATTGTTGTTTAATATTTCTCTAGTGTCATAACTGTGAGCATCGCTTTAAAATAAATATTACATTGCCAAGGCAAATAAGGACTCTCATCCTCGAGGGTTTAAAGTTTAGATGCACAAACAGAACAAAAAGACAATGCTGCATTTGAAATGGAAAAGGAGGAGGGAAGGAATGAGTGGAATGTAGCCTGAAAAAAGATGCAGTTCGGAGAGGTTTTTGGAAAGAAAACAGTCGTTGGAGAGATTCTTCAGACTCCTGAGGTGATCTACCCAAGCTGGATACTCAAGCGCTTAGTACAGTGCTCTGCACATAAGCGCTCAGTAAAGACGATTGAATGAATGAATGGAAAGTAGTGAATAGGTGAAAGAGGTTGATAAAAGTGTCAGACGAGATAAGGTGAGGCCCAGTGGTTGGAGAGGCAGCATGGCTTAGTGGATAGACCTTGGGCCTGGGAGTCAGAAGGATCTGGGTTCTAATTCTGGCCCTGCCACATGTCTGCTGTGTGACCTGGGCCAAGTCTTTGTGCCTCAGTTACCTCACCTGTAAATTAGAGGTGAGTGTGAGCCCCACATGGGACACGGACTGTGTCCAACCTAATTAACTTGTGTCTACCCCAGTGCTTAGAACAGTGCTTGGCACATAGCACTTAACAAAGACCAATTATTATTATCATTATTATTATTAATAAGAATTCTACCTGATTGGAATAGGGAATGCCATTCCTACAAATTACCACTAATTTCCTTCTGTCCTAAATAGTCTCCTTTTGTTCTCCCATCTTATCAAAAGCCTCCATACCACTTTCCACCTGTTCTTCTGCTCCAAATATCGGTCTTGTGTTCTTATTGCCTTAAGTCAATGAACTGCTGTTTTCTCATCAGGCTAGGCTAGGCATTTTCCTAATCTTTTTCTGATCTTTGGCTCATTAGACTGGCATGCCAAATGGGAAGAATGTGGGACTAGGAGGCAGGAAACCTGGGTTCTAATCTCAGCTCTGCCACTGTTTACTGTGACCTTGCGCCTCAGTTTCCTCCTCTGGAAAATGGGGATTACATATCCGTTCTCTTAGATTGTAATAATAATAATAATGTTGGTATTTGTTAAGCGCTTACTATGTGCCGAGCACTGTTCTACTATATGGGACAAGGACTGAGGCCAACCGATTAACTTGTATATTCCTCAGCATCAAACACAGAGCTCAACATGCACTGTAAAGAGTCACTGTACCGGGGTAGATTCAAGATCATCAGGTCCCACATGGGCGTCACTGCCTAAGCAGGAGGGAGAACAGGTATTGAAACCCTGCTTTGAAGATGAGGAAACTGAGGCATGGGGGAGTTATGTGGAAAGAGCCTGGCTTGGGAGTCAGAGCTCATGGGTTCTAATCCCAGTTCTGCCACTTGACAGCTGTGTGACTTTGGGCAAATCACTCAATTTCTCTGTGCCTCAGTTACCTCATCTGTAAAATGGGCATTAGACTGTGAGCCCCACGTGAGACAACCTGATTACCTTGTAATAATAATAATGTTGGTATTTGTTAAGCGCTTACTATGTGCCGAGCACCGTTCTAAGCGCTGGGGTAGACACAGGGGAATCAGGTTGTCCCACGTGGGGCTCACAGTCTTCATCCCCATTTTACAGATGAGGGAACTGAGGCCCAGAGAAGTTAAGTGACTTGCCCACGGTCACACAGCCGACAAGTGGCAGAGCTGGGATTCGAACTCATGAGCCCTGACTCCAAAGCCCGTGCTCTTTCCACTGAGCCACGCTGCTTCTCCAGTATTGTATCTTCCCCAGTGCTTAGAACAGTGCTTGGCACACAGTCAGCATATAGCAAATACCATCATTATTATTATTAACAAATATGATAATTAATTCTCTGTGCCTCAGTTCTCTCATCTATAAAATGGAGATACAATACCTGTTCTTCCTCCCTCTTAGACTGTGGTCCCCTAGTGAGACAGGGACTGATTGCCTTTTATTTGCCTCAGTGCTGAGTCCAGGGCTTGGCACACTGCCCTTAAATACCATTATTTAAACAGAACACTATATTAAAAAGAGAAATTCCAATGGTATTAGAAGCAGTGGACTTATTTTCGTGGTGACGTATGGTAGTGCACCTTTGGAAACAAGGGACTTCAGAGACTGTCCACCCAAACTCTTTCTTTAAATGATATTTTTTAAGCGATTTCTATGAGTCAAGCCCTGTTCTAAGCCCTGGTATAGGAACACGTTAATCAAGTCATATACAGTCCCCATCCCACATGGGGCTCAAAGTCTAAGTAGGAGGGAGAACAGGTACTGAATCCCCATTTTCCAGTTGAGGAAACTGAGGCACAGGGCAGTGAGGTGACTTGCCCAAGGTCACACAGAGCTATGTGGCAGAGGAGAGACTAGAACCCAGGACTCCTGACTTGCAAGGCTATGATCCTTCCACCGGGCCAAGCTGTCTCCCTATTGTATTGCACTTGGGTTTATACCCTTTATTCACTTCACCCTGAGCCTCGTCCGTCTTCCCCTCTCGACTGAAGTTCCCCGTGGGTAGAGAACGTGTCTACCAACTCTGTTATATTGTACTCTTTCCAGTGCTTAGTACAGTCTTCTCCTCACAGTAAGTGCTCAATAAATGCAATTGATTGATTTGATCACTCTCCCAAACATTGAGGACAATGCTCTGCAAACTGTAAGCTCTCAATAAATAGCACTGATTGACTGAGAGGCAGGAAGTGCTTTGGGGGAAGTCTGAATATTAAAATATTAAAGTCGAGAACAGCTCACTTCTGCATAAATACAGAAGTGGTTATCGCTTCATAAAACGTGCAGTGATTGAGAAAATACATATCCGTGGCCATGAGGAAGCCTCCATGCTATTTTAAGTTTCTTATGTTCATTTTCGGGGACTCTTGCTATGTCTCTGCCACAGTCTACCTAATAACTCACTGTGGTGCTTCATCGAGGAATATAATGGGCTGGATTAAACTGCTGGCCGGAATGAGTCGTGCCAGACACTCCCAGGAGATAGAGGAACTAGGGGCCCCTTCTGCATCGTTCCAGCTTTGGGCTCAGTCCTGGACCCCTTATTACCTCAGTGGCTCAACGATGATAATGTCACTATGTGCTAGTCACTGTAGTGGGGTAGATTCAAGATCATCAGGTTCCACATGGGGGTCACTGCCTAAGTAGGAGGGAGGACAGGTATTGAAACCCTGTTTTGAGGCACGGGGGAGTTATGTGACTTGCCCAAGGTCACACAGAAGATAGGTGGTGGAGCCGGGATTGGAGCCCAGGTCCTATGCTTCTCAGGCCTGGCTCTTTCCACTAGGCCACACTGCTTCCTACTGAAGAAATAGGAACAGACTCTAGATTGTAAGCTCCTTGAGGGCAGGGAACATGTCCACCTAGTCTGTATTCTCCTAAATTCTTAGTACAGTGCTCCGCGCACAGTAAGCACTCAAATACTACTGTTGGATTGAATAAGCCCTACTAGAATATCTCCCACAAGAAGTCTTTCCTGACTATCCTCATTTCCCCAGCCTCTAGACTGCAAACTCAGTGTGAGCGGGTGAGGTGGCTACCAACTCTGTTGTGTTACACTCTCCCAAGCCCATAGCACAGTGCTCTGCACACAGTGAGCGCTCGATAAATACCAGTGATTGATTGTATATTTCTTTTCCACTAGGCCACACTGCTTCCCACTGCTTCCTACTGAAGAAATAGGAACAGACTCTAGATTGTAAGCTCCTTGAGGGCAGGGAACATGTCCACCTAGTCTGTATTCTCCTAAACTCTTAGTACAGTGCTCTGCACACAGTAAGCACTCAGATACTATTATTATTATTAGATACTACTGTTGGATTGAATAAGCCCTACTAAAATCATATCTCCCACAAGAAGTCTTTCCTGACTATCCTCATTTCCCCAGCCTCTAGACTGCAAACTCAGTGTGAGCGGGTGAGGTGGCTACTAACTCTGTTGTATTATACTCTCCCAAGCACGGTGCTCTACACACAGTAAGCGCTCGATAAATACCAGTGATTGATAGTACATGTCTTTTCCACGTCGGGGTAGCATGGTATGGGGAATTGGCTCCCAGAGGAGAGTGGCCTCGGATTCACTATGGACTTGACACCAGCAGTCCTCACGAGTGGGAATCGGATCAGGCAGGTACAGGTGATGTACCTGAGATGGCAGCTTTGGCAGCTCCAACCGAGCCGCTCCTGGAAACACCACAGAAACGCAGATGCTTCAACACAGTTGCATCAAGAAAAATGCTATGCTCCCATTTGCCGCTAAAGGGACGTCAGTCGGGTAACTGACGGTTTTTTTACCGCCTGGGCTGTGGAAACCAGTGTCCCTGAGGCCAAGCTATGGCATATTACTGGATATTCTCAGGGAAATTCCCCATAGAAAGCATATGTTTACCTTTTCACCAGAGCATGTCAACACAGTAAATTTACCTTCCCAGTGAGCAGAGCTTCTGGGTCTGGTCTGTTTCTACCACTTGCCGGGGTGGAGGTGATATGCCGAAATAAACACTAATTAAATTTGTGCAGGCTGCAACACTTTGAAGAATAATCTCTAGGATCTCCCAAACTCTCCTCCCAGGTAGTTTGAAAATCAAATATATGACCGAGACATCCTTAGACTTGTTTTTTTCTATTAAAGCACTATCACTATCCTATATCCCTAGCACTATTCAAACAGGGCCTGTTTATTCATCAGCTGACCAGAAGCTACATATATATTGCTCTTTTTGAGATTGCTCGGTGCTTCTCCGTAGAAGGATCTTGATTTTAATAAGGAATCTAAAAGTGACCTTTAGTGACCCCGGTCTCTATAGTGGCTTAAACTGTTCTAGTACCTGAAATTTAATGCTATAGGGCAAGAGAGTATTGGATGGTTTAGATTACTTCTGATAATTACACAACTCTGTTATAGTGTACTCTCCCAAGTGCTTAGTACAGTGCTCTGCACACAGAAAGTGCTCAATAAATACAATTGATTGATATTTATCTGGACTTCTTAATTACAAGGGAGCGTTTTGCAGAATTTAGAGACTATCATCAGTCACTGGGGACCCGTAAAGACGAGTATTCCTGAGCTGGTGTAGAGCTGTTTTGGTCACGTCTCCACTGCCCGGAAATATCGCATGGGGAATTTTCAACTAGTTGTTAAAGATTGTTTTCTAGTGGTTTGGAAGAAAGACCCTCAACAGCTGAGGAATAGAAAAGACACCAAAGAATCCACAGACCCCTAAATGGGATGGAAACGAGGTGAGTCCTACTTAGACTGTGAGCCCCAAGTGGGTCAGGAACCTTGTCCAATCTTATTAACTAAAATCGAATCCAGTGCTTCCCTCTCAGGACTGCACCTGGAGAGTTTCCAGTACTCCACCAGTCTTGCCTTCGGGAGGGAGAGTCAAGCCGAGGCATACCCATTCCATTCCTGGCTTGGGAAGTGGCTAGCGAGTGGAAGGCAATCGGTTACAAGTCAATACTCACCTGTGCTGGGCAGCAGAGGCATGGGACAGAATCGAGAGTGGAGACTGAAGTTTACTATGTGGAAGAACGCAGTGGTAAATGAATTCTGTATTTTTACAAAGAAAACTCTACGGGTACTCTACCTGAATGATTGCAGATGGAGAGTGGGGCATTTTGGGAGAGATGTGTCCATGGAGTCACTATGAGTGACTTGACAGCAGAAGACAAGACTCCAGTGCTTAGAACTAGGCCACATAGTAAAAGCTTAACAAGAACAATAATTATTATGATCATCGAACAATACAAAACATTAAATAGTGAGGGTGGAGAGGGAGGACTGATGCAACTGAAAGCTCTGGTATAGGATGTCAAAATCATGCCCTTGTTTTCCTGATTGAAGTGGGGTCAGCGTTACAGAAGTCCAGCAGAGGACTTGAATTAAAATTTTTCAATCTTTGAAGATTTGCCAAGAAGTATCTGCCAGAGGTAAGGGAGGGGAATCTTACCTTCCTTTTCTCTCTCTCTCTCTCTCTCTCTCTCTTTTATCATCCTGATTCACACCTTCTGGAGCTTTCTACCTGCCTCTGTAGCTGGTGGGCTGGTAGGTATCCAGGGTGACCTCACAAATTACATTTGGGAAGAATTCTGGGGAAACCCTTCCAGAAGTAGACTCTGAGACTCTAGTCAGTCCCCATCTTTACCTTTGATGTCCGGGCCAGAGCCAATGGGTTAAGTGGAGTCATGGGTACCACATGCCCAAGGGAGATCTAAAAACTAATAATCATAATTATGGAATTCATTAAGCACTTGCTATGTGCCAAGCACTATTCGAAATGCTAGGGTAGCTACAAAATAATCAGTTCTCACATAGGGCTCACGGTCTAACTAGGTGGGAGAACACGTTTTGAATTCCCATTTTGCCGATGGAGGAACTGAGGTACAGAGAAGCTGTGACTCGTGTGACTTGCCCACAGTCACACAGTAGGTAAGTGGCAAAGTCAGGATTAGAACCCAGGTCCTCTGACTCCCAAAGTAAGTGTCCCACAGACTTGTACTCTTTCCACCAGGTAACCTTGCTTCTCGGGGAACTTCTGTGTTGGAGCTCTTCCGGGAGTAAAATCCATGACTAATGTGACCGCTGCCTGTTGTTGGGTAGGGATTGTCTCTGTTGCTGAATTGTACTTTCCAAGCTCTTAGTACAGTGCTCTGCACACAGTAAGTGCTCAGTAAATACGGTTGAATGAATGAATGGCAATTCCACATGCTGGATATCGTCATCATCATCAGTGGTGTTTATTGAGCACTTACTATGTGCAGAGCACTGTACTAAGTGCTTGGGAGAGTACAGTATAACAGAGTTGGTAGACTTAATTTCCTGCCCACGACGTGCTTACAGTCTAGAGGGGGAGACAGACATTAGTATAATTATATTACTAATTAGTACAGTGCTCTGCACACAGTAAGTGCTCAATAAATACTATTGAGTGAACGAATAAATAAATTATGGATATGTACATAAGTACGGTGCTGTGGTTTAATTGGGGAAGGTCTCTTGGAGTTACATCATACATGTATCTACATTTACTCTTCTCCCTCCTACGCTCCTCCGGGCTTCTGCTCATCTATCCTGTGACTTTTGCCTTTCATAGGGGAAAACATGGAGGGGATTTTAGAAAAGGTGAATCTTGGTCTAACAGAAACATTTCTCATTCGTCCGAAGTCCTTAGCTCATATTTGCCCTTCTCTTTCTCATGCCACCCCGAATGGAACAAATATGTTTTTAAACTTAATAATTTATCTGTCAATAAGCCCCCGGTTCCTATATACAGTGTTGTCCTTTGATTCAAGATAAAGCCGCTGAGGGCAGCAAATATTTTTCTTTTCCAGGCATTACTTTTTCCCTTGAAATTTTTGTTCACTTAAATCACCTCCAATGATGTGGTTCCTACATGTCTGGTATTTTTGTTTGATTAAATCAATAAATAGGATTAGTGTTTATCCTGTGAATAATACTGTACTGAATGCTTGGGAAATTTCAATTGGTAGCAGACATGATCCCTGTCCTCAAGGAGCTTGACATCTTTAATACTAAGTGTGCATTTTATTTTATCATTAGAAGTCATGGTTCAGTTTAATCTACCTGAGTTTTAAAGAACATATTAACATCTTCCTGTCCCGGGTTATGATGTCATCATGGAACCTTTCAAAATCAGGTAGTGTGGCATACTTTGTTTCAACTGATCCTGGTTTAATTCATTCACTTGTATTTATTGAATGCTTACTGGGTGCAGAGCACTGCACCGAGCAATCGGGAGAGTACAATATAGCAAGAAACAGACAAATTCCCTGCCCACAACGAGCTTAATATTCTCCTATATCATTGACTTCTTAATTCTGCACTGGGAGATTGCCCCCTTACATTAAAACAGGACGGTAGTAGTCCTGCTAGTTGCCAACAATTCTAATTACAACAAGAGAAACAAGTGAGCTTTCTTAATGCCTTCAAATGATCAATTCATATTCTGGAAATGAGAAATTTTGATTGATCCATTTGGTCAGAAGGGAATTTCAGCTTGAAAAACTTTGCTCTCAGTAGAGTGAGGCTTATTAGCTCATGCACTGGATCTCCGTTTTTGTTTCTTTTGACATTTTCTTTATTGCTTGGACTTTTGGCTGTGATTGCTGCATATTTAAGAATCCTATGTAAACAGTATTTCAGGACCTGGAGAGGCGAGCCAAACAGAATCACGCCAATATCCTGGTATCTAGGGGCTATAATTGTTCCCAGACATCTGGTCGGGGACTCCTATAGGTTTTCACCTTCACAGCTCCTTCCATCCAAAACTTATTAAGAACTCTTCATCTTATTCCAACTTACCCAGATGTCAGGATGACTCAGTCAGTAGCATTCTGGCCTCTGGACCATGAAGGTTTTGCGTTTGCATCCCGCAAGGAACCTGGAGTAGCGATATTCTGCTAGAGGGATTCAGAAGTGTTATTACTTAAGGATGAACCTTGAAACTAAAAGACCCCTCTCTCACCTTCTTGAGTTGTTGTTTGCAGAATTCGAAAAGTAATGGCCAAGTCACCATAAGGTCATTAGCTATCATTTTGGGGAATCATGAGGACTGAAGCAGGGCCTGAAGACTGGAAAAAAGCCACAGCGTTATTTGATAACTCTGAAAATACGCACTGAGGTGCACACCAGTGGGTACTGACCCCATCTCCTATAATGTGGGAGTTGGGTTCTCGTGAAACACAGTTTTAAGAAAACATACATTACAGTACTCACTGTGTCCAATGTCATGGGCATGCGCAAACATACACATACAAACATCCACATCCACACAGACACATGCAAACCATTGCTTCCCACATTATGGCAAGTGAATCCAAATGGGTACAGGTTATTGGATGAATGCTCCCTAATGCATGGACAGCAAAACACAAAGTGAAAATCCATTTTTTGGTAGAACTTGTAGGCTAGAATAAAAGAAGAATGGGCTGGTGAGCGTGATTTTAGTGATCAATAGCAATGGTAATTATTGAGTGTTTGCTGTGTGCAGAACACTGGATTAGTTGCTTAGGATATTTCCATTTTTCTGCCTCATCACTGCCTCCTCTAGCCATAATGGATTCTCAGTCTTCACCTCTGAATGCGCATTTCTGTTAAATTTATGCCTTTCACCTTTGGTTAATGTTGCATTCATTTCTTCCATTCTTCCCATTTTCCAACCATTTCTAGATTAATTGCCTTTTATTGTAATTTTTCCTATTCTCTCTTCCCCTTTCAAGCTGGTTTTAATTTCCCCTTAACCTTGGTAAGGAGAGCATTTATATCCCATCATGTTTTATATGCTCTCCTATCCTACATTTTCTCTATATAGCCCTCTGTTTCCTTTCTTCGCCAGGTAATTTTTTTCCTGTATTGCTCATCCTCCAGAGAAGGACTCGTGACTGAAAAAATCCTTGCTAACTTCATTTTCTCTCTTCTGAGTGCAATTTTTCCCTGGGGCAATAATAAGAAAAGATAGAACTTTCTGAAGGGTACATATTGGCAACATATATTCTCTCTCTGTACGTGTGTGTACATATACAGAATATTTATGCATCTTGTGGTTATGCACACGTATATTTTACTACTTTTACTGCCATAATCCAACCATATTCTTATCTACCATTTTTTTGCCCTTTTTCCTTTCAGCTGCCTTTCAGCCTGTTATTTTTTAAATTGGGGGGTGTGTGTATTTCTCATTAGGATTTTCCCTCAGCCACAGATTTTTAAATGTCTTATTCATAACAAACTGTATATCCTCCCTAATCAACTTTAGCGATGATAATAACCTTAGATCAGATGGAATTTCAGTTCCCTCAGTTTCTTCCTATTTACCTGAGTTATGTAGTTATTGTTTGCATATTTTAACAATTACAAAGGGTAATTCTCAAATGACTAAGAACCCCCACCTCCCCACCCCACTTTTTCCTAATGAGAATGAACCCTTTGCATTTTAATTATTCAGGGTTTAGGACTGCTTCCTTTAATCTTCCTTCCTCTCTGAAATCCATTTTAAAGGAAACAGTAGCCAGGCGGCATGAAGATAACTGATGGTTTTATGGGCCAGAATAGTTTTCTTTAGGGTACTACCAAAAGGCAATAAACAGAGCTTGAGGGAGGGGTTTTAAAAAAAATGGGGTTTCCCCCTGCTGCTCCGAGTATGAACTTTCCAAATTCCACTCCCACCAAACCCAAATGGATTCCAGATTTGCCATCCAGAAAAGGTACAAGTATTGATGAGCAGAGGAAGCAGTGGGTTTTTAATTGAGAGGAGATAAACCAATATTATGGAACAGAAGTGACAGAGAGGGAGAAATGCCAAGGATCTGAAAGACATGGCTGCCATTGGAGAATGCAGAGGATTGCTACGAAAAGTGTAATTGACCTTTTCCATGTCTACGTCCATGACTTATGATCTATATTTTAGAATGTGCTTGACATAACCCCACTAGGACTAAGCGATATAGATGCACTTCCAATCTGTATATTTTCTTTTTCCCCTTGCTTCACCAAAGGGTTGAAAATAGGCGGCTGCATGCCCAGAGGAGGGAATAAATTTCAATACAGGTGTTTTTGATTATAAAATAAATGAAGCACTCTCCTTCTCTGATGTCCTTGCAGATTCACTCTGTGGTCTGGGACTCAGATGAATTACTTTCGGGCCTCATGGATCTACGACTGAGGAGCCACTCAATAGGGAGACTGAGAGTCCAAATGGTTCTAGTGGGGGCCACCTCCAGCTCAGGTCACACTGTTTTGGGGGGTCAGTTGAACAGGTCGTTTAACCTCTGAGAGTGTATCTTCCCCCCTTTTGCAGGAGGCTTAGGAGAACATCTGTGTATTTCATGAGGCAATCATGAATCTGATTTAATGTTTTGAAGCGACCCACTCCTGCCCCCTTAACTTAAACCATATTTATGTTGGTTGGATATATGTTTGCCTTGGTTCATTTGTCCTTTTCTCCTTGAAGGCAGGAGCTGGGGCAGCATGGTTGGTTATCGTACGACATCCAAAGATGAAATCGATAGCTGATCAGTGAACAGCGTTGTATGAATATCACTTATGGGACAAAGACTTTGTAAAACTGTTTATTTTGTATCCACTCATAGTGCTCAGCACTTAATCAATACCTTTGTCAATTGATCTGTGGAAGCTATTTGAGGGTTGGGAAAGGGTTTTGTGGCCAGAAGGTGTTCAGTACATACTTGCTGACTGAGACACCCTGATGTAATATTTATTCAATCGTATTTATTGAGCACATACTGTGTGCAAAGCACTGTACTAAGCGCTTAGCACTGTATGAAATGGTGCATCCCCCAACTCCAGTGGGACTCAGACAACTATTAAGTGTTCTTTGTGGGGTATCTAAATAGACCACTGTAGGGGGGTCAGTTATAGTCAGAAGACACTGGGCGTTTCAAGCAGCACACTGCATAATATGTACTCTTGTACGGGGGCTCCCAGCCTGCATCATGGTTTTAGAGTCTCTACTGGAATGGGTCGAGAAGCAGCGTGGCTCAGTGGGAAGAGCATGGGCTTTGGAGTCAGAGGTCATGGGTTCGAATCCCAGGTCTGCCACTTGTCAGCTGTGTGACTTTGGGCAAGTCACTTCACTTCTCGGGGCCTCCGTTACCTCATCTGTAAAATGGGGATGAAGACTGTGAGCCCCACGTGGGACAACCCGACTCCCCTGTGTCTACCCCAGCGCTTAGAACAGTGCTCGGCACATAGTAAGCGCTTCACAAATACCAACACTATTATTATTATTATTCAGATGATGCCCTCTGCCCTGGAAATTCTTGGGGAGATTATCCTTGGACCTAAGATGGATTCCTAGTTCTGAAGCTCTCCAGAAGAGCAAGTGTATTCTAAAGTGTCCCTGGAAGAGCACTGACCAGCCTGGAGGAAGGAAGGATTTCTGTCTCGTTTTGGCAGCCTTTCAGGACACTCACCAAACTGGATCCCGCCTATCCACCAAGAGAATTCCATACCCAATCCCTCTTCCCGGAAGCCAGGAAGACCTCGAAATATCAGTACCAGTGGCATTCTTGTGTGCCCCTTTAGCACTTTGATGCTCACCCCAGCCCCACAAAACTTATGTAAATATTCTTATACTCTATTTCCTCTATCTGTAATTTATTTTAATGTCTGTATCCCCCCGTGGACTGTAAGCTCAACTCTGTTGTATTGTATTTTCCCATGAACTTAATATAGAACTCTATACTCTGTAAGAATTAGGTAAATCCCACTGATCGAGTTCTTACTGGGTGCAAAGCAGTATACCAAGCATTTGAGAAATAGACAATAGAAGTAAAAGACGCTATTTCTGCCCTCCAGCAGTTGGTAATCTACTGTGGGGGAGACAGGCTTAAATTGATGACTGTACAATACTTAGGAGTAAAAGACTAAATCAAAACTATAGACAAAGGAATGAATAACAAATATCTAAACAGACAAGTACATGTGAGTTGAAGGGGTTGATGGGATGGCATGTCTGGGAAAGCAGAGGGAATTAATCAGAGTGCCTCTAGGCGGTCGTATCCTTCAACGGAAGATTTTGAGGTGGAATTTGAAGTAAAGCAAGTGACCTGGACCCACCATCTTGGGACAGAGTCACACACTTGACCATTCCTAGGACTAACCCGGGGTTTGTGGGAGTGATATTTTTTCTCCTTTGGCTCTCCCGTAACCATTTTGCAATGTTCCCATAAAAAATGTGTTTCAGTCTGTACCGGTTTGAGCTACAGGACAAAAAGGGCTCGAGGCCCTCTGTTCAAAGTTGTCAGAGGACACTCCATAGCAACTGGGAATTCTATGAGCTATCCAATCAGTTCAACTTCAAACTTTACTAATCTCTTATACCACCTTGAATTTGCACAGCACTTTTATTTTCCAAAAAGCCCTTTCTAATTACCTACCTATTTTTGAAGCCCTCATTTCCTCTTCTCCCACTCCCTTTTGTGGTGCCCTTGCATTTAGATTCACTCCCGTCTCAATCCCACAGCAGTTATGTACATATCTATAATTTATATTAACGTCCATCTCCCTTTCTAGACTGTAAGCTCCTTATGGGCAGGGAAAGTGTCTGTCAACTCTGTTACGTCGTCCCCTCTCAAGCGCTTAGTACAGTACTCTGCACCAAGTACGCTCTCAGTAAGTATGGTTGGTTGATCTCTATGAGTTTGAAGAGGGGCGGGTATTATTGTCTCAACTTTACCGATGCGGAAACTGAGACTCAGTGAAGTGGAAAAGCTGGGATTGGAATCTAAGTCTTGACAGCCAGACCCGTGCTCTTTCCTTTACATTTTACTTCCTCTTATGCCTGCTGCTGTAGCTATTAGGCTAAAAAGATGGTTCTGGGAGACCTGAGTTCTAAACGTAATTTTGCCACTTACCTGCTGTGTGACCTCGGGAAAGACACTCAACTTCTCTGTGCCTCTGTTTTCTCCACTGTAAAATGGGGATTCAACCCCCATTCTCCTTCCTACTTCCTTCCTTACTTGACTCCCATGGTGGGGCAGGGGTTGTGTGCTTACAATAGTGCTTGGCACATAGTAAGAACTTAAATCCCAAAATTTGTTACTATTAATAATAATAACCTCCAATAGTTTTGAGGAGGTGAGCTTATCCTGGAGTCAGGGGCAGGTGTGTCCTTGGATAAAGCTGTTTATATGGCAAAGCGTGCGATTATTAGTCTAAAGCATTTGAGCAGTCTGAACCTATTAAAATGTAAATTGCTGTATTTCTCCCAGTGCTCTCTACAGTCCAACAGATTGGACTCAATAAATACCATTATTATTACTATTACTACTGCTGTGAACAGACACTCCACTAACTGCTTGGAGAACTTTCTGAAATGGACACACCACCACCTTGAGAATATTATCATCTAAAGAGGAAGTCCAAATGAACTGCTTAAACACTGGTTAAAAGTGAGAATAGAGATTTTTTTCAGGGAGGATGTGAGTAAGAAATATTTAAACAGGTAATTGAGTGCAGAGGTGGCTGAGAAAATGACGTGATCAGACAGCTGGGGGATTAATCAGGGAAAACCACCTGAAGGAGGTGATCTTTTTTTGTTTATGGTATTAAGCGCTTACTACGTTCCAGGCACTCTACTAAGCGCTGGGGTAGATATGTTAATCAGGTTGGACACAGTCCCTGTCCCACATGGGGCTCACCATCTTAATTCCCATTTTTCAGATGAGGTAACTGAGGCACAGAGAAGTGAAGTGACTTACCCAAAGTCTTACAGCAAACGAGTCGCGCAGCAGGGATGAGAAACCAAGTCTTTCTGGCACCCAGGCCCGTGGGAGGAGAGGAATATGGTTTGTTGAAGTGGATTTGGAGGGCATCCCAGTCAGGGAGAAAGTCATGAGCCCCTTTTAGAGGTGGAGAATCAAGGATGAGGATTGACTAGGAGGTTTGCTTGGAAGTGCTGAAAAACACAAGCAGAAATGTATCGAGGGAAGAGAGCAGAGAATTAAGAGCGAGCAGGTTAATGGGGGAGATGGCACATAAGTGTTTGAAATATCTATTTTTTTCTTTCCTTTTTCCCCTTGAAATGTAATTTTCCTACTTTGCCCGATTCTCTCCATTTCTTTTTTTACATTAAACTAGTCCATTCCTTCCATGGGATGGACGTTTCTGTTTTTCATATACATTTAGTAAGTTTGCCATTTATGCTTTGCAACTCTAAGCGATCTTTCCATTTAAATTAGCGAAAAGTCCTGGATGAAAACAGCTCAAAACCTGAATCGTCATCTAAAAAAATGAATGCTTACAAACTCACATTTCCAAAGTGGGTCTGCATTTTTGCTGCCGCTTGTTGATGTTTTAGCATTTATGCCTTTCATCATTCATTAAAAAGTGCATCTCAGGCCAGTAAATGTGGAGCTGCTTAACATAGGTTTAAATAATGCCTTTGGCCTCTAGCTGACATCATCTTAATAATAAATAACAGTATCAGTAAATAAAAGGCAAATAGCTAAGCAGGACATATAATCAAGAAACAAGAGCATTTTTAATAAAAATCGTACGGCATATCGATGCCATCGGCTTTTCATTATCTGCAGATCTTGAATATTTAAATTGCTGCCCACAGATCGGGGGGAAAAGTCCACCTTAACGGATTCCAAATCCTTAACTTCTACTATACCCAGGTTTATTCTTTATTTTGTATACACATGCAAGTCTGAGATGCTTCTTTCTTCAACCGCCAGGCTCCTCATTATTTTCATTTCTTGCCTTTCACTACTGGCTGATTTCTCTGTGGGATGCTGACAAACCCATTACACGGAGACCTTCAGACTATCATTAAGTGGATTGCATTACCGTGAACCAAATTTCTAGGAGGTGAAGAATTTGACCATATTGCATAATACAGGAAAGAGAGTGCGGAGGTGCTAGAAAAACATAATGGAAATCTAGATCATCCCAATCAAGAAGTTATACTTCAGTTGATACTCTGGACAACATTTCATGGGCATATTTCATAGAGAATATTTCACTGACTTTTCCATGGAGGAACAGTGTGGCTTGGTGGCTAGAGCCCGGGCCTGCCTGTCAGAAGGATCTGGGTTCTAATCCTAGCTCTGATGGTATTTAAGTGCTTACTACGTGCCAAGCACTATTCTAAGCGCTGAGGTAGTCACATGGGGCTCCCAGTCTTAAATCTCCATTTTACAGATGAGGTCACTGAGGCTCTGAGAAGTTAAGTGACTTGCCCAAAGCGTGGCTTAGTGGAAGGAGCCCGGGCTTGGGAGTCAGAGGTCCTGGGTTTGAATCCCGGCTCTGCCTCTGGCCAGCTGTGTGACTTTGGGCAATTCACTTAACTTCTCTGTGCCTCAGTGATCTCATCTGTAAAATGGGGATGAAAAACTGTGGGACAACCTGTTCACCTTGTATCCCCCCAGCGCTTAGAACAGTGCTTTGCACATAGTAAGCACTTAACAAATATCACCATTAAGTGGCAGGGGCAAGATTAGAGCTCACGACCTCCGACTGCCAAGCCCGGGCTCTTTCCACTAAGCCCCGCTGCTTCCCACTTGTCTGCTGTGTGACCTTGGGCAGGTCAGTGACCTCATCTGTAAAGTGGGGATTAAGACTGTGAGCCCCATGTGGTACCCGTTTATCTTGTATCTACCCGAGTCCTTGGAACAGCACCTGGCACACAGTAAGCACAGTCCCCGCCACAGACATCATAAGAAAGGAAATGGGCAGCCTTGTTTCGGACCTGCCGATTGAATGAATAACCATCAAGCACTAAATCAAAGAGTATAGCTATATAGAGAGATATGTGAATATATGTAAGTATGAGAAGCAGCGTGGCTCAGTGGAAAGAACATGGGTTTGGGAGTCACAGGTCGTGCGTTCGAATCCCGGCTCTGCCACTTAGCTGTGTGACTGTGGGCAAGTCACTTCTCTGTGCCTCAGTTGCCTCATCTGTAAAATGGGGATGAAGACCGTGAGCCTCACGTGGGACAACCTGATGACCCTGCATCTACCCCAGCGCTTAGAATAGTGCTCTGCGCATAGTAAGCGCTTAACAAATACCAACATTATTAATATATCAAAGGGAACGAGAAGGGTGGAGAGATATAAATTCTAGAAAGGGCGAATCTGATAGCATTCTGAGGTTCAGCTATTTGGGCTAACGCTTTATTAAGATACACGTGTCAAGATGTCCGGTAAACGGAGGAGCAATTGTCTGGAGGCCCACGAAGGCGAACGAAACATTTTTATAGCGTTAAATCCCCGAGGCACTTAAATCCCACACATCTCAGCTCTTCTTTCAGAAACCTGCACATTAATTTCGGTTTGCGCTAAAACAAGAACAACTACAGCGATACCCTGGCACTTACGTATATACAGACACCCTTAGCATTTATGTGCATATGGATTTACGGGCTCCATGTATTTATTTCATTTTCCCATATTTGTTACATCTATAGTATCCGCTCCTGCTTCGCTAAATGATGACAATCTAAGTCTGCCCGTCTGCCCCACCTCCCTCCCCTGACCCACATTAGATTGTAAGCTCCTAAAAAGCAAGAACTCTGTCATTGGCTTGCATTGCTCTTTCCCAAGGGTCCGGTAGAGTGCTCTGCATCCAGTCGGAGCTCATTAAATCCTCCGTGGATCCTCAGTTTGTTAAAAGACTTGAGGGATCAGGAGCTGCACATACAACAGACTGCCGTGACGAGAAGGCAAGGACGCTGGAACGCAGCCTCATCTCCGCAGATATGGATTGGTGCTTCCACCCCATCCAGTTGTAACTGGTAAAGGTTTCATGGGTGAGGGCGGGGGTCGTGACAGGCTTGGTGGCGATAGAAGAAGCAGCAGAGATGCTCACCGCCTATCCTCCTGAGCGACCCAGCTGAGACGCGGTAGGCTAAGCAAAGGGGAGATGCTGTTGCGGGGGACCCCATGCGCCATTTGATTCAGCCTCTCTGCCAACAGGGAGCCCATCACTGCCTAAACAGGCAGCTGTGCCCAGCAACGACCTCCAGTAAGGTGGATCCTAGTTCCAGCTACAGATGGCAAATGACCAAAGGCTGGTAATTGCCATCTACCTGACTAGATGGTACGTTCCTTGAGGGCAGGGATGGTGTCTGATGTTGGCATTTGTTAAGCGCTTACTATGTGCAGAGCAGTGTTCTAAGCGCTGGGGTAGATCCAGGGTGATCGGGTTGTCCCACGTGAGGCTCACAGGCTTCCTCCCCATTTTACAGATGAGGGAACTGAGGCACAGAGAAGTGAAGTGACTTGCCCACAGTCACCCAGCTGACAAGGGAAGCGGCATGGCTCACTGGAAAGAGCCCGGGCTTGGGAGTCAGAGGTCAGGGGTTCGAATCCCAGCTCTGCCACTTGTCTGCTGTGTGAGTGTGGGCGAAACACTTCACTTCTCTGTGCCTCAATTACCTCATCTATAAAATGGGGATGAAGACTGTGAGCTTCACCTGGGACAACCCGATTACCCTGTATCTACTCCAGTGCTTAGAACAGTGCTCTGCCCATAGTAAGCGCTTAACAAATGCTAACATCATCATCAAGTGGCAGAGCTGGGATTCGAACCCATGACCTTTGACTTCCAAGCCCGGGCTCTTTCCACTGAGCCATGCTGCTTCTGTACTTGCCCAAGGACTTAGTAAATTATGCTGAATACAGCAAGCACCCAATAAATACAATTGATTAACCAAACCCATCCGGAGTTCTCTATGCATATGACAAGAATTGCCAACAGTACTTTCCAGAGGAATAGACAAGAGAAGCAATGGATTCACAGTGGAGAGAGGACGGCCTGGGAGTCAGAAGGTCATGGGTTTTAATTCCGGCTCCGCCACTTGTCTGCTGTGTGACCTTGGGTGAGTCACTTCACTTGTCCGTGCCTGTTATCTGTAAAATGGGGATTGAGAGTGTGAGCCCCATGTGGGACAGGGACTGTTCCAACTTGATTTGCTTGTATCCACCCCAGTGCATAGTACAGTGCCTGGCACAGAGTAAGCACTTAGCAAATATAGTAATTATTATTATTATTCATGTCGGTCCTTCCCTCTCCCTGACACTGGTTCATACTTGGGAACGTTACCAAAACACAAGCAGAATCTTTATGCCGAAAGGTGATAATGAGAAGTTAATACCTATTCTCTCTCTTACTTAGACTGCGAGCCTCATGTGGGACGGGAACAGTGGCCGATTTGCATATGCTCTATCCACCCAGTGCTTAGTATGGTGCTTGGCACATGGTAAGCACTCGGCAAATACTATTTTTAAAACAAGTTGGCTTAAGGTAGCAGAATCACGGGTCCTAGGATTTATGAAATCACAAAGGTGAGGAGAATGAAGTGTTAAAAATGGGGTTTTTAGGATTCATAATCCAGGGATGGCTAAGTCATAGACACTTGGGTGTGTGTGCAGCCACAGTGTCATAACAGTAATAATAATAACTGTGGTATTTAAGCACTTAAGGTTCTATACTAAGGACTGGGGTGAATACAAGCAAATCAGGTTGGACACAGTCCCTATCCCACACAAGGCTCACAATCTTAATCCCCATTTTGCAGATGAGGGAACTGAGGCACAGAAAAGTTAAGTGACTTGCCTAAGATCATCCAGTGGAGGAGGAGCCGGATGAGAACCCATGACCTTCTGACCCCCAGACCAATGCTCTAACCACTACACCATGTTGCTTCTCATTCTTAGGAAGGAACTATGCTGTGGGCGGGGAACATGTCTATCAACTCTCCCAAGCTTAAAGTGCTCTGCACACAGTAGGAGCTCAATAAATACTATTCACTGATTGATTCCTACCAATCACTGTACAGGTTGAAGAAAAGGTAAAGGAGAAATTAGTGAAAGCGATAGGATCAAAGAGTCAGTGGGAGCCAGTGGTTGCTGTACCAGGTGATGCTGAATAAATCAAATTATGAACCAGGTGAGGGCTTTTTCTCCTCTCCCCTTTTACATTCAAGCATCACTGGAACCCTCTTCGGAAGGGAAATATCCAAGGTAAACACTCTCCATTTCAGTTGTGAAGCCACAGTCTGAAGATTAAAGGATAGTGTCGAAGGTTCTTTCGCTCGCCTTGCATTTTAGGCGGCAGATTTATAAAACTTTAATTACCAAATAGGAAAGCCCAGCAGGCCAGTTAGTTGAGTTCTTCTGAGATGTGTTTATTTCTTGGCCATATGGCTTCCCGTGTGTCATCCAATCTAGTTTTTAAAGTACTAAGTGAGGAAACTTCCTCGGTGAAGTTATTTCAAAACGAACCCGATTCTTCCCTTCCCGCACTTCTCGATGACCCGCTTCCCCCCCCCCCCCCCCCCCCCCCCCAACTCCACTTTGCCAACCGGTGATGTGGAGGAGAGAACACACCCTCTCTCAGCTGCATCTTTCTTCCAATATTTGCCCTGGCGGGAATCTATCTGAGAAGCACCGAGGAGCTGCTGTAAGAGGGAGGAGCAGGGCGATGGCCACTGTGGCCCCTGTGGGAATGTCCATCCCCACCGCATCCTTGGACTCAACCTAACTCACCACCAAATAGCTCATGGCTCAAGTGCCCAATTAGGTTGAAGTTCTTTTGCCGTGCAGGTACAGGGTAGTGCTGAGGCTGAGCACTGGTGCACGGGGCAAGTCATCATGGGAGTCAGAGGTCATGAGTTCGAATCCCAGCTCTGCCACTTAGCTGTGTGACTGTGGGCAAGTCACTTAACTTCTCTGTGCCTCAATTCCCTCATCTGTAAAATGGGGATTAAGACTGTGAGCCTCACGTGGGACAACCTGATTACTCTGTAATAATAATAATAATAATGTTGGTATTTGTTAAGCGCTTACTATGTGCAGAGCACTGTTCTAAGCGCTGGGGTAAACACAGGGGAATCAGGTTGTCCCACGTGGGGCTCACAGTCTTCATCCCCATTTTACAGATGAGGGAACTGAGGCACAGAGAAGTGAAGTGACTTGCCCACAGTCACACAGCTGACAAGTGGCAGAGCTGGGATTCGAACTCATGAGCCCTGACTCCAAAGCCCGTGCTCTTTCCACTGCGCCACGCTGCTTCTCAGCTGTATCTACCCCAGCGCTTAGAACAGTGCTCTGCACATAGTAAGCGCTTAACGAATACCAACGTTATTATGTTAAGCCAACAAGGGCCGCTGGTGGACCAGAGAACCAGGCTCCGTATTTTAACATCCAGAAATCACACTTATTTAAAGGCTTCTTTTTCATGGCATTTGTTAAGCGCTTCCCATTTAGTAATAACCACTCTACTAAACACTAGGGTCAATGCCAGCTAGCCAGGTTGGACACAGTCCCTGTCCCACATGGGGCTCACCATCTTAATCCCCATTTTACAGATGAGGTATCTAAAGCATGGAGAATTTAAGAGACTCGCCCAAGGTCACACAGCAGACGAGTGGCGGAGCCGAGATTAGAACCCAGGTCCTCCGACTCCCAGGCCCGTGCTTCATCCAGTAGGTCACACTGCTTCCCCATACAGGTCGCCAGCAAGCTCCTTTTTAAACAAGCCCTGGCCTCAGGCACAACCTTCAGTTCGTCTTCCCAGACTCCCTTCTCACATTAGTTACAGAGCCATTTATCCATCACCCTTGGCTGCGGCGCTGGCTGTCAGCACATTTAAATTGTAATCTAATTTAATTGGCACTAATTTTCCAAGTAAATGTTCACCAGATTAAACCGTCCAAATATGTAACATCTATTCTATCACCTTTACGCCAAGTAAACACGATGTCTGCCAGCCAATTGAACTCAGTAACATTTTGACAGAATGATTTGTCCTAGAAAGGTCAAGCACGGACATTCTTCTTATTACAGTACCAGGTTGCTCCGTTCTTGGGGAATTTCCAAACTTCACTCTTCATCAGGGATTGAGTAACGGATGGCCAGGTCACTTTTGGTGACTGCGTGACCTGCTTTGACTAGAAACGCAAGCTTCTCCTCTGTTTTACGGGGAAGAAAGGCTTGCCCTTTCAGTGAAGAGGCTGGGCGCCTTGTGCATAAGTAGGTGCCTCCTTTGGAGATTGGAGGGGGTGGGGGGGACAGAGGAGAATGTTTCTCTTGGTGTCCCCGTTGAATGCTTTTACAATATTTGCCCTTCACCCACTACTCTCCAGCTTGCTCTCTTTACTCCTTTCAAGCTAATCTTCTAAATATACCTCATTCACTATTCCCCTACCTTTTATCCCTTGTTCAGACTGTTCCCCAACCTGGAACTCTCTTCCCTCAAATTCATCAGACCACCGATCGCCTCATGTTAAGAACTGTGGTATTTGTTAAGCACTTTATGTGTGCCAGGCACTGTACTAAACACTGGGTTGGTTACAAGTAAATCAGGTGGGACCCAGCCCCTATCCCACCTGGAGTTCTGTAAAATCCCCATTTTACAGAGGAGGTAACTGAGGTTCAGAGGAAGTGAAGTGTCTAGCTATACTCAAAGGTCTCCTAGAGAAGCAATGTGACGTAGCGGAAGGAGCATGTGCCTGGGACTCAGAGGACTTGGGTTCTAATTCTGACTCTAGCAGCTGTGTCTTGAGGGAAATCACTTCTCTATTCCTAATTGCTTCATCAGTAAAATGGGGCTGAAATACCTGTTTTCCATCTTATTTAAGACTGTGAGCCCCAGTATCTACCCTAGAGTTTAATACCTGACACACAGCAAGCAGCTAATGAATATTATTATTATTATTATCTCCCTCCTCCAACGAGCCTTTCCTATTCAATCCCCCTAATCCCAAACGTATCATTCATTTTCAGCATTTATATTTATTTAGGCCCATCTCCAGCACTTGGGTATCTACGTTTATTCAAATAATTACTTTTATTACTCTAGTTATAAGGTTTTTTAAAAAACGTACGTCTCTCCCCATTTGACTGCAAGCTCACTGTGGGCAAGTAAATTAGATTTCCTTATATTGTACACTTCCAAGTACTTAGTAGGGTCTCTTGCAATCAGCGGGCGCTCAATAAATACCATTACTACTACAAATAAGACCATTTGTCCTAAAATGGATGGAATTGTCATGAAATTCAGTATTCCAACCTGCTACCCAAAAAGCCAAAGATGAGACCATTTTCTCTTCTTCCTTTCCCTGCTTTTTCCCCATATTTCTGCCTCCTTTCCCCATTTCTCTCCGTTTCTTCCCTTCCTCCCTTTCTGTGTCCTATCCAGCACCTTCCACCTTCTTTTTAGGCCTCTCTCCCATCCTAATATTCTAGAATTCTGGCCACTTGAGTGGATGCCCATCTCGACTGTAAACCCCTCCTTTAGGCTGTAAGTTCCTTGAGGGCAAGGATCACGTCTACCAACTCTATCGTACTGTACTCTCCCAAGCACTTAGTACACTGCTCTGCACGTAGAAAGCACTCAATAAATACCAGTGATTGATTGACTGTGCCTGTCGTTCGGACTGGCTCATTCCTTGAGAGAGATTTTGCCTACTACCCCTTTGCCACTAAACTCGATGGCCTTTTCCTCATTACACCTTCTGGGTTCCATGACACTCTGGCAGAAATCCATCGGATGATCAGGAAGGCCACTGGAAAAAAATCACGTTGTCTTACCTGCAACTTTTCAGGCTGGCGGGTGGAAAACTCAAGTCACGGGCCGTGACCTTGGCCATGGGCTTCGCTAGGAGAACTCGCCCTTTGGAGCTGAAGTGACACCTAGTGGAGTTTGCAAGTTTCACGCTGAGACATTCCGGCTAGTTAGTCACTCTCCAGTTGCACCCTAAATATGACCTCTGACACCTCACTCCTGGAAAAGGCTAGACTGTTGGAGGAAGACCTTCAGTTCTACCGATTCTCCCAGCTCCCATCCATCCCCTCCCCACTTGGTAGTTAGAGTTCTACAAACTGTACAACTGTCAGGCCGGTGATCCTTATCGTCTCCCTGGTACCGTCCATTTGTCTCCAGGTAAGTCACTTTTTGCCCTTTTCTTGCCCTCTCTCCTCCCTCTCATCCATTCTCTCCACTCACACCAACCCGAGCCTGTTTTTAAAGCACTTCTTTAAATGTCTCCTTACATCCTTTTCACTATTCCTCAGTTCCCTCATCTGTAAAATGGGGATTAACTGTGAGCCTCACGTGGGACAACCTGATGACCCTGTATCTACCCCAGCGCTTAGAACAGTGCTCGGCACATAGTAAGCGCTTAACGAATACCAACATTATTATTATTACTGTTACACTGGGAAGAGTCCAGCACCCACTTACGACCCCCATTTGTTGGAGGTCCCATCCTCTCCCACCCAAACAACAAGCCGGCCTCCTCCTGAGCTCAATTCCATTACCACCCATCCCCACCATTCCCATCCCTCCCGATGTGATTTTCCAAAGCTATGGGATGGCAAGAACCATGTGAACTGGTTGGTCAACGGAGATAGGATTGGCACAGCAGGAATGGGACAGGGGAGGGGGAAACAAGTTAAAAAAGGGTTAGGGCATTTAGGTATTACCCCCGTCCCCTCTTCTCACACAGCGTTTACATACATTGCTTTATACTCGGTGCCTTCCCCTACCTGTGATTTCTTTTAGAGAGGGTCTCTTCTGCTTGATTGAAAGACCATGGAAGCAGCATGACCTAGTGGGTAGAGCACGGGCCTGAAGGTCGGAAGGACCTGGGTTTTAATCCTGGCTCTGCCACTTGTCATCTGTGTGACCTTGGACAAGTCACTCAACTTCTCTGTGCCTCAGTTCTCTCATATGTAAAATGGGGCTTATGACTGCGAATTCTATGTGGGACAGGGACTGTGTCCAAACCGATTATCTTGTTTCTACCCTAGTACTTAGTACAGTGCCTGGCATATAGTAAACACTTCACAAATACCATTTAAAATAAAAATGCTCCTTGAGAGCAGGGATTGTGTCTACTGACACTATTTTACTTTCCCTGGCACTCGGTACAGGGCTCTGCACAGAGGAAGCACTCAGTAAATACTGTTGTTTGACTTAGGAATAATAATTTCGGTATTTGTTAAGCGCTTACTTTGTGCAAGGTGCTGTACTAAGCAATGGGGTGAATACAATCAAATCAGGGTGACACAGTCCCTGTCCCACATGGGGCTCACAGTCTTAGTCACCATTCTATAGATGAGGTAACTGAGGTACCGAGAAGGGAAGTGATTTACCCAAGGTCACACAGCAGACAAGGGGTGGAGCCGGGATTAGAAGCCAGGACCTTCTGACTCCCATGGCTGCGTTCTGTCCAGTAGGCCACGCTGAACTCGCATGGCAGTGATGGGTGTGACTTTAAATTAAATTTGCCGTGGAGAGAGGGGGAGGTTTGGGATGGGGATGGGAGGCAGGTGGGATGGGTACCAAAACATCCTCCTGTGGGAAAATGCTTGCCTGGAGGCTACAGCTTCTGTAAAGAGTAACTAGACACTATATAGATGAGAAGTGTTGATTCTCTTTATTAAAAAAATATTATTTTTGATATGAATTTTATTTTTAAGTTGAGGCAGCCCTTTGAAAATTTCTCATGTTGGTTTTCATAGTTTTATTGTGTTGACAAACTGGCCATGGTGTTATTGCAGCCACTGGAACAATATACAACTGCCGATGTTATTACTGCATATATTGTACCTTGGTTAGGAAAAAATATCAGATACGACTAGCAAGACATTTAATGTGGCCCATATAACATACGTTTTATTTTTTACATGCATGATTTTTGGTGCAGTTTTCATAAAGAATTCCAGTTTATTCTAATAATTTTCCATTATTTGTATTATTCATACTTATATTCTAGTTGTAAAAAATTGTGCACAATTTTTGAAGGTATAAGCATTGTTCACAGTTGTTTCCCAATCACAACCTAAAGGTTTTGCTAACTACAGATGATTTTTGAAGTTCATTTCAAGAAAATGAACCGCCCCCCCCAAACCCCAACCTGTTTCTTTCTCCATCTGAGGACTAAACCAAAGAACACTATAGATGGTAAAGTCGTTGTGGGCAGGGAATGTATCTACCAACTCTTTTGTACTCTCCCAAGCACGTAGTACGTTGCTCTGCACACAGTAAGCGCTGAATAAATACCATTGATTTATTTGTGAGTAGAGGAGGGAATAAAAGGCCCATTTGGTAGTAGGGACGTTGAATAGCGAGTATGTTGCTCTGAGGTGGACGTCGAACCAAACCCTCTGCAAAGCTGTTGGCTTATCTGATATCTTGCCCCCCTCCCCCCTTTGAAGGTTACTGTGAGCCAGGTACTTTACTAAGTGCTGGGATAGATAGGAGCTAATCAGTTTGGACACAGTCAAATGCCAGGGTCACAATCTTAAGCCCCATTTTTCAGATGAGGTAACTGAGGCCCAGAGAAGTGCAGTGACTGGCCCAAGGTCACAGAGCAGACAAGTGGCAGAGCTGGGACTAGAACCCAGGATCTCTGAGTCCCACGCCCGTGCTCTTTCCACTAGACCACACTGCTTCTCTTCACCTCCCAGTTCTAAAAACAGAACCTTGACCGTCTCCCCTTTGGAATTATAATATGTGACAAAAAGGTGATTATTTTTCAGTGGGCTTGCTCCTAAGTATTTTTGGGAATTAACTTTATACACAGTTTGATCTCTGTTCTTAATATTTGCTCCATTATTTTATTAAGAATTGGCTTCAGACTGGCAGCCCAGCTATTTCTGGGCTTGTTTATTGACCTTACTTAAAGATTTATGCGGCCGTACAAATTAGCTGGGGCCTACGTGCCCGAGGTGTAAAAGAGAGCCAGGTATTTAAAAAAAAAAAATAGGCGAGTGAAAATGTTAATGAAAAATGGAAAATTTGCCCCTAATAATGCTCCACTGTCAGCTGATGGCTACATGCGGTCCATGCGTTTTCACATTACTTCAGTGCCGTTAAGAGAGGGCAAGACTTGCAAACTGTTTCCAGGAGGCAGTTTAACTAATGGGAAGAGCATGGGTATGAGAGAGACCAAGTTCTGGTCCCAGCTTTGCCACTGATTTGCTGCATAATCTTGGGAAAGGGACATAATCTCTCAGATCCCTCTTTTTGTTTTAAATGGTATTTGTTAAGCGCTTACTATGTGTCAAGCACTCTTCTATAAACTGGAGTAGATACACGTTAATTAGGTCGGACACGTTCCCTGTCCCACATGGGACTCACAGTGAGAACAGGTATTGAATCCTCATTTTGCGAGTGAGGAAGTGGAGTTACAGAGAACTTGAACGACTTGCTCGTGGTCACATATCAGGCAAGTGGTGGAGCTGGGATTGGAACCCAGGTCCTCTGGTTCCCAGGCCCGACCTCCATCCACTAGGCAACATTGCTTCCTTATGTATAATAAGGAGAAGCAGCGTGGCTCAGTGGAAAGAGCCCGGGCTTGGGAGTCAGAGGGCATGGGTTCAAATTCCGCCTCTGCCACTTGTCAGCTGTGTGACTGTGGGCAAGTCACTTTACTTCTCTGGGCTTCAGTTCCCTCATCCTTAAAATGGGGATGATGACGGTGAGCCTCACGTGGGACAACCTGATGACTCTGCATCTACCCCAGTGCTTAGAACAGTGCTCTGCACAGAGTAAGCACTTAACAAACACCAACATCATTACAAGAGCCCTGTTTTTCCTCCCCCTTACACAATGTGGGACAGGGACTGTGTCCAATCTCATCTTTTATCTATCCCAGTGCTTAACACATAGTAAGTACTTAATGAATACCATATATATATATATATATATATATATATATATGTATATATATATACACACACACACATATATATTAAGCAATTGCTACATGCCAGGCCCTCTTCTAAGCACTGGAGTAGGTATAAAATAATCAGGTTGGACACAGTCCCTGTCCCACATTAGGCTCACAGTCTTAATCCCCATTTTACAGATGAGGTATCTAAGGCACAGAGAAGTTAATAATAATAACAATAATAGTGTTTTTTTAAGTCCTTAGTTTGTATCAGGCACTGTACTAAGCACTGGGTGGATACAAGCAAACCAGGTTGTACACAGTCCCTGTCCCACATGGGGCTCACAACCTTAATCCCCATTTTACAGATGAGAGCACTGAGACACAGAGAAGTTAAGCGACTTGCCCAAGATCTCACAGTTAGCAGAGGCAGAATTAGAACCCAGGTCCTTCTGATTCCCAGATCAACGTGCTAGAGGAGTAGCATGGTATAGTGGATGGAGCACGGGTCTGGGAGTCAGAAGGTCACAGGTTCTAATCCAGACTCTGCCACTTGTCTGCTGTGTGGCCTTGGGCAAGCCACTTCACTTCTTTTTGCCTCAGTTACCTCATCTGTAAAATGAGGGTGAAGAATGTAAGACCTGTGTGGAACATGGGCTGTGTCCAACCCAACTTGCTTGTATCCATCCTAGCGCTTAGTACAGTGCCTGGCACATAGTAAGTGTATAATAAATACCATTATTATTATTATTACTAACCACTAGGCCATGTTGCTTCATTGGCCATGCTGCTGAAGTGACTTACCCAAGGTCATTCAGCCCAGATTAGAACCCAGGTGCTCTGACTCTTTCCACTGGGCTATGCTGCTTCACTATTACTATGATGGCTATCATTTTTTCAGGCTTAGGAACTTTGCAATCTTTTTCAAAGGGATAACGGATGCCATGTTTAGTTTTATTCTGAATTCCCCTTGATAGTGCCTTTGTATTCTTTAACTTGGTCACACTCAAAGACAGGTTCAATTTCAAGTAAGCTTTTTCAGTTTTTGAGCCTATAGGGCCCACATGAAATGTTTGAGTTCCTGGGCAATGACCTTTGCATAATGAGACTTCTTAATATACTTTAGTTGAGAATAATTATAACCTTAGAGGAAGAATCATAAGTTTCACATTCTAAGTTGTTAACATTAATGTCTGAAGTTGGTTTGCATAAAATTTCAAGTTTTAACACGAGGACTTGAATTTCTAAAACACTAATTGTTGTAACAATTCCGCTGATGCACCCAGGTAGTTTTATAGTGGGGTCACAAATCGTGGGTTCACAAATGAGGGCTGGAAAAAAAAGTACCAGAAAACACTAACCTGTGGAGCCCTTATCTCGTCCAGGATCAAATGTGTGTTTTCCTCTTAGAAAAATGGGCATTGCTGAAATGCTGTAAGAATTGCACTGTAATTAACCTTGAATATTGGCATTTCCCCACTTTACCAGCCAAATGAGTTAAAAATCGAGAAGCAGGTCTGCAAAAACAAAATAAGGTTGCTGGTTTAACAGAAATGGTTTGTGGGCTCTAAGATCCTTCATGCAGTGTGCCGTTCAAGAGTTGCATTT